>NC_132790.1:67847500-69165000 GCF_048418805.1 Vulpes vulpes
AATTTCTGCCGGGATGGTACAATAAATAAATGATCCTTATAATCATCATCTTTTAAATTAACAAATTTCCTTTTAAAGGTGCTTTTAAGTATGTGTTTAATAAAATGAATTGATGTTAAAAGTCAGAAAAGGGGTTGACCTCAGAAAAGCAGTGACTGTAAATTAGTTAGCTTCTCCAGAGAAATGGAACCAGTAGGAAATGTATATGTGTATGTATACAGTATATGTGTGTTTACACACATACACACACACACACATACATACACACACACACACAAAGAGATTTAGTTTGAGGAATTGGCGTACACAGCTGTGGAAGCAGGTACTCTAACAAGTGTCGGATAGTTAGTAGGCTAGAAATTTCTGGGCAGGACTCAATGCTATAGTCCTGGGACAGATGAAATCTCAGTTTTAAAGGACTTTTAGCTAATTGAATGGGGCCTACCCACATCATTGAGAATAATTTCCCTTATATAAAGGCAAGTGATTGTAGATGTTAACCAGGTCTATGAAATAACTTTAAAACACCTAAATCAGCATTTGACTGAGTAGCCTAGCCAAATGAACATATAACACTAACCATCACAGACCTGAAAGAAACATGAAGGGAACTTCTGGAGCAGTACCCTCTTTCTTGATTTAGGCGCCTGAATTGTGGAAATTCTTCCAGCAGTACATTTATAATGTGTGTATTTTTCTAGATATACATTATACTTTAATAAAAAACTTGTGATTTTCTTTATTTCTATTTTCTCTACAGCCCAAATCAGAGATAGCAGGGGATTTCTTCTCATGCAGATTTGTCTGGTGATTGCTTCTGGGACTAAATAAAGAAGAATTCTGTGATTGTATCCAGTCTTGGTGGGTGTGATTATAGTAATCAGTCAGTGATAGCTCCAGTAAACAGGGACAACATGTCACACCTGTGTTGACCATCTCACTGGTTATTACAGTTTTAAGTACTCCATGAAGTCTTATAATACTTAAGGCTCTATGAATTTGCTATGTATTATTAAAATAAAATATTGTTAAAATAATAATATATTAAAATCATGCTTATTGTTAATGGTCTTTAGTAAATGGTTCATTTAACACTATTTATTTAGTTATAAGAGCCCTTAACGTGACTTTCTTGTCTAGTTACATTTATCTTTACATCTGATTTTTCTCTTGTTCTTTTCTTTAGTCACAGATGATGAATAAAATACATATGACTAGAAGTAAGCCTATGCTGGGTGGTCATTTTCTAAACCAAGATAGAGTCGAAAAATAGCATCACGGAAATACTACTTGGACTGAGAGTTAAGAGACTTGAAATCGAATATGTATTCTGATGAAGGTTGCATGGTTTTCTGCGTCCTGATTTCCTCTCATTCTTGAATAATTACTCATCAGGGTCTGGACTCATACATTTCTCATGGACAAAGGAAATAAAAATTATGAGATCACATTTCTCCATTGACTCTTCATACATAGCCCTCGATCGCCAGAGATCAGGTTGAAATGGAAAGAAATTTCCAGGTTACTCTCTCCCATTTGGCTCTGACATTAACACAGGCTACGTTTTGTTAACCAGGTTCCCTTAGGTGGGTAGGGTTTAAGTTATAATGGCTGCTGGCAGTGATTACATTGAAGAAGATGGCATGCAAGGGACCTGCTTTCTGGTCATGCCAGGTCGTGACATTTGTACAGTGTACAAATGTCATGGTCTATACAAATGTCATGGTCATCTGTGAACAATTCTTTGCTGTCTATGGATTGTAAGCAGAAAAGCCTCCCCATCCCCCTCTCCCTTTTTTTTTTTTTAACACCGGATAACCCTTTTGTAAATGAATGATCAGCCCATGTTTCTCTCTGGCATTGGGTGGAAGAGCTAGGACAAAGGTGAGTGAGGTACTTGCTTCATGTACAGAATTTTAGGGGACTCCAAAAACTTATTAGTCAAGATCAATAATATTTTTTTAAAAATATTACATTAAAGTAGTATTGATCTTGATTATTGAGTTCTTTTTGGCTTCCCTTAACTACTGACCCAAAGAAAATTGACTAGAATTGACATCTTTAGGGTTCTTTCTTTTCCTTTCTGTTTCCTAAACCCACATAGTTTGGAGTTTACACTTTTTCTTAAATATGTAGTTTCTCTTTATTAGGTATTTCCATTTTAAATGTATCTAACCTTAGAAATGCCCAGCAGAAAATAGCAGGCAAGGTTTTAAGGTGAACATGGTAATTCAATAGATAAAATGAACCAAATGGACAAAAGAAAATACAAGGGGAACATGGAGGGAGAAACTATATAGAGATGTTTTCTAATTAAATGATATGTGTTCAATTCTTATTATGAAATCTAAGATTTATAAATTTCAGAAAATTGTAAAGAAGGAATATTACCTTCCCAAATATATTTACTGCCAGCTGATGATGGCAGTAAATGATGAATATCTTCTCATTCTCTTTTTCTCCCCCATCTCTGCACATCTGATATTTATCTATCACCTATCAGCTATCATCTATCTATACATGCAAATATATATAGTGAAAAATTATATCTAACTCTATTTATATACCATTCTGTATACTTCCTTTTCCACTTAAAATTTTATAAGCAATGTCCTATGTCAACTCAAATGCACATTTATAAATATTTGTGTTACAAAGCATTCTATTTATACACTAAATTTCAATTAAATATTTATGTCTTGCTATACACTTAGCTCTATTCATTTTTTTCTATCATGAATATTTATGCACATAACCCTTTAATCATTGCCTAAGAAGACATTCCTAGAAGTTAAACCACAAAGCCAAATGCTATATGTTTTTAAGTAGTTAATGAGGCAGATTGCCAAATTGTTTCCCAAAAAAGTCTTCTTATTGTAGAATTATTGACAACATTACATCTTTTTTCATTATCTTTAATGCTTAGAAGGCCTTTTCCAAATCTGAGATGTATTATTCAGATATATTTCCTTTTAAAATTTGTTTTTAATAGTTCTATGACATTGAACAATTTGATCCTTTTTGGGTTTAATTTCAAAGTAAAGAGTGAGTGTTTCAGTTGCACTTTGGGATCTAATTTAATGTAAAGAAAGCAGAAATCCATGTTCAGATTTCTATTTTGGTCTGTGTGGTACAAAACTTCCATGTATATTCTGGCTTGTGGATTATTCTTTTTTTCTAATGGACATGATTCTCTTTGCTCTGTTTAGCAAAGTTTATTTTGCATTAAATTAGGCTAATATGTCTATCACTCATGCTTGCCTTTGGCTTCTTTTCATTTTATATATCTATGCCCATCTTTTAGTTTTACCTTTCAGAGTCACTTTATTTTTAGCTCTGTCTTCTATAAATAGCAGGTAATTAAGAAGTGATTCTTTTATTTATTTATTTAAAAGATTTTTATTTGTTCACTTGAGAGAGAGAGAGAGAGAGAGAGAGAGAGAGGATAGCAGTGGGAGGGTAAGGGTGGAGAAGCCAAGGGAGAAGCAGACAACCCTGGAGCAGGGAGCCCAATTTAGGATTCGAACCCAGGACCCTGGGATCATGAATGGAGCTGAAGGCAGCCACTTAACCAACTGAGCCACCCAGGCATCCCAAGAAATGTTTCCTTTAACAGAATATTTAACCTTTTTACATTTGTCTCAAGTAAAACTTATTTTTCTCTTTGTCTTACGTTTACATTTGATTTTTGTTTTGTCTAATGCTTTAAGGGTTTCTTTTTTTCTCAAATGACTTTTTTTTAGTTATTGAAATTTTGCAAATGGTTTTATTTAAAATTTCAAAAGGTATTACTGAATCTGTATGTATGTATTTGTTTATTGTCATCAAGTATAAGTGAGTTTTAAGACTTTTTCCTTCAGCTAATATGAAATAATAGTTAATCCCTTGGCTGCAATGATAAAAGAAAAAAAGAACTAGACAAATATATAAAAGAATAGTTTTCAAGACAATGGGTATGTAATAATAAGGGTTAGTGACTCTAGAAGGAGATATGGGAAAAAAACTATTATTAGCCTTTGATTGATAGTGCCCTTAGAGTTTCCAAGCTGTGGGACAGGGTAGGAGATCCTAGTCAGAGTCCAGGAGATTTCACTTGTTGAGAAGACAGAGTTGGGAAAATGGGGGAGACAAGACAACTATATTTCAGAGGACAGACTACAGGATAGGAGAGAGTTGCATGGAGTAAGATATGTAAAGAGATGCCTCAAGTTTTCTGTAGACTATTGATGAGTGCATGTGAGGAAAATTACTAGAGGCTGTGGAAATAATCATTTTATGGGGCAAAAGAAAGCAATACATTATTAACTATAATTACCATACTGTACATTAGGTTTCCAGAATTTATTCATCTTATAACTGAAAATTTGTCCTTTAAACAACATCTCTCCATTTCTGCCACCACCATCCCCTAGTAACCACCATTCTACTCTCTTTTTCCATGAGTTCAACAATTTCAGGTTCCACATATAAGTGAGTCATGCATTATTTGTCTTCCTGTGTTTGGTTTATTTCACTTACCATAATATCTGCTAGGTTCATTCATATTGTCACAAAAACAGGATTTCCTCATTTTTTTAAGGCTCAATAGTTTCTATTGTATATATACATAAAATTTTTTTATATATTCATCCATTAATGGACATTTAGGTTGTTTCCAAATCTTGGCTATTGTGAATAATGCTGCAGTTGACATAGGTGCACAGATATTTCTTTGGGATAGTGATTTTATTTCCTTTGGATATATACCCAGAAGTATAATTGCTGGATCACATAGTTGCTCTATTTTTAATTTCTTGAGGAGCTATCATGTTTTTTTTTTCCATAATGATTATACCAATTTACATTCCCACCACAGTGTATTACCCCATATCCTTGCCAACATATGTTATCTATACATACTTACCAACCTTGTTATCTATAACAAGTTGGCTATAATTAATAGTAATGTATTGTATGCTTGAAATTTGCTAATGGAGTAGATCTTAAATATTCTCACCATACACACACACACACACACACACACACAAACACACAGGTAACTATGTGATGTGATGGATAAATCAATTAGCTTGATTGTGGCAATAATTTCACAATGTATATGTATATCAAGATATCACATTGTATGCCTTAAATGTATATAATTTTTATTTGTTACTTATATCTTAATGAAGTTGGAAAAAAATCCAGTTTTGTCACACCAAAAGACAAACAAATAAACATAAGAAATAGAAGAAACAGTACTTGATGCTCATATAGAGCAAAGAACAGTACCTATTTTTATATTGCCCAGACTGGAAAATCTCATAATTCATTTGAATATTGGGTAGACCACTCAGAAGTGTCTTGCGTCCACAATGCAGGAAAATTAGCCCTAGGCTCACTGCTTTTCTGGTGCCATCTAACAATCTTCAAAACAAGATAGAAAGGTTCAAACTATATCCAAGGAATTAAACTTTGTCCCAGAACAAAGCTTAAGAATATTTATGAGAATACCAAAATATCCATTATCCAACAAAGTCATATCCAATAAAAATTATTTGGCATCAAATAAGAAGATACCAAGTCTACAGACAGATGTCATTGTCTATAATGTGGAAAAATGACTACTGATTCGAACCTAACCAGAACTGACAGAGAGGTTAGAACTAGTAGACAAGGGCATCAAAATAGTTACTTCATTACCTATACTGAACAAATTAAGGAGAGATACAAAAGATATTGAAAAGATATTAAAAAGATTTATGTAGACAATATAAAGCACCCTCTAAATTTAATAAGAGGACAAAAAAAATAATATGAGAAAAGTATTCCAATATTTTGAAAATATTTTAAAAATATTTCACTTAATCAAAATGATATACCCATGACACAAAAAATCACATTAAAAGATGCTCAGTGTCATTAATCAGGGGAAATTAAATGGAGTATACACTATTTCACTACCCACCTATTAGAATGGTGAAAATTAAAATGAAAGACCTCCCTGATGAGGATGTGGAGGGACTGGAACTCTCATATATTGCTAAGATAAGAATGTCAAATGGCACCACCAATTCAGAAAACAGTTTGGAAGTTTTTTTTATTAAGATTTTATTTATTCATTCATGATACACACACACATAGAGAGAGAGAGGCAGAGACACAGGTGGAGGGAGAAGCAGGCTCCATATCAGGAGCCCGATGCAGGACTCAATCCCGGGTTTCCAGGATCACGACCTGGGCCGAAGGCAGGGGCCAAACTGCTGAGCCACCCAGGGATCCCCAGTTTGGAAGTTTCTAATAAAGTTAAGCACACCTACCATATGATCAGTCCTTCCATGTCTTGGTATTTACCCAAGAAAAAATAAAAGCAAATATCTACATAAAGATTTGCATGGAGTATCTGGGTGGCTCAGTTGGTTGAGCTTCTGACTCTTGATTTCAGCTCAGGTCATGATCTCAGGGTCATGAGACCAAGCCCCATGATGGGCTCTGAGCTCAGCATGCAGCCTGCTTAAGGATTCTCTCTCTCTCCCTCTATCCCTCTCCCCACTCATGCTCTCTCTCTCTCATTTTCTCTCCCTCTAAAATAAAATAATCTGGGGCACCTAAGTGGCTCAGTGGTTGAGTGTCTGCCTTTGGCTCAGGTTGTGGTCCTGGGGTCCTGGGATAGAATCCCACATCATGCTCACGGCAGGGAGCCTGCTTCTCCCTCCGCCTATGTCTCTGCCTCTCTCTGTGTCTCTCATGAATCAATCAATCAATCAATCAATCATTAAGAAATAAATAAAATATACCTATAAGAAAAAAAGACCTGTACAACAATGTTTATGGTAGCTTTGTTCGTAAAACCAAAGACTGGCAAGCAACCCAAATATTTATCAACAGACAAGTAGGTACATAAATTGTGGTATATTCATACCAATGGAATACAACCAAGCAAAACCAAACAAATTATTAATGCACATTATAGCATGAATGAATCTCGAAAACAATATATATGGTATAATTTTATTTATATAAACATCAACATAATTTGAACTAATCTATAGTTATAGTAAGCAGGAGGATTGGAGGGGCTGAGGTTAGAAATACAAATGCACAAGAGGAAATTTTCAGGGATAATGGCTCATTATCTTGATTGTGGTGATAGTTTCAGAGTCATATTCAAATGTTAGAACTTACTAATTTCTATTCCTTAAATATGTGAAATTTATTGCATTTTGATTTTCTCTAAATAATATTATTTTTTAAACAATAAAATAGTGTTCCTGACATCTCCTATTTAAGATTTAATCAGTAAACTTTAATTAATTTGCTTTTAGAGTTGACAAAATCCAGGTTTTTAGATAGTTTATTATTATTGAATAGTTAGTTTACATTCAATTTTTAATGGTATTTCTACAGATATTTAGGCTTAATATTTTAACTTCTTATGCTTATGAGTAAATCTTGATTCTATAACTTGTCAACTTTTGAGCCTTATTATTATTCACTTGTTGCTTTCTTGCACTACAGCTTTAAACATTCAAATACATAGGTGATGTATTTTCTGAGACATTCCAGAATCATATATTTGTCTTCTCATATGAAACATACTTTAGTAAAACATTTGGGGCACATACACTTGGTTTCAGAAGTCTATAATTTATCCCTCATGCTTCCTGGTGTTGAAAAAGAAAAAAAATAAGGATAATCTGAGTATTGAACCCTTATAGGCAACACTTTCCTCAAGTAGATTCATAGAATAACTGTTTTCCTCATTAATAATATTAATCATGAAATGTTTAGATTTGGGCCTCCTTTCAGTTAATTTTGGTATTAAGTGGGCCCTTTTGATTTTAAGACTTTCCACAGTTTGAGTTCTATTTTTTGTTTCTTTGTTTTATTGTTGATGCCCACTCTATTTGTTATATTATTCTCTCTGTGAACTATAGTTATCTATTAATTATTAATTAAATCTTTATATTCTGTTCTCTGTCATCTTTGCAATTAATACTTTCTTTTACTAATTCTCCTTGTTCTCAGCACCTTGATTTGATTTCCTACAATATCAGTTTTCTTCTTATTATTTATTTTTTAAAGATTTTATTTACTTATTCATGAGAGACACAGAGAGAGAGAGAGAGAGAGAGAGATTGAGAGAGAAAGAGAGAGAGAGGCAGAGACACAGGCAGAGGGAGAAGCAGGCTCCATGCAGGGAGCGAGATGCGGGACCCGATCCGGGGCTCCAGGATCATCCCCTGGGCCAAAGGCAGCGCTAAACCGCTGAGCCACCCAGGCTGCCCTACGAATTTTTTTTTAAAGATTATATTTATTCATTCATGAGAGAGGCACAGACAGGCAGAGAAAGAAGCAGACTCCCCAGGGGGAGCCCGATGTGGAAATCATTCCCAGGACCCCGGGATCATGACCTGAGCTGAAGGCAGATGTTCAACTACTGAGCCACCCAGGTGCCCCTCTTTCTATTACTTCTAAAGCAAAATTAAAATTTGTATCAAAAGTAGGAAGTTTTTTCTTTTCTTGCCTATATTTTTGGTCTCTTCCTACACCTCTGTTAGCTCCTTTTCACCTCATATCTTATACATCTTATAACTTATCAGATTTTATTGGAATTATAAAGCTGGTAGCTTAAATTTTTACTTTAGTTTCATATAGCACTTTAAAAAATGCTATTTATTTGAAAGAAAGAGCATGAGAGAGAGAGAGATCATAAGCAGGGAGGAGGGGTAGAGGGAGACATAGACTCCCCACTGAGCAGGGAGCCCAATATGGGGTTCGATCCCAGGACTCCGGATCATGACCTGAGCTGAAGGTAGACACTAAACTAAGCTACCCAGGTGCCCTCCTACAGTATTTTTAAACATTATTTTCTCATCTTGAATATGGATCTTTTGTTCATTGTTCAGAATATTTTCATTCATTGTTTTTGTTGATGTTTTTAAAATTTAATATCAATAATAGCTACAGAATCTTTGTAGTTAAAAAAAGCAATAGCAGTATCCTGAGCCCTGGACTTACATGTTCTCTCGGAGATAATTAATTCAATCTTGAGTGAATAAGATTCCTTTATGCCTGATGTTTGAAAACAAAAACAAAAACAAAAACAGAGTGGATCAGGTTTGTTGTTGTTGTTGTTGTTGTTGTTTTCCTGGTCTCCCATATTGTTTAGCTTGTTTTCATCAGATTTCTTCCTAATATCTTGGGTTAAAGAGGTGGTTGTTGTTAGTATACTGAATGAATTTTTGGTTTTGGCAGTCTGTAGTGGCTCTACTCGGTCAAGAAAATTCTTTCTTTGCCCATTAAATTGTAAAATTCTGGAACCTGTAGTAGTTTCTAGATATTTTGAAGTTATTTGTACTGTATGAAATTACTATAGTCCCTGTCTACATTTGATTAGGACTACATTAGGACTGATCTCGACATCTGTCCAATTATAGACCTATATTTTTACTTTCAGGTCCTTTTATTATTCATGTATATTTCAATAGGCAGGCGCAAAAGGATGAATAGATTTCTGCTTTCAAGGTCCCCAAGGTCTGAAACTGCTTTTAAAGTATTTAACCATTTTCCTTTCTTTTCTTGTTCTTTAAATGTCGTGTTATTCATAGAATGATTGAAAACAACTCTAATTCTTTTTCAGGTGCTGCAACAGAGTAGTTACTGTGGTCCCCTGATAAAGCTTTTTTAAGAAAAAAATATGTATTTTTTATATTTTTATGATTGGTTGGATCCTCACTGTACCAACCCACAGCTGGTAGATGGATTTGTATTTTCTCTGAAATGTGAGTTGTAATAACAGGCTTCCAATTTTGTTGTCAGGTTTCATTATGACTTGTGACAAGTCAGGATAGACATTTCAGACTTGTAAAGAGCTGACTACAAGTGTCTGGCCGGCTTCCAACTGTTATGCCACATACATGCTAAAAACAAGCCATCATCATCCTTAGCACATCCTAGTTCTCCCTTCCTAGGAGATCAGGAAATATGTTCATGCTGAATGATCATTTCATCTAAAAGATTTGAAACCTCATAGTTTTGAATGACACTTCATAACCATTCATTAGTCTTCCAGTTACTTTAATTCATTCATTCAGTAAATATTTAGTGACTACCTATTACATTCCAGGTAAAAATTTCGTAAGCAGAAGATTCCATGATGAAAAGGGCTAACAAGGCCATTGCTTCCATGGATCTCATACTTGATTGAGGAGCACAGACAATAAAATGTGAACCGATAAAATCACTTCACAGACTTTAAGTGTTACAAATAGAGAGTGATGGAGAAAGGCTAGGGAAGGGAAGTACCATTGGATGAGGTGGCTAGAGGCCTCCACAAGGAGATGGATTCTGGCTGAAACCAAGAATATAGGAAGAAGCAATTCAAACACAAATAGGAACAAAATTGCAGGCAGAGGAGACAGCGGTGCACAAATCCTACAGCAGGTACAATTTTCGTATGTTCAAGAAACAGAAAGAAGCCCATAGGGTAGAAGTATATTGGAAGACAAAGACCCAAATAATGAATAAAATTGGAGGGGTGAGTGGAGGCCAGAGCTTGTAGGATCTTTAGCCTGATAAAGATTTAGGACTTTAGGTGTGATCATAAACCACCAGAGGATTTTAAACAGAAGTGTGTCATAATCTGATTTATGAAAGATCATGCTAGCTGCTTTGTGGGGGAAGGATTAAAAGGGGGAGAGGAAAGTGAAATTTGAAAGTGGCAGTTCAGGACAATTGCAGAGCTCTGTGATGCTGGCTTGCATAGCCCTGGAAAAGGGAAACAGCAACAGATGGAAGATGTATTTTGAAGGTGGAGATGACAGCATCTGGTATCCAGAGAGCTGCTGTTAGCTAAGAATAATATCCACCTTTTATTTTTCAGATAATGTTAAATGAATCTTTCAAGGAAAATACTTGCCCGTTTTCTCCATCAATTTTTTTTCTGTATCACATTTCTGTTTCAATCTATAGAATGTTTTTCTTTTTTTAATAATCCTTCATTATTTTCCCAATGCTTTCATATATATTATTATTTCATTTGGTCCTTATTCCAATCCTGGAAGACAAGCAATGCAGATTCTCTTTTTCCAGTTTTTATAAAGAAACTGAGCTCAGGGGCACCTCTGGATGGCTAAATCAGCTGAACATCTGCCTTTGGCCCAGGTCATGATGTCAGGATCCTAGGATCCAGCCCCAAGTTGGGCTCCCTGCTCAGTGGGGAGCCTGCTTCTCCCTCTGCCTGCCACTCCCCTGCTTGTCCTCTCTCTCTCTGTCTCTCTCTCCCTCCCCCTCTGTGCCAAGTAAATAAATAAAATCTTAAAACAAACAAAAAAAAAACCCCAAACAACTGAACTTAAGATAGGTTAAAGGGAATCACCCAAGACTGCCTACCTAGTAAAGCAGTAAATTGGAATTCAAAGCCTGATTCATCAGGTTGTTTTTTCTGTAGTATAGCCCAGTTGAGCATGAGAAAGGGATAAGATGAACTGGGTCTCCATGTTTCCCTTTTACTGGTAGTTGTTTAGAAGTATATCAACCTGCCTTACTATCTATGCCCACTGGTTCTGTGGAGACAGGGTCGAGAAATATGTTTTTCTCTTTTACGTTGACTTGTCAGAGCTACTAACATACTGAGATGGAGCATTTTCCTCATTATTAATCCCATCATGCTGAGGCCACTAACACTCTCTTTAACTCATTGCTTTGGGCAGAGGTCTACAGAAAGGAAGAATCTATAGGAGAATGGACCTTCAGGAGAAGCCTTTGGAGTATTGAGGGATTTCAACAGAGAGAATCAAGAGTAGTGTTCACCCAAAAACTGTAATGTGCTTAAGAGATCAGTTTATGGGGAGAAAATTTAAACAGTAAAAGTGATACCTTATTAGTCAAGGTTATCTCAAAAGAAGTTAAATTTCATGAGTAAAGTTGGATTATCTTTGAATACAGTCCATCTACTCTCAGACAGTCTGATTCGTAAAACACTCTGATTTCCCAAAAATATAAGTAAGTTTGTGATTGTATCTTCATTTTGCAGAGGGAGCAAATGAGTATTTCTTACCAGAAAGTATACTAAATTAACTATGGGAGAATAACAGCTTATAAATCACATCGTTTCCTGCCAAATTTATTATTAATTTTATTATTTTAATCACCCAACAAATAGTACTTAATACCTTCTAAATGGGAGACTCAGCACCAAAATGGACATATTCGACTCTTGCTCTCTCCACTCTAAAGTTTCTGGCCACTTTACTGTTCCAGGAGGCATGCCTACTCCCCAGAGCTTAGCCTTAGTATATACTGTTTCCCCTGTCTGAACCCTCTTTCTCTAGAATTTTATGACTCATTTTCTTACATTCTTTAGATGTACCTCAAATACCACCTTTGCAGCAAGGCGTACTCTGGCTTTCCCACTCAAAATTCCATCCCCATCCCCCACTACCATAGCACAAACATTTCATATCCCTCTCTGTCTTTCCTACAATATAAGCTTTATAGGGGCAGGGATTTTTGCTTAACTGTACCTTTAAGACCTAGGGCAGTTCCTGACACATGGACGGCACTAATGTATTTCAAGCAGATAAATTAATGAAATTAATCCCTGCATCAAAGAACTTGCAGTTTTAACTGGAAATTTCTGTTCAGTGTGATCAGTGTCATGAAGAGGTGAACACAGGATGTAATGGAGTACAGAGGAAGAGTTTGAAACTCACAGTGGGAATGGGTGTCAGGGAAGCCTGGTGGGAAGAGATGCTGCGAAGCTAGTATCCAAATACTGACTAGGAATTAATCAGGCAAAAGAAGGCTACTGGCTAAATTGCAAAAATTTGCCTTAGATTTGACCATGGCCATTAAGGAAGGCATTACTGCTCATTGTACACAGCCAGAGTAATAGCTTTGACAAGTATATATCCAAAAAATAAAAATAAATAACTAAAAACACCTTTGAATTATCATGAGACATCATCATATTTAAATTGCTTAAATTGTGATAGATGAGATACTGACATGAGCTCATTTCTGGGATATTAGTTTATAAAATCGCTTTTACTTGGTTTAGAATCTCCTGTCTATCCCTCAAGAATGTCCTAGTTCTCTCACAGACTATAACTTGTGTTATCTGGTGTGTGATCTGAAGCATGTGTTAGAATCTGAGATTCTGAGCAAAACCATCAATTTCCTAAATCTTTCTGTTTTATTTTATTTTTTTTTAATTTTTATTTATTTATGATAGTCACAGAGAGAGAAAGAGAGGGAGGCAGAGACATAGGCAGAGGGAGAAGCAGGCTCCATGCAGGGAGCCTGATGTGGGATTCGATCCCGGGTCTCCAGGATCACGCCCTGGGCCAAAGGCAGGCGCCAAACTGCTGCGCCACCCAGGGATCCCAATCTTTCTGTTTTAAACCACTTAGTATTAACTATTTTTATTAAACAATGAATGCAACACTAAAATAACAACTATATAGCAAAGGCTGATACACAATTAGAGCAGTATTGTGAAAAAATGAAAAATTAGGTGGCAAAAAAGAATTTACTGTTATTGATTCCTTTATTTTGCATGTTAGATAGAAAACACTGGTTCTGCTCTTGCTTATTTCAGCACCGAACTGGGAATGGCATCTTCCATCAACATTGAGAGCCAATCTGTTATCTGAGTCTCAGATTAGCTCAGTTCCCTGAGGAACTGCCCAGTTGACACATACTTCTTTTCTTAAGTAAAAAAGAACTAGAATGTTTCAGGTAGCAAGGGACACTAGGGAGAAGTAAAAAAGAATGACCTCTGATTTCTGGCTCCTACCTAACTAGAGGGATCACGCTTTTCTTGGTGGCAGAGACAGAAAACGGAGGTCTTGGTTACATAAGTGCATATTCCAGCAAAGAGTGAATTGCTCTTTTTCCAATGGTAAAGGAATAAGGTTCCTACTTCTGCCTAAGAAAACCAGGAGAGCATGCCCCTCCGTAGATAGTATTCTCGCCGTGGGCTACCCCACTCCATGTTGTTCCCTGGCTCAGCTGGTTTCCTTGGTAAATTGGATTGCCCCCAGCAACCCCAACTTCAGAAACTGTTGTCTCTTGCAGAGTCGGCAGGTATAAATCCAAGTTCATATTGAAATAGGCCAGCATTTAGATGGAAAACATAAAAAAAATTATAAGCATACTTTTAACATTTCAAGTTTAAGAATTATTTTTTGCTTGACACTCAGATGGTGTTTTTGTTTTTGTTTTTAGAACAGTAGTTCTCAACTGTTTGCATTTTTAAGTTACTTGGGGCTCTTAAAAAAATAAAAACACTGGTACCTGGATCCTTTCCCTAGATATTCTTAGTTGATCTGGGAGTGACCTACTTCCATTTTTAATTCTCTGACATGGTCAACCGCCATCAATATAATCTAATGGAGTTGAGAGAGGTGGTATGTCTAAAATGGAAGTCAGAGCATTTGGCTTTAATTGTAGAGACTACCACCTTCCACCCCCATGGCCCTCTAAGCATCCTGGAGCCTCACTTTTCCCATGCTAAAAATAAGAATACCAATGTCTGCTTGTTCTTTTAATCTAAGTTTTTGTGTTGGAATAAAAAATACATAATTTTTAGAATACATTGAAACTGTAATAGGCGTAATCTTTGAGAATATGGGTGAAAATTCAAGTATTTTAAAAAGTGTACTATTTGTTATTTTTAATTGTCCACCATCTATTTCATCTTGGGACTCTTAAACAGGAGGCCAGACCTCATTTCCACACATGACCTAAACCAGGCCCCACAGAAGGTCGTTTGCTGGAAGGCAGGAGAATTTCTGTGGTCAGGTTTCCATTCTGGTGCAGGGTCAGGAATGGGATCTGTCTGTCCCAAGGTCATGGCCTTGCCCTCAGCCTGTGGAGTTGCTCCAGTACTTTCGAATTTCTGAGCTTCGTTCTCTCTCTCTCTCTCTCTCTCTCTCTTTTTTTTCAGTTACGCAGTTGCAACTACTCTCCTTTACATGAAACTGAAATGAATCATCGTTGACCTTTAACAAAGAGCTCACTTCCTTGACATGCCCTCAAAAAGCCATGCTCCCTGTAGGCCTCAGATGGTCTGAGCAGGACAGGGAGGGCTGCTCCTCTGCCACCCGCCACACTGCTGGCTGACTTGACTTCATCTCTTTATACTTCATGGGCTCCTCTGAATGTGGTCCCGTGCCCCTTCTCATTGTGTGCCTTCTCAGAGTGCCCAAGAAGAGAGAGAAAGATCTCTTAGAAACAGAGGTCAAGGGAAATCAGGAACTTACTTGGTGTGTCAAGCATTTTATCAGAGAAAGAAGGCTGTGGATAGGACAGAGCAACCAGTGGGCTCCTGGTTCCAGCCTTAGATCCATCACTGTATGACCTCAGACAAGTCATTTAACCTCTTTGGGTCACAAGGTAGATGGGATTCCTAAGTTTATTGTGTTAAACAATTAAGAGTGTTCTAACTTAAGTCCTTTGTATATATCAGAATTTTTTACACCAGAAATTTGACAGTGTTGAATAATAATGATGATGGAAAGAAGGATAAGAAAGAAGAAACTGAGCTGTGCATTTGGATTGAAGAGTTTTTGCTTGTTTGTCTTAGTTCTAGTAGCCACTTCAGATGGCCTAGAAGCAAATGCTTTTTTGAATCGGTGTTCAGTGCCCATATTCACTCAGGAGATAGGACACAGAATTGTGGGTTGCTAGGAACTTTCCTATTTATGGATCGTTTGTTCTTCAAAGAAAAGGAATTTATTTTTCACCAAAGGGAATTTATAATTAGTAGGCTGTGGTCATCTGGCTTGAGAAGCCTGTTTTTATATCTCATAATTCTGTTGCACGTGTGTGCACACAAGTATACACACACACACACACACACCCCACACACTGGTCAATTAATGCTAAATCTGTATCATCAGTATAAAAAGGCAAAAAGTTTCGGCACCTTCTATGCAAAAACTGTTTATTGTTATCCAGCACAACCATCATTTTGATTGTCCTCACACAAAAGCTTTACTTGCTGTGAAGCTCTGTTTGGAAAATAGAAAAAGGACATGTCCTCAATTTTCAGCTTCTACAAGTCAAAGCATAGTTTTTGTCGATTTTGATGCCAACCTGGACAGAATGTATTTTATATATTCTATGGGGCAGGACATGCACTGCAAAAATCTATCTGAATTGGATAACAAGAATGCGGTAGGGTTATTAGTGACAAACTGACTTCTGCTCTCCCTGATATTTGCCTGGGTCAACCTTGTATTGATTCTGGTTGCGTTTGACAGGATGGTATTATAATTGCAGAGTAGGCATTGTTCGGAATGTAGGTACTTAGAGAAAGTGCCCAGAGGGTTCTTTTGTCTGAACTTTAATTGGAGGATATGATAGGGTACTAGGAAATCAGGCATGTGTATTTTACTTAGGACACGGTTAGTATCTGGATGATCCTGGGGAGGAAAACGAGGCTTAGAGATGGAATATGAGAGATTGTGTGGGCTAAGCTTACCCTACGTTGTTCGAGTAGCTGAGAGTCCATGAAAGCACAAAACAGGAGTACTCGAAGTCTTAGATCGCTCTGCCAGGTATGTCTGTGTCCTTATCTAGACATAATAGCTAATGTTCCTGACAGATTAATTTGACTTCTATTAGCTTTGGGGCCTTGGGCAACTCACTCTACTACTCTGCTGCAGTTTCAAAGGTGAGAATATAGTACTTACAAGGAAGGTGTATTTGATGTGACAGGAGAATTCCTAAAGATTATATTTAATTCAGAATGCACAGAATTCAAAACTAATCCTGAAAAATGAGGCAAGGCATTGATTAAGCCTGGAGCCAGAATGCCTGGATTTAAATTCTACTTCTGAATTCTTTATCTGCAAAATGGGGGTAGTAATAGTCCTACCACATAGAATTTTTTTGAGAAAAATAAAGGAGATGTTACCTGTGAAATACTTAGTCAGTGTTCAATAACTATTAGGTATCATTCTAACAATTATGATTTTCCAGCAAAAGTGGCACACCCACATGTGACCAAAACATAAATACTATTTAAAACTCTCTAGGCTTGTCTTTTAAATTCAATAATTCTTCATACTTTTAAAAATTGAGAGACATTTGCTGTATTTGAAATTTTGTAAATAAAGTGAGACTGTGTTGATATTTTTATATTAAATGATTTCAGATTTGCATAATTGAAATTCGCATGACTCCAATTTTCATAAAATGTGACTAGCTCTGGATCTCACTGGGCTGTCATGAGCATTAACTATGCTAATGTATACCAGTCTCACTTAGCCTAGGGTCTGGAATTATTAATAATAATGATCTTCAGGCCCTGAGAACCAAGATTGGACACTTGGGATAGAACAAAAAAAAAGACCATTTCCCCATTGTATCTTGCAATAATTCACACAATAATTGTCTCTCTCTTTCTGTTATAGCACAGAACTGGTCTGTTAGGAGCAGGAGGGAGGAATTTGATAATTGTTGCCTACAGATTCCCATGCCAGGGGTGTTACAGAAAATTCAGACAAACTTATGAATTCCATCAGACTCTTCAAATTCCACATCAAGGAATTCCTGATAACTAGGATGTTTCCTCACCTCTAAAACTTAAACAAAAAATATGTGAAATTGTAGATCTTAAGGGAAAAATGTCTTAGCAAATGGTAAGAAGTCCTCAGGACTCCTACTTTCTATCTCATACTACCTTTGATTGATGATATCAGTTTTTGATGTAGACTCCAAAATCAATTGACTGTGGACAAATTCTGCTTTGGGTTTATGTCAGACTCCAAAGGGAGTCCTGCTTATTTTCCCAGAATCAAATTTTATCTACCTCTGTCTGTCTATCTATCTATCTATCTATCTATCTAGCTATTCTTTATTTGTTTATCCATTTATTTACCAAGCTTACATTAAGATTTTACTCTATGTTAAGCACTGTGCTAAGTTTTGAAGAAAAAGAAAAATAAATGACTGGATTACAAGCTCTTAGCACACACACAGCTCAGAGTGGGAAGAATTGATCGTCACTTAATAATAGAAGGTAATCGCAGTGATAAGTGATGCTATGAAACCCAGGGGAAGACCATCTAACTCAGTCTTGGGGATAAATAAAGTTAATTGGAAGAAGTTATGTTAGAGCTACTGGGAAGACAATGACTTCTGAAAGATCCCAGAAAAAATATGTCTTTTAACGAATTGTCATAGGTTAGCCATTGGTAAAAATTAAAGCTAAAAATGCATCAAGACCACAGAGAACCAAACAGTAGCCCATGTTCAAGTTCAGATCACATTTAAAAAATAAGTAGTCAACAATTTGTGAGAAAAAAATGCAACCACCAGATAGGAAAACCAAAAGTGCAAGAACAGTGGAAAACAGATTAATTCAAAACCCAGGAGTACTTAGGAAATATTATGGAAATTAAAACTGGTTCTTTCCCCAATTTTGAGTTAACATGGTTTGCATGACTTTGGAAGAAAAACAACTACCCTATGGTGATGTGTTCATTTACTTACTCAATAAATCTTTTGTATCTCTATTATGTGCTAGATGCTTTTGCTGGGAATACAGCAATAGTCAAGTAGGGTATGCATAATAACAACCAAGGTTATCTAGGATACCAAACCACTCACCATATTGTATTAACATAATGATAGGTGTAAGTTGTTTACTTTGGGAAGTAAGACACTGGGGGATAAGTCGGGGACTTGTGCAGGTGACCCTTGAGTGCAGATTGGGTAGGAAACTGGCTGACCATGTTAGGTTAGTGTGATTAATAAATCATAGTTTATTGGCAAGGATAGGAACACAAGAAGTTGGAAAAGTCTTGGGCGAGTTGTATTTGAATTAGGACATCTGAACAGGCTGCTCCTTAAATATGGTTGGTTTTGTTTTCTAAGAGCATGGAGAACAAAGAGACAGTCAACAGAGAAGTACCCAAAAAACTTCATCATGATCTTAAACATCTTACTTCTGCAACCATACCCTGAGTAATGGGTTTCATTATGTAGATACTTTCCCTTGGAAAAGGATGTTAGACTTTCCAGTAATTTCTGACTTATTGAACATAGACCTGAGGCAATGGCAGAATGTAAACATCAACATAGTTTTTATTAGAGAATAGTTCTCTTTTAGACTTGTTAAGATCTTTCTGAAAATGATGACTTTTCAGTCTGGAGACCCAACAATTTGTTTGATTTCCTGGCCACATTGGGAGTAACCACCTCCTATCCACCCCCAACACACATTCTTGTCATAAGTATCTAAGACGGTATTTTCAGACCAATAGATATTATAGAAGACAACCTTGCAAATAAACGTCTGATGGCACGTTTCATTAATGCCTTTCAATGGCAGCAAACAGGAATGGTGTCTGAGTGTAATTTCACTTACAAAGTCAAGCAGAAAATGAATTTCTCATTGTGGGAATCTGTACATGTGAGCATGACTGTTCAGAAGCCAACCTCTGAAATCATGGGGCCAGTTAAGGGGAGCATTAACTTACCACAAAAAGGAAAATAATTGTCATCATTGAACTGTAATAGGAGTGGGGGAGGATTTTACATGACATGCAGCCTTTTTAAAAATTGTTTTATAAAAGACAACTTTAGAGCTGTTATCATGTTATATTAATCCTAGTTTCCTGGATCACCATTAATATCTGATCTGATTAACTATCAGTCACTTTTTTTCTTTTAGGAGAGAGAGAGAGAGAGAGAACATGTGCGTGTGTGTGCAAGAGCAGGTGGTGGTGGGGTGTGAGAATAGAAGGAGAGAGAATCTTAAACCAACTTCGCCCCTAGCATGTGTGTAGCCTGATTCAGGGCTCAGTCTCTAGACTCTGAGATTATGACCTGAGCTGAAATCAGGACTTGGCACTTAACCAGTTGAGCCACCCAGGCACCCCAATTATTAGCCATGTTTTAAAAAATATGTGAGAGTATTTCTGTTAGTGATGAGGAGATGATTAATAACAACCAAAAATTGGTACATATTCCAGGTCTCACAAGGTCTACTCAAGGCAGGCAGGACTCTACCTGAGGTTCTTGACAAGGAAGATTTTTTATTGAATACCCCAAGAGGAAGATCTTTGATTTGGGGTCTTACTCTCCTAGGTTAAAATCTCAGCTCTGCCATTTACTGGCTGTATGGCCTAGGACAACCTGCCAAACATTTGAGTCTCAACTTTCCTGGAAAATGGAAAGAAGAATATCTATCTTATGATTTTGAAGTTAAGATAAAAGGGATGGCACATATAAAATATTAACATAGTACCTAACAAATGATGCATATTTACCTCTTGTTGAGTCTTTTCACATATATTATAAGGGTCAGGCCTAACACTCATTAAAGTTGCTTCAACAAGTGAGTCCCTGGAGGACAAGGCAAATGGCTTGGGGAGCATCTTCATTTCTTCAAAGACAGGTCATGAAGAAAGTAGAATGATCAAAGTCAGTAGCAAAGAATGTGAAAATAAGATAGATTGAGAATATAACACATTAATGTTCTCGTTGAGATTCATTATGGTGACTTTTGCAAAACTGATCTGTCATCATAATTTGTATCATGAGTATTAATGACCATTGTCAAAGTTCTTAGATTCTTAAATTGTATTGAATATCACTGGATGGCAAGTTCCTCCCCTTGTCATCAGTCAGATATATGGGTTTCCAGGTTTCAGCTGTCCTTTCTTTGACTTGCTTTCTCCAACCGGTTTGACAAAATAATGCTAAATAGCTCCAGTTGTATTCCTGCCATGTCTTATTTGAGGAGCATATTTTACTCTCCACTGCAGATCACAAAGTATAGACCAAAATATGGTGGCCTCACTGTTATCTTTTTCCCACATCTGGAGTCACAGTGATCTGAAACAATTAAAATCAATTGAGGAATAATGTTTCCCTCTATAAAACCCCTTACACTAAGAATGAAATTCATGCTTCTTATCATAGATGTGGTAAGGCTCCTACCTCCTGCTGACCTCATCACCTCCCACTTTCTCCTTCCATCGCTGTGCTCTAGCCACGTTGGCCTTTCTCTTCCTGTATTATTCCACCAGCCTTGGCCTCAGCTTTTTGCCTCTGATCTAGAGTGGGCTTCCACACAGTACTGCGTGGCCGGCTCTTTACAGTCATTCATTTTTTTAGTGCAAGGATTTAAGCCTCAAAAGGACCATCTTCAACCTGAAGTAGTCACCCTCTATTTCCTTCCATTTTATTTTCTTCTTAGGATGGATCACTATATGAACTTATTCATACTATTTATTTTCTTTAGACCATCTGTCTCTGCTCCTCTCTCTCAACACTAAACACAAGTTCCATAAAGGGAGGTGATCCATTTCTCCTATGTGGAGCAGCACATGCCACTTAATGAATGAATAAAATGAATGAATTTGTCTCTGTTGTAAACATTCCTGCTGGTGGTTCTGTCTTCAGAAGAACTGGTTCATAAACATACAAATCAAAAATAGCTTAGTGGATGGATGAAAAAACAAGTAGCTACCTCAAAGTTGCCCTCTCCTTCCCAGCAGTGATAAACAGGCTCTGGAATAAGAATCAAAGGATCTGGATTTTTTTTTTAAGATTTTATTTATTTATTCATGAGAGACACACACACCCAGAGGGACAGAGACAGAGACATAGACAGAGGGAGATGCAGGCTCCATGCAGGAAGCCCGATGTGGGACTCGATCTCAGGTCTCCAGGATCATGCCCTGGGCCAAGGCAGATGCTCAACCACTGAGCCACCCAGGTGTCCCAGGATCTGGATTCTAGTCAATGATCCCATATGAATTATCTGTTACCCCTCAGGCAAGCCACTTCATCTCTCCATGCCTGTTTCTTCATGCATCGTGAGGAAGTAGATGATTTCTAAGATGTTTTCTACTCCTTAATAACATTTTTGATGCAAATGTTGGAACTTAGCAGTCTGATATCATAGTGGATGTTTATAAATTTTGCATTACAACATGGATGAAACTTGAAGGAAGTGAAATAGGTTAGATGGAGAAAGGCAGAATCTGTATGATTTCACTTATATGTGGAATCTAAAATTAAAAAAAAAATCAGAAAACAAAACAAAACAAAACAAAAAAAACTCACAAAGATAACAGATTGGTGGTTGCCAGAGGTGGAGGATGCGGGTTGGATAAAATGAGTGAAGGTGGTCAAAAAGTACAAACTTCCAGTTATAAAATAAATAAGTCATAGGGATACAATAATGCACAGCATGGTGACTATAGTTAATAATACATATTAACTATACTATTATACTGTCTTATACCTGAAACTAATATAATGTTATAAGTCAATTATAATTCAGTAAAAACATTACCTGTGGATGTTGTATATTCTGGTCCTAAATTAAAATATCTCACAATTACTAAGTAAAAAAAAATGGTGAAAGTTTTATGTGAAATTGAAGTTAATGGACAGATTAGCTATTCCTGCACCCTCTGAACTTTGCTGTAGGTTTATGTCATAAGAGTTTCTTATAAGTATCAGAACGAGAGATAGCTGTAAATCCCCCCACCATCTTCTGCCAAAGGAGACAACTAGACTTCACAGATGACTTCTGCAACTTGCATTTCATCTACCCAGATAATACTGTAACTTCCAGCCATATTGCTTATAGAAGGTAAGGACAAAAGTGGTAGTTAATAAAAAGCAGTCTTTCTACTTTTCAACCAACTCCTCTAATATTATGTAGATAAACCTATAAAAATGTATGAACCATTCTAATACAGTCTATGAGGCTTGGCCTCTAGTTTCACTTCCACCGGCTAGTAGTTGTATGTCTTTTGACACTTTTGGCTGCAATGGGCTCATTTTTGGGATAATCTCATAGACCCTACAAAGTCCCTGAAATTGTAATTTCAACTTCCAATTTTTCTGAGTTAAAATCTATGATAAGCAAAACAAATTAAAATATATCCTTAGAAATCTATAAAAGGTAAAAAAAGAAATGGTCAAAGAAGAAATCCACAATAGAATTCTTAAAAAGAAATAACATCTGAATGGTTCTTTATTAGGCATACCAACCTTCTTCAGGTGGAAGGGAGGTTGAGATGAAGAGGGACCATAGCAGGTGTTTTTTCTACCTCTCATAAGAGGAAATTTAGTGCAGGGCAGCTGGAATGCAAGATCATTACTATGGGCCAATTGTTCAGTGAGCTGTATGAAATGAATTGATTATTTGTCCTAAGGAGTGATCTCTAATATAAAGTAAAGGATACAAAGAGCAATAATGTCCAAGTTGGGAAATCTATACCTTTGAAAGATGTAACCAGCAAGGATCCACTGATGATTACAGGAGAAGCAAAGTGATTAGATTAGAATCTTAACTCTTTCCAGACATCTGAAAAAATAATTTAAATCAGTTTTCCTCTCGCAGTTCCTTATTTTTCACATAACAGACTATTCCACATCTTTATTTTTGTTACCATCTTTTCCGTTTGCTTTTCCTTTTCTTCTTTCCTATCCTCTGCTTGCCTAAAGATTTCTCTATAATCAACCTCTATTCTGTTCCATTTCGTATATTGAAGGTTGTTTTTGTGATTCAAATCTTCTATTTGTTATTCTTAAATTTTATTCTTAAATTCATGAAAAATAGATTTAGAGCCATGTGTCTGTGGGAATGAGAGTGCATATCAAGACTGTAATAATCAAGGAAACTTGGTGGACTTGAAGGTGGAATTTCAATGGCTTTCTCAATGTATGTGATTAAAAATCACTTATGGAGGAGATGTAGCCTTTGGTCATTTTTAACAAGTTGCTGATAATTTTGAAAGATAAATTTCTGATCCCAAGCTCTTATTGTATATCATTGTATATTAAACTAATTGATTGTCATGGATACATAATTAGTAGTTGCTCTGATTATCTATTGCTGTGTAACCAATCACGCTAAAATCTAGTGGCTTAAAGAATTATTATTATTGTTTTTTTAATTTAAGCTCATGAATCTGCTACATTTCCTAAATTTGACTGGCTAAATTTGTTCTCTGCCATGGGTTTTAGGTGGTGTTTAGTCTTTGTAGCATGGATACATTATACCTGTCAGATAAACTTTGAGGGCTTCCATAGGGAAAACTTCTTTTGAAACTCTACACAATGCACATACATCTGCTGTAAGACTCCCCATATTGCCATGTGGCCTTATTAGAGCCTGCATACCTCCTAACAGGTCACAGTGATGGTGATTGTCTTCCCTTGGCATATGTTCTTTCCATTGGCTTGTTTAAGTACCAGATGGCCCTTATCCATAGTTGGCAACTCTAATTATTTTCTCCAAAAGAACTGATGGAAGAATTTAAGGGTACATATCACTTATACCAAAACTTCTTACTTAATAAAACTCTGTCATTTAAAATTACTGAATCCTAGGCAGAATTTAGTTTATTTTTAAATAATGAAGCAAATTGAGCACAACAGGAAGTTTTTTCCCCCTACACTTTCCTTAAACAAGTTATCTGTTTAAATTCTGAGATTTATTAAGAGCATTTATTTATAAATTGCAAGAGACATTCTCTCTCTCTCCATCCCCCCTCCCTCTCTCTTTCTCTCATCCTCTCTCCTTTTGTACATTTTTAAATCCATCTATTTCTTATGAATCTGTCCCTCCTTTTCACAAAAACTAAATGCCTCATTTTACTCCATAACTTAGTATTGCAGTGAAACAACAGCTATTTGCTCAACCTCTGAGCAAATATAAAAACCTCTTTTTATATAAAATGTAAACCACAGATCTTCCTTTTGCTTCCCTAATTTTGCAGTTCAATCATGGGCAATTAAAGGGAGAAGCTAGAGAAAGTTTATTCTAATATTTTATTGCATACTTTATCTGTGTTGCTGATAAAACATAAAGAATATACTATCTAGAACCTTTATATATACAGTAGCCACTTTATATTATTTCCCTTACCATACTCTACAAGTAGTTCAATGACAAAAAGAAATTAGAAATCAAAAGGAAAATAAGCATACTAAGATTAACCACCTTCCCCTGGCATATAAAATGCATGATGCCATCAGCTACTGTTAATGTAGCCTTAATATATCTATGTCATGGTGAAAGACCATATACCTGCTAAAAACCTTGACAGTTAGTGATTTGTTGTTATTTTAGTTGCAACCCTATTGATGAAAAAACTGAATATTTCTATATTTGGTGATTTAGATAATCCTTATAAGTACAACTGAGATTTCAATATTAATTTGTTTTAATAGTTATACCTCTCACAAATCCTTTATAATTCCCTCAGATGAAACAATTTCTTTATCCTTTTGAGACACCAAATCCAAATTAAATTTAAAACACTCAACGTCTCCCTTTGTTTGCTATAGAATAAAATCACATTTAAAAATATTTTATTTATTTATTTATGAGCGATACACAGAGAGAGGCAGAGACATAGGCAGAGGGAGAAGCAGGCTCCTCACAGGGAGCCTGATGTGGGACTCGATCCCAGAACCCCGGGATCATGCCCTGAGCCAAAGGCAGAAATGCTCAACCAGTGAGCCACCCAAGCATCCCCTAAAATCACATTCTTTTATTGAGATTCCTGGTTGAACACATAGCAGACTTTTGACTTTAGTAGAAAAGAAGCACTTCAAAGCATTGCTTCTGAGCTGTGTCTTGGTTGCCATTGATTGCAAGCTATACTGAACATATAGGTATATACATACATATGGTCACACTATTTACAAGGTAATGATTTTCTTTTTCTCTTCTAATTCTAGGCTCATGCTTCATTAGATACATGTTAATTTTTGTGAACAAGAACAGTTTTTATAAATCTCTGTTTGAGTCCCTCTTCTTAACCCGTAATGTTTCTTAAATCATTGGTTTTTAAGATGGAATAGTTGATCTAGTCCACTACTTTGTGTAACTGTTTCTAAGGCTCATGGCTGGAGTAGATGTTCAAATTATTAATGTTCTTATTTTTTCCTTAAGGCAAAAAATACCATTTTGGCACCAAATATGCCAGGTTCATGAAGATTCAATAAAACAATATGTTACTGATTAAAAAAAAAAAAAACAGCGTCTACAGAAACAGGAAGGGCTTTTACATCTTGAACATGATTTTGCAGCAGAAATCAGCATCTTTCCTCCAGCTCTTTATTCTTCCTTCATATAAAAATGAAATTTCTTTACAAAGGAGCCACACAGCACTGACAGTGCCCCTATGATCACACACTTAGAAAAACTCGAGTGGCTGCAGGACTCAGGATGGCCTAGACAACACTTCTTGAAAAAAAAAAATCTAGCTTCTGTTAAACATAATGGTCTTAATCCAATTGTTTCTCTCTATTCCATCTTGAAATCACACTAAATTACATAAAAGGAATAAATAAACAAGGACTAAGAGTACAAGTGCAAAGAGAATTGGAGAGAACTGCAGTAGGGGGAACCTGGCCCCACCTAGAAGAGTGATAACTAACATGGTGGAGAAAACTGCAACCTAAAAGCACACAGTAGGATACAAAGGAGAAGTCAATGTCCTGTGCTCCATCCTAGAAATTACCAATGCATTGTAGATGTAGGCATGGCATGAAAAGGGGAATACTAGCCATATTAATGTTGAAGGTGTTTACCATGCTCACTTCCTGCTAGCATCTCTCCCCATCCCTGAGGGGAAAAAATGAAAGTTTATTGACAGGAAAAATGGAAACAGGGAGTCTTGGGGCCTCTGAGATACCCAGTATAGGTAAAGTCAAAGGTAAAAAATCAAAACCAAAACAAGGAAATTGTGTTATACTATGAGATTCTCAGTGATCCTTCCTCCCTTATAATTCCCCAGGAGGAGATTATAGAATTCTTCTCTAGAAACTAATGGGTCATTTTCCAATAAAGACCTACAGATAATGATATTTGGAGTGCCATAATAAAAAGGCTATCTCTGTATGGCAGGCTGACATTTGTATACAGTCTGCTCTGTAATAGACCTTAGGTAACATACTCTCACTGGTTAAGGCTTTTTGGCTCAGCCACTAAAAGTGTCTAAAAGTGTCAGTTTTATCACCAAAGTCAAGAAGTGCTGATTCATTCCATTGGGGAAAATTTTAAATGTCTGAATAATTGCGGAGCGGATGAGCAATGTTTTCATAAGGTCTTCATTCAGGTCCCCTAGAAGCAAATCCTGAGACAGAGATTAAGGAACAAAAAGCCTACCTGGGAGGTGATCCCAGAGAATACTAAGAGGGGAGTAAGGAAGTCAGATAGAGGAGGAGGGGAGCCACTAAAGTGTTTAATTTCAATCAAGTTATGCCGTCCGTACATGGGGCTTAATCTTTCTGTGGAGCATGGGAGCCAGTGGAGAATACACCTCAGAGTTATCCCTTCTGAGGTGTGAGTGAGCTGGGATATTCATACAAAGATTTCAATATTGCATTGATGGAGGACTGCTCCAGGGAAGCATTAACTCCTAGGCATTTCTAGCCTGCCACATAGGCAGCAAAGTGGGCTCCAAGAGCCAAGGAAAGACTTCAAGAGAAGCAGGGGTGCAGTTCGAACTCTAGAAGGTACGCACTGAGTGGAAAGGGCTAGGGAATTTGGATGAGGCATCAACAGCATCTACTATGCATAATAGATTACTGATTTTTAAAAATTTGCTATATGGATTATAATGTATTTGGGCCCCACATAATTAGCAATACATGAGAGACTTCTTTATATTATTTGTTTGTTTTTAAAAAATAAGTAGATAATTTTTATTTTTTTTATTTTTTATTTTTTTAAATTTTTATTTATTTATGATAGTCACAGAGAGAGAGAGAGAGAGGCAGAGACACAGGCAGAGGGAGAAGCAGGCTCCATGCACCGGGAGCCTGACGTGGGATTCGATCCCGGGTCTCCAGGATCGCGCCCTGGGCCAAAGGCAGGCGCCAAACCGCTGCGCCACCCAGGGATCCCAAAAAATAAGTAGATAATTTTTAATAGGAATTCTGAGTCTATCCAAGTGTCATGGAAAAAAAAAACTGTCTCTAATTGTTTTTCATAATATTTTCCCCAAGAATATTTGAAGGTATATTTTAAACAACCTGATGGTAAACTTTCTTTTCTCTTATGTGGATATCATTTTTATTTCCAGAAAAACAATACTTAAGATCAAAGGTGGTGAAACTCTTACAAACTGAGGTAGGCTCTAAGGGTCAAGTAAAACTAGAGGGAAAAAGGAACATCACTAATATTGGGCCAAGAAAGTACACAGAGGAAGGACCAGTTAAGAATCTCTGTTACTGGGGATCCCTGGGTGGCTCAGCAGTTTGGCGCCTGCCTTCAGCCCAGGGCGTGATGCTGGAGTCCCGGGATCGAGTCCCACGTCAAGCTCCCTGCATGGAGCCTGCTTCTCCCTCTGCCTGTGTCTCTGCCTCTGTTTCTCTGTCTCTCTCTCTCATGAATAAATAAATAAAATCTTAAAAAAAAAAAAGAATCTCTGCTACTTGTGGAAACTAAAGCATATTCCTTTCTGCAGCTCACTCTAGGCTTCAAAGGTAAAGAGAAATCTCAAAAACCCCTAAACCCTGCTGGACAGAGACATGAAAAGCATGGCAGCAAAGCCTGTATGTCCTGCATGCATCTTCTTATTCATGAAAGAAAACCCAACCTGTTCACTGGCAGATAAATATGGATACTCAGAGGTCACTGTGCTCATGAAAAAAAACTCTTTTTTTCCTTTCTGTTTTTAAGACTGAGAGGTGAACAATATACCTTAAAAGACACTGATTTCTTATGGCCCATACATACAAAAGGCCCATCAAATTTTTAGCTGACAGCAATACTGTTTTCAGCACCTATGCCTGTATCTATTTCTTGTCATTAATTACATCCAAGGTATACAAGTAGCCTTTATTTTTGTTGGTTACCAGCAGAAAAAAACATTTCCTGGGGAAAGCACGAAAGGTCAAGAACCAAGTTCCTTTTTCATATTTTCAGCCTTATAGTATGTGCCCTGAATATCTTAAATACAATACTAGAAAAAGAAGCTATTTTCTTCTTGAAATTGAGATCTATTTTAGGAGTAACGAGCAGCCTGGATGTGTCTTCAGATTAATTTTTCTTCCAAAACATTCTTCCCATAGAATTCTTTCTCTGAATTGTTTCAATGCAATACCTGATTAAGTCATTGTTTTTCATTATGGCCATGCAGTTTTTCCATATTTCTCAAAATGAGATTTATTATTTGGTTTAGTTGTTGTGTGGCCTGTTTTGCTCCTGTATTTTGAGGCAAGACGTTAAAACATTATTTCATGAAATCCTTCAAAGTGCTACAAATGTTTGGAATTACTTACATACTTATAACTTAAGGGCTGGTGCATAAACTTTGCCATTTGCTACCCTAATTGTTGTTTGTTTTGCATTGGGAAAATTACTTCAAAAAATAAATAACTTCTCTCAGCACATTCGAGGTACTTTTCCAGGTGCAGAATTACTGTTTTTTTTTTCCTTTTTTCCATTTGTTTCATCTAATTTCATATCCCATGGGAGAGTACTTCTAAAATAAACTAAAAATACAACAAAGCCAAGAAAATCGGCAGTTCCTCTCCAATAAACTCAAGTCTTCTTTTTTGTTTCAAGAAAATATTTAGTATTACTTGTAATGGATTGACTGTTTCTGTCTCCAGCCCCACCCTACCCTCATTCATATATTGAAGCCCTAACCCCAATGTGACTATATTTGGAGATACGACCTTTATGAACGTCACTAAGTTTAAATAAGTTGATATGGGTGGGGCTCTGATCAAATAGGATTTGTGTCCTTATAAGAAGAGATAGCAGAGAGCCCAGTCTTTCTGTATCCACCATGTGAGGACACCGTGAGAAGGCAACCATCTGCAAGCCGGGAAGAGAGCTCTCACCAGAAATAAAATCAGCTGGCCTCTTTGGAAGGCATAACAATGATCATGAATTGCTTCGCTCCTAGGAATAAATTGTCACATTCTGGAAATTAGTTGATTTAAGTTTCTTCGCGCCCTCAGATCTCTGACATATAAAAACAACCACCACTACAGCCACTTTGATCTTATGGCTCACCTACCTTGTTTTTGTTAAGGTAGAAGAAACAATAAGATCATTTTCCTCATCTTCTATGAAGGTGGAAATCCCTAACATTTTAAGAGTGCAATTTGAAGATATTTTTTACTTTACATTGCTCTCTAAAATGAGAGATCCACAGTGGAATTTGCTGACAATAACTTGCTAGCTGCACAGTACATCGTTTTATGTTTGATTAATATCCATCAACTGACTAATATATTCTGATGATTGACAAATTTGTAGATAATGATTCTACTTTCAATAATGATTCATTTACTGGAACATAGACTTTGGGTTAGTCCAGCCTACCACGTACTTAAAATTATTGCTTCTTTATGTAATAAGCTCTCGACTGGTTCTTGACCTACTAGGATTTTTTCACTGAAGTCCTTCCATTATCCTTGGATGAACTGTCAGCATCTTCTGTTTTAACTATTTTCTTTATAATTTCATTTGTACATATTTACCTCTATTGCTCATGTTTATACTAGTTTTTATAAGTTGGCATCTATTTCCTTTTAAATTTCATTTAAGAAAAATAATCTGCATTTACTGGAGATTTATTTAAGAAAAGTCATGCTTAATTTTATTGTAGACTGATACATGTATTTCCTGTTCAGGTCTTACTCCAGCCACCCTTCCCATTGGGTACTGGAGTTGTACAAGTTTCATTGCCTGCATCACATAATGAATGTGCTGATGGACATCATAATCATTTTATTAATTCACTCATTAATTCATGTATCTTTTAACTAATAGTAATTGGACACCCACCATGTACTCTGCATATGTTTGGCATTTGATAAAATAGTGAGCAAAATATAGTCATTGACTTAGATTGATTACATTATCCTGTCCAGTATTTCTTCATGTTCATCTCTTTTTGGTCAATAATTTTATGTGATGTCTTTCATAGATGCAATATCAGTAACCCAACTCACTTTTCAGTAGTCTTTTGCAATGTTGAGTCAAGTTAAAGATGAAAAGTCCTTATCTGGCTTATAGAATCTTAGATTTATTGATTTATTTTATTTTACTGTTTTAAATAATAAATTTATTTTTTATTGGTGTTCAATTTGCCAGCATACAGAATAACACCCAGTGCTCATCCTGTCAAGTGCCCCCCTCAGTGCCCGTCACCCATTCACCCCCTCCCCCCGCCCTCCTCCCCTTCCACCACCCCTAGTTCGTTTCCCAGAGTTAGGAGTCTTTATGTTCTGTCTCCCTTTCTGATATTTCCTACCCATTTCTTCTCTCTTCCCCTCTATTCCCTTTCACTATTATTTATATTCCCCAAATGAATGAGACCATATAATGTTTGTCCTTCTCTGATTGACTTATTTCACTCAGCATAACACCCTCCAGTTCCATCCACGTTGAAACAAATGGTGGGTATTTGTGAAGATTTATTGATTTAATGTTGCCTTCATTGACATTCGAGGTGGTAGGTCCAGCCTGGCATCTGGCAGATAGTCTCAATAAGAATCATATAACAAATAGAAAATATACTTAACAAGATTTCATACTTATCCCATTTTTAAAAAAAGTTTTTATCTATTTATAGATATAGACAAAGAGAGAGAGCACAAGCAGGGGGAGCGGCAGGAAGAGGGAGGAGCAGGCTCCCCACTGAGCAGGGAGCCTGATGTTGGGGCTCCATCCCAGAACCCTGGGATCATGACCTGAGCAGAAGGCAGACGCTTAACTGACTGAGCTACCCAGGTGCCCCACACTTACTGCAATTTTAACACCCTTTCACATACACTAAAAACTCAAATTTTTATGGATGGAGACACATAAAAGTACATATAAGAGAAGGCACTGCAGCTTTTTTCCTCATTCTTAGACATCAGATGTCATGGGAGATGTTTGCCTCTTTTTGTGATTCTGTGGCATCTTGTTCTACCATTACTTGACATTTTTAAAGGATGATTGGTATTATAAAAATTCTGAAGGTTGCTGAATTTCCTTAAAACTTCATGAGTAAAAAGTTGGTTATTCTATTTCACTCAACAAATGAATATGCAATATATAACACTTCTTGATGAAAACAAGGTTGTCAATTACTTGTCATTTTTTAATATAAGAATACTTGTGTTAATATGACCTTGAGCTATTTGTCAATTACCAGTCATTTTCCATTTTTCCTATCTTTAACCTTATTTATCTATCCTCCTTCCCTAGAGTTTTACTTACTCAATAGTAGCCAACTAGTACGATTTTTAATCATTCTGTATATTCATGATCTGTACTTAGATTCAAGTGTGATTGACAGAGTTCTCAGTATATCGGTTGCTTCAAATATGGCCATCTGGATGGACCGTATTTTGAAACCTGATTGTTCTCTTCGGAAATAAAATGTCATTGCTGTTATATACCAACACTTGCATACCACTTGGGAGACTTTACCTAAATATATCTGTACTAAATATAATATGAAGCCCTTTCTAGCATGGTTTGTAAATATGTGATTACAGGAGAGTTCCTAAGAATGATGGGCAGGGACCACCTACCATGCCTTGTGACTTCTAAAAGTGCTACTGACACCACCAGGAGTCACTGACAGCCCTGTCTTGTTAGCCTCCCTGGTCCACACCTATAAGCTTTTCCCTTTCTATTCTATCTCCAGGTAACAATAAGAACAAGGTAGAGATTATTTTCCTTATAGAAATAAATACTTAGACTACACATAAACATATTCAATGTTAAGTGAAGTGTTCTATAGATAATTTGAAATGCTTAAGATGGGGGGGGGAGGACAAATCAAATTATTGATTTTGACTTCAAAATCAGATAGATTAGCCCATAACTCTTTTTTGGAGAAAAGTATTTAGTTTTGGCATCCAAAGTGGAGGCTGAAGTAATGAACACATTTTTTTTTTTTTTTTTTTTACCCAAAACTCGTGTGATGGGAAGCTTGTTTTATTGAAAGAAAGAAATTAGGCCCAAGAGTTTAGAGAATCATTTTTCACGGCCTTATCTCTGGAGTAACCCAAAGAATGAGCTACAAATACACATTTCATCATATTTATATGCCTGACTTAATGTTTAATTACATTCTACCACATTTGAAATTAGCTAGAAAAATGAGCAGACACACAAATATTCAAGTTGAAGAAAAGAGAGGGAAGAAGCCATCTTAAAAAAGTGTTTGGTGATGGATGCCTAGGTGGCTCAGTTGGTTAAGTGGCTGACTCGATTTCGACTCAAGTCATGATCTTAGTCAGGATCATAAGATTGCGCCCAATGTTGGGCTCTGCACTAAGCAGGAAGTCTGTTTGAGATTCTCTCTCCCTCTGTCCCTCCCCCTGCTACTGCCCTCTCTTTCTCTAAAAATAAATGAATACATCTTTAAAAAAAGAAAAAGAAAAAAATATCTGGTGAAAAGTTAGGTATGCAAGCTGAATTTCCTTTCTACACCCATCTACTCCTTGGAAGAATCCTTACATCTTAATAAGAAATCTCTCTGATTTTTTGTTCCTTCTCCCAGAGTCTCTTCTTTCCTTGAAGCTTGATGTGATGGTAGGGTATACCACCTAGGTCTTGGGTTGCTCGGTCAGCTTATCAGAAGCCTGTGTCATGCTTAAAGCAGAGATCTAACAATGTTTTCTTGGATTTTTTCCAAAATCCACTGATAGCTGTAAGGGAGGGTGGAATGCTCCCAGTTTCCACGCAATGATTCAACTTAACACACATACACATTGTGCCAACTAATGTGGTAAGAATCAGGCATATAAATGTAGCCCAAACATCTGCCTTAGCCTCCTGCACATGTTAAACCTGATTAGTCACCATTGCAATTTAAGTTCAGAATCCTTCCAATAATTTCTATTACTTCTTTCCTTGTTTTTTTTTTTTTCTGACTTTGCATTCATGCATCAGTGCACATGTATTGTTGCAGACCTTTGCCAATCAGTGGACAAGTGAAAGTCCTATTGCCATTACACATGACAAACTGAATCATACTCAGAATTTTCTAACTTTAAAAACTTTAATGAATAGTTGAAAATGATATGGAAGGATCCCATTACACACTTTCTTGTTTTCTTCCATCTTTTTGGCCCATTTCTCTCATTCTTCATCCTATCAAAGGATTTCACCTTGACCACCTGACCTTCTCCACCATGCCCCTTAAAAATGTAAAGCTACACTTTTTTTTTAACACACTTCTATATAGTGCATCTCCAACAATTGAGGTTACCTCCATAGAGGGAACTCTACCACTCCCTTCAAGTGTAAACAAATTAGTTATCCAACAATTAATGGTGTAGCTAGATGTATGTAAATATGAACATAGAAAGTCTCTAGGGAAGTTTGAATCTCCAAATTAACTTAGAATAATTTATCTATTTTTCTCCTTTGTGGTTTTTGCTATTCTTGTGACTTACTTAAAATATCCTTGCCTAACACAGGGTTTTAAAGACATTCTCCTATGTTTTCTTCTAGAAACTACATTGTTTTACTTTTCTTATTTTAATCTAGGTATTCCAATTGGTGTGTGTGTGTGTATGTGTATGTGTGTGGGTATAAGATATAAGATACTGTCAAGTTTTCATTTTCTCATGGGGTATTCTATTGTTCTAACACCATTTATTGAAAAGGCCATCTTTCTCACTTCCTCTGCAGTGGCACCCTTTTCGTAAATCTAGTGACTGTTGAAGTGTGGATCTGTTGCTGACCTCTGCATCCTGTGACATCTGTTTTGATAACTATTCTCTTACAATAAATTTGATATTTGATTTGTAGGGATTCTCTAGCCACTGACTTTCTTTAATATAGTTTTCAGTACTCTTGGCTCTCTGTATTTGTATATAAACTTTAAGATTATAGTGTTGGGGCACATGGGTGGCTCAGTTGGTTAAATGTCTGACTCTTGATTTTGGCTTGGGTCATGATGTTAGGATTGTGAGATGAGCCCTGCATTAGGCTCACACTCAGTGGGGAGTCTGCTTGGGATACTCTCTCCCTCTCCCTCTGCCCCTCCCCACACTTGCACTCTCTGTTTCTCTCTATGAAATAAATAAGTAAATCTTTAAAAATTAAATTAAATTAATGTGTCAATTTACACAGAGACACGTATATATATATATACACATATTTGTTGGGATTTTAATTGGAACTATATTGATTCTGTAGGTCAATTTATGGAGAATTCTATTTTTTTGTTTGTTTTTTACAAAATTGAATCTTCCAGGAACATGATTTATCTCTCTAGTTCACATCATTGCAAACAGCAAGATTTCATTTTTCATGGCTGAATAATATTCCACAATATATAGATATGCCAATCTTCTTGTACTTCTAGATTTGTTTTCTTTTTTTTCTTTGTAATGAGACTGAATTTGAATTTGACTTGCCTTCCCCAAAATTCTAACTTTAAAAATCAAATTTGATGGCTCTATGAAAGGCACAGAAAAGCTAGAAAGCCCAAAGGTCAATATAATCACTTTATTTTTTTAAGATTTATTTATTTGAAAGAGAGCAACAAAGAGCACACGTGGAGGGAGGGGCAGAGGGAGAAAATGTTCAAGTAGACTCTCCGCTGAGCACAGAGCCAGTGCAGTGCCCCATCCCAAGACCCTGAGATCATGACTTGAACCAAAACCAAGATTGAAATGCTCAACTGACTGGGCCATCTGGGTACCCCTCAACATAATATTTCAGTACTAGTGAGCTAGTTAGAAGGAGAAATTTCCAGGCTTGCAGTTAGCAGCAGCCAAGGGAATGGAGCAGATAGTATGGATTCAAGATATACTTAATATATGGAATGAACAGATCTCAGTCATGATCAGATGCAAGAGATAAGGGAAAGAAAAAGGAATTTGCTTTGTGATGTCCAGGTTTCTGGTTTTGGAGACTGTGTAGATGGTAGTATTAGTCAAGAAGATGGCAAATGCAAGAGGCAAGTAGATTTGTAGGGGAAAAAAGTCAATTTCAATTTTGGGCCTGTGAAATCTGAGAAATGTGTACCACATTCAGGTGGATTTTGTTAGTAAACACCTGAGGGCCTGTACCTGGTGTTCAGTACAGCTTGGGCTGGAGATTATATTTTGGAGCAGATTGTGTCTGTGGATATTTAACAGCATGGGATGTCCATGCAAGGATGAGTGGAGATGGATGAGATGGAGGCTGTGGCCATTAGCTCTTCTTTTATCTCTTTGTGATTGACAGTTTGGCATACAAGATATAAAAGCAAGATGTTCCAAAAGGAGGCATAATAATCTTTCTTTTCCTCTTCCTTGAAAGATTTTTATTCTACACATATTGTAGAATATTAAACTCCTTTTTAAAAATGGTGATAGTAGTCTGCTTTCTCAAAAAGCTGAACATTCTTAAAAAATAATAATCAAATAAACTTTAGATGCTTTTCTACTTCTACACAAACTAATAAGATCCTCAGTGGCTGAGAAAGATTTTCCTCTTACCTCTTTTCTCTGTAATTACCTCATGAGGGCTACTGATTCACCAGTCAACCATTCAGAAATGGTGTGAGGTTCTGAGGCCTGTGGGCATCTGAAGGCAAGGTTCCCATTCTAAATTTTTGGTTAACCAGAGGTATATTGTCTCTACAAACAGCATAACTCCTGAGTGAGAAGTAAAAGTAAAATGCCATTAGTTTGTTGTTTCAGGTAGTTAACACAAATTGGTTGATGTATTATTTTTTTCTCTCATTGAATTGATTGTAGCAACAATTAATTATTCAGAAAATTTTCATTAAATTCCCTGCAAGTTAAGGAAACTGGACCAGGCCTAGTATCTTGAATTTAAATATTAAGTGGTCATTGTCATTTTTATGGCTCTCAGAAGGGCCCTAAAGTTTTCTATGTAAGAGAGTTACAATATTTTTTAATAGAATAATGAATGCTACTTTGGAATATGGAGTGTGGAATTTTCAGTATTTATTTATGGGTTTCCTTATATTTTTATAAATGTATCCAAACAATAAACGTTTAATAAATTATCAGCTTAAACACATAGTAATATCTCTAGCCTGAAGAAATAATAGGGCTTGTCTCTTAGTTACCAAGAGGAGGAGTCTCTATTGGGTTTCATTTTCTCAGCATAAAATCAACATTGATGTTTCTTAGAAGGTTCCTTTATGTTGAGATGTGGTCTATGTATGAGGATATATGGTAATTAGTCAACAAAAAAATACTTGAAGCTATTATTCAGTATGTGTGACTAGAAAACAAGAGGCTAAGGAGAAATGTGACTTAATGCTAAAAAACAAACAAACAAAATAGTGTGTAATGGAACCTTGGCAATGGTTTGTCAGGAACTGTACCTTAACCCAAAGGGAGGAAACAAACGCATGGATTCCCTGACACTTTTACATCTAGTTAGAATGTTAGAATAGGGACATCTGGGTGGTGCAGTCAGTTAAGCAACTGGCTCTTGGTTTCAGCTCAGGTTGTGATCTAAGGGTTCGGAGATTGGGCCCTGCATTGAGTCCTGTGATCAGCATAGAGTCTGCTTGAGAGTCTCTCTCTCCCTCTGCCCTCGCTCTCAAGCTCTCTCTCTAAAGTATATAACTGAATCTTTAGAAAAAAAGTCAGATTAAAAAACTGACTTCTTAGAGAGACAGAAAAACGGGCAGACACACACACACACACACACACACATACAGAGGTCTACACAGTAAAAAACATAATTCTGTGAATACTTTAGTCCAGAGCCAACATTCAATTCAGAGGATAATTGAGGGAAAGGGATTTCTTTCTGAATTATCCACATTAACTTTCAAATAGTTGTTACTGGATGCAGCAAAAAGCAAACCAACAAGAAAATACAGTCTTTTCAGAAATGTTTTAATAACTCAATACATTAGTTTTCTATCGCAGCTGTAACAATGATTTGTGTCTTTCTCACATACAATATTAATTCATCCCATCCCTAGGTCCCCACAAGTCCCAAACCATTAGGATATCAAGTCAGGTTCAAAATCTGATCTAAATTTCATTAGCTCTAAAGTCCCAAATCTCATCATTAAATCATCTAAATTGGGTGTGAACGAGACTCTGGATATATTTCATCCTGGCACAAAATTCTTCTCCATCTGTGTACCTATAACACTGAAGACTCAAGTTATCTTCTCCAAAAATAAAATGATGGTACAAGCATTGGATAGTAGTTATATGTATCTTCACCCTCCTAAATGAGAAAATGAAAAGAAAAAAGGAGGTCCCAAGCAATTTTGAAATTCGAATGGGTAAACACCATTAGGTTTCAAAGCCCAGAAATAGTCGATTCCTCTGTGGTCCATGGATCTACCCTCTGGCTCAATGTTCTGTCCTTCTACCTCACAAAATCATCCTTCCTTTTTCATTAAAGGCACTATGAGTTTGCAGCTGAATAGCTTTTTCATTCTGTTTCCTGCCTACATATTTTTGGGAGTCCAAACACCAGTGGGTCTCCTGTTCTGGCTCAGGGATTCATTCCATTAGACAAAATGTTTCTCCATGGGTCTTTTCTAGATAATATCTCTATTTTTGTCCCCTGCTGAGTTAGCTTAGGCCACCCATGATTCACATGCCTCATCACTTCAAAGGGCCTTCTGTGTGAATGAATACTGTGAACTTTTGTCTCTTCCAAGAATCTAGGGAAAGGCTCCAGAGAATCACTCTTGGGTTTCTCTCCAGAGCATACCTATCTTCCTGACAGTACATCTCTTAATTTTGCTATCTTTTTCAATCTGGACAAGGCTAAATAAACATTTCCAACGAGTCCTTTTACGTCATGATTCCTCTCTCAAATTACCTCCTTTTTTCTCTCTCATGTTTTACCATAGGTAAAAGGACCAGGCTGCATCTGTAATGCTTTGCTTGGAAATCTCCTCAGCTAAATATCCAAGTCCACTATCAATTCTGCTCTTCGTTCAACTCCACTGAATAGCAGAGGTGCCTATTTTCTCTGCTTTCAATATCATGTTATTTTTTATTTCTGAGCCTTTAGCAGTAGCCTCTCTAATATCCATATTTCTATCAACAATCTTTTTATGACAATTTAAACATTCTCTAAAATGATAGGGGCTTACTTACTTTTGAGCCCTCATAAGCAGCACCATAGTGCCCAATAGTCTGTCTGAAGGAATCTAGGCTTTTCTTTCATGCACCTCAGAATTCCTCAATCCTTTAACCATTCCTGAATTCCAAAGTCACATCCACGTTTTTAGGTATTTGTTTGTTATAGCAGCATTACCAGACACCAAAATGTGTATTCATTTCTTATCATTGCTGCAACAAATTATCACAAGTTTGTTGTCTTAAAATGGCATAGATATGTTCTCTTATAATTTGGAAAGGTTGGAGAAGTCCAAGAGATGAAAATCAAAGTGGGAGTCGGTTTGACTCCTTCTGGAGCCTTTGAGGGGAGAATCTTCTTTGCCCTTTTCAGCTTCTAGAAGCTGCCTGCATTCCTTAGCCCCTGATACCATTCTTCCATCATCCCAACCTCTTACTTCCATTGTCATTTCTCTTACTACTTTCCTTATGTCATGCTTCTTTCTTACAAGGATGCTTGTGATTACATCAGCCCTTTTCCCCGGGTAATCAAAGATAATCTTCCTACCTAACAACCCTTAACACATCTACAAAGTATCCTTGCCATGTAAGATACTATATTCACAGCTTCTGGGATTAGGATGTTGAGTATATTTGGTGGACATCTTTGGGGGAATCACTCAAAAAAGACAGATTTTTGCCCAAATTATCCAATCTGGAGAATTTTTCAGCTCTCTACTTTTGGCATTTACTTACTCACTTGTCTTTCAATTTAATTCATTAGCATTTAATAATCACCTCCTGTGGACCAGTCTCTGTGTCATATATCAAGGATAATAAAGATTGTTACTAGATTTCCCATATTCCAAGTCCAGAAGGGGAAAAAAATCACAAAGAAGTATTGTAAAAACAATAATGGAAGTACAAACAGAATGTCAGATCAGTGAGAATCAATATCCTAGTGCCTGCTCACCATTAAGTGAAATGACATAATTACATATGTCAAGTATGTTTGAAAATATTGACCAATTATAGCCATCCCTTGGGAGTCTTGAGTGAAGACAGACTGCTGGGCAACTCTTACACACTTCCTCACAATTTTGAGCAATAAGAGGCTTTAAATCTGAATTTTTCTTTAGTGGGAAGCATTTTATGCATTTGTCACAGCAATTCCCATGACTTGGACAATCCTGGGCCCCTATAGTGACCAATGAAGTTCAAGGAGCACTGGAAAATTTTACTAAATACTTGTCAAATTGAATTGAATTGAATTTGGATTTGAGTTGCAAAGAAAGATAACTTGAAAAAAATCATTCCTGCTATTATAGATGGGATTTGGGAAGAGTGCAATGCATTTCTTTTTGTTGATTTCTACTTCAGCTGGTGGTCAGAGAAAAGGAACTCCTACCAGGTGTGCCATGGGAAAATTAGATCAGAAGAAAAAAAAAAAACATGCTGGTTGGATTTGAGATGTAGTTAGGAGAGGTTTTTATTTATCCCTTGGTAGTCTCTCCAGAGGCATGACAGCTGTTTCCTGCCTAAAAGCCTTAATAACCCAACCAATCTGTTTGGCATTGGTGGTAGAGCAGCTGATCATCAATTTTATACTTGCTAATGATTTACTAGTAGCAAACCCAGCCCCGAAGTCTGCAGTCCAGTTGCCCTGGCAGCTGTAGAAGAAATACTGGCCTTGAGGTGCTATGCAAGCTATAAAGAGCCAGGATTGTCTAGTCTTGACACTTTTTAATGCTGCCAATAGCAGTGCAGCTTTGGACATAAATTCTATTTCTGGCTTAAAAAGTGACACTATCACTGATACCAAAGATTTATCCTATAATAGACAGACGGTTTTGGTGTGGAAACTTCTCATCTATAATTCACTATTTCCAGAAGGCTGGGCTAAAATGTATCTTTTCACAATGGACCAAATCCATGCACCAAAGGGTTTGCTGAACAAATGGGTAGAATAAACATGGGAGTGTTTATCTGCCCTAAGGGTAAAGGCAAACATTTTAATTTCAATCTCTTTAGCAGATGTCTTGGCATTTCCAATATGTGTGATAGCTACCATCTCTTATTTATCAGTTAAAGCATTCTAGAGAATCTCTAAAATCCAGAGCCTGTGTATCCTGTCTCCTTTCTCCCCTACCCAGGCAGAAGTCCTTTTTCTGTTTTTTTCTTTTTCCCTCTGTTATCATCATCAACCTACCATTTATTAAGCACCTACCATATACCATGCATTTTGAAGTGCAGTTTATTTAAATGATCCATTAATTTCATTTAATTCTCTTGTATGAAAAATTTCCAATCCCAACATCAGTTTGGGGAGTTTTTGTCTTGTTCAATTCAAGACCAAATTTTAGGAGAAACTATTTCTGTACCCATACTCCTCCTGGGCCCCTTTTATGCTTTCAGATACCTTGACATGAGTCGGGGAGGAAACTCTCATACAGCTTCGAAAAACTATGGTCTTCAATGATGCAAAGCTTGGGCAAGATGTCAGCCTACTTACATTATGACTAAAGAACTGGCTTGTGGGGTTCTGGGTATGGAATGGGTACATTGTAACTTACACAAAGGCAGCTAGCCAGTTTTGGCAAACTGTACTCCAATTGGAACCTCAGAATTGGTGATCTCTCTCATACTAGGAGGTGGGAAAACAGTAGCCCATTGTAGCACTTTTTGCTCTGGTCTATATACCTGGCACTTTCTACATTGACAATCCTCCTCTAGAGACGCAAGATGTCCATGCCCTCAGTTTGGCACTTCTTTTCCTTGGGCTTCCACCAATGTCCCCTTTCTACCTTTTACACTGGAGCCCTCATCAAGCTCCTATCCCCAAAAGATTATACACGATATCTAGAAATGCTTAGTTTTCCTAGATCTGGGCCTCTTACTATTATTCACAGCAAATGTTATTCTACCTCAAGGGTAGAATAATAAGGGCTTGAGATTTGTGGCAAAACTGTAGGCCCAAGGGCTTCCAGAGAAAGAAAATAATAAAAGAAGAGAATATTTTGAATATTATTTAATTCAAAATTAGAACAGGTTGCATATTAGAAAATTAGAACAGGTTGCATATTACTGAGATAAAGTGGATCATAGTGGCTAGGCAGTGTGGGTTCTCAGTCTGCGACCAGACTCCACCACTAGCTAGCTCACCTAGGAAAGGAGTTGGCAATTTTTTTCCATTAAGGGTTAATAGTAAATAGTTTGGCTCTGTGGCCATGCAGCCTTTATTATATCTACTCAAAGCTACCACTGCAGCATGAGAGTAGCCACAAGCATTGCATAAACAAATGAGCATGACTTTGTTCCAATAAAACTTTATTAAAACAAAAACAAAAACAAAACAAATGTCGGTTGGATTTACTTAATGGGCTATCATTTACCACCCCCTGACCTATGACAATCTATTTAATGCTATGGGCTGATTGATTGTGTGTGTCCCCAAAATTCATCCCAAATAGGATGGTATCTAGAGGTGAACTTCTGAGGCTTTTTGGATCCCAAGGATAGAGTCCTTCATGAGGACAGAGTCCTTATTAATGGCTTAATTGGTGCCCTAATAAAAGAGACCACAGAGAGCTCCCTCACCTCTTCCATGTGAGGAAACAAGGAGAAAGATGGCCATCTATGAACCAGGAAGCAAGTTTTCACCAGACACCGAATCTGCTAGATCCTTTATCTGGGGCTTCTCAGTCTCCGGAACTGTGAAAAATAATTGTTTGATGTTTAAGTCACACAGTGTATAGTATTTTTGTGATAGCAGCCCCAAGAGACTAAGGCGCTTGGCCTCTCTGATCTCACTTATAAAATAGGGATAATGTGATAATACAAATGCATATAAGTTACTTAGAAGCACACCTGAGACTCAAAAAATTCTATTACCATTATTGTTGTTACTATATAATTTTATATCCAGCTGCCTAATGAACATTTGCACTGTAATCCGATTGACATTTCAAATGTAGTAAATCCAAAACTGAACTCTTGATCTTTCTCTTTTTTTTAAGATTCTATTTATTTATTCATGAGAGATACAGAGAGAGAGAGAGAGAGAAGCAGAGACGCAGGCACAGGGAGAAGCAGGCTCCATGCAGGAAGCCCGATGCAGGACTTGATCCCGGGACTTCAGGATCATGCCCTGGGCCAAGGCAGGGGCCAAACTGCTGAGCCACCCAGGGATCCTGAACTCTTGATCTTTCTTATTGAATCTGCCCCTCTCTCAGAATTCCCTATTTCAGTTGATGGCAATTCCATCTTTCCAGTTGTTCAAACCAAAAGCTTGGAGTCAGCACCAACTCTATTCTTTCCTTCATATCCTATATTTAATCCATTAGGATGTTCTTTTGGTTGTACATCTAAATATATCCAAAGCCTGATGACTTCTCCCCATCTCTAGTTCTACCACCTAGTGTTAGTCCTCATTATCTCTTGGCTGTAATTGGACCTTTTCATGGATATTTAAGGAAAATCCTCCTCCCATCTTTGCTCTCTGGCTAACCCTACCCTCTGTCCTGGGGCTTATTAAAATTAGTTTTACTCTATTTGTAACTATTTTTAAATCTTAAATAAAGTAAAAGGCAATATTTTCCTGGCTAGTATACTATCATTGGAGAATCTTAAGCATTAAAATTAGGGAATAAAATCATTTCAGTTCATGAAGGAAATTTGTCAAGAAAACAAAAGGAAGGTGACTTAAGTTTTCTGTGGTTAGTTAAGTTCCCGTACCTTACCAGATACCAGGCAGAAGATTGTTCAGTCAGAGCTAGTTTAGTTACTAATTCTTCTTGATCAAGAAGCATTAACCCTGAGCGGGGCTGGGACTAGGGTGGAGACAATGAAATGTTTGCTTCTGGTGAAAAATTTAAAAGGGTGCCAAAAACTCTATCATCAAGAGAAATACTATTTTAATGCAAAATTCTAAAAGAATCAAATCAGCAAACTATAGCTCTTGGCATAACCTCCTGTTTTTGTCGGTGAAATTTAATTAGAAGAGACTTACCCATTTCTGAGGGAGATGGGTCATAAGGCTGGAGGAAGAGGAGTAGGGAATTCTGTGGGCAAGCTGACCAGCATGTCTTCAGGCCTATAATTGCCTCTCACTAATAAGTATCATCTTCCAAATGACCCTGGTGCAATGGGAAGGAAATTGGCCTGGGAAGCTGGTTGACCAGCATTCTAGTTCTGGCACTGTCACTGGCCCAAAACTTGTAGTCTCTCCTCATCCATGAAATTAAAGATTTAGACTTCATTATCCTCAGAGGTCTGTACTTCTAAAATTCTACAAAATGCATTTGCCAAACTTTCTCTAGTTACCTAGTCATGTATGCTATTTGTCTTGTTCCTTGAATCTTCTGCAATCACACTTTGCTTTTTTCCAACCAAGTTCCTTTCATTCTTAGCTTTGAAGTGGTTAATTCTGATACCAGCATAGTTAAAGTGTACCCTGGAGCCTCCTCCAAATTCCATATAGTACTGACTTATTAGCATCTCCCCACAGAACACTGCTCCTCTTTTTGTGCAGATGATCGTAGTACATGCTAGAATTCTTCTCATTCTATACCTTTCATTCTGCAAGTGCTTTTATACCCTGTCCATAAATTTGAATAATAATAACTTTAAATTGGAGGCTGCTGGCTAGCAGCTTTATTCTTCTCTGAAGGTGACCCCAAAGTGAACAGGCACATAGCAGACATATCTACAAGAATTAAAAAGAAGAATGTGGGAAGAATTCACTCACATAAGTGAGATGCTCCTTCTTTAAAGAGCTCCAAGCCTGACTTTGATGAGTAGAATGAAGGCAGAGAGTGACCACATGGCTTCAGGAAACACTGTTTGACACCCTTGAGCAGTTGTAGCTAATACCAAACCAACCTCTGTTTTGGTGCAGCTGGCTTTTCTACAAATCATTGTTAATTTATCACTGTCTTATCCATGTATTAAAAAATACATTTAACTAACACAGAAGGCACAATGAATTGAGGCTCCCATCCTCAAGTATATTCATTTTTCCATACCCATAAGTTATTTCCTTCTTAAATATCTAATAAATTTGTGTGCACACTCATATGAACCATCCCCCATCTCTTTACCTGTTTCATTTCCCACAAAAAGAAAAGTAACCATTTAACTCATGTTAGATTTTTAAAAATATTTTATTTATTTATTCATGAGAGACACAGAGAGAGAGGCAGAGACATAGGCAGAGGGAGATGCACGCTCCTCGAGGAGGGCCTGAAGAGAGACTCAACCCTGGGACTCTAGGACCATGACCTGAGCTGAAGGAAGACGCTCAACCACTGAGCCACCCAGGCATCCCTAGATTTTGATCTACCCAACAGCTATCACAATTTTTCAAATTTTTTCTGGTCAGTGAAGAAATTTTCCACTCACCACTCAGGAAACATCATGCTAGCCTGGGACTGACTATCAGAAAGAAATATGCCTTATAGAAAACCCCAGTGACTAAAAAAGTGAACAGCCACTCTATCCAGCCCGTGCATCATTAGAATTGGCTTAGGAAACATCTTTTCCTTTTCCCTCAAAATGATACCTTCCAGGTGGTTAGTCCTTAGGCACCTCTGCTCTTCCTGTTCTGTCCCAAGCTAACCCATTCTTAATGGATGTGGGGCCTGGCATCTTTTCTTTCCATCCATACCCACTCATCTTCTGTCTGCACCCTTGGTGTCTTCTGTATACAATTCTGCCAGAAAGTTAGTTTTCTCAGAAAGCCAGAATCACAGAGGACCAAAGAAGTTGTTCTAGAGAACTTAAATGATCAGTAGATGTGATTAACATAACATGCCACAGGTTCTCGGAGACTCTTTTGCTCTTATTGTTATTGGAGAACACACAGTTCCTTTTAGTGAATGTTGATCATCATTTTTAAGGGCCATTTCCTCACCAAAATGATGCTTCACAAAGCAGGAGTGTCTTTTATTATCTATGAAAATGGCTTTTGTTACTTTTTAAATATAAAAAAGCATTTTAAAGCCCTTTGTGTTTGTAAAAACAACATTAGAAGACTAGAATGATTTCTTTTTATTTTATTCATTTATTTAAAAAGATTTATTATTTATTTTAGAGAAAGGGAGGGAGAGAGAGAGAAAAAAAGAGAGAGAGAGGAAGAAAGAAACAGTGTGTGAGTAGAGGGAGGAGCAAAGGAAGAGGGAAAGAGACAATTTCAAGCAGACCCCCTGCTGGGTGCAGAGCTGGATACAGGGTTCAGTCTCATGACCCTGAGATCACTACCTGTACTGAAACAGAGTCGGATGCTCAACCAACTGAGCCATCCAGGCACCCTAGAATGATTTATTTAAAAATGAAATAATTATCTATAATCCCACTCTTTGAATATGGGAATATTTTTTTTAAGATCTCTTCCCAGTCTTGGTCTCTATGCCTAAGTCTATTTTTAAAGTTGCAATATTCATGTATATGCAAAGTTACTTCCCTTCTGTCACAGGACTTTTCCATTATACCACCTCCATTTCCACTTACTGTCTGTATTACCTGTGCTTACTGAGGGATTCTGTGTTTTTTTGTTTTTTGGTTTTTTGATTCCTTGAAGCTGGGATTCCATGGTAATCATGTGACTTAGTGAAAGTAAATGGAAGTCTTTTGGTGTTATTTCTTTCTCTTTCTGTTCTTTCTATTTGTTTTCTCTCTGAGACACAAAGATGAAGCTGGAGCAGTCATCCTGCAACCATGAGGCGACAGGCATTGAGGATTACCCTAAAGTTGGCAAAACAGAATGACAAAGAGCTTGGATTGTTGATTCCTTGCACCGGCCCTGAACCACTAATTCTAGATTTGATATTATGAAGACAGATAATCTCTTATTTTTATTTTATTTTTTAAATATTTTATTTATTCATTCATGAAAGACAGGGAGAGAGGCAAAGACACAGGCAGATGAAGAAGCAGGCTCCCTGCGGGGAGCTCCATGTCGGACTTGATCCCAGGACTCCCGGGATCATTACCCAAGCCAAAGGCAGACGCTCAACCACTGAGCCACCAAGGTACCTCTAATCTCTTATTTTTTAAAGTACTATAGTTATCTTTTCTGTTATTTGCAGCTGTACGTCTTCATTAATGATACAATTGATAAGCCATGTGATTCTTTTTGATATAACTGCTCTTGCACCACTGCAGACTGCCCGGTTCTAGCATAGCAATGTCACCAACTATGACCCCAACAATGACACAGCAGCAGCTGCCATGAAGGTTTGCCTTGTGCAATTCAGGAAGCAGATACTGGTGTTGGAAATGCTTGTGTGAATTCTTCACCTCTGATGGCTCTCAATCAGTTATGGCAAAAGTTTCTTCTACTACCCAAGGCTTGTTAGAATCAAGGTAGAAATATCCAGATGAAGACAGTGGAGAACAGTCCACTGTCAACAGTCCACCAAATGTTGGGAGCATTTGGTGATGTTCTTTCTTTATGTATTTATTTAATATACAAATATTTGGAGCACATTTTGAGCCAGACACTGGGTTAAGGCATTGAGATGCCCAGATGGCTGATGACATTTCTTAGCTACAACCTGATTGAAGCACAGCCGGACAGTGTAAGGGCTAGTGGAATGCCACCAGAGCTAAGGCACTTGAAAGAAGGCTCCAAAAATGAAAAGGTGACAAATATTCAGCTGCAAGGAAAACAGAGGAAGGTGGTTGCAGGTCCAAAGTCAAAGGCAGACAGACTAATGAAAAGAGCAAGGATGTGAAAGAAAGGAACAAATGCTTCCTCTATCTTGTAAGGTCTTCTAGCTGGACTAAGAATTAAATTTAATGAGACAGATTAACAATGAGGAAAAAATCAAAGTTTTATTACATGCCCATGGAGGCCCAGTAATGCAATTGAGACCTAAAGAAATGACCAAGCCTGGCAGTTTTTATATTTAAAATTATAAATATGTGAGGAATTGACAGGACAAGGGAAATAACTTTGGGACCTTCAATTAGTAAGGAATTCTAAACAGTGTTTGGGTTGGGGCAGTGAACTAGCAAAGTCACAAGGTTTGTTTATGTAGCCTTCTTGGCTCTAGATTTCCTATTCCTCTGATAAGGAAGACTCTATCCTGGTACAGGGAGGATGCCTTTCATATGGAGATTTATTTCCTGCTTGAAGGGCGACAGAGGAGAGTCTGTGTCCTTCATGCATTGAACAGTCTTTTAAGTAACTCTTATTTAGAATAATCAACATGTCAAAGCATGTTTTGGGGTACATTTTGGGGTAGCCTGATCTTGGTCCCTATAGATGATAAGAAGTACAATCTATCAGACACTTTTACTTTTTAAATGATCAAAACATATATGCATGCACCACAAGTAAGAAGGAGTGTGTATAATAATCATAGAGCTCTGTGAATTTTCACAAACTGAATATGTTTGTGTCACCAGAACCCAGATCAAGAAAGAATATGGTCAGCACCCTGGAAGTCCCCTTCCTATTCTTCCTGTCACAAATCCCCCAGGGGTAGCAACTATTATATTTTTTAAAGTAAGCTCTACGTCCACTTGAGGCTAAGACTCACAACCCCAAAATCGAGAGTTGCATGCTCTATGGACTGAGCCAGCCTGGCACTCCTCTTATTTGTTAACATCATAAATTAATTTTGTCCATTTTGTTACTTTATGACTTTATATTAATAGTGTTACTTTGTAACTTCATAGTAATGGAACCATCCAGTAGGTGCTCTTCTGTGTCTGGCTCATTTTGCTAGACTTTCTATGAGTGAAATTCACTCATATTGTTGCATAAAATTAGTATTTATTCTATTGCTATGTAGTTTTCCATTGTGTTGCTGGCGCAAAATTTCTTTATCCATCCTGCATTTGATGGTTATTTTAACAATTTCCCATTGAGGCTGTTGTAAAAATATGAAAAAAAAAGTTATGTACATATGAGTGGTATACTTCTAAGAGTGGATTCACTGGGCCATAACATAGGTGCATATTTAGTTTTAGAGAAGCTGCCAAACATTTTCCCCAACATTACTCTACAAATTTATATTCTACAGCAGTGAATGACAGTCACAGCTGCTTCACATTCCTGCCAATACCAGGTAGTTTGCATTATTTTCAATTTAGCTACAGAGCTCCACTATGGTGGATATAGTAGTTTCTCATCGTCTCTGCATGTGTTTTATGATGAAATACCTTAATGAAATATAGATATAGTGAAATTGCACAACTTAGAGTGTAAAGCTCAATGAATTTTTACAAATGTAAACACTTATATAACCACCACTCATATAATGATCACCACTTTCACTATCCTCTCCCAAGGCATTCTTATAATTTCTAACACAAAGATTAGTTTTGTCTGTTCTATTTATCAAGTGGAAACATATAGTATGCTTTTGAGGTCTAGCTTCTTTAGCTCAGCATATTGAGACTAATCCATTTTATTGACATATTAGTAATCTGTTAATTCTTCTTGCTGGGCAGTATTTTATTCTATGGTATTTTTTGGCAAAAGGCCAGGCTCAGCCAAACTAAACTTGGTCTGCTGTCTCCCAGGGATCTGGGCATCTGTACCACCTCTAATAGGAATCTCTAGAGCCTCATAATCTTGGTGTAATTGTTATGGTCTAACTTAGTCTTAGCTGATTTTTAAAATTGTTTCTCTCTAGAGCAATCTCATTTTGATGGAAGTAGCCTGACATGACCCATTAATATCAAAAGGCCTATTCAATTATCTGATTCTTGCTTTTCTGCTTTCAGATTTTCCTTGCTACTCTCATTTCCGTTTCTTTCCACTGGACTTAGACACAAAAATATACCATTTAAGTACAAATGTCCAATGAAAATTGCTGAAGCTCTCGAAGCTTATGGAAGTTTGACCTAGGTGTACTTGAAGTCTCTAGAATTCTAGCTGCCCTAAGTATCCCGTCTCAGAAAAAGTCATAGTTTACTCTGCTTTGTTTGCAAGCACTTTGTAAAGGCTTCTACTACAGCCCTCACTTCTCTGTGGAATAGCCACAATTTGGACCTATTGGGGTTTGTGAGTTGGTGTATTTCCACAAACTCTTTCCAGAAATGATTTAGCAGCAGGTACCAAAGGGAGAGAGATGACAAAACACCATCCTCAACAGCTATGGCTCCAGCTGGTCTGGCACAGGGGAGGAGGAACACAGTAAATGTAAATTATTTGTTCCTCAGGAAAAACAAACAAACAAACAAACAAACAAACAAAAACAAAACAAAACAAAACAAAAAAAACAAAAAACCCTTAACCAAGTTGGACAGAAGACTCTCAAACTATGTCTTTAAATGACTACACTCAAGGTAGATCAAAATATACTTGAAAAATTTAGAAAATGGAAATACTAAAGCACCTTGAAACATTCTGACACTTTTCTTCATCTAAAATAAAAATCTTTTGAAACAGAACTTAAAAAAATGTCATCTTCAGCAGCAAATTACATTACTAAATGCCGATTCAACCACCAGAGAGGGCTTAACGAGAAATGAGAGGAGATAAGGCAGGGTGCTACTGGCATCACAGTAGCTGCCAAACTGAACTACACTCTGATTTTGTTTGGGGGAATATAGTCCCTACTCTATTATGCTTAAGTGAATATCGTATTTACCTGAATCATAACATTTTCCCCTGGAGAGATGAGAGGGCTAGGCTGAAACATGCGGGCCCCCCAGTAGGCCAAAATTTGGCACACCATTCAAATAATTATTATTTATTTTTGCCTACTATTTGTTAGTGAGGAGCTAAGTGTCCATTAATAAAATTGTATACCTCATTCCACATGTTCAAAATAAGGCATTTATTATATGTATTAATATAATACAAGGCTGTGATTTGTTTGACTTACCTTTTCTGTCTCCACATTTTGGCACTCCTAACCCATTACAGACAGTCATTTTCACCCACTAGGGGTGGATATGACTTACATGCATAGAGCAACAAAATATCTTCCAAAATACTTTCATGTAGGTTAAATGCTTGCCACTTTTCTGCAGTACTTGTTCTCACTCCAGTTTTCTTTTTTGCAATGCATATAAAATGTCTTGACATTTAGCTAGTGGGATCAACCACTCCCCCGTCATGCTGGAATGATGTTCCCTGGTCATGATGTGGTTTCTGCTTGACTGAACTGACCTCTCAGGCTCAACTTTTCCAACTGGCTGACTTTAGTTCAGGGATGGTGATTTTTGTTTTGTTTTTATTGTGTTACATTTTTCTGTTGCTGTTACTTTATGTTGTTTTATGTTGTTTTATTTTATTTTATTTTGTTTTATTTTATTTTATTTTATTTTATTTTATTTTATTTTATTTTATTCCCCTTCTTAGCATCCTTTATTCCTCCCCCAAGATGGTGGGCATTGTAGGCTTCTGAGGGAGGAGATTCCATTTACTTTTGGTGCTTTGTAGACAACATTGTGTGTGGAAACCTGGAGTCATTTTCCTGGTGTATTCCATGCTAGTTTAAGCCCTATAATTTGACTTCTTAGGTGGCTACCATCCAACTCCTGAATTCATGCCCAAGAAATTCACCCAAAGGAAGTTGAAAAAACTGGGTATGAAGAACCAAGGCCAGATTTAGGAGTCCCTTCAGAAATATTAATTTAGAAAGGATTATCCAGATGTTATTTAATTCTTAAAATTAATATTTAATTTATTAAAATTAATTCAATCTTCTATTTTTTTCTAGTATTAAGTTCTACTTTTAAATGTTTTATGGACTTATAAATTTAGCAAAATTTAACAGGTTTAAAGGGACTTCAACTAATATTCAGTTCTATTTCATTTTTTTTTAAAGATTTTATTTATTTATTCATGAGAGACACACAGAAAGAGAGAGAAGGCAGAGACACAGGCAGAGGGAGAAGCAGGCTCCATGCAAGGAGCCAGATGTGGGACTCGATCCCGGGTCTCCAGGATCATACCCCGGGCTGTAGGTGGTGCTAAACTGCTGCGCCACCAGGGCTGCCCTCAGTCCTTTTTCAAACAAAAGTTTGAACTCTTTTGAATATTTTTTAAAAATATTTTATTAATTTATTCATGAGAGACAGAGAGACAGTCAGGGACATAGGCAGAGGGAGGAGCAGGCTCCATGCAGGGAGCCTGACGTGGGACTTGATCCGGGGACTCCAGGATCACTCCCTGAGCTGAAGGCAGACCTCAACTGCTGAGCCACCCAGACGTCCCTAGAATATTTTAAATTAAATTTATACATGTAGTACATTAAATTTATTTTTTAAGAACTTAAAATAACGGGCATGCAAAAAATATTTTTTTAAATGATTTTATTTATTTATTCACGAGAGACACAGAGAGAGAGGCAGAGACATTGGCAGAGGGAGAAGCAGGCTCCTCACAGGGAGCCTGATGTGGAACTTGATCCCAGAACCCCGGGATCACACGCTGAGCAAAGACAGACGCTCAACAGCTGAGCCACCCAGGCTTCCCCCCGCCAAAAAAACCTTTTTGAGCACCTAAATCACTTTTTCCAAAACCTTTTTGAGCACCTAAATCACTTTTTCCAATTTCCAATGTAGAAATTAAACTTATAAAAATAGAAATTTTAAATTTGTATTAAATAGTCCTGTGTTGTATATATGTATAGTAAAAGTTCAACCTCAAATCACACATCTAAATCAATTACTCAGCTACACATTCCACACTGGAATCATAAAGCTGATATATTTGTCTCAAAGGCAAAATACTTCCAAATATTATAAACTCTGAAGATATCAAGCATATATTTAATACAAAAATTAATACTATAATTCTCTTAAGCATGTCTACTTTTATTTCCAAATTTGCTCAAGGTTAAAAGAGTATTATTCACTAACAAGAGTTATAACAGTTAAATGATCTGGAGGTTATCTCTCAACTAGTGAAGGTTACATAAGAATAGGGATACTGTCTAGGACCTTGATTAAAATTTATTTGCAAGCTTTTTATGTCACTGTGGCAGATATTCTAAAATTTATCCAGGACAGATTTCCCACTATCTTGAATGTGAATCCTATGAGTATCTTTTTGTTTTATCTTTAAAGGAAATGTGCAACTCATGCTATCTTACCATATGATTGAATTCAACTGCTTGGTTCTATTCTGAATTATTTTTTTTATCATTTGAGCTACCTTTTTAGGCTACACAGCTCATAGTGATTCCACATATTTATAGAGTCAGACATGTCATTATAATGGTGTGAGCAAAAGGAATTGGGATGCATACTCTGTAAAAATACAGAAAAAAGACTCAAGAGAGTAAGGCATTGGAATCCAGTTAGCTAGTGTACCCAGGATGTTTTACAGTCAAGCTCAGAACCATTGCTATGCACTGAAAATCCATCTTCTTTCACTCATATAAAAATTCAATAACCACTTATTAATATCTATCATTGTCTAGCCTTTGAATCTATGAAAGGAAGAAATAGGCAAAAGCAGATGCTTAAACATTGCTAGGTACCAGATATTTTATTTGTATCCAACAACCACATTAAGCAGGAAATACCAGTTTTATTTTATGGATGAAGAAAATAAGGCTCACAGTGAATAAGATATTTTTCCATTTTCAATCTTGACAAAGCTAGCAAGTGATCCAGACCAGGTACAACCTGATAATGGCTAGATCTAAAATATACAGACTTTGCCTCCAGAGAGGAGCTCTCATTTAGGGGATGGGAGGTAGCAGTGGAGGCACTAAAGGAAATGAACAGAAATAACAGAGCCTGGAAAATGGAGAGTTCAAATGCTTAGAGATCTTGCTACTGGAATCCAGATTGAGGGGCATGCATGTGTGTGTGCATATGTGTAGAAATGGGGATGTTGGGGGTGGGACAACTAGACACAGTGATAAAAACTTCTTAGAGCAGGTTTCATTCTTTGAAACAAACTTGAGAATGGTTACAAAGTGAATACAGAACATGTTGGCACATGGCACTCAAATAAGCTAGTTCTTTAGGATGCTACTTATCATGTCCTTCGGTGTCTCAGGGAAAACATTAAACTACTGCATATTACTGCTTCATAGGATAGAGTGATTTTATTGACAGATCATAGTAGGCGTATGGCTGGGCATTAACCTTCCAGTCTTCTCTGGTATCTGTGTCTGGAAGAGACTAACAGAAGCAAGTTATTACTGATTTGGTTTCAGCAGTATCAGCCCCCAAAAGCCTGTGCACCTCCCTCTGAGCTCCTGTTATACTTACCCTGCTCCTTCTGTCTCCTTTTCTAACATGTTAACCTTGCACTGTCTCTTACAGAAGTCCTGCCATTTACAAGCTGGATTTCTGGTAAATTTATTTTGTTTGAAAAGGGTATGTAGCCTCATGGTTAAATGTGGAAATCATAAAACTAGAGTCCCTGAGTGCAGAAACTATGTTTATCAATTCCTGCTCATGTGATCTTGTGAAATCATTCAAACTCTTCATGCCTCAGTTTCACACTGTCAAATGGAAACAAAAATAGTACTGACCTCATAAGTTTACTGTGAGGATTAAGTGAGCAAATCTATCTAAAGTATTTGGAAGTGTGCAAGGGTATAATGAGTGCTAGAAAAGTATTCATGGCCAGTCTTACTTTACTAGAGAAAGAATAAAAGCAAGAGTTGACATAGGTTGAATACAGAATGTAAACTTCAGTGGAATGGGTGCTGTAATGGGTTTTCCATTGGCCCAGCTCTCTAGACCCTGAGGCCATGATTAAATGAAAGTCAGCTATGGATTTAGTTGCATTGCTTTAGAATGAAAAATGTGCAGGGATTATTTCCATTTGGCCTGGATCCCCATATCTTTCCAACAGTGCCCCCTTTTTTATGCTCAGAGCTCTCTTTGATTCAAAACTTAAAAACCCAACAACCACAATAGCAACCAAAAGCTGTGTCCAAGGAATGAATAGGAGCCAAGTGGCCAAAGTATAGGGGCTCAGAGGGCAGAAATATCCTGATTTGGTTCTGTGGATGCCATGTTCTGAGGCCCAGAGAGGTAGTACTGAGTTGTATTTTCTTCATAGTTTAGTGTGAAGTTGAATCTATGATGCAAGCTTCTCTGATGGCAGATTCCTTTGGAATTTAGCCCTCCTAGTGTTAACCAGGTTCTAAATTGTGAATTATCTTGTGTCAGCTTGTTATGGGTGAGTATACAGTAAAAGCCTTTGTTCTCTGAGGACTGGGTCTAATATTTCTGCCCCTTTCTGAGGTTTGACCAAGTGGGAGGTTAGGGAATGGAAATCTAGAAGTACCATCTGGCCAACCAGCTCTCTTTCATTCCTCTTTAGTGGGGTTTTCCATTGTGTTCTTTGTTGCATCTGCTTAGTGGGTGAATGCTGATCCCAGCCAACACCTCCCCACTCTGTTACAAATGCCACCCTCATTATCATGTTTAGCAGACAAGGGCTACTGTTCTAGGGCCAGGAGTCCATGCCTTGTAATCTTGATTTACACAGATGGTATGTGGGCATGGATTCAGAAGTTTTGAGTTAGAAAAGACCATACACATCATCTCTATCAGCGCTATACAAAAGAACTTTCTCTGATGATGAAATGGTTTATACTCTGTGCTATCAATATGGTAGCCACTAGCCACATGTGACACTTTAAATTTGACTAGTGTTACTGAGAAAGTGAATTTAACTTAATTCACATGTGGCGAGAAGCTACCATATTGGATGACTCTGAACTCTGCTTATGAAGAAAAAAGCTCAGGTTCAGAGAGAGGTAAAGTGACTTGCCCAATGTCCCAGAGTTGGTGCAAAGCAGAGCTGAGATTAGAGATTGACTTCACATACTTCCAGTCAAGTGTTTTCTGTATTTTATCATCCTGAAGCCATGAACACAGTTCTGGAATCCCACTGGCAACAAAAAGACACCAGAGTCCCTCATTTTTGTGATATCTAACTCCTAGGAGACAGTTTCCAGTTTTTACCACCCTCTTGGCATGCTTTCTTTCTGTGACCATTAGGTGTGAACAGGATGTGGTCTCCATTCATCCTATGGAAAGATTTCACTGAAGTCTGGGTTAGGTGAAACACTCGTAACCTCCTATTCAGCCTGACAGCATTTTCCTTCTTCAGAAATAATGTGAGCTCGTTCACTCCAGACCCCACATCTGGGTGCCCTCAGAGGACTTGAGGTGGCAAGATGAAAAGATGAAACCTTACTCCTGGAAACATACCTCACAGTATCTTTTGAGATTTGTCAATAGCCTCAGCATATCCCATGATGAATGCAATCCCAAATGTTTGGCACATTTCAAAGCAAATTTTTTCTTGTCAAAGTTTTGCTGGCCTCTGGGTGGCTTCTGATGAGAATATTAGTATTCATTGAAAGATTCATTTTAAAACACTGAAAATTGCCACCTAAGCAGAATGTGGCTAATAGCTCTAACCCAAAAGGATTTTTAGCTGTTAGGTAGAGATGTGCAAAACAAACAAACAAACACATATTTTAATGGATTCCTTCCCGTGATTAGATGGATTCCCATCCAGCATGGGGTTGCATATTTCTCAGTTATTCAGCTCTCTGGGATGCTAAAACCTTCATCCAGGGCCTTTGACCTAAAACATGGTCCTCTGCACTATGTCAATCAGTTGACAAAACTGAAAGGCATGGGAATAATCTCAGTGTACACCTCTTTCCTCTTGCTTCTGGCTCTCTTGATGACATAGTACAGATAGTCCCTACAATACTTTCCATTTCTCTCACATTATTTTTATTTCCTGGAAAAATTTTTATATCCAAACCTATTTTTTCCTTGGCATACAATAAATTCTTGATAACTCATTTTTAAAATATCAAACTTACATGATTATCTTGCATATATTTTCTGTCTATTTCTGGGGATGAGGGATGCATGAGGAATAGTAAACTGCCCCATGAAATTTCTTTCTCAACAAATAGATCCTTAGCTCCATAATAGACTCTGAGGGTATCCTTCAAACAATCTGGAGCAAATGGGAGGTCTGCAAAGGCTAACATATGGGGGGTTGTTGTTCAGTGCTCATACAATTGCAGTTATACAAGATGGGTAAGTTCTAGGGATCTATTGGGCAACATAGTGGCTATAGTTAATACTATATTGTACACTTAAAAAAGAGTGGAGCTCCTGAAGTTTCCTCAACACTCCTTTTCCATAACACAAAAGAAAGTCAAAGGGACATAAGGAAAATTGTAGAGGCTATGATTATGTCCATTACTTGATTATAGAAATGGTTTCATGGGTGGGTGGGTATAGATGTCCAAACTATGTACATTAAATCAAATATACACTAACATCAAATCATATATATTCAAAAAGTGCTTTTTTTGTATACCAATTTATCTCAATAAAGTTGTTTTTATAAAAGAGTCTCAAAACAATGAGACAAAGCAGAAATCCACTGTCAGGAGTCTCTTCTCAGTTAAAAAGAGACATTGTATTTCTGGCCCTCTTAGATGTGAATGGTAAAATCCTCCTCACAAGGGTGCATATTTATAAATGTGAGTATATTTTGTATTTATAAAGTCAAGACATGAGACTTCTTCCACTTATAATAATGTCAGATTTGGATACAGATGCAAAAACTTGGTTATCTGATGAAGGGACAAATGGGTACATAGCCCGAGGATCCCTTTAGTGGGCCAGTGAGACTCAGAGTTTGCCAAAGACCAAGAGACTTGATATAGATTCAATCTAAAATTCAGTGGAAATGTGAAGAAACTGGGGGCATAGAGGCAGTGAACCAGAAGGCCAAGCAGGTTCTAGATGATTTATTTCAGCATGGTTAGTAAAGGAGATAGTAATAGAGCAACAAGCTTTCTCTTCTCTATAAACGTTTGTAATGCCAACATTATGGTCAAAATGGCCTATGCAGCAGGTCCAAAGACCTCTGAAGCAGATCACTTAATACCTATTAGCAGGCTTTGGAGTCAGTCAGCATTGGGTTTGGCAAGTTGCTTTTCTTAGCCTCTGTTTCCTCATTTTTAAAATGCAGATAACAGGGGCGTCAGTCAGTTAAGTGTCTGCCTTTGGCTTAGGTCGTGATTCCAGAGTCCTGAGATTGAGCCCCTGGTCAGACTCTATGCTCAGCAGGGAGCCTGCTTCTTCCTCTCCTCCTTGCTCCTGCTCTCTCTCTCCCTATCTCTGTCTCTCTCTCTTAAATGAATAAATAAAATCTTAGAAAATATGTGTATATGTATATATATATACACATATATGTATATATATTCGTGATATCTATATTTTTCTTAAATTTAATAAATAGCTTATGGTAATGCCATATAATATTCACCAGTATTTCTTCAAAATCTGGGCCATATCTCCTTACCTCCACAGAACTTTTCAGCTTGTGGGTGCATGAGAGGAAAATAATGGTGACATTCATATTCAAATTCCTCTAGTTCTTGCCCCTTTTGTTCAGGCCCTGAGAAGTATGGATTTCTCAGAGCCCTCTGGGGAAGGCTGCTATGCACTACAGAACAAGTCTGCACCCCCAGGCATTTTCTGGAATCTGTCATCTACACCAGACCCAAGAGCACTTGGAATGTCATGGCTGACATGACATGACAGGGCTCAAGCTTTCGTACATGGATAAAAATAATATCTCATCTCCCATCAAAGTTGCTCGAATGGATGCAAAATAATCAAATAGTCAACTCATTTCAGAATATAGTTTTACAAACTGACATACTCCTTTCCTCATCTGCTATGCTCTCCAAAGGGGTGGCGCTGCCTCCGGTTAGAATCACCTGCTCTCTGTTGTATTGTGGTAAGGGAAGACATGTCTGTTCTGTGTTATACACTTTCAGACAGAGCCTCACATAGTGCTGCTTGGGTCACAGAGCTTCTCAGAAATCAGCCATCTCTGTAAAAGTGTCATACATAAATCTGTGGTCCCTGCTGGGCCACTACACATACGTAAGATTTAATGGACAGGGCTAGGAGGTGCTACTCCCATAGGGGACGATGTGAAAGGACCCTGTTGGGTTGTGGGATGACCTGCTCAACTCTGCAGAGTGCTCCTGCACAGGGGAGATGGACAGCAGGTTCATCTCTTCTTTCCAAGTTCCATCCTGGTTACCTGTCCACAGCAGAATGTTCTCTTCTGAGTAGAAATTAGCCCATACAAATAGATACTCAAGGACATCTGACATCCCCAGTGCATCAACAGACAGAAATATCTCACCACCCTCTACTACCAGTAAGGGTGATGAAACATATGCCCTCTTCCAGCCACCAGAATAGACATCTTAGCTAGCAACCCACAGTTGGATGTAGCCAATAAACATGTCTTGTTTTATCAACATAATGTGTAAAAAATTTAGAAACTGAATTTCTTAAAGCAAGGCTTCATTTTTACATTTTTTTAAACCAATACTCACAATTCACCATTGCCTTATTCCATGTGCATTTATGTTATCTGTCTGTCCCTTGGATACCTTTGAGTCTTCCTGCACCACAAACACACTCCATGCTTTTTCCTCGGCAATAAGTCTATGGGGTCTTTTGCTGCATTATTTCACTCTATAAAATTAAATTGTTCATGTGACATTTTATCAAGGTTCTAGTTCTGAGAGTCTATGTTTTTATAACTTGTTCCTTGGAAGTATCCTTTTCATGCTCAGCACTGGATTTATACCCAAAAGAGTATCCCTGCAAAGAGACTTAAGATTTACTATAATTTTTCAACCCTTTATAGCATTTAGAGTAGAATAATCATAGTAAAACTTTTTTATAAAGCAGCTATTTATTTTGTACTTAAGAAAAATAGAGCTAATATATATTGAATACATACTGTATGTTAGATCCTTTATTAACATATTTAAAATATTAAATAACCTTATAAGTACTATCTTCTTCTCATTTTATACAAAAAAATCTAAAGAACAGAGAGTTTATGAATTTACCTAAGTTCACATATAAATGAAATATCAAGCATATAAACCCAGGCAGCATAACTCCATGAAACCCATGTTTTATTACTAGTAAGTGTCAGATCCTATTTTTATATCATCCCATTCATCTTAAAGACAATCTTCTGAGGTCCATATTACCATACTTAATATATACTTTAGGAAACTCTAGGAAATTGAATACATATTCAAATACTATAAAGGTAGAACTGAATCAAGATTGAAACTTAAATCTATCTGATTGCAAAGTTTGAACTTTTAATCACAATGAAGTGTTCCCTTTGTAATCTCTAGACCTCTGGAGTCATGGTTTCAAGTCTGCCATAAAGGAGAGGACTCTCTGACTCATCTAGAATTTGCTCTCATGTAGAGAACCAGAAGATAAAGATATATTTCTTTGTTCTGTCTCTGCAAAACCATTTCACTGGACATGGGGCTATAGAGAGAGTGCTTCTAAAAGACCTTAAAAGAATTAGTGCATTAAAGGACATTTTTTTTTCTTATTCACACCCTACTGATCTATACAACAGGGAGAAGTAATCTATTCAGAGTGTGACAGATCTAGTTGTGAATCTCATTGTAAGCAGTTACCAGTTGTGTAATGTAAGGAACATTTTCTAACGTTTCTAAACTTCAGGTCCTAGTTCAGTCAGCTATTCAAATCTATGCTTGGTAACAAAAGTCATTTACAATACAGGTATTTCTTTTCATGTTTATAGTCTGTAGGCTCACTGCAGGTTGGTTGATCTTGGCTAGTCTTAGTTGAGTGGTTCTGCTTTGAGTTGTGAGCTGAGCTTGTCTCTTTGCTGTGGATTAGGAGACTCAGAATTTCTCTACATGGGTCAATTCTGGGACCTAGACTAAAGGTAAAGCAGCTGTTTCAAGAAAATGTCTTCACATGACAGTGGAAGAGACAAGGGAAGTTTCAACATCCCAATCTTGGGATGTTGGAGGAAGAATCAACATCACAATCTTGATTCATGCCATTAGTGCATCACAGGCACTAACTATTCCAATAGCTAAAGAAATTCTCACCTGACCAACCCCAACATCACTAAGAATGAGGAAAATTACTAAGAGGTTAAATATTTGACAAATAATTCAAACAATCACGATTTTCCTTTTATATAAAATGGATTAATAAAACTAATTTTAAGACATGAGATGATAGAATGAAATAACAATATTTAAATGAAATAACCTATTGGTAGGTTTGTAAGGTTTGAAGAACTTTCAAAAAATAAAGAACTGGATTACTTTTTCCAGAGAGAGGTATTGATAGTCCGCAGAATGTGTTTCTATCTTGAGAGGAGTTGGTATTTTCCAAAACAATAGGCCAGCGAGTGTTCAGGGAATGATATAACTGCTCAGCCCTTTAAAATAACTGGTGAAAATGCCATTTACAGACAATAGGCTGTATCTGCTGGGGTTGGAATTTTGATAGTTATTTTTATGTCTCAGGCAATTAAATGCTGGCAGTAAATATTCACGTATTTCAATGAACTGGCTAGGTGATATGAGATTTAAAATTAGCATTGGGTTAGGAGGCAGGTAGTCAAATCTGACAATGAGCATGGGTATGCTGAGGGTGACATCAGTAGCTAGAGGATGAAGACTTGAAATCAAATGCACTAAATCAAGTCTTAGTAGGGAAGGTAGGATAAGTGGGAATACTTCACTCCTTTTTCCATTAATCAAGTGCCAAAGACTCTTCTATACTCCAGGACAAATTCTTTGAACTATCATCCTGCTGGATCCTGGTGTATACGGCAGGTCTTGGTATTCAAAATGTGGTCCCTGAGTGAATAACAATAGAATCCCCTGAGGACTTTTTAGGATGGCAGAGCTCCACTCTTCCTTTCCCCAAGGGCCTACTACATCAGAATCTAGATCTTCACCAAATCCCCAAGTATTCATATGCACTAAAGATAAAAAACATTGAATTATTTTGTTAGAAAGTAATATAAAGTATCTCTATTCAATTTAAGTTTCCAGGGAAAATATATTAAAAGATGTCAGAAATCTTGAGAAGAAAGAGTTGACCACCCAAGAGTCAGAAAAGGAAGGAACTCAACAGCATGAGAACCAAGAACTTCTCTCTGGAATGTCACTATTAGCAAAAAAACCCAGCTTCACTGGTCCTTCCCTCCTGCCATTAAACAAATATTAATTGAGTACCTACTATATGCTCAATGCCCTAATAGGCAATAAGGATTCAATGAACAAAACAAACAGTCCCTAACCTTCTGGGATTTATAGCCCTATAAAGAATATGGATATTAATAAAGTAATTACACAAAAAGAGCCTAATTACCATTATTCAAATTTCAAGGAGAGGCATATGGTTCTATTAAAATATATATAATAGGATGACCTGTTTTAGGAGGGTTCCAAAGTTACAATTGGGTGTTATAATTGGAAGGACAACTAGAATCAACTGTGGCCAAGGATCATGGTTACACAGCAAGAATAGGACCTCAGCCCTGCATAATTGGAAACCATTCTTGAAAATGAGGGGAAATTTATGGGCCAAGCAATTACCCCACTGGCTTCCTCTTATGACATCCACACCATGGGTTAAGTAGATTTCCAAGTGAAGGCTTGAGAGGAGAGAAATTGTGTCTCAAGCACAAGCTAGGCACCTTTCTGATGGGCAAATGGTCCTCAAAATGTGGTCTCATACCAGCATTAAATTCTAAGTTCAGAAATGCAAATCCTAAATCTACCACAATCCAAAATTCTGGGAGTGAGACTTGGCAATTGATGCCTATGGTTAGCAAGCCTTACAGGTGGTCCTAATACATGCTATAATTAAAGAATATTTGTGCTAGGCTGACAATGGGAATTAAATGAGAGGGAAAAGCATGTGTAAGAAGTTGCAGTTTACCAAAGCATTTTCACATATACTGTCCCATTTTAACCTCACAAAGTTCTCTGATGGCTCTTCCGACATTTTCTCATTCCCTTCCTGCTCTTACAGTGATGTTGAAAACTATTTTCTGGAAGACGAGACTGAGGTACAAGCAAGTGAAGAAAACTGACTTCTGAAAGTCTTAAAGAAAATCATCTGGCCTTTCCAGAATAAATTAGGGGGATCCTTTTAAATAGGAAGAGAGATGGTCTCCGTGGGTTCTTCTACCATAAAGACCTAAACTTCAGTTTGGCTGAGGCCTTGCCCTTCCTCCTTATCCCCAGACCCCACCTTATCCTTGCAGCATCCTCCACCCATTTGCAACTGAAAAATGGAACAGTGTTTTAATTGGTCTGGGCTCCAGTTTCAGATCCATATTTAGATGATAAATGTCCTTGGACAAGTTCATAACTTCTTAGAGGCTTATCCATGAAGTAGAAGGTTCATATTAACTTTACAGGTTGTTCAGTGTACATGAAAGCCTGGGACACAGTGGGCTACCAGGTGTCCTCAGTAAGTGGTCAGGGAAGCTGAATGGAAGGTAGGGCCATTTGGTGCAGTCATTCCAGATCCCAGGGAGGGCATCAGAAGCCCCTTGCTGGTGGATCCTCACTAACTCTGGAGGCCAACAATATTGTGACATATGTCCTGGCCTGCATGTCACCATGGAGCCCAGCCAGAGCAGACCTCAAGAGGACACAGCCCAGCATTCTGGCAGCCTGGTTTGCTAGGATGTGGGGGCACTTTTTATGGCTTCCTATTTGTTGTTATGCTCTTCATTATGAGTGTTTTTATGCCTCCCAAGGTTCTTGAGAAAAGGGCAAAGAGGAGCCTTTAAAACATGCCAATCCTCACATTTCTGGAAAACTGGAGAGAGGGGACAGGAAAATTAATGCTGATGATGCTTAAGCAATGCTTCCAGCACAGTCTTTTAGGAATTAGTTTGGACTTGGGCTGCTGCATCTCCTTATACATCTTCTCTCTCTTTTCCTCTCACCTGCTCCCACCTCTGGCATTCTATCTTCCTCCAAGGGGGGTGGTTTCCTGTTACTCCCACACACTCCCAAAGGGCTCTCTCATGCTCACAGCTCTCTGCACTTGGGCCAGATCTGGAGCCACTGTCTCAGTCCAGTGTCTTAGAAAACCCAATTCAAGCTCTCAGTTTACTGCTAAGCAGCATTCTCTCTTCCTTGGTCCAAATCGTCTGCTTTTCTCTCTTTTCCATTACTTCTAAATACAGTTATTACTGTATTACTGTACTGTATTACTGTAAGAAAAACTAACCCTCATGAGGGTTGCCATCAGCCAATCACTGTATTTGGTGTTTTATATGAAATATTTTCCCTTTTATTCTTCACTAATATAGTACAATGTAGGTATCATTATCTCATTGTCAGTCGGAGGATGTGGAGGCCCAGAGGGTTAAGCAACTGGCCCAGAGTTTCACAGATAACAGGGGGGCAGAACTAAAGTTGGAATCTCTTTTATCTCTTTCCCAAGTTCTGTCCACTGTGCTGTCTTGTCTTCTCTATGAACATCACCACTGAACTATATGGAATTTCCAAAATAGACACTCCATTCTTTGCCACTAATAGAGATGATCAGTGGTTAGTTATATGCAGCAATGTTCCTACAGGAAATATGTTGGCTGTGAATGCAATTTCAGTAAGTTACTGAATTAGGATTCAAGCCCAGATAATATCTTTCGGACTTGAGAAGCACTGAAGAGGCTTTACTTTATTTAATTTTTAATAATAAACTATGATTTAATAATAATATAAAATTAAAATCATATATTTCATTTAAAATGTATCTTTGTATACATATTATAATAATAGTAGACATTTATTTGATGGTTTCAATGGTTCAAGCCTTATTCTAAGCATTTCATATATAGTGACTAATTTCACAACAGCTTTATGAGGTAAGCACTGTTACTATCTCTATTACACAGATGGAGAACTGTCAAGTAATTTGCCAGAACTGGAATTCCAACCCAGAGACTCTGATTACAGAATCCATGTGCCTAAGCCCTCAGCCCTCAGTTGCCATCCTTCCCAAAGCCCTGTGCCCTTCCCCCCTTCCTGTTGGCTCCCCTCCCCACCCCCATCCAGGTAATCCACTCTAACTAACAACCTAGTAAGTAGCCATCCACATTTCCTCCATGTTCATTACTATGTTCAAATCTATACACTTATTTGTAAATATGCATATACAGGCTATATACAGGTTTGCTTTTATAAAATGGAGTTCATCCGCCTGGGTGGATCAGTGATTGAGCCTCTGCCTTTGACTCAGGGTGTGATTCTGGGGTCCTGGGATCAAATCATGCACCAGGCTTGGAGTCGGGGGTGTGGAGCCTGCTTCTCCCTCTGCCTATGTCTCTTCCTCCCTCTGTATGTATCGCATGAAAAAATAAATAATAAAATAAAATAAAATAAAATAAAATAAATTGGAGTTCAAAAATGTGTACTTCTCTGTATCTTGCGTTCCTCATTCAAAAATACCTTAACGAAATGTCTTAGTGAGTTGGCACTGCTATAACAAAGTACCACAGACTGGTTGGCTCCACGCTGCAAAAACATCTTTCTCACAGTTTTGGAATCTGGACCAGCACTGTTGCTTCTGGTGAGAGCCCTCTTCTGGGGTGTAGACTGCTGGCTTTTCCCATATCTTCCCATGGCAGAAAGCAGACAGCAAAGCAGCTCTGTGATAACTCTTACATGGGAACTAATCCCGCTCATGAGGGCTCCAGCCTTGCCCCCCGCCAGGCTCAATCACCTCACAAAAGGGAAGGTTTCAACATATGAATTTGGAGGGGACATGAACATTATTAGTTCACAACAGGAAATAGCCCCTATTAATGGATATGGAGCAAATTCATTCTTAATGGCCGCATAGAAGGGAGTTTCTCACTTTCATTCTGAGCTAGTCTGATGGATATAAATGGTATGTGTTTACTTTGCATTTTTCTTAGTAGTGCTGACTTGGGAGTCTTTCCGTGCTTCTGTTGACCCTTTGGAGTTTCTCTTCAGTGATATGAACTTGCTCATGGCACCCTTTGTCTACTTTCCCTTTGGATTGCTTTGTGTCTCCTTTCTGCGAAGAAGAACAGTTTGTATATTAATAAGTTACATGTGAATCCTCAGATGTCCTCTGCATCCAAAATATTGTTTCTGACTATATTATGTTTCTGCTGGTTTTGTTTATGGTATCTTTTGCCATTTAAAATGTAAAGTTTTTGTAGTCAGGCATGTACATATCTTTTTTTTAAGATTTATTTATTTATTTATGATAGACAGAGACAGAAAGAGAGAGAGAGAGAGAGAGAGAGAGAGGCAGAGACACAGGAGGAGGGAGAAGCAGTCTCCATGCAGGGAGCCCGACGGTGGAACTCGATCCCGGGACTCCAGGATCGCGCCCTGGGCCAAAGGCAGGCACTAAACCACTGAGCCACCCAGGGATCCCTGTACATATCTTTTTATAGCCTCTCTGATTCTGTGGAATTTTTATTTTTATCATATTAAGCTATCTTATTCAAGAACATAGTGGATATTTCCATCAGCTTAAATATCCTATTCTTTAATAAGTTCTTGCATTATATTCATGGAAGTCCATCCCTTTCTTTTAATAAATTATCCTAAATATTCTTCAGTTCTTGTCAATATCAGTGCTTGCTTCCACAACGCTTACACAGTTCTTGCCAATATCACAAATGTAATATTTTCACATTTCCTTTTCTAATGCCTTTAACTGGATAGAGCAAAGCTATTGAGTTTTGTAAATTGACCTTCAATCCAGATATATTCTCATTACAAACAATATAAGAATTTAAAAGCATTTTTATATGTGTTATTAAGTTATATGCTATGTCCTTTCATTATCTTATTGTTTTCATTAGAGTTTCCAGAATTCTACTGAATAATAATGCGGACATTGGCTTTGCTGTCTTATTTCTGTTTTTAATCAATACTTTTTGGTGATTCATCATTTAAAATAATATGACTTTGGGTTTGGGTAAAAACGTTTGCTAAGTTTAAGTGTTTATGTCTACTCTTATTTTATTTAGAATTCTCTTAGAGCAGATAATGAATTTTATTAAGTGTCTTGTCTTTTTTCTTTAATTTTTGTTTTATTTTATAATATGATAGATTGTGTTGATAGAGTTTCCAAGATAAACTCTTTTTGTTTATACTCTATTTTTCTTTTTTAATCCATTGCTGTAATCTTTTGCTAATATCTGATTTAAAAATTCCTCAATTCTAGTCTTGGGCAAAATTAGTCTTTCACTGTATTAATATCACGAATTATGTCTGTGTTTATTGGTATTTTTATGGAGACAATTCATTGTGAGAAACCTTTACACCATGAAAGATATTTAGCTTTCCCCTTCCATTAAATTCCAGTGCTGCATCCTCTAGACTTTGTGACAAGCAAAAACTTTGCTCTTACTTTTTAAAATGTATCCTTCCTTAATTAAGTACAGTAACATCACCAGGCCATGTCTTGGTATTTACCATTATTGGCCAATTTCCTTATAGCAGGAACTCTCAGTATGTAGAGCTAATACTTCTTTTGATTCTCTCTCTCTCTCTCTCTCTCTATACACACACACACACATACACACACAGTTTCAATGTTTGACCCATCTTGTCTTATTACTCAATGTTTCTCAAAACTGGAGGAAGTTTCTTTAAGGAAGAAACTTTCTGATATCACACCCAAAGATCTCTTCTTCACTGCTACAAAGACAAGCTTCCTTTTCTCAATATGGTGGGGTTGGGGGTGGGGGAGGGTGAAGATTTCTGCCACTGGCTCTGCTCACTTCAGTTCTGATATTGGATGCTACAAAGAATATTGCTTTTACAACTCCAATTGAGTCCCTCATCTTCAGGGAGTTTGTTTCTATTGTATGTTCTGATTTCTGCCCTTCACCAGGCCTGCTCACCACTCCCTGAACTGCTTCTTTCTCCTGCAAGTCTTTTGCAGTCTGCAGATTATACTTGTAGCTTTGCCAAAATTTTTATATTTTTTTCCTTTGTTACTTTTGTAAGATATCTAGGATTAGAAGAGGAAAGCTACTAACATATACCCGTATTTCTACCAAGTGTTGCACACATTTTGAAAGTGATCTTTCCAACATCTTGGTGGTTCTTGGATCATAACTACTTTATTGTAGAAGTTAGAATTCATAATTCTTATGTTAAAGATGAATAAGAAATAAGAAATCAGCAATAAGAAACGATACTCTGGGGCACCTGGGTAGCTCAGTGGTTGGGTACTGCCATTGACTCAGGTTGTGATCCTGAGGTCCTAGGATTGAGTCCCACATCAGGCTCTTCACAGGGAGCCTGCTTCTCCCTCTGCCAATGTCTCTGCCTCTCTCTGTGTCTTTCAGGAATGAATAAATAAAATCTTAAAAAAAAAGAAATGATACTCTGTGCAATGTCTTGATGAGGGTCTCTATAGTTTGGTTCAAACTTAGCAAACTTCTTTGCTGTCCACTTGGCTCCAGGGACACTCACACATCTTTGTCATATCACATAATAGATTTGACACTTCTCCAGTCTTTTCTCTCATTGTTCAAAAAGACTAATTGAGATGATTGGGGAGGTGATCAACAATTTAATCCTAACAATAATTATTTTTGTTTTGTTTTGTTATGTTTTGGAGAGAAAGAGAGAGAGAGAGAGAGAGTGGGGGAGGGACTGAGACAAAATCCTAAGTAGGCTCCATGTCCAGCATGGAGCCCAACTCGGGGCTCAATTCCATGACCTTGAGATTATGACCTGAGCCAAAATCAAGAGTTGGATGCATAACCAACCGACCCACCCAGTGTCCCAATCTTAATGGTAGCTCTAACTGGAGATAAAAATCTACTCTTTCAAGCAGTTATCCATCTTCTTTTACGCAAGGTTTATTTGTTTTTGTTTGCATCTACTTGTTTTCAAGGCAGGGGGACTATTGTCACGACTCCCATTTTGCCAATTCCTGACTTGAATCATGATTTTCTCCCATTTCTCTTCTCTCTTCATAGTCTTCTACTCATTATCTGAAGGAGGATTGATGCTCATTTTTGATCAAAGATAGCAGAATGTTTAGTACTTGGAGTTTCTTTGTCTCCAGCTTTGAGAACGGATTGTTAGCTCTGAGACTACAGGACATGTCCTACTTAGTTTTCTGTAATACCTTCTAAACATTTATTATGTGCTGGGTGTTATACTGGACTGTAGTTCAGATTTGTATCAGTTTGTATTCTGAAGGAATAGCTAATTTTGTTGGGAAAATAGGAAAAGCTAAAATAGCCCTAATGAAAGTGAAATATGATTGATCCCTTTCTAGAAGGCACAATTTGCTATGGGAGATTAACAAAAGAATTCCAAGTGGTGAAACCATTGGAGAAGGTGACATTTGAGTTGAGACATGGGCAATAAATAGGTAGTGTCTCATGAACTGCTTTTCTCTTAGGATTATAGGATGCTTGTACTAGAAGGACCATTTCAGATCATTTAATCTTAACCACTGGGCTTCCCAGATAAGGAAACAAGCTCAGAGAGCAATGTTTCTCTTTCCAGATTTCACAGTTAGTGTTTGAGCCAAGACTTGCTAGAATTCTGACTCTTAGGTGTGGGCTCCTTCTTTTACACCGTGGGGTCCCCAAATATTGCAACACCTTCAAGTTCCAAGGCCATTTCCTAACCAAGTACTGACCATCCTGACCTTGATCTGCTTTCCAGATCAGATAAGATCTAGGAAATGAGGCCTGGTGTGTCTTTGAGTTTTACTTAACATATAGACTCTGACCTGTTTTTGATCATGTCTCAAAAACAAGTAATCATAGCCCAGTAACTCCCTCTGCTAGCTTTTTAAAAACCCAAAGATAAATAATATTCAGTCCCTACCTCTATATGTTTATCACACTATACATTGCTTTCCTTTCCCACATTTTTATAGATATGCCAAATCTGCTTTGGCAATTAACTCTTTTTCCTTCCTGATGTTTTAATTAATTATGCATAAACACTGATGAAAAGTAGCAAAAATTTTAAGACAATTCTTCCCTAATATTATTACTTAACTTTGCAGAATACTGTACATTTACATAACACTTACATACTAATTAACTCTTCATTATCAGCACAGTTGGAAGGTAGCCAGGCCATTTATTTCCAGGACTTAAGTAATAGATTTTGATAATAAGAGTGGACTGCAATCTGAAAGGCCTGTATTGAAACTATTCTGGACTCTCTCTCCCACTTTCTGATGTTCATTTTGCTCTTCATATTCTCTTCTCCTAAATTATCTAGAAGCTAATGGTACCAACTGCTACTTTTAATCCGTTCTGGTCAGTCAGAAATTTGAAGTATGAACTCTTTGCATTTTAATTTTGGTTTCTCAAATCCATCCATTAAGTCAGCATCTCCAAATTGTCATGTTATGAGCCAGGTGGGAAATCACCATGACCTCAGTTCAACAGAGCTCCCAGGAATTGTGTTCTATAAATCCACTTTGTGAGATTTGAAATTCAGAATGTCATAGAAAAGAAATGGAAAGGAGAGGGAGCTTACATTTATTGAATACCACTCATTTTCTAACACTTTATATATTTAATTTTCTTCAGTCAACATGATAGCTAACCAAGGGAGCTATTTTTGTCTATTTTTAGGAGGGAGAAAATTAAGGCTTAAAGACATTCAGTAACTCACTCAAGGTCAAACATCTCTGAAGTGGTAAACTACGACTTACAGCAGGATTGTGTTGACTTCAAAGCCAGAGCATTCTGAGTTCAATAGTCTGAGGAGCTTTGGGAGCACCTTGGGATTGGAAGTTGTAGAGGATCTTTCATTGCTGCCTTCCCAGCATTAAGTCCCCCTTAACTTGGAAATAACATCCAAGTTGCCTGTGGAGAAGCAAACTATCTTCACTTTCAAGTCACAAGGTATGGCTGGAGCTACTTTCCTCTCCTTCAAGGTATAGATACGAGCATATGTCTCAGAGATGGCCAGTCAGAGCAATTCATCTTTTTAACCACAGATTTTAGTCAGAGATAAAGAAATGGTCCTCTCTGGACCAGTGAGAGCCTATGGTAGACGAATACCCACCCCCTCAATACGTCCATTATCTAATTCCCAAAACCTGTATGTTACCTTTTATAGCAAAAGGAACTCTGCAGATGTGATGAAATTAAGGCTCCTGGGGGAGATTATCTCGGATTATCTGAGTAGGTCCAATGTAATTAGGTTTTTTATGAGAGTGAGGCATGAGAGTCAGATTCAGAGTGTATTAGCTTGGTTCTCTGGGGAAGTAATAAGAGATACATATGTATGTATGTATTTATAAGATTTATTATAAAGAATTGGCTTTTGTGATTAAGAAGGTTGAGAAGTCCAAATATTTGCAGTATGCCAACTGGAGACTGATGTTTGTTTTTGTTCTAGTTCCAGTGAGAACTAGAGAGCCAATGGTCTAGTTCCAGTCCCAGTCTGAAGATCCGAGAACCAGGAGAGCCATCAGTATAAATCCAAAGGCAGACAGATTTGAGACCCCAGAAGAACTAATATTTCAGTTTGAGTCCGAAGCCAGGGAAAGACCAATGTTTCAGGTCAAGCAATCAGGCAGGAGGGGGTCCCTGTAATTCAAGGGAGGATCAGCCGTTTTGTTCTATTCAGGACTTCAACTGATTAGATGAAGGCCACTCACATTAGGGAGGATCATCTGCTTCATTTAGTCTATGGGTTCAAATGTTAATCTTATCCCAAAACATCATCACAGAAACACCCAGAATAATGCCTGACCAAATATCTGGCTAGCCTATGGCCCAGTCAAGTTAACACATAAAATTAACTATCCCACATGGAATGTTATAGGGCAAATTAACTGAGGCCATTAATGCAATAAAGCTACCATGGGATGGCTCCCCATTACTGCTGGTCTCTGATGTTTTTTCCTTAACTCTGCTATCACTTCTTTAAAGTCCACTCATGCTATCTGAGAAGAATCCTGTTTCCTTTTTGGACTCTGACTGATGTACGTGGTGATCTAAAAGGATAGTAAAATTCAAAAAGAATCCTTCCCCTCCTCTAGATTAAGAAGTAACTGTCATCAGCATGATCTACCACATGATTCTTATTATTTAGTCTTGATTTATTAAGTTGTGTTTTACTTTCTGACCTTGATCCACCACCTAGCTAGTAATGGAAATGGGTGAGAACACACAAAAAGGCTGCTAAGTAAAGGCTGTTACTCAGATACAGCAAGCCTGGTACATTCTCTAGTTAGATAACCTACAGAGAATCAGGTCATCTCCCTAGACTTCCAGATTTCCATTCATGAAATGAGAGAGTTCAATTAGGGGATCTCTCAGGTCACCTGTTCTATCAGAGACAAGACCTTTTCTGAGTCATCTATAGGAAAACTACTGAAAACCCAAAATCTTATGTCCCGTGAACATTTTGTGAGACTAAGAAGAATCCTATAGATGAACAGCTTAAGAATCTGTTCTCCATTCAGCACTCATATGGACCTGGTTCAAGATTCTGGGAAACCAATAAAATAGAAAGACTTGAGTCCTGCCCCGTGAAAGCCTGCAGTCTACCTAAAAAGCAAATAATTAAATATGAATTATATTCAGTGCCATAGCAATATAAAGGGGAAAGTATAAGTTGAGAAAAATACCTAACTCAGATTTGGATTGTGGGGAAGGTCTCCTGGAGAGGTAATAATATCTAGAGGTGGTAATATCTAGATTGCTCCTTGAAATGCAGGATAGATGGTAAACATGGGGGCAGGGAGTGAGACAAGGCAGAAAAGTATCTGTAGTAGGTTAAATATTGGTCAAAAGTATTTACTTCTTCTCTTCTCCCACTCCCGCCTGTACGGATGGAGTGTATGCTCCTTCTCCTTCATTCTATATGACTTTCATTGACCAGTGGAATATGGGTAGAAATGACAAAGTGACAATTCAGGGCCTAAGTCTAGGGAGGAACCACACAGTTCTACTTATCATTTCCTAAGTAAGAAAAATCCACTCCAGGTAGAGTGGTGGTCTAAGGAATGTGAGTGGCAGGTGGAAATGACCTGAACTCAATTCACTATAGCCAAGTGTCCTGGACCCACAATTTGAAGCAGAGCTTCAAATCCAATTGGATTTATATCCACTGACCCTTAGCCAACCTGTCAGTGCATGAATGAGCTGTCCTAGCCAACTTGCAGATGTATGAAAAATAGAGGCTTATCTTGGATGTCACTGAGATTTTGTGATTGTTTGTTATGCAGCATTATTAAAATAAGAGTGCACTGATGCAGGAACTTTCCTTCTTCCTTCCATCATTCTAGACAGAATTTGAGGGAAAAGCACATATAAAAATCTATAGCAAAAAGGAGGATGGCCAATATATTAATTTCTAAGGGCTGCCACGCTAAATTTCCACAACAGGGTGATTTAAAACATCAGAAATTAATGATCTCATAGTCCTGAAGACCAGAAATCCCAAATTAGGTTGTCAGCAGAGCCATGCTCTTCCAATGCTCTAGGGAAGGATCCCTTTTTACAAATTCTAGCTTCTGGTGGTGGTTGGCCTTCTTTGGCTATGGCAACATAAAACTCCAAACTCTGCCTCCATCTTCACATGGGCTTCTTTCCCATGTCTCTTTGTCTCAAATCTTTTTTTCCTCTTATAAAGATATCAGTTATTGGATTTAGGGCCCACCTTAAATCCAGGATTATTTCATCCTGGAATCATTAACCTAGTCATAGCTGCAAACACTACTTTCAAATAGGGTTGCATTCACAGGTGCCGAGGGTTAGGACCTAGACATATTGTTGTTGAGGACACTGTTCAATCCACATGCAATATGAGAAACTGAAAGCAATTCAGTAGAGCGGGACTCGGGACCTCACCCGTTAGAAGGGGACATCAGCAGTCACCTACTCAGACAGTTATTGGGAGGATTAAAGAGTTCATTATATAAAAAACATTAAGAATAGTATCTGTCATATGGTAAATGGTGAAAAAGCATTAGCAATCATCATTATTTGTTATTGTTATTTATTGTTGTTATTGCCATCCTGGCTTAGATAATAATCACGGCCTTACCAACTTCAGAAAATTATGTGAAAATACAATGAGAGTCTAGCATTTTTGCAAAGCATTTTTAAATATTGAAATAATTTAAAATGTTACTACTTCTGAAAAATTTTATGCATATAAATTTTAAGAAAGCAAATCACATTAAACATGTAGTGAGTCCTAAATGGAGAGACACGGTAAGGTGAATCTTTTCATAAAGTGAATACCTCTATGTGATTTTTTAATGAATCAGACTTTGTATAAATCAGTTGGCTAAAAGAGGAACACACCTGCTCACATTGCTATTCATGCAACATGTACAAAACTGATTTAAAAGTAAAACTTTTTATTAAAATAACAAGATCCAGGACAAGAACACAGCTAGTATTCTTCTTGGCTGGAATCCTTTGGAGCCCTGAATACTCCCACATAAATACAGTATTGTCAGTTTTTTTTATGTAAATCCTTATTTATCTTTTGAGATGCCTTGTGTTTATAGTGTGGTTTCTGAAAAGATTTTAAAAGCTTTTCTACAGTTTGTTAGTTAACCTTCTCAAATGCAAATAGGAAACATTTTTTTTGCTAAATACTGGAGGAAATGACTTATTTCACCTTTTAAAATATGAACGTTAGGTTTTATTGATAAAAACAAACTAAATAGGACTCAGGGTTGCTCGTTCTGGTTTCACTTTATAGGCTCAAAAAATATATTGAGGACCTACAATGTGCCAGGCCTTATGCCACATCCTGGGACAGAAATTTAAATAAAGAATTTATTTTTTAAAAAGATTTTACTTATTTATTCATGAAAGACACATGGAGAGAGAGAGGCAGAAACATAGTCAGAGGGAGAAGCAGGCTTCATGCAGGGAGCCTGATGTGGGACTGGATCCCGTGCCTCCAGGATCACACCCTGAGCCGAAGGCAGACGCCTAACTGCTGAGTGCTGAGCCACCCTGGCGTCCCTGAATAAAAAATTTAAATGAGGTATTGTCTTTACTCAATACAGTAAAGTGTAGGAGACATTAAAGAAATGAGAAACTCAGCAAGCAGAGAACAGCGTAATGAACATCTTAATGGTTCTATTATGAGAAAGTTATAGGAACACGAGGCCAGGCATACTGATAAATGGCATAGGGAGAATAATTTGGTCAGAGGAAAATGTTGTACATATTGAGCTCTGAAGGAAAAGGAGCCAGAGCCCTGTCATGAAAGGCAGGAAGATGTGTGTGCATATATTTATAAACATGACATCCACTGAAGTCACAGAATTTTCTTTTAATCAGTAAATATTTGTTGAGAGAATTTCAAATGTTCTATGATGTTAGAGGGAAGAGTATATCAGAAAGTAGAAGGAAGTAGAACCATGGAGATGTCTCCTGGCCTATCTAGCAGATTCTGTGTGATGAACTAAGGGCTGAACACTTTATCCTGGATGTGTTCTAACAGGAGAGGATCCAATGGTAGAGGAGAGAGAGAGATACCAGAAGGCTGTTGAGAGAAAGGGAAATTGGTTAAAGACTGAGACATCAGTTCAGAGGACCAAAAACCTTATCTATGACAGGCAAAAGTAGGTAGGAATGTGAAGGCAACAAGGAGCTAGCATCAATAAAAATATTTCTATTTTTCATCTTAAAAAAATTTAATTTGCTGAGATTTCTTAATTCTAATAAATATCACTTTATTACTTTTTAAATAGCTTGTTTAAGTTAACTTTCTTTGGGGATAATTTACACAAAATGCATCCATCTAAAATGTACAATTTAATGAGTTTGGCAAATTTGGATAAGAATAGCCTCCTTTATAGTTAAGATTTAGGAAATTTCCATCATTCCAGAAGGTTCCCTGTGCCCTCTTTCTGGTCAGTCATCTTCTACAGCAGCCACAGGCAAACTACTTTTCTGTTCCCATTATAAATCAGTTTTTTAACTGTTCTAGAACCTCATGGAAGTAAAATGATACACTATGTTTTTAGTATGGAATTTTTGTTGTTGTGGTTTCACCATGTTTCTGTGTGTACCATTAATCCATTCTCCTTCATTGCTGGGGAGTATTCCATTGTGTGAATGTTTTTAATTCATTCACCTTGATAGACTTTTGAGTTGTTTCCAGTTTGGGTCTATTTTAAATAATGCTGCTATAAAACACTTGTTTAGTCTCTTTGTGGACATAAGTTTTCACTTCCTTTAGAAATGCTTTGTCATAGAGTAGATGAATGGTTACTTTGGTTAAAAAAACTGCCTAGCTGATTTCCAAAGTGTTTATACACTTCTTCTCTTCTACCTGCAATGTCTGAGATAAAATATAGACTAATTTTATATGTTTCTATTCCTTTTTTTAAAGAGGGCCACTCAGATTATATAAACATTAAACCCTACAAAACCTGGCCTCTCCTCTTAAGGTGGTAGAGTCAGATCCAATACCCTAGACTCCTACACTATGGGAAGAAAAGTAGAGGAGGGGGAACAGAGCCCCTGGAATACCCACAATCTTTTGGATGAACCTCACAGAAACACTTTGAGATGATAAATTTTGTTTTAACTTGGCCGGGCCATGAGACCCAGATATTTGGTCAAGCATTATTTTGGAATTTCTGGGAAGGTGTTTTTGGATGAGATTATCATTTAAATTAATAGGCCTTGAGTCTACTGATTTGGGTAGGCCTCATTTAACCAGTTGAGAAAAGACTATACTACCATGACCACAGGGACTTCTGCTTGCCAAGAGACTGACTTAAGATTTGAACTGTAGCACTCATGCCTCTCCAGATCTCCAGCCTGCTGGTCTGCACACATACATGCACACACACACACTCTCTCTTTCTCTCTCTCTGAAGAATCCTAACACAGGCTTTGTCTCTCATATGAAATCCTGAAGGGCAACCAACATTCAGAACAGACTGCTCTCTGAGTTCCTCTCTCCCTCAAGTCCACGTTCCTGCCCCATTCAATAAAATGTCCTTCCGTTAGTGTTTTGAACACTCTCAGAAAAAGTAAAACATTTTGGACCTGAGAAACAACCTTTCATTCCCACAGAGGGAAACCCTTATAGCAGATGACATGGAGAACTTTGCTCTCCTGGCTTTGGCCATATCAATGTGTTTTTCTAAATGGGACAGGCTCCTCCTTTTTACTCTTCTACCCCTGAATCCTTCTTTCTATCAGTTTTTTTTTTCTCCTTTTCTCATTATACTGACCACATAGTATATAGTCACTACAGACAGCAGTTAAAGCAGGGAAGATAGAAAATGCTGTTATGTAAGAGTTTCTATTGAGCTGGGATATAAAATTTCCCTTAACCACCCTAGCTCTGCTTAACAATGTGGCTTGAGGGGTCCAGTGCAATCAGATACAAGCTCCAGCTATAGTGATCTCCGTCTGGCAGGACTAATGAAGGAATCCCAGAGATAGCACTTTTGGGAAAGGAAAAACCTCCCCTTCTCTGCAGCTAGACACTGAGCATCACAAAAGTGCATCCAATTTCCTTTGGCTCAAAGGTAAGAGTCAAGCTAATCATCCAGTGCAGGATACCCAAAAGCAAAATGTTGGATTCTTTTGGCTTCTCCTCCAGGGCAGGAATGGAGTGGAGATGGGAGGGCAGCCTATTGGAAGCCAAGTGACCCTCCCATATTGCTATGAGGGGGTGGGATCCCGAGGCAAAATGCTAAGGAACTGCTCACATCTGGAATAATCTTTATTTTTCAGCGTTAAAACTGTCTCATGTTTTGATATTCTAGGGAGACTATAGACAATGTAAAGACTATGGTGGGCGGTTATATTTACAGATAACAGTGAGTAGTTCTGTTGTGAGGGCTGGACAAGCTCCTGGGTAATAAAGGTGAAGGAAGAAATGTTCTTCCTACTGCAAACAAAACATCAAGGCAGGCGCACTCCAAGTTCTTCCCATTCAGTAAAACTGTAAACGATGCTTTCTGAAAGTGAGGTGCCATCTCTGCAACACAATATTTAGGTGCTCATCTCTGTTCTGCTTCAATTTTTTGCCTATTTCCTTCATTTTTAGGTTTTGCTATGTAGGACTGTTTTCAGGATACATAAACTTCTCTGAAAACTTCCTTGAATCCTGGTTTTGGTCCCTACCATGTCTGCACAACTATTAGTTAATCTTTCTGAGACTTACTTCCTCATCTGTAAATTAGGAGAAATTATAATAATGTCTGAAGGAGTTTCTTCAAAATGAGAAAATCTCTATGAAATGGTTGACTATGATAATGTGGCAGAGATAGCTCAGTGGCCATCTGTGGTTTATACTCCCCTTTCCATAGGAGCTGATGGAAAATTATCATCAGGAACTACATTTACCAGCTCCCTTGCATCTAAAGAAAATGAAATGACCAGTTCTGGCTAATGGTACGTAAGTGGAAGTGATTTGTACCATCCTTGGTCTCAGCTGGTTAACCATCCAAGCATAGCTTTCTCCTACTTTTTTTTAAAGATTTTATTTATTTATTCATGAGAGAGAGAGAGAGAGAGAGAGAGAGGCAGAGGGAGAAGCAGGATCCATGCAGGGAGCCCGATGCGGGACTCGATCCCAGGACTCCAGGATCAGGCCCTGGGCGGAAGGCGGTGCTAAATCCCTGAGCTACCCCGGCTGCCCTACTTTCTTAACTCTATCTTTGACAGGTACATGACCAAGGAAGCTTGGAGCTTTAAGATGGAAATAAATGTGTCCCTGAGTCAACTCTGGCATGATACTTACCCAAAGAAGTCTCACTTAAGAAGAAGACTTTGCAGGAGAGAAAAACAACAACAACAACAACAAAAAAAACCCCACAAAAAACCACACCCAAAAACCAAATAAACAACAACAACAAAAAACTTCCATTGCCATAAAACAATGAGATTTTTAGATTATTTGTTATAAAGTTAGCATAGCCTGATTATTAATAATTATTATTCAGTGGAGCCACTAATCTATTATTAGCCCAGGCATGGGCATTATTTCACATTTTTCTTTATACACCACCATCACTACCACAGAGGTGATAGGCTTTCACATAATTTAGTGTTAATAAGAGCCACCAGGAGGTTTTTCATTAAGTAAGCAGAAAGATGTCTGAGAACACCATAAATATTATGAGGGCAGAAATCATGTTTATGAGGTAGTGTAGTTTAGGTGTTTAATAAATATTTATTAAAATATTGCTTGAATGATTTTGGTTGGGAGGTTCCTGGGTATAATCTGAAACCAGCCCTCCATACTTGCAGGGCAGGGAGAGGCCAAAGAGGCGGGCTATCCCAGGTGGGTAGATGGCAGACTTAATGAATAACGGAACTTACATATGAGTCTGCTCTTGGGCAACAGCAAGACAAATGGATCCCCTCACCTACCTGCAAAATCTTAAAAATTTATAAAGACGCCTCAACTGGGTTTAGTCACATATACCGTCCAGATACTTTCAACATCACATCCCCATCTCAAGGCTATGTCCTTGCAGCAGCCTCTGAGAGCAGGAAATGCAGGTAGAACCCATATCCCAAAGATGAGGGAGGGAGTGGTGGAGCCTCAGATTGCCCAGGTCCAGCTCATGGGTTATATAGTAGTCACATCTTTTTAATGATGGTGCACTAGTCAGGTAGGATAACTGCTAGATAGCTCCATGGAGCTCTCTACCAGACATATCACTGCTGATATCACCTACCAACCAGCAATATGATGCCAAGGCCTGGACCTTAGAATGTTCCCTATGGTCCAACATAACCATAAAATGGCTTGCCAAAAAATGGCTCTTCCCAATATGAGGTATTGCTTCAATTTTTTCCTTTTTTTCTAAGACATGTGAGGTTGCATCTGTGTGATAAAATTTAAGCTCTCATGTGGATTTCTACCTTCCTGACAGTTTTAAAATATAATTTTACTTTGACAGATTTTATAGCTCAGGAAAGCAAGCTAGAATTTGTGTTTTAAACAATCTATAGTATGTGCCATAGGCTTCCCTCTTTGAAGTTTTTTTACCCTAAAAAATTAAGTATTCACTGAACATGTAAGGGAGTGTATTGGCATTCAATGCCAGGTCAATGGTAAAAATTACATGGAGCTTGGCCTCCGCCAGATCCACAATGATTCTGTGGCATCTCTGAAACTTTGGCACTTTCTACTGCCCCACACCAGACGATTCACCTTCATCTCAGTGCAACATCCCATTTATCCCACTCTTGAGTTTCAGAAATCATGAGAAAGGTTTTGTCTACAAATATTGTGGAATCTATGTCATAGAGTGAGTGAGGCTAGTAGTTTGTGGCAGTGCACATATTTGAAGTCTGTGTGTTCCTTTTCCTTCTGATCTCTTGTTGCCAGTGAGGACATGAATCAGGCTTGAAACCTGTCAGGAGCATGGAGGAGAAAAAAATCCTATTAATACACATTTAAAGAACACTCATACATTTACAAAGCATTTCTTCATAAATTCTTAAGAGTCTTAGGAGGTAGGCAGTTGAAAGGGAATGGAGGCATGATTGTCTGCCGTTTAAAGTCAGAGAAACAGGCTTATACTGAGTTGTCTGAAATTCATAAAGCTAGCAAAAAGCAAAACTAAAACTAAAACCCGCATCTTTTGACTACAAGCTTAATGTTCTTTGGACCACCCAAATTTACATCATATTAAAGAGAAAAGGAGGCACCTGAAACTCTCACTTGGAATCTTCTATGTGATAGGCACCATCTTGGATGTTTTTCATTTATTAACTTACATTGCTCAAAACACCTAGAATAGGTATTATTACAGTAAGGACACAACTCGGAATATCCTACAGATGCTAAATTCCACAGTCTGTATCACAGCCAGTCTTACCCAAAGGTTTTGATCTCTACTGAAAAATTTGCTCCCAGATTCTTAGTAAAAATAACTTGACCAGGATATGGAGAAGGAAAAGTAGAAATTCCAAGAAAATGCAAAAGAAGAAGAGAAACAGGAAGAATTGTTAACAAATCATCCAAAGATTGGTATCTGCCTGTGCTGGGCATATCAGCCTCAGGACTCATTCCCTGGGATAACTGCTTTCTTTGCTGACATTTCTTGTCCCACTGATTTCTGGAAGCTGGCACCATGATCTCAAGATGTGTGGGGAACTGAGTTATGGTGAGGCTTTTCCCATCTGTGCTAGTTCATTTTATTCACAGTTCCCTGCTACTGACCAGGTTTGTCACTAAGTTGCTTGATTATAAAAGGAGGGGGATAAGCTAAACTTACCATTTAGGAACAATATTATTAAAATATGATGATACTTGTATGTCTCTCTGATGCCTCAATTTGGGGACTTCTTCCATAAGTTAAATATTTCTTATTTGGCCCAATTCTCCTCTTGTGTATATACCCAAGAGAAGAATTGAAAACAAGTGTCTATACAAAACCTGTACATGTTCATAGCAGCATTATTACTAATAGCCAAAAATCAGAAACAACCAAAATGTCCATTGAATGATGAACGGACAAGCAATATGTGGTATATTCATGAAATGGAATGTTACTTAGTCATAACGAGAAATGAAGTACTGATATATGACATACTATAAATGGATGAGCCTTGAAAACATGCCCAGTGAAAGAAGCCCAACACACAAAAAATCACATATTGTATGATTCCATTTATATGAAATGTCCAAAACAGGCAAACCTATTGAGACAAATGTAGTTTAGCATTTGCTAGAGACTAGGGGAATGGGGTATGCTAAGTTGGGGATAACTGCTCTTGATTATGAGGCTCATTTGGGGGGTCATAAAATGTTCTCAAATTATATAGTGGTGATGGATATACAACTCTATAAATATATTAAAAACCACTGAATTCCACTCTTAAAAAAGGTAAACTTTATGGTATGCGATTATATCTCAATAAAGCTGTTATTTAAAAAATGTTGCATACAAAAAAAAGAAATATCTAATTCCTCAGTTGCCTAATCATAGGGAATTCATCAAGCATATGGCTATAACCCTCTAGTGGCATTTAAGTGCTTGTCATCGTCACATAGGATATACAGAATTCTTTCCAGAGAAGTCCATATTTTAAGTCTTAGGATAGCGAGGTAAAAATAAAGTCTTAATAAGATATGCTTTGGAAAAAGAAATCTGTGTCTTAGGATAGTGAGGTAAAAATAAAGTCTTAATAAGATATGCTTTGGAAAAAGAAATCTGTATATTTCTGTCAGCTTGTTTTGATTGAATTTAAATGGCTTGCTTTCAGAATTGTTCAAGGCTTAAGTATTCATATATTCATCCAAAATATCTTCCTAGAGCAACTACTGTGTGCAGAACATAGAGGTAAGGGCTGTAGATTATTCAAAGAAGTACAAGGCAAGGATAATGTTGGGATGCCATAAGGGAGATGCATGTGCCCACAGACTCCTAGAGGTTGGTCCTAGGTGTGGTGTTAGATGTAACTCCTACTCTGGCCACAGAAACCGTTGCCAATTAGACTCTTCCCCACAGATTCCAAGGACTATAGTAGAAATCTTTATAGAGCCCTGATCCAGATAGACCTATCAATCACTAAGCACAGATGTTGAAACTTAACTGAGGGTCAGATTCATCAACTTCCCTCATTAGTTCCAGGGACATTAATAGACTTATTCATAATTTCAGAGCTGGTCAGTGCTGACTTAGAACAAGAATTTGAATCTCCTGATCCCATGCCCTGTGCTTTTACCTGTGAAATGTTAAATATTAATCAATATAAAGTGAATAAAAGCAGGCATGTTAAGTGATACAGAACTTTAGAAGAGGAAAGACAAAAATGGGCCTATAGATTGAGAAGGCTTAATGGTACAGGGCTTGGAAAAATGAAAGGTGAAGAGAAAGCCATGCCAGGCCCCAGAAAATGCTTGAAAAAAAGACTCAAACTGAGGATGACCAAAACATTTGGGGGCGACATAGAGCATATTGCCAAATAGGAGATAGACCTTCAAGTGTGCCAACAGACTCCCTACCCTTCACAAATGCACTTGCTGCCTACTAGTACTTGAAAATCAATTTGAAGTTTTATGCATTTCCATTTCTTCCTAGGAGAAGCAGCACATTGTATTCCTTCATTTTCTAAGTATTTATGGAACACTTATAATATGCCAGGCTCTGGGCTTCCTTGGGCACTCAAAGAAGAAGGGGGGAAGAAAATCTCATGTCAGGGACTTATACAGAGAGACCAACATATATCACTGGTTTGGGGAACCTCAGGGTGAGAGTATTTACCTCTTGCCTTCTTTAGAATGGATTGTGTGTTGAGTGTGGGTGGGAGGAGAGAACATGAATGTAAGCTTCGGTTGGATTGTTGAGGGCATATAAAGTCAAAGTAATAAAATGGAACTTTATTTCATAAACTACAAGAAAAAGATAGGGCTTATGAACAGACAATCCATGACCTCCATTAAGGGAGAAGACTCCAGAATGATAGGCCCTTGTCTCTTGGTTTCATTGAGGGAATCCACTGACAGAGAAAACCATTTGTCTGGGACCGCACTACTAATGAGTAGCTATAAATAGGACCCAAGTGCCTTGATTTCTGGTCTTGATTATATTATGCCCTTCACATTACTCCTTAAATGCCTGATGGTTTGTTTCCAAATTTGGCTGAGGGGCAATGTGTTCTAGACACGGCTGGACTTCAGCTTCTCGCCATCATGTCTATATACTTTCTTTTTTCCATCAAAGCAATTGGCTACAAACAGATAACAAATGAGTGAGCTCCCGAGGAGCTCTCATCACCACATGGTGCCACCTCAAACCCATAGCTTCTGTTTGCCTCAGAGAACCCTTTGGTTGGCAGTGGGCTGGGTCAGCATTCTAAGGGACCCAGTTGGGCATAGCGTGTTCGATGATGCTATTTGTCACTAATGTAAAGAAATGAGGGGACCCTGGGTGGCTCAGCGGTTTAGCACCTGTCTTTGGCCCAGGGCACGATCCTGGAGTCCCAGGATCAAGTCCCACGTCGGGCTCCCGGCATGGAGCCTGCTTCTCCCTCTACCTGTGTCTCTGCCTCTCTCTCTCTCTCTATGTCTATCATAAATAAATAAATAAATAAATAAATAAATAAATAAATAAATCTTAAGAAAAAGAAAAGAAAAAGAAAAAAGAAATGACTCTGTATTGGGGGAGCAAGAACATGCTTTGGTGCACATGTGCTGGGTTTTTGGTGAAGGAACACTTCCCACAGCTGTAATCATTTCTGCTGGCATAAAAGAGGATTTCTGTGGCCTGAGGTACGCTGGGCTCTTCCACTTCCTCTGGGGGCTCTGGTCCCATTGATCACTCTATCTAGTGGTGTATCCCCTTCAAGAATGACTGAAAGGCAGAATTTGCTGAAATCCTAATCCAAGCCCTCAGGCAGAACTGAGAAACAGCCATGAGACCCAGTTTTCAAGTTAGCACAATTTAACACAATTAAAAAATGTTCTCCCCTGGAGAGAAAAGTCAATCACTTTTTAAAGCAGCACAAGAATTCTGATGTAAAAATCAAGACTTGAGTAGGTGTCAGTTTCTGTGAGTCAAGTGTAGAGAGACCATGAATGAAGTCCAAATGGAAAGGATCACATAGTAATCTTTCAGAGGAACATGTTCTATCCATGGCCAGAACACTCAGGAATGGTGATAAAGAGCTTGACAGGAGTAGGGCAAATATGGAGTATGGGAAGGAGAGCATAGGGTGGCTTACTATAGATTCTGCAGCCATATGGAACCTGGGTATCACTTGGGCCCTTTCTTCCATTGGATATTTTGAAAAATGTGGCTTTCCTTGGAATCTCTGCAGATTCCCAGTCATAGTTCCTTCTGGCACCTTCCACTTTGATCTACTATGTTCAATTTAGACTTTGCCTAACTCTAGCTCCTTTTTCAGTTCTACCCTCTGCCATCCTCAGGGCTTGTTGGAGGAAGCCACCTATGCTTATTAGAGTTATTTAAGATCCCAGGAGAAGGACGGCCCATCTCATACCCCCCAACTCATGACACTGCCTGATGAATGCTTGGTCTATCCAACCTCCATGTATCCTACTTAGCCTCTTGTCACCTATGAGATTCCCTTCCCAGGAGATAATGGAGTCCACAGCCATGCCTGGCTGTAACTAATAGGATGGCATACTCAATATAAAATCAAAGAAACTGGCTTTTTAAACAAAAAAGCCAAAAATTGGCTTCATTTTATTTGATGTAGGCATTCATATTATCTCTCCCCTATCGTCAGGAAAGATCATTCTTTGTGATATAGTCAGTGACCTCACTCAGTCACTTCTATGCAGTGATTGACCCCCAAAGTAAATTATTAAGCAGGTAATTTTAACAATATTTTGAAGCTGCCTTGGGATCATTTCTGAAACAAAACATGATACAAATGAATACACGAATGAATGAATGACATAAAGCTAAAACCTGAGGACTTCAACTCTCCTCCTTTACTTAACACATGAATTTAAATGTCCAAGTTATCTTTTTAAAGTGAGAACAGGGGCCCTTGGGTGGCTCAGTCAGTTAAGCATCTGCTTTTGGTTCAGGTCATGATCCTGGCGTCCTGGGATTAAGCCCTAAACCAGGCTCTGTGTTTTGTGAGGAGCCTGCTTGTGCCTTTCTTTCTGTCCCTCCCCCTGCTTGTGCTCTCTCTCTCTCTCTCTCTCTCTCTCAAATAAATAAAATAAATCTTAAAAAAAATCAGTGAGGTCAGTGTAACATACATTTCTATTTCTACTGTCTTTTCTCCTCCCCCACTTCCAAATGCACCAACATGTATGAAAATGTTGATAGACTAGATACAGGGAAACTAGTTCCAACAAGAATTCTGGCTAATGTTTTACCATTTGTTGTTGGTCTGTGGTTGTTGTACATATTTTCTGTCCATACTATTTTGACAGCTTTAGCCCTTTTAGTACGTTATAACATTTCCCCCACAATTCTGGGTACAAAAAGCAAAAGGTTTTCTCGGTATTTTAAACTCTTGAGGGTGTTCATACAATTCAAATTTTAAGTAAGCTTCTATTTTAAAAAGCTGTCAGAAGATAACTGCTCTCCTTGTTCATATATTGGAGACCAGGTCCCACCTTTGTACTGTACATCAGAAACAGATTTTGCAAGGTGCTAGGAGTCCTGCTTTCCAAGGCTTTGGGTGTTTTCAAAGAGTTGCTCTTGATGGACCTAAGACCACCATAGTTAATTTCACTGCCAATAGGAATTACTACAGTTTGGATTTACATGAATGATGTCCTCCTTATTCCTTCACAAGAGAATGAGGCCCAGGGAACATTCCCTCAACAAATATTTATTCATTTTTAAAACAAACATTGACTCAGAGCCTAGTTTAAGCCAGACTCTGAGATTGGCACTGAGGACCAAAAAAATAAAAGTAGGTTTTATAGGATTAACAGGAATTAATGAGGAGAACAGAAGGGAAAACATCTTGAAGTGACCAGACCAATTAATTTAGTTCTTTACAAGCACCACTTCCACTTGGACCAGAATACAACCATTCTCTCTTGCAAAGTTTCCCTCTATCATTCAGGAACATGATTGACTATGGGAGGAAACTTCTAGGGGGAAGGTGTGTTCTGTTTTTTCTCCCAAAGATGTTTGCTTTGTAAGAGTTGTCTCTTTGGGACAACTTTGTCCACTATTAAAGTATTTTTAACCAGTAGGCACAGGTTACAAAGCATCTGTGTCAAGGCACTGAGATCCTGTCAAGTTGTCTTTCAATCATATGACATAAAGTAATTGGTCATTTTTCCTCTGGTACCACAGGACACAGACCTGGGAAAGAAATGCTTTTAGACTATTAAATAATTTTGACATAGTTTGGGATCCAAGCCTAGTAGTTAAGATTTTAGTTTGTTGTTGCATACAATTTTGAGTACTTTTCATAAATTTTTTCTCCTATTTCTTTTTTGATATTCAGGCTTTTTGAAACTGGTATGTTTATCTAGAAATCAAGCAAGCACAAAGCTCAAATAGAGGCACCTGGGTGGCTCAGTGGTTGAGTGTCTGCCTTTGGCTCAGGTCGTGATCCTAGGGTTCTGGGATTGAGTCCCACATTAGACTCCCCACAGGGAGCCTGCTTCTCCCTCCACCTGTCTCTGCATCTCTCTGTGTGTCTCTTATGAATAAATAAATAAAATCTTAAAAAAATAAAAGAGAACTGTGCTTTTTATAGCTATAAAGTGCAGGTACTTTACCATGAAAACTTGGGTTATTTTTAAACATTATTTCAAAATTCACAGGTTTGTTTTTAATAAACAGTTTGTGTTGTTTCTAATACTTAGAAAAAGAAAAATTCTTAACTTGAAAAATGATGAGTTCCTTGTTCAACAAGCTTCTTAGGCACTACAGAGAATGTTTTTTGAATATTTCACTAAAGCATCAATTTTCTCTTTTTTCTACTGTAGTTAGCCTAGTTTTCCTTTGAGTTCACTCCTTTCCTAATCTGAGAAATGTGATTTGGACAAATTTGATCATACCAAACTCCAGAAGAAAGGTTCTGATTGGCTTAAGCCCTATAGCATATCCCATTCCATTCTCCATACCATATTTGTTCAAAGATGGGCAAGTGACTGAAACAGAAGAGAAGACTATTATTGGGGCTTCTGGACATAGATGCTTTTTTCTCTTTCCTGGAGCATATTCCCTCCTTTTCAGAATGCTATATGTTAGAGTAAGAGGTGTAGAATTATTGTACTCATTCTAAACCATAGCTGGAATTAAAACTAAACCATGAGAGGCAGAGTGAACAGACAGAAAGAAACTAAGTACTTGAAGACCATGTCCTTGCCTCTGGATCAAGCTTCATCTGCAGCTAGACTTATCCCTAGATTATTCAAATCTCCTTTACATTTATACCAACGTGGCTTGCATTTTCCACCACTTGGCAAATTAAAAAAAAAGTCTAACTCATGCTCATGTCTCTTACATAATGGGAATGGGACCACATAGATAAACATAAAATAGTCTTTGACTTCAAATAATGAACAGCGATTTAAAGGAGAGAAAAAAACATAGAGTGAGACAGTACAATGTGATAAGTGCTGGTATAAAATTAATAAGAGGACTTAGAGTAACACAATCAACATATTTAGTTGACAAGAATAATTCCTTCCAAAATGGTTTGGTATAGAGGGTATATTGGCTGTAACTGACCCTGAATTGAACTATAACTTTTGGTGGAAGTTGATTATGGGTGTCAAATTCCATCATGATGGATCTTTTTGGAGCTGACCACTTATTTTTCCTGGTGGATGACCTCCAGCTAAGTTATACCAATCTCTATCCTTTGACAACCTAGCCATCCTGTCAGAAGAATGCTGTAGAATAGAATTTCAGAAACCTCTCAAATGAAAGCAATTTGTCCCTGAGAGGGCATTATTTCTACAAGATTATCATAATTGCCGTAGATATTTTTCTTTCGAAAGAAAGTGGATCAATCTTTGTCCTCCCTAAAGTTTTAAAGTGATGAAAATCATCCAGAACTTTCACAGAAAAAAATAGAAAACTTCCCACCAGTCACTAGTTTCCATTCTCCCCCTTCATCTCCAGATCCAAAGAAGCTGAGAGGTCTTGAAGCATCCTATAACCCAAATGCCACATGCCATTGCAAAGGAGATAGTATTGCATGAGAAGAAGCTGTCTCTTTGAAAATTCAGAAAAAAAGGAGAACACATTTCTCTGGAAATTTCATATGGAATATGTGCTAGGGTGGCTTTGCAGAGAAGCAAAAGGGAAAAAGGAAAGATAGCTGGTAAAAGATAACAGAGCGGGAGGCTGAATATAGAAAATGATAATGATACACATACTGAAAGGAAGTAATAGGGTAAAATAGGCAATTAGAGGCATAAAACATTGTTTTTCAAATTGTAGGTACTATTATAATGATGGCTACTCTTCCTTGATCTTATTTTTTCATGCAGCAACATTTTTAAACAGGGTAGAAAGATTTTAATCGTGTAGCATGTTAGGCATCTTGATGGAAAGAGCTGCTTTTTGAGAATAAGGCAGCAAAACAGTATGTGACAGAGAAAAGCTTTTGTAAAAGGTTCCTTTTGTGTTGATTGAGGTTTTGCAAATCTGCCCCTAACAGGAGGATTTGCAGTTGGATTAGCCAGATCAACTTGCTGAGCCTAGGAATGGTTTCTTCTTCTAGCCTGATTTTTTTTTAAACAAAATGTTTAAACACAAACCCTACAACGTTCAAGTAGAATTTGTTGAATGTTGATTTAAAGGAGAAAAATTCAATGACTTGGACTCAAGTCTGGGCTTCAGTAAGAATTTTTTTTAAGGCTGGTGGATGGGTGAAGGGTTCACTATGAATTCCAGCGCAAATGGTACTGTTTCCAGAATTGTCTGACAGTGATTTTAAGGAAAGTAACTTTTTACAAATGGTTCTTAGCATCACTAGGAACTCACATGTGATAATAATGAGAAATAAAACGAAATAGGATCTCATTAAGAAACTGAACCTGAGCTTCCCTTGCATGGAATGAGTGAAGTATGAAAATGACAAGACGGATGTTCAAAGTTTAAAATCCTTTCCCTTTTGATTTAGCTAAGATGCTATTTATAAGATGAGATGTTTCAGAAATTTGAGAAGACTTGGCTCCTCCTGCTCATCCAGACCAGCACAAACCCTGATCCACTCTGGAGCCCTTTGGGTTGAGGGTGGAGGTTCAGCTCTAGTTATCTGCTTGAGATTCATGAGGGCTGTCATTAACTGAAAGGGGCGCATTCCACAAGCTGTGCCCTCACCTTTCTGCTGGAGGCAGAGCAGGAAAGGCAGTTCACTCCAACCCCTATCTCATGGTCCTGAGGCCCACCAGGTAGTACCATCGTCTGGGGTAAGGTGATACAGCTGATTTCCAGAATGATTGGGTGGCTTCACTCACACAGCACATGCTGAAGCTTATGAAGCCCTAGGATATTCCATGGTCTATTCCAACATTTTTAACCCTGAACTGTCTTCTACACGCCATTATCTCCCAGTCAAATGACCCAGGTTTCCAAGGCTTTATTTTGCCTCTTATATTTTATTTCTCAGTCTCATTTTTTTCCCTTCAATTTTACCTGTCATTCTTCAAGCCTGATTGCGGTATCTGCCTGTCAATTACTCCAGCTGTCCTCTGGGACGTTCTACTTCCAAGGCTCTTGGTGACTCCTACCAACTGTAGCCCACTGTCTAGGTGGGACCATGGGCCCATTTAGACCCTGCTTTTTTTTTTTTAGATGTGTAGGTTTATAGCTAAAAGAGGATCTATGAAACTTGAATTCATCTTAAAATTATGTATTCTGCTGAGCATCTTTCCATGCTCCTACTCATAGCCCTGATCCTCCCTATAGCCTTCCTCACAAAGTGTCATCTAGCACTGACCTGAAGGTCTCTAGCAGGTGAGGGACTCAATAGATATAATGAACTCTCAAAATGTGTGCACTATGGTGTTTTCTGAGCAATGCATTCCCCTTTGGGGCTGCTCTTTTCTGAGTCAGACCTGCCTCCTGATGAGTGACACCCAATGGCCCTGAGCTATCTTACCACAGCTTTACAAAATTAATTCCAACCCATTTCTGAATAAACGCTCTGCCCATATTTGAAAATCACAGCACAGCTTCCTCTAGGTTCTCCTCTTTTTCAAACTTAATCTTATTTATAGACTTGTTCTAATGGAACCCTCCTAAATATCTGTGTTTTGTTAATGTTCCTTTTAAGAACTCTGTCCCAGACATGAACATGCTCCAGATGAAAACCAAGCAGTGAAGGAGAAGTAGACAAATATGGCTTTGGCTCTGGAGTCTATATTTTATTTTGTAGCTGATTACATTAGTTACAACTTCCTCAAGGCTAGATTATAAATTCATTAAGGCCAGAGACCCTGTCTGATTTTCTGTATGCATAGAGTCTAGCACTGGACTTGACCTAAGTTTTTTTTAATAATATTATGAATAAATGGCAGCAATGGTACCCTATTGACTTAATTTGCATTTGCATTCAGCTAAGATATGTAATGTTTTACATTTTACTTCTATTATAACAAATTCCTCTAACCTAAACTTGCACAATTAGTTTTTTTGGACCTAAGGTGTGGAATATTTTGTTTATTATATTAGAGGGTTTTTAAAAGATTTTATCTGTTTATCCGACATAAAGAAAGCGCAAGAGAGAAAAAACAAGCAGGGGAAATAATAATAAGGGGAGAGGGAGAGATGCCTAGGTGGTTCAGCAGTTGAGCATCTGCCTTTGGCTCAGGGCATGATCCTGGAGTCCCAGGATCGAGTTCTACGTTGGGTTTCCTGCACGGAGCCTGCTTCTCCCTCTGCCTATGTCTCTGCCTCTCTCTTTCTGTGTCTCTCATGAATAAATAAATAAAATCTTTAAAAAGAAAAGAAAGAGTGTGGTATTGAGAGGGGCACAGGTTTTTTTTTCCAGTTTCATTGAGGTATAATTGACACATGACTTTGTAATAAAGGACACAACATAATGATTTGATAATGTATATATTGTGAAATGGTGAGTTTTTGTTTTTGTTTCTCTCTCTCTTTCATTCTCTGTCATCATCTGCAAGAGCACAGGGTCTTCTCCAAAAGTCCTCAAGCAGTTACTGACTAGTACATATGCCCCCTGGTGGCTTTCTGACAAGAAAATAGATGAAAGCCTTTCTACTCTTTTTTTTTTTAATAATAAATTTATTTTTTATTGGTGTTCAATTTGCCAACATACAGAATAACACCCAGTGTTCATCCCGTCAAGTGCCCCCCTCAGTACCTGTCACCCATTCACCCCTCCCCCCGCCCTCCTCCCCTTCCACCACCCCTAGTTGATTTCCCAGAGTTAGGAGTCTTTATATTCTCCCTTCCTGATATTTCCCACACATTTCTTCTCCCTTCCCTTATATTCCCTTTCACTATTATTTATATTCCCCAAATGAATGAGACCATATAATGTTTGTCCTTCTCTGATTGACTTATTTCACTCAGCATAATACCCTCCAGTTCCATCCACGTTGAAGCAAATGGTGGGTATTTGTCATTTCTAATGGCTGAGTAATATTCCATCGTATACATAAACCACATCTTCTTTATCCATTCATCTTTCGATGGACACCGAGGCTCCTTCCACAGTTTGGCTATTGTGGACATTGCTGCTAGAAACATCGGGATGCAGGTGTCCCGGCGTTTCACTGCATCTGTATCTTTGGGGTAAATCCCCAACAGTGCAATTGCTGGGTCGTAGGGCAGGTCTATTTTTAACTCTTTGAGGAACCTCCACACAGTTTTCCAGAGTGGCTGCACCAGTTCACATTCCCACCAACAGTGTAAGAGGGTTCCCTTTTCTCCGCATCCTCTCCAACATTTGTTGTTTCCTGCCTTGTTAATTTTCCCCATTCTCACTAGTGTGAGGTGGTATCTCATTGTGGTTTTGATTTGTATTTCCCTGATGGCAAGTGATGCAGAGCATTTTCTCATGTGCGTGTGAAAGCCTTGCTACTCTTGAGTGTTGTCCATGGGCCGGCAGCATCAACATTACCTGGGAGCCTGTTAGAAACACAGAATCATGAGCCCTAGCCCAGATTGACTGAGCTGGAGTCTGCATTTTATCAGTATCTACAGGTGAGTTTTCTGCCTAGTAAGCTGTGAGAAGCTCTTCAGCTATAGGAATAAGACTTGTAACCCAAGAAACTTCAAAAATACCATCCCTATAAAATTCTGATTTAATTAGTCTGATCTGTGATCTGAGTGGTGGGATTAAAAAAAAAAGTCCCAGGTGATTCTGACTGTAGCTCAGTTTGAGAATCATTGCCATCAATAGTATAGTTTCTTAACTCTGTGTGTGACCACAGGGCTGCCCCCAAACTCTCAAGTTTCTAAGGAATGAATCTGCACTTCCTAGGAGCTTCCTGACATGACAATGAACCTGTGCTGTGGTTCACAGCCTTGATTTCACACTGGAATCACCTGGTCTGATGCCCGGGTCCCACCCATTAAAGTGTTGAGTTGTCTGGTCCGGGATGTTGCATAATCATCAAGACTTCTAAAGTTCCCCCAGGTGATTCTAACATGCAGCCAAGATCCAGACTCCCTGGACTTTCTAAAGGCCACCAAGCCCAGGACAGTTTGCCTGAGTCCCTCTTCCCTTCCTCCCTCTTACCCACCTCCTTTCCATGGAATTTCTCTAGATGCTGACAAGGCAGACCTGGTACAAAGACTTTTCTCCCTTTAGAGTAAGATGAGCATCCGTTGTTTAGGCCTCAGACTCATGGGGCCTGGCTAAAGGCATTGATTGCTTGGACAAGGTTTTCCATTTGCTACTTGACTTATTGGTCATCCTACATACCAGGCCCAAACCAATTTCCTCTATTTACTTTTTCACATTGATCCAGTCAGTTCTGTAACTGAAAACATAACTGGAATATTAACTACAGAAGAAACTCCTTCCTCCTCCTTTCCCTGCTCACAGGTTGGCCCTCTAACTATGAATTGTGGGAAGAGACATTGGCAGGTTGGAGGAAGTCAACATTCCTGTGTTTTCATTGGATGTTTGGCCTCAGATAGAAGCTCCTCCCTGCCCGGTGCTGGTGTTGAGGATGCTATTTCTGCCCATCTGTAATCAGGAAGGAAGGAAATACCTTCTTCATTCAATGGAGGGCTTAAAAAGTCCCAAACTAAAGGGGTTTGAGGGATTACCCCAAAGAAGTAGAGGACTGAAGTAGGAGGATGAGTGTTTGGCAGCCTGCCCTGCAGCCACTTGTAGGTAATGTACATGGATCAGGTAATAAATACCCTGTACATCTCTGAAAGGAGGTGCCAGTGATGGACCTTCTCATGACTTGTTTATTTTAATTTTCTTCCCACTTCCTAGTTTTCCCCATTAACACTATTTCATTCAAGTGTCTCCACTGTCCATGTTTTTTTCTTTTGGGAACCACCAGGTTTACCAAGAATATAATCAAATCTGAGTCTCCATCTGTCTCTCCCCATGTCCTGTACAGCTCACGTTCTCGGGTATCAGTTGATAATGTTCTCTATCCTCTGCCTAGTTGCCATTGCTCTGGTTTCGGCGTCCAAGGCCCTGGCAGGGAGTGGGCTGAGCTTGGCTCCCAGGCACTCAGGGTGGGGAAATGGAGAAGTCTGGAAGGGAAGGATGAGAGACTTTTATTCCAAGAAATGGATGGTTCTCTCCAGGCACATCCAAGTCCAAAACTGTCGCAATACTGCAAAGTTGAATTTCCTTCTTGGATTCTCAAATCCGGACAACTTGAAAAAAAAAAACTATTTTTCATATCAATTTCACTTTTACTTTCTTTTTTATAAAGTAATAACTTGGCTTTATAATGACTGACAAGAAACTACCGCTTTTCCTGAGTTTTATATATATATATATATATATATATATATATATATATATATATATAAAATCATCTCACATTACCATGACAATGAGACTTTCTAAACCCAAATCACAAATCCCTAAACCCTGAAAAGTCTCAGTCAATGCCACACGACATTAGTCATTTTGTTTTTTTTTCACTGAAGAAAGGAATTTTACACTTCAGACTATTTGGAAATTATGAGATATTGAGGCAAATTCATCATACGTAAACAGATATTGTCAGTTTGGCTTAAAAATGAAACCTCTACTTCAAATTAAAACTAGGGAACAGTGTGTGTGTGTGTGTGTGTGTGTATGTAAGTTAAAAATTGGGGGATCCCTGGGTGGCGCAGCGGTTTGGCGCCTGCCTTTGGCCCAGGGCGCGATCCTGGAGACCCGGGATCGAATCCCACATCAGGCTCCCGGTGCATGGAGCCTGCTTCTCCCTCTGCCTGTGTCTCTGCCTCTCTCTCTCTCTCTGTGACTATCATAAATAAATAAATAAAAAATTAAAAAAAATTGGTACTCAGAAGCTATTTACATCAATAATAAAACATTTTTAAAATATCAATGTGTGGCTTGTATCTTTCCTATCTACAATGCAGCGGGGACAATTTCACCAAAATATAAAAATTTATTTTATTCTGAAGGTTAGTGACTCTTTTTAGGTTGCTAAAGTGATTTTGTCCATTAATCCAGGCTTCTCAGACTACATTTCAACTTCTGATTCTAATATTTTGACATAAAACCACAACTCAGAGTAAGAGAGAAAGAATTTGGCTTCAAATCTTTTCCTAAAAGCATGACTCTTGGTTTCCTATTTCTATAATGTGATTTTTTTTTTTTGCCAGTTTGAAAAGTACCATTATTTTCGTTTAGTGATCGTATTTTATGTCACATTTCAACTCTGTGCCTCAGATATTTGTCACCTCAACATTGCTTTGTCAAGTCTTCATTACACCATGGCTTCCTTTTTATTCTGCACATAATGAAAAAGAATGTCAAGGGAAAACTGACACTTTTCATGAGTTTATCCTGAGGTAGGGCTTCATTTCCATTGTATCAATGATATTTTAGTATCACACTGAGTACACTAAATTTCACAGACAAGAATGTGCAAAACTGATAATGTTGCCCTTCAAAAGAAAGCTAAATGAGATAAAATTGCTCTCTCTTTTCACAAGAAATCCTTTGATTGAATTTGCATACTTGAGTATGACCATTTGTCATAAAAGCTCACAAGCATTTCCTGTAGGACAACATGTGCTTATTCATTTACATTTTTACTTGCTTCTTCTGAAAATAAGTTGCAAGAAACATGGAAGGTATTCTACAGAGAGAAAGCACAGGCATCTGTTCACCCCCCTCTGCTCCCAGCTGACTCCTTATTTTTGTCCCAGTCTCTTTTCAGACTCCTCTTATCCCCCACACCCTGCGCCCCCCCACCCCCCCTTCACGGAGCCATCACCACATTTCCTCCCACATTGAGTTCCTTCTTGCTCTTTGATTCTGGATTTTGTCTCCTGAAATATACCATAGTCTCCTTAAGCTTAGGGACCGTATTGATTACTTTATAATCCCTTACACTATTACCGTGTGCTAGGTGCATAGTAACTTCATTCGACTTTGACATTCGTTCATTCAATCCTTAATTCATTTAACTCATGTTTGTTGTGAGCCCTCTACATGTGAGGCATCACACCAAGTGCTATGAAGGCAACAAGGAACAATAGTCACTCTATCTTATTTAGTGAAATGGAAGAGCACTTGGGTGAAATGTTTCTTAGGAAGCAGTGGTAGCCAGCAATTGAGGATGTGAGATCTTCATTTCTGGCTTCATAAGAGCTCTCAGGAGTCTTCTCTGGCATTCAAGCTTCTCCTCAGCTGCCAGATGTGAGTGTTCAGGCTCCTCACTGTCCAGGAAGCTCCCAGGGTGTCAAGACATGGCAAACACGTAGGATAAGTCTGTGCGTCATCCCACTGAGTTCACAGAGGGGCCAGACACCCTAGAAATGTTGAGAGAATTATAGTGACTATGGAACCTGACTTTCCATTCCTGTTTATTTTATGGGCCACACTGAGCAGGAATCATACAGGCCAAAGGCTCCTTGGTTTCTTTCCAGCTGTGGTGCTCATTCCTCTCTCTTGGTCTCAGTGTCCAAATGTTAGCTCTGAGTAATAAAAGACAAAGGATGATCCCCTTTCTCCTTGGAGGAAAAACAATTTCAAGGAGATTCTAAGAGGCTGGAGAACAATGTTAAGGCTTATTTTTCTTGAAAATTATGCTATCATTTACCATTTGTTATTTGCATTGTGTTAGGTATTTGTTTTGATGATCTCTTCACCACATTGCTAAGAGAGATTCCTGGACTAGGCATTGTTATGGCCATTTCTAAATTGTCGACCAAACACGACACAGCCAACACTGAACAGGTAGGGTCAACAGTTGCTTACTAATTGCATATACTCACGCCTAGGGGAAGAGGACACTGCATGCCATGCAAGGTTACACAGGGTTGTGTTTAGGGACAGAGCAAAACACCAGCAGCTGTGGGAGGCAAGTTTTGAAGTATCAAGAGGTTGAAGTGCCCCTCAGTCCCATGGGAGGAAGTGATGGCTTGCTTGAATAATTCTGAGGGCCAGCAAAAAACTGTAGCTCACTATTCAGGGTAAGCAAGGACTGTACCTGGTCCCCTAGACCAATGTTAAGCTCTAGGGGGGGATAAGAAGGCTTGTTGGCTAGGTGATCTTGCCCATGGGAGCAGAATGTTAGGGAGGGGAACTAGTACTCAGGCCATTTGTATCCTTCCTCATTTTACCAGATGTCGAAGCAGGACACAATATTGAACCTTAATCTTAGGTCTTATATCTAGATATCATACCATGCACTTGACACAATATATCTCATTTCATCCAGGAGGTAGTTATTATTATTTCTCACTTTATAGCCAAAGAAACCTGAAGATCATAGTATTTAAGTCACTCTAGGTGATTCCTAGGAAATGGAAAATCCAGGATTCAAAGCTGGTACTATCTTACTCTACAGCTGTGGCATATGCAGTGATTCACCTTGTGAGGGACATTTTGCAAACCATAATAGGCCATACATCCAATTAACAATGAATTTTATTTTTTTTTATTATTTTTTTTTAAAATTTTTTTTTAATTTTTTTTTTTTATTTATTTATGATAGTCACAGAGAGAGAGAGAGAGAGAGAGAGGGGCAGAGACACAGGCAGAGGGAGAAACAGGCTCCATGCACCGGGAGCCTGACGTGGGATTCGATCCTGGGTCTCCAGGATCGCGCCCTGGGTCAAAGGCAGGCGCCAAACCGCTGCGCCACCCAGGGATCCCAACAATGAATTTTAACACCAGGATGTGAATAAGAAAGTGAGATGGAAATTCTTGATTCTCCTGCCACATACTTATCTCTCAATGAGCTGCAGCTCCACTGATGGGAAGCTCTAGGGTACAGTGAGTACCTTCGTTCTTCAGCAAAGTGCTAATTATCTTGCAAAACCTCAACACATTTCATTCCCCATGGATTATATGTCCTTTGAGTTTTATGAATTGCTCAAGCCAATCTTGGGAAGATACTTTATAATAAAATATAGACACATGATTTGGCATGGTTCTAATCAATATTATATATAGTGATTTGGGGAGCTAAACAAAACGTTTACTGATACTCATGCCTACAGTCATTTGCTTTTATGTGAGAATCAAATTGACACATGAGGATGGTGTTTTGTTATCAATGAAGGGTTTGCTCAAAGAATTTTTACAGTGGAAAGGTGTGGATTGTTTCTATGCACATCACACACATAGTGCATTTCCTTTTAAAATAAAGTCTGATCTCCAGGCTTAGAACACAGTAGGCCTCGTCTATTTCTCCCCATCGCTATTGAGGGCCATTCACTTATAGAAGTCAGCAGAATCCTTGAGGGCACTTTTTTGCTTATCCTTTTACCTGTAGATGTACTTTAAGGTTATTGCTTATGGATTGTAATGGTCAGCTATGGCTGCCATCATACTGTATACTGAACAAACTAAACATTTCAGTGGCTTAAAGGAGTGTTATGGATTGAATTGTGTCTCCTTAAAATCCATGTGTTGAGAGTCTGTCCACTTCTCCCCACACTGTGTTGGTTTGGGGAGGTAGGGCTTTGGGGGAGGTAATTAAGATTAGATGAGGTCATGAGGGAAAGTCCTCATGGATGCTATTGGTGCTATTATGAGAATCCTGAAAGAATGTGCTTCTTCTTGCTCTCTGCTATGTGAGAATGCAACCAGCAGCTGGCTATCTGTGAACCAGGAAGTGGGCTCTTACCAGACATCCAATCTGTTGGTGTCCTGATCTTGGACTTCCCAGACTCCAGGACTGTGAGAAATATTTGTTGTTTAAGCCAACCATTCTGTGATATTTTTGTTATAGCAGCCTGAATAGACTGAGACAAGGAGGAAACATTCTTATTTTTCTGGCTCATAGTTCTGAAAGTCAACAGGGGTGACTCTGCTTCAAGCTACCAGAGGAAGTTCCAGAAATCCATTTCATGGATCTAGCATGCTCCTTAGCCCAGTAGCTGAGATATGCTTTTCTTATGGCAGGTAGCAGAAGCACAGGAGTGGAAGCAGTAGATGCCTCTTTGAGGCCTGGGATCTGCTACTTCTGTCCAGAAAGAGTTATGAAAGTCCCTTGGCACTAGATAAGATGTGATGGGAGCATGGTTCAATCTATTACAGGAGCACTTGATTTAAAAAAAAATATTTTATTTATTTATTCATGGAAGACACACACAGAGAGAGAAAGAGGTAGAGACATAGGCAGAAGGAGAAGCAGGCTCCCTACAGGGAGACTGATGCGGACTCTACCCCAGGACCCTGGGATCACGACCTGAGACGAAGCCAGATGCTCAACCGCCAAGCCACCCAGGTGCCCTTGTTATAAGAGTATTTGTTGTTCCCCTATTGACTTTTGAAATTATACCTTTTATTCATTATATATATATATATACATATAAAGGTACTTCAAAATGTCATTTAATTTAGGTAGGGCTAAAGCTCTAGGGGGATTAAAAAGACTAAAATAATACAGGATTACTTCATTCCCAAAGCTGCTACTTTTCTTACTTTTGATTTTTCTTTTTCAGATGAATCACAAAATTGTGTTTGGGAGACATCTCCCATGTTTAGGAAAAATTTACTGCATACTTTTTTTCTCAAAGAAAAGAGTGTATGTTATGGCTAAAGTACCCAACCTGTCATAGAAATGAATGAAATTGGAACATTCATGAATTGGATTCAACATCTACCCATTATGTGATGTGATACATTATAATTTATTGTCTTAAATAAGGCCTTTACCTTGACTATAGCTATTAACTTTTTAAAAAGATTTTATTTATTTATTTGAGACAGAGAGAGAGAGAGGAGACGAACCGGGGGATGGCAAGGGGAGACGGAGAAGCAGACTCCCACTGAGCAGGGAGCCCTATGCAGGACCCTGAAATTATGACCTTAACCAAAGGCAGATGTTTAACCTACTGAGCCACCCAGGCACCCCTATAGCTATTAACGCTTAAAATGGTTGGTAGATTTTCAGTACTGGCAAAGTACTATAATCTAGGTGAAAACCAGACATTCATGTAACTATTAAATTGCATAGTCTGTTACTTATGATGAACATGAGTTATTAAATCATGGCAGCTAGGTTAAGACATACAAATGTTTAACTTGGATAAAATTCAATCAGGCAGAAATTAAAAATCAATTAAATGAGATGCACTCCAAACTAGAGGTCCTAACAACAAGGGTTAACGAGGTGGAAGAACGAGTGAGTGACATAGAAGACAAGTTGATGGCAAAGAGGGAAACTTAGGAAAAAAGAGACAAACAATTAAAAGATCATGAGGATAGACTAAGGGAAATAAGTGACAGCCTGAGGAAGAAAAAATCTTTTTTTTTTTTTTTTTTTTTTGAGGAAGAAAAATCTACGTTTAAAATTCAATGTCCCTTAATTTAAAAAATGTCCAGCTTCACCTTCCCATGCCGGGTGGTAGCTAACATCAGGCATGATGGCACTGATGGCTTGGAATGGGATATGGGATATTGATGCATATTGAAGTCATGGTCTCTGTTCTGTCTTACTGACTCAGGGACCCTGGTCACTCACTGAAGGTTCTTTTGGCATACATTCTGACTTGTAGCATGAGGATAATAATGATACATAATAAAAAAAATAATAATACATAATGTTCTCAGGATTAGATGAAGTAAGCCAAGTGTTAATTATCATGATGATGGAAACACATGGACCGTGTCCTCCTGGCATAGAGCAGCATTGTGAAGCTACCTCGTGGCTATGTGGCCTCTGGTGTGGGATTGCTTGCACTGACATCCCTGCTGTACATTGGAGAAGGCATGACCTCATGTGAGTTATTGTCCCTCCTTATTTCAGTTCACTCATTTGTACATGAATCATAACAGTATCTACTTCAGAAGATCGCTCTGAAGAGTAACCCATAAAGTCATGATAGGTGTTTAAGTATGATCCCAGGCACATAGTAATTGCTCAATACATGTTATCAGGGCACCTGGGTGGCTCGGTGGTTGAGCATCTGGTTTTGTCTCAGGTCGTGATCCCAGGGTCCTGGGGTAGAGTCCACATCAGGCTCCCTACAGGGAGCCTGCTTCTCTCTGTGCCTATGTCTCTATGTCTCCCATGAATAAATAAATAAAATCTTTTAAAAATACATGTTATCAGCTGAAGTGATTGTTTTCATTATTTTGTGGTATTATGTGTTAAGTTTCTGCAACACAAAAGGGTCCCAGAGAATATTTTGTGCCACTGAGTCTTAAAGACAATATACTTCATCTTATTTTTGACAATTAGACAATAAGTCTTTAATAATATAACATTTTTGATTGACCTTTTGGACTCCATGATGTGACATTTGAGTGGCATGGGAAAGCATATTCCAGTTGTTTCCATCCACCCTGGAAGAATAGATCCTTTTGTGAGCTCAAGGCACAAGCACCTCATGCCCTAATCTCCTGAATAAAAGTGAGAGATTGCCCGGCCTCCTACAAAACAGTTCTCCACATATGCAGAGATGTGAGCTAGAAGAACAGAGATTCCTGTTGATTACTTTTCAGGTCAAGGATTAGACAAGAAATTTAATAAGCCACATTAATGTGAACTGAGTTATTTCCCTGCAAGGTTGATAAGCGGTTGCAGTTTTTGATTTAAAGCTGTCATTAAAAGAGGTCTTCAAATAAAATGAACTTCATCCTTTTCTGACTACCAGAAGAAAAGATATGAGATCACTTAATCTGTGATGCAGTTGAAAGCAAACCTATTTTGGGCTACAACACGTTCAACCCACAGTGAAACCATGTGGCCCCGCCAGAACAATTTGGCTAGGTTTTTTGAAGCTTCGTTAATTCCATGTATTTTCATTGAGTCCATTATTTTCATATATAATCCTTAAACATTAGGCACAGAGAACAAAAGCAATTAACAGCTACCTTGACAGTGGTGAGGAGGAGGAGGAGGAAGAGGAGAAGGAAGAGGAGGAAGAAAAGTATGATGATGAGGAGAACAGCATGTAGGACATACCTGAACACATCTCCCAAACATCTCTCAAATCCACCTCTTTCTGGTTCAACTGCCCCAATCCCTGTCCAGGCCACTAGCTTTTTCCACATGAATTTAGTGCAACAAATACTTGAGTTCCTCATCTCTGATCATCCCTTGGCCCCACTGCAGCTTCTCTTGACTTCGTCGGCCAGTCAGCTCTCAGAAATGCAAGTCTCTCATACCAGCTTGGAACTCTTCAAAGAATCTCATAAGAGGCAGGGGAAGTTTTCAAGTATTCATGATAAGATAGGTGGGAACCTAGTGGAGTCAGGGGTCAGGAGGGGGTGGGAGGTGGGGAGCAAGAGATCATTCTGGAAAACTGGACAGGATTGGTCAAGGCATTATAGAGGGGGGGAATAGGGAGCTGTTAAATGTGTCTGAATGAAATGCATACAATGTCCCTTTTATGTGGAATTTTGTATGTGTATGTACAGAGAGAGAGATGTCCAGAAGAAAGGTCAAAATGTTGAGCTGTAACTTCTAAGTGGTGAGATTTGGGGAATTTATATATTTCTTCTTCATTTCATTTAAATTACTCTCATTTTCTACATGATTCTGTATTCTCAAGTTTTTAAACATCGATATTATTTTTATCTTGCAAGCAAAATAAAGCAAGTCTTGTTTTTTTTGTTTTGTTTTGTTTTGTTTTTGCTTTTTTTTCCAACCTCACCACAAGGTCAATTAAAACCCTGGGTTAATTGGGCCTCTCTACATGGTAGGCTCTCGCTCACAGTAGCTGAATCTGTAGAACCACAAACTGTTTCCTAATAGGCCTCCCACAGTCGGTGGCTTCGAAGTTTCTTGCCTACAGAAGTCTTTTGAGCCTCTTACTAGCTGAACCCCTTCCTGCTGGCTGAGGGGAGCCAGCTGTGTGCAGCAGCCACCAAATGGCAAGCCAATTCTAATTACAGTGTTTTTATTGCTCTCTGAAAGGTGAGAGGCAAGAGTCCTCATTTACCGGGCTGGTCAGAGTTTTCAGTGCCCCTAATCAGAGAAGTGATCATTGGATTGTAAACTGAGCTCATCTACTGTGAAATTACTGGAAAGAAATTGATAAAGCTTCCCATTTTTAGGACCCATTCTTAAGGACAATAATGTAATAGGGTAATTGAGATTGTGGCTCTGAGGAAATTCCTCAGGAAGCTGGGGCAGGAGATGGAGTAGGGATTGGGCTGTTATTACATACAGGCACCCAAATAATTATATCACTCTTCCAATTAAGATGTTTTATTACCTATGGCCAATTTGCTCTTTAAAATAGTTGGAAATGAAGCACTGTCTGATCATTTATTCATTTTGTCTCTTTTGTTCTCATATATCTACATTGAAAAGTCCTCATTTCTCAGTTATTACACTGACTTTTCAGCATGGGGCATTTCCAGAGCAAAGAGGTACATAGGTCCCTTTCAAAAGCAAAAGTGTCCCCAAACACTGAAGGCAATACAGAAAGATCCAGATATGGGGTGACATTAATTAATGGCATTTTCTAAAATTTTCTTACATTGCCTCCAAAGGAAACCTTCCAAAATGCTTCCTAGAAGTCAAGGGTTAATATAATGTATTAGACATCTAGGGCCACCATAACACCAGTCCAGAGACTGGATATCTTGAACAACAGAAATGTATTTTCTCTCAGTTTTGGAAGTCCAAGATCAAGGTGTCATCAGGTTTGGCTTCTTCTGAGGCCCCTCCCCTTGGCTTGCAGATGGCCACCTTGTTGCTGTGTCCTCACATGGCCTTTCCCCTGGGCACATGCAGCTCTGGTGTCTCTCTGTGTCCTAATCTCTTCTTATAAGAACACCAGTCAGATTGGATTAGGACCTACTCTAAAGGCCTCATGTTCACTTAATTATTTCTTTAAAGTCCCTACCTCCAACACAGTCACCTTCTAAGATATCAGGATTAGGACTTCAACATACAAGTTTTGAGGTGGACATATTCAGCCAATAGCATATAGCATCAATTGAAAAGAGTAAATGGATAAAAAAAAATAAAGCACTAAAATACTGCTTGTGGTTTTATAATGTCAGCAATAGTGATAATATTATCTGCCAACTTTGAGTACAGATATATATGGGATTTTTTTTTAATTCTAAAAAAAAAAAAAACAAATGTCCCCTGGAACCAGATAATTACCCTTATTCTTAAAATTATCCAAGACCTCTCTCCAAAAGTGTTCATGCCTCATAAATGAGAAATGGATAGAGCACGGGCTTTGGTGTCAAGAGAACTTCTTGCAAGTCTGAGCTCTTTCAGTTATTACACAGAGATGCCTGGCCGGTCACTTAGCATCTCTGGGTCCTGGTACCCACATTTGGAAAATGATGCTATCATGCATCCCACGTTCTTTCTTTCTGTGGTGGGTGATGGGGTCACATGAGCAAAGGCCACTTGGGGGCTGTGGGATTCTGAGGCTTGACCTTGCATTTGATCCTGAATCTTATTGATTAAGACATCAGTTCCATAGCAAAAGATAATTGGGTATCAAACATTTTGGGCACACAAAAGCAAGGAGAAACAAATTATTTAAGAAAAAAAATCAGAACTTCAACAGTACTGAATGGGTAATGAGTCAGAAACAATTTCTAAATTTGAGGAGAACATAAAAGGCAGCAAATAAACATAACCGTTTTCCTCGTGCCATTGTATGAAGCGTTTGAGGGGTCTTGAAGAAATATTTATAGTAAAATAGAAGCATGCAAATAATGCATTTGAAACAATCAGAATAACCGATTACTTACATGTGACAACAGGTGAAAAGCAGGGAAATTAAACTGCAGCTGGATGGACCAGGACATCAGATATGGTTACTAAATTAAAAGTTCAGCCTTTTTTGTTTTTCCTTAATTTTCTGGCATGTGAGGCAAAAGACAGAAACTTTTAAGGGTTCAAATGACATTCATTGTCCGTGAGGGGACAGCTGTTCACTTTTGTATGGCAGCAAAGTTTTGCCAAGCATAACATCTGAGAAGAAATTTCCAGGGCAAAATGTTCTCTATGTTGGAGTTACCTGACAGGTCACCCTAGATCTCTCAGGAACAGAGGAGCCACCAAAAAATTCAGAGGCCAGAGCCCATCCTTCAAGGATTCCAGCTCAGCAGGTCTGAGTAAGGCAGTTATTTATATTGTTCAAAAGCTGTGTCAATCCATCCGATCATTAGCTGGGTTTGGAAAGCATTGGTGTAGGGTATACTCGGGGATCTCAGTTAAGGTTTTCCCAGTGAGCAGACAGTGAGACCAGGTTTTGAGTACAAAGTGTTTATTTAGAAGATGAAGGAAATTCAAATAGGGTAGTGGAGAAATAAGACAAGGGAGGAACAATAGCAAAGGAAGTGTGTCATGAAGCCCGTTGGCACAGTGGGCCAGTGGAGCTTCTTCATCCTGCTGGGCACGGAGTGGGACACATGCTTCCAAGAGCAAGGGAGTTGGGTGTTTCTGCATCAAGTGCCCATTAGTCATGGGTTGAGGGTTGCTCCCAGAGGGTGGAGACTCCCTGGTATCACCAACTTTCTATATGAGTGGCCGTGTGCTGTGGTAGCCAAGGTAAACCCTCACATAACTGCATGCAGGAAGTGCCAGTCGAAATTTGGTGGATGGACACAAATATGGTAGGATTGAGGTCAAATATAGTGGCCACAAAGCAATGCCTGAGACACCGACCTCATTACCCTCCTGGTAGCAACTGTGGAACTGGTCACCATCCCCGTGACCCAGAGCTATAGTCACATCTGCCCTGCCCAGGAGCATGGCTTACTTTACACATACACGGGATTTCAGAGCTGGCACAGAGGGATGGGTGGAAAATGGTGACAAGCCATTGCAGTCCCCAGACACTAGCCACTGCTGCTACCTGGCTGAGTGAGCTAAAGCCTTGCTGCTTCTTTGGTGCCTTTCTCTCCTGTGCAAATTAAGAAAAATGACTTGTCCTCTCTTTTCCCCATGTAGTACCGTGGGGCTTAAGACAAGATTTCATAAAACTAAAGGATGATACGTAACCAGGTGGTGTGGCTTAGGTGAAGCAAAGGACTTTGCAGATAGCTGGACCTTGCTTGATGCTGGGTGTTTGCTGTGGGGATTTGGGAGGAATACATTCAGAATCTCAGTTTCTTCATCAGTAAAATGGGAACAATGATAATACCTACTCGGCAGGGCTGTCGTAAGAAGAAGGGAAGGTAGAAATGAAGCCTGGTCTCATGCCAGGTAAATGATAACTGTTGTTAGGGAAAGGGGATTTATTTGATAAAAGGCTCTTTATCTGTGACTTATGTGTGCAGGGATTCTTCAGTTCAGGATTTAAGGGGAAGCTAGGAGGTCTTGTGAATGGCTAAGTGCTGAGAATGTCAGTTTAGGTCAGTTCTGTTTGCTCCCCCAGGGCCTTCATTAGGTAGTGCTCTCCCTGGTTTTTCTCTTTCGTTCTTCATTTTACATTCTTCCCTTGTCACTGCAGCCAGGGAATTGGCAAGACAGTCTGTGAGGATGAAAGACTTTGAGAGCAGACCAGCATCTTTCATATATCTTTCTTCCAGAAGGAATGTGGACAAGCCCAAGGAAGCTGGATTTGAGTAAATTATCCCCATCCCAGTCCCTGTGGGCCATTTTATTTTAAAATCTCTTCAACAATCAATGCCATTAGCTCAACAGATGGCTTGTTAATCTTTAGACCAACAGCCAGATTTTAAATTGCCTTCCATTTTGCAAACTCTTCTTGGAAGAAAAAAAGTAAATGTAATATAAGAGGAAAAAAAAAAATAGAATTTTGGTCCCAACCCAGACCGACCCACAGTGCATTCAGGCCTAGCTTTTAAGGTCAGATTCAGCAAACTTGGTCAGTTAGTTGATCATATATCTACAGGCAAAGAAAGTAAATACATTGATTCTTTTTTGAAAATAGTGAGCAAAATGCAGAACATTTGAGCACAGCTCTCAAACCTGATCAACTCAGTTGCCATTAGTGACAAGTGTGAATGTTTTCTCTGGACCTGGGGACAGCCTTCAAAATACATCTGATAATTTCCCTGGAAATCCCAAACCTTGGCCATTACTAGATTAGATTACTGAAAGATTTCATTTTTAGTGCTCTCACTACCTGTTTTCCTGATGCTTTCAAGACCCAGTTCCCCACCATGTTATCTCAATGCACACATGGATGTGCGCGCGCATGCACGCACACACACACACACTTAAATAGTTTATTTTAGCTTCTGGTTCTTTTAATGTTAAATAAGTTAGGGGCATAAAGTAGGGGTGGGTTTTCTTTTACTGTATCCCCACCCCCACCCCGTGATACTGTTAGACTCTATGTCTGTTTTGTGGCCTCAAGATTATGATTTCCCTGAGCTGGTAGAAAGAAGATCTAGACTTTAAGAAGTGCTGCCTGCCAGATCCACATGACCCACTAATTCATTTGGTGCATCTGGGACCATCCATAAGAGTGTGTGGGCAAATGATGAATTCAGGTCTTCCTTTTTCCTAAGTCTTGATTCACCTATTTGGATTTGGAAAAGGGTTGGGGAGGGCGTTTACAAATGTGTGGTAAATGAGTTTGCCTTTAGTCTGCTTTGTCTGGGTCAGATCAACCAACCTGAGGAATCAATGACATCACTTTGGGAAGCCAGGTTGATGAGAGCTCTGGAATTGGAGAAGAATATCAGGTAAAGGTACAGACTTGTGCTCCTGACAGCAGGGCTGCACTTGACTGCTCTTGGGGGTTTATGCTGCTACTCAAGGAAATATGCTAATCAACCTTCCCTCCCCAGGAAGCTGCACCAAATCATTTTCTCCATCTTTCCCCTGAGAAGCCAGATCTTGCAGAGTGTTGAGCATGTTATCTGGGGGCTGTTTGTGAAAGGAAAACAGATGATCTCATCCTATCTTGAGGGAGCAAGAAGCTTTTTAGAATCACAGATATTCTTCATGACAACTCTGTGACAACGTAAGAACCTCAAGTGCCTTCTGAATCCTCAAAGACACTGCTGCTAATAGCCGGGACATTTTCATGGCATCTATTGTTACACTGCCTGTTTCTTTGAAGACCGGGGAACAACGCATCAGGAGAGGCAGGTGGAGTCCTGTGAAGGACGTAGGGTGGAGAATATGGGCACATGCACGCAAATGTCCAGGGCTGACAGGTTTCCATTTCAGTACCTGTAAAATCAATGGGTGAGATCATCTCTAGGACTCTTCCAGCCCCGAGATTTTAGGAGTTCGCCTATTTCTAGTAACCTGGACATTTCATTAGGCAGAATTTTCCATTCTCTAGCTGTGCCAGATAGATGAGAGAACTTATTGAATGAATTGAGTCTCGAGCCAATAAGGAAAACCTACCCACATCTCATACTGCCTTATGCTTGTTGATGTCAGAACAAGAATCATTGTGGGTAATCATTAAAGGACGTCAAAAAGAACAACACGTACCTAGCAGAATTTGTATGTCAGTGCATTACGATCTGCCAAAGTGTTCTTGAAAGTCAAAGCTTCCATTACATAACTTTTTATCACTTTCTTAAAAATGTTCCAGTTGGGCTGGCATGTTTTATGATTTGTCTTGCTTCAGAGATAAGCACATTGTCAATGATTAGACCAAACTTCCCAGGTGTTTTCGAACGGAAGAGGCTGAGGTTGGCAGAGGGATGTCAAAGGAGGGGGTTGAACAGAGAAGCTGTTATTTAAAATATTTAAAAGGCAAAATGGCACATACACGCCTTGGATAATAGGATGATAGTGAATCTAAAAAATCTTACAGTTCCAAAATAGGTGGCTCTTCAAGTATATAGATACGTACCAGGGTCAGAAACTTAAATAGCATACTGGATCAAAACCACTGTGGGTATTTTGGGGCTTTTTCTGAATAGCCAGCTGTGGGCCTTAGGAAGCCACTTCTTGGCATTGTGTGCTGTTGGTCCAGTAGGCAGAACATCCCTACAAGCTGATGAGAAGTGTGTCTCCTTCCACTTCTGGTCATGAAGGAACCTGATAGACTGTTATTTGTTTGTTTGTTAAAGAATTAATTTTCTCCTCCAATGGCCTAACCACTCCAATTCATGGCAACCTAACTTAAAGTTGTCGGGTTTTTTTTTAAGATTTTATTTATTTATTCATGACAGACACAGAGAGAGAGAGAGGCAGAGACACAGGCAGAGGGAGAAGCAGGCTCCATTCTGGGAGCCCGATGCGAGACTCGATCCCAGGTCTCCAGGATCACACCCCTGGCCAAAGGCGGCTCTAAACCACTGGGCCACCAGGGCTGCCCAAATTGTCGTTTTTTTAAAGCACTCGCACTCACAGCACTATTAACAGAAAATCTACACATAGAATGTAGGCAGGGGAATGATTATTACCCTAGGATGCACGTCTTACCTCTTTGTATGCAGAGAGTTACAAACTCAAAAATGGGAAATTGACATTGCCACCTCTGAACCAGTATGTGACTGTAACACAACACTCTTCAGAGATTTTTTTATAGGTACTTTCACTTGACTAATGCAATTGGCCATTAGGAAAACAAAACCAAAACCAAAAACAACTCTTATTAGTATGAATACAAAGGCTACAAGGCTACTTTGGAAGAAGCAACCTGAAATGGATTATGTGATTTGCGAACGCTTTTCTAGAATGATTATGACTCATACACTGAAATAAACGCAATTAATTTTTTAAAGGATTATTTTAGCAATGCCTGGACTTTCGTATTCTTTAGGCGAATAAAAAGATACATTCAGTTAGGCATCTCTCTGTGGCAATACTTACAGAGATATATTAAAATGTTGTCCTCCAGGGGGCGTTAAATCTTCAGCAAAGCTCCAATTTCTCTGGAAGGCGTTCAAACCCAGTTAGCAAAATCAGACAGTCTGGCTTCTTTCTCACTGGGATGCAGAAGTGCTAGAGCCCATATTCTGAATTTCACATCTCTGACTTGCTGACGAGGCCAATCCCGTTGCCCTGGGGTATCTGCCAAGTGTAGCCTGGCCACGCTGCTGAATGTTCTACTGCAGGTCTTGGATTGGCCGACCCTCATGGTCCATGCCAATAACCTTTTAAGAGACCATTGATATGGATGGATACCATTGTGCTTTCCAAGGGCAGAAATATGATTCCTGGAGGCCGAAAGACAACCCAACATGGGTTGGAGAAGGCTCTGTGGGTCAAAATTGCGAAGGACCCATCCTTCCTACTTAAGCCCTGCAAAGGACTACTTTTGCTGTTACATTGTTAGAGACCATCACTTAGGAATCTGAAAACCTCCTGGTCTGGGAACTAGCAACTTTTGTATTAAAGTATTTGATTGTAAAGCAGTGCTGTATAGTGGTTAAGAGTTGCGTAAGTTCTAAAATCGACCGACTGGACTTCAGTACCTACTATACTCCTTTATAAGGTCTAGGATCCTGAATTAATTACTGAAATTCCTGTGTCTCTGATGCCTCATTCACTAATAATTAATTATTAATTAATAGGTGTATTGATTAATACAACCCAAAGAAAATACTTGGTGCTTTGTGAGTACTCTATAAATTCTATTAATTATCTTTACTCCCAAGAATTGAGATTCCCCTTAATATGGCTCCAGCTTGGTCTCTCACTGCTCCCCTACACAAACTTCTATAGAATCATCCTAAATACCACCCTATGCTTTTACGTCTTTGCTCCATCTACCTTCCTTGCTTATATCACTCTCTGATGAGATCTCATCCAAGTTCCAAGGGTTATCTGTAATGTCACCTCAAAAACAAACAAACAAAAAAACCCCCACAATTCCTTACTCCAAGAACGAAATGAGCTTTCTCCTATCTCCGAACAGTAGCAGGGACACGATATCTTGATATATAGGTATATACATTTGACAAAACTTATGAAACTGTACACTTAACATGGTGACATTTTTTAGCATCTAAATCATACCTCTACAGACCAACCCAGTAGGTACATAATGAGAAGATCTCAGCCTTGGGAGAAAGAAAGACTTGGTTCAAATTTAAGTTCTAGTACTTTCTACTTGGTAGGCCATTGAACTCCTTCCACCTGTAGTTTCCTCTAAATGGGCCAGTTGTCACATTCTCCTTTCATAGTGAGGGTTGAAAGACAGAATAATTTTATAAAATGCCTTCCACACAATTGATGCTACACTACTGTTAGGACCTTCTTTTTCAGCATAACTATTTCTATGTTCGCCACATACCCCTGCCCACCAAAAGGCAACCTTGAGGATAGAATATGTTCTGTTTTTTTTTTTCCATGTTTCCAGTGTAGAATAAAAGTAGTGTGCTTAGCTGTTATCTTATAAATATATTTATATTTAAGTATTTATAAAACAATAGCTAAACACACCAACTTTTGGACAGCAAACACCTAGCAGCATCTCAACTGAAGCCTCTGCAGGACGCCGCACTGTGTAGTATTACTCAGGTTTGCTAAGGCTCAGTACTTTAAAGTCTGATAGATACTTTCCTTGGTTGATAATTCAGCTATGGCTCCCCAGTGTACAGTAGGGCTTAATAACACATCTTTCATTATGATAGTTCTTTAGGTTCATAAAGGTTGCCTATTTCTCTCGAAAGCAATGGAATGGTCGTACCATTTTCTGAACCAATGAGTCACTCTGTTTTTCATGGTTCAAAGTTAAGCTTTTATTTGGTTTTAAATTAAAAAAATAAATTTCATTATTAAATAGTGAGATGGATCTAACTTATGTTCAGATAGTAGCTTACTCAGGTTATACCACTGGGGGTACATTTCAGGGGTGGGTCACCTAAACTAAAATGAGTTGTTACGTCATCATGTTTGTTAAAAGTTCAACAGTGGCATAATTCAAAAGAAATGGAGATACAAAGTTTTAAATGTTTACAATGGATGGGAGAAGTAAACCACTTATTCTATTGCAACGGCAAACGAATCTCTTTCTCGGTGTCAGTCTGTCCAGATGCTATACCACAGTGCTAATGTCATCGGGCTCATCCGCTTTCTTCTGCCTGCTTGGCAGGGATTTCAAGTATTCAAGGTGTCTCCGGGCATCCTCCTGGTTTTGCCTCACATAATACACCACATAGGAGATCACCATGGTGAACCAGCCAAACATGGTGACCAGCATGGCATAATCGGTAGTCTTTTTCGGGAGGTTACAAAGGTCAGCATCATTGGCAGCATTGAGGAATGGTCTCCCGGCGTGTTCATCCAACACAGAAGTCTTACAGATCACATTATGGGCTGTCTCATGGTTGGATGCCATGCTCCTCAGAACTTGCTGGAGAGTACAGTCGCAGTGCCAGGGATTGTTGGCAATTCTGGCCCTGGCCTTCAGGTTATTGAAGGCATTTTTGTGCACGCTTTGAATCCGGTTGTCAGACAAGTCCAGAGTCTGCAAGGTTTCAGCTACTCCTTTGAAGGCATGCTCATCGATAAACTCAATGCCATTTTTGGACAAGTTGAGAACTCTTAGTTGATGGAGGTCCTTAAAAATCTCATTGGGGATAGATGTGATCTGATTGGAGTCCAGATACAATAAGACTGTTTCAGGAGGAAGATCTCTAGGTATTTCCTTGAGATTTGCATTGCTACAGGTGACATTTAAACCCCCAGAGGAAGAACAGAGACAGCCCTTGGGACACATACTGGCAGAATGAAAGCACAGTATCATAAGAACAAAACTTTGTAGGAGGAGACACATGGAGAGGGAACGGGTTAACCACAGGTCTACCAGATTCATGCTGGAATGTCAGCATAATCACAAGCCCATTCCTCATTCACTCCAACAAGCAAGCGTGCCAACGGTTCCAGCCCTGTCCACACTGTTGATTTCCTTCTTGCTTGGTTCAGAAGGTTGCACCTAACACACGTGTCTCTTCATTATTCCTGTCCTTGCTTGGGTACCTAAAGGAAAGGGAAACAGATGCAATTAGCTCTTTTGCAGAGGGAGGTACATTGCAATTAAAAGTGCTCTCAGGCGTCTGGCATTCTACGTGGGTAGGAGAGTTGGTTATGTAGTTAATTTTCACCAACAGCACTGGGAGTTATCTGCATAATGGGAGTCTCATGCTCAAATCCCAGGTGTTGGGCAAAAGGACTGTCAGTATACGACAACATTTCCGAATTATGTTGCCTTGGTTTTAGTTGTACAGAATTACAGCAACCAGTCCAGATTTCTCTCATCTCTACTGGTCCTTTCAACATCCTGAACCCCTTCTAAATTAGACAGCAATAAAATTTAATTAGACCTTCCCCCCTTTCTATAGTAACAGATGCATTAATGCAATTTAGACCTGCTCTTGAGCAGCAATGAGAAATAACACCAATATTTCATGGTTAATGACCATAGATAGCAATAATTGTCATGGCTTTTGGATGGATGTCCAGTTGGAATATTTTCTCTAAAGGAACATCTTACTTGAATTAAGAAATGAATAAATGCATTCCAACTTTCACAACAGACTATTGCTAGGGACTGAGAGACCAGAATCTCAAAAAGAGCTGTCTCCCTGATTCTCTGTTTTCTAAACAAACTATATTCTCCCCAGTAGATCTTTAGATATGACACACACCTCCAGGACTTTTTATTTTTACTCATTTATTTATTCATTTTTAAGATTTTATTTAGGGGTGCCTGGGTGGCTCAGTTGGTTAAACATCTGCCTTCAGCTCAGGTCATAGTCTTAGGGTCCTGGGATCAAGCCCCACATCAGCTTCCTGCTCAGTGGGGAGTCTGCTTCTCCCTCTCCCTCTCCTTCTGCTGTTCCCCTTGCTTGTGTTCTCTGGTGCTCATATGCTCTCTCTCTCTCTCTCTCTCTCTCTCTCTATCTCTGTAAAATAAATAAATAGAATCTTTTATTTGAGATTTTTTGAAATATTGAGATAAAATCTTTTATTTGAGAGAGAGAGACAGAGCGCAAGCGGGAAGAGGAGCAGAGAGGAAGGGGGAGGAAAAGGGAGAGAATACCAAGAAGACTGTGCTGAGCACAGAGCCCAACATGGACTTGATCTCACAACCTTGAGACCATGACTACTGAAAGGAAGAGTCTGATGCTGAACTGACTGAGCCACTCAGGTACCCCTTCAAGACTTTATAAGATATAAGAATTTAAATATATTGGCCTCTAAGACCTTCCCAATAGCCTATTTTTTTCTCTCCAATCATATATATAAATAGTAAATTATATATATATATATTTATATATTTATATATTTATATATTTATATATATACATATAATATTGTTGGACAGAGCTTCCAAAATGGCAAAAATTGGGACCAGTTTACTGAGGAAGTGAGTAGATTTTGAACAGATTATGTGATTCGTCTGAGGTCAAATAGCTTGTAAGTGGTAGAGACAGGATTCAGGTCAAAGGCTTTGTTCTGACTTATTAATCTCCTAATTCTCTCCACTACCCCCACAGATCTCTCCCCATATCATCCGCTCTGTGAGAACAGTCAGTCAGAATCCAGGAAGCATTGCTTGTTGTGATTTCTGATGCTGTTACGTTGCAGCTCAAACCCAAATGGAGTACCCTATGGACTTCAATGGGGCTCCATGTCTGACTTCAGAGGGTCCTCTCTCAGGATTTGAGAAACAAGGAGAATGTACCTTCCTCTCATTTCAGTGAGCAACAAATGACTTTCTGCATGAGCAACAAATGACTCTCTGCAAACTTATCTCTTCTAAAGATCCCAGATGGATAAATACAGAGGGAAATGACTCCAAATGTTACCAAACTCACAGAAGAGAAGATTAATGTGAGCTGAAAACATAATGAACGGGGTTGTTAATCATGGAAAAAATGAGATTAGCACCAGGAGAATGGAGTGGATGTGCTTTTGGAATCCTGAGTCCCTTAAATGCCAGAGAATGCTAAAGAAGGACCCCTAGGCTTCTTAAGCCATCCATCAATAGCTCATTTCATTTGCAGTGAGTTTCCCTCCATTCCATGTTTTCCTTCAAAACTGCATTGCATTATATTTGGGGACTCTAGTGACTGTCTAGATGGAGGAGAGGAAAAATAAACAGGTGTGGAGGTGAAGACACTCAGAGAAGAAAGAGGGTGGTAGAAGGATAAGGCAAAGGATGCTAGGATGAGAACATGAGAAGGACACAGGAAATGGGAGACATGGATGTAATTGGAGAAAATAAAAAGAGTCTATGTAATCAATCAACTCCCATCAATTGGGTATGTACCACCAGCCTAGATCCTGCTGAAAAGTGGTAAGCCTTCTCTGGAGGATACTCTACATTCCTCCAGAGATGGATTCAGAGTCTATTTGATGAAAAGTGTTCACCAATTTAGACTACAAGTTTCATGAGGGCAGGGTCTTGCTTCTGCCTCATGTAGAAACAACAGCAAACAATTAAAAAGTGTAAAGTACACTGTTTTGCATCCCAGCTTTAATCCTTGTTAGTAATAGGCTCCTGGGCAAGTCATTTAGCCTCTCTGAACCTCTTTTTCCTTATCTTTGTATAGAAATTATAAAAGAACCCAATTACAGAGTTGATTTGAAAATTATATGAGATGATCCACATAAAGCATTTATCCCGATGCCTAAAACGTAGTAAGAGTTCAATACTTGTTGGCTTCAGTTACTATTATTATCCTAGATGCATTTTTAAATGCTACCATAGTTCTTGGCATGTAGTAAGGGCTAAATAAATATCTATTGTATGAATGACCCAATAAAATATTGAAGAATCTAGCTGTGCTTTTTCTTCCCTATGGTGATTATTTTTATTTTATTTTTTTTTTTATTTTTTTTATTTTATTATTTATGATAGTCACACAGAGAGAGAGAGAGGCAGAGACATAGGCAGAGGGAGAAGCAGTCTCCATGCACCGGGAGCCCGACGTGGGATTCGATCCCGGGTCTCCAGGATCGCGCCCTGGGCCAAAGGCAGGCGCTAAACCGCTGCGCCACCCAGGGATCCCTATTTGTATTTTTAATATAAACATTGGCTCATCCAATGTCTATTGGTTTTACATGTTGACATGTGGTCTTTGGAAAAAATAATGAAGGTAGACTCTTAGTTGATGGAAGAAAGAATGGAACTTTTCTTTGGTAGGCTCCTTGAGACATAACCTTGGTTTCTCCAGAATGATCAGTCCATGGTGATGGATTTGGCTCAAGCCAAGAAATGATTAGGATACATCTTGAGTTCTCTTTTTGAGATGGGATCCTTCATGCCCAAATGATCCACCTATACACTGAGGAGAATGCCTGTTAGGAACACAAATGCAAAATATCTTGCATTCAGAGAAGTTGGACTCAGACTAAGCATATCATTTTCTTTCTATGGTGTTTGATTAAAAGAGAAATAAAAGCTCTGGGACTGGCTAGATGATTGGGCTGCTATGACTCAGCCTCCAGAGCCTCCATACTCAGCCAGGACGAAGTAAGAAGAGATGCAAGAAGTAGAGAACTGAGGCCTTGGATGTCTAGGAAGCAGACAGCAAGAACCAAAGATATTGAGTCAAGGTCATCTGCAGCTGGGAGGATGGAAGGACTGCCTCTCCACCCTATTACGCTGAAATACTATTTTCCAAAGGGATTACCGGCTTGATATTGTCTTAAATTGTGGGATAGGGGAGCCCAGGTGGTTCAGTGGTTTATTGCCACCTTTGGCCCACGGTGTGATCCTGGAGACCCAGGATCGAGTCCCATGTCAGGCTCCCTGCATGGAGCCTACTTCTCCCTCTGTCTGTTTCTCTGCCTCTCTCTTTCTCTGTCTTTCATGAATAAATAAATAAAATCTAAAAAAAAAAAAAACAAAAAACAAAAAACTGCGGGATAGGTCAAGACAGGTTCTTGGAAAAGGAAGACATGAGGAGACGTGCCTCATAGGAAAAATGGTGGTATTCTTCTGACATCAGTTACCACCCAGCATAGTATAAAGCTAAATAGCACCTAACTCTGAAACAAACATTCTAAACCCCAAACTCCCTCCTGCTCTGTTTCAGTCAGGTCTGCCCACAAATGCAAAGTAGCGAACAAATTATCCTGTTGGAAAAATCGAGTGCCTCCTTTCTAACTTCCAAAAGGGTATGTAGAACACAAAGAAGGGCTGGATCACACTGGTGATGGTAAGAATAAAAGCAGCATCACTGCCTGTCCTCCCAATAAGGAACCATACCAGAAAAGGGACAAAGCAAATTAATCAGCACTTTTTTCTATCTCTTGACTCCCCCCTCTGTACTTCTCAACTCTTACACTACCCTCTCCTCTTTCCCTCCTTCCATTCAAATATGTCTGGGGCAGGAAGCTACGGTATTTGAGTTGTGGTATTTAGGTACGAGATGTGCCCCCAAAGAGGGTCACTTTATCCCCAGACCCATGACTTGCTTACATTTCCCTGTCATACAGGTATCTGAGTTATAGCAATTAATGCCTGGATTGGGTGGCAACTATCAAGTGCTGTTTTCCAAAAGAAAAAAAAAAAAGTGCATTCAGTGGACTGCCTGAGAAGACAGATCTTTCGGTGGTTGATTAACAACTCTATCTTTGCTTCCTGTTCCCTTCTTCTCATCAGTAGGGGCCACTCAGGGACACTCAGGGCTTCTAACCGAAAGCTTTCATTAACTCTTCTGAGATAAGTGAGTCCACCAATTCAGGAAGAAATACCAGATACACTGATTTGTCCTGATTCCATGCAACTCTGCTACCAAAAAGGATTTATTAAAAAGCACAACATTGCAACACAGGCCTTTCAATTTGGGAAGTAAAATTCAAATCACTGAGAAAAATACCAAACCTCATAAATTTTAAGGACTTGAAATTAAAACTTCCATATGGCAAAAAAGTAAGACAATACACAAAATAAAAGGACTGATGATCAAATAAAGGATTGATTTCTTTAATATACAAGAAATTCTTGCAAAGGGATAAGAAACTGATCTAACAGAAAAATGGACAGAAAAATAATGTAGACAAATGACCAATAAATCATATGAAAAGGTCCTTGATCTCACTGACAGTAAAATAGATTCAAGTTAAAGTACCTAACATCTTGGTTAAAATGAGGAAGAATATCTACTTTCAGTGAAGGCATAAAAACAAAGCACTCTCAAACACCCGATGAGGATATACTTAGGGCACTCTTTTTGTATGAGCAATTTAGGAGTATCTATTCAAATCTTAAAATACAAGAATAAGTGAGACTGAATTATATTGATGTGAAGATCTCCAAAGATGACCTCAAAAAGCAGCTTGGAAAAAGAAGTTCTTCTAGCATTATCCTATTTGTGTAAAATTTTGAAAAGGGGGAAGTAAATGTGCAAGTGCAGGTATAGCATTTATATGTTTACATATGCATGGATCATTTTTTTTTAGATTTTACTTATTTGAGAGAAAGAGAGAGGGGGAGAAGGAGCAGAGAGAGGGGCAAAGGGAGAAGGAAAAGTTGACTCCTCAACGGGCAGGGAGCCTGACATGGGGCTGGATCCTGGGACTCCAGGATCATGACCTGAACTGAAAGCAAATGCTTAACCCAGGTGCCCTGTATAGATCACTTTTGAAAAGATCTATATGGAAGAAAATGTATAAGAAACTATGAATAGTGGTTAACTAAGGACCAGAACTGGGGGGCTGACAGGGGGAGAGAAGAAACTGTCTTTTGATTTTATACCCTTCTGATGAATTTAACTTTCTATTGTATAAAGGTGTTTTGTGTGTTTTTGCTTACATAAAAATTTTTTAAAAAGTTAATACAGGAGGACCAGGGATTAACCGACAAACCAATCTGAACATAATGTCTCAGAAGGTAACTTTTGAGTGCACAAGATATTTGGACAATGGTGGCCAAAAGGGTTGTGCAAATAACAAGACAATATGTTTTAAAAAGCGGAACATGTTTCAATTGGAGAGACTCAATATGTAGAGGGACAATGGTGAGACCATATAACTTGAAATAGAACTCAAAGTCACAACTTGCTGCAACCAGTCCAGGGAGCCAAACTACAACCTCTGTGGCAATTGTCCCAACTCAGATCAATAACTGCCAGCTTCCCTAATTTTCATTCCTAATTTCCATTTAGGACTAACCAGGGAAAGCCATATCTGCTTCCCTCAGTAATCGCATATGATGCTCTGGCTCTAGCTAGCCTGCCTCCAGCTTTCCCCAAGCCAGCCAAGAGCCACCAATCAGCACTTCCGAAGCCTTTCATTTTCCCCACCATCAAGCTTTTCCACTCCCCTGTCTGTCTGTGAGTCTCCTCTGCCAAATGCAAGGGATGGTGGCTGGCTCCCTTACTATAGAAAGCTTGGAGAACATGGCCTTTGCTTGTTCTCATTTGGATTTCCATTTACTTCCGCAAAGACTACAGTTTGAGTGTATGATATTCTCAATGGAATATTCCTAAAATTAGCTTTATAACCTATTATAGAAATGATATAAGGATTTCTTTATATGCCAGGTTTTCCAAAGACTAAGTATGGGTTGTATAAGACATCCGTGAGTATAATTCCAGACCAAAAAAATTAGAGGCCATTGGGATCTGAATAATTTAGGTGAATGAACTGTATAGACACTTTTCTCTACTGCTGCTCTTTGAGATCATGCTCATGGAGACAACATCTTAATTCGCCTGTTTAGCATGGAGTTCTTCATGAACTTTAGTTCTAACTTTCCATTCACAACCACCTCTTGCCACAAAAAGTCAACCCAGGCTTCAAACTGGGCATGCCTAAAAGTAAAATCATTTTCGCCCTTCATCCCCACCCAACTACCTTCCTCCTCTCCTATAAACCACCTGTTCTTCCCTCCTGATTTGTTGAGAACAGTTTCCATTTCCATCTTCCTTCCCCCCGCTCTCGTGTTTTGGGTCCCCACTGCCTCTTTCCTGTTCAAACCTCCAGCCTCTTGCTCCGAAAGGAAGCAAAAGCATCCTTTCTGGACTGCCCATGTGTGGCTTCCATCCTCCTTTCAAAGCCAGGTTAAAGTAAGCATCAGACCATGGATTTCCACTGCTTGAAAAGCTCTAATGACCCCCTGTTGTTTATAACAATCCCCTTTCCCAATCCTTTGTCCCACTGCACTTCCTCACACAGGCACAGAAACCTGAGCTCAATAAACAGAGATCAGCAATTGCAAAGTTGATGATGAACAGCACTTTGTTCAACAAATATGAGATTTATCAGAAGGGGTCCCAGCTAAAGACCTCTATAGCTTGGAATCGCTTTCCTGCCAATGAAGATCTCGCCCAGGAGTCATTTAGGTGCTATCATCCTTTGGTTAATGATATGAACTGATAAGGCTGATGGATATAGGAGGAACTGAGGATCCTTATATTTAGAAGGAGTTTAATCTGCTTGCAGACCCATAATTTTTAAAGTCAGGAGCTCCTGAAATCCTGAAACTATTGCTTTTGTAATTAAAGAGATCTGTTTATCTTTGCTACCAGCCCAGGAGTTTTCAGAGGGTAGAATCAATGTCTCACCCATTTTTATATTCTCTTATTGCCCATGGTAAGAATTTAATAAATATTTATTGAAATAATTAGGATCCATTCTCATTACATCATACAATAGCTATTGTTTACTCGGTATTTATTACATGCCAGGTATTTATTAAATGATGAACTCATCTAGCATGAATAATAGATGATAAAATTGAAGTTCTGACCAGATCCCTGATTAAATGGACATAGAATTCCAAAGTGAGGGGTCAAGTTGCCATGTAGAGATTAGCTGACAATGTTCTGTGAGTCTAACATGTATGTCTTTGCCCACTTTGAGGGTCAAAGGCAACAGAAGGCACCTATCATCAGGAGGCACCTATCCTATCACTGCCCCAAGGAGAGGAGAGAGTTATTACAGGATTCCTGGAACTGGGGTATAGTGCAGAATGTACTAGAATAAGAACAAGGTTGACCCATTATTTGGTGGCAAAGTGATATTTTGATGTGAGGGTGAACCTGCACTCCCAGAGTTTGCCAGAAAAGGGATAGAAAACTATTTCCTATGGGTCAGATATGGCCACCTAAGGAAGGAGATCCCCAGTGAAAAGTATCTCAGGTTCCTGCTCATGGTCCCATGGGATTCCTTGGTAGGGCAGGGCCACCTAAGCAACAAGAAACTGAAAGGTAGATGCTTAGATTTGCGGGGAGTGATCATCTGGAATATATCCACCACAGGGGTCAGGGGAGCCATATGGTTGGAGAGGGGGCATGAAAGAGCCCTTAGAGAGAAGCACCAAGTTTGCCTCACTCTACCTTCTAGTGAGCCTCTGAGAAGAGCAGCTGAAACCCAGTTCTGCTGAAGGCCTGGGAAAGGGGTGGGGGAGAGGGGCAGAGAGGAGAAATCCAGCTACCCACCATGCTCTTTCCCTTTCTTTTATGCCTGAAACACAGAAAAGGGGAGAATGGCTGAATATTAAAAGAAATTCAGAGTATTGGCTAATCTCTTGAGCTAGACATTTACATTCTCATATTCAATTTTTACTTTGATTTAAGTTAATTGAGTTTGTGACTATTTTCTGAGATTGGACAAAATCATGGGGCTGACTGATGTGTTCTTGAGAGACCAGAGGAAGATGGTCACCTGCACAAACAGAGATTAAACGAACGGTTGGAAGCAGAAAGAGACGTGCATTTTATTCATATGTCACCTTGTATAATCCTCAGTACCAAACAGAGATTAAACGAATGGTTGGAAGCAGAAAGTGACTTGCATTTTATTCATATGTCACCTTGTATAATCCTCAGTACCATCATGACAGGTAGCAATTACAACCCTTGCCCAGATGAGCAAGTTGAAACATAAAGAGGTGATGTAAGATGGGAAGAGATGTTGAATAGAAGAGGCAGAGTCTGAACTCAAGTCCTTTGGCCTCCAGAGCTCATGTGGTCAAACATGGCACCACACACCTCTTTACAGATAAACTACCATACTTTTTCCCCTCCTTCTCAACTGATTCCATGAAGATGAGAAGCAAGGACCACAATGCATTTTACACTGGGGAAGTATTACTGAAAAGGAAGACTAGCAGGATGAGAGGAGGGATGGAGAGAAGCTGACATATCGTTCTGAAGGGGTTCAGAACAAGTCTCCCCAGAGAGCACCACTCTGGCATGATGATTATTTTGAGCTGAAGACAATCCAGTCCTAAAAGACTCAGAAAGAGCTTTATACTTCCCTCTCAACTGCCTCTAAGAGTTCAGATGGGCCAGGTTTAGGAAGAGAGCTACTAGGGCCTGGTTTAGGAAGAGAGCTACCACCAGAGGTAAGTACAAAGGGTATGGATTAGGGGTGGTGAGATGTGTGGAGATGGGCAGGGCCTGTTTGTTCAACTTCCTTCCTTTGTCCATTGTCTCTGCATGGCACCACAAATATAGGTTTACTAAGCATTCATTCTTCCCATCTTTCTGTGAATGGTCTTCCTTCCCTTAGAAGCCTCAGACCCCCATCCCCTTCATTTTAGCTCAGAATAGCACACACACCGCCACTGCCTGTTAGGGGGTCTCTCATTGTCTTTGTGGGGCTTGCTGTATGTAATTAAATTTGGTTTTCTCCTATTAATCTGTCTTCTGTCAATTTAATTAACAGACCAGCCAAATGAACCTAGAAGCATTGAGAAAAAATCCCCTCCCCCATAATTCTAAACCAAAAGCTCTAAAATTATATTTGCCTTGCATGTGTGAACTCTATTACATTAGATGCTTGTGGGGCCAGTCCATGGATATGTTCTCATTTAATTAACTCTAAGTAGCCCTTTTTGATACACATGATAAACATCATTGGTCCTATTTTAGCATAATTGAGGAACTCAATGAATGGAGACACAGCTGGTTAGCAGAAGGACAGAACTTGGATCCTAAATGGCCTGCATAGTAGATCCCAGTCAACACTCATTGGTTTCTATATCTCCTCTACTCGCCAGCCCCGTTTTGATCTGGAGAGTATGTAAACACATGTACTGAGTTTTAAATGCCAAATCAGTCCTCTGTTAACAGCTTCCTACAAACTCTGGGAAAGTCAAGAACAAGAGAATTTTCTTTTCCTTTAAGAATCTCTTAAAGGCTACTCATACAAAACTTTTATCAAAGATATGATATCCATCTGTCCCAGATCTCGGTAGTTCAGGCACTGCTTTTCTTCTTTTGAATTTATTTCACAAAATAATTTCTTTAAGCAAACCCTCAATTTATTGGGGAAAAGGAGAAAAAATGCCAACTCTTATGAACACATTGCCCCCTTTCTACATGATCTAATGCCCCTGGATCTACAGGTTGGATTTAAAAAATTCTTCCTATCTTTAAACCCATTGGAAAAACAGAGAAAAACAAAGAAATACACAAACAAAAACCACTTTTTTTTTCTTGGACTTAGTATCTCTTTCTCTGTGGGACTAAACACAGAATAAAGAAAGATGAGACTATGTCTTTGCAAACATCTGTATTTATTATTCAACATGCTGCAAGTTTATAGGGAGATTGAGTGGGAACCCATCCATCTCAGTTTCTTTCTGATTCTCTATTATTACTTCTCAGCAAGTGCCTATGACATTTAACAGTGAGTGCTTTGCAAGCTCTTAACACATAATCTACATAAATGTAGGCTCCCTAAAACTCACCAGGGTCCTGAGCCAACCTGAAAGCTGCTTTTAGAAAACACTAACTTATGGTGAATTCAGTTGCATTTCTGAATAGGATGGGTGACTGTTACCATTTTTTAAAAAACCTTGTTTTGCTTAACCTTATCCATTGACTTGGTGGGAAAAGTACAGGATGGAGATCCAAACCAAGATCTAGAAACTGGATTCAAATCCCAGCTTCTGAGGAATGAATTCTGGGAATTTAGCAGATCATACATACTTCTAAGCCTATGTTGTCCTAAAATAATCAATAACATCCACCTCATTGGTCTCATAGTTATGAGGACAAAATAAAATATTTGAAATGTGCTTCAGAACTATCAATAGCCATTTAAAGATTACACTCTATTGTGGGTTTCAGTATTTGGCTGTTTTCCTAAAATCAGATCATTCTTTTTCCAGAGACATCTATGTCTTTTTCCTAAGCATAACAGACTAGGATATGATTCTCACATAACCTATAAGAGTATTTATGTCAAAATATATTTAACCTGCATCTAATCAAGAGGGAAAGATTTGACCAATCCAGAACTTGAGATACTTTGGCAAGGTGACTGATCAGAACTTTTCAGTCACTGAAAGGAATCAAAACAACAACAACAAACACACACACACACACACACACACACACACACACACAAAACCAAAAATAGTCTGTAGAACTATCACTGATGAAAGAAAAAAGACATATGACAACTAAAGGAATGCAAAACACTGACTTATGAATGTGAAAAAAATGCTAGGAAAGAGATTATTGGGATAATTAGGGAAAAATTTTGAATACGAACTCTATATTTGATATTATTGTATCAAATAAAAATTTCTTGGGCTTTTTATGATGTAAGTAGGAAGGGGAGACTCCTTGTTCTTAAGAGGCACATACTGAAGTATTTGGGGGTAAAGTGTCATGACAACTGCAACTTTCAAAATACCCAGGGAAAATAAAACTATGTTTTTATGTGGAAAGATAGAGACAAAGTGGCAAAAGTTTAACAACTGGCAAATGGAAAGTGATGAATATAAAAGTGTTCCAATCTTTCAACTTGCAAGAACATTTCCAGCTTCTCAAATGAAAATTTGGACAGGAGATTCTATACTTATAAAATAAACAATAACAAAAGAACTTCAAGAGAAAAGAAAGCCCTTCCTGATAAAGCAGGAGAGATTTAGGGATACTCATTAGAGTATGGCTTATCTCCTTTCAGTGACACAGAATAGAAACCCAAGGTGAAATGAGAAACAATTCTTTAAAATTGTATTTCATGTACCCCAAGACTACCAGAGGACTGGCACACCAGCAGATGATACCTGTAGTGTGGACCTGGTTTTAATTAGGTCGCACAGAGATCATGGCTTAGCCACTTACAAATTATCTACCTTCTTTATGCCACAGTCTTGTCAGTTGAACATGGGGTAATAGTCTCTCTCTCAAAGGAGTTTCATAAGGATTACCTGACCTGAGATAACACATATAAAACACTTAGAAAAGCTTCTGTTACGTGATAAAGTCTCCATGCGAGTTTACTATTACTGTCCCTTCTACGACAACTATTTTTGTTACTATCATCACCATCATCATCTTACAATTTGTCTTCTCTCTGCTAGGAGAATGTAGGGCCAAAGTGTGACCCTATCCTTAATGTAATAAAGGGAATAACTCCGATGGTGGCTAACATTTCTTGGACATCGACTATATGCAAAGCACTGGACAAAACACTTTACTTTGATGATGGAGAGAAATTTTGCCCTAGGAGGGGTCATACCCCGAATATTTGGAGGGGTATGTGGTGACAAGTTGTGCAAACAAGAATTGCATTTGCACTTGATCTGTCTCAGTCAGGCTGTATAATATTACTATAGAGAAAGAGTCAATGCCAGCTAATAAAAATGAATAATCCATAACTATCACTAGGATGGTTTTAGTTAATTAAAGAAATTCCCCTTGATTAAAACTATTCATGTCTTTAAGTAAATGAAAATGAATGGGTTATTATTATCTTTGAATTGTATACTCTCCTATTTCCTTATCCTCAGGTGCCATTTTCATTTTTGATAAGATCATTTAATATCGTGATCCTTAAAGACCTTGAAAACCTAATGGCATGGTCAAAAAAAGGGCTGTGGAGTTATATATGCCTAAGTTTGCCTAATTTTGTCATTCAACCACTTACTAGTTATGAATTAGTGCTAGCAACTTACTATTTATCAGTTTGTTTTTTTAGGGCATATTACTTAACACTGGGCCTCAATTTTTTTCATCTATAAAACGTGCATTATAATACTTAATTTCATGTGCTGTGGTAGGGTGTTTTCAAAAACAATTTCCATTATTCCCCATCCTGTATTATCCATGTCCTTTTGCAAGATAACCTTAAATTACTCCCATCAAGAAGTGGAGTCTAGGAGCACCTCGGCAGCTTAGTTGGTTAAGCCTCTAACTCTTGATTTTGGCTCGGGTCATGATCTCAGGGTTGTGAGACTGAGCCCAATGTTGGGCTTTGCACTCAGTGCAGAGTCTGCTTGAGATTCTCTCTCTCCCTTCCCTCCTCCTAAATACACACACACACTCTCTCTCTATCTCTCTCTCTCTCTCTCTCTATGTACAATAAAATAAAATAAAATAAAATAAAATAATAAAATAAAAATGAAATCTATTTCTCCCCTCCTTGAATCTAGGCTAGCCTCAGAACTTCTTTTGACCACAGATAAGCCAAAAGTGACATTATGCCAGTTCCAAGCCTATGCCTCTCCAAAAAGCCATGCATGCTCTTTCTTTTGCTCTTGGAACCCTCCACCACCTCAAGCCACCATGTGAACAATCCTTTCCTAGTCTGCTGGATGATAAGCAATCAGATAAGGGGAGGGGCAAAAAAAAAGAGAAGGGGAGGGGCAGTTGTCCTAGTTGGGTCACTATAGCCTACACCTGTCCACACTTCCATCCTAGATCAACAGAGTCAACTTCTCTGACCTGTAGCTGACCACAGACTCATAGGAGAACCCAGCTAAGACCAGGAAAACCATTCAGCTTCCCATGAATTTGTAAGAAACACAAATGACATAGAGTTTGGGGGTGCTTGTTAGCTAAAAGTCAGTTGATACATATGACTATTTTAATAATTAAAAAGTTAATATACATGTTTCTTATGACAACTGATTGATATTTGCTTAATGTATATATATACTAATAGAAGAATATGCTTCTTAATAAAAGTATCATAGTGACATCATTCAAGAATGTTATAATTACTCAAAGCTAAAGAATATCAGCAATTACATTATCAATAGAAATCAAATTATGTAATTATATTTGCTAACTATAATAGCCAATGATATTCGATATTGTTATGGTAACCTCCAAGCAACCCAGAAAAACTGATACATAGATGGAAGATACCATCCAATTCCTAGGTCAAATGTGAATAACCCATTTTAATATTGTTGGCTCATATATTCCTAGTGCCTATCACAATGGCCAGCATGAAGTCAGTGCTCTATGTGCAGCCAGTGGTTAGGAGCAAGGGCTCAGTCTGAACCCCAGTTTCCTTGCCTCTGTTTCCCCCTCTGCAAATGAAGTTAACAAAAGTATTTACTGCTTCTATTTTCAATAAGGATAAAGTGATATTATTTAGTAAACTACCTACATGGCACATAGTTGGTGCACAACAGATGTCAGTTATTTCTCTTTGTTGACTGATTTTTTTGTTTTAAACATATCCTGGACACAGAGCCTGTGTGCTAGTTCTGGGCATATGTGAGTAGCCATTCTAGCACTTGCTAGATCTCTCAGGCTCTCAGAAGCTATCCGGAAAACACAAAGGCAAACATCAAAGAAACAACTACAAAGGAAGCAAAGTTTCTAGAGGTTCAGTGAAGAATTGAAATGTCATGTCTTAGCAATCGTGATGAAACAGAACTGAAATAAATAACATTTTATTAATTCAGGAGCTAGAACCGGCATGCAGACACTCTGAGGTTCTCACCTGTTGTTTGGTCTGCAAAAGATTTCCAACCAATGGAACCCACTCTCCCATACACTGTCCTGAAGGGCAGAACCCAGAGGCTCCCCTTCCATTTTGCCCATTAACCCCTTAATGAGCCTGCCCAGACCTGGAACCTCAGACATTCTCACCAAATAATCTAGGCTGATGATCTGAGGCTGACACTGGGCTCTGATTTCAATTAAAGGTGAATACGGAATTTATTTGTACTCAGATTATCCTTCCTTCTAGAAGGATAGATTAGATTTTCCTTCCTAGAACTGCTGTCTTATCAAAGCAAGTAGAACTGCTGCCCCTCTGATCTGTTAGCAGAAACTAAGTGATGTATAAATCATCCCAATCTTCATGTAATTTGCCCTTGATTTCAGATTTAGATTCTTCATTTTGTGAGGCTCTCTAATGTACAGTTTCAAATTTCATCTTCTCAGACCGCCTGGGGATCAGCAAAGATACAAATTTCCTCATTTATTTTATCCTGTGATACGTATTTTTTAAGAAAACCAAAAACATCAACCATTTAAGTTTTCCCTAAAGAAGATGACAGAATGGAAAAACAAACCAGTATTCATAGAACAACAAAGTCATACAAAGAACTTGCCTGGATACTGTCGATGGCAATAATTCTAACAGGAGGATCATCAGGTAGGCTGTCTCCTGTTTACCTAATTATGCCGGTGGATGAAAGAGGCAGCCCAGGTCAGATCAATGGGTTGTATCTTGTCTAGAAATGTTCTTGCCTCTTCCTGTCCTCCACCTGAGCCCTTTATCTTTCCAGGTAAACATAGGCTTCTCTCAAATGTGAAAACAAAACAAAACAAAACACTTTCTTTTCATAGTAAAAAAAAAACACACACACACACACAAAACAAAACAAAGCAAAAAAAAAAAAAAAAGGAATCAGAACTGAGATCTATGGTTTTATCTTTTCCATACTGTGTAGTTCATTGAAATTGCACAGAGAAATGTGTAGCCTTGAGTTGGCTTGTTTTTCTTTTGGGAATCACCCGGAAAAATTAACAGCTACCCAGGGACTTAGCTCTTGTCAACAACTAACCAAATAAAACTTTCCAAACTCATTTAATTGTCTGCAGGATGCAGTAAGGCTTCCCTTATCTCCCTGCTCAGACATTATATGTCAGTTTAAGTAAAACTGAATTGGTATTCTCCATCTTAGCATTTATTCCATCTCAGTGAACCAACCAGCCACGTTAAGATAAGTAAAAAATAAATAAATAAATAAGGTAAGAATCAATCCAGGTAAAGCTAATAAAGTTAAATAGAAAAGAGACAGCCATTCCCAGAAAAAGATAATATAAAATCCCATCTTGTCTCCTCTAAATGCTTGCACAATTAAAAAAAAATAGGCCGACACAATATTGACATATTATTACAAATTTCATTGTCTACAGGATGGTTTCAGGAATTGTGACTGAAAGGCTACTGTATTAACCAATTCCTATACATGTTTAGCTCAAAAAATTTTGGTCAGGAGAGAATGCGTTATTTTTACTCAACCTGTTGTGTTTTTTTGTTTTTTTTTTGCTTTGCACAGAATCTCAGGAGGTGATAACAGGAGGGGTGGTGAGGCCGACTGGTCACCCTGATTCCCTGATTTAGTAATACTTGGTCTAAACACAAGTACATGGTCCCTTCACCACCACCCCACACCCAGGCTTTCTTTTCCTTTTCTTTCTTTCCACTTAGGCAATTCCTATAGTCACAGATGAAAGGGCTAGATGGAGCAGAGCCACACTCCCATATGTGATAGGTCTCTGGACCATCTGAGTGTCTCAGCTGTGGGCATCCCCAGAGCTGTCTTAGGCCAATGACAGAGGAGGTGCTCGGGACATGTTTGCTCAGTGAAGGGCCAGAGGAAGTTCCTCAAAGAGTTAAAAATAGACCTGCCCTACGACCCAGTAATTGCACTGCTGGGGATTTACCCCAAAGATACAGATGTAGTGAAACGCCGGGACACCTGCACCCCGATGTTTCTAGCAGCAATGTCCACAATAGCCAAACTGTGGAAGGAGCCTCGGTGTCCATCGAAAGATGAATGGATAAAGAAGATGTGGTTTATGTATACGATGGAATATTACTCAGCCATTAGAAACGACAAATACCCACCATTTGCTTCAACGTGGATGGAACTGGAGGGTGTTATGCTGAGTGAAATAAGTCAATCGGAGAAGGACAAACATTATATGGTCTCATTCATTTGGAGAATATAAAAAATAGTGAAAAGGAATAAAGGGGAAAGGAGAGAAAATTAGTGGGAAATATCAGAGAGGGAGACAGAACATGAGAGACTCCTAACTTTGGGAAATGAACAAGGGGTGGTAGAAAGGGAGGTGGGTGGGGGATGGGGGTGACTGGGTGACAGGCACTGAGGGGGGAACTTGATGGGATGAGCACTGGCTGTTATTCTATATGTTGGCAAATTGAACACCAATAATAAATAAATCAAAAAAAAAAAAAAAAAAAGGCCAGAGGGCTGAAAACACATAGAAGCTTCTCAAGAACCTAAGCCTTGGACGCCAGGGGACTGCAAGATGGCAGGTGAAGGGTGTGCTGGAGTCCTAAGGATGAGCCACGTTCCCCTTAGCAGGGCAGACTTTTTCACCTCTCATCTGTGTGGCAGTCCATGTGGAAATGTTAGAGGAGAGAAAGAGCCACTTAATTATGAGCTGCTTCTTACGCAATCAGGTTCAGAATAAAAACAGAGCTGCTCACGCTGGGCACCTGGAGAAGGCAGCATCCAATTCATGAAATCTGACATCCAGCAAGATAAGGGAGGGTGGCTCCTCTGTGCCCCCCCACAAGGCACCCAAAGATAACTATGGTCACAGGAAGTGTCAGGCTCTGGGAGGGCTCACCACTGTTTACCATATGGGGATGGATCCTGGTGTCCCAGGCATGCTTCGGGTCTGTGACACTGGCCTGGCCCACGATTTTGAGAAACACATAGTCAAAACATGAAGGTAAAATATCTCTGGGGTGTGAGTGGCAGAAAGAGACTAACTAATCTGTACTAACTGCATTTTTCACTTTAATGTGTAGCATTTCCCTCTTTGCCTCTACTTTGTCTCAGCTCTGGAAGATAAGCCATCATCATCACCCCTAAGGGATATGGAGAATTCGAGCATCTATAAGACCTGCTTGTGTGCAGCTGCTGAGAGCTCTCTGGAGTCCAGGAAAGCATGGTAGAGCTACAGACACTGAGCTCTGTGCAGCTGCAGAAACAGCTGGCACCCCTCCGATGATGGAGAAACTGAGGCCCTGGTCACATGACATGCTGATTCTTGTACTAGCCACACTCTAGATTCTTGTCATTTTGGAGATCCAGCCAACCAACAATGATACAGGCATACCTTGCTCTATTGCACTTCACTTTATTATACTTTCCTGATATTGCATTTTGTTTTTTAACAGATTGATGGTTTGTGGCCACCCTGAATCAAGAAAATCTACTGGTGCCATTTTTGCAACAGCATTTACTCATCTCGTGCCTCTGTGTCGCATTATGGTAATTCTCAATATTTCAAACCTTTTCTTTATTATTATATTATTATATAATATGTTATATTACATATAATTATATTATCATATCTGTTACAGTGAACTGTGATCAGTGATAACAACCCGCTGAAAGCTCAGATGATGGTTAGCATTTTTTAGCAATAAAATATTTTTAAATTAAGGCATGTACATTGTTTCTTAGGCAAAATGCTACTGCACACTTAATAGACTACAATACAGTGCAAACATAACTTTTATATACACTGGGACCCCAAAAGATTTATTGGGACTCACTTTATTGCAGTGGTCTGGATTTGAACCTGCGTATTGCCAAAGGTATGCCTGTGTATGGCAGAGGCCATTCTTGCCCTGCTATAGCCAGAACTAAGAGGGAGTGGTTGAAAAGTTTACTCCAGGTAGGAATCGTGCGGGAGGGATGGGGCCTGGCATTATCCAAGGCTGGTGCCCACACACACACCCCTACTAGGCTGAGCTTCCCCGTCACTCGCCCCACCCACCCTGGTACAAAGCAGCAGCAAGTCCTCTTTTTTCTCCCTGTATTCCCCCAAAGGACCGCGCACTACTCTTATGTGCTGACCAGAGGAGGACAGATGGTCAGGTACCTGGAAAGGGCTGTGGACTGATTTTTGAAGGGTCATCCCTTTTCTATTAACCTGTGATCGTAAAACTTCTGTGTTATGTCTTCCCAAGTGTACTTGGGGGGTACCTGAGCCTCTTTCTGAGATGACCGAGATGACAGCTCCGACGAGGTGTCTTTGTAGTGTCAACAAAAAGAAGACTCAGACAGAATCTTTCCAGAGACCACTTGCGGGAGCGGCTCCTTGTTCAGTGGCCACCTGAGATAAAGCTGTGGGAGGAGAAGGAACCAAAGCTAATTCTTGAGTCTTCAAGCTATGGATTATCTCAACCCCTGGATTCCACCCCCCCACTTGCATCTGCCTCCTGGGTCCTGGGTCATTTTCACCGCTCATTATCACCAGCACCAGAGGGAAGGCAGAGGAAATGAAGGGAGATGAAATTCAAATGAATCGATCCTGCCACTTGTTAGCAGCTTAGCTTGCAAGTGTCCAAGGGGGAGGAGGCTGTAGCTCTTCTGTGGGTTTCAATTCTCCATGCTATTCTGGTCCCTCGTGCTGCCAGGCAATATCGAGTGGGCTGTATGGAAATGATCTGTGGGATGAAAGAAGAGAAGGGAGGGGGAAGCTGCCTCCAACAGGAGCTTCTTCGAATAAAAGGGAAAGGAATTATATGTTCAGTGGCAGCATGCCACACAGAGTAGCCCAAATTTTATTAAACAAACTCATGTTTGGAAGCATCTTATCCCCTCAGAACTGGAAAGAAAGGGATGCTGAGACCGTATTTAGAGCAATTATAATGCAGAGGATGCACTGATTGTCATAGCAGCAAAAAGAAAACGAGAAAGTATTCTTGAAAGATTATGCCAAGGACAGCAAAGGCAGAAACCAGCAAGGGCTGTATCAAAAGCTTGCTAGATATTGAAAGGGAAGAAAAACAAACAAGACCTTTAAACCCACTATTCCCTGGACAAATAGGATGGCATGGGGAGGATGGAACTGTGTTGCAGAAGAAAATGCCCTCCTCTACAAGCTTCTGGAATAGGAAGGAGTAGGACTATAGTTACCAATGTCCTGTCCTCCTCTGTGGTGGGCACTGTGATGTGCCACCCAGATGTCCCTCTAATGAAGGGCTTGTCCCAGCTGCTGGGAGTGCTGGTGGCAGAGAACTTCTTGCTGTCAGCCCCTTTGGGGCTCGTCACTTTGCCCTCCAGGGACAGCCCCATCCAAAGACTGACTAATTAATGTAGGAGGACAAAGGTCTGGCCTTGGTCAGCTCTATCCGGGCAGCTCTGAAGGCCCAGCCTAGCCTCAGAGCTGCCTGAGCGGTTGGCTGAGGTTGCCACTGGGTGTGCATTACAGCTCAACTCTCTCTCTCTCCAGTCCATCCCAGCCCACCCATAAATGTGGATCCCAAAGGTACTTCTTAATGAACTTCTCCCATATAGAGTCTCATCTCCCGAGACATCTACCCTAGCAGCTCAACATCAGTGGTCGCCATTTTTTCCTCATCCTTCCTGGTATGTATAGCTGATCACTTTCTCTGAGCTAAAGAATTAATTTTATGTCTGAGATTGGCATATATAGGAAGAGAAGTTATGAAACACATCAAAGAAGAAACCCAGGTTGGAGAGGTAGGGGAAGTAGGAGAGAGCAAGATTATGAGTGCACCAAATGGGAGTACACCAAACGGGAGTAGAATAAAAAGACTAGGCTTTGAATTCGATGTTTAGGAAGAAGTTTTGAAATAATCCTACAAAATATTGGGCATGAAGAAGTCACAACTACATCATTTAAGAAATGTGGATGGCACCCATACCAGGTCCAATACTGGGGAGGGAACAGGGATGGGGACAGCATAAACAGGCAAGAGGCAGAGTCTGCATGAGTCCTATACTGTAGCTGAGTCCATCCATGGGAAAGTAATGTTTGTTTGTTTGTTTTCATTTTGTTTTGTTTGTTTTTTGGGCTTTGTTTTGTTTTTGCTTTTATGTTAAGCCTAAGAATATGGTACATTTTCTTTGGGAGAATTATTGGCAATACAGTCTCAGAGAATGCTTGCCATCAGATAAGATCATAACAGAGAGTCTGGACTAAATGACTGATAGATTTGAATACACTTCCCCACTGAATGGTATTAGACAGTTTTTGGACCCTACATCTGACAGTAAAAAAGCAGGAAACAGCTCAATGGATGGAGATCCATGAAACGAAGGTCTTCCCGAATTGTCTTATAGGAATTTTTCATCACTTGAACTGCTTGAGAAAAGTAAGATACAGCCAAAAAAAAAAAAAAAAAAAAAAAAAGAACAATATGTAACTATTTTTAAAAACAAGATGGATACACACATACACACACATGCACACAGGGACACACACAAAGTCTTACATGTCTTAATATTTTTTTAAAAGCTAGTTACAGAACAGTGTGTGAAGTGGTATAACTCCATTTGAATCAGCAAAAACTTCTATGGCATCAGGTACTACATCTGATAATTTCACGATTATTATCTCAGCATGCATAACACTTTTTGAGGAATGTACAATTATTTTTTATTTTTAATATATTTATCTAAATTCAATTTGCTAACATCTAGTGTAACACTCAGTGCTCATCTTATATACAATTATTGTCCCCATTTGCCAGGTGATGAAGTTGAAAAACAGCGAAGTTAATTAATTTGCCCAAGCTCACAGAGTTAGTAATGGATAAAACCAGGATTTGAATAAAAATCTATGTTAACCCTTATGTTGCGCATTCTCTCATTTATCATGTCTGCATAAATAAAGAACATATAGAGGTTAATTTTAAAAATCTCTCTCTTGCATCACCAAATTGAAGCTGGATCTTGTCAAGAGTAACTATAGTGATACCATCTTTCTGGTATCATGCACTGTACAGAGATGTGGCTGCCATTTCATGCTTTACAAAATTTTCACGGCTCCTTCTTCTGGAAGATGGTAAGATTGCACTTTTCCACCCTTTCTGAGGTGAGCTGTGGCCATGTGATCACTTTAGTGAATTCTGAGCAGAAGTTAGGTGAGTTTTAAGGCTCTCCTGCCTCCCACCTCTGTCTTCCTGGGTTGTGAGTAACTAGGAAAAACAGACCCCTCCCTGACCTATGCTAGACACGTGGTGTGAATGAGAAATAAACTTGTGTCCTTTTACCCTCCCTGAGCTATGGGTTGATACCGTTGCTTTCCTCTTTCTGCTGATAAAGAAACTAAGGTTCAAAGAAGGCTCATACCTTGTCCACAGTCACATACTAGTAAGATGTGAAGCACTTTGATAGGCAGAGAGTGAGAGGCAGTATTATTTCAGAAAGGAAGACCAACTTTAGCAAAGTAAAGAAGGTAAAAAAAGTATATTTGAACAATTACAACAATTGCAAGTATTCCATTTTTTTTCCAATGGAGAGCTTCTGACCTGAATAAAAGTAAAAAATCAGAGTTCTGAATGCTAAACGAATAATGAGTTCATTTTTTAAAAATATTTTATTTACTTATTAATTATTTACTTATTAATGAGAGACACACAGAGAGAAAGAGAGTGCAGCAGAGACATAGGCAGAGGAAGAAGCAGGCCCAACGTGGGACTCAATCCTGGGTCCCCAGAATCACGCCCTGGGCTGAAGGCGGTGCTAAACTGCTGAGCCACCTGGGCTGCCCCAATGAGTTCATTTTGAACTTCTTAGATCTGTTTACAGGAAGTCAGCAAGAGAGCTACAACAAAGGACCAGAAGCTGACAGAGGAAAGAGAGAAAAGTGTGAGCATAGATGCGGTTTATACTATCATCAAGGCCAAGACATCATCAAGATTTTCCTACAACCTGCCCTGTTTCTGACACTGTATGGTCCTTCCCTGCCATGTAGACTGAAATTCTGACTTGATTTCCTGGGAACCAGCTGGACTGACCAGTTCCATGCAACTGGCTTTCACCTTTGGTTCCTCTGCTGCCATCAGAAAATGTAAAACCTTCATAGACTGTTGGAACTTTCCTGCCTTTGTTTTAAAAATAGGAGGAGAGGGATGCCTGGGTGTCTCAGCGGTTGGGTGCCTGCCTTTGGCTCAAGTCGTGATCCCGGGATCCGGGATCAAGTCCCGTATCACGCTCCCTGGGAGGAGCCTGCTTCTCCCTCTGTCTAGGTCTCTGCCTCTCTTTCTCTCAGTCTGTGTCTGTCATGAATCAATAAATAAATCTTTTTAAAAAATAAAAATAAATAAAAAGTGGAGGGGGGCTTCCAAGGGACTTGTTCATCCAGCCATGATCCTGACCGAATAATAAGCAAACCATCTAAATTGGTGGATTCACCAGCAGAAACGAGACAAGGCCACAGTAGACACTTGAGCCAGAAGGATCTTGAAGAAATACTGAGTAGAACAAGCCCTGTAGACTATGGGTCAGCTCCTGTCAGACATCACTATGCCTTACACTCAGGAAAGAGTCCAAAGAGCTGGTTCCACAGTTTGCCTGGCAAAGTGCTGTACATTAAGAAGAGGTTTACTCACAAGAAATCCTGCCACGAGTATCTCAGGAAAAGTAGGCATCCCAGCTCTGCACAGATAAGCAGAGGGATACAGAACATGGAAATGTGGAGAGGCTGCCCTCTTGAGCCAGAAGAACAAGTAACTTCTGGATTTGACAGGCTAGTGGAAGTTGTCCTGCATTGAGTAGGCAGTAGTTGAGGGAAGGAATCTGGGATTAGTTTCACTGCTGAATCTCACCCACATGTGGGTCTGCGTAGTCACTGCCCTTCCACATGGGATCAGGCCTTTGAAAACTGATGAGCTTTCCTTTCTGATCTGCATCATACAGCCCCTGGTGGGGCTCCACCATGAACCTCTCTGTGCCTGGGGGATCCAACTCCATGCATATCCTGGCCAAGCCCTTCTTTATTTCTCTAGACTTGGCTACAGCGTCTGCTTAGTCAAAACCAATGGGACCCCAGGAACTATAATACTGTACTGCTCAAATCTGGCTCTGCCAACATTTGGAGATTCCAGCTGGGTGTTGATGCATCCTCTATCAAGCCAGTTTTTACCATGCCCCCGAAGGGTGATTTGAACTGCTGTCCCCTTCCCAGATGGGGTGAGGGAAGCCCCCAGCTACTTTAGCTTCACTTCCCTGGATCCCGACCTTTCTTACCCTCATCCCATACCCACAAGGTGCTTCTGAAATTCCTGCAGGCCTGGGAACAAAGCATAATTAAAATAATAAAAGACTCCAGAATGGAGTTGCTTGGGTTTAACTGGTTTAAAAAAAATGCAGACAGAATTGTTTTTGCGTGTCATTCTTAATACATGCTGCAGAATGCCTGTGCAGAGAAATACAGGGTGTAAATTAGTAAATCTCAGATGTTGCATTGTTTTGGGTAAACACAATGGGAAAGTGAAAGAGGGAATACAGAGCTAATTGATGTAGAAGAAGGAAAAACAGCAATCTTTTGATGCTAATGTTCTGCGCATGAATGCCACAGGCACTGTGCAAGGGGAAGGGGAAATACCATCCCACCAGGGTAATAATACCCCTGGAGCAAGAGTCCCGATGCGGGGCTGCACAGAGGTCCAGTGGTGCTTTTAAAGTGAACAATGTCACCGCCAAAAGGAATGTTTGATTTTTCTCTAGGCTGGGGACTGTCTTTCCCGTGGCACTTGGCCAAGAAACATGTTTTTTCATCTCCATGACAGGACTTCCTGGGGGGTAAATAAATAGCTCTTCCCACCAGGAACAAATGCAAATGAAATGTAGTAAAGGAACAAACCAGAGGACAAGAGAGCAAGCAAAGAACTTCTCTTCTTCAGGTGACCAATGTGTGTGCTAGGAGGGTTTGGAGAAAAGGGGAAAGAGAGGAGTGACTTTGCGAGTTTGCCAGAGAAAGGTGACAAGACACACATTATGTGTAGAGGGGTCTCAATCCTAGGCAATGTGCAAAAAGAACAAAGTAAGTGTGAAATAAAAGGGTTGGACAAAGGGAAAATGCTAGCTATACCACCCTTGCCTGAGTGAGAAGGGCTTGGGGTTCACTGTGTGAATCAGCTATATTGCAAAATGGCTCTGGTTAATGGCTAAATCTGGTAAACACCCTGCACATAATGATTTATTAAATGAATTGTTTTGTTTATAAGTTTTCAGTTCAAGAGCCTTTGCCCATTTCAGAAATACTTTTGCTCATACCAAGTTCATCAACCATCTGGTTGCAACTCTCGTGCCAGACAGTGATTGACATTAATGAAAATATGATGATAAGAATGACGATTATAATTGTAGTGGCTGACATTTAGTTAGCCTTTACATTGGACTATATGCTTCATACACAGCATCTCATCCTATTCCACATGCAGAGATACCTGGGATTGTGTGAGCTGCTATGGTTCCCTTTTACAGATGAGAAAATCGAGGCTCAGAGAAACTTGCTGGAGTCAGGTGCACAGTCTGGATTTTGATCCAGATCTGCCAATTTAAGTCTGAGCTTATAAACATTAAAGGATTTCATCTCTTGCTGGGCAAAACTGATGGAGTTTACATCTATTCATTCCTACTAGACTGTGAGGAAGAGTTTCATGTGCTACAAATATGTTCTCATATATTTAACTGGGCTTTAGTTTTCAAATAATTTCCCTGCTACAACTACATATTCAATATTACCCTTTTATTAACCATAAAATCAACACCTATAATTGTGTTACTTAACACAGTTTAGTGGGATCCCAAAGGGTTGATGTTAGAGTACCTGGGGCTAAAAGAACTTCCATGAACACGAAAGAACAACAACCAGAAAAGGACAAGTAAATGCCAATGAGAACAGAAACTATATATTAATTATTTCACTTTCCAACCTTTCCTGAGTGCTTTCTTGCTCCCTCAAAAGCTTTTTTTTTTTAAAGCCTGACCCAGACCACAGTATTTAAATTGTCTTGTGTAGTATGTATGTGACAAAAATACATATTTGGGAGAAAAAAACAACAGTTTTTCTTTTCTCTGCCCAATGATACCTTTGGGTTTTAGGCTACAAAAGAAAATCCTATGATTAATAATGAAATAAGAAAGATAAAGCCATCTTTCTGGATTAGGATACTTGTCTGAAATATTTGGAGATCTGTTTTCAGATATACCAAGATAGATCCCCTCTCTGGGCTGGACTATACCTGGATTCTTTTAACCACAATGAAACAAAAGATGTTGAGCCCAAGAGGGAGAATCCAGCTATAGTTTCCTCTGCCAATCCCAATGCCCAAACAATTTTTGCATATTACCCACAGGCTCTCTGCATTCCATTTGAAGGTGTGAGAAGTCAATTGTTTGAGCAATTCTGGGCTGCAGGGTAGGAACTGCACATTCGTGAGTTGGGGTGACATGGAAGCTTTAGGGAGCTACAGAAGTGCCTTATGTGTGACATTTCTGGGATAATCTTCCAGCAAATGGATAAGATATAAAATCCTATTTTCTTGGCATTGGGAAATTCACAGTCTCTGCCCATGGCATTAGACTTCATCCAGGGGAAATCCTATCAGAATCTTCTTTTATTTCATTTGTGAAAGAGACATGGTCCTAAGTAGATTAACAAGGCATATATTTCAAAAGTGCAATTTAGCAGGATTCCTCAACATAGAAACTTCAAGAGAATTTATCATATATATATCTTTCTCCCTCAGAGAATATTTTTGATTGGAAAAGTTCTTGAAACTTTGGGACAATCATCACATTTTATTGACACCTTTAGATTAATATAAGAAGAAAAATCTTTGATATGGCAAGAAGCAGGAGATTCAGCTTTTTATGGAAATTTTCCCAAGGATCTCCCATCAATTTCAGTTAATTCTAAAGCTCTGTGCATTCATTTCTCAAAAAAAAAAAAAAAAGAAAAAAATAGGCTTAAATATCAAATATTTGACATTTCTTCTATAAAAACAAAGTTGTCAGCTGATGCTTGAATCTGCTAGTTATCAACTGTGATTTTCAGAAAGTTACTTTAACCTCTCTGTAACTCAGTTTCCTTATCTATGAACTGCTTTAGCTTTAGCTTCCAGAGTCTTATTCTATTACTCTCCATTTGACTCTTAGGTAATAAGAGTAATAAGAACAGGTGATCAAAGCCTGTAGGTGAAATGGAAGAGAATCTCATGTTGGCCAAGTAACTTTTGCTACTCTTGCAAAGGTAGTGTTCAGAACACTCACCTCCCAGAATTAAAAAAAATAAACAAGTTGCAATGAAATGGATTTTTAGGGCAGCTGTTCTTTTCTGCAGACTGCCAAATATAACATTATCTGTACTAATCTAATAATACATCTTTCAAATTATGAGTATGGACTTTCCTGCTAGATTGTGATGGGTAGGTGGTAAACTGGTGTCTGGTTTCTAAATTTCGGTTTCTCAATCATCCATAAAGTACACCTTGTTACTCTTCCACGTATCTGGCTGGGGAGGGGTAGCGGTCAAGGAAGGGCCAGAGATTTCAAATATGGAGTCCTGACTGAGGATGCCAGGCACAACTTTGAGCCTCTTGAGTTAGGAGTGGAGAAGAGAACCCTGTAGAGGACAAGGAGGATGTAAAACCCTTCTGGAAGGAAAGAGGATGACAAGGGAAACATTCATTCTCTCATTAGCACAGATGTCACTGCAACCTGGGAGTCCAGACAATTTTCCACAAAATGCAATGCTCACCTTAGCAAATGGTAATGACATTCAGTCATTCAATAGCCATTTACTGGGGGGCCTGTTATGTCCCAGGCATTGATTAAAGAGTCATGGGTGCAGCAATAAAGACAACAGAATGAGCCTCTGACCTCACAAGTTCTACAGACACCATGCAAGCAGCAAGTGACATGGACACCACCTCCTTCCCTATTCAACCATGAGTTCCTATGTTTCAGTTTTAGGGACCACAGACGCCATGGGGAGGAAGAGTTTGAGTCCAGTCTCGGCAGTGTGATTCTGGGCAGGTGACTTAACCTTTCTAACATTCTGTGAATTAATTTTAATTTTCAAATGAAAGCAAAACCATTATGGTCTCTAGTGTATCTTCTTTAGTCTCTCTCTTCTGGTTAATTATAAATGAAATGCAGAGAGAAGCTACTTTCTTGTTCTGACAAGAAAGTCTTCAGGACTACCAATACAGGATGTTTAACACTATAGATATAGGATCCCTAACACTATCTAGCACAGGGTCATCATTTCGTAGAGGAGATCACCCACTGTCACATTTCACTGCCTACCCCAGGACTCTGAACTGTTCCAGAAATTATCTAGTCATGCTAGCACAGTACCAAATGCATAACCAAACTGTCACAGTAGGCATCATTTCCATAATCAGTAGAACCAGAGTAAAAGGGATAAATAACTTTATAAATTAATATCAAAATGCATTAAAGAACTAAAAAGCTCTTTTGTTATCTTGACTCTTCAGTAAAGATGAGACAAATGGAAACTGAAATTATACAATTTGGAAGGATGGAGGAGGAGGACCTAGGACAAGCAAAAGAGCTACCCCCCCCCCTTGAAATGCAAAACAACACCTGGGAAAGCATAGTTTATTATTATTTTTTAAATAAATAGAGTCAAGAAATCCTAGAATTCGAGGTAGTCTGGGTTTTGTTATTTTATAATTTCCTTGACCTTTACTAACTTTCTTAAGAATAAAAAATAGCATGGTGAGAGATCCTCGGGAGAACTCATTCAGGGGAATTTACCTTAACTATCCTGGGTGAGAAATCGATTCACACCTTCCTTAGGTTCTCCCTTTTGCCTTTTACTGCTCAGGATGCCACATCACCTGAAATCCAAAGGTGGGGACAGGAGGTGGTGGGCGGGACCAGGAGGGCTGTTTTGTTTCAAGCCTGATGAGCAGTCACTGGAGGATTGTGAGCATAGAAGCAAGACTGCCTGATTTATACATCAAAAAGATTACTCTGGCTGGTTGTGATAATACCAAGGCCATTGGCCATCACCTCTCCTGCAGAAGCGCCTACAATGCCACAGATTGCCCATCCCAAAGGGTTTTATACCTCTTGTTCAAATATTTGATGATTGGGTCAAAAACTGAATGAATGAGTGAGTGAAAGGTTCTGACTGCCCAGATTTGGGCTACCCAAAGCAAATAATCCTATGCTATGCCATATTCAGAAAGATCATTCCTCACCATATCTACTTTGATTTGCTGTAGGATAACAGACATATTCTCAGAAGAGAGCCCACCCAAATATTTCTGGAAGATCTGAGCTTTTTAGAGAATTCTAGATTTCTTTTTGTTTCTAATGGGAGACTGTGGAAAATACACGTTTCACTCATAGGCAGAACTTAAGAAAGAAATTCCTAGCAGAAAGGTCCTTATCTCAAAGACTTTCATTGTAACCTTCAACAGAATGTGAATTGGGTATCAGTTGACCTTCAAAGTCATTTTTATCTCTGCTTCCATGAATCTATGAATCTATGACTTTATGTTCTCTGACTATAGTGCTTTTCCAACCATTCTTCCAGAATAAGCTTCAAGAATCAGCAATCATGATTAGCATGTGGCTTTGAGGGTCCTCTGGCTCTTAGCTACAAAATCTGTTTCCTCAGACACCAACACTGGCCAACAATCTCTACCTTTGCCAAACATTCACAAGTTTCATCAGAAGCCTTTGCTTTTGTATGTACCTCAAACAACCTTTAATAATCCTAATCTGGCCATTTATCATTTTGGTAGCTCAATTTTGGCTAACAATGAGGATGTGTTACATGTGTACCTGTGTTTCTCTGGAATTATAGTATTATTGTCCTTATGTGCTCTAAATAACCTTCACATTTTTATGGCATTAGCACAGGGGTGCTTCTAGTGTCCCTCAATCAACTGGCCCACAAGCCAATCTGCTTTGACTCACACAGACCATCCTTCCTTCACATACAAGCCCACTAGCTCCTTCAGAGTGGGCCAGGACGATGGTGGAGGAGCCTATCTCCTGGCAGTAGTGCTAGCTTCATGATAGGCCTATTACCCAACACTAACCATCCCCCATCATTGTGACCATTGCCCATCACCTTCAAAACCTCCCTTATATTTGCATTTATGTGGAAGCTTTATGTGAAGTACAGTCTCTGCAGAACACAGTATTGGGAGTTAGTATCAAAATCAACCTATGCATTTCCTACTTCCTCAGAGGAAAATATGGCTTCCTTGTAAGATGTCTTATTTTTGTATAATCCTCTACAGTTTTCAAAGTCGTTCATGCACATTATTTTCTTTGATTGTCCAACATCCCTGTAAGGTAGACATAGTTTGTATTTTCAATTTGCAAGTGAGATTAATGACTCATCTTCATGACTAGTCAGTGATGGAGCTAGACTGAGAAGCTCTTCTCTGACCCCTAGACGAGTGCCCTTTCCATCCCACCAAGACACCCCATCCAAGTCCTACTTTTGGCTGTGATTTTGAAGCACAAACATCTCCATTCTACACACCCCTTCAGTCACTGCCTGCACTAAATCCGAGATTCTCACCTTCCAAAACCATCTTCTCGACCAGTGTTCATGGACATGCAAAACACAAACATGAAATAAACTAAGGATTTATATAGTGCTGCCATATTTTATCTTGCCAGCTACCACCATTATTTCATAAAAGAGTGACAGCTTCACCACAAAAATAGAAAGGAAAACATTTTAGAACATGAACTAGTCTTTCCTAAGAAACAATCATTAAACTGTTTTATACTAGTCTATTTTAAAAAATATAATTATATTTTCAAATCTAAAATGCAGAGAAATGAAAACAATTTTATTTAACTATACTCCATATGTAATTATTAATTGACACAGTTTGTCAATCCAAGGGTGTCTCTCTCTAGATATATTCAACACTGCAAGGAAAAACAGTTATTTCAATTAACTTCATTTCTATCAGTATTATCAAAACCCCAGTTTCACATGCTATTATTTAGTAAAAATGGAAATGACACTCACTAGGGCTTCTTCACACAACTTGGAATATTCTGGGCAAACTGATAGAATGAATTGTCTCTATGCCACTAGCTGCTTTTCTGACTGTCTCTCCCCCTGGAACTCCAAAAAGACAGTGGGCAGTTGACAGGGTGTGCATCTAGCTGAAAGTAACAAGCACTGCAGGAAGGAGGCTGTGGCACCTACAGCCACTGCTAACACCCAGAGCTGATGACATAGGCCTGACTCTCAACCCTGCCTGTTGCAAATCATCTGACTAGGGTATTGCAGGCCTTTGCATTGCAGATCTGATTTTAAGAATCACTGGCTGTGTTTACATGCTATACCTGAACATCTCCATTTTACTTTAAGAAAATGATATAAGTTCCTACTGTATGGTTATATATCTACCTACACAGGTATCTTCCTATATGCAATAGAAATTAGATGGGCAGACCCCATTGGGAAGACATTCTACAAAAGTACAGAGAAAACACATGTTAAAGACTAGAAAACATCAAGAGAAGGATTTCTTGGCCTTTCTGCTTGTGACACCCCAGGGTGTTTCTAATTACTTCAAGTCAAGTCATGGAATGTCAACACAATAGCCCAATATACAATGATGTTAAATCCATTTTAGATTATATTTCAGCACATGCTATTTGAGAGACAATGAGGAGTGATGATAAATAGGATTTGAAACATGCTGACACTCAGGTCAAACCTGGTGACTCTTCACTGAGAAAGAAAATATGAGAGGAGTTATGTTGTAGGTTGGAGCAGAAAAGGAAGGGGAAAGCTTAAGCTCTGTTAGAGGAATGCTTCGTTTGATGTACCTGTGGGACTTTCAGGTTGTGAGGTCTCATAGGTAATTTATAATCCATTTAATCATTTAAAACATTTTATTATATACAAGTGATCCTTGAACAGCACAGAGGCTAGGGTGCAAACCCCCGACATTGAAAATCTGTGTGTAACTAACTCCTCAAAAGCTTTATGAATATCCTATTATTGACCAGATACTCACTGAGAACATAAACAGTTGATTAGCATATATTTTATATATGTATTATATATTGTATTCTTGTAATAAAGCAAGCTAGAGAAAAAAATGCAAAGAAAATCATAAGGAAGAAAAAATATGTTTATAGTACTGTATTGTGTTTGTGGGGGGAAAAATCCATGTATCAATGGACCTGTGTAGTTCAAATACATGTTGTTCAAGGGTCAACTGCGCGATGAATGACTGCCAAACACTGCTCTAGGTTCTAAAACAAGAACATGTGCCCTGCTTCCACAGAGAATCTATATTTTAATAGTAATGATTTCTGAAGTTACTGATAAAATGCTTTTACTCTGAGAAAACTTGTTCTTAAATATATATGTGATTCATTTGGAAATTTTAAAGAGCATCTTTTTTTTTTAAGTAATCTCTACACCCAATGTGGGGCTCAAACTCATAATCCCAAGATTAGGAGTCACACACTTTACCAACTGAGCCAGCCAAGCACCCCATCTTCTTCTTCTTCTTTTTAGTAAGAACACAGGAATAGAAGTCAAGTGCTGTGACATTTGCATGATTCCAACATTTTACTTTTGTTATTTTGATCTGGCTAACTTAGTCAAAAGCCTACATTTTATTTCAGTCCATTTAATTTCATCTTAATATTTTTCACATTCATGAATAAATGTATTTGCTCTTGTCCTATGACAGTATGACAAAATATATTTACCAAATATTCATAATGAACTTATGGAATTGGATAGTGCTACCTCCCACAGGCTTCAAAATATCTCCATGAATTAACTTTGGGAGATGGTGAAAGTTACAGCCACATTTCTTTCTTTCTTTTTAAAATTTTATTTATTTATTTATTTATTTATTTATTTATTTATTTATTTAGAGAGCAAGTGGGGGGAGAAGCAGAGAAAAAGGAAGAGAGAGAATCTCAAGCAGACTGCTGAGCATGGCTTGATCCAATGACCATGAGATCATGACCTGAGCTGAAATCAAGAGCCAGATGCTTAACTGACTGAGCCACCCAGGCACCCTAGAGCCACATTTCTGATAGTGCTCCATCATAAATCCACAAACTACTCCCAAAGATCTCTCCTGTAAAATTCAGAGTATGCTTGCTTCAAAAATTCAAGAGGTTTAAATGACTTCTATTAAATCACGGAATTGATTTTGTCCAAAATCTCATCAGCAGCAAACCTATTTATTTCTTTGTTACTTATTTATTATTATTTGTTATTTACAATCTCCACAAGGCCAGAAGATGAGATTCGGTCTCCTACAGCCTGCCAGCTTTCCATTCTGGTGCACAATTCAGGGTTCATTTCCAGGGATGTGCTATACCTGAGTGTCTCTATTTTATTTTATTAAAATGGCTCAAATTCCTTCCTGTATGATGTCTATCTACCTATGCCAGTATCTTCTATGCCATCGATACAGTCTGGCAAAACAGCGAGAGAGACTTGAGCCAGGAAGCAAGATTGAGAGCATAGCTTTTACCCCATCCTGTGCCAGGGAACTAGCTCCACTGGGATTCTCTTCTGTCTGTATTATAGGCTGGGAATAGGTGTGGAACAGGCAAGCACTCACTAGTAAGTGTCTGTAACCTCATCACACTGTTCCATCTTCTAAGACTGTCCCTCAAAATCTCCCTACACAACTGAGAGAACTTTAATAGAGTCACATTTTCATTTACTGCGGCTCAACTCTGGTGCCATTTTTTCTTCTTATCTCCATATTTTGCAATAACCCCTTCAATATCTTTGGATTTTCATCTCACACAAAGTATATATAGAGACGCAGCACTATAGTTCCTACTTGAAAGGAAAACCTTAGTGTAAAAGAAATAAAAGACCACATAAGCTCAGTTTTAGATACTTGATGTCCTGATTTTTTAAGGATATGATTTCCATAAAAAAGGGGGAGGCAATCTATGAACACTTTTTCTTGATTTGACATTTGTGCAAAAAATACCGCTCGCCACTGTAGCAGACCTTCTTTTGGGCTATTCAGGAGTGATCTCTTAAGATTCATTTCATGTGGCAAGGTTTACATTTGCTGAAGCTAGAACTGGGATTCCAAATGCTACAAAGCGGGGCAAGTAGTGTGAAGCTTTAAAACAGTGAGTAAACCTAGCCTGCCGCCCAGCATCCTCTTCTCATGTGCAGCTTTGCTGTTCTCACAGTCATCCTTTACAGTCACTTTGGTGACAAATGATAAGGAATATTGTTAACTTTCCAAAGAGTGGCCCCTAAAAATAGTATGCTGTGAAGTTGTTTCTGAATTAGGATGTTCAAAAAAGACTTGGATGTATTCTGTTCAAAATGGATTGATTTCAACGACATGAAAAGGAGAAAATATCAAATATGCTGAATGCAAAAATCTTAAGTAGCTACTAGCTTAACTAACTTCAGTAACTACTGGTGTTGCTGCTATAATTTGAGCAATAGATTTGGGAGCTGACGTTTTAGTCTTTGATGGAAATGGGATAATCGATTTGAGATTTTATGTCTCATAATGAAAATGTTAATACCAACAGGCTGATCAGGTTGGAGGTTGGGAGTGGAAGCTCAATGAGCTGCCAATCCAGGAAATGCATGCTAAATCTAATGTTCTTCTACAAAAGGCAGGTGGTCTTCCTGAATAACCACCCAAGTGAAGGGTGGTCGCCTTCTTCTTCTCCTTCTCTTTCTTCTTTCTTCTTTCTTCTTCATTCTTCTTTCTTCTTCTTCTTCTTCTTCTTCTTCTTCTTCTTCTTCTTCTTCTTTTCTTCTTCTTCTTCTTCTTCTTCTCCTTCTCCACCTCCTCCTCCTCCTCCTCCTCCTCCTCCTTCTCCTTCTTCTTCTCCTTCTTCTTCTCCTCCTTCTCCTTCTCCTTCTTCTTCATCTTTACAATTAACTGGACATTACAGGAAGATATTCCCACATGCTTGTATCACAACTAGCTTTCATTGAACAGTTAAGAACTGACCTAGCAACTAGACAATGACAAGAAATCAGGCTGACAGCTACATGGTATGTTGCAACAGACTCATCACCACCTCTTTCCCTCAAAATTACTGACTGTGATTGCCAGGATATCATATAATTAAAAGCTGTGTTTCTTCTTCCCTGGTATATCTTCGGCTTTGCCCTTTGAAAAAAATCAAGAATATTCTTTTCAAAATGCATTTTGTCTTCCAAAAAACTTACTTAAATTTAAATTTAAGGATTCCATTTAAAAAGACTGACATTGCCATACCAATGAGTGTGTGTGTGTGTGTGTGTGTGTATATATATATATATATATATATATATATATTTCTATTTAATATTTTTCCTGTAAATCCAAAAATATGTACAGAGTGACATAGTTACGTAACCAGAAAGCAAAGGTTTTTCTCAGGGGATGGACGTCTTGGTTACTGGACAGTAATTTATTTCAACTAGTTGAAGCTTAGAGCTGGGGTGGGGGGAGGGGTGTGCACAAAATACCATGTGTTTGAAAAGTCTATAAAATGAGTTTAACAATGAGTCATTGTTACTGTAGTGGCTTTCAATCTTCTGGGGGACAAAACAGACATTGTGTTTAAAATCTGCAACATTTATATCTTGGCCTTTCTGGGTGAGTTTTCTGTTAGGGAAGGATGTCAAACTCAAGTTTGCAAATACAGAAGAAAGAATTCTAGGACACAATCTGAAGACCTAAAAAATGGTCCCGGTTAAAATAATCTGCTTCACATCCCTGAGCCTCAGTTTCCTTTATCAGTAAAATGGATCTAGTTTTGGTCCTTTAAATAGAGATTTTTTTTGTAAGATACATGAGAAAGGCCTCTGTTCACCTCTCCCCACCCAGAGCCCACTATGATGCACCTGGCATAGGATACAATGAACATCCCATGAATGAAAGAACTGAAATATCAGAATTCTCCTTGCTAGTTCTTTGTATGTGCTGATGAAGACATTAATGGTTACTGAGCTTTTATTATGTTTCTAGCATCACATTGAGCTCTTCATGTGAATTATGGCTTTCCACTTGCCTAATCTGATGAGGTAGTAGTTATGATTAACTCCATTTTATGCTTGGGGAAACTAAGACACAAAGTGGTCAAGTAATTTGCTCAAGGTGACACATTAGTAGGACTGGAAATTCATACCCAAGCTGGTTATCTCTTTGAATGCAATAAAGAAACAAGAAACAAATGACTTTTCAGCTTATTGATAAAACCTTTGATTCCTGATATTATTATAGCACCTGTGGTATTTCATGGGATTCCCAGAAAACCTTCGAGTATCAGGAGCTTTATTTGATGGACTAAAAGACCCAAAGCTCAAAAAGAAGAAAAAATTTGCGCAAGGATCTTAATAGTGAACAAGAATCCAAGCTTTCAAAATAATAACACAATGAACATTCCCTGTATCGCCCACCATGACCTTCTATCAAGCTATGGGGTAGGAGGGAAGGGACAGGAGGCCAAACTAAAACCTTTCAGTTATTTTGGGAAGCACAGCACTAATGTGTCTGTCCATATTCTAGAAGACTGCCTCACATCTCTCACTTGTGAAAGGCAAAGTGATGAAATGATTTTTCTTCAGAACGGAGCATCCACCAGGAAATGTACCTCCTTTCTTTTTTTTTGTACCTCCTTTCTTAAACCACCCTCACTTCTCCTGTGATGAAAGAAATAGATTAATTAACAGCACCCACAGGATAAAAATGAACAGGACAAAGGAGAGAAATGATTAGAATGAGGTGCTAACCTGATGGCGAACTCCATCAGGTGCAGAAAGAACAGGAATATTAATTCAAATCACCTAAAAAGAGAAGGCTAAGTAGGGTGGAGAGGGGAAAAAGTATTATATTAAGCTTGGGAGAATGTGATCACATTTGGAATGCACTGGAGTGGATGAGGAAGACTTGACCTTTAGCCTGGGAGCCAGTGTGCACCCCCAAATAGCAGAACTGAACCCAAACAAATGAAACTAAACTAAAATAATTGGTTTGGAAAGGGCAACGGTTAACACATCCTGCTTATGGAAAATCCAAGGAATCATCTTTCACCAGCAACCGTATAACTTTAAGTTAAGACTGAACTTTGGGGAGAGAAAAGTAATGAAGTGTGAAATCATTTTATTCTTCAGAATGGCAAATAAGAAACCTCCTTTATTTTCCAAATTACCGGTTGCACATTTCAAAGAGAGTAGATTTCACTAAGAGAGTAAATCCTAAATAATAAGAATCAAGCAATTAGTGAATGTTGGGGATCAGTACTCTTGGGGTCATCAGAGATAAAATGGCAAAGATCGTCTCCTTATTTTACAAATGTTGGTACATTTAGATAATATTTTTGCTTCAATAGTGAAATCTTCGTTTTCTAGCTAAGCCAGTACAAGTTTGTAATACAACTATGGAAGAAGGACCTTCCAACTCTGAGAGTGATTTGCTTCTTCTCAATGAAAGAAGCAGTAAGAAAAGCAAAGGCAAAGGAGGTGTTCTGGAAGCCTCTGACTGACATGGAAACAGTGATAGCTACACAAGCCACTCATCCCTCATCACAAGCACAAGGACTCCTTTGGAACATCAGTACATCTATGTGCCCTCTATACAATCATTGAATTTATTTAATATTCGTTGACTGAAAAAATAACTAATGGCAGTAAGCTACACTAAATTCAGTAGTGCTTTTGAATGAATTTGCATTTATTAATCTCAATGAAGAGCATCTTTGTATGTTTACCCAATGGTTGAACATATGTGTGTGTGTGTGACATATTAATTTGTTCCACCTACAGATAATGCTTGATAAGCGTGCAGATTTGAGGACCCTTATGAGTAATTCGTGGCTCCCCGGGATTCTTCAGCTGCCAGATGGGAACTACTAAACCCTTTCTCTTCTACTAAAGACTCCATGGACTAAAAATAGACTTTTAGAAGGCATTCCAGCATGTTATCCTGCAAAAATTTGCAGTCTATCTGTGTTGAGAAAGAGCCAGAGTACCATACACTAAAATGGTAACAGTATTCATTGCTGGCTACAATAGTTTAGGGAGGTTTATTTGCTTTTCTGTATTTTTCAAATTTTCAACAGTAATTATTTATCCCTTTTGTAGTGAAAACAAACATCAAAAACATCCAACCAAAACTCAACAAAAGGTCCCCATGCCATGATATTAGGAAAGCCCTAGCAGTCCTCTGTAAACTTAAAAACCCAGATTCTTGGAAAACATCCCTAATGACTGCTCCTATTTGCTTCTGGGGACCCATTCCTGCAAAGCAATGTGGGAAACTATGAGAATGTAAGAGTGCATTTTACTACCACAACATATCCCACAAAAACTGGGTTTCTGTCAAGAACTTCATCTTCAGCACAAAAATAATCCTGCCATGCTTTTACTTACATCCTTCATTGGTCCCCCATTGACCTGAAGGAAAATTTCAAAGCCCTCAGAGCTTTCTGATCCTGCCCCCAGTTGAGTAACCAACTCTGGCTCAGTCGGTCATGGCCTTTCAGAGCCATCTTGCTTGCTATTTCTTGAAAGAGTCTAGTCATTTCCCAGGACACATCCTCTGGAACAAAAGCTCTCTGATTCATTTATGGAAGAGAAAAGACAGTTCCACTATTCTATGCAGTCCCAAGGTAGATTACCAAGACTACAAATCCACTTTATTTAGGATTTAACCACAATCTAGATACATCTCCATCATCTAGTTACCAGAAAATTATAGGGCCAAAACAGAATTTAGACAAAAATTAATGATAGGTCCAATATTGAATCTAAAACCTCAACCACTGATGCTACACTGAATGATCTGTGTTTTCATATGCAGGAGGAATTGTACAACATTTTAAGTGTGGTGCTGACCACTATTTATCTCCCAATTTCCAGAGATATTTGATTTTTGCTAGGTATTTGACCACCCACAATAATAATCATATACCCAGCCTCCTTTGTAGTTAAGAGTATTCATGCAGCTAAGTTTTGGTCAAGGAGATATAAAGAGAAATCGTTGTGATATATTTCTAGAAATCTTATAAAGGAGAAGGCACAGCTTTTTTTTTTTTTCTCCATCCTATTACATGCAATACAGATGTGATGAACAGAGTGTACCAGTCCTTCTGGACCAGAAGAATGGGACCACACTTTAGGGATGACAGAACAGGCAGCTGAAGGAGGCCTATGTCCCTGAGTGAATAATTTCTACAATTCCAGTTCTGGATTGTCTACTCTGAATTATTTCTAGGTGAAAAAATAATAAATGTTTACCTTCTTTAAGTCTCTATATTCACTAGCCATTTCTTTTAAATTTCTGTGCATACAGACCAACCTAATATTAAAAGATAAATGAAGCTTTGTACGACAACCAGACATTTTAGCAGAATGCAGAATTAGAGCCCTTAATAAACTTAATAATTCACTATATTTAGTTAGTTGAATATCAAGTGTTAGTGATCCCTAAGAATTCACTTAGAAGGTTAGCATCCTCATCAAATCTCCCATACACATATAGAATTGGGTATACTGGTTAAACTAAGGTGTATTTCTTTTTCTTGAAAGGGAGGTCTTAGTAACAGTGAAAAAAATCACAGAAGGAGCATTTCTGGAATTCAAAGAGCCCAGGCATTGCTACAAAACAGTTCCTTCTTAGTTTTCAATGTTGTTGGTGGCAAAAGATATTACTGATACCTTTCTTTTCAGCCCAAATCTTTATCTTTGATGAAAACGTTATAGTTGATACATTTCTATTAAAAATAGCAATTTCGGGGATTCCTGGGTGGCTCAGTGGTTTAGCGCCTGCCTTTGGCCCAGGGCATGATCCTGGAGTCCCGGGATCGAGTCCCGTGTTGGGCTCCCGGCATGGAGCCTGCTTCTCCCTCTGCCTCTCTCTCTCTCTCTCTCTCTCTCTCTCATGAATAAATAAATGAATAAATAAATAAATAAATAAATAAATCTATCTTTAAAAAAAAGATAACAATTTCAATTCTACAAAACACCTAACCAGTACTCTTGAAAACTTCCAATATCATGAAAAACAATGAAGGATTGAGAAACTGGCATGGGCCAGAGCAGTTGATAAGGGTAGTGCGGATCCTGGATTGGATCCTGGAAAAGAAAAGCACTGTGGTGACATCCAACTCAAGTCTGGAGTTTGATAGTGATATGCTCATACTGGAGTTTTCATTGTGACAAAGTAGACTAACAGAAGATGTGAACAATAGGGGAAAGTGGATGAGGGTATGCATACAGGAACTCTGTTTTATCATTACTTTTTTGTGCATCTAAAATCATTATAAAGGTTAAAAATTTACTATAAAAAGGGCACTATATTGTCAATAGTCTGGTAGGTTGGTTGTGATAATAGGTATAAAATCATGGGCTTGTAGAAGGGATCCAAAAAGTAGTAATATCCTTCCTTCCATATAAACCCTTAAAATCCCATCAGCTCTTTAATTATTAGACAAAATTTTTGACATACACTCTTTCTGACTTGGCATACCTGAAAAAATTATTCTCTTATCATAAACTTACATAACTTTGAAGATGGTTATGTTTTTCTATCCTTTCCTTCATCACCAATTACCTATTTGTCATTGGCTTTTCCTCTTATACTTCTTTCTTCCTTGAAGTCTTTTCTTTTTTTTTTTTTTTTTTTGGTCTTTGTGATCTTTCTAAGTTTTACACATATGACTGAACTTAGGATCCAAATCATACTAAGTGCTTTTCTTTGTGGCCTTTCTAAGTTTTACACATATGACTGAACGTAGGATCCAAATCATACTAAGTGCTTTCACAAAGCTTCCTACTAAGGAGCATAGGTCCTCCTTCCTCATGGTTCTCCCTCCTCCTCTTCCTTCCCAGGTTCTACACAGAGTAGGTTCTCAGTATGTTTCTGTTAAATTGACTTAAATTAATAAACAAGGAGTATAGTGAAGGGACCATTTCATGATTCCTGAGTGATTTATTACCTTTGCAAAGATTCCAGCATGATGTCAGATTTAATTACAACACTAAACTTTTAGCTCTCTCATATTTATTTCAAAGCACCAAGTTAGACAGATTTTCCAGTACATAATGAGCTACTCTGTGAATATCAGATGCCTCTGGGAACTCCATGAACTCTTTCAAACAACCAGGATAAAAACAGTGAAGGAAATCCTCTTTAAGTAAAATAAAATCATACCTAATTTTGACCAAAATTCCCAAAATTGCCAAGATTCCACTTATTTACAAAGAGGATTTGGAAAATCAACAAACCAATTTCTATTTTTTTTTTTTTAATTCTAAGTCCTTTTTTGCTGATTTAGCCTATTTTAGTGTCTGGTTATTTATTTCTTATACAATACTTTTTTCTTACAGTGTATTTTTAGTTTGTTGCATCAACTATTTTCTATATTACTTTACTCTTTTCTGGTTAGATAACAACATTTTGAAGTTTGTTTTGGTAAATTATAATAAAACAGACTACACAAAGAAGTCGGCTGGGAAGAAAGACATGTCAACAAGACAATGTCCAATGGTACTACCAGGAAGTAGAACTTAATGAGGAGGACAAGAAGAGAACCAAATATGATAAGAATAAATAGTTTAGTGTGATCTTCCAGTACAGCAAAGTGAAATTTGATTTAAAAGTTAAATATTCACATTAGCCAATCCTTCAAATTGGGACCTGGCTTTGGAATAGAAATGTGGCCAGAAACACTATTCTGGACAGGTCAGGTCTTCTCAGGCATTAGTCAGGGCCCTGGAAGCAGATGCTACTGATGCTCTATCCTTATTCCCTTGGATCCCTTGATGATTCTGGTGTATTTTCATTCCTAGCAGCCTGTACTCATGCCTTTATTGTAGGATGACCCTCAGGCTACTGTAACCCACTTTGCTTAAATCAGTGCTTCTCAAAGTATGATCTGCAAATCAGAGCATCAGCATCACCTGCGAACTTGTTGGAACTGCAAGTTCTTAAGCCCAACTGAAGATGCACTGAATCAGCAACTCTGGGGATATGGCTCCACAATCTGTATTTTAATAAGCTCTCCAGGGGATTCTGACACATGTGTCAGTTCCACTGACCTATTCATATATATTGAAAGCCAAGTGACTAGGAGTTTATATTTTGAGGGAGAAGCAATCTATAGCCAATGTTGATAGATGTGAGTGTATCCAACACGCCAGATACCCCACCCCTAGTAAGGACAAATCAGAGGCAGGACCCAAACTGTCTCTAGCACTCCCATATTTGGCCTCCTTCTCTTTACTTCCCTGCCTCACTGCCCTACTCCTTTACTAGTTTTCTTTTCTAGGACTAGTTCCTAATAAATCATTTTCACACGATCCTTCAGCTCAAAGTCTGATTCTAAGGAATTATACAAAAATATATCCTATAGTGAAAAAAAAATTCAACTTCATTGGTCATAGCCCGGAACTCCAGCATGACATTATCAATTGTAACTAGACTCCAGGCACTATGCTAGGGGCTGGGGATAACAAGATGAATGGGGTTCTTTCTGTCCTCAGAGAATTTAGGTGTAGCGACAGTAGTGGTGGGCAGCAGACATATGAATGGATATTGTCAATAGTTCAATATTGAAATTCTCAACTGTGCTAGGAAAACACTTTCCCTCCAAATTCTTGAAAGAGGCAATAGGCCAAGCTAGCTGCTGAGCGTGGATGAGGATTTGTGAGTCAGGATATGGAATGTGAACAAAATATTCCAGCCCAAACCATGGACTGAGACATGAACCCGAGCAAGAGAGAAAAAAAGTACATGATTTGGTGGTGGTGTGGTGTCGAGTTCAGATTGGAAAGGGGTAGGTGATGAAGCTGAAAAAAATAAAAAAAGGGAAAAGTACTGAAGCACAGGAAGACTTCCAGGCCTTGTGAAGTAGCATGGCCTTTTGCTGTAGATGATGGGGTGTCTGCTGATAGCTTTTAAGCATGAAAGCAACTTGTTCAGAAGTGCATAGAGAAAAAAAAAAAAAAAAAGAAGTGCATAGAGAGATCCTTCTGGCTGAATAAGAGGGCCTATTTCAACATCAGGGAGACCAAGTCAAAGACTGTAGGGAATAGTTCAAGTGAGACCTACCAGGGGCCTGAGCTGGAGGAGGATATGTAACCCAGGAAATATTTAGGGGGTGAAATTGGCAAGATTTTGACTATATAAATGTTGTACTGAATGACGGGGAGGAGCTAGGCAAGGACAAATCCAGGTTTCTGCCTTAAATGATGCAATTAGCTTAGAGTCATAATCATTTCCACTTTGTCAGTTCAGAGTGAGGACTAAAACAGTCATGCTGAGAACTGCTCCCCTACCTTGGGAAAGCTAGATAACAACTAAGATTCTAAATCAACACAGTTGATGGAAAACTTCATCAGCGCAGACAGACGCAAGGCAGCTCTGATTAGCACAGATACAGAATTGCCTCATCAACAAAAACACTAGGCACAATTAATACACAAGCCCTTTCAGTTAAATGCAATTTAGGCATGATTACTTAAATGGAAAGTTTATGAAATTATCCAGTATTTCTTAAGTAATTAATAAAATTTGAAGTCTGGAGAGAATTAGACATAGATCCATGCAAAAGTTTCCTAAAGAATAAACAAAATGCAGATGCATGTGTGAGTGTTGGTGTGCAGGTAGCAAAAACACAATTAATGTTTGCTGTCAGCAAGGCACCCTGCAAAATGAATTCCACAAATTTCTACTTGGACAGAAGCACACACAACACCTAATTTTGGTACATAAATATTACCATTAAATGTCCCCATTCTCTCAAAGCCAGAGCTTTCTGCCTGCAAGAAGGGAGGAGTTTGCAGAACTGACATGGAAGAGGTTTTTACTGATGCCATTGTACCCAGGAGGGCCTACAGTGTAACCCAACCTGGCTGCATCCTCTTGCACGTGGTACATTGGGAGCAATAGTGACAGAATGGCAGAGCCAGTGCAAGAACTCAGCTCCCGTTCTAAGTGTCCAGTCTCTTAGGAAGGCCCCCTGGGTAATAGAGATGCACGGATTCACATCTCTCCTTCCTGTTGGCACCCATTGACTTCAACTCCTTGGTATGCAAAATGAAAGAAATAGCAATAGGAAAGATTGGTTTCAGGCTTTACTAGAAATAATGGAGATGCCAGTTGGCCTCATCATCCCACCAACAATCTGAGAAAAAAACTTGTTTTAAAGAAGTGCTCTGGGTCGGTGAAAGCAAGAGACAGTGATGGGAATCAAATGCTATCCCTACCACCAAAGTAGCTGCATTCTTTCTCAGAAATTTAAAGATTCCAATCTCAGACTGAATAAAGCAAAGGTATCTGTCTGTCTTAGAACATAAGCAGAAATCAGTCAGTATGGACACTGCCATAGCTACAGGAGAGTCGAGAAGCTACATGGCACAGAGACTTCAGTGGAGGGGCTGGGGCTGTCAGAATAGAGAGGGAGCTGGAGAAAGTTAAAGAGTGAGAGGTGGCCCTTTAAGGGGACACAGCGGTAGAAACTATTTATTACTCAGTACTAATGCATTCAATATTTCAATGACGGATGTGCTGGTACCACGTGGATCAGATGAATATCAGTCCTAGCAAACAAGAACATTTTTCTTGTATTAAACTCTAAATCCCAAAATGTGGAGCATAGGTAGGGCATGGCAGAGAACTTAAGGACAGTAATTAATTAAATTGACTATAATGATCAAGGGGAAAAAAGATAAGGCAGGCTAGCTTTAATGGCTAGAAGAAATGATTTAAATTATCTAACTCAAGAGAAAGAAAAAGAAGGGATTTAGCTAGAAGATCTGAAATTCATATTCCTGTAAAGGTGAAGTTCACATAACTGCTTTTCGGGAAAGGTAACAGAATGCTGGGGTGATAAGTTAAGGACAGCAGCATTTCTTTTTCTTTTCTTTTTTTAAAAGATTTTATTTATTTATTCATGACAGACACAGAGAGAGAGACAGAGACACAGGCAGAGGGAGAAGAAGGCTCCATGCGGGGAGCCCAACGTGGGACTCAATCCAGGGCTCCAGGATCACACCCTGGGCTGAAGCCAGTGGCTAAACGGCTGAGCCACTGGGGCTGCCAGGACAGCAGCATTTCTCAGAAGAGTGTCAGGATCCTCAGATAATTACTAAAAGTTTCTGAGGGATCACAGGGATCACAACCTGTAACCCCAAGAATATGGTTGTCTGAGCAAGATGAGCAACCTCTCTCGATTCCAGACCTTTCTGCACTTTCCTGACCTTCTAGCCTTAAAAGACACAGAAACATCAGAGGCTGACTTTGGGCTTTGATCTTGAGCTGGAGGAATCTAAGAACATCAGGAGATACAGCGTGGGGGATCGATGGCAGCTGTGTGAACCAGGTTCCAACTCTACTGACTTGACGGATCTGGCATGTGCAGGACGCACATGACCATTGTCACAAATGCTGCAGTGTCATGATGAAAGCAAAGAACTGGAAAAGCATAAGTGCTTTACCCTACAATGGTGGCTGGACAATCGACAGCACATACATTCAAGGTGATGGTACGCAGCCATTAAAATAACCTTCATAGGGACGCCTGGGGGGCTCAGTGGTTGAGCATCTGCCTCCGGCTCAGGTCATGATCCCAGGATCCCGGGATCGAGTCCCACATCGGGCTCCCTCCATGGAGCCTGCTTCTCCCTCTGCCTGTATCTCTGCCTCTGTGTGTGTGTGTCTCTCACGGATAAATAAATAAAATCTTTAAAAAACAACCTTTGTAAAGACACTTAATGATGTTTTTTAAAAAACATAATGAAAGGGGAGGATATAAAATGACCTGTACAGTTTGACACCAACTAACAACAACAAAACACCTAATGTCAGAAAAACCACCAAAGTATTAATAAAATTTGCGTGCGGGGGCGGGGGGTACACTTGGGTGGCTCAGCAGTTAAAGTTCCTGCCTTCAGCCCAAGGCGTGATCCCAGAGTCCCGGGATCGATTCCTACATCAGGCCCCCTGCGTGGAGCCTGCTTCTCCCTCTACCTTTGTCTCTGCCTCTCTCTCTCTCTTTCTCTCTCTCTGTGTCTTTCATTAATAAATAAATAAAATCTTTAAAAAAATAAAATAAAATAAAATTTGGGTGTGGGGATTGAGATTTTGAGTGGCATTTCTTTACCCTCCCATTTATTATTATTTTCCTAATTTACTTTAAATAAGCATTTGTTAACACAATGAATTAAAAATAATAATAATGTGCTTTGGATGAAGTGTACATACTTCCATGGATTCTACAGTTAGTAAATGTGGTCTTCTGAGAGGAATTATCCTTGGGTTCCAAATTAGAAGTTATAACAATTTGTATTCTCTTCTCAGGAGACCATCTAAACAAAGGCCAATGTTAGTGTGAGTGTATGTGTGCATGTTGTGTAATGAGGAGGCTTCTCTTTAAGGATACACACATTTCTGGGGGGGCATTTCTATGGGCTGGTTTGAAAGGCGTCCATAATTCTTTCAGAGTATTTTTGAAATTGTTCAAATGTCTAAGACAAATTATTGCAGCTATTATGGTCCACATTGATTAATAGCAAGCCAAAGATAAATTCATTTCAAAATTAACTTTTATCTTGACAGTTTTTATTATTTTTTAAAGAAATATATGGCATTCCACACAACACATTGGTAAAGTCACCACCATAACCCCTGAGGTAGAAACTATTATCATTCCACAGAAGGATGAAGGAGAGGCTTAGGCAAGACAAGTCATTCACTCAGGGTCATGGAGCTAAGAAATGAAAAAAAAAAAAAAAAAAAGCAGTATCCAAACTGAGTGTGCTCTGGGGATCCCTGGGTGGCGCAGTGGTTTGGTGCCTGCCTTTGGCCCAGGGCGTGATCCTGGAGACCCGGGATTGAATCCCACATCAGGCTCCCGGTGCATGGAGCCTGCTTCTCCCTCTGCCTATGTCTCTGCCTCTCTCTCTCTCTCTCTCTCTCTCTCTCTCTGTGACTATCATAAATAAATAAAAATTTAAAAAAAATTAAAAAAAAAAAAACAAACTGAGTGTGCTCTGACATCAAGGTCTGTATTTTTGACCTATGCTATCTTGTCTGCATTTTTTGACACCAGAAATAGACACCTAGATACCTTGGAAGTCAGTAGTCCTCACAGACCATCTTTCTCTGTCAATGTTCGTTCTAGAACAATACCAGAGAAGACAAGCCATGTTGGGGAACATACACGTATTAACTACTGGAGTTTCTTATACTGTCCACTTCAGAAATCTAAATGAACCCTATCATAGAAGCTACAGTTAAAGGAAAATGATGATGTCATTGTCTGATGGCTCTCCTTTGATTAAATCAGCTTTAAAATGTTACCTCCTTGCACACATAAAATTCACTCCTTCTTTGTTCTGTTTCAAATTTGCTAATTTATTTAAGAGAGCTAATCGTATCTAACTCTAACATTTACTCTGAAAGACTTATCATGACCTGCTGCCAAAAAGGAAACACATTGTGATCCAACAAAATTAAATGAAATAGAATAATATTCTGGTTTAAAATTCACTTGCTTGACTTCCATGGCTTTCTGACAAAAAAAAAAAAAAAAGAGATAATTAATCTCTAATTGTAATCTTTATACTTTAATAATAAGGAGACACCTCCGTCACACTCATGCAGGAACCAGAGGCATAGAAATCCTGGCCCCAGCAACACAAGCAAAGGCCCTGTGATCTCTCCTTCTGAGAATTTGTATTCTCAAGTCCCCTGAATTCTTGGGCAGAGGAGGGATGTAGTAATACAATTATGAGGGGAGCCCTACATTATCTCTTACTAAAATTCAGAGGGAGAAAAAAAATGTGTGCAGCTGGAACATTAAAACTCTAAGTGATGGCTTTTGCAGAATGAGAAATATGCTGGCATGAGACAAGGCAACAAGAAAAATCATGGACTAAATCTGAGTGCAAAATTCTATGGTGAAATGGATTTCATCACAGAACACCTTTCCAAATGAAGAGCTTAACTCTAGAGGCCTTGGAGAATCATTGCAATCCAGATGGGCTGACACTTCAGAGATGAACCTACAGGGAATAATACTTCACAAAATAGGAATGAATGAAATCAGCTGATGGGGTTTCTATTGGTTTTTCGCCTCTGCAGAATATTCTATTTTCAGAAAACCTAAAGAAAGCAAATGCAAAAAGATTTTTTGTTGTTGTTTTCTGTTTAAGTGTCCAGGCAAAACTAGTTCTTCCTGAGGAAGCAGCAAGAATATAAAAATAGAGACTCAGGAAACATAAGTTGCATCTTTACACACTAGTATTTAAAATATGCCAATGGTAATTGAATTTGGCCATCAAATCTTTGAATTTGTCTTATATGATCTATACAATTCAATGCATTATCTTATCTCAACTTCCCAACAATCCTGGGAAGTTGAAGGACATAATTAGGCCCATTTCACAGATGATGAAATTGGCAGAGAGAAACCAAAGGGCTTATCAAAGGACAGATGCAAATGGCAGAGTCTGAACTTGAACCACCTGTTCTTGCCATATGTGAGCCCAAGACAAGCAAGATGAGAGACAGACAACCTGCTCAGATTCAAAATTTGAGCTCTGCTGAATTGGAGACTATACTTAATCTCTCTGTGACTCAGTTTCTTTATCTATAAAGTGGAGACAAGGACAGGATTGTTGTGAGGATAAAATGAGTTAATATGTGCAAAGTACCTGGAATCCTGTAAGCACCATTCTCATGGTTGCTATCATTAACTGTGTTAACTGTGTTAATGATAGCACTCTGCTAGCTGTTTAGTGGGCAGGGAAAGTCAAGATTTGCCTGAATTTGATAGTCAGTCCTAGGATCCATCTCAGCAACCATTCTAGATCTAAAGACAGCCAGTCTGTCCCTGATTTGCTCTACTGTCTCTTGTTATTTACTTATTAAAACTTCAAAAAGCAGATGCAGCCTCACCTCCACAACTCAGAAAAATAAAAGAATGAGTCATCCCACTTCCACAGTTAGAAGAGCCACGCTGCTTGCTTGTCGATGCAAAGCTGGGTGAGCCCAGGAATGAATGAAAGGCCCAGGCCAAACAGCCCTCTGTGAAACTCAGCTCAGAAAGCAACCCCTAATGTCATGCACTCCTGAATTTAGAAGTTTCAAGAGATTCCAACAAGAAAAAAAAATGATTAAAAAAAAGAGGAAAAGGAAAATAACTTAATGAATCACTCTGTGGTGATACTCAATGTAGAAAAGAAAGTCTGAGTCTGTTTAAATGACTAATGCCACCTTTTAAACCTAAGAATGTATTCATGAAATTATGTCTCCAATATTTATATCTGGATATCTCCAAATTCCCAACATACTATGCAACATCATTAGCAAGTTAGTATCTTATCCCAAGTTGGATCCTTAGTTCTCTATGATCCTGATATACCCCTGCCCTTATAGTTCACCATCTCTTTTGTTGGGGAATTGGTTGTAGTCATGCTCATATCACCGCTCAGATGGAATGGGATCCGTTATTTTCCTGTTCACTGCCAGTGTAGACACAATCTTAGAACTGGAGCTGCCTGAATTATGTAAACTCATTCAGACCCAGAAGAGGCACTTTGTAAAATATTGTAGATTAAAAAAAGTAAATAAATAAAAGATCCTGCTTTCCTCCTGATTGCAACTTTTTATCCATTTTCACAAGTGCAGCCTGGTTATTACTCCTTATCGCAAAGACCACATCATCTGAAAATATTTTGTACAAAGGATGAGGCCTTGCAGCACCTACCAGTTTGGCCATCTTAATTACCCCGAATTTCAACTCCCAGAAATTGAGTATTGGAAACAAAAAATACCTTGAAGAGCTCATTGTCACTTGCTATTTCTGATGAATGGCCATTATTCTCTTTAAATTTTAATACATTCAGAGGAAATAACCATTCTGTAGGAGCTAATGAAATGTGCTACATGAACAACATACTTTGAAAAAGCTGAAACTTAGAGTTTGCTTTTGGAATTATCATAACTTAATTTGACAGTGGTTTAAGATACAGATAATAATAGCTGTATGTATTAAGTATTAATGAGGTGCTATGTGATGCTCCTAGCTTACAGCCAGTCAGTGAAAATGCTCAATAAACGTCTATTCCTTCTCCTTCACTGCCCTCCTCAAAAAAAAAAAAAAAAAAAAAAAAGTCCTGGTAAGAATGGTTTCAGCCTCATCAACTCTCCTCCTCAAAGAATCGTAGCTGGACCAGCAGCATCCCTGGGGACCTTGTTAGAAACGCCAAAGGCCCCACTTCACATCCACTGCATCAGACTCTGCATTTTAAGATGTTCTCAGGCAATTCTTATGCACATGAAAGACTGAGAAGCCCAGGGCTACCTCTCTGCAAGAACTTCATTTGCCACTCATTTTCTCTCCTTTCCCCTTTATTCCCTTTCACTATTTTTTATATTCCTCAAATGAATGAGACCATACGTTTGTCCTCCAATTGACAGGATGAGCACTGGGTGTTATGCTATATGCTGGCAAAACGAACTCCAATAAAAAAAAAATACAAAAAAATGTTGAATTCAAACCTGTGAATTCAATATCTTCAATATCCAATACTCATTATCTTGATATATCATTAACTGTGCTTAACTGTGCTTATTGGACATGAAATAGACATTCTCTGGTTAAAAAAAAAAAAGAACTTCATTTGCAATTTTCTCTTTCACTGGAGGGGCTACTCAAGGAATGACACTCTGCTGGCTGTTTAGTGGCAAAGTCAAGATTTGCCTGAATTTGATAGTCCTAGGATCCACTTCAGCAACGATTCTAGAACTAAAGACAGCCAGTCTGTCCCTGATTTGCTCTACTGTCTCTTGTTATTTACTTATTAAAACTTTGAAAAACCTCATCTCCACAACTCAGAAAAATAAAAGAGTGAGTCATCCCACTTCCACAGTTAGAAGAGCCACGCTGCTTGTCGATGCATAGCCGGGTGAGCCCGGGAATGAATGAAAGGCCCAAGCCAAACAGCCCTCTGAAACTCAGCTCAGAAAGCAACCTCTAATATCATGCACTCCTTGGCCAGAATTTAGAAGTTTCAAGAGATTCCAACAAGAAAAAAAAAAAAAAAAGATTAAAAAAAGAGGAAAAGGAAAATAACTTAATGAATCACTCTAATTGTGGTGATACTCAATGTAGAAAAGAAAGTCTGAGTCTGTTTAAATGACTAATGCCACCAATTCAAAGAAATGATTTAGCAAATAAGAACATGGGAATGTGATCACTTAGGATAAACTACTCTCAAAGAGAGAAATGAGAGCTGCCAGAGTCCACGTTATATCTCAGGGTAGTCATTCACTATTATTATACCAGCCCCCTGGTCATTCTGTCTTTGGCCAGAAAGTATATTTTAAAATTAAATGTAATGCAGTAAGCAACAATTAGGTAGAAACTATATACCTGGATGATGGGGATTTCAAATGTGGAGGTGATTCACACTGTTCCCTCAGGAGCTTACAATTACTCATGTGTGTTGACAGTGGGCATCTATTTCAGTCTTTTGAAGAAGTATTTTTACACATAAATGTTCTACTTCAGGGAGGGTGGAAAAGGCAAAGCCTGGAGCAGGGGGTTCAGAAAGCACTCTCTAGGTAATAGGCCCTTAAAAGCACAAGTCCCCAATGTTATCAAAAACAAAACATTAAATGCTTTAATTATCTCCTTGACATTTAAGGGTTCTTCAAACACTTTCACATAGGCTACTGATTTGTATATGTTCTGGAACCCTACAAAGAAGGTATAAGGAGGTGCTTTTCCTCCTAACTTAACAGAAAAGGCTCTACAGCTCGGAGAGCTCAAATGAGTGAGTCATGCTTACATCACTAGAAACTGGCAGAAAAAAAGAATGTGAACTTGGATTCTATAGCTCAATCTAGGTCTTTGTCTACTATATCATGCTAAGTGCTAAGCATATCCACATACCTTATTTCACTCTAATTTTGATCTTAAATTACCCTGTGGAGTGGAAAGCAGCAGGGGCGATTGATTCTGATTCTCAGATGAAAAACTTGTCAAGTGGCTCTTAGTAATGGGTCATCAGGACTGAAAACCCAATCTTTGCATTCCTAGACTGGGGATCTTTTCTCTGCTCCCTTGATGTGAGTATTCTCAGCAATTCATTTCCTCTTCTTGGAAACCTGGCTTGACTATATTCACTGCCTTTCCTGTAATTAGGGGTAGCCAATTGACTGAATTCTGGCCAATATAGTAGGTGTTCAAGGAATGTACTCCCTTCATAAGGCCTGATCTATCAAAGTATCCCACACACACTCCTCTACTTTGCTCCTGGCTGGCTGGAATGGCGAACAATGGCAAACATGGAAGTCATGTACTGGTGATAACAGAGTTGTAGTCAGCTGAGGTCCCTGAATGACTCCATGGAGCAAAGTCACCTTTCCCTCCCACCTTACCATCAACTTCAAAGTGGACAACCATGTGATTAAGAAATAAAACTTTTGTTATGTTGAGTCATGACATGTTTGGGTCAATTTGTTCAGTTAGATTATCTTGGCTATGATATACAACCAGCCTCTCTGCATGCCAGCTCATTTGGGGCAGGAGCAGCAGCAATGTGAATTTTGCTCGGTTTCACAGAGACGATCAAAACCTTCCCTGCAGTGATTGTTCAGGATGCTCATAAATCATTGAGCCAAAATAACATGGGGGGATGAGCAAATAAGCATAGCCATTTGGAGGCAGTGTAGAGAGGCAGATGAGGTTAACTCTGAATAAACCCCAGTCTGGGACTTGCTCTGTCATTTATTAGCTATGCAAACTCTTGGCTGGTCCCTTAGTTTCTGATTCTTGGTTTCCTCATCTACCAAAGGGTGATGATAAGCAACAATAATGTGATGGGGAATTTTACGCCATGTTAGAATTTAAGTGATATGCTTGGCACAGACCCTGGCACATGAAAGATACCTGGTAACCAGCAGGCATTATTAATATTTAGCATGTACACTGCTGGGCTTTTCTGCCCCCACAACACAACTGGAATTACAGCTGAAGAGGATATGGGTAATTAGTAATAGAAAAGCCGAGACATGAGCTCTGCTTCATTTGGTATTCTAAAGAGGACACAGCTACAAAGGACAGTTAAGACAATTAAAAAGATACAGGTAGTTGCTGCTGATGCAAACAGGGCAGATGAGTTAGTGAAATGAACAGAAGCATATTTGTCTCCAGCACTACTGGGTTTTACTCATAATCCTAGGTCAACCTGTCAAGTAGACCCATTTATCAGCAGAATGCCTTAGTCATGCAATTGTAGCAGGCTCTAGATTGGATTCTACTAATAGTCTACATAAACAAAGCAGCATGTAACTCAAGATAAGGACATTATCATGCCTCTCAAAGGCTTTAAGAGAACTCCAGAGGGTTAGCAAGAATTACATTTCCTTCTCCATTGGTCACTGGCTTAAAAGATAGGGTCATAATGTTTGCTCTATGACTGCAGGCTTATTTCTCTCATTACTTTCTTTGCCTAGTAATTTTGAAACTACTTTGGAAAGCTTCCATTTACCATCGTGCTTAGTGAATATAAAACACAGACACACAGTGGACACCACAGCATTGCCATTGCTTCAAACCTAATCAATCCTTCATGAAAATAAAATGTGTCCATATAAAACTATAGCCATGCAGTATGCTATTTTCTAATTCCATGGCATTCCAAATTCTCATTATTCTCTTATTTTGTATTGCATTTTAAAAATGACAATCATGGGGTCCTGGGTGGCTCAGTAAGTTAAGCAGCCGGCTCTTGATTCATGATCTCTGGGTTGTGGGACTGAGCCTCTCATGGGGCTCTATGCTCAGGAAGTCTGCTTGAGTTTTCTCTCTCCCTCTCCTTCTGCGTCTCTCTCCACTCATGTGCTCTCTCTCTCTTTCTCTCTGTCTCTCAAATAAACAAATCTTTAAAAAAAATGACAATCACTAAATCCAAGTATATCTAGTTACATTATATGTTACCAGTTAAATTCATTTACATTGTCAGCAAGTATATCCTTCTTGGGATTATCAAACCATCGGAAACTGCCTTTTCTGCAGGCAGAGTTAAAGGCAATGATTAGATCTGAAGGAATCCTCAAAGATTCATTGTTGTGATTTTTACCATGTTTCTCAGCCATATCCCTTATAGGAATTTTAGCATTCAAGCTGACACAAGGCAGACAGTGAGTGTACTCTCTGGGGCAACACTGACAAAACACCCATTGCCCCTGAGCAGAACCAACAAGGGCCACTGGCTGAAGACTGAGTCCATCTGCCCCTGAGCTGTCTCGTTTCCATCCCCTCTTCTCCAGACTCATGGCCATTGCCCTGCCTGGTGCTGTTCTGTCTTTAATATCTCTTGCAAATCTTCCCTTTTCCACAAAGAGCCAGGCCTCAAAGTTAGGATCATCAGCAGGTGAGAGGATCTATCAAGAAGTGCTTTTGTTTTATTTGTAAAGTATTGGTTCCTAAGGTTACACTTCTATTTATGAAAAGTGCTACTAGCTTTCCATTAAGGGAGCTGTAGACGTATTGATGAAGATACATATAGATACATATTCTTTACATATCTATTTAAGTAAAAAATAAGTCCATTTAAAGAGAAATTGTAGGAAATTACACACAAAAATCATGTAGATGTAAGCTAATGACTAAAGTTAGGAAATGCCACTTAAAAGCAACATAAGCCCTCAAATGTGGAAGGTTATGGTTTCTGCTTTCCGGTAGGCACTTGGAACACACCGATGTTATGTTCATTAAAAAACAATAGAAGAAAACATCTGCAAATAGGAGTTGGGGAGGCTGCTGGGAGCTTCTGGTTTCTGTTTAACATGCACAATTAGCAGTTTTAGGAAGCAGCCTTTTGGAGATGAGTCCTGAAGTGTACCCTTTCATTTCTTTTAAAGCTGCAACTCAGTGGCTAGAAGGCAAGCTGCATCTACCCTGGCTCATGGGCCACAGTGCACTGGCTCTGCTGGCCCTGGAGGCCAAGGATGCAGTAGCCCGTCTTCGAAGGCAGGCATTCTGCAAGATGGCAGCTGCTTTTTCCAAGGAAAATGTGGTTTTTCCCAGCTTTATTGAATGTGGAGCAAATTTTTTAAGTGGCTAAAAACAATAGGTTTGGTTGTTATGGTTGTTTTCTTTTCTCTCTAAAAATGGTTTCCTGGATGGCAAAGGCAGTGCACATATGGCTTGGCTCAGCCAAGTTGCAAATGAAAACTTCAGATCTACCCCCATATCCTCACTTCTGCTGCAGCCTCAGCCCCTCACGCCCACCCCGTCCCAGGACCCTGCTCTCATCAGGAAGGAATTAGGTTCACAGACAAATACGCATGAGACAAGGTGCCCAGGAAGACTGAAAAAGAAAAGAAAGAGTTTTCTTTTCCTCTTTTTTTTTCCATAGTTGATGGGAGGTTAAAATATAACCAAATGGTCCTATTTTTCAACAAAAATGAGTTCTACCAGCCATGGGAGGTCTTGTGAACCAGATGCCACTTCTCAATGGTTTAAGAAACATGTGACCTGAAGAATTACCCCTGTAACATGGGATGCTTTTATCTGACCTGGACATCAAAGAGCTATCATAACATTTAAATGGTATCTTTAAAGTGCTTGTGGTTCTCAGGGGGTGGGGAATGGTGTATGGGGTGAGACTAAAATAAAGCATCCAAAAATGAATGAAAACAAACAAACAACCATTTGTCTCCAATGGTTACCTTTTCCTAGGAAACTACGCATAAGATTTCATCTGCCTGGTAGCCAACTCCCTTTACAGCATATCATGATACTAGGTTATATTAGTGCCTGCTCTTCCCTTGTGTCTCCAGGCCACAGCCAAGCAAAACAAACAAACAAACAAACAAACAAACGCCCCCCCAAAACAAAACAAAACAAAAAAACCCACTTTGTACTTTTCCACTACGGGCTTTCTCATCTCTGTGTTTGCTTATGCTATTCCCACTGTCTGGAACACCCTCCTTACTCCCTGCCAGGGAAGTCGTTGCTATTTCTCTTTCTTCGGAAGTGCATCTAGAGTATATTCACATTTCTTATCAGCATTTGTTATTGTATAGCTGTGTATAGCCCTAGCCTTAGAAATCCTGATTTAATGTGTGCAGAGTATAGCTTAGAACTTGGAGGATTTTAGAAGCTCTCCAGAAGATTCTGGCATATGGTAAAGTTTAAGAACCATCGCTATACATACTTAAAATCTTCTCTAGGCCTCTGATGCTGGCTGTGAGCTTCTGATGTTTGCCCACCTTGGTACAGATGGATGGCAAGCTTCCATTTCAACATCCTGAACAGATCTGGGCCTGGGCTTGCTAGAGCCTACCCTGGTCTCATTCCAGGACCCCTACATTTCTGATGGATTTTTGGTCTGATTCTATGACACTATTATGCAAGTTATTAGAAACAGACCACGAGGAATAGGAAGGCATCACAATTCAGCCAGGCTGTGGACTGCTTCTGCATCTAGGAAATGTACCATGCAGGCTATTTTAGGTTCTTAATTAGATGTGGAAAAAATAGCCATCTGGTGCCACCAAGTATGGACACTACAAACTTTTTTCCCCATATCCACATGATCTAATTGGCCTCTTAATAAACTAAATGTCACCCGTGAGATGAACCGTTGTTTCCAATACAGTATCTTTCAGTATGGCCATGCATAACTGTTTCATGACACGTACACGTACACAGATATAATCTGTTCTCAAAAACAAACAGTTCAGAGTGACTTTAAGTGAGTTATAATATAATTCATAGGAAAATCTAACACCTAGCCCTGAGTGGTAATCAGATAAATGATTTAAGGGTCTGAAATACCCAGAATCAAGAGTTCTCAAAAATCTCTGCTAGACTTCAGGTTATCTTACTGTTGTTTAAAGGACACTGTCGGCTTTCTTCTCTGTCAGTTCTTCTTTCTGACAGTTTACATGTTTTGTTTTATACTCCATCTCTCTCATCCTCCAAGAGGCTTAAATCACTGAGAAATGGCACGTCAGTTTCTCCTAAAACATTATTAATGACAGACCAATTTCTGCAACATCTGAATTCATATGTATATCCAAGCCCATCGTTGAAGACATTTCAAATCAGTCTTGCCACTGTCTTTGTTACTCTGCCTGAAGAAAAATGACAGGAATTCTAGATTTCACGGAGAAACTGCCCAGAAATAGGCTATGGCTAACACAGATCAACTGAACTGAATGTCAGGGAGATGCAAGGCATTTTCCTTTCATTAATTCTCACTAATATTTTCTTCTTATCTCATTTTCCCCTTTTCTACCTATATCTGGGGTTTTTTTTTTTTTTTTTTTTTTTTTTTTAATCCACTGCTTAGGCATTTTTGTTCTCTCTTCCTTGGTCTATTCCCTGACATCTCATTCATTTTTTTTTAATCTCACAAGCTCAGCCTCTGGTTTTGGGGTGACCTCTCTATGTGAATCTACAGGGAGGTTGTCATCCTTTCACCTCCTCCTTGACCCCAGCCGTGTCCTGCACTAGTGACAGTGGAAACCACATCTCCCTCCAGAAACAGATTCCAGCACATTCCAGATACAGGCCTATGCCAAAATAAAAATGTGGACACAGACAAGAACTGGAAAGGGAAGAACCCAGAAAAAAACTGAAAATATTTTTTAAAATGGTGAAATTTCGGAAGGTGCTTTGTTTACTTCCCTTAGTAATGTGCTAACGTTATTATGGCAGTATTTTCTAAGAGGAATTTAAAGTTTCAAATTAAAAAGTAGGCACTTCTTAAAAAGGTGACTTCAGATCTCTTTTGAATTGTTTGGGAAAAAAAAGTGGGGTTGAGGGGTGGGTAATTCAAAGAATGAAGCAGAAAATAATAGTCTCTTTGTGGAGGTATTCTTAGTATGTGGACATAGGGAACAGGCCCATGCTCCTTGTGCACACTTGACTCTGTGAACTAACATATTTCTACACATTCTTTCTCCCAAGGCCCATCTCTTTTATTCTCACAGGATTTGAGCTGATGCTGTTCTCCTAACCCTCTGAAGCCCTGCATTTAGTCCCCTAGCTCTTCTGTGCTACTCCTTCTGCTTCTGTCTTCCACCCCACTTCACAGCTGTGCGGTGACATCTAACACTTCGCAGCAGCATATGCTGGCAAGAGCAGGTGCCAAAGCAGTAGAGATTGTGAGAAATGGAAAGGACCCTGTGACGGTTGGGCTCTGCCTCACAGGGCCCAGCCTTCCTTCCTCCTCTGTCCCAGGGACAGAGCAGGTCCAAATGATCACACTGGTATTATCATTTTCTCCCCTATAAAATAGGTTTTTCAAAAATAAGAATTCATTGAGATAATACATATTAAAGGGCCTATCTATAGTAAATTTTCAGTATCTTAATTTTTTTTTTTAACCTACTTCCATCTGAGTTAGACCTACAGGTTGAACCAATGGGTAGAAAAGGTGGGGGCAGAATTCCATCAACTTCAAAAGGAGAAAAGGCATTTCTGTAACCCATTTGAAGGTTTGCTCATTCTCCCCACTCAGATGAATTCCAGGGAGAAGAAAATAAATAAAAGGTCTCTGTGGGGGTGTATGATGACACTTTGCTCATTCATTCACTTAACCAATATTTACTCAGCATTGACTGTATGTCAGACTATCTCACTGATGTCTAGGATACAATGGTAATAAAGCAAATTTCCTGGCCCTATGGAAAGTGAGAGTAGCAGAGAAGACAAATGGTAAACAAGTGAGTAGACACACACACACACACACACACACACACACACAAACACACCACATAATAAGCTCACATATAATGTATCAAGGGGTGAGGAGCGCTATGGAGGAAAACAGTCTGGGGTAAGAACGATAGAGAGTTGGGGCAGGGGAGTGACTCGTATTGCGAATGGTTGCTCAAAGGAAGCTTCTCTAATAAGGTGACATTGAGTGGAGCCTTCTATGGGGAACTTCTAGGAAATTATTCTTCAGTAAAACAAACAGATCCATATATAAGAATTCTCAGTACATAGGACTCTTGGACTAAATCATTTTTATCATACTCTTTCTTTTCTGCATGAAAAAAAGATTTTCAGGGATAATTATGAAATGGGACAAATATATTTATTTCACGTAAATATGCACTTCAAAATGCACTGATCAAACAAAATCATGTACTCTGGAGTATCCAAATGCTAAAAACAAACCAACAAACCAAAACCACAAGTGATCATATAGGATGAAAGAATTAATGTAACTCAAGATCTATTCCTTTTAAGATCGTTCTTCTCCACTGCTAATTCCAATTCTACTATTTAAATGCAAGAATACATGATACCCTAGGGGCTGGGGACACAAGCAGTGCCTGAAGCAAGGGAAGGATCCCAGATCTGTTAAGTCATTTTTATTAAGTGGACACCTGAGGCCATGTGTGCTAGTCAGCATACTGAGGACTTCTCCAAATTAACATCCATGAATAATTCAGCATTTACAAGATAATAATAATAATAATGTGCTAATTTGCAGTTTACGTATATTATTAAAATTGAACAGTAAGCACAGGAACACGTATTTTGGGGAAGAATGAGTATTTTATCACTGACGTTGTTTAGATGTGCTAGTGTTTGGTGATAAGAATCAAAACCACTCAGTAGGGTTTTTTTTAATGATTTTATTTATTTATTTGAGACAGAGAGAGTAAGAGAGAGAGCTCAAGCACAAGCAGGAGGGAGGGGCAGAGGGAGAGGGAGAAGCAGACTCCCTGCTGAGCAGAGAGCCTGATGCCAGGCTCTATACCAGGATCCTAGGACCCTGAGATCATGACCTGAGACCAAGGCAGACACTATCAACTGAGCCACCCAAGCACTCTGCACTCAGTTGGTTTATGACAGTTCTAAATCCTCTGTGCACCACTTATTGGCTGATCCCAGGGTATGCCACTCCCTCTGTCCCACCCTAGACATGCCACTGATAGGGTGAGCTGAGTGACCCCTCTCTCCTCACTTCCAGATCTAAGTGTGGCCTTCTAAATATGTTTTACACTCTTCATTCATGAACCGTACAGGCCCTGGAATACAACAGCCTGTATCTTGGAAATAAAGTGACATGCTACAGTCGCTGAGGCTCAACAGAAAAGCCTGTGTGATGCCCATAGAAATGGAGCTACCCAGCCTTTGTGTTAATGAGAAAGAGCATGATCTCACTCTTCAGAGTAAATAACAAATATTGACTGAATATTTATTTATTTATTTTAAGATTTTATTTATTTATTCATGAGAGACACAGAGAGAGTGGCCAAGACACAGGCAGAGGAAGAAGCAGGCTCCCCACAGGCAGCCCAATGTGGGACTTGATCCCTGAGCCAAAGGCAGATGCTCAACCACTGAGCCACCCAGGCATCCCTTGACTGAATATTTATAATGTGTAAGATGGCAAGCTAGGCAATGAATAGGTGTCCACAAAGTTATAAGACATGATCTTGGGACTTAAGACATAACTTGGACACAGCTTATAAAAGGCACAAAACATAGAGCAAATCAATTCAAGACATAGAAGCTTATTAAAAGTGAGGGATTACTTTAATCAGAGGTGCTCAAGGCAAACATCTGCCTTAGTGTTTGACCCAAGCCTCAAAAGATGCAATGAGGGGCACCTGGATAGCTCAGGGAGTTGAGAGTCTGACTCTTGATTTCAACTCAGGTCATGGTCTCAGGGTCCTGAGAATGAGCCTGCATTGGGCCCGCACTCAGTGCAGTGTCTGCCTGTCCCTCTCCCTGCCCTTCTGCCCCTCTGCGCTATCTATCTATCTAAAATAAAAGCATGAAATCTTAAAAAAAAAAAAAGATGCAATGACATTGGATGAATAAAAGGAAGAGGAGAAAGAAAATCTTCAGTGGAGACTATATCAGGGGTGTAGAAAATGCAGTATTATATAGTCATGTCCAACATGAGCCCTGAGATGCACCATGGAACACATACTAAGGGAAAGAGAATGGTGCTATCTATGCATAACCATGAAAGACAGGTTAAGAAGTTTGACTTTATTGACACCCAAGGGTCACCAAATGTTTTAAGCAAGGGGGTAACCAAATCAAAGTGGCATTTTGGGAAAATGAATCTGGTGGTAATATGAAGTAATATGAAGGACTGAGATAAAGGAAGAGGATAGAGTAGGAGCAAATTTGGATACCAGTGTAAAGTCATAAAAGAATTTAAGGAAATTCTCCTTCAAACACAATGTAATATATGACATTAGACAAAGGGTCAAACATCACAAAATTAAAATTCAGAGTTTGGATTAAATTTTAATTTGAGGAATGTGAAGATATAGGTCAAATTCCCTTATCTTTGCTGACATAGTATTCCAAGCAAAAGATTCTGAGCTATATTCCCAAAGAAACAATATAGAAAAGTCAGAGGGGCGAAGGGTTCTCTTTCAGTGCGAGAGCTCAAATGTTAGTTTCTCCACAAAAGCCAGTAGAAGCTTTCCATCCTCAAACATAAGCAAACAAACAAAAGAACCACTTGCATGAAACTCTAATAATATTACGTCTGGTGGTTGGCCCCACTTGGGACAGCCTGGCCCTAAGTCAGATGATACAATATGAAACCCTTTAGAAATCTAAGATCTACCTTCTATTTCTAATTCTTTTCTTGAAAACATAAGTGGCTTCAATTATAAACACTAAAAAAAAGAAGAACAAAATTAATCCTCCGAATGAGTCTATTTCAGGGCTGCACTTAATTTGTGATTTCTCTTGTGCTACTTAATTCACCTCTCCTCTTTAAATAAAGCTCCCTACAAGAAATCTTCAGCTTTTCAAAATAAAAAATGCCTCACTCTCATTTGTGAGTTGTTTTAAGGGAGAGATGCAAGTTTAAGAGATTCTAGGCAGTCGTTATAATTGGTCTTTCTTATAAATAGTTTTCGATTTTAAGGCATGGTCTATATTACAAATTTCGTGTCCATTCTTCAAATCATTCAAATTAAAAATAACATAATTGAAATATTTTTCATCAAGCATCAAAGTCCTTGATATATGTAGTCAGTTGATACGAGCATTTGTGTGAGGGTTTCTCTTGGTAGAATAAGACCCCACATCCTAGGAGGTGAGGGTAGGATTCTGATCTTCTGGGGAAGGGAAGGGAAAGGAGGAAACAAACTAGATATCCATCTCCTTTTCTGACTTAGCTTACCAAAATCCTCACACTTTGAGAAACAGGGAGAACAGGCACAGGTGAAGTATTTTTTTCCCAACAGTATTCAAGATTTAGTTTCAGTTTCTTAAACTGGAGATTTCAATTTCCACTGAAACTTAAAGAAGCCCTTTTGGGATGCCTGAGTGACTCAGCAGTTGAACGTCTGCCTTCAGCTCAGGGTGTGATCGTGGAGTCCTGGGATCGAGTCCCACATCGGGCTCTTCACAGAGAGCCTGCCTCTTCCTCTGCCTATGTCTCTGCCTCCTTCTCTGTCTCTCATGAATAAGTAAATAAAAATCTTAAAAAAAAAACTTAAGCCCTTTTAATGTCCTAATGGAATGTTTAATGGAAACAGTGTCGGGAGGGGAAAAGGCAAGCATCCCTGTATATTGTGTCTACAAAGTGGCAGAGAGAGGGGATTTCGCTGTGAAATCAACATTGTTCACTTCCTGATTCAGTCTCTATCAGGATGGTTTTCACACTTTCAAAAACCCATCTTTCTAAACATCATGAATAATGGATTGAGATTTCTGAAGCCCCTTCCTTTCCTTCCACAATTTAAATCAAGCTCTTTCAAAGCCAACATACTACATCTTGATTGAAGCCTGAAAAGGTTATAAATAGTAAAGGTTGAAAATTTTCCACAAAGGTAGATAGATGAAAAAAAAAAAAAAAAAAAACCTTATACCATACACAGGCAAGATGTACTCTGCAGCTCATTATCAACACTGTCCTCCTCATCACTGCGCTGATGGCTGATGTCTTCAAAGAATGCAAGGAACAAAGAGGGGCCATGGTGCCACTGAGCTTTCCTCCAAGCTGAAATCTCTGCATTTATTTCCTGCCTCCCCAAAACCAGGCATATGATGCCATTTGCTTTAAGCTAAACTCAGCCCAGGGAAGCTGTGTGTAACTTGAATTCTTAATACTGTCTCCCTCTGCTGCTGGCCATTGTTTGAATGCTGCACGCTCTGCGCACTCTAAAGGATTGAAGCTTACACCTGTAAACTGTTCACTGAGTACCAATTTCCAAGCTGGAGGATTTTTTTTTCCCTCTTGCTTTGAATTCCTCTAGGTTTCATGTGAAACTCTTGCTGATGTCACAGACACCAGATCTTTACAGAAAGGCTGTTAGAATATGAAAAGGACACTTCAGGTTGGGGCAGTGGAAGGGGTACTTCAAGGATTAGGTGGAGAAGGCTTAATAATAATAAGTTTATGTGCATGGTGTTAAATTTCTAAAGGATTCTCAGAAACCTGTAGCATCTGATCTTCAGAATAGCCCTGTGGGGCTGCTCCAGTTCTCAGGGAGTCCTCAGTGACTTTCATGCAATAAATATATACTGAGTGACCAGTATGTACCAGGTGCTGCTATGCCCACAACAGTCAGGGCATCTGCTCCCATGGAGCTCAGGGCTCAGAGCGAGACATAGGCAATAAACATCAAACACAAATGAATCCTCTAGATAACTTAAGATAGTGAGAGAAGCCATGAAGAAAGTCCCCTGGGGTGATATCTTAGAAACAAGGAGGCTGCTTTTAGGGGTGACACTCCGCAAGCAAGCTGAGAACTGAAAGAAGTGAATAGCAAGCAATGGGGTCGTCAGAGGGAGGGGCATGTCAAGCAGAAGGACGTGCTGTTCAGCAACCTTGAAGCATGTCCTACAAATGGCAAAAAGGCCAGCTCAACTGAGGGGAGCTTTGGAAAGGATGGTAAGAGATGGGTTGGGGTTGGAGAGGTAGGAAGGGCCTCCCTACTTGGAAGCAGATGACCATGCAGAAGAGGAGGAAGGGGAGGAGGAAACGGGGCTCATATTTGTTGAGTGCTTACAATGGGCCAGGCTTTGAGCCAAGTTCACAGTCATAAGTGGTGGGGGCTGGGGCTCACACCAGGTTCGCAGAGTCCAAATCCTGTATGTCTTATACTATGCCATGCTGCCTGGCCCACACCCTGCCATCTGGAAGGCCAGCTTTGGTTCACCCAGGTGGAAATGGGAATGATAAGGAAAAATGATATTCTGAATCCCACACAGGATCCTTTTTACCTGCTGGCCTGTGTCCTGAGTGACTTCCAACGAGAGGCATAATTTTGGCCGGAATTTTAAACATTACAATTTCTCTAAATGCAAAGGAATATTGTCTTCACTTCCTATCTTTGGCGGCCTCTGGTCTAAAGAATCAGCTGACTGTCTCTATACTCCGAGGCAAATTCAAGCACTGAAGACAGAATATGGTTATCAGATGAAACTAAAAAGGTGATTGGAAAAGAAAAGACAAAACTTAAGTATATTTAATGCCTCTAGGAAATGAATCCAAATGGATCTTGATTAGTGTTGCAAGGAGAATGCAATGTAAGGTCTTTCCACTACCTTCCTTCAAGCAAGTTTGAATACTCTCTCTGACACTGCTTTTACATGTGCTCAAATTACTTTAGAAACCTGTCATATTGAATTAGCAAAAGAAGACAGTAATTCAGAGGGGTGCCAATGTGGCATTATTGAAAACTGCTGGCTGGAAGGCTTCCTCTGCAGGATTATTTGGGGACAATAAGTCACTTTCATCACCATGTGTCACTATGACCAGATGATGGGCTTTCTGTGGCTTTTGGAGTCAACCTTTTAAAAAGCCCACTATACAGATGAAAAGTGTACAGAGGACACCTGCACTCACCAACAAGGGGATGAGGACACCCACAAGAGCAAGAGCACAGGCAAGGGTTGGCTTCATTCTGGCCACTTGGCAGGGACCAGAGCCAGAGACACTGACCTTGTGGCAACCCAGAAGAAGAGTCAGGTTTCAGAAGACCCTTGACCTCAACATCAAACTCAGAGGCTGCAAGAATGAGGAATAAATGGCACAGATGTATGACATAAAATACTCCCTGTCATGATCCCAATGATGGGCCACTTCTTCAGAGAAGCCTTTCACGACCATTCTACCTCACCCGGCTTCATCACTCCCTGTCATGTTACTCTCATAATTTTCTTTTTCTTGATAAGATGAAACAATTTTTGAAATCCCCCAATTTGTTTCCACTACTCGCCTGGCTACCCCCCACCCATCCCAGAACATGATATCCATGAGAAGCAGAATTTTAACCACCTTTCACCAGCCCCTGGGAACAAGGCCTGGAGCATAGTAGGCACTCAAGAAACATTATCAAGAAAGACTTTTGACTTCACAAAAATCTCATTCTACAAGAGCAGAGGCTATTCTGTGTGCAAGAGTGCTGTTTTATCAGCTGTAACAGCGAAGCCTATGCAAGCAAGAAGCCATGCAGTCATCATGAACCGTCTGCTGATGAGAGATTGACTGTATGTCTTATGGTTCCTTAGTGGAGGGAACCTTAGCAGTGGAATAGTTACAGGGCGATTTTGGTTCTCCACACCAAGGTAGCCACACTCCTTAGGAAGCTCAGGAAAAATGTTATCCAACCCTCCAACACCCACTTCTTGATCGGCACAATGAAAATTGTACGTTATCTTGAGATTTCTCTACCTCAGCAAGTCTAATCTTTTTTGGCAGCTTTTTATTTTGAAAATTTCTAAGGTGTAAGCCTTCAGAAAGGTGCAAGAATTGCACAGTGAACACTGTAGCCTGACCAGCTGTAAATATGCTGTCACAGGGCACCGGGGTGGTTCAGTGGGTTAAGCATCAGACTCTTGATTTCAGCTTAGGTCATGATCTCAGGGTCGGGAGACTGAACAATGTTCAATGCTCAGCAAGGGAGTATGCTTCAGATTCCCTCCTTCTCCCTCCCCCCATTCCCTGCTCTCTCTCTGTCTCTCAAATAAATAAAAAAATCTTTTTAAAACATAAATAAATATTCTGTCACATTTGTTTCCCCTCTTCTTGTACATATGTGAGCATGCATGTGTGAATGTGTGCATGTGTGGCTACGTGTATGCACAGGCATGTGTGTGGTGTATTTCTATGTATGTATGTATATGTATATATGGGCATTAGGTAAACAACTGAGTATGTATATTTGGCTTAAATTATTTGAGAGTTAATTGCAGACATTAATATATTTCATTCCTAAATACTTCAGCATAAATCTCCTTAGACCAAGAATAGCTGCCTATACTGCAATTATCACACTCAGGAAATGTAAAATTTATAACTCTACAGTTTTCTAATAAGCAGTTAGTTTCAAATCCCTTAAATGTCCCCAAATGTCCTTTATAACATCTTATTTTTGATCCAGGGTCTAATCAAGTATCACGCATTATATTTTGTGGTCATCTTTGTTGAGTCTCCTTTAATCTAGAATGGTTCCCCAGCCATGTTTATTTGTTTGTTTTTGGCCCTTTATGACACTGGCATTTTTGTAGAGTACTGGGCCAGCTGCTTTACAGAATTTCCTTTCATTTTAATTTACCTGCAGGTTAAAGTCTCTCATTCTAAGTACCTAACATGACCAACATCAATGTTCCCACAAGGAATAATATTTAGGCTGAAATACCAAACCAATAAAGAATAAGAACACTTCTGTGTTTGAAGTCTCACCTGGTAGGAGACTCTCCTCAATCTGTTAAGTCTCATCAGCGCCATCAAGTTAGCACTGCCCACATACTAGTCGATCACATACTACCTTCAAGAATTCTGTTAATCCAGGTTCTACCTGTGTTAGCATTTATGCAATCTTTTGCTTCAATTCAATTGATTTATTTAAACGATTATCCTAAGAAATAGCATCCATAAAAACAGTTTTGCTATGCTTGCTATATTTTTCTAATACCTATCAAAGCACACAAAAATACCCCAAACAAATGTATGCACATCTAAAACTATCTCCCATACCACAGTGGGCTTCTTGGGGAAATACTGAATAGAGAATAGTCATACCGCTGTGTGTGTGTCGTGCATACGTGTAGACAGAGCTGGCATAAAAGGCCTCCTTAAGAACTAAGGAAACAAGAAAAGTATCACGGTTGTCGGGCCAAGCCAGGGACAACTTCCAAACAAATGACAAGACCTGCAATGCCTGAGAGGCACAGCTGCTATCTCCAGTCCCCTGACACCAGATTGATTGCTTCTCTATTCATTTCCCAGGCCCTCAGTAGGCAAGATTGAAAACAGGCTCAGGAAAATGCTACTCAGGCAAACTCTTGACACTGCTGAGAGGAATCAACGTGTCCTCCAGAAGATCACTCTTTATGGCCTGTAAGATATGTATATTGGATCACAGAATTCTTGATGTTTCATATCCCTCTGTGTTTGCTCGAAAGAGACTGAGGCCCAGAGATGCTGGGTGGGTTGTCCAAGGTCACACTGCTAGTTGGTGGCAAACCAGAAGGTTCATCTACAACTTCAGTTCCTCAGGGACAGCTCATCACCTCATGAGCTCAGGCTTCCACAGGTCTGTTTCTCCCTCTTCTGTCCACAGCTCTCAGAGGTCAGAGACAGAATCTCACAATCTATATCTTTGTATCCCCAGTCCCTGGAACAAATGCATATTTGTTAAATGACCTGAACACAGGGGAGGTGGGATAAATGTGACAGTGGAGTTCTAAAAATCAGACATGGGGGAGAAGAATGAATGAGAAAAGGTGGGATCAAAGAATCTCATATGTCCAAATTGAGGAGGTGTCTGCATAAAGCACTGCCTTTTAAAGTCACTAGGCACAAGAATTAGTCAAGGAGCTTGTTAAAACTGCAGATTCTTAGCACCACAGATGCAGCTATTCTGACTTTGCTGGTTTGGGACAGGGCTTAGAACTCTTCAGTTCAACAAAATACAGGGTATTCTGATGAAGGGGTCCTCAGAACACACTTTATGAACCACTAGCAAAAATAATACAGTGCAGGGGTGCTCAGGGCAGTAGTTACTAGATTAGGCTGGGCTGAATCACCTGGGAGGGGAATGTATGGAGAGCAAGGAAGATAATGAAAATGCAGTTTCCCGAGCTCCACCCCAAGTCCTCAGAATCAGAACCGGAGATGCATGGGGGGCCGGGGGGGGGGCGGGGGGGGCGGGCAAGAGTCAGGAAACTTTGCTCCTGTGGCTAAGTGCTTTGTTATAAGAACCTGGAGTGGGGGTATTAGCTTCTTGTCTTCATCCAATCATCTCTACTCATCCCCAAACCTCCCATCTATGAAGCAGAGACCATATGGCTCTCTCGGATGTAAATGGTAAATACTCATAAGGAGGGTCATATAAATGGATTCTAAGGAGAATATGGGGAGATTTTGGGAAAATACTAGATTAACTAAAAGACCAAAATAACTATTTTATACACAGAAAGGTAAGAAAAACTGGAAGGATGAGCATCTCCCAAGAGTTTAAATGTCCACACTGTGTCTATGGATTCTGCTCCCATTATTTCCCCATATAATCTGGACTCACACAACCGGATACAGTGATCACTAGTTACCAGTGGCTACTGAGGACCTGAAATGTGGCTCCCATGATTGAGGAACTAAATGTTTCATTTTATTTGTGATTAAATTTAAAACCCAATACACCAGTTATTAGAAAACATTTAAGTGTATTTGAAACAACATGGATATGTGAACCTGCTTTTTCAATTGTCAGTTTTTTGAAATCTGAACATAGGTCAGATTTCTGGTGAAAATTCAGTGTCCAAAGTGCAATTTGCTGTATAAAATACACATTAGATTTCATAGGCTTGGAATGAAAAAAAAAAATCAATAAATTTTAACTTAATCCCAAGTTAAAATAGCAATCTTGGATATACTGGGTTAAGTGAAAAACATTATTAAACTCAATTTCACCTTTTTCTTTTTATACATTTAATGTGGCTACTGGAAAATTTTAAATTCTGTAAGTGGCTAGCATTATATTTCTATTGGAGAGCGCAGTTCCATTCAAGATGGTACAGAATGTGACTATTGAATGTTGTCATTAAATATTTTGAAACCATCTTGGTACATTACTTTATAGAGGGAAATGAGCTTTCCTCTATAAATTAGTCACCCTGGGGACTGAAGGCTGATTCCAAGGATGCTATCATTTTGGAAACTCAATCTTTTCCAGATCTCATCCCTACCTTGCCTCCACCACGATGGAGCAGCTTCCAGAATAGATGATGAGTCCCTTCTGAAAAGAAGCCTCCAAATTTTCAACTGCCAGTCTGGTGTTTACATACCCGATCACCCTCTACATTCAGCAGCCTTACTTCAAGTGACTTTGGCTTACTTCAAAACTCCAGACCCACCCTTAAACAGTTTAATAATTCACACTAATGAGACCATACACATTATGCCACTGGCTCTCAAAGAAGACCCAATGCTCTACTGAATAAAGGCTACAGCATCTCTCTCCAAAGAGACTGGTTACTAAGCCAACCATGTCAAATTCTGGCATGTTGGTTAAATAAATTACCAGGTGGTGACATTCTTTTCTAACCCCTTCTGTGGGTTTTCTGTCTGAAAACTGTTTTCATGGTTATTTTTCATGTTATCAGGCATTGACTCACCCCTTGAGACAGAGGTTTTTGACTTGGGGTCCACGGTCCCCCACTGAGAAGCCAAGACCACAAAGCAGGGAATCCATAACTGTAGAAGGTCTTTTCTGCCTTTTTTTTGTCCCCACTGATCAACAACTGAAATTTGGCATTTTCTTCAATTTTATTTTCTTCAATTTTAAAGACAAGCAAGAGACTACACTAGTGCCATCAGTATCTGTGACAACACCAATAAAAATCACAGCTATATATATATGGCAATACAATTGTTCAGAAATCCTGAAATATCATTTGTGCATATCACAAGTTTATTTTTTAAATTTTATTTATTATTCATGAGAGACATAGAGAGTCAGAGACACAGGCAGAGGGAGAAGCAGGCTCCCCACAGGGAGCCTGATGTGTGACTCAATCCCAGGACCCCAGGCTCATATCTTGAGCTGAAGGCAGACACCTAACCGCTGAGCCACCCTCGCATGGCACAACTTTAAAGTCATAATAGTTAATTCCTCCTGAGCATAGCCATTCTAATACAGAGAGACAATTATTGGTCAACTTCTCACCTGGTAGTCATTCAGCCACAATAGGGAAAAGGTGCGTCTTCTCACCCAGTGATCCAGATATCTGGGTTACTTAATGGCCATCCCTATCTACACTTATTTATTCTTCATGGATAAATAGAAGTCAACCATTTAAATTATTTGTTATAGTTTTGCAAAAGTGGACATTCTAAATGAGAATGTTTAATTCTCCATAAATTAGCACTGTCTTTTGAAATTTGACAGGTGTGGGCTGCAAGTCTAGACCAGGCAAGTTCAAACACATCTGATGGTAAAGCTAACTATTGAAGAGTATTATTTGAAATGTTGTTTTTAAATACTGATGACAGATCAGGCAGTGATATAGGTCATGCATTATACTCTAAATACAGTGTGACAGAGATTCCAAGAATCCCTGAGAATCCACGCGTTTCATGGGTATTTTTGCTGTGGTGGTGGTTCTTGGTAATCTTATTTATTTTTTATATTTAAAATATTTTTAGATTTAATCTAGACAAACTAAAAATGTTAATTTTATATTAGAAAGTAAGAAAGAGCACATAGGTTTTACCAGACTTCCAAAAGGATATATAATGAGAAAAATGGTTAAAAACCCCTGAACTAGGCATTGCCAGGACCCTGAACATCCATGTGCATTTGCTAGAAACATCTGTTACAGATGGAATGCACAAATGTTAACCGGTCACAGTCATGTTCAGTCACCTCTTCAACTCTACCCATAACCAAGGAGAAAGATTTCTCTGTATTAGTCTCTACTGTGATCGGCATCAAGAAAAGATAAAGAACATGACTTTTTAATAAGAAGCAAAAGTGCACACTTTCACCTGTTAAAGACCTAGAGGTTGATGATGAGTTAGAGGTTTTGGAGATTGGGAAGCAAACTGTAACTTCTTAGTGAGTGACTCAATAAATTACCATTAATTTTTCTAGAAATTGGTTGGCTCTTCCACCTGCAATATGCAAAGTGAATTAAAATCTTGCCTGTTATTACTGAATCTATTTCCCTCAGTTAAGTACAATATGAATGTATATTTAGAAACACGGCAACACCTTCCAGTTTCAAAGAAAGCTATGTGGGGCTTCTAGGCTAAAATCAGGCACGGCAGAAGAAAGCGACACTCAGTGAAGACCCATGTTTCTCAACGCTGTTGTCCCAACATTTAGAAACACCCCTGGCATAAAAACAATGCTGTCACTTGGGGAAATTTTGTTCTCTTTTTTTTAACACCAAAAGCCAGATTCAGCCCACAATTTAATATTGTCAATACATTTTCTTCATTACACAACTGGCACACCAACTGTTACCTAAGCACTTCACTCTTCAAATCCCACACCCACACATTCTGAACTCATCTGCACCCAGATATGAATAAAGATGAATAGCATCTTGAGGAAATAGCTTCTCCATTCTCAAATGGCAAAAGCTATGGAGCAAACACCCCACGGTACCTGAGGGATTTCTCAGAGGAACAAGAAAGAAAGAACCCTGAACCCACCATTTTGTCAGGAAAATCACATCCTTCCATGGCTACTTGCCCATTGGGGAATCTGAAGTCCAAAGGGACATCAGAAATCCTTTTCAATATTGAGGTTCTGTGACTTTCTTATAAAGATAGGACTTTTTTTTTTTTTTTTTTTTTTTTTACTAAATTTCAGATAATTAGATTTTGGTGGGTCAGCAGCCCAACTCAGCATCTCTTTATGGGGAATGGTTCTAGGAGACCTTGATGAAATTGCAAATGCTTGGAAATAGTCACTTGCTTGCATGCTGGGTAAATAGGAAAGCATGCTGACTGTATTTATTTTACTATCATTATGTCTCCATGGGGTGGGCTAGTAAAAAAGTGCAAGCTGTTAACAGCTTGGTATATACATACACACACGCCCCACACACACTGTATACTCTAAAAGAATTTATTTTTCCTTCATCTCAAACCGTGACTGCAGAAAATCCCCAATACTCAAGTGAATTGTTTTCCAAATGTTTATAAATGGGATGTTTTGTCAGTCTGTTCATTAGTGTGCGTTCATTTGACAAGTTGTTAATGAATGCCTACTATGTGCTAGGCTGGTGGTGAACATTACAGACAGTGGTATAAACACAGGCACGTCTTTGCTCAAAGAAATGTTTCACAAGGTGGCTAGGTGCCCAGACTAACCTATAGTAACCTCCCATATTAAGCATCTTGGGCTGCAGTAACAAAATACCACAGGCAAGGTGCCAGCATGGCCAATATCTTGTGAGAGATCTCTCCTTGGGTTGTAGATGGCCTTGTTCTTGCTGTATCCTCATGAGACCATTCTTCAGGGGATGTGGATGGAAAGAGAAGAGGCAAACTCTCTGGGATCTCTTTTTACAAGGGCACTGATCCCATGACGAAGGGCCCACCTTCCTGACCTCACCTAAACCAAATTACCTCCCAGAGCCCCTATATCCAAGTACAGTCACATTAGGGGTCGGGGCTTCAATACTGCTTTAATATCAAATGTGCTGTGTCACCTATAATGTTGATTCAATAGACCTAAGTGGTTTCAAATCCATCTCAGAAGAATACAACTTTGGTTCCTCTGTGATTTGGCCTCTGCAGGGACCCCAGACACCAACAGAAGGTGAGAACCACAGTAGCATCATACACCTCAGTCCTGAGGACCCAGGTGGTTTGGGGTTTAGAGGAGAGTAAAATAAGTTTTGAGGCTCAGGTCAGCATCTAAAGCAGAAATCATTAAAATCTCTACAGTGAAATCAAAATCCAGAAATGTTATGCTTTTAAAAATCAGGTGTCCTTACTTCAAAGCTTGCCTGCCTCTTCGAAGCATCTTATGATCAAGTTCAATCAGCCAACACAGCAAAACAAATAAAAATAACACAAAATCAGAATAACAGCAAGATTCAATGTATTACACTAGGCCTGAGGCTTTCAAAAAGCTGCATTCACAGAGTACTCCTAACCAGGCCTGAGGAAGTAGGCTAGCTGCATGTGGGCCCCTCTGCTGTGGGAAAGCCAACATCCATTCAGCCCCATCCCTCAACAGGAAAGGATCTGACTCTTCCAAGGTTTGATCATTTCCTTAAAAGCTTGTTCAAAGCCAGCCTGGAATGGACAGGGATCGATGAGAAGAAATTCCAGAAATCCTCTGATGAGAACTGTGTGCAGCTGATTTCCTTCCAGACAAGCCTCTGCTGCCTCAAAGAAACAACCAGCACAGAGCACAGGGGTGGAACGCGCCTTTCCCCATGGTCCGGAATCCATGCAGAAGCAATCAATAACTTTTAGCTGTATCTCTGACATACAGACTTCCAAAATGGAATGTCAAGCTCCCTCACGTTTTTCATAGAACGAAGGGAATAAAACACTCCTACATTTCTCTTCCCCCATCTAGTGTCAAAATTGAAAAGGCAGGTAAGGACATTCAGGTACCTTTGGGTGACTTGACTCACTCTTGGGGCTGTACCGAATTGTGTATGGCTTTGCCACAGCACAGAGGGTCTGGGAATATGTCTAATGTGTGTCTGGTTCTTTGCAGGGGCTTTTATTTGCATAGTCCAAAAGGCTCCTCACAGCAAGTTACATAGGACAAGAAATATGACAGCCATTTGGCAGGCACCAGGGGCTCAGAGAGTGGAAGGGACTCTCACCTTTGGTCACACAGCTAATGACAGAACCCTATTCAAAATCAGGAATTCCAAGTGCAGATTTTATCATCTTCATACCAGCTTGGGAACTAGATCTCCATTCTTCTGCAGGAGGCTGGGTAGAGCCTGCGGATGTGTTCTGTGTTTTGTTTTGTTCTGTTTTTAATTGAATTAGTTCAACCATTAAACGTCAGGAGCTTTCACATAAAAAATCTGGATTTCTGACTTTTTTTGGGGAAAACCAAACAAAGCTCAGATCCATCCTCACACAAAGGCAAAAGAACAGAGCTAAGAGGAGACTGTAGCTCAATTCCCTGTGGATCACCTATAACCCAAACATGATCAAAGACTCCTTCTCCTTCCATGGGTTCATGCTCAGCTACACAAAATCCTAGCAGGTCATGCTGTTCTCCCTTCCATGCCCGTGCTCACGTGACTTCCTTCCTCTGCAATGCCTCTGTCTGTCTTGCCAGTTTGGTGGGTGTATGGGATCAATCTTTCAGGATTCATTTCGAATGCCCCTGCCTCCATGAAGTCAGGTCTTGGGATCCCTGGAAAAACTAACCGGCTCTCGAATATTTTATGTTTATTTTATTAAACCTGTTTTCATTTGTGCATATTCAGTGTTGGGCACACAGGAGGCAATGAACAATGTTTTGATCAATACTAAAAACAAAGAATTAAATAGTACTTATCACGTGCCAGACACTGTTCCAAGCACCTCATACATACAAAGTCATTGAACCCTCACAACAGATCACATAGAGAAAATGGAGGCATGTTAAAGGTTAGGAAATTTTCTTGGTCTGCTATGAAGTTGCAGAAGGGGAATTAGAACCAAGTCTGGCTACCTCCAGATAGATGGATGGGTGGAAAGACAGAAGGAAAGGAGAGATGGAAGAAAGGAAAGAGAGAGTGAAAGGAGGGAGAATCAGTCAGGTGAACTGTCAAGAATAGGCAATGGCATGTTCTGTGGCAGGAACTGCAAGGCTGCTGGTGGAGTGGGCGTAGGGGCAGGGGTAAGTGCTGGTAAATTTTAACAACAGATCCCCTGGGGATGAAAAACGCTGCTTTGTAGTGTCTGTGAGTTGCTCTGGTGTCAGTAATCCTACCATAGGGAATTTTAGCTACCAGCATGATATCACTATCATTGAACGCAGAGCTGGAAAGAGGAAACGTGACCAATTGGCGGTACTACCCAGTATTACCACCTCAGCTAGAACACACCAGGGCACAGGATGCGCCCAGGAAAGTGACTGAGGAAGAGACAGGCAGGACCAGGTGAGGAGGGAGCTCTCAAACCATACTAAGGAAGTAGCTTCCTCGATGCAACAAGGGGTAATTTGAAAGTTTTTAGCAGGAAGTGATACAGCATATGGTTACAAAGATTGGCACATACTCAAAACTTCAGGAACCCTCCTTCATCTTTCCTACAACTTTCCTGAGTGACAGTTATTGCTGCAAGGAAACTTATCAATGCTTCTACCCTTTTCCAACTCTATCCTTTTACTATATGCTGCTATACTTCCCTCTACCACTACTCCTGACAATCACCACCATCCCCTTATTCTGGGCTCCTGGAAGTGCTCTGGGTGTCAGCAGACCCTCGGGACTGTAGAGTGCCTCCCTATCAGTACTGGTTCTGGGGTATGTCAGGGGTGGAAGGCCTAAGCAAATAAGTGAGCTTGAACCACCTGAACAGGAAAGTCATCATATGGAGTGTAAATAAAACAAACGCCAGATGCACCCTTGACATTATGGACCACAGAGCTGGTGGGAGCTCTAGAAAGCCTCCTGTTTACTGGGGAAATAGAGCAGAGGACAGTGAACTTAGCCAGCCCAAAGATACCAAGCTGGTTAAGGCCAAGCTAGAAGTAGAATGAGGTTGCCTGGTTCCCAGTCGAATACTCTACCTGCATATAAAAAGGATGTTTTCTGAAATACTGCCTCCCTGCTGCAAAGTCAAAGGTTTTCTTAGGAGAGCTTTTTCTACTAAGCAGGTTCTATTTCACCAAAGAGAACAAGCAGAAACATGGTGATCTCCAAGATCAGGGACATCCTGTCACCTCACAACATAGGACAATATGAACCATCTATTTAGAAAACACTATATGACCACAGTCCCCTCTCTATTACTCACAGCCTTATTATTCAGCTTAAGAATTCTCCAGATCTGGACCCTTTCCCATGGCTCTCCATCCACCTGCCTGCACTGAAGCCATTTCCTGAAAACCAGAAGTGGGTAGGAAAAGGAAGTGAAACTTTTAAAGCCATTGTGGTAGCTCTACTTTAGGAGGAAAAAAAATCATTGGAGGGAGAACTTAAAACTTTCAGGCTGAAATGCAATGTAGTCTGATAATTCAACCTTACTTCAGGTGAAACTAGCCAAACCTACAGGGCATGTAGCCAAGGTAGCCATCCGGACCCGAAATACAGGCCAGTATTCATCTAGCCAGGAGCCAGAGGCTGCTGCTGCTCCAAGGAAGCCCATTTTCTAGTTCTTACAAAGGCATCCCATAGCCTGCCCATGCCCCTGACATATGACTCTCTTTCCAATGAAGTTCTTTATTTGCCGATGCCCACCCATCTCTATAACCATAATCCCTAGGAATAGGTGGGGTAAACCAAGTTCCTTGGGCCAGAAAAGTGAAAATTGGTCCAGAGAGAGAGAGAGAGGTCCCAGAGAAATAAAAGCAGTTTGGAGGACCCTCTTACAATTTGCCCACGTCTGTTCCAATGCACACCTGCAGTGTTAGTTGCAGATACTAAAGTATATGGGTTCAGGGTTCTTGGGGTCACAGACGCCTAGGGCATTTATCAATAGAAAAAAAGCCACAACTTTGTTTACTAACGTTGAATAACCATCTAGTATTTCATTCCGTTATGAATGCAGGCTGCAAACCTGACATGGAGCAGCAGTCCGAGCAATTTTGCCACTGATATAAATCAGATATTCTCCTATCAGGACACAGCTGTAGCTGTTATCTCAAAGCAGCATTGCTGCTGATCCCTACTTAGGAGAGATGGTAGCCATCCATCTGTCCTACCAATAGATCTTGGGGTTACATGTACATTAGTATGTCACAATGCTGTGTGTGTGTGTGTGTGTGTGTGTGTGTATGTGTGTGTAGTGTTATAATCATCTGTGTTACATTTTAAGCATTAAATACATAATTCTGGGGGCCCTAAGCTTGGCAGACTGCCAAAGGGCCGCAAGGCATCAATGAGATGAAGCACCCTCGGCCTGGTGATTGAGGAGCCACATTAACAAGGAACAGGGGGATGTGAGTATGAGGCATGCCCGCTGGCTGAGATGCTAGCCTGCCTTTGTGTTGACCTAGACCTTGAGGAATTATTTGGGTGTATTATTTTTCCTTGTGCACTTCTTTAGCTCTTTAACACTTCCATTAGCTTTATCTTCTTATTTTTATGCCTTTTTAATCTTATCCTTCAGGTCTGGTTTACTATCAATCTCATTTAATCTTTCTGTACTGATGGCTGGGTTCTCTTCCTTCAGGTGGTCTGTTTACCCTCTCAGACTGCCTCTTTTACCCCCTCTCTGTCCTAAGCCTCCCTCTGCTGCAGCTCGACTACCTCTCTCTCAGCCCTCTTGACCTGGGTGGCTATCAGTCATCAGTCATCGTCCCTTCTTTGGTTTTGCAGTAGATGCTTTGGGCACCAGGGTTCAACCCTATACCTTGCATTAGGGAAGGGAATTAATTTTGTCTACAGGACGTGTTTCTAAAAAGTAACCAAAAAACAGACTGACCACCTGAACAATGACAACAAACATTCCATGGTAGGAGGGTACCCACCTTTGCCAACCCAAGCTTAAAATATAATTTGTAGGAGGACGGAAAGCATTCCTGCTTGATAATCCCTGATGTCCAGAGATGCCTAGGGAAGGTCAGAGGACTGGACCAGGATTCTTCTCAGTGCATGAATTCCCAAAGTAGCAAAAGGAAAGTATACTGCTGTGTCACTGCTAACAAGGTGAGCCCTCTGTAAGCAGGCCTATACCAGCATTGCTTTTTCTAAATCGGAAAGGTTACACTAGAGGGAAAGCTGGTGTGACTTCCTGACCTTTGTGCTTTAGCTTTGGACAAACATACAAGTGCACTGTACCTCCTCTCTGCCCTCACCAGGGGAAATATTTGTCCTGAAATAGACAACTCTCCCAGCAAGGTATTAAATACTCACATGTAGACTGAAAATTATATCAATGGCCTACAAGAGAAAGGAAGAAAGGAAAAAAGGGAAGAGTGAAAGAAAAGAGAAAGAAACTAATCTGCATTTGAAAACATACTTAGCTTTGTCAGGTATTATTCTGTGTCTGATCATGGCTCACAATATTTTATTTTTTTTTGTATTTGTTTCTGACTTCTAAGAAAAGGCACAGGTCTTTTTTAAAAAAAAGCTGTCTGAAAGTATAGTGATACTTGCATTGGATAGTTAACATAAAAATCAGCTCAGAGAACTCAGGATAAATTGAAACCACAAACTTTATAAATCTCACTGATCTGGGTGGTTCTTTTCAATATTTGTTCATTTGTTTATTTTAAATGAATTATATAGCCTTTATGATAAACTCATCTCCTTTGAGAAAATAATGCATTCCAAGCCTGCTAGCTCTTGAGAAGACCTCAGACTTCATTCTCACATACAATGGCCATTTCATAGGTCATGTTGCAAGGTATTAATTCACTGGCTTTTTATGTAACATGTATAGTTATATACTAATATGTATGTCAGACTATAAGAGCTTCCATCATGGTTCCCAGCCACTTGTAGAATAAAGCTCATCAAAGTCACAATCTGCAGTTAAAATATTAAATTTATTGATCATATGGAGTATTCAAATTTAAACATGAATTAAGATATTAGATATTTATTTAAAACAAAATTGATGAGGTTAGTAAAGCTTCTCAGGTTCTATTGATTCTTTTTTTTCCCCCTGCCAACATCTTCTTCAAACTCCACAGAAACTTATGTGGCTTCTCTTGCTACTAAAAGTAGGTCAAGTTCAGATGCTCTGGTCCTTGCTTATGTTTTTGTTTTCTAACCAAAATATCTAACCCAAACTGAGAAGTTTAATTCATGCTATGTATTGCATAAATGCGTTTACTCATTGTATTCTGAACAAAGGGCTTCATTTTTTTCATAACCTTTTCCCCAGAACATGCTGTTTAACAGGAATCATTATTCTGCCAACAAACTGATATCAGTTTATATGGTTTAAGATAAATACATGCAAAAAGAATTGTCCCAGCAGAAATGCTGTGTGGGCCCTTTAACACTATACCACCTAGGAGCCACAGCAAAATAGGTAGAGAGGATGCCCACCATGCCCACCACATAAACAGGGTGAGGCTCCAGGTAAGTCTCCTATTGTCCCTGAAAAGCTAGGAGTTGGGAACCAGGATGTCTGCCCAGATCAAAAAGGATTCTTCTTTCTGTGGTCCCTCAAGGAGAGACTCTTTCTTTTGGATTTTGTCATACTTGATTTCAGTGTTACATCTTTTTTTGCTCTCACATTGCTATAATCTAACTAAACCGGCATCCTTACCTTCAGAAGGTTACTCTTCTGGGATAATTTGATTTTTTCATAGTTCTCCCTGAAGATTAGGGTAACTGTGTATTTTTTTTCTGGCTTACATAAAACAATATTTATTTCTAATAAATTCTCTAGAAAGTGAATGCTTCCCTTGAGATAACTGGGGACTCTGGGGTTTAGATCAGTCAACCCAACTCATATGGCCAAACTGAGGTGGTGGGGAGGCAGGGAAGGGGGAAGAGTATCTCTTAGTGTAGGCTAACCATGGCCATTCCTGTCACCCCTAAGCCCTTTCTCAGCCAAGCCTCCATGGATCCCTACCCCAGGTTCTTGATAGCACTGTTTCCCCACCCTCATCTTTCCTTCCTCCACCCCCAGCTACTGCCTGAGGGCTTCTGTCCTGGCTTGTCACAACATCAGGGATGGAAATCCTACTCCAGGCAACATAAAAGGCACCAAGTTTCTACCATCTGTCTGCCTATAATTCTTACCCCTCATGTGATTCTAAGAAACAGGCTTTTCCCAGTCCCCCTCTCTGTTTACTCCAGCTGACTTTTTCTTGATTTGTCTCTGGGGGCAGGACATCCTGATACTATAGCTTCAGCTAAAAGACATGGGATGTTCTTAGAAACCAGAATTCTGTCCTACAAGAATGCCTAGGGGTATATGGAATCCCTAACCTGCTGGAGAAGGTCCCTTTGTTATAGGGGCTCAGTGGGTGAGAAAGTGGCAAATAACTATTTTCCCCTTTCTGAGTCCCAAGTATGTGCACAGGAAATATACTGCTTTGCCTCAGATTTGCATCAGCTAGGTTGGACCCAAGGGTCAGAAATCCAGAAGAAATAATATCAAATCATTTCACTGTATTCAAGAGGATTTCTCTTATCTTCCGGAATACTTGGGGGGTGAAGCCAGACAGAGCTACTCAACCTGACAAAAAGACCGCTAAAATGATTGAAAATCCCATTTAATTTTATTTAGAGTCATCTAAAGGTCTGCATGGTTAGTTAGATCTTGTTGATCTGAAGGTGTATAAGTACTGGGTTGCAATTTTTTGCAAGTGAGGCACATTTGTGCTGATTTATCCGTTATAGGATACTTTTCCTCGTTATGCCGATTGAGGCATTTATGAAAACCTGAAGTTTTTTGATAAACAGTTTTTCCCTAATTGATTTTAAGAGGCTGTAAAACAATAGCAGACGACACAATCTATTTATGCACCAACATACTTTCTTTTGACTAAGAGTCAGAAGACAGTGCTTCTAGTACTAGCTATGCTAGGAACCTCACATTGAGCCTAGAGCGCATGGCCCAGTATCTTCCCTGCCTCTGGATTGGGACCAGTGCTATCTGAGATCCCTTTAGCTCTAATATTCTGTATTTCAATCACTAGGAAGGGACTCATTCGCAAAATACAGCTTGTGTAGTTTGTGACTATAGAATCTCTGCTCACCTTTGAATTCCCTCCTTGCCATTTCTCCTCATATTTTAAAAAGGAATGTCTACCAAAAGGTCCAGAAAAGAAGTCCATTGACAGCAGCCAGTTTCCTGAATTTAATTCCAAAACCAAGATCTCATCCTACCCAGATGCACCTCAACAGACTTCTCAGAGGGGCGATATGCACCTTCAGTTTCCCAGGACCATAGCAAGGACTGTCACGTATATAGCATGTTTCTAGGATTTGGAGTAAAGGGCTCACCTCACCTCACCCTCACCCATACTTTCTTGTGGACAAAAGGTCTTTACCGCCAAATAGGGCTGGGAGCTGGGAGCACACACAGTGTTCTCCACCCACAAGAACTACCTAGCTTCACCACTTACTGCTGGATGACAAAGAGCCAATAACTTCATTTCCCCATGGCTTAGTTTTCTTACCCATAAAATGGGGGAAACAATAACTTAGTCGTCCAAGGTGGTTGTGAAGAGTAAAACTAAAACAGTTCACACGAAATATCAAGAAGAGTGCTTGCCTGGCACAGAGTAAGAGTCCAATAAATATGAGGGCTGATTATTATTACTACCTGTTTCCCCCCAGAGCTCAGCAATGGTGGGAGGGAAACTCTGGTGTGGATTTGAAGTCTTCCTTCAAGAGTTCCCCGGGGACATGTTCCAACCTGTTTCTACATGCAAAGGGAAGTGGCCTGAGCACAAACCTAGGTAATAAGCATCCAGAAGGAAATGGGCCCAAGGGTGTTGGAAGCTAACTCTTCCCGGGGCGAAGGACTTAATTCTGGGATCCTACCTCAGGTGTCCAGGTAGTTCGGCAGGAGCCCACGCTCTATCCCCACGTCGCCTGGCCTGTGAGGGTGTGGCCTTTGTGCTCAGGAGCTGCACCCGGAGTCTGCGCTGAGGGAATCCCCGTTCCCGCTCCTTGGGGATCTGGGAGCTCGCTGCTCCAGGGGTGCCCCAGGATGGGAGGGACCGACCTCAGGATTCCTCCCCGGAGCCCTGAAGAGTCCACGGTCTCTTCCGGAAGGGTCTGGCCCAGGCGTGGGGCCCAGGAAAGGGGACTGCGCTGAGCTCTGCTTTCTGCCAGCTGGTTACGGAAGAGCAGCAGACTTATACAGGGCAACCCGCAGAGACGGCTGTGCCCCAAAAAGCCTGCACGTGGGAGGCCGGAGCAGGCAGGGCCAGGGGCTTGAAACTGCTCCAGACCCACGCAACCTCCAAATTCTCCTGTGGGCCAGTGGGAACCGGGACCGGACTCCCAGCCAAAGGCGCTGCAGGGAGAGGGGCGTGCACCTCTTCCGAGAGGAAAGGGTTAAAAGAGGTGCTTCCGGGCCTTCGGTGGCCCTGTGTGCTCCCCACCTGGACGCCAGAGCCCGGGGGCCGCCCGTTCTTTGCCACAGCAGTCTAGGCCCCCTCCCGCAGGCGGTCTTGCCTTCCGGATTGCTGGGGTGCAAAGGAGCAGAGAACCTCGCCTTCCTGCATCCCGCAAAGCGTCTGGAACAACCAGAAGGATCTCTCTAGGGGCAGAACGCGGACAGACCCACCGCTGCCCAGGGGGCCCCGGGCCTTGAAGCCAAGTCTCCCCTCACCTGATGCCCACACCCCCTCGCCCTGCTCCGCACGCCCGCCGGCTCTGCGCTCCTGGAGCCTGCGGGAGCAGCGTGGGGCTCCCCCACTCCCTCGCTCCGCCCAGGTGCGATTGGCGGAGGGGCGGGGGGTGGGGGAGGAAGGTGGCTCCCGCGGCAGCCTCCGCCCCTGTGCTCTCCTCCAAACGGTTCGAACCCCTGCCTACTCGCGGGGCGCTGGGGACTCCCCCCTACCTAGCGCACGCCTCCCCGGGGGGCCAGGAATCCCCTTCCCACCCTGCGGCTGTGCAGACCTCTGATTCTCGAGCGCCCGGCAGGGAAGGTGGGCGTGGGTCTACCGACCTGGCTGCGGAGATCGAAGGGTGTATAAGTGGGTGCGGGAGAAAGAGGGGACTAAGGTCCTCTTAGAGCCGGGGAAGGCATCCCTGGTCCAGGAGCCGACCACTCAGTCACCGCCTAAGATGCTAACGCATTCAGAATCTGGCCGGGAGGTTTGTTTCTCCTGGAGAGGAAGGAAGATCGCCCCATCCCAGGCACCCGGAGCCGGCCTTCCCCAGTCCCCCGCGGGCGCTGGCATTCCTGGGCTCCATTCTGCCTCTCTGCGCCTCCCCAGGTGCCCAGCCCCTCCCCCGTCTGTATTTACACACCCGGGCCAGAGCCCCCGGGGCTCAAATCCCTTTTCCTCCACGTCAGGTGACGGCTCAGGGTTGGCCCCTCGCCCACTTTAAAAGCAGAGCCCGTTGGTACCCTTTCAACCAGGTGTACCCCCGACCCTCGGTTTCCTCCCCCACCCCTCCAGCAACATTTCCCTCCCCGAATGACTTACTTCACCCACCCGGATCTGCACTTGCCGTTCCCGCGGCACACAGCCGCAAGCCACTCCAAGGGTTTCATTACCGAGTTGGGGGTGGCATTCGCAAGGGTGGACCGACTCCCGCCGTGCTAGACAGAGCCCCAAGGCCAGCCGCAGCCTCCCCACCCCAAAACGTCCCACCCCTCCTATTTCATTCTCTCCGCTCCTCTCCAGCCCCCACGGGCAGGATAAGCATTGCTGGGTCCCAAAGCCTCGCCTCTCCAGCGGGAGCTGCAGGGAGTGGAAAAGTCGACTAGCAAGAACACCGAGAGAGAAATGGGCAGATGCAAACGTCAGGGGGTGGTAGTGGGGTAGACTGGGGGAAGGGCGCCCGCGAGAACTAGACGTGCAACTTGCTCGGCACGAGGTGAGCACCGCGCAGGGAGGGGGGCACAAAAGTTTGCAGACTATTGCATGGCAGCCGGCTGCACGCGGACGGAGGGGTCGACTCCCACTCGCCAGGAGAGGTCTCTTCCAGGGTCTGCGCCCAGGGGACCGGGGGCTTGGGCACGGCTCTGACCTGGGGTGATAGTTCCCCTCTACTTGCTACGGAAGGGGCGGCCTAGGCACCCGGGCAGAGGGACGACACCGCGCTCTGCGAAAAGCAACAGGCGGCTGCACCTTACCTTGCGCCAGTCCCGGGCCGGGGTGGCTGCTCCATCCTCCTGGCGCAGGGAGGCGGCGTTGGATGCGTCTGCCTGGGGTGTGCGCTGCCAGAACTGCGGCGGCCGCGCTCCCCACCCCGCGGCGGGCCGGGCCGCCCACCCCAACCCCCGGCCGGGAGGGCTGGTGCCGGGTCGCGGCGGCGGCGGCGGCGGAGCGCGGGACGCGGGCGGTGCGGGGCTGGCTCGCGGGGCTCGCGGGGCTCGCGGGGCTCGCGGGGGCTCGCCGGCGTCCTCCGGCGCCTCCGCCGAGCGAGGGTGCGGCCCCGGGCGGCCGTGCAGAGCCCCGCTGGGCTCCGGCGGCTGCGGCGGCTGCTGCAGACCCTGCGCGCGGCCCCAGAGCCTCGCAGGAGGAGGAGACAAAGACGCGAGGGAGGCGAAGCGCCGCTCGCCCAGATGCGATCGTCTCAGTCACTAGAGGGGAATCGCCTCCGAAGCCCGGCTGGGGTGAGGGAGGAGGGGAGGAGGGGCGAGGAGGCAGGGGCTGGGGAAGCAGCAGCGAACGAACGTGACAGTGGGGGCCCCGCCGCGCCCGCGCTGCCCGCTCGCCTCCCGCGTGGAGGGTCCGAACCGGGGGGGGGCGGGGGCGGGACGGCTGCCGCGGGAGAGGAGCTGGGGCGGGAGCAGGGCCCGGCCGCCTCCGAGCACCCCGCCCCGCCCCCGGGGCTCAGCTCCGCTCCCGGGAAGCTACGGCCCCGTTCTTTCTCCTGTTTTTCTAACTACTGAGATCCGAGCTGGATAAAACTGGTAGCGGAAGCGCGACAGGGTGATGGGTTGCCTGTCCTCTAAGGGGGAAAAGGCGGATGCCTAAAAGGTACTTGACAGATGACTGCCGGCCCGGTGCCAAGCACCGTACTAGGCGCTGGGGGTAGGATGAGTAAGTGGGTGTCCCCCCTGAACGCTCTGTGGCCGAATATCAGAACGATCCCCTGCAGTTCCTGAAGCCCAGAGTTTGGGGGACGAGTCGGGGGCCCCTGATCCCCGCCCCCAACCAGTCCAGTTTCCTAAAGCAGAAGGTGTTAGGAGAATTGGATTTGCCTTCCCATTGCAGGGATGACTTGGAATGTACAGCCAAAATGGAGTGTGTAGTGTATAGAGACCCTAAGAAAGTGTGTGTGTGTGTGTGTGTGCGTGTGTTTGTTGAGATTAAAGCAAATTACTGCTTTTAGTAGTTCTTATGTCATGATTTAAATTATTCATCAGATCCGCACCTAACTAGATAATTGAATACACAAACAAACAAGCAGTTTGGGTCAGATGAACAAGCCTTCCAGCATCTACAAATGCCACCTTCTTTTTACCTAACCCCTCACTCCAGGCAGAATTACTTTTCCCTTTCTCTTTGCTGCCACCATCATACTTGCCAATTGCTGGCAGAGTTCACATACTTAGAGATTTTTTTTTTATAGATTTCTGCCGCTTTACTCACTCACCTGTATTACCTCCTACCCCCCCCCCCCAACCCCCTTTTAGGATTCCACTGCGACATCCTGCCTTGTTTTGTAGCTAATGGGTACTCAAGGAAAGCTTAACCAGTTGCAGGTTGTTTCCTCCTTTAAACACAGCTAAATCTCAGTGTCTCCAGAATTAAAGGAACTTGTGTGATGAATTTTAAGTTTGTGGCAGAGGAGGACACATATATAGTTCTACTCACAGCCCCCTTGACCTAGAAACGTAAAAGGATGTAATTCATTTGTGTTTCTAGACATTTTTCTTCTCCCACTGACCAGCCTACCTCTGCTTGCTGAGTTCCCAGAAACAAGGGAAACCATGCTGTTGGACAACTGCATAGAACAAGAGATACATACTCAGCTGCCAACGCCTAGAGCAAACTCATTCCAGGTGGAGAATGACCAAAAAATCTTTATCATCTCATGACCTGTGTCAAGTATGTTGAACGCCTGTCAAAGTCTCCTCATTTCCAATGAGGCTCTCCATGTGGATACATTTTAAAGTAGTTTTAGCAGCATTTCATTGCAGAGAGGTGAAAAATGTGCTGTGAAGTTTAGGGGTATTTAAAACTGTTCTTTATTTTCTGTGCCACTTTCTAAGCATTGTAGGACAGATACCCTAGATCAGGGACGCTCTATCAAAGAGGTCCATAATGTGTAGGACATTAGAAAAATGACTGCTAAGGTATCTTCTGTCTCTGAGATGATACGGTGATTGGAAAAGCTGTGTTTTTCTGTGGTTTAAGTTTTGTTTATTTATTTTGTTTTGTTTTGTTTTGCTTTTTAAGTGAAGTTTTAGGACCCAGACAGAGGTACATATGGATGGAAGGTATGTAATTTGGTGTAATTTTTCTGAGGGGAAACATGATGTTACTCTTGAAAGCACAAAATTTTTGCATGGCACTGTACTCCTAGAAATTCATCATTAGGAATAAATAAGGATGTACGGTAAGATTTATCTACAAGGATATTCATTGCAATGTTGTTTATTCTCATAAAAAATCGAAAATAAACAAAACCAAATTGAAATGTCTAATGAGATAGGAATGGTGAATATTTTGGAACTCTGTAAATGGAATATTGGTTAGACATTAAACCATGGTTATAAGTAAATAAGTGAATATTTCAACAATGATAATTACAATTTTAGATGTAAAAAAATCAGACGCACAAGACGAGAGATACAGTAATAAAAATTAATATCTGTAGTCAACAGATGCAGGTTTGGAGCTAGACATTTCTACTTGATAGCTATGTGATCTTAGACTTGAACTTCCAATTCCTCAACTATGTAATTGGTTGGGATAATTTACTTCATGGCGTGTTTTAAATGAAGCAGTATTTGTGAAACAGTACAGTGCCTACTACATGGTAAAATCTTAATGCCTTTTTCTCTTGGCAATCACTAAGTGTATAAATGTGAATACCTGAATATATTAAGGCTCATGTCTAGAGTTATATACATTCTAGTATCAATAATGGCTATCCCTGTAAATACAGGAATTATGAGTATCTTTTTTTAAAATATAGGGCAATCAAAAGCAGAAGAATTTGTTTTTAATTTAGTTTTCTTTTAATTAAAAAGAATGATTTCTAACTATTGACACAGGAAAACTCTAGACTAGGATGCTTTCTGCTGTAGTTGATTCACATGATCATCAACAAGACTTGCTGACCATTGGTGTCACCCATGCTATAAAAAGGATAAATGACAGGGCATGGAGTTTGTCACCTCTGATATAAACTTAGATTTGTTTTGTAGCAACCAGGAGTCAAATCCAGCTCAGCAAAATATGCTGTTTAATACCAGGAGCTGATTGGTTGCTTCCCCTGACTTGTCTTGTCTTGACAGCCTATTAAAAAAAAAAAAAAGGAAGAAGAATAAGAAGAGGAAGAGAAGAGAGGAGGTATCAGAAGCTATGTTTGCAACTTGATTAGTTAATTAAGAAGGAAGCCTAGCATTGAAGGGCCATGGGATTCAATGACCTTCACATCTACAGCAGTGGCCCCTCTGGGCCAGAGGTGGAGCTTTGTAAAATTTATTGTGTGTGTCGTACGTGTTACAGAAATGTGGAGGAAAATATATTTTCTCGTGTTTTCAGTTTAGCTATCTTTACAAATAGGTAAGCATGGTTTTAAAATCAATATATTCCAGTAATTTTGCATATTAAGGAAATCCCTTGAATTTTGAATTGTATTCTCCATCTGAAACTCTCTAGAGAAATGAAAATGCATTTCTCTGAGCCCCTGAGTTGATTTTCTGAAATCTGAATAGTTGGGGCACCTTAAATGCATGAGATCAAGGCAAGAGGATGTTAATATCATGAATTCTTTGTGGAACATGTTCTAGTTAACTATTCTTCATAACAAACTACCCTAGAATTTCTTGGCTTAAAATATCAACAATCTTTTCTTGGCCTGAATCTGGAATTTGGACAAAGCTCAGGGACAGGGCTCACTTGTGGCCCTCTTGGTGTCAGCTTAGGGCCACTGGATTCAGAACTAGAGGATTCACTTCCCAAATGACTCACTCACATGCTTGGCAGTCTTTGCTAGCTATCGGTGTTCGTAAGGGCTGAGAGTCAAGGACCTCAGTTTCCACATGGTGTCTCCATGTGCACTTCGCCATAGTTTCTCATAGATTTTCTTGCTTCGTGGCTTTCAGGTTCACAAAGACAGCCCCGATAGGAATCAGACCTTGTCTGAATAACGAAAACCTGAACAGTTAAGTGTTGTTTATCGTACAAACATTCTAGTCTTCATACAATATTATAAATATTAATCCAGAATTCACTGGGCAAAGTAAACCAGTGAAACTAACTCATCCTTTGGATTATTTAGGTAAATAGATCCATTCTTCTTCCATTTACTAAGATCATTTGGAATGTGCATTAGTGCACCCACAATGGGAAACAATATAGAGATTAATCAGGAAATTAAAGATAGAACTCTTGTATGATCCACCAATTTTACTTCTCGGTATTTACCCAAAGGAAACAAAATCACTATCTCAAAAATATATCTATACCCTCGTGTTCATTGCAGCATTATTTATGATAGGCAAGATGTGGAAACAATCTAAGTGTCTTATTGATGGATGAATGGATAAAGAAACACACACACACACACACACACACACACACTAAGAATATTACTGAGCCTTAAAAAAGAAGGAAATCCTGTCATTTGTGACAACATAGATGGACCTTGAGAGCATTATGCTAGGTAAAATACAACAGACAGAGAAAGACAAACATTGTATGATTTCACTTCTATATGGAATCTAGAGAAAGAAAACAAAAAAGAAAAAAACCAAAAACTCTTAGATACATTGAACAGGTTGGTGGTTGCCAGAGGTGGGGTTGGGAGAAATGGTAGATATGGGTTTATTGTTTAATAAAAATAAAGGAATTGGAGCATCAGCTATTTATAAATTCATAATAATTTCTGTGTGTGTCTATGGAGATATGCATATAGTTTAATGATGGTTCCACATAATAAAGACCAAATTCCCTATGATGGTTTTCATGGGCCTTTGCAATTTAACTTTATTTCTAGCTCCATCTTATAACTTCCCCTAGCTTCTCATGTTTATCCATCTTATCTGGGCCTTGTGTTAATTCACATTTGGTCTAGCTATTGACAAGTTCACCTCTCCTAGTAGACTTATAGTAGGAGACTAAAGTTCCTTGAGAGCAGAGATTTTATTCCAGTCTATGCCCCCACTCCTGTCAGCCTAGCCATGCAAGGAGTGGGTGCATATACATGCTTATGAAAAGATGAATAATTCAACACCCCTTGCCTTTCCATTTCAATCATTCTATCTCCAAAATGGCAATATTGCTCGTGAGCTGCTCCACAGGGGAGCTAATTAATTCTCTGAAACTGGAAAATGTTTTGAAGTTCCACAGTACTTTGGAAGCACTCAAGAACATTAATATGTGCAATAAAGACATTATTATTACTTCCCTGACACATAAATGGTGAATAATCCACTTTAATGTGTTTGTTTTGAATACACTCAACAAATTTGCAAGAGGTAATGTATTGTTGGCTCATTTCTACTAATGGACACTTTGTGTGGACTGAATAAGATGTGGCCTCTTCTGGCTCTATTGTTTGTTCATTTCTCTAGCTTTCAGAGCTGTTATTATACATGCCTCCTGCTAGAAAGGTACCCATGATATGACAATCAGCCTTCTAGAGGTTCCGTGTCTTATCATGTAGGATGGGTACTTATGAGATTCTAGGATTGTACTATTAGTCCCCTGGCCATATAATTTCTGTAGGAAATGTAACTACAAAACTGAGTGATCCAGTAGAGAATTCCTATCAGCTGGAACTATTAGTCTTTTCCTGGAATTTTGGACAAGAAAACTGGGAAGACTGGGCTCATCTCTCTGACGGCTAAAGCTACAAGATGTAAACCATCAGAGCCATGAGCAGGCATGATATCTGCCATGTGGAGTAGGCCACACTGCAACGTGAATAATAAAGCTGCCACACGGGGAAAGATGTTAGAGGCAGAGTGATTCTCTTGTAGGGTCTACGTCCCTAGGTCCAGCCATTTGGAAGTTCAGCATGTCTCTGCTTTTCCCTGCTTTAATTCATCCTCTCTTTTCAAGAAATCACCTTTTTGGCTTAAACTAGTTCAAATTTAGTTTCCATCACTTGGGACCAAAAAAATTCCAATGGATGCAACATCAAAGAAAGATTTGAGAAATGCTTCTCAGAATATGTTTGATTAAAGGTTGGAGGGAGAGTAATTGGGGATACTTTGAGATGAGGCTTATATTTTAAGAAGTTAAAAGCTCAGTGAATAATATAAATGGAACCATGTTTTCCCAGATAGTAAATATAGGATCTTACATGTAAAAGCAGGATCCCAGTGTTTATTATTTACTAGAATGTAGGCTTCCTGAGGGTAGAAATTTGGATTCTTAACAACTGTACACTCGTGAATACAATAGAATTCTGTACATAGTAGGGGTTTAATAAATATTTGTTGAACAAGTTAATGCATTTATTTGTTGCATCTCTTCTTTACTCCTAGTAGAGTATGAAAAATGTCTACTTAATTGACCAACTACTGTGTTCAGTGTCATCAGACTTGTCATTTAGTTTATTACCAGACCTTGTAGTGGAGTTGGGGGAGGCCTATGGATTAAGAGAAGCTGTTCTGAGATTAAAGAGTTTGTTCAGCTTGTTTTTTTTTTTTTAATTTTTTTTATTTATTTATGATAGTCACAGAGAGAGAGAGAGAGAGAGGCAGAGACATAGGCAGAGGGAGAAGCAGGCTCCATGCACCGGGAGCCCGACGTGGGATTCAATCCCGGGTCTCCAGGATCGTGCCCTGGGCCAAAGGCAGGCGCCAAACCGCTGCGCCACCCAGGGATCCCGAGTTTGTTCAGCTTGTATGCAGACTTTATATGTTGAAGGTTAGTATTTGAACTCAGGACATCAGTCTCCAAAATGTGTGCTCTCTCTAATATACCACGTTCACGTATTAACATACAGGGCGGCGGGGGGGGATTTCTTCTGGAGCAATAAACTAAAAGGGGCTAGGGTTGGACTTGAATGCTGCCTTATATATAATTCCAACTCTCATTATCAAGGATTTAGTGAACACAGAATTAGTCCTTATTTTACGGACAAGTGAGTGCAGGTTGACAGCATTGCTTCCAGTACTCACCAGTCAATATCTCCTTAGAAAGTCTCATTATCAGGATGTAGGCTCCCCTCTTAATCCCCTTATCTTCCCATAAGGGAACTTCATTACACTAGGAGTCCCTGATAGCTATTGGTGCTCCACTGCATCCCTTTGGCATCACAGTTCCTAATCTTACAACTTCCTATTGCAAACACCTGCTACTCTATGCCTGGTCCCTTGAAGGGGAACCCTGGAAGTGTCCTAGGGGACTTAGTCCTTACCCCCTAAGACTGGTGGGTATTGACCAATAAATACCCTATACACTATTCCTCTATTGGTTTGACTCTATGGCATGTTCTACACTGTCTCCGAGAGATCCTTGGTGGGATTGTGCCCCAATTACTCAAAACACTAATTGGCTCAAAAGTAAACCCTTTATTGATTTTCTCCCCTCCTTTGTCTCATTTCCTTAGACCTCTCCCAGATCTTTCCAAATAAACTATTCAAACTCTCACCTTTATCTCAAGGGTCTGATTCTGGGCTAACCAGAGCTAAGTCATCTCTCTGGCCCTGTCATCCTCATCCTGAAGGGAGAGGGTTAAATTACGTGACAGATGAGTCTGAAAGAAGAAACTGATCACTATTACTTCAACTATTTCCAAGAGGGCAAGTTCATAGGACAGGCATATTTGGACTACCCTTTGCCATGGGCTTAAAAGTTTGCCTTCATGGGAAGGTCTTCAGTTAGTACCTGGATGGATAAGTCAGTTTAATTCAGGAGTGATGTATAGGACACACCCCAGGTCCTTACAGATCTAAAAATCATGCTCTCCAATCAGCAATGTAGTGGACATCTTGATTCTAACAAGATTAGATTCACATGATTCATAGACGTCAGCATGTAGAAACAACCCAAATAAACATCAGTTGATGAATGGACAGACAAAATAGGTTATATTCATGCAATGGATAATTATTTAACCATTAAAAGGCATGAAATATTGATATCTGCTACAACATAGATGGGTCTTGAGAACATGATGGTAAGTAAAAGAATAGAGTCACAAAATATCGCATGTCACATGATTCCATTCATAGATAATGACTAGGAGCTCTGCAGAGACATAACATGGATTAGTGGTTGCTTAGGGCTAGAGTGTGTGGAGGGGAGTGGGGAAAGGAGGAGACAGCTGAACCGGTGCAGGGTTTCTTTTTGAGGTGGTCAGAATATCCTAAAATTGGCCGGATGGGGGAATCCCTGGGTGGCTCAGCGGTTTAGCGCTTGCCTTCGGCCCAGGGCCTGATCCTGGAGTCCCGGGATAGAGTCCCATATCAGGCTGGCTCTCTCTCTCTCTCTCTCTCTCTCATGAATAAATAAATAAAATCTTAAAAATAAATAAATAAATAAAATTGGCCGGATTGATGGCTGCCCATATCTCTTAATACACTAAGAGCCATCGAAAGGTACACTTTAAATAGGTGAATTATTTGGTATTTGAATTATATCTCAACGAAACTTTCAAAGTTAGGTTCACACCATGATGCAAAACCTTAAGATAAGGGGAGGATGGGTTAAAGGTATATATATGAGAATGCTCTGTACTATCTTGGCAACTCTTCTATAAATGTAAAACTATTTTAAAATAAACAGTTTTTAAAATTGGATCTAAACTTGGGAAGGTCCTAACTTAGAAAGGTTCAAAACTTCTCTGACTCAGCTTCCCTACCTTAAGAGAGTGTTCTGTTGCACTATAATACTCATCTCATAAATCGAGAAAGCATGTATAACACTCACTATATCTGGCAAATAACCTCTCTCTCTCTCTCTCTTTTTAAAAATATTTTATTTATTTATTCGTGAGAGACACAGAGAGAGGCAGAGACATAGGCAGAGGGAAAAGTAGGCTCCCTACAGGAAACCCGATGCGGGACTCCATCCCAGGACCCAGTGATTACAATCTGAGCCAAAGGCCTAAACTCAACCGCTGAGCCACCCAGCTGTCCTCCTCTCTCTCTTTCTAACTAAAATCAAGACCTGGGTGCATAAAGCAGAATCGTCAATGTATCTCAGGCATCCCATTTCCTACCCCCACCCCCCAAGATCTCCCTTATCCTCCAATCTCCCAATTACTTTTCAGATACGAGGTTTGGGCTAACAAAGTGTGGTCAAAGGTTCACGTTCTTATGACTACAACTTAACATGTATAATGAGCCAACTCAGTTTGCCATGCCAGAGATTTGGGGCAGGGGTGGGGAGGGGAGAAGCTGGGTGACACTAACAATTGATGCCCAAGTTGCCCTCCTTAGCAATTAGCGGTTCTTGTTTCTTTTGCCTCCCATCATAGCTATTTTTGTTGTTATTTGTGTTTTGTGAAATGGTATCATTCCATCAGACCCACATGTAAGCCTCAAGTTGCTGAGGCAGGCTTTCCTTGCCTCCTTCAGTAGCACTCATGGAAGCCAGCACAATATTTCTGCTGGCTGGTCTGGAGTCAGTTTTGTATCTAATTATGGGGTTGATTTTCTTCTTTTGTATTCAAGTTGTCTCCACCCACTGGGGGTGTTAGAGATTTGACAAGGAAGCTTTCCCTATGGTCCCTGTTTCATTGTAAGAAGCCAAGGGCGTAGGGGAGATGCCCTTGTTTAGAGTGGAGGCTGGGGCTGCAATCCCTTCTCTAAATTTAAGGGACAAAGGAAGCCTGGGACAAGCCATTTAATTCCCCAGCCTTCGGTGTCTCCTTTATAAAATGAGAGGATTGGCTTAAATCCTGTCTTCTGTAATTCTTATTTCCTCCTAGCACTGACATTCTCTAAAACGCAAGCATTTTCCTGAAGTTTACTGACAAGTAGTTGCCAAACACCAGAGGAGTGCTGATATGTTGTTAGCTAATATTATCTCTCATCTGTTTGCAGCATCTTGATGGGAAATCATCCCCGGGAGCAGCCCTCTGTTCTGGTGTCTGCTCTGAGAACAGATTTAGAGAACACAGGAAGAGGGCATTATGGAGGCAGTGGATCCCTCCAACATGGACAGGGATGGTGGCATTCTGTTACGGTTCCAAAACTGGTACAGAGAAACCAATGGAAGGCAGGTCTTAGAGCCTGGAAAAAGGAGTATTACATAAGTACAATTTTACTTTCCGCGTTAATCTTTGCTGAGGTAATTGCCTTTATTCTATTTTCAGTGTGTTGTTGGCAATGCTGCGTGGCCTACTGACAGTTGTTCAATAAAATTAGAGATCATACCCAAGAGGAAAAGTGCAATATTCACTCATGGCCAAAGTTCTTTGAGCCACAGCACCCCATTCCTCAAGAGTTATATGGGAGAGAGGTGCTGGCTAGCATTTACCAGGAATCGAGATTGAGTGACGTTTTTAGGTTGTTGGATGTATCTGGCACACACCTTTGGACGTGAGGAACAACAATTTCAGCAAGGGGAGTGGAGGAGCTTTTCATAATGAAGGAAAATAAATGTCCTATTCTTCTTTACTTACCACATATTCACCTTCAGCCTCCCTACACATCACCACATAGAACTAAGTGCGCCCCTAAATCTCTCTCTAAAAGTCCACACCACACTATCAAACCCCTTCCCCCCACCAGTGTTGTCTTGATTCAGAGCGCTATCATTTCTCACCCGGATACTGTACTACCCTCCACAAAGGACTCCCTGTCCTCAGCTGTGCTCCCAACCTCTCTTCACTCTCAGGTCAGCAGTGGGAGCGATCCCCTGGCCTTCCAGAGTGTTGGTCACACACCTTGCTCAAAATTCCGTGGTTCTTAATCAAACCTGAACTTCATCACACAAGCTCTGATGTCTCACTATAATCTGCCTGCCAATTTCACCAGCCTCACCCTCTGGCATTTTCTCTTCTAGGGTCCTGCCAACCTTAGCTGTTCATGGTTCCCCCAAATTTACCACACTCTTGTGCGGGGATACTGCCTGGCATCTCAACCCTTGCTTCTAGCTTCTCCTTAACTTTTAAGTGTCTCTCACCAACATCCTCTCAAATTGCCTGTCCTAACTTACTAAGGACAACTCCTTTCCCATTTCCAATGTTCCATGTATATACTTTTAATATGGCTATAATCAAAATAGCATTTTCAGGGTGAATTCAAGTGCGATCATCTAAAGGCCACGTGGTGGATATTCAACTCCCTAGCACCATACCAGATGAGAGGTACTCAATGTCCTAGGATGAGAACAAAAAGAGCATTTTCTAAGCACTTAAGATATGACAGTCTCCATGTTTGCTTTTGGGGACATATAGGACAGGAAGGGAAAGTAAGCAGCCTATGACTTACATCTGAGAGAGTGATAAAAATAATGAGAGGATGGGCAGAGATATTAATAATAATAAATCATGCATAGCGAAAAGTCAATAAGCCAGAAAGTCCTTGAGTCTTGGGTAAAATTTAATAAATCATAGAAGGAAAAGCAAACTAAGGGTATTATTAAGGAAATAAGAACTTTGACTCCAAATGACTCCCTCTCTCTCAGTGAATGGAAGGCTCCTGGAGTTCTCACTATTAAAGCTTGCTGGCATATTTGAGGATGGCCATGGTAATCAAGCATCTAGCATATGAAGTGTATCAGAAAATGTAGATGTTCCAAAACAGGGAACTCTCCATAATCATTTCTCATAATCTGAAGAGATATTAAAAGGAATTCTTAAGTAGATGGCTTTATACCTATAGAATTTAATCATTTCTCATGATCTGTAGATATATTAAAAGGAATTCTTAAGTAGATGACTTTATGCCTATAGAATTTAATCATAACTCCCAGCAAAATTATTTTCTTATTCTCCTTAGCATTGAAGACTGACTTTCAGTGGGGGAGGTGAAGCAAAGCAAGTAACAGATAGGAAATTATAATCAGACTTGAAGACTGTATTATGGAATTAATATTTTATCAGGAACCACTGAAGAGTTTTGAACAGGTATGTCACAGTGACATTTGCAGGCCAGGAGTCTGACTGCTATATGCAAGATGGGTGGGAGGTATAAATAGAGGGGTGGGATTGTGAGAGCATGTATGACTCCAGGACAATAATCAAGGTGAGAAACATCAGTGTTTAGAATTAAGACAACAGAAGGGTAGATGGGAAGACATGTTCCGACAGAGGAAGACAATTCTAGGGTAAATTAAGGCATCCAATGTTATCTACATGACACATTATATGATGGATTCCAATTTCCCTTTCTCTGTGCTAATTCAGTGGGGTATTCCCAGCCCCACTGTGACAAATACAGTCGACTGCCCAGCCAAATGATCCTTCTCCCCACCATTCTTACAGTGGAGCCCATACCTCACTCTAGAAGCTGAAAACCTACTTTCTCAGCAGAATTTGCAGTAAGGGTGGGCATCAGACATACTTGCAGTCCAGTAGAAAACAAGGGGAAGCTTGCTGCCAGGACTTTCTTAGTAAAGGCTTTTCTCTCTGTAAAAAGAATCACAAGAGGAACAGTGTCTTTCTTTTACTGGTCATGCACCCTGTCATGCCCATGTGTGATGCCTCATACTGTGGCAGCCGTCTTGAGACCATGAGAGAAAAACATGAAGACAGAAGTCATTGTGTTGAGGATCAGGGAAGAATGGAAACAACCTGGTTCCTTATTGATGGCATTTGAGCTTTTAAACCCATCCTGAAACCACCTACCTTCAAACTCTTTTTTTATATGAAATACTACAAAGCCTTGTTTTAAAAGTTCTTGCTACTTGGGTCGCCTGGGTGGCTCAGTGGTTGAGCATCTGCCTTGGCTCAGGTCATGAACCCCGGATCCTGTGATCATGTCCCACATCAGGCTCCTTGCAGGGAGCCTGCTTCTCCCTCTGCCTATGTCTCTGCCTGTCTCTCTGTGTGTGTCTCGTGAATAAATAAATAAAATCTTTTTTTAAAAATTAAAAATAAAAGTCCTTGCTACTCAAAGGGTGGTCAGTGGACCAACTCTATCAACATAAACTGGAACTTTAAAATGGAAAAATCTTTGGTGCTATCCCAGAAAAACTGAAACAGAATCTATATTTTAACAGGATCCTCATCACCAGGTTAGGCTACTTTTAAAAGAGTATTCTGTTATTTTCCCTTTGAAAATTTAATTTAATAAATTTAATTATTTAATAAACTATTTAATATAAATTAAATAAGTTAAATATAAATTTAACTATTTAATAAACTCACTACATACAGCTGCCTTGATAACTAGAATTAATCATACTTTCTTCTGTTATTCCACAATATTTGCCCACCCCTCCATCATGGTATGTATTTTATTTTGCCACATATATGTAGTACAGTTAAAACTATCTGTGGCAATCTGACCCATACAACTTCACAAATTCCTTCAAAGTAGGCCCTACATCCTACCGACTTTCCTGTTCCCCTTTCTGTCCAGCATTAAGCTCCACAAAAACAAATATTCAAATATCTGTTGAATGAAAGAATAAAAGGAGTAATAATTTCTTTTATAATTCCTCTGGCCAATGAGAATTTGAGAACCTCTAATAGGTAGATATACTAGACTCAAAGGAATGCTCATGATCTGCCTTGAGCTATAAATGTATTGTTTTCTTATTCGACCATTTTTCCAGGCAAAGCCTTGCTCAACAGAGCTCTTTGGAGGCAAAATGCTCAATAAATCTTGAGTCTTCTTCATGGTGAGCCACATCTTTGTCATCTTCCAAAGCTTACTTGCCTTATTGTCGCTGGAATAAGGAAAGTCATCTCAGGGTTGCCCCGCTCAAAAGTCATCATATCTGGCCCTTTTGGGACCACTCTATCCGTTCACTGATGAATTTAAAGTCATCAATTCTACAAATTAAGCCATCTTTTAGCAGCAATTATTGGCCACTAAATATGGCCAGGAAGGAAGTTTCTGGCCATCCAGAACTCAAAGAAAAGCCAAAAAAGAAGCAGGCGCATTCAGCTGACTCTGCTTTCCTTAAAAGGCTCTGGCAGTGGCCAAGCTTAGAGAAGCTAGAATGTGGGGATAAATATAGAAAATTGATTTATCTTTTTTCATTTAATAAAATGTATCCATAGATTTCATAAAGCGGAAACCCTGCATCTAGGTCATCCAAAGAGAGGACACACACACATGAGAATAGCTTTGAGCCATTTTGCAACACATACATAAATATATAAAAACGTGGTTTGACTTTCTGTTTTATTCATGATTTTGTAAACACACTTGCACAGCCCAACGCATAACTGCATGCTCTTCTGCTCCCTCAATATCTGGCAAAACCACAGTCATTGTAGGTGTGGTAAGAAAAACCCAAAACGTAGGGTGAAGAGATAGGATCTGCTCCCAACTCTGCACTGGTTAAAGAGGAGAGGTGAGCCTGTCCCAGCCTGTTTGTTCAAATGAGTGCCATCCTTTTGACTATGAACACTCCTCAATCTCAAATTGTAGAGTGGATAAGAAAACTGTACACTGATTTAGAGGAAATAGTTTCCCAAAATTTAGGGAAGTTATATGAGATAATTTAGAAGAGGTTTCACTGAATTTTTCTGTTTCAACTATTTCATTTATTTATTGACAGCTCTAATCGGGTAAAGGAGCAGACGTGATATAGCAAAGTAATCCCTAGCAGTGCCGGCCATAATTCAATATTGTCGACTGAAAGCTAAACTTTATTGGACCAAATTGCCCAATAAGGCCCACAGAAAATCACACATGGACAGCTGTGGTTTTAAGTCCTCAATTGACTTTGCAAATAGGAAAATTGCAGAAGCTATTTCAGAATCTGGGAATGCTTATTAGCAAATTTTGCCTGTTCAAATTATGGCCTAGATTGAGAAAATCAGTCTTATAATTGTTGGGGGCATTTTTTCACTCCCAGAAGAAAAATTAATTTTATGTTTATATTAATAAGATTTTTTTGAGACACTATTCATTTGAAATTCACTGGAAGTTAATTCCCCAGAAAGGAGTTGGTTAACCAATTTATAGAGTTTCCAATTTGGGTTAACAGACATCTTCCTCATACTTATGATAAACGCACAGCAAGAAGTAGAGCCCTGAGCAGTTAGTGGCTTGCCCAAGGTCACTCAATTAGAGGCAGAACTAGGACCACGGCTTCATTACCCCTTTTAGAGCAGTAGTACTTAACTGGTGGTAATTTTGCTGTCCCTAAGAGACACTGAACAATTTCTGGATACATTTTGGTTGTCACAGTAGGGAAAAGGTACTACTTACACCTAGTAGTCTGGGCCAGGAATGCTGCTAAAGAGCCTACAGAGTACAAAACAGTTCCCCAGCATAGTAGTGATAAGGCTAAGAAACTCAGGGGAAGAAGTATCATTTAAATGATACTTACACACACATGCATGTATTTTGTACAAACACAAAAATGACCCGAAGATAAGATAGCTACATTATCTGACGCTTGTTTATAAGCAAAATGAGAAGAGTAATGACTGTTTGAGATTTTCCATGACACTTCTCTTTTGCTCATTTCACTCCCAACACCAGCATATCCTGCTATCTCCTCTATCAAATAATATTCTCAAAATAGCTGTTTTGGGCCACATCCACAGATGCTTCCCAGCCCTGGACATCATTCTTTTTCTCCTGGACCACCGCAACATTCTGCATGGTTCTCTTCAACTCTCCACCTGTTCAATCTGTTTTCTACTTGGCACTCACAGCGACTTTCCAAAGTGACCCTGATCATGCCCCTTCTTCTTTTTGTTTTTTTTCAAGATCTTATTTATATATTTACAAGAGACACTGAGGGAGAGGCAGAGACACGGGCAGAGGGAGAAGGAGGCTCCCTGCCAGGAGTCTAATGTGGGACTCAATCCCAGGGCACCGGGACCATGACTCAAGCCAAAAGGCAGACACTCAACCACTGACCCACCCAGGTGTCCCTATGTTCCTTCTTTTCATAGATCTTAGTCTCCAGTGGGATTAGTTCCATATCCCAGCCTGCTGTTGGAAATGAGTAGGACCAATTTTGGGTTGTCATAATAGTACCTGGGGGCAGAGCAAACGTATTGTCCTGTGACAGGAAGGATTGTGAAGAACTGACTTGCCCACACTGTTTAACACCTGTGACACAATGCAGTAGCCTCGCTGTCTGCCTAGCTCTCCAGCTTGCTCTCTTTGCTCTAGCCTGTGTGCTTGGTGTCCCTTGAAACTGCCAGGCATGGTACATTCTCAGGGATCGGAAGACGAGTTGCTCCCTGCCTCAAAAACTCTGCCACAAATATGTGTTGCCTTGTTCTCTCACTTCATTCTGGTCTCACCTAAACTGTCATCTGATCAGAGAAACATTACATCACCATCTTATCTAAATTAGCATCCTCTTCATTAAGGTGAGATTCTATTCTAATCAATGTTTCTTCATTTCATTTATCAATATCTGACACCATGATATAATATATATTTTTCAGTGTATTCTGTTTCTTATCTGTCTCTCCTTTAGAAAATGAGGTCCTAGAGGGCGGGGGCGGGGGGGGGAGTTGTCTGTTTTGCTTATCTTTGTATCTTCAGTACCGAGAACAGTACCTGGCACATAGAATATAGACAATATCTGAGAAATGAATAAATGAATCTATGTCTTTACTTAACTAGAAAAGTATCCTTTGGAAATGTGTGATCACATTTCCAAAGGATATGTGAGAGAACAATCATCAATTTTCCTTTAATTTGACAGCTGTATATAGTTTTAAAAACCAAATATTACTGGGGAAAAAAAGAACCCTGCATTCACCAACGTTTGCTTGGAAAATTATACTTAGGAAACAATTTTCATTGTTGTTTTAATTATTTGGTCACCATAATCTGTCTTTGTGGACTGAGAGTATAAATAAGTCAAGCTATTTCTCAAGAACTTCAGGAATCACGGAAGAAATTTCTTTTTTTCTTTCTCTATTCACAGAGAAAGATCTATTCACATAAGATATAACTGATAGTCTTCTTAAGGGATGCAAAGATTCATGGATTATTTTGTGCTGACAATTGTAAACATAGAAATTCAACAAGAACAGTGAAGAAGCCTTCCTCATTAACTCTGTTGGGAACCAGGCGTCTGGCAAAAGTGCGATTGCCCTGAAGCCTAGCTTCAGGCCAAGGAAACAAACTGCTTCTCTCAGGGAAAAGGATGAGTCTGGAGAGAGAGTCCTTTGATCAGCTTCCGTCCTGATCATCCTGATCATCTTTCTGAGCTCTGACTAACTCCCTGTGTCTCCCTCAGCCTCCTGGCTAAAGAACAATAGGGATGTAGCACAGCAAGGAAGAGGTTGTCCTGGGGAAGGAAATACCTGTAACATTCTTTGCCATTTGAAATCATTGACACCCTGTTTTTCGAGTCCTGTTCCATAGACCCAGAGCCCCGGTGGGTATTTCTGTGCAAGTGATTTATTGGGGGCTCCTCTCAGGAGGACAGTAGAGGAAACTGAACAAACTAAGGGAAGAAATCTAAACAAGGATATAATTTTCAGCCGATTCCATGGGAAGATCTGGTATATGAAGTGTACCATGGGGCAAGGAGACCCACTTTTTATAACCTTTTGTTAGTCAGTCTTGGCCTATGACTGCTCAGTAGGATGGGACATGACCCCCCTGGGGACAGCCGTGCACCCTGAGTAGCCAACAATCACAGAGGCTGCAAATGGGGTGTTCCTATCCCGTGAAGGGGATTTAGATGAGACACCAACAGCATTTGCTTTATGTCTGCTAGAGTCTGAAAGAGACATGAATCACAGTTTAAAAAAGAAAAACAAACCCCAAAGCACTTTCTCTAAGTATCACTGCTTGGCACAGCATTATTCATAGTGGCCTTGAGAATCATGTCTGGCATCTTGAGTTTCTTCTGAGGGAACTCTGCTAATGTAGGGCAATGCCGACATGGTATTTGCAATGCCGAATAACAAATATCTCCTTTTATCCTTGAAATATTCCAAGCATCTTACAAAGAGCCATATTAATAAGTCTCAGAGAACAGTGGATGAGGTTAAGAATATAGACATTAAAACATCTAACTTAAAAATTTGAAAAAGGAGTTCATTTTATCAGTAAATTTGAGTAATAGTCAACTGAAGTCATTGTAGCAAGTCCTTCAGAAATGTTGTTTGCATATATTTTCTTTTCATCTTTTTTTCTTTTTTAAAAATTATTTATTTGTGAGAGAGAGAGAGAGAGAGAGCCACAGGAGCAGGGGGGAGGGGTACAGGGAGAGGGAAAAGGAGACTCCCCGCTGAGCAGGAAACCTGCCATAGGACTCCATCCCAGGACCTTGAGCATGACCTGGGTCAAAGGCAGACCCCTTAACTGACAGAGCCACTCAAGGAGCCCCATTCACTTGTTTTCCTTAAACTGACAAACAAACAAACATATCTCTGAAGCAGCATGATCTAGTCCAGGATTCTCAATCCTAGCACTATTTACATGTTGGAACAGATAATTTGAGGCTCTTCTGTACTTTTCAGGATGTTTATGAACGTCCTGTCCTTTACCTACTGGATATCAGTGGTATCCCTGATCCATCTCAACCCCTCACATTGCCAAATATCTCCTAAGGGCAAAATTGCCCCCACTTGGGAACTCAAGAAACTCAGGGATAATCTTTGGAATCATGGCAAGGCCACAGACTTAAGCAAATTTCTTATGTGTCTTAAGCAAATTTCTTAGAAAGTTATTCTAAATTGTGGTTTAATCATATGTGAAATGAGAAAAATATCTCTCTTATGGGACTGCTATAATAATTTCAATGAAAAACAACAGTGTGGCACAGAATCCAACACATTAACCAGTGTGTGTATAGCTCTCTTCCTTTCCTTCTGGACTAAAATACTTTTAAAAGTGTTTATTGGATTCTTATGGGTAGAAGAGCAATGAAAGGATCACTTTATATGAGTTAGGTCACAAAATACGGTTGCACTTCAAAGATCTAAGGTTGAGAGAGAAAAAAAACCCTAATTCCTTCTAATTGGAAAATATGTCATTCCCACTTGCCCCCTTTCAGTTTTAACTGAAAGTGCTTTGAGGAGAGTTTATTGGAAATTTAAATAGACACTTACAATACCTAACCTTTTCTGAATGCTTGAATGTGTACCAGATATTATTTTAATAAGTTTATATGGATTATCTTTTCAATGGATATTAGGATATCTACTCAATTTTTAGATGAGAAGTGGAAGAGAAGGGTGAAGCAATTTCCCCAAAAGAAGAGAAAATAGTGGCACTGGAATTTATGTTGAAGAAGTCTGTTGGAAAGTAGAAGAGCCAGGTCAGCATCTACAAGGACAGTTGGTAGTTTGAGAAGGAGAACACACCAGGAACTAGAGCCACAATAAGTTGCCAACTCTTTGTTGACCTACCTCTGAAGTCATCCCGAAGGCACACTTCTTCCTTAAATTAAGATGTTAGAGGGCTTAAACATGGAAGAGTTGCTGCCACATGCCATATGCAGTTCAAATTAAAACTAGGAATCCCTGGGTGGCGCAGCAGTTTAGCGCCTGCCTTTGGCCCAAGGCGTGATCCTGGAGACCCGGGATCGAATCCCACGTCGGGCTCCCGGTGCATGGAGCCTGCTTCTCCCTCTGCCTATGTCTCTGCCTCTCTCTCTCTCTCTGTGTGACTATCATAAATAAATAAAAATTTTAAAAAATTTAAAAAAAAGCAAATTAAAACGATAAAGAATATGAAATTTAGGAAACCCCAAGAAAGTCCAATTTTTCCCATGATGAATATATTGATGCTTTCTTTGAAACATCTAATATCACGTTTTTGGAAAAATATTTTTTCCCTATATTTAGCTTGTCTCCTGTGGATCTTGTATTGATAACTCTGATTTTTTTCATCCTCCTACAAATGTCTTGATCTTGAATCTGTGATCTTGACCTTGATCTTGGATTAGAAAACTTCACTTTACTCTCCTAACCTTGGTCAGACACCCTCATTTGGACTTTCATGTTCCTTTTGATCTAGGGCAGACACCAGCGGACTTTTCCTTCAAAGGCCTAGCTAGTAAATGGATTAGGCTGTGTGGGCCATGGGGTGCGTCTCAGTCACAGATAGTTCTACCACTGTGGTTCAAAAGCAGCCATAGACAGTATATAAAGAAATTGACATGGCTCTGTTCCAATAATGTTATAGTTACAAACCAAAAAATGAAGGTAGTGGTCTAGATCTGGGCTGTCAAAAACTTCTTCAGTGACACAGAAAAAGGTAGGAACTTACTAAAAATTGTGTCACAATTTACATATGTCAAATGGTTAAGAAATACACAAATATTACAAGAAATATTGAAAAATGTCTGAGGTTTGCCTGTAAAAAGGTACTTTGGAACCACTATACTTTTTAGTTATTGCAAAGTGGTAGAAAGAGGGTTGTGGGATTATTCAGAAAGTTGTAACACCCGATGTGGATAGGTGTGACTCAGGACACATATGGTTTAACCCAGAGTACCAGGTAGATGAGTGAGGTGGAGGGCAGGGGGCGGCGCAGGGAGGGTTGGGATTCCTGTGTGGCTTGGTTCAGCTGGGTACAGTTTTCTGCATTCACAGAGTGCTTCTTGTAGATGAAATCACACATGAGCAAACACAAAATTCTTGTTATGCTCAAATTGTTCCTTAATATATTACTATCATTGGAACAAAGTCAAGGCTTCAAAGTGAGTGTTATAGCAAGACTGATGCCTCACAGGCATCTTGATGCTAACACATCAGACCATAATATGTCCAACCATTTTTCTTCGCCAAGTCTTTACAGAGAACATAGTCTGTTGATGCCATCAACAACTATCCAACCTCCTTTAACAAAATCTTTGACACGATCTTCAACTACTTCTGTCTCACTCGCTACATTCAATTAGTCATCAGCTGCTGTCAATGTTACCTTAAAAATGTGTCTCAAATTCATCCTCTCTTTTCCATTGAGAGCATGTTAACACTTATCATCTCTAGCCAGCACTCTTGCAAGTCTTTCTTTTTCTTTCTTTCTCTTTCCTTCCTTCCTTCCTTCCTTCCTTCCTTCCTTCCTTCCTTCCTTCCTTCCTTCCTTCTTTCTTTCTTTCTTTCTTTCTTTCTTTCTTTCTTTCTTTCTTTCTTTCTTTCTTCTTTCTTTCTCCTCTTGCTTCCAGTCCCATTTCCCTGTACCTGCTATCTGTGTAACCATCATAGTGATCATTCTTGGAGTAGGGGTTTCTAAGAATAAGGGCACTGAGTTTAAGTACTAACTTTGCTTCCCTATCTATATGATCTGAAGTAACTTACTTAACCTTTCTACCCTCAGTTTCCTCATCTAGAAAATGGGAATGCTAATAAATCTTGTGTCATAGGACTGGTGTCAGGATGAAATGTATAAAATCTTAGCAAAGTGTCCAGAATATTATTATTATTATTATCATTATTATTATTATTACATACACTCAGTGAATGGCAGTTGTGATCAAAACCATTAAGATTTTTAATTTTATTTATTTATTCATGGGAGACACAGAGAAAGAGGCAGAGACATAGGGAGAGGGAGAAGCAGGTTCCTTGCAGGGAGCCAGATTCAGGACTTGATCCCAGGATCCTGGGATCACAACCTGAGCCAAAGACAGGCACTCAAATACTGAGCCACCAGGAGTCCCTGATCAGTACCATTAATATGGTCATTAATGTCACTTTTATCAGCATCATTATCTCCATCATGAGGATAGCATCATTCTGGGAGAGTTTCCCCAGGTGAAAAACGACTTTAACCCTTTATGTCATTTATTTGAATTCAGTGTAAAGTAAGTGATAATTATTTAGTGCCTACTGCATACAAAGCAGCATCAGTGTAAATACTCAGTTGAAGGTTATCACCTAGGCTGACAAAAATATCACATTAATATCTCCCATTTAAAATAGATTGTCATGATGATTATAAATAAGAGTGCAAAGGGAATACAGGCAACAAGAAATTCTTGTTGGAGGATTTGGGAGGGCTCTGGGAGAGAAGATAGGAGGATTTGACTGGTCCTGAAGGATGGGTAGGGTCTTGAGAGAGTTAGGAGGGATATGCTCTACTTGGAACCATCCAGGGTTGGGTATGGCTAGAAGATGGAAGGTTTAGAAAGGAAAGATCTTCTGTTGTGACTGCAGTGTATATGAGGTGGGAGGAGTTGGGATAGAACATGGTTCACTGATGGACTAAGTTGCAGTGAAGGGTCAGTGAGTACTGCTCAGTCTACTTGGAAGTAAAGTTCAAGTCCACTCATTCATCTTCATTTCCACCATTGGGAAGTAGACCAAGCTTTAGCATTCTCTGGGGATAAGGTATTCCAGGTGGAGGAAGGTATAGGCCAAAGCTCAATGGTGGGGATATGCTGTGACTCTTCGTGGGTTGCCTCTAAACTGGAGTGGCTTGAGCACAAGGTCCAGGGGTAGAAAAGGAATATCTAGGAATAGGAATTATTATTATTATTTAATTTATTAGGCTTTTTAGAAAGAAGAATAAATGCTGAGAAGATGATGTCATGCCTAGCTCTTTCCAAACCTGCTGAGTCAGGACCAGCCCACAATAATCAGTTTCTAGTGGGTGATGGTGTTGCGCTGACCTCATGAGCTACTCACTCCCACCTCAGTGAGTGTGCCCCAGCCTGAGAGCAGCCCCTATATCTTGCTTCTACCAGTTTTATACTGAGCTCACCAGAAATGTCAGCCCCAGGGTTCATTCACCAAAGTCACTTCCAGTGAGACTCAGCTCCGAAGCATTCCTGAAAATGTGTTTGACATTAGCAACTGGACTTATAGTGTATGAGATGGGCTTGCCTCATGGATGTTTGCTTGCAACAGCATATAGAGAGACCAACAGAGGACAGGTTGTTCATCCCGAGAGCCTGGGGGATACTCTGTCTGGGTTACACAGGTGTCAGGATTGAGTCAGACGGGGTCAGGCAAACAAGTCTCTGATAGTATGGCCTGAGGGCACTGTCCTATTTTAGAACCTGTTCAAACTGCTTTCTGCAATAACAGAAGATCCATGGCTAAGAGCTGACAAAATTCATTAGCCTCTAATTCCTAACCTGGGTAAACCAGAGCTATAATAATTAGTAACCAGGGACTGAAGTATGACAACAAAGAGGGATCCTGGCAATATTGCTTCCTCACATTGGGGAGAGAAGCAGACATCATGCCTGACAGGGGCTCAGCAGATAAACACCACCCAGCGTTCGTGCCCCTGTGCAGAGATGGTTCTGAGGTGCCCTGCACTGTCTCCAGAGTTCCAGAAGGGTCAGTCTTCCACAGCAGGACCCGGGTAGAGAACTCACCCTCTGCTGACTGCCCCACTTCCCCACTGTCCTATCTTGCTTTCTGATGTCACCTCCCAAATAAACTGCTTGCCTTCAAGTTCTTCTCACTTCTTCCAAGGGAATCACCCAGCACAGCTAGGTAGAACCTGGCAAAGAAAACTTGTAAGAGGGATCTCTGTGTGGCTCAGCGGTTTGGTCCCTGCCTTCAGCCCAGGGCATGATCCTGGAGACCCGGGATCGAGTCCCGCGTTGAGCTCCCTGCATGGAGCCCGCTTCTCTCTCTGCATGTATCTCTGCCTTTCTCTCTGTATCTCTCATTAATAAATAAATAAAATATTTTTTAAAAATGCAGTTTTTTAAAAAAAGAAAGAAAGAAAACTTGCAAGAAAGGAGAGAGGGAGGCTTTGGCTGAAAACGTAATAGGAGCCAGGTTCTCTGCCTGACACTTGCCTTGTATTCACTCTGTCTACCCCCTCAATACTCACTCCTGCACAGCGAGACCACTCACCACAAATTCCTTCCACCCCTGACCAAGGCTAGACTTTCCCATCTACAAGAACACTCTCTGCTACAATCTGGACAACTCGGAGCTGAGACAGAATGATTGCCATCAACCCTTGATGGATGGCAGCCAGTCCCACACCTCTTAGGAGACACAGCTTTCAGGCATGTCTCACCCTGTTTCCCAAGATCCCTGTAGGGCTGAGTCTCCAAGCCCATGGCGGCGACTTGACCACTAACATGCACTTTGAAAGCTGCCTTTCCTTCCCCCTCCCACTTCCTGGGCCCCTACAGTACCTCCTGAGACCACCTCCCAGACAAAGCCCTGCCAGGGGATCTGCTTCTGGGGAGGCCAGGATGTAGTAATAATGACGATTATTCATTATTCTAAGTGTTTTCTACAAATTAACTCATTTCATTCTCACAAGACCATAATGTCCTGGGTACTAATATTTTCTCCATTTATAAATGAGGAAAGCAAGGCATAAAACATTGATTATCTTGCCAAGGTCACATGACTGGTAGGTAGAGGAATCAGGTCCAGCAACCTGGCACAAGAATTGATGCCATTTTTCATAATAAGGAATCTAGGCTCAGAGAGGTTAGTCACCTTACCAAAAGTCACACAGATGGCAAGTGAGAAGGCTGACATCAGAACCCATGTCCATCTGCAGCCAATGCACTTTACTTACTAATTAACAAAAATCTGGGCAGCCCGGGTGGCTCAGTAGTTTGGCATCGCCTTTGGCCCAGGTTGTGATCCTGGAGACCTGGGAACGAGTCCCACGTTGGGCTCCCTGCGTGGAGCCTGCTTCTCTTTCTGCCTGTGTCTCTGCCTCTCTCTCTTGCTCTGTTTTCTCTCACGAATAAATACATAAAATCTTAAAAAAAAATAATTCCTCCTTGAGGTCCTTGCATGCATTCAGCCTCCCACTTGATTTTCTGAAGGAACAAGCCTGGACATGTCACCTAGAGCCCCATGCAGTGGTGCATTGCCTCACTCCACTCTATACTCTTGTGCCGAGAAAGACGCAAACCCAATGAGGTATGATAGGAGGGAACCCCCAAGCCACCATGCAGCCTGAAGCTACCTCATGCTTTCACCTGATGTCTTCCAAAATGTGAAATTGCTTAACAAGAATTTGCTTTCTTACATATTTCTGATCCTTGATCCTAGCACAACAGCTGGCATTTGATGAATGTATTGTTCTTCCAAAGCAAGGGGAAAAAGAATAAGGTTTGTGCTTTAAGAAAACATCAAAGCTTTTGTCTTTCAGAATTGTTCTCTAAGTCACTCCTAAGTCACTAGCCACATCAGTAGGAAGAAAGGACTGAAAAACCAAAGCATATTGCAGTGGGATGCCTGGTTCAAGTCGGAGCTATGGTACTTAACTGTGAATTTATGGACATCGCTTCACCACTCTGAGCCTGACTTTTCACAAATGAGAATAATAATAGTGCTGGCTATATCAACCTAAGGTGAGGACTATCACGGAGTAAGGTATAGGAAAAACTTTGCAAATATTAAGATGCTGTAATGTACTAGGGACACTGCAATATTGCAAAGCAGGATTGTGTGTCTCTTCTTTTAATTCTGCCAATATTAACTAAGGTAATAAGTATTTATGGAGTACATATGAAGTGCCACACTATTCTGTAGGCTCTGAGGACACAGGGTAAGTAAAACAATTTCTTGCCACATACCTTAGTGCAACCAAAGTAGGTAAATACTTAGTTTGTTAGAGGGTGGGAAGCCCTAAGGGGAAGATGAAAGCAAGGAAAGGTAGAAGAAGTATTGGGGGAATTACTGCACTTTTAGATATAGTGGCTAGGAAAGATCTCTCTGAGAAGGTTACATCTAGGTCAAGACTTAGAGAAATGAGAGTGTAGACCACAGAGGAATAACTCAAGGTAGTAGGATACTCTGGGGTTCCAAGGAACACACTTTGGTAAGTACTTCCCTGGTGGCCAGACCAACCTCTTGCTCTCTATGATTATGATCCTTTAGAAGAAGCAGAGTGTGCTTCAGTTGGGCAAAAAGGAAAGTGACCTTAGATGCTCTTGTAAGTTATGGGGTTCAGGACATGCTACCCCCAAATATAGCAGCTTGGCATATTAAATATCTGAAGCTGAAGGATTTTCTTTTTAAAAAAAAATGACAGGAGCAAAACATTTTCACCCTTCTTTCCTGTAAGCAGGAGATAAATCCCTCACGTGAAAGGTACGCTACCTGAATCTGGAGAGAGGGAGACATTCTTACCACCAGAGATGGGGAACTGAGGGCTGAGAAATCTACACAAAACTTGTTAAACTCATTCTTATTTTCCTGGTTATTTCTTCAACATTTACTACCCCTGGCCCAAATGCCTCTGTCTTGTTTATTTTTTATAAATTTATTTTCTACTTATCTAAAAAGGTATAAAAAGCTTCCTGCTTGGGGTGCCTGAGTGGTACCATCACTTAAGCATCTGACTCTTGGCTTCAGCTCAGGTCATGATCTTAGGGTCCTGAGACTGAGTCCTGTGTTGGGTTCTGTGCTCAGTGTAGACTCTGCTTGAGCGTCTCTCCCCCCCCCTCCCCGTCTCCTTCTGTCCCTCCTGCTCATTCATGCTTTCTCCTCCCACAAAAAGTAAATAAGTAAGTAAGTAAGTAAGTAAATAAATAAATAAATAATAAAGCTTCTTGCTCTGGGTCTACATTCTCTTGTGAAGTTTCTCATGTGAATGCAAAAATTCAAGGAAATGGAATATGCTTTTCTCTTGCTAATCAATCTTTGTCAGTTCAATTTTCACACCCAATCAGGGACCCTAGGGGAATTGAGGAAAACTTTTTCATCATCGCCATAAGCTACTTGCCATCTAATAGTTTCTCTTATCTGGAATCCCTGTTCAGGAAACCTGAGAAAATAACCCATAAAGCTTTCATGAAACTGGCAGCTCAAGAGAACCACTCTGCAAAGCCTGCTAATTCTGCAGACTCTCCAGCTCCCATTAGAGCTGTTAATTAGAAGAGAACATTCGCTATGCAGAGGGTGAGTGCAGAGTTGGCAAGTCCTGCCCAGTACAGGGTCCCCCTGTCATCAGAAAGTAGAAGGGACCTATGAACCCTTTCACAAGCCAAAATGGCATAAAGTGAAGCAATTACCATTAATTTATATGGAAAAGTTTTTAAGCATTCCTAGACCCCCTCCAAAAATAACCTCTTGGGCTTTTCTGATACCTTAGGACACATCTTGCTAATGGATGCAGAAGATAAATTGAGATAAAGCACAGATGTTCAGAGACACAGTACAAAGCCACGCTGGCCTGATGATGCTGGGATGCGGAATGTAGTTCCCAGGGAAGGGATCGGCGGGGGCGCTGTCACTACTTAGGGTGTATGCTGCCTCTCTCACTGCAAAACAAATACTGAATGGTATTTTCACTTTTTGCCTTTTTTTTTTTTTCATAAAAGCAAAAACCCTTTCCGGATTTCTCTTGGCTTGCAAAAACAGGTGCTAGCATAGGTCTTTTGTAAAAGCAAAGTGGCATGTCGCAAACTTTGAAAAGTGGGGGCTCCTGCACACTTTCTGCACAGGGATGCCAGCTGTGTTCCAGCCAGCTGCTTCTGACGGCAGACCCGGCAGCGGCCGCAGCGCTGGAGAACCAGGGCAAGCTCAGCAGCCTCCTAGGCATTGCAGAGCTACCGAGGGTCCCCGACAGCACAGAAGCACCAGGAGGTCAGCAGCGACCCCAGAGTGACCAAGCTGGTCTCAGGTTGGCCAAAGAGTGCATTCGGACCACCTGAGCGTCAGTTAGATGTAGGGTGTTTGTCGGGGCTGGAGCACTGCACAGGCCTGCGGAGAACAAGAAGCAGAGCGCTGGGCCCAGGCAACACCTTCAGCCTGAATCGTACTTACCAGGTGTTAGGCTTCAGTTGCTGTGCTCAGCTTCATAGTCCCACTCCTTCCACTAAGCAAGACGAAAGGACTGAACATGTCTCATTTACCCTGGGATGTGGTTTTTTCTGTCTTTTCTTTTTTTGTTGTTGTTTTGTTTTTTAATGTATTTATTCATGAGAGACATAGAGGCAGAGACATAGGCAGAGGGAGAAGCAGGCTCCCTGCGGGGAGCTCCATGTAGGACTCGATCCCAGGACCCGGGGATCACAACCTGAGCCCAAAGCAGATGCTCAACCACTGAGCCATCCAGGTGCCCCATTTTGGGATGTGTTCTTGCCGCTTAGAGATAAAGAGACCCAGAGGTGGAGAGCAAGAGATAAGCTTCTAACTCCAAGCACGTCTAGCCAAGGACCTCTGGCAAGGCGGTAAATGCCTCTTCTGTGTTTCAGTATTTCTGTCTGTAAATTGGGAATTCATTTCTTCATCTAACAGAAATTCTCCCGAGGATACACCATCTCATTGAAAGTAATAATTATGTTACTTAAAATGGGTTTTTTTGATGATCAGTCAAGTGCAGACACAAAATAGCAGCTGGGAGGGGCATGAGAGTGAAAGAGATCTGTTACACTCACAAGTCCTAGAAGAGAGAGGCATGGCAGGCCATGCAGGGGGCCAGTTCAACAGGGGAGGGAGGGCCCAAGGAACAGGCTCCACCAAGTAGGTGGTGAGCCAAGAGAGAATGAGGACGGTGGGCCAGTGCCTTTACTGGGGGTCAGAGTGGAGTACACAAGCCAAAAGTGTGAGGAATTTCATTGATGTGTTCAAATGTCAGTAGGTCATACTCCAGGGAGGAACAAAAAGAGGAACTTGTGATTGGCACCAGCCTCATCACACTAGTGTGCCTGGTCACGGGGGTAAAATGCTCATTGCCTGTTTATGGATCAGTTGAGGTAGCAGGAGAATATGAAGTTTTAAAAATTTATCATACAACATCCTTAAAGGAGAGACGATATTGTTCGAGTCTACCTGTGCAGGACAGCCCACCGGGGTATAAACCATCATACAAAAAATGCCCAGGTCCTTCTGGCAAGACCAAAATCTCTCTGGGGATTTAGATTAATATGCAAATTTGCAAACACATGGATGGAACTAGAGGGTATAATGCTAAAAGGCATAAATCCGTCAGAGAGACAAATACCCTATAATCTCACTCATGTGGAATTTAAGGAACAAAACAAGGAGAAAGGAGAAAAAAGAGAGAGGGAGGCAAACCAAGAAAAAGACTCTTAACTTTAGAGACCAAACTACCAAACCGTTGGTTGGTGGGGGGTGGAGGAGAAATAGGTGAAGGGGATTAAGAGATTAAAAGTACACTTATCTTGATGAGCACTGAGTAATGCAAAGAATTATTGAATCGCTATATTGTATGCCTGAAACAAATATAACACTGTATCTTTACTGGAATTAAAATAAAATTTAATGAGCAATATGCAAATAAGTCAGACTACGGGGACTCCTTCAGGACCACCAGGCATCCAACACTTTTACCAGCCTCTCGCCCATCTTATCATCCTGCTCATTGGATTCTTACTGGTAAATATGTTTCCTCTAACCTCTTTCATTAGAAACTAGTTGCACACCAAATGTAGATAAAATGTGTGTTTTATATAAAAAAATTGATATTTGATGTTTCTTTAAATAAGATTTTTTTTCCCATTTAATCATATCTCTATAAGGTAGGAAGCGTGAAATGAAGTTGCCAATTTTTAGATGAGAACCTGGGGGCTCAGAGACCTTAGGAACCCACAGAGGTCACACAGTTAGAAAGTGGCAAAGCCCGCCCTCCTCTGTTTGATTTCAATTCCCAGATCTAACTGTAAAGCTATATTAGTTAACTATTTCTGCATAACAAATTACTCCCAAATTTAGCAGCTTAAAATAACAAACACTGGTGATCTCACTCAGCTTCTGAGTGTCAATCAGGGAGCATCTGAGAGGAATGGTTCAGGTTGAGGTCTTTTTTTTTTTTTAAGATTTTATTTATTTATTCATGAGAGACAGAGAGAGAGACACACAAACACAGAGAGAGAGAGAGAGAGAGAGAGAGAGAGAGGCAGAGGGAGAAGCAGGCTCCATGCAGGGAGGGTCGCCCTGAGGTCTGTCTTAAAGCTGCAGCCAAGATGCTGCCTGGGGTTGCAGTCATCCCATTGCTTCCCTGGATCAGAAGATTTAAACTTGCTCCCATGGATGCTGGTGGGAAGCATCACGTGTAGGCCTGCGCATAGGGCTGCTTACAATATGACAGCTGGCTTTCCCAGAGTGAATGACCTGAGAGAGAATGATACCCAAATACACATCCTAGGAGATATATTACCTAATCTCAGAAGTGACATGTCATCGCTTTTCCCATAAAATGCTACTGGTCACAGAGACCAATCCCAGGAGAATGAGAAAGGCACGATACAAGCGTGTATATTCCAGGGGATTGGGACATTGGCGAGCCACCTTGGAAGCTGGATTGCCCAGCAGAATCTGATGTTATCACTTGAAAAGGACTCAACAGCCCCCTTGGCTTGCGGTCTTCCTACCAGCTACACATCAGCATGGAGAATATAGGGGGAAGGCTTTTCTAGGCATCTTTTTAATATAGAGACCAGGAAAAAAGAGAAAGAGAAGGACTACATAAAAATGTGTTATTTTTGCACCCTTTACCAGTGCCTTGAAAACATTGGACAAGATATGTTGAGGATAGTTAAACCTTCTTAGGACATGTACACACTCATCTTTTGATGAGAAACAGAAAGTGAAGTGAGGAGAGGATGGAGTTTACTTTTCCAGTCTTTCTAGACGCAGATTCCCCATCAGATTTAGTGCTGTTTTTCTCATAACATGGCAGGATATAATCTAGCTCAGAAACTAAGAAATCCTGATGGGGAGAGACAGGGAGAAATGAGCCATAAATGTTGGATATGTTCCACAGCACCAACAGATGATAAACTCCTGCTGCTCCTTGCATAGATCTGTAGCCACAACAGCACTTGCCTCTTATAAAAATAGCAGTTGGAGTGGAGAGCATTTCTAAGATAGTAGAGTGTCACCTTCATTATTATACATGAATAAGCTACACAGATGAAGCATGTGGAGGCTAAAGCATCAGGCAAGAGAGACTTAGGGCATAGGCAGGGGTTGATTTTGTCAGGGGGTTCTAGAAAAGAGTTAGTTATTCATCACTCTTTCAACTAGCATGTAGGTAGCCTTTACTATGAGATGGCTACTAAGCATTTGGGGGAATATTAAAATATATGGGGTGCAGACCCTGTTTTCCAGAGGTAGCATGCTATTGATCGATTCCTATAGATTTGATAGACATATCTTTAATCACTTATTCATTCACTAACCAGATATTGTTGTGTAGACACTGTGCGGGACACTGATGTGGCAAAGATAAGTAAAATAAGTGTTCTGTTCACCAGAGCCCACAGTATGAACCTCTGGAGGGTCAGGATTGCAGTGGATCTGGAACGATAAGGGAAGAAAGAACAAAGAAGGCACCCAATTCAGTCTGGGAGAGAGAATGGAGAAGTTTCTAAGAGGAAGTGGTACTGGAACTGAATGTCAGAAAGAGAATTTAAAACATTCTTTAAATGCATGCAATGTAATATGTATAGAATTCATAACTGCCTTGTATAACTGACTTTCCATCTGTCTGTCCACCAGGCACGTGGCTTAGAGGTTACAGTCATGGGCTTTGGATCCCAGTTATGCCACCTACTAGCTCTGGAACTGTAGGTAAGTGACTCTCTGGATGCCTGTTTCCTCATCCACAAAATGGGGATACTATGAGAGATTATTCCCCATGATCATTATGAGAATTAAACAAATGAGTTAATGTCTGTGAAGTGCTCAAAAGAGTACCAAGCACAAATAAGTACTGAGAGTGCCCCACGCTCTATGTAGGTATTACTTATTTCTGTCTACAGAGAGAGGCAGCAATAAAAATTTTCCACCGGGATGCCTCCCAGTGATATTCCTCGGTCATAGGACATAAAATCATGGCTCACAAAAGAGAAAGGCCAAGATCCTGGTTTTGAGAGTGGTTGTAGAGAAGAGGTGAGAAGTCTTTATGGTTATCCACCAGGAAAAGCCAGAATTGCAAACTTTTGGGCAAGAAGCAGAAGCAAGAGCCAGGCATCTCAGATCTTCACAGTATCAGAGGCCTTGATGTTGGGACTTTTGTACAGATACCCTCACAGATGCTCTGGCTAAACTGACCACAACGTGGAGGGACCAGTGTGCTTGGGTTGCATCTCCAGCAGCTTTCTGTGGGGTAGAAGATGGGCTGCTTTTAAGTTCCATGTCCTCATTTTGTCTCCCCTTCTCTACTCTCTCCCCTTGGGAGGCCCAGAGACCGAACCCATTGGGGAAACTGAGCCTGCAATCAATGTATGACTTGTATACAAGTAACCGCTCTACAATGTATGGAGTGAGAACCCTTATTTGAAGCAAAAGAAATAAAATTAATGGTTACAGCATTTTGTCTACATTGTGGTATCATGTTATATATGTATCATTCCGTGTTTAGCTTCAAACCAGCCTCCTGAGGAAGCTAGTATTATCACTCCCATTTTAAAATGAATGAGGAAATATTCAGAGCAATCAATAAGTTCTCTGATGTTATTATTAGCAATTGGAAGAGCTGTGTTGTGAGCATAGATCTATACGACTTTAAAGCAAGTGCTTGTAACTTCTGTGATACGTGGTATCAAAATTAAGGAGTTCTAGAAATCCGGAGAAGAGTAGAGGGGAAAACGGTGAGGACTTCCCCAGAGATTGGGTATTTGGTTTGATTATCAAAAATGGGTAGTGTTTTACATGTGAAAAAGGTAGAACAAGTCATTCCAGATGAAGAAATGCAAAGGTTATGAGGGCATGAGAGTTACGAACTTCCCAGGGATATGGAGAGGAGGTCAGTGTGGCTAACACATGGGAATGTGGCGCTTCACAAAGCTACCTAGGGTCACTTTCAAGGAGGTTCATTTGTTCTTTCAACCTAATAAAAATGCAAGCTCTTCTTTAGAGTGAGATGGTGGGAAAGGGGAATGAGGGAGAGGCTCTGTGTCCTACCATGTAGCACACACAGGTGACATTCTGTTCCAACAGCCTTTTGCCTATGGCTGATGCTCAGATCTGCATCACTGTCTGAATAGGTGGCATGACCTCTAGACACTGCAAGGGACCTAGCTGTCTAGACCGAACTTGATGATGTGAAATGAGCAGCAGAAGAGAAACCTGTGAGGAGCTGAACCTTAGACCCAAGAATGATGGATTCTGAAGCAGAGGGGTTGCCTGGCTAGGCCAGGAAGGAATCCCCTCTGGCTCCTCTGGGCGATACTGACAATTCCCATGGTGATGCCAGTTTGGACACAACCATTCCACAGACAGCCCATGTGTTTCTGAATTGGAGTTCATGGAGATATCAAGTCTGGGATTTGTTTTTAATGATCTGTTCTTTCCCTATACCATCCTGGACTAGAAATCACCCCCAGGCAGCTAGCCTGTCACTTTCAGAGAGGTAATGTGAATCCCAAACAATAGAACTCTGACCTATTCACTATGAGAGCAGGTAGGGTATCACTTAAACAAAACAAAACAAAGCAATGAAGCACTGGTTTTGTAATCAACGGTTCAGATTCATGCCCCAGCGCTTGGCACTGAGCTGTCCCATGACTTTGGACAAAGAGTTTACCTTGCCTACTCCTCAGTTTTCTTAACTATAAAATAGGGTCAAGAAAGTGTCCCTCACAGGGTGGATGGGAACAGAAGTGAAATAATGTGTGTGAAAAATCACTGTTATTTTAAAGCTTCAAGCTTTTAGACTGCATGAAAAATAGGTAGGTTGTCTCATTACTTTCTTCATAACAAAAGTTCTAAATTTGATGAAGCACAATTTATGTTTCTCTTTTTGCTGCTTTCAGTATCATATCTAAGAATATATTGCCAAATCCAAGGTCACAAAGATTTAAGCCTACATTTATTTAAGAATCTGAGGGAAACACGAGGACCCCTAAAGGGGTCCCCTTGAACACTACTTGTGCCCTGCTCTGTTAGGTCCCCTGCAAGGACAGTAGAGCTTCTTCCCGGGGACAACCAGAAGAGAGAAGACTTTGGGACACTGTTGGCTCCTGTTTTAGGCAAGGTCTCCGATCACCTTCACATCCTTCTGTGTCCTAGGAAATGTTAGAGATGGTGACATCCAGGTGCATTTACCTTTAGGTGTCTTTTTTTTTTTTAAGATTTTATTTATTTATTCATGAGAGACACACACAGAGAAACAAAGACACAGGCAGAGGGAGAAGCAGGCTCCACGCAGGGAGTCTGACATGGGGCTCGATCCTGGGTCTCCAGGATCATGCCCTGGGCTGAAGGCAGGCGCCTAACCACTGAGCCACCCAGGCTGCCCACCTTTAGATGTCTTGAACAACAGTACAAACCCCAAAAGCACCTCTCTCTCTTGCCCCCTGGCATCGCTAGTTACTATCTGTTTGCAGTTTGGTGGTCTTGAGAAAGTCATTTCATCTCTCAATGCCTCACCTTTGTCATCTGCAAAATGGTGACATTAATAGTACTTCCTTCGTCGTACTATTATTGTGGAGAATACTCATGATCCCATATATAAGCAAAATGCCTGGCACATAATAAGCACTCAATGAACATTAGCTACTACTAACATTGTAATTACTGCAGTTCACTGCAATCACCTCATTCCTTTCCATGGGGGACTCAGCCCCATTAGCCCCATTGGACCGCACATTCCCTGGGAGTGGTCCAGCAAGAGGGGAGTCTCCCATACAGTAAATGAAGAGCAAATGAACCCAGAAAAGCCAGTAACCCCAGTGGACAGCAGTGGGCAGACAGCATGACAGGAGAACTGCTTGGAGAAAACAGAGCTGAGACTCAAAATGAGTTGATGTCAAGGCCAAGTAGGGAGGCATGGCCTGAGCACTCATCCCAGGCCCGGTCCAGGCACCCTACAGGGTGAGAGTGAGGCCAGGACCATCTGGGAACTCAAGGTAACAGGTAGTGGAGGCCCCGAGCTGCACATTAAGCAGCCGGGATTCCCTCCCACTCCCACGGGAATCAGTGTTTTCCAAACTTCAGCCAGTATCACCTGCACAGGTTTTGCCACATCTGAGTAATGCGGTATTTCTTAATTAACCTCTTAATATTTTCCTTAAATTAATTTACCTTTTTAATTTTTTTATTTTATTTTTATTTTTTAAATATTTTATTCATTTATTCTGAGACACACAGAGAGAGGCAGAGACACAGGCAGAGGGAGAAGCAGGCTCCCTGTGGGGAGCCCAGTGTAGGACTCCATCCCCGGACTCCAGGATCACGCCCTGAGCCGAAAGGAAGATGCTCAACCACTTAGCCACCCAGGTGCCCCTAATTTACCCTTTTTAAACTTAAATAAACCTATTATTGTTGTCAGTAATAATCCATATCTTCTGCTGTAAATATAATGGCAAAACAAGTAAAGTAAAAACAAATTACTTTCATAAATGCTTGCTAGATACTTTTGCCTGCAAAGGCTCTGAGCCTACTGTCTCTTGGCTAAAAAGGGAAATCAGTAGGTTTTCGAGGAGTGTGAAAACCATCAAGCACATATGGCAAACTTTTCACTTAGAAGGATGGAGAGGAAGCTGGGAAGGGAATGAGCTTGGTGCTGTGGAATCCAATGTCAGGTAATGCTGTCACCATGAGTTTCTTAAAGCATCCTCAGAGCTGCCAGGGGCAGAGTTCCCACAATTAGGGAAACCCTCTTGGGGTGATAGGAACATCGTTTAATGGTTTTAAGGAAGAAAAATTACCCTTTTGTAACATCTCTGTGGCTATGTTGAAGAGTGTAGATTTATGGGCACTAAGACTGGTGGCCAAGAGTTCAGGTAGAGGCAAATGACCACAGCCCAGGGGAGAGGTAGTGAAGGTCTGAGAGAGGAACGTTGTAGGGCTCGGGGGTGGGAAGTGGGACAGAGAAACCACTGATGGAATATTCAGGGAGCATATACTGTGCTTGCTGATTGGCTATGCAAAGAAAGAATCTAGGATGCCCTCCCTGGGCTCAACTTGGGCCAGGGGAATATGACGGAACCATAGCGGAAGAGAGCTTTATAGGTGACGTTCTCACTTCTCTTTTCTGGACTTGTCCATCAACTTCTTCTAGGCTTCCAGGGTCTTCCAGCTGACTTTTAGGTGCCCAGACCTTCAGGATGCCCCCAGTCAGACCTGCAGAAGAGTTCATACTCCAAACCCATGAGACTGCTTAGGATGGTCCTGAGGTAAGCCCTGGCTGAAGACAAATCACTCTATATCTTGCTGTCTCCATTCCACTACAAGTATACAGTTGAGGACTAGTTAAAAAGAAAATCAAGTACGGGGGCAAAATGAACCTCAAAATTCACCCAGAGAACCCCACAAATCCAAGTGTGGATTCCAGGATCTCATTTTTTTTTTCCACTTGGGGACTAAGCGGGGTTGAGAAAGTTAGAGGCTGCATGCATGCATTTATATCTGAGATGATTTCCTAGTGCTGCTGGGGGAACAATTTCTTTGGTCTCAGGCTTCCTTATTTCACTGCCCAGACAGATATCTTTAATTGCTGCCGTGGAATTCCTGCCCTTTTCTCGAGGGGCCAGTGGTCTTCACATCAAATTGCTATATCCTGAAAATGACGCTATCCATCTTATTTCTCCCTGATCCAAATGAAAATATCAGCTGGCAGCCACAGCAGCAAGTGGCTAATGAACTAGCTCACACTATGGTGTAAATGACTATGAATAAGTTAACTGTCTAACACTTAGTGACAAACTAATCCAAAGTAATAAATATCTTATGTGGAGTTTCAGATCCCCGGGGCTTTATTTTGAAGTAGCAAATCCATCTTTTCCCTCCTGTTATCTTACCCTAAATCAACCGACACCAAGGCACTAAAGTTTCATTGATTGGATAAGAGTGGTCCATAAAAGACACTCCCAAGAGTGTCATCAGCAGTCTACTTTCAAGTCTGGCCATAGAGTCCATTAAGTTCTGAAACAAACACCTTCTCCTATTTTTAAGAATGATCACGTCTATTTCAAAATGAAAACGTCTCCTTTGGTAATGCTTTAAATTGAAAAGACACTAAAGGTAGTGACAAATGCATAAAGGCCCTCTGTGGGATCAAAATATTTCTGTGTGATTTTGTTAGTTAGTGATGTAATTTGACATTTCACGGATACTTCAAACATGGTATCTGATTAGGAAAATGGAAGGGGAACACGGGAGAAAGTGATAAACATTCCTGGAATTATATAGGCAAACTATGGAGTTCACTATTTTGAGAAAGTAGGTTTCTCCTGCCCTCATTATAAATATGTCAACTTCCCTTAAGTGGACAGACTTTGAATTTGTCCTTGTTGACAAGTTCCCCAACTGAAACTACTTGAAAATATTGAAGAAGTTGTTCCTAATTAGATTTAAGAGACTTAAAACACACCTTGATTCTGACATGCACATCTTGCATAGGTGTTGCAAATCGTAGCCATTCAGAATCTGTAAGGTCAGTGTCAGCCAACAGGTCTATTTCCTTTAACTTATAGAAGGAGAGTATCTAAAGTGTGTAACTATATTATGGTCTGCTATGTCAGAGAATCAAAATTAATGATATAGGCTACAGAAATATTCTTTCTCCACTGAGTCATGTTTTTCTAACCCAAAAGTGCCTTTTTTGACACAGTACTTGATTATTCACTCAAATCATAGATTCCTAAGTTAGAAAGGAACTTAAACATACATATACCCCATGTTGTTAAGTTTAAAATAATGGTTTCCAACCCTCAATGCTCATTAGAATTCTCTGGAGAGCTTTTTTTTAAAGCACACACACACACACACACACACACACACACACACACAGCTGGGCCCCACTCTTTAGCTACAAATCATTATCTGTGGTTGTTTGGGCCCAGGCATCAGTATTTTTTAAAGCAACCCTCCCTCTCCATGATCCTGATGAATAGCCAGGGTTGGGAACCACTGACTTAGAGATCAAACTCACCCCTAGTGTCGAGATTTTGCTTTTAAATGGTCAAATTCAAGGAACGCTTCACTCATATATAAGGGGTTTAACTTGTAAAAGGAGCCCTATGCATTTTTTAGTTTGTTTTCTTCTTTCCATATACAACATTGATTTTCCCTTTCCTCTGTAGTCAGAAGAGAGCTTGACTGAACAAGAATAAGATATTAATTGAATAGGGAGAGGGGGGTTGGAGGCACTGTCCTTCCCATCACCATGGTGGGAAGAAACCTTCTTCAAGCTTCTATCGACAACATCCAATGAAGCCAACTGGGATAGGAATGAAGATTGGGGGACTAACCCACTAGATCCTATGTCAGTGCAACTCAGCCTGGACTTTACACCCCGTGGCTGCCCCATCCTTGGCTTGGGAAATGTTGTGTTTTCTGCCCAGGGAGTGAGCTACAAGGATTCCTCTCAGCCTACGAACCTGAGGCATTTGTCAGCTGTAATTATTACAAGAACCAAACACAAAGACAGAGTTAGTGAATATTATTCACTACATTTAAATGTATTCTCTGGCCTAGGATATTGGTATCATTGGGGGTTTTGTTTTTTGTTTTTTGTTTTTTTTTTTTTAATTGGCATCTGCAATATGTACTCCTTATTCTCAAAAATGATGAATGAGCCTTTAAACCTAATGAGTCAGTAAATAACTGTTGAATTTCTACTGTGCTTAACACTGTATCAGGTGCTTTTATTAAAGATTATTATCTATTTATTTATTTATTTATTTATTTATTTATTTATTTATTTGAGAAACAGAGAGACAGAGCATAAATTGGAGGGGTTAGGGGTAGAGGGAGAGGGAGAAGCAGTCTTCCCCTGACCTGGAAGCCCAACGTGGGCCTCATCCCAGGATCTCAGGATCATGGCCTGAGCCAAAGGCAGCCACTCAACTGACTGAGCCACCCAGGTGCCCCTGTACCAGGCCCCTTAATGAACAGAGAATAGGACCTAAATCCTGTCCTCAGAGAACATCTATTTCTGTGCACCTGTAAGAGTGAGAACATTGTGAATTGAAAAAGCAGTGATCTCAGGGACTTAGATCCTGACCAAAAGAGAAAGTACGTATAGCAAAATAACAAAGAATAGATTTGGACCCAAATGGGGAGATATTAGGAAGGGTCGTAAGAATACAGCAGAGATTACACTCAGTAAAGACAGTCACAGGAGGGATTTGGTTGCAAGCGTTGTGAGCAGTGGTACCAGCAGGAAAAAGTGCGAGCTGGGAGGTCAGAGATAGGCTGGTGAGACACTCCAGCAGGTGTTGTTACATGACTTTGTGGCCATGGGATCCCATTTTTTAATGGGAAAATGATAAGAATTAGTCTTTGGGATTGGAGAGCAATGAAGAACATGCAAGATTTCTAGGGTAAATAAAGGTAGGGCTATAAACAGTGGTGTTGGAAAGGAACCAAAAAGACTTTGGATTTGAAGCCATTCTAGGATATCTAAATAAAATCTCCCAGTTGGTAATAGAAGATAAGAGGTTAGACTCTGAATAAGAGAGATCAGGGTGATGGATCCTCTAAGATCGAGGACCTAAGGAAAAAAAGAAGACCTCAGAGCTGCAGACTCTGGGGAGCAGTCTCAAGAGGATATCATCCATGAGCTGAGCGCTGCGTGTGAGAAAGATGCTTGTGTCATTATTTATATGCGTAAATGCCTCCTACGTGGTTTTACTGAGATTGAAATCTCAGGCCTTTGCCCAAAACAACTGCATTTTATGCCATCAGTTCAAAATCTTCCACATAAAATGAAATTCTGTGTTGACCAATTAGCTCAAACAGAACATTTTGTCAGACAGAAGAAATGTGTACAAAAAAGGGGAGAGACAGTTACCTTTTAAAACTGACCTTTCATTTTTTGTGTTTTATTCATCCTTTTTCAGCAGATAAGGTTAAACTCATTGTTACTTAAACCATGTTACTATTTCCATGAATTTGTGAGAAAAACATTGAAACTTAATAGTGCTGACAATTTTAAGCATCTTCTTTTTAATGAACCAATTATTACTTTTTCTCTAATTACCAATCAGTCATAGCTCCTTTTTATTCCAGACTGTAAAATATGGAGCAATCTAGAAGTATTTAGCTGTATGTAATGGGATTCAACAGGGAACCACACAGAATAATCATTATTTCTCTTTGGGACTCCGAGTACTATAAGTAACCTACCTCGGCCAAGTTCACCTCATCCATGAAATGGGCCAAACGAGATCTGACTTGCTCATCTAATAGGTTTTCTATGAAGGCTAAAACTAAAAAAGTGGAATAGAACATAAAGGAACTTTCTAATCCATAAAGCATCACAGGCATAAAAGTTCCCATTATTGGAGATTGTATGAGTTCCGTGAAGAGAGTTCTCTATGAGCATGATGCTGAGGCTGATAAAGGAGCATTGGGCTGGGCTCTGAGTGATACAGAGTGTGGGTGCTTCTGAGATTGTCTTAGTTTGGGTCCCATCACAAAGGAGACACTAAAGCAAGGGTTTTCATTCATGTTGTTTATTTGGAAAGTACTGTGAGGGAGGGAGGGAGGAAGACAGGGAGGAAGGGCGGCAGTGAAGCATGTGGACGTGAGCAGGACACCACTATAGGCAACGTGAGTTGAGGCCCACAGGGATCCTCCGAAGGACCCTGTGCAGCGCTCCTCCAAATATCCACTGGGGGTGAGGAAGCTCAGGTAGTCTCTAACTTCCGTCCCACCCTGGAGGGTTACTCTGGGGCCTTAACTTCTGATATTACTAGGCTGTGACAAATGGGAGCTGAAGAAAACAAGAACACATCACCCTGAAATATCCTCCTTTAACAAAAATTATTTTGAACTGAAGGCAATTAATAAGCAGCAAATAAGTAATAAGCTCCATGTACCTTCCCCCTTTTCTGCCTAAAGCCAAGATATAAAATGTGTTTTACAGGAGATGGCACCAGAAGAATCTATAAACAAAGCTTACTCCATGAATTTCCTTCCTTATATACACTTTCCCACAATTTTGCCATCTTTGGAAGCCAAAAACCACCTTCTTGTGTCCTGTCTTTTTTCCCATGAATTGACTATTCTTTGTTGAAGACACTATATGACCCAGAGTTCTGAGCCACCTCCGTGTTACTCATCTGTGGGTACTCCCATGTGACACACGTTGGTCAACTTATTTTTCTCTTGTTTATCTGTCTTTTGTTGCAGGTGCCCCATTTTAAGACCCTGAGATGGACAGAGGAGAAACGTTTCCTCCCCTCCAGAGCTAAACATGCCTCCTCTGGCTAGAGAACACCTTCAGACAGAGTTGCCGGAAGCCCCTACACATCCAGGACGGTCGGTAGGTGACTTCCAGGGTAGAACAAGGCCCTGCAGGAGGGGCACCATGCCTCTGCTTTGCAGCCAGACACACCGGGTTTTGAATCCTGGCCCTGCTCCCCATAAACTGTCCTGCTTCTGCACATCACTCCACCTTGCTAACTTCAATTTCTTGGGCTGCAAACCGGGGACAGAAGCGATAGCTACCTTGCAGAATATTAAATAAGTCATTATGCATTCTTTCGATGGCATATCCAATCGCCAATGTTATGCAAAAATATTAAACGTCCTGGGAAAAAGTTCACATTATAGAATTAAAAGAATATAGGAAGTCACACTTATTTGCACGATGAGCCCATTTTTGTAAAGTACATACATTGTATATGAAAGGATAATGATTGGGACAAAACGTATTAAAAGATTAGGAGTGCTTATTCTAATTTCGATTTTCCTATGTATGCTTTTCCACATTTTTGAAGTTTTCTGCAAAGAGTATATATTACTCTACAATCAGAAAAAGGCAAGTTTCACAGAACACATTCTTCAGGGCTCTTCTGAGGATAATAGACGATTGCACAAAAAAAAAGTATTTATTGCAGTACATGACACAGAATATGTGCTCCATATCTGATCATTCAAAAACCAAGTAATAAACATTAACAAGGAAATGAGAGCTTACTTACCATATACCAGACACTGTGCCCAGCGCTTTGCATTTATATCCTCTTTTAATTCCCAAACTGGTCTTATGTGGTAGTTACCGACCTCACCACGATTGCACAGATGTAGAGTAATGAGAATTGGGAAGAATACTAAAGCTTATTAAAGAAACATCTTTCTATGTATAAGAACCCCTCAGAATGGCTCTGACATTTTAGAATAAATCGATCAGAAAAAAAGAAAATTCTTACTTTTTTTTTTTTTTTTTACTTCAGAGACTGAACATAGTTTGAATAACTGCTACTTTACTAGAATACTGGTTAAGGTTAATGTCAAAGAATAGCCCCTGGGTGACTGCAGTTCATGAGCAGAATGAACTTTGATCCTGTGGCAGAAATCAAATGGACCCAGGAAGCTTGGGGCTTGGCCTGCAGGGGAAGATTTCTGTGCCTCTCCCGAAACACAGTTATCTCTTCTAATAGCAAAGGAGGGCTGGAGACAGCATTTCAGCCTGCAAAGACCTCATGCCCCAGAGATGAGAAGAGGCTGCTTCGTGGACAGTTCTGCTGCATGCCATATAACAAAACACACCCTGGACGTGCCCGTGAGGAGCGCAGCCTGAGAAGCAAAGAAAGGAAGGCTTTATATTGGACAGAATGGTGTTACTTCATTTTATTTGTGTTGCTGACAGTAAAGCAGAGGCCCTTTTCTTGTTTCTTTGTTATTGTTGTTGGTGTACCATGTTCCGCAAAAGCATTTAGGACTTAATTAAAATAGTTTAAATGGCCCTAGTCTGTCAAGCTTACAATTTCCCTTGAAAACCTCTTTGTTCTCCCCTTAGTGAATTTCATTCTAAGAAAATCAAAGAGAAAACCTCTGGAAATTGTCACCACGAAAATAAATGGGGAGAGGGTGGCGGGGAGGGAGAGAGGGGCCGGTGCCTACATGAGTTTGGGTATCAGCAAAGCCATTTGTGATTTTCGTCTTCACTCTTTTCAAATGACAGGGAGCGTCAGCTACTGCTGGTCAGAGGTGGAGGCCTTTGAAAATACACAGGAGAGCTCTAAGTCTGTTTCCTGGCTCTGTTTCTTGTTGGCTGGAGGGAAGTGGGGAAGGCTAGAACAAGAGCTTCGCCTACTGCTCTCTTGATTCCAGGTGGCACGAAAGCTTGCAAGTCCTTGGAACATGTGCTCCAATTAATTTGATGGAGGCTCCTGTGTGGAGAAGCAAAAGACCTCATGTCCCAGGTAGAAGACAAGCATTGGTGTCTCAGAGCTATGGATCCTGGGACCCCCACTAGTGGGCTTATTTTGGGGATTTAGTCTCTTGTGGCTAAATTTTAAGAAAACAAAGAATTAGGGGCACTTGCGTGGCTCAGTGGTTGAGCGTCTGCCTTCAGCTCAGGATGTGATCCCAGAGTCCTAGGGTTGAGTCCTACATCAGGCTTCCCATAGGGAGCCTGCTGCTCCCTCTGCCTATGCCTATGTCTCAACCTCTCTCTGTGTCTCTATGAATAAATAAATAAAATCTTTAAAATAAAATAAAATGGCCTGTTATATTGATTTTAACATCATTCTTAGCTTCATTTTGTAAGCCTTTCCTAGATTTTCTTCACCTTTTTAAAAAATGTATATTCTCTTGCGTTATCTTAGGCATTATTGTGAGCTTACTTAAGGTAAGTTGTTTTTAGAAGAGAGTAAAATATAAACAAGGTTAGAAGACTTGTCTGTGGGCAATAGTGAGGGGTCCACTCAGTACTTGGCAAGAAGATTGTCCCCTAGGAGTGAAATCGAGGGGACATGGTGTCCTGTGGATATGGTTGCAGATTGCTTGTTCCATCTAGAGAAGGCATGTTTCAGCTGGAAAGGCTAACATGGAGAGAAAACTGAGTTCAAAGACACCAACTTGACAGTCCACCATTGTTCCAGAGAAAGTCGCTAAACCTGGGGGTGACAGGAATTCTGGCCATCAGCCAGGGGTACCACTAGTGTGGGGGAGAGGAGATTTATCAGGCCTCTCCGTGGCCTGGATAAATAGCTCCACAAACATCCAACTCCCTTTGGCTATATCATTGCCAACCTGACACATTTCTGATCATTTTATTTAGCTTTGGGCACCCTGATGGGGGTACTATTGACAGAGAAGGAAAACATACTGATTCCTAGAGCAAACTCTGTCTTACTATAAAGTTACTCATTGGACTTCTGGCATTGAATCATTAGGCATGTGTACATAGTTAAGAGAAGCTTAACACTAAATCACTGATCATGCCAGTGAACTGAGAAAGTCTTTCTATGGCTGTCTGGTTGGATCCTGGACTGAGTTTATCAATTCATCCAGGAAACTGAACCCGATGGGGCTTTGAAGTAGTCAGGCCTTCAGCGTTCCCTTGGTTATATCCTCTTGCTGGGATCTGTCTTTGACTGGCTTCCCACAAAATCCTGAGATAATGATTTGACTGCAGTTTGTTTATTTGGGAGATGATGCTCAGCAGCACTGGAAAGGTGGAGGAGGAATGAGTCAGAGATGGGAAGAAACCCCTGTGGCCAACTGAGACTCAATCTCCTTGGAATACTTTGCTAGACGGTGTTGAATGCTTCAACTTCACAGGAGAGGTATTTATCCTTGATCACATCCCCCATTGGCTGAGGACTGCTTCAGGGGGAATTAACTACTGGAGACACTGCTTAGGCTGCGTAGACTTCTTTGGCTAGAGAAAGCCTCAGGCATAGACGTAGAGTTGCTGGCAGTAGGAAGCCCTTGGGGTAGAGGGAACAGTGGGCTCTCATAAGATTTGGGAGGGGCAGTGTCAGTGTCTATGACAGCACCCTTCAATGATGTCAGCAAATGACACTGTGCTCTTGCATTTCCCGCCTCCACCTACTGCTGCTGCCCAATTTATTTGCTGTGTTCTTTGATTTTGATCCTGAATTCTATAGTCAACTTCATAAGAGTGGTCCACGTTGGATCACTGAAGAATACTAGTTGAGGGCTTAAGGTACTAAAAATGCTTGTTTAAAAAACAATTTTAAGAAAGAAGAGTATTGCATCTATGATCATGGGAAATAGCACTATTTTATTGACTTCTTTTCATTGATGTTATGGTTAAAATTATTTTCACTTTGAGTCATATGTGGTGATTGGGGAGTCATGATAACTGGAGATCAGGCTTCCTTGGTGTTAACTGTATTAACTGGTGTTAATACAGCCCTGAGGCTAAAGATGAATCCAATCAGGGCATAATAGCCCTAAGTGTACTAGAGTTGCCTCTCCAACAGCCAAGCAACTGTCTTTCCTAAGAATGGCCTCAGTGTGTAGGGGTGAAGTTGCAGTAGCAATGTATTTACTACATAATCTTGCCCTTTTGGCCATGGTGATTGGACATCTGATGCAAGATGTGTCAACCAGACTTGCTTTCGAGGAATTTAAAGTTTGGAATGAAGAAACACTGAGTAAGAATGATTGGACCTGACTAACTTTAAAATGATGGAAGTTTGGAAAGAAAGTACACAGGCCCTTCTCAAAAGAGATCCTGATTTTTTCTTTCCATTCCAAAGCCAACATCATCAACTAGGACTCCAAGATAGAGGATGGTGGACATTCATTTGTTACCTGATTAACATCTATCCCTCAACTCCCACTTTCTAACAGGGCACTAGTTGACATTTAGGTGTCTGTCTTGTGGCTAAAGTGATCCCACCCTCAATCAGACATGGACCGTGGTGAAACTAACCCAATCAGCTAACCCCATTTTCTTTGTCACAGTGACTGTTCAGGTAACTCAGGTCATCCCCCAGGCCACAGGGATTACTTAATTGTTGGACACATCACCCAGTTTAGGCTGTTATCCTTCAAATAATACTGTATTGGTTCCTGGTGTTAGCCACCTACTGAAAGAACCTATAATTAATGGTGATAATGAGCCATGATATCTTTTCACAAAGTTCAAAGAGTACTTATATGTTAATGCTACAATAGCTAGGTAAATACTTTGAATAACCCAGAGTAATGCAGTCATCTGAGTCAAGGGTGGTCTCCAAGGATTCCCCCCTTAGCTATTTTGTGCCTCTATATAGTCTGTCCAACACCAAATAGAGCTGGCTTGTGCAGCAAATAAGACATTTCAGAACTGATGCAGTGTCACTTATGAGACTGTGTCATAAAAATCACTGTGGCTTGTTGTTTTCTAAGACCAGTTGCTTGCTCTGGGGATACCAGATACCATGTCATAAGAAATTCATGAAGCTGAATGGAACGTACTAAAGAACTGAGGTCTCCTACTAATACCAGGAATCACTAACATCTATGTGAGTGAGCTATTTGGGAAGTGGATCCTTTAGCCCAATCTTTAAAGATGACAGCTCTGGGTGACATCTTGAACATGTATTTGATAAGAGTTCTTGAGCCAGACAATTCAGTTATGCCATTATTAAATTCCTGATCTATAGAAATTATGTGAGATAATAAATGTAGTTTTAAGCTGCTAAGTTTGGGGGTACATTTTTATGCAGCGATAGATAACTAATACACATAGCAAACCACCTACACATACATACACTTGTATTATATATGTATGTGTGTATATATATATATATATACATATATATCTCCCAAGTGGAAATATACAATATACTTTTCATAAGAATGAATACATTTTTTTTTATTTCTTTCACCCATCCATTGATTTGTTCATTCATTCATGGAATGTTCACCATGAACCAGGAAATGAGTTAGGCACCAAAGATACTTTGTCCCAGTGCTCTAAGGACTCTATATATAGCCTGTATATTTCCTAAAAATACTTGGGCTTGCCTCAGGTTTATCAGCTACTGGCTTCAATATTCATGGAAAACACAAAGCTGATTGGAAACACTATTTACACATCAAGCTAAAAGCCTGAACAGAAAAGAAAAATAAAATGAAGACAGGCTCTCTAACCAAGTACACATAAACATAGCATTCTGTCAAAAGCCAGTGAAGCTGGCTCAAAACTGATGTCCTACCCTAACCTAATGGTGTTAGGGAAAAGATAAGTCACTGCCACATCTCCAGTGCTGTGGTTTTGTTCTGTTCAGTAGCTATTCCTCACAAACAGGCACTCAATGCCTTTCATTTGGATGGGAATGATGATCATAATCATCAGACCCAAGTGCAATACTTCGAAAACTCAAGAGCATAGTCAGATCAGAGGATTTGGAGGCTCTGATGTTAATTTACCCAGACAAATTTTTCCTCTCTGAATACAGAGTTAATGGTGAAGCCATGAAGAAAACTAATCTGTCTAGAAAACTAATCTTCCCCACACAGACACACAATTTATATACTCTTTCATTCCCCACTTCAGGGAATGTAATACTAGAATTGAGCTCAAGTATCCCCCCAAACTTATTTGTTTTAAATGATGCAAATGGCACGTAGTCATTTATATAACCTGCATGGTTTTAGGTAGTATGTATAATTTGACAAACATCAACAAATACCACCTGATCAGACACTTTAACAGTTTTCTCTGCCGCTACGCTAATATTTTACGTGTCATTTGTACAACTTCTTAAAGGCGTATTTGATACGTATCAACTGAAAATATTTAAACTGTCAATTTGATGTTATGACATATGTATACACTTGGGAAAATACCCCAAGGAATATAATGAACATGCCTTTCATGCTTAAAGTCTACTTTTATAAATATTCCTTCTGCCTCTCCCCACCAACTTTCCTCTATCCATAGTTAACTACTGACTTACATTTAGCATTATAGATTAGTTTACATTTTCCCATGTTATATAAATAGAGTCATATGCCATGTGTGTTAATGATCTGGTTTCTTTCACTCAGCACAGTTACTTTTCTCTCTCTCTCTCTCCCTCTCTCTCTGTCTCTTTCCCCCTCTTCACATAGGCAACAGCTTTTTGGATTTTTGTTTTGTTTTGTATTTGGTTGTTCCTTTTTTTTTTCTTGCTCAGTAGTGTTCCATTCTAGGGATATAACACGATTTTCTTTTTCCTTTCAGCTGTTGTGGATTTGGGGTTTATCTCAGGTTTTTACTATTACAAATAAAGCTGCTATGAACATTTGTGTACAAGGCTTTGTGAAAATGTGCTATTAGTTCTCCTGGGCAAAATCCTAGAGGAACAGCCACCTCACATGATGGATGTGTGTTTAATACTCTAAAAAAATTACCAAACTGTTTTCCAAGATTGTTGCATCATTTTACCTTCTCATTAGAAGTATCTAAAAATTCCAGTTGCTCCATGCTTTTATCAACACATAGTATGGCCCAGTCTTTTTAAATTTTAGACATACTAATAGGTATTAGTGGCATTGCATTGCAGTTTTAATTTGCATTTCTCTAACTAATGATGATGAACCTCTTTCAGGTGCTTATTGGCCAACTGTATGTCTTTAAATCTTTTGCCCATTTTTTGATTGGGTGTTTTTTGTTTATTATTCAGTTTTGATAGTTCTTTATATATTCTGGTTAAAAGTCCTTTGATAGATATGTGATTTGCAGGTATGTATCTTTTCATTCCCTAAGAATGTCATTTAGAGAGAGAATTCTTAATTTTGATGAAGTCTACTTTATAAATTATTTATATGATGGATTGTGATTTGGATGAATATAAGAAATCTTTGCCTGACTTAAAGTCACAGAGACTTTTTCCAATTTTGTTTTCTAGGTTCTACTGTTTGGGGTTTTACATTTAGTTTATCATTTATTTCCATTATTCTTTGTGCATGGTTTAAGGTATGAATCAAGGCTTATTTTTTGCATTTTGGATATTAATTTTCTTCATTTTTGAGTATTAAATTGTTCAGGAATTATTTGTTGAAGAACATACTTTTTTCCTCTGCTGATTTGCTTTTGCATATTTGTGAAAAATCAATAGGTTATATATATGTGTAAGTCTACTTCAGGGCTCTGTATTTTGTTCTACTGAGCTGTTTGTCAACATTTATGCCAATATTATACTGTCTTGATTGCTGTAGCTATGTTATACATTTTGAAATCATGTAGGGCAACCGCTCCTTGTTTCTCTTTTATTTTTGCAAAGTTGTTTTAGCTAATCTAGGTCCTTTGCATTTTCAAATGAATATTGAATGAAGCAGCTTGTCAATTCCTATAAGAAAGTCTGCTGGAGTTGTGTTGGTATTGCAGTGAATCTCTACATAAATTTCTGGAGAAATGACATCTTAGCCTTCCCAGTTTTCTATCTCACAAAACAGGAACTACCTCTCCAGCCCTTCTCTATCTTCTTCCAGCAATGTTGTGTAGTGTTCAACGTTTAGGTCTTGCATATCTTGTATCAAATTTATCCCTAAATATTTTACATGGTGCTGGTATTGTAACTGGTCTTTTAAAATTTCAGCTCCAGCTCGCTCATTGCTAGTTTACATTAAATAATTTTAGTGTACCATTCTTGATCCTACAAACTTTTTTCTTAAGATTTTATTTACTTATTCATGAGGCACACAGAGAGAGGCAGGGACATAGGCAGAGGAACTCCCTGCAGGGAGCCTGTTATGGGACTCCATCCCAGGACCCTGGGATCACGACCTGAGCCGAAGGCAGACACTTAACCACTGAGTCACCCAGATGTCCTTTGTGCCTACAAACTTCCTACAAGTCCACATACTGCTTCTCATAACTTTTTTTTTTGTGAATCCTTTAAGGTTTTCTTCAGAATCAATCATGTCATCTGTGAATAAAGATGGTTTTTTTAATCTTCCTTTTCAAGCTGGATACCTTTACATTTTTTCTGCAATAGTTTTAGATTCACAGAAGAGTTGCAAAGATTATATCAAGTATTACTCTTTATTCTCTACTTTCCTTTAATGTTAACAACTTACACCAGTGATATATATATCTAGCAAAAAAAAAAAAAATTAACCATGGCCCAATACTAACCTAGATATTAGTATAAAATGTACCTCTTCATCTCTGATAATAATCCTTACTTAAGAGTCTACCTTCTGTGAAATTACCTTAGCCATTCCAGGTTTCTTATACTTTGGTTTGTAAAGTATATCTTTTCTACTCTCAGTTTTTGCCTGTGTGATTATATTTGAAATGTAGTTCATATAGACCTATATAGTTGGGTTTTTCTTTTGAACTCAATATGTTCACCTCTGTTTTTATTTGGGCTGTTTAGAGGATTCACACGGATCCATATATAGGTACATAGATATAAAGTAGATAAAGAGTAGAGAGTTTGGGTTTATACCTATCATCTATTTTTTTTCTACTTGTCCATTTTTTTCCCCCAGTTTCTTTCTGAGAGTGTTGACATCCCCACCACCACTACCCCTGCCACTTAGGAAGTAAGGTTACTTAGAGAGCAGTCTGATTCTTGGATGCTTGTTTTGAAGATTTCTTAGGAAAACCTCTCTCTAGGGCTATTTTACCCTATCAGTAACATGTGATCCTATTGATATCTCTACTAAATGCCCTGAGGACCCAACAAGATCTCATTTTCTTGGCTGGGCAGCCCCAGAAATCACTGTTTACAGTTGCCTGGTAACTGTTCTTTGCCTGAAATTTGTTCTTTTTCTAGTAGTTGCTCTGGCACATGAGATTTTCCCCTACGTTTCCACCACTTTTTCTTTAGCCAAAGACTTGAGGGGAGCCTACTGCAGATTTGGGGAGCTTTTTTTCTAGCAGATCTCTGCTACTCTTGCTTAGGCAAATTCTATTCATCTCCAGTTCGATTGCTAACTATCTAATTGCTAAATATCTCCTGAACTTAGAGAGACCACTGGGCTCTACTTATGGTTCCCTTTCCTCTACTGTCTGCTCAAAAATGCCTCTGGACAGAAAACCAGAGTGATAAAAGAGCTCTCAACTCTTCTTGTTCTCTCAAGGATCACTTTCTTTTCCTTCCTGTTGTCCAATGTAATAATTTCATTTATTTGTCTCATTTTATACTTGCTTGTAGTCATTGGGCAGTGTTTTAGTTTGCTTGGGTCACTATAAGAAAATAACTCCAACTGGGGAGCTTAGCAACAGAAATGTATTTTCTCACAGGTTTGGAGGCTGGAAGTCCAAGATCAAGGTTTGGTAGAACTGATTTCATCTGAGGCCTCTCTCTCCTTGGTTTGTAGATGACTGTCTTCTCCCTGGTCCACCACATGGACTTCCTTCTATGTTCATGTCCTAATCTCTTATGAAAACATCAGTCATATTGGACTATAGCTCACTCTAATGATCTCATTTTAATGTAATCACCTCTTTACAGACTATGTCTCCAAATGCATTCATGCTCTGAGGTACTGGGGGTTAGGGCTTTAGTATATGTTTTTTATTTTTATTTTTTATTTTATTATTTATTTATTTATTTATTTATTTATTTATTTATTTATTTTTTTAGGGCTTTAGTATGTGAATTTGAGAGACTGGGAGAGGGGTAGAACACAATTCACCTCTAACAGGCAGTCTACAAATGGCTACTCTTACACATCAGTGGCTGAATTTTTTAATTTCACCATTTGCCAGTTATTTTAAGAATGTTGTTGACTTTAATTCACTTAATATTTCCCAACATCCCTGTCAGAGAGGCATGATAAATCCTATTTTAGATCTAAAAACATTGAGGCTCAGGCAGTTAACTAATTTGCCTAAGATTCTATAGCCAATAAGCAGAAAGGCCTGGATTTGAATCCATGCATTACTCCAAAACTCTGCCTCTTAACCACTGTGCTTTGCTTTCTTTTAGGACACATGCGAATGGCATGACTAATGTCTCAGTATCATACTCTCAGAACTGTGGGCAGATATTCCTGGAATACCTAGCCTTGAAGCTTGACTGAATACAGAGTTTCACTTCTTAGCAAGCAAGTCACAAATTTTCCCATATCAGAAAACAGAAGAATACTAGAATATTCCAGGACTCAGAAGAATCACATTGGACAACAGAGGAATACTAGAGTACACCAGAACTCCAGGGATATAAACACCTTTCACTTCATTCATCTATCCTACCCAAACTCTTATTTCACCTATGTTTATGTCATTCCCTTAAGATATTTTTTAAATAAGCAAAATCTTGGGATTTTACATAAGTTAGATGTCATATACCATAATGATCTACTGTATGCTGGGTAAAGTTTACTTTGTATCTAAATTATCAATTATGTATGGTTAGCTGACAAAGATGACTCTCATCATTTTGGGGATAACAATTTTTTAATCAGTCAAGTAAAAAGGTTCATTTAGGCATCAAGAGAAGTAGATGTTGTTTAATGTTCTTCTATGGGCCCATTTCTGTCAAGGATAATTAATGATCATCATAAATGTATTATGACAGCAGTGTTTTCTATCTTGAATAATAGATTAGACTAACACTTGCCATCAAAATTTTAGTTTTTGAGTTGTATCGATGACAGCATGAATGTTCTGAGCAAAATAGATAGTCCATGCATGAGGCAGAAACAGACAGGGTAGTATGTACTGAAGATTCTAATGTCAGTATGCCATTTTGAGGCACTGCAATGTGTTTTCCTTTTTTTTTTAAGATTTTTATTTATTTATTCATGATTATGGTAGGAGAATTCAGAAATCTGCAGATTGTCTTTGATTTTGAAGGCATTGACCAAACAGAAAGTTTTCCCATTTTCTCCACGACACTGCTAAGCATTAGTGTCAAAATACCTTTGTTTTATATTGTGTTGTTTTATATTATTATTTTATTTAAGATTTTATTTATTTATTCATGAGAGACATAGAGAAAGAGAGGCAGAGACACAGGCAGAGGGAGAAGCAGGCTCCATGCAGGGAGCCCGACGTGGAACTAGATACCAGGTCTCCAGGATCCCACCCAGGGCCAAAGGTGGTGAGACCACTGAGCCACCGGGGCTACCCCTGCAATGTGTTTTCTAAGTGGATAATGTTGCCATGTGTATTTATGCCATTGATTGTCCAATGATAATGAGCCCAAAGGCTCTGTTTGGTTGGAATTTCTCTTCTAGAACTGATCCTGATGTTAAATAGAAATATCATTTTCTCACTCTCCTTGCTCAAGTACTGTTATTTTTAACCTGTGATTAGAATGTCAAAATTTTACTTATAAAGGATTGAGGAATTAAAGGAAAAGATGTCAAAAACTTTTTGAAGTTTATAAGAACACTCTACTTTACTATCAAAAATTTTTGCTCAACTTCTTTTGTAGACTTACCCATGAGCTAGATGTTGAACTTCTTCACTGAACATGAAGATTCTGATGTGGTAATGATGATAATCAGAACTTGAGACAAGGTCTAAGATGGAGTTAATTATATTTGGTAGATAATTCCTGGAAGCAAAAATGAGTAATTGGGAAAAGAGAAAAGAGAACTTATCAAAGGCAATCCGAATGCATAAGTTATTTGCTCACTACTGTGCAATGGGACTCATGCCTACGTTAGCTCTGGGGCATTGCCTAGAATGTGCTTTAAATTCCTCTTCAAGGACTATGGAATGAAGGTAGCATGTGCTTCTATTCCATTAATTGAGGCTTGCCCACGGAGCATTAAATCCTGTTCAGTTCTGGCCTGTGCCTGGTCACTGGCTGAGAGGGCTCCCTAGCATCTAGAAGAAGGCCATAGACAGAAAAACAAGGGCACTGGAAGGGGAGGGCATCAGTAGCCAATGCATGAGACTTTCCACGATGGCTATTCTGGGACACATGTGAATGGCATGACAAATGTAAAAAATCTGCCACAAATTGTTTGCTTTATTTTTAAAATGTAGATTCCTTTTAATAGTGAATTCTTGATGAGCCTGCTTCTTTCCAGGGAGGCAGAGAACACCTCTGAGCAGAGGCATTTGTCCAGTTTTCTAAAGATAGATGAAGATGAAGTTTAATCTCTCTCTAGACACAGTGCCATCTGGACCTGGGATTAATGACTACGAAGATGAGACCTTTAGAGCATTAATCCCAACGCAATGGCAAATGCACAAATACAAATGTGTGCAAATTCAGGGCTAAAGAGTCTCTAATGACATTGCTTTTATAAGAAATCAGGAGGGAATATATTAAATATGACCTTGCAAGCAGATAAAATAGGTGGCTATGTATAACCTACGTTTTGAGAGATGTCATACTTGGGGGAGAGAGGCTGCACTGGCCTCTCCTTAAATCAGGAGAAATTTCATTGTAATAGTATTTGTAATGGCTTTCATTGACACACAATAAACTACATATGTTTAGATTGTACAATTTGATCAATTTTGCCATATGAATGCATCTGTGAAGCTACTACCAGGATCAAGATAGTGAACAGATCCTTTACCCCAGAAAGTTTCCTCAAACCCTCTTTAATCCCTCGCCCACCCCTCCATTCCAGGATCCCACTGATCTTCTTTCTATTGCTGTATGTTAGTTTCCATTTGAGACAATTGTATATAAATATAAACAATTGCATATAAATAGATTCAAACAGCATGTATTCTTGTTTCTGGCATTTAAAACTCAATATACTTATTCTAAGATTAATTCTTGCTGTTGTCTGTTTCAATAATGTATCCTTTCATTGGGGTTGAGTATTTTCCATTGTATCAATATAATACAAATTGTTTATCTGTTCATTTACTGAGGGACATTTCAATTCCTGGCAATTGCAAATAAAGCTGTTCTGAACACTAAACACACGTCTTTATATGGACATATGATTTCATTTCTCTTGGGTAAAACAGTAATGACTGGGACATATGGTATGTGTATATTTAATTTTTTAAGAAACTGCCTAATTGTTTTCCAAAGCAGTTGTATCATTTTACATTCTCACTAGCAGTGTATGAGAGTTCCGGATGTTCTCCATCACTGCCAACACTTGGTGTGGTCAGGGGTTTTACCATAAGTGGTATCTAGCAGTATCTCTTTGTGGGTTTAATTGCATGTCCCTAAGGGCTAAGATGTTAAGTATATTTTTATGTATTCAGTTACCATCTATACATCTTCTTTGGTAAAGTGCTCATTCAAATCTTTTGCCTATTGTTTTATTGCTTATTTTCTTCTTACTGAATTTTGAGTTCCTTATATATTCTAGGTACAAGTCCTTTATAAGTATCTGAATTATGCATCTTTCCTCCTCCGATGGGGTTTGTCTTTTCATTCTCTTCATAGTGACCTATGAAAAGCAGGGGTTCAGGCAGCACCAGTGGCTCGGGGTGTGATCCTGGAGACCTGGGATCGAGTTCCACGTCGGGCTCCCTGCATGGAGCCTGCTTCTCCCTCTGCCTGTGTCTCTGCATCTCTCTCTCTCTCTCTCTCTCTCTCTCTCTTTCTGTGTCTGTCATGAATAAATAAATACAATCTTTAAAAAAAGAAAAGAAAAGCAGAGGTTCTTCAACTTGACGATGTTCAATTCTTTTTTTTTTTTTTTCTTCTATGGGTCTATTGTTTTGCCTATCCCAGGTCACAAAGATTTTCTCCTATGTTTTTATCTAGACCGGTATAGTTTGGTGCTTTATATTTAGGTCTATGATAAATTTTGAATTGATTTTTATGTGGTATGAATTGTGTATTAAAGCTCTTCTTTTTTCAATTGTTCAATCATAACATAATTAATAGCAGTAGTAGAAGAGGTCATTGCAGTGTTGGGTTAATTAACATAGGTTTCTTTGAAGAATGTAAGGCTGCAGCCTTTGTCCACTATAAGTCAGGTACTCTGGCAGATGCTTGGAGGTATCATCCCTAATCTTAACCCAAACTGGAAAAAATAGGTGTAGGTGATGGTCCCCTGTGGCATATCTCCTTAACTTACCACTTATTTAAGTTATCGTTGCGATGAGCATCAGGGGCAGGCTCAGATTCATTTCTGTTGCCATCGCCCACCCCAGCACACTCTACTTTCCTCAGGGTCTTCTGTGATGCCACAGAGCCAGTTCTCACTCAGCATTGCAAATGCAGCCTCAGAGGGCAATCCTCTACCAAAGGAGACCGAACACCAATGCGTTACTTGAGCCTCATGTCCTTCAGGTAAGCAATTCTGAGAGGCATACTGTACTTTTCTCAGGAGGTCATGGAGGAATTAGGTTCTCCCTGACCCCAGTACAAACTTCATAACATACCCTCCGCTGCCTTTCCCTCCTGTTTTATTCTCCTTGCTCCCTCCTTGCTGCTTCCTGGGATTATTTTCCAGATAAAACACTTGCATTCAAGTCCTTCTCTTGACTCTGCTTTCAGGGGAACTCAAACTGAGGTAGTGGTTATTTTTATCCCAATTTTAGAGAGAATTAAATAACCCCCGAGATCAAAAGATTATTCTAAGTCACTAGGCTCATAAGTGATAAAGCTGAGATTTGAACACAGATCTATCTGCTCCCAGAACCTACATTCATTCCTCATTAGGATCAGCCTGCTGGGCAGCCCTGGTGGCTCAGTGGTTTGGTGCTGCCTTCAGCCCAGGGTGTGATCCTAGAGACCTGGGATCGAGTCCCATGTCGGGCTTCCTGCATGGAGCCTGCTTCTCCCTCTGCCTGTGTCTCTGCCTCTCTCTCTGTGTGTGTGTCTCTCGTGAATAAATAAAGTAAAATCTTAAAAAAAAAAAAAAAAAGGATCAGCCTGCCTATTCATCAGCACCCTGGCAAAGGCAGCAGTGTGTGGTAGTTAGGAGGATGGATTCTGGCACTGTCACCGCTGGCTGTGAGGCCTTGAGTAAGTCATATAACATCTCTGTGTCTCAGTTTTGTCATATGTAAAATGGGCACGCTTTTTTACTTTAACTCATAGGATTAAATGAATCATTATTATAAAGTGCTTAGAACAGTGCTTGGTATATTATAAGCATTACATGTGTTATGATTACTATTATTATCATGTTGTTCGTACTGCTGTAAGTCATACCATATTCAAAATATCTTCCGCAACATAGAACTTGCATGTAGTAAACTTCTCAGTGGTTATATTTCCAGTATAGTAGTTATATTCCAGAGAAGTGGAGAAGAAGAAAAGTTTAGGAGTCTCCGCTGGCACCCTATATAATCAGAAGATGAGGAATTTGAATTGACCTACCTTAGCAAGAATATTGCTGTGAAATGGATCATGCCCCCACTTCTGTATTCTTTTTTTTTTTTAAGATTTTATTAATTTATTCATGAAGACCTAGAGAGAAAGGCAGAGTCATAGGCAGAGGGAGAAGCAGGCTTCCCACAGGGAGCCCAATGTGGGACTTAATCCTAGGACCTCAGCAGATGCTCAACCACTGAGCCACCCAGGAGTCCCATCCCAGTCCCACTTCTGAATTCTTATGTTGAAGTCCTAACCCGCAATACAATTGTAATTGGAGATGAGGGTTTTGAGATGTAATTAGGCTTAGATGAAGTCATGAGGATGGTACTCTCATGATGAGATTAGTGTCCTTATAGGGACAGACACCAGAGAGCTTATTTATTTATACTCCTGCCTCCCTCTTCAGCTCTCTCCCTCTCTCTTGCTGTCTCTTCACCATGAGAGAGGACAGTAAGAAGACGGCCATCTACAAACCAGGAAGAGAAGCTCACATCAGACTGGACCATGTGGGCATCCAGTATGTTGTATTTTGTTATGGCAGCCCAACTGACTAATACGGAAATCATGTAACTTGAGTTAGATAAAGTTAAACAGTTTTATAAAGTGTTTACATCAATTTACACCCCATGAGAAGCATATGATAATTAAGATGGTATGGGAAAACAAATCTATGATAATAGAAGCCACACCCAATGAGAAGTCAATACTGACCATTTAGTGCGAAGACCACTCCTCCCTAGAAAGTCATTCTGTTACATTGTGAACACAGATAACAGCCCACAGTTGCATTAGCAGTACTTACAATTTTGTCACAATTGAAAACACATATTTTCACATTTTCAAATCACAGTTTTTACAAACATCATGAGATATTGTTTGAAATTACTTTGAAATTATAGTAATTATCAGACCCACTGCTAGATCTTGTTATTTAATGCATTAATTAAAAAGAAAACATATAATTCCATCACAATTTGTAAATTTTTTGCTGACTACATTCTGATATAATTAGTTTCCTTGATGATTCTCTGCGCTTGATTTTATGGATTTAAAAACATTATTCCAGCAAGAGATCCACTGATTTTACCAGATAATCAAAAAGATCTACATCCCCCCCCCCCCCAAAGTTAAAAACCTATGTCTCAGCCACTAAGCTTCTGTTAGACTTCCTGGTCCAAAATTTTGCTGGTTGATGTGGAGACACTTTTACTTCCCAAGAGGTTCTACTCAGTTAACACTAAATCTAGTAAACCTCCCAGCTCCCAAATTAGGAGAAGATTCCTGCAATATGTCATTTATTTGGCGAGTTCAATCCTGGTGAGTGTTTCTTGTGTGTAGTTTAGTGTTTCTGTATCCAAATAAGGTTGAAATAGATATTCTGTGCATTCTGAAGTTGGTGCAAAAATAAACATTCTTCAGGAAGAGCTTCTCTTAGGTTTAATCTAATTAAATGGTGGACATATTGGCAAATTAGGCTGTCATCAGTATTGTAGGGCTGGATGAATCCCTATTACAAGGATTCCTGGGGCTCTTTGTGAATTATTTCTCCAAAATGAGTTTAAAATGTATTTCTTTGTCTACTGCTTTGCTTTTAAGGGGTGGTAAAGCAGAGAACAATCTTTAGGAATAACCTCACATCTTCAAAATTGAAGGTTGGATGGATACAATGTTTGAATACAGCCCTTGAATAGCAGTTGTATTTGCCCACCAAACATGAGCTGGTCACACAATGGGTTAGACAGATCAGTAAAAACCTTGTGGCTGAACTAGTTGTTTACTGGTTATACACTGTTTAAATTGATGCTAAATAAATAAACCACATCATTGTAGGGTAAGAACTCAAATAAAAATCAAAAGAAATATTTTATACGCAGTTAGGAAAACATTTGGGCTTTCCTCAATGTGAAGAGAAACTTGTCAGTTCTTTAACCATAAAGCAGATGATGACTCAGGATTGTCACCATCGCCAACTGTGTAGGATAATGTTGTTGTATGATATTTGTAACCTACTCATAACTTTATATTTCTAAGCTGCCTGTAAACACATCTTCCTTGTCACAACTTTGTGTGTTCATGCTGTAAAGGAGGCAGGATTGAGTAGACAACAGAGTATTTTAGGTTGATCCAAACCAGCAGCTGAGGCAAAGGAAGATCTCAGGGTATATTAGTTAGAATGTTTGGGGTTGCAACTAAAACAAAACAAAACAAAACAAAAAACAACAAAACAACAAATAAACAGTATCTAAACTGGTAGAAGATGGTTATCATGTCTTATTTCTTTAATGTTTTCTCATAACTGCAAATAATAACAGCTTTAAGCCTGGCCTTATCTAGCAGTTGAATTATGGAACTAGGATGCAGATTTTCTTTTTTCCTTGAAGGCTCCTTCATCAGTGATAACTTTCCTTCTGTGGTCATGCAGTGGCTGTGGAAATTCAGGACGCTATAGGCTTTTTTGATGTGATGCTAGTGGAAAGAAAAAGAGTTGTCTCTGATTGGCCTCGCCTTTGAATTTACTCACTTGGACAATTTGAAAACTCTGCCCACCCACCTCCTCTCACCACCAAAACCACCATCAAATGGCACACTCTCCATAGAGCCTTTGTCAATAACCCCAAATGAAAATCCATTTCTTTCCTCTATGAATCCAACACTGGCTGACCCTCTGGTTGCTGTGCAATTGGAAGGGCCCTGATATCCCCTACGATAGATACAAAGACTCATTTAATTTAGCACTTAGCCACCTAGTTGTGTGTTCATTGTCAGGGGTACGAAGATGAACAAGGCATGGTCCCTGACCTCGAGAAGTGTATGGTCTAAAGTGAGAGAAAATACAGGTCAGGATGTGAAAGAGTTGTGCGCACTGAGATGACATATAGCTGCAGAAAGACAAAACTAGGAGAGACTAATTGAAAAACTCAAGGTACTCTAGACAGGGGAGGGAGGGCTGTGACAAAGAAGAGAATGATATCAGCACAGACATGAGAGAGAGGGTGTTCAAGAGTAGGCCCACCAAGGAAAGGGATAGGGTATATCTAATTTCATATGATGCTTAGACAATCTTGAGCAATGTGAGAATGTTTTGAGAAGGAGGCCTACTTATTGCCTCCTTCTTTGCTGGGGTAAATGAAACCTGGATTCAAATTCCAGCTTTATGACCTAGGAGCTGTTTGACATTGAGCAAATTAATTTCTTTGATCCTGACCTTCCTCATCTATAGCATGGGGAAACAGTAATGTTCATGCTTAGGTAGAAATGTAGAACACGATGATGTATGTCCATACTTAGAACAGGGACTCCCACATAGTGGAGGGCTTATCAAATTGAAGTTTTGGAGTTTTTGTGTCTTCTGTACCTTTTGCCTAATGCTTTAAGGAGGACTATATCAGTGCTCAGAGGATCTCTAGATCCTCTCACATAAGTATTTGACCACGGTATGTCTTCTCTGACTTCCATGAAATTTCCATGGCCAGAACCTGTGGCTTTCTTCACAGAACTAGTTTCAGGCTGCTGGAACCACATGTCCGACAGGTGCAGAGAGCAGAAAGTAATCCACTAGGGTGGTAGTTAATCAATGATTGGCTGGTGCAAAATTTTACATCAATTTAGGACAGTGCCACCACCTGGCACAACTGACCCTCCAGCTTCCCCCAGGGCTTAGACTGGAGCTCCACTCTGTGCATGTTGCCTGAGACCACCCTTCTTGGTTTACTCTCTTCCCTGCCCTATCCCCCCCTTCCTTTAATGGTCTCTCTGGCACACTTCCTTAATAAACTACTTGCACATGAAGCCTCATCTCAAGATTTAAAACCAGGAACCCAATATAATATATGTGTCCCTCACCTGACTTCCCAATTTCACTGTTGGCTTCCAGCAACTTCGATCAGGCTGTGAGAGTAGCAGCAAAACTAGATCTAAGAGAGGTGGAATGGACAATACATGGTGCCAGGCATTGTGAGGAGAACTAAAGAAGTGAGATGGGAGGCCAGTAGAGACTCTAAGATATTCCATTGCTGAGATGTTCTTTCTATCTAATGGAAAGTAATTGATGCTTTAGGGCAAATCCATTCCCCAACCTTAGCACCATGAAAACATCATTTGCTGAAAGCACTGAGCTGTGTGCACCTGATAATCTCTCCAAAGGGCCAGTTTGCTTGGTTCAGAGAAGACAGTGGGCTAGCTGTTCCAAGGTGAGTGCTGGACAAATGTCCACCACCTGGCCAGAACTTCAGAGTTCTAACACATGGGTACTTGGGATGCCAGACCATCTTGGCTGCTCTCATCACCTTTTCTGTCTATCTTCTCTATGCAGGACTCCAGTGCCAGTTTAAATTAATCCTACTGTTAATTCACTATGCCATAATCAACCCCATCCCCAGAAACTCTACCAATAAACTGGAGATCCAAATTACAGTTAGTTTCTAAGAAAATTCCTATGAATCCAGAATAAATATCAATATAGATTAAATTTGTAACCTTTTGTAATTCTTACTATCATAAACTATAACAAAAAAAAGCTGTTGTCATATTTTAGATATCTCTCTCTAGACATGTTGCTGGCTAATGTGAAAATCCCAAATCTAGCCAACTCTTCCTTCCTGTATGGTGAATTCTTAAAAATGGTAATTTCCAGGGCACTTGGGTGGCTCAGTTGGTCAAGCCATGATCTCAGAGTCCTGAGGTCAAGCCCAGCATCGGGTTCCCTGCTCAGCAGGGAGCTTGCTTCTCCCTCTCTTCCCCTGCTTTAGCTACTCACATTCTCTCTCTCTCTCTCCTCTCTTTCTCAAATAAATAAAATAAATAAATAAAATCTTTTTTAAAATGGTAATTTCCTTAAAGGTTAATAAGCAGGAAAGACTTCATAAATTTAATTAATTAGATACATTTTCAAGTTTGCACACACACACCCCACCTCAAGATACAAAATATCAAGGAATCAGCATGAAAGCTTATGCTCTATATTTGACAGTACAATATATCAAACAAATAAAACAAGTTCTCTGTTTTTTAAACAAACTATTGATTGATTTTTTGAGAATCAGAAAAACGCATTTGGCTTAGAAAAATAATGTTTTCTTTGGCTATGCCTGGATCATTTAAATAAGCATATTTGTAAATTCTGTAAATGAAACCATAAAATGTATTGGACAGTAAGCCAGATTCCCCCAGTGGTTAGAGAGTGGACATTTGGGGCAGCACCAGTTAGTAATGAACCATCAATATCACTGCTTAATATATCACCATTAATGTCCAGATAGCGGGGCTCCCATCATTTCTCTGCCACGTTATAGAACAACAAGGGCTACCAGAAACCACTTTCAGAGGAGCTATGGATGATATGGTAGTGTCTATTTTTAAGACTATTTAAAGCTTATTCATTTTGCCAAGGCCAATAGCCTATCCTTGAACCACTGGGTATTAAGAGACATGGGGAACCAAACCCATTTCTAGAAAATAGTTATAGGTCATAGATGGAAGCACAGAAGACCTGGCCTATAACCTTTGATTAACCATGGTTTCCTGAGGGAAATTAGAGATTTCCTGTGTCCTTTTCGCTTTACAGATATTAATTAGCTATGCTTATAGACTCTAATTTCTGAGCGTGGGTGAGAGATGGGCAGGGTCTGCAAATATAGCCATATATGCAGCTGAGCGCACCTGCTTCATTCACCAAAAGGAGAAATTAGTTCTATTGAAATACTGTATGTTTCTAAGCCCCAAGCCCAGTGGGGCAAGAATGACTATATTAACTTTGTATTCATCTTAAGAAAATTAGACAGCTCCTGTTCTGCCATAGTGCTGAAGAGGTGAGGAGATTAGAAGATTTAAAGAACCCTGACATTGTATGAAGTGATGCGTTGCCTCTTCATTTCAAAACCTATAGTTAGGATCTGCATTATCGATCTCCTCCTCCCTCCTGAATCAGTCCCGTAAGTCCACAATCATACTCTAAAGAGGAGTTGGCAAACTCTAGCCCATGAATTGAATCTGGCCCACCACCTGTTTTGTAGTAAAGTTTTACTGAATGTCAGCCATGCTCATTCATTTATGTATTGTCTGTAGTCACTTTCATGCTACCGCAAGAGAGTTGAATAGCTCCATTTGAGACCAAATGATTCCCACAGCCTAAAATATCTGGTATTTTATAGGAAAAGTTTGCCAATCTCTGCTCTAGCATATGTCATTAAAGGAAAAGAAAAAAATTAAATATCTTACAGCACTAAGAGAAAACGTTTCAATACATTGAGAAATACTAATACAAATGTATTATTTAGAACTTTAAGGCAACAAGAACAAGGAAAAGAGTTAAAAGCAGTTGCCTCTTGGCTAGAGTCAGGGCACTACTGGGTTTTTTAAAAATTTAAGTTTTGGTGCCTGGGTAGCTCAGGGTTTGAGCATCTGCCTTTGGCTCAGGGCATGATCCCCATCCAGGGATTGAGGCCCATATCCAGCTCCTGCTTCTCCCTCTGTCTATGTCTCTGCCTTTCTTTCTCTGTGTCTCTCATGAATAAATAAATAAAATCTTAAAAAATAAATAAAAAATGAAAATTTAAGTTTACTAATACGATTAAATTTTTCAAAATAAGAATGTGTACTACTTTGATAAGCAAACATGTAAAACCAGAAACAACCACAACGCTCTTCCCTTTACTCCACCTTTCTCTAGGTATCACCTCCTTTCTTTCCTTTCATACCACAATTTCTTGAAGGACTTCTCCAAACTTGCTGCTCCTTATAGTTCTTCATTCTTCAATTAGTAAAATCTGGCTTCAGCCCCCTCAGTCTAAGGAAACTATTCCTGTCAATACTGTCAACATCCTCCATGTCGCCAAATCAAATGAATGCCTTCTCCATCTTCCTATCTGATTCTCAGTAGTACCCAACACAGTTCATTCTTCTTTCTGACTTGCAATATTCTACATTTAGCTTCCTAATTTTCCTCTCCCTCAGAAGCTGTTGCTTCCTACTGTTCTATGCTAGCTATTCTGTGCCGTTTCAATCTTTTTAAATCAACTTGTCTCAGGGCTTAGCCTAGCACCCTTTACTTTCCCATGAGATCTTATCCAACCCCATGTATCCAGCTTTCAAATTTATTATGCCTAAAACCAGAGTTCTTGATAACTTGCTAGAGCCTCCATCCCAAGCCTTCTTCCACCCTAGTTGGCTTCATTTATTGAATTATACTCTCTGATAGCTCAAAACCCCGAATCTAGGAGTTATTTTTGATCCCTTCCCCTTTTTCACTATCGCCTTGAATCAATCACTAAATCCTAATCACTTTACCTCCAAAATATATCTCACATCTGTTTACCTCTCTCCCAAGACCACAGCCAACATCTTAGTTCAAGTAACCATCACATCTTACCTGGTCCACTGCAATGGTTCCTAAGTGCTCTGTCAGCCACTAGGCCTGCCCCACCATTACTCATTCACCACACAGTAGCCAGAAAGATCTTTCTAAAAATAAACCAGATAGTCTTCAGCACACCCTCCAATGACTTCAGACTGCTCACACAATAAACTGCAAACCCTTTATCCTCATCTACAAGTCCCCATGAAATCCACCTCCTGCTTCCTGCTCCCACTTCACTTCAACCTTCTTCCCACTCGTTGTGCTCATCTCTCTGGCCTGCTTCCGGGTTCTGTGAACACTTCAAAGCTTGTTCTGCCTCCAAGATTTGTACTTGCCCTTCCTGGAATGCTTTTCCCCAGCACTACACAGGGTTGCTCCTCATTCTGGCCCTAAGCAGATTGTTTTCTGACTGGAACTAATGGGGCAGCAAGGCGACTGCGTAGCAAAATAATCCAAAGCTTTGAGGCTTACAGCAGCAGTTTACTGTTTTTCAAAATTTTGTAGGATTCCAGGCAGATCCCAACTGAGTGTTTTTTCTGCTCCATGAGATATTAATTGGAGCCATCTATCCAGCCTCATTCAGCCGGCGATACTGAGAGATGCCTGAGGACTTCATTCCCACATCATTCCCAGGTCATCCCTGAGGTATAGTCTGGAGCAAACTTACCAAAGATTCCCATCAAATGTTTTCTCAGAAGAGTGTTAGGCCAGGGAAATTACTAGAACCACGTGACTAGCACCTAACACAGATAAGGAAGTAGAAAAAAGTCAATTTTTTTTTTAAGATTTTATTTATTTATTTATGAGAGACATACAGAGAGAGGCTGAGACACAGGCAAAGGGAGAAGTAGGCTCCATGCAGGAAGCCCAATGTGGGACTCGATCCTGGATTCTGGGATCACGCCCTGAGCCAAAGAAAGACACTCAACTGCTAAGACATCCAGGCGTCCCAAAAAAAGTCAATTTTTTAAGAAGATTTTACTTGTTTATGAGAGACACAGAGAGAGGCAGAGACATAGACAGAGGGAGAAGCAGACTCCCTGGAGAGAGCCCAATGCGGGACTCGTTCCCAGGACCCCGGGATCATGAAGTGAGCCAAGGGCAGATGCTCAACCACTGAGGCACCTAGGTGACCCAAAAGTCCATTTAAGTAGATTAAAATAATATCTTTTTTCAAATAAACATGTATGTTCATACATACACACACTAATATAGACATTTCTGAATAAATAAATATGTCAGATTTAGAGACAGGCAAATTGCCTGTCCTGGCACCATTGTTAACCAGCCCCAGTTGCTCTGTCTCTATAGCACCTCTGGCTCTCCTTGGAAACAGTTGATTAAAAATGGTTGCATAAGGTAGAGATGCCAGGCACCTTTGAGACTCTATCAGTGGGCACTTTTCCAACTTCTTCTGCCAAATATTCCCATCAAATATTCAGATTATCTCTGTATATTAACTCATGGCCTTTCTACCTGGAAATTGGCCCAAGTCCACTTTGTGATGTCCAACACTTGCTTCTAGACTTGTGTTTTGATTTTATGTTCCCCTAGAGTTTTCCCACTTTGTATTGGGCATTGCCATCATAACTAGTACTTTGGAAGTTATTCCATACTTTCTTCATTAAGGAGCAGATTCATTTTTTCATTTTTATCAACTATACATAGACCAGACACTAAGTGAAATGTCTTGAATGTTGACTTCCCTTGGGGACATTCAAATACTGCATGTTGGAGACCCTATCACTGCTGGAACCATCACCTGCCAGGTACTGCTATCTCCTTTGTCACTCCATTTTGCCACTCAGTGGGGCTGCCTCTAATATTCTCAGGCTGGTTCTTTCCCCCGCATACCTGCCCCATACCAGTGGATGAATCTAGACCCAAGCCTTTTATTAGTGTGTCCCATTGTGATGCAATGAAACTAATTAAGACTGGCCAGATTCTGACAAATAGTAGATTTGCAGCATAGTCTCCAGTATTTTTTTCAAATATGGTGGTATTGACTACCTGGATACTCTGAATTTGTTTGATTGCCTGTGACCTCTAGTATGATTTTTTTTTTTAACTTGGCCACCTATTATCTAAAATTCACATTGATCTGGGGGAGGTGGAGGTAAGCAGGGGGATAGGTATCTTAGATGCCAAAATAAGGTTTTAGAAAGAAGCAGAGTATGCTGCTTATGACTATGGGAATAACCCATGAATTAACAAAGCCAAAAATGGTCAACTGAACTACCCATATAAGAACAAATAAGATAGTTGAATCCAGAAAGGCGAAGATGAGTTTGAAAGTCTTGCAGAAATACATGGCATAAAGACATCATCAAAGACCTTGGCCTATTTATAGTACAATGATGTTGATCTATTCAGTCTGGAGATATATTAGCAATATCATTACTAATACTAATGAATTTCCTCTGACTTTATGCAAAGAGATAATATGGTATTAGAAGAGGAATGTGAGGGGCATCTGGGTGGCACAGTTGGCTAAGTGACCAACTCTTGGTTTCCACTCCAGTTGTGATGCCAGAGTTGTGAGACTGAGCCCCTATAGGTCTCCATACTCAGTGCTGAGTCTGCTTTAGACTTCTTCTGCCCCTCCCCTCTGTGCGTGCCTGCGTGCTCAGGTACAACCCCTTTCTCTTAAATAATCTTTTTTTAAGAAAGAAAAGGAATGTGAGCTCTATAATCACAGACTTCTATACATTACTTATTATTTCTTAGAGGTTAAGATCATCTCTAATGTTAGGTGGTGATTGGCACTTTGTAGAGACTTCATAAATTGCAATGACCACTATGCAATAAATCTGATCTTCTTGAAGCAGAGACAAGTCTCACTTGGCTTGTGTCCCCAGTGTGTGTCAAATACTTAGCACACAGTACGTGTTCAACACATGTTGAATGAAAGATACTTGAGAGAACGTAGCCAAGGAAAGGTGAATTCTGCTTTTATTTCAATTCACATCTGTTTCATATAATTTTTCATGGTCGACATCCAGTCCTCTTTACAATTTCCCTCTCTCTTGACATTTAATTTGGGCTTTCTCTGATCTGGTCTTTGAAAGTACCCACATTTAATTTGTTCTTGGTTTTTAGAACTTCATTGTGATGTTCATAACCCAAGATTATGTTTATTTTGGGATAACATATTTTTCTTGCAAAACCTATCATTTATTCCATTCACTATATTTTCAGTTGCCTTAATTATGCTTAATTAAGGACAATGACTCATCAGGATCTGACCCATCTACAATCTATCCTGCTTCCCTTTCTTATAGTTGGTTTCCAAAATCAGTTAGTGTTCTAGTCCAGTACTTCTCAAACCTGTGTCAGCATTACTCAAGAGATCAGGGGAAAAACCCAGATTGCAGGGTCCCACTTCCAGAGATTCTGATTCAGACAGTCTGGATTAGGGTCTGAAAATTAGCATTTCTACTAAGTTCTCAGATGTTGATGCTGATGTTATTGATCCATGGACCACATTTTGACTAGAACTATTCTTGCCTGTGGTATTATGCCACATTCCCCCAACACATAAGCATATTTACAGTGCCATATCTTTGATTTATTCTCTTCTATCTGCCTAGAATATCCTTCCCTGGTCTTTTCATTCAGGAAATTTCTACTCATCTTTTGAGATCAAATTTAGTCTTATCTACTTGGCAATACATTCTTTGTCGCATCTTTTATCCCTAAAAAATCAGTCCTTCCTCATTAGCTTTCTTCTTAGTCCCTTTCACCTGTATGTCTTTTCTCATTCTGTTTCAGTTTGCTTTGTACATCTGTTCTTCCCACTAGATTGTGAGTTCATTGAGGTCAGAGACTATATTTTTCTAGAACCACATGTCCTTCTCACTGGCAGAGTTTTGTATACAAAGACATTTGTTACATATTTGTTCTTGATTAGATTATTGCTCCTATTTCTTCCTTCCTTAGGTTAGACTGTAATTGCATTGCAGCTTCATACCAGAGGTTTTATTCATTTTTTTCTTTTTAAAAATATACACCAGATGGCACCGGAAGGCTTTAGTTTAATTCTCTAGGGACCTTGGGGGTATTAGGTAACTGCTGTATACAGTGAAGATCACAAGGAGGATTGGCACAGTCTAACAATTACAAACCCCTTTAAAAGCCATTGTCATCCTCAGAGACAGGCAGGCCAGTCATTAGTGACAAAACATCACCAACACACTTTCTAAATAGGAAGGATGTAGTCTGTGTGTAATGGAAGGAAATTGGACCAGTGAGACTGTTCACCTGACCTACCTGAGCTGAGCTTCATTTAAAGTTGGAACCAATCAAAGCTTGTAAATTAGCTTGAGATTCATGGTGAATTAAAAAAAAAAAAAAGAATGTCTCAAGGGTGCTAAAAGCCTCTGATTTACTACTTCTGATTTCTTGAGCTATTACATTAAGGAGATCTCAGCATACTGCCATAAAGAAAAAGGATGGTTCCCTCAAATAGTTTCATTTGTTTGGTTTGAATTTCTCATTTAAGCATTAGCATTTCTAGACAGAAGTAAGCAAGGGTTATGGGGAGCTGGGGGACAATCATGCATATTAGTCTTACATAATCATGTACCCTTTCTTACAAAGGATGAGCCATAATAACCTGAAAGCCAGTGTTTCTAAGAGAATACCTGCCCAAGACTAATGGCAACATTTACCAGCAAGGATCCACAGAACTAGATACTGTCACATAATTAAGTCCCACATCCGGGAAGTTTAGTACTGTTGGCTTAGCCAACTTCTAGAGTGATTGTCTAACAGATTAGCAGAGTCTATGTTCAAAAGGCACCAGTCTCTAGGGGACCAGATCTACCTACTAGAGACTGTAAAGCTAAGAGTTCAATATGAGGTCAACTTGTCTATCAAAGTCAGCCCTACAATGACCTTACTTGATTTTGCAAGTTTAATGAAATCTGAATGTTTATTTTGTCCTGCACATTATAATCAAATACACCATTTTTTTTTTTTTTTTGCTCAAATTGTTCCACTGTTTAGCAATTGAGACCTCTTTTGGTTGGCTGCTATGATCCTTTGATATACCTCTATAATTGGAGATTTGTTGTTGCTGTTGATTTAGCACTTCATTGTTTGCTGGCACTCCAGGACTCTCTAAGCCATATTGTTTATTTTCTATCTCAGTCCTAGAATCAGCCATTTTCCAAGAAGCCCTGGTTCCCTCCGTTAGTGAGTGGTATTATTATTATTATTATTTTAAAGATTTTATTTATTTATTCATGAGAGACACAGAGAGAGAGGCAGAGACACAGGCAGAGGGAGAAGTAGGCTCCATGCAAAGAGCCCCCGATGTGGGACTTGATCCCGGGACTCCAGGATTACGCCCCGGCCCAAAGGCAGGTGCTAAACCACTGAGCCACCCAGGGATCCCTGGTGAGTGGTATTAGAAGTTAAGATGTGGGTGCTTGGTGTGCCTGTTGCTACTGGGGTCTTATTGTTTCAGGTCTTCTCAGCTGACAGAGCAAGGAAATATATAACTGTATACTGATCTGCACATATAGTCATCTTTGTAAATATTTCTATATGGAAACATCATCATCTATATTAAGCTAATCATGAGATCTTAGTGATGCCTCCAACTCTAATTCATTACTACCTGGATCACTTTGCTTCTCTGCAAATTGCCACTCCAATAGTGAGAAATCTGGCTCCTATTATCTGCCATTCATTTATTTAGTCAAGTTCCAGAATATATGTATAGCAGTTTCAGAGTCTTTAGCCTGTGCAGCCATGGGAAACAACTTTATCAACTACAGGATAGTGTTTATAAACAGTCCACTTTGCCTTTAATCGCAACAGTTGCTACTCATTTCCAAGGTGACTTATTTTTTCCCTTTACCCTGTTTATACAGATTCTTTCGTAAAGATTCTGTGTTCCATACTTTGGTCCCCCATCTCCTAAATGATCACGTTTAATTTCATACATCAATGTTCACTCTCTGCCATGAAGTTCTATGAATATTGGCAAATACATAGTGTCATGTATCTACAATTACAATATGATAAAACAATTGTTTTACTTGCCTAAAAAAAATCCCATGTTTCACATATTCAATTATTTTCCCACTCAGAATCCTGGCAATTGTTGATCTGTTTACCTCATTTATAGTTTTGCCTTTCTAGATGTTAAAATTATAACAATATAGTAATTTGCTTTTTTTTCAGACCAGTTTCTTTAACTTAGTAACACACATTTAACTTACCCATATCATTGTGTAGCTTTGATAGATCATTTCCTTTTATTGCTGAATAGTTTTCCATTGTAAGGATATATTACAGTTTATAGATCACATATTGAAAGAATATGTTGGTTGCTTCCAGTTTCCAGTAATTATAAAGTTGCTATAAATATTGCACGCTCATTGTACATGTGTATGAGTTTTCAAGTTATCAAATGCTTAGGAGTGTGGTTGCTGGGTCATACAAGAAGATTATGTTTAGCATTATAAGAAACTGCCAAACTATCTTCCAGTGTGGATGTACCATATTGCATTCCCACCAGCAATAAATGAAAGCTCCTATTCCTCCATATCCTTCCCAGCAATTGGAGTTGCCAGTTTTTAATTAAAAAAAAAAATTGCCATTTTAATAAGTGAGTAGTAGTAAAATTTTATATTTTTAAAAGTAGATAAATGCTTTATGTTTAGATTTTTTAAAAATAATGTTCAAAGATTCATTGAAATTTCTTTATTTTTTTTTAAGATTTTATTTATTTATTAGAGACAGAGAGAGGCAGAGACACAGGCAGAGGGAGAAGCAGGCTCCGTGCAGGGAGCCTGAAGTGGGACTCAATCCCGGGTCTCCAGGATCCCGCCCTGGGCTGAAGGTGGCGCTAAACTGCTGAGCCACCCAGCTGCCCTGGAATTTCTTTATTTTTTCTTATTTTATTTTTTTAATTATAAATTTATTTTTTATTGGTGTTCAACTTGCCAACATATAGAATAACACCCAGTGCTCATCCCATCAAGTGCCCACCTCAGTGCCCGTCATCCAGTCACCCCCACCCCCAGCCCACCTCCCCTTCCACCACCCCTAGTTCGTTTCCCAGAGTTAGGAGTCTTTCATGTTCTGTCTCCCTTTCTGATATTTGAAGAAGTCAAACTCTGCCTCTTTGCCAATGACATGATACTCTACATAGAAAACCCAAAAGACTCCACCCCGAGATTGCTAGAACTCATACAGCAATTTGGCAGTGTGGCAGGATACAAAATCAATGCCCAGGAGTCAGTGGCATTTCTATACACTAACAATGAGACTGAAGAAAGAGAAATTAAAGAGTCAATCCCATTTACAGTTGCACCCAAAAGCATAAGATACCTAGGAATAAACCTAACCAAAGAGGTAAAGGATCTATACCCTAAAAACTATAGAACACTTCTAAAAGAAATTGAGGAAGACACAAAGAGATAGAAAAATATTCCATGCTCATGGATTGGCAGAATTAATATTGTGAAAATGTCAATGTTACCCAGGGCAATTTACACATTTAATGCAATCCCTATCAAAATACCATGGACTTTCTTCAGAGAGTTGGAACAAATTATTTTAAGATTTGTGTGGAATCAGAAAAGACCCCGAATTGCCAGGGGAATTTTAAAAAAGAAAACCATAGCTGGGGGCATCACAATGCCAGATTTCAGATTGTACTACAAAGCTGTGGTCATCAAGACAGTGTGGTACTGGCACAAAAACAGACACATAGATCGATGGAACGGAATAGAGAATCCAGAAGTGGATCGTGAACTTTATGGTCAACTAATATTCGACAAAGGAGGAAACACTATCCACTGGAAGAAAGACAGTCTCTTCAATAAATGGTGTTGGGAAAATTGGACATCCACATGCAGAAGAATGAAACTAGACCACTCTCTTGCACCATACACAAAGATAAACTCAAAATGGATGAAAGATATTAATGTGAGACAAGAATCCATCAAAATCCTAGAGGAGAACACAGGCAACATCCTTTTTGAACTTGGCCACAGTAACTTCTTGGAAGATACATCCATGAAGGCAAGAGAAACAAAAGCAAAAATGAACTATTGGGACTTCATCAAGATAAGAAGCTTTTGCAAAGCTAAGGATACAGGCAACAAAACTAAAAGACAACCTACAGAATGGGAGAAGATATTTGCAAATGACGTATCGGATAAAGGGCTAGTTTCCAAGATCTATAAAGAACGTATTAAACTCAACAGCAAAGAAACAAACAATCCAATCATGAAATGAGCAAAAGAGATGAAATCTCACAGAGGAAGACATACACATGGCCAACACGCACATGAGAAAATGCTCCGCATCACTTGCCATCAGGGAAATACAAATCAAAACCACATTGAGATACCACCTCACACCAGTGAGAATGGGGAAAATTAACAAGACAGGAAACCACAAATGTTGGAGAGGATGTGGAGAAAGGGGAACCCTCCTGCATTGTTGGTGGGAATGTGAACTGGTGCAGCCACTCTGGAAAACTGTGTGGAGGTTCCTCAAAGAGTTAAAAATAGACCTGCCCTATGACCCAGCAATTGCACTGCTGGGGATTTACCCCAAAGATACAGATGCAATGAAACGCCGGGACACCTGCACCCCGATGTTTCTAGCAGCAATGTCCACAATAGCCAAACTGTGGAAGGAGCCTTGGTGTCCATTGAAAGATGAATGGATAAAGAAGCTGTGGTCTATGTATACAATGGAATATTACTCAGCCATTAGAAATGACAAATACCCACCATTTGCTTCGACCTGGATGGAGCTGGAGAGTATTATGCTGAGTGAAATAAGTCAGTCGAAGAAGGACAAACATTATATGGTCTCATTCATTTGGGGAATATAAAAAAATAGTGAAATGGAATTTCTTTAAATAAGAACTCTCCTAAGTGTCTATTTCCCTGCTTATATGAAGAAATCATTAGTTTCTTTATGGGAGAAAGCCTACTGAAGTTACTTAGTAGAGCTTTGATGCACCAACATCATTGTCATCACCTGGAGACTTGTTAGAACTACAGAATCTTGGGTCTTAACCCAGACCTACTAGATCAGAATCTGCAATAACATGACCTCCAAGTAAATTATGTATAAAAAACTTTAAGAAGCATTGCTCAGGAATCACAGATTTATAAAGGTGGAAGGGATCTGCCATTTGGCAGGTAAGGGAACTCTCCTAAACCTTTGTGTACTGTGTGTGGTTTGTGTGTGGTTGTTTGTATGCAATGCTGTGTTGCTAATCCTCTTGAGTACATACCTTCTCAAGGCAGGTGAGAGTTTGCTCAAGGTTACATAATCAATTATTCAAAAAGGGAAAAAAATAAGCCTAGCCTCATTACTCAGTTATATAAAACAATATAAACTCAATCTGAAATCATGCTGAAAGTCATTACACAAATTCAATGTAAAGATAATTTACAAAGCCCATCAGTTGTGTGAGGCCAGCCAGCAGTCATTTCTCACTGAGTATTCACTGAGCTGAACTGTGCTGTCACTCACATTAAGGTAAAGCACCTGGCCTCCATTCGGCCCCAGGAAAGGCTAAAAAAAGCTAAAAATAATAATAAGGAATCTTTTATTTACCAATTCCAGCCATGCAGCTGTGAACTCTTAATCTTACAATAGCACTTAATCACCAGCTCACTAGAACATAAGTAACCCCCAGGGCCAAGGATTGATGTAAATATTCTAATGTGAGCTCATTGCAGCACAGTGGCTGCCACTGGAGAGTGGGGAGAGTTCAATCTCCCCCTTCCTCAGTTGGGAACAGGTACCCTCAGACAGTGCTGTCTTCTCAGCCCCAACTCCCATGTATTGAAGAGGTTTGAGGTGCAATATCCAGGTATCCACCCAACAACCTAAGGTGGGGAATGCCCTCAGGGACACAGATGCCCTCAAAATTCATTCCGGGAAGCAAAATCCAGGATCCTTGCTAGACACAACATGCTTCCCAAACTAGCCACTGGGGAGCTTATTAGAAATGTAGGCTATCAGGCTGTACCCCAGACCTGCTGAATCAGAACCTGCATTTTAACCAAATAGCCAGATGATTCCTATGCACATGAAGTTTGCAGAGCACTGGTATGGAAGGAAATGTAGTAAAGGACAAGTATTCAGGTGAAGGGAACAAAAAATTCTCCCTCTACCCTTCAAGATCTTCTAGCTTGACTAAGAATTAAATTTACCTGAGACAAATAGGAGGGGAAAAAAAGTTTCATTACATATGCAGAGAGGCCCAAAAATTAAATTGAGACCTAAAGAATGACCAGGGCAGGCAATTTTTATACTTTTTTGTTTTTTGACAAAGAGACAATAAATTTGTGCACATTTGACAGGCCAAAGAAAACTTGTGTTTAGGAGTTTTAATTAGTCAGGAAATCTAAACAGAATTTGGGCTGTGATAATACATTAGCAAAAAGTTACAAAGGTTGTTTATATAGCCTTCTTGGTTCTAAATGTCCTATCTCTGGTTGCAAGGATGTTTCTTTATCTCCTGGTACAGAGAGGGCACCATTCACATGGGGGATTTATATATTGCTTTTTAGGGGACAGAGGAGGGTCTTAGTGTCCTTCTTACGCAGGCTGTCTCTTAAGTAACATAAAATAGTCAGTATGCCAAAGTAGCACATTTTGGGGTAGCCTGTCCTTGGTCCCTACACAAGATATGCTTTGAAGGTGAGTAACTTCTATTTTTACCCCATAAGCCTTGTATCTCAGAGCCATTAATATAGATATAGATAGCGACATGTAAAGAACAATGTCAAGACTAAAGGAGATACACATTATTATTAGGACTATAACTTAATCGCTAATACAAAGATGGTTATTGCAATTGTTAGTGAGAGATAAAGCCATCAGAGACCACAGCACAAAATTAAAATGAACTGTTCCCAACTTGTTTTTCAACTTTGCGAGTCCTTCAGAACTACCCCGTTCCCAGGAAGTCCACCAGAGTTACTCAAGGGAGCAGATGTCTGGGAACAAAGAAAATCATAAGGTTCCTGGGAAATTACACAGTTAAACAAATGCTTTTAAAGTCATGCTTAAAGGATTACAAAGTTTTGCTAAGTTCCTGTGATTGCTTCCAATTGCAAGAGTAACTGACCAAAAGGTCACTGGCTGGCAGTGTAAAGCTGCCCTACAGTTTGTGTTAGAGGAAACAGTGTTTGGAGGACTCTCTTCCTGTCTCCGTACTTGCCAGAAGTAATAAAAACCATTTGCTTAAATCAAAGACTCAGGCTGGTCTATTGGCTGACGCACCCCAAGCAGCAAGCCCTTGGCGTTTGGTCAGATTTGGCTCCATCACCAAGCTTCAGCTTCTTAGGCCACCAGCGACTTCACTGGGTTGCACAAAGGAATGCATGACCTGATATAAAAAGCACTCCACACAGTGTCTTCCACATGGGAGTATCGAATAAATATTATTTATCAAAATTATTGTGTGAAGTATCTCTTCTCCAAGAGTAGAACAGTGATTTCTAGTTTCATAATTTTTGTATATCTTATAAAATTTTTTTTACAGAAATAAAAAAAAATGTATCATGATGTAAGAACCTCCCACTTTTCCTTTTTCTTTTGGTTGTTGTTAAAGTGGATTTGGGGGATTTGAGAATATATTGAATTCTTTTCACAGTTAACCAAGCCTGGGGGTTTTAAGTGAAGATTGAGTGTGGCAAGGCTCAAAGGAAGATGGAGAACATCTAGGACTCATGAGAAGAAGCTGTCTACACATCTCCTATGCCCTCTCCTGGGCTGGGCTTTTTTTGGCAGGAAGTATTGCTTTGTCCTAGTGGGTTCCACTGAGGTTTGTTAACTCCCAAACTGTCCTTAAGCCTTCTTTCCCAGTCTTGGCTGCAAAAACACTTTAAAAATGGCTACAAGAAATGTACTGGGGGATAATTAGGGGTTCTCTCTCCCATCCTCCACTTCAAGCTTTCTCTCTTATTTGTTACCAAATTCTCCATTTGTTTTATGTTTTGTTATATTATTTTTATGATGTAGTTTAATGCTTTGGAATTAGATATGACTGGATTTAAATCATGATTCCTCCATTTGCTAGCTCTTCTATGGAGGATCAGTTACTAAGGTTCAGTAAGCCTCAGTTTCTTTGTCTGTTAAATGGGAATGGCACCATCCTCTGAAGTTGTAAGGATGAACTAGAATTATGTATTCAAAGTACATAGCTGAATGGTTCATAGAAAATGTTCAAAAAAGAAAATGTTCAATAAAGGAACTTTGTTATGATTTGTTTCTTCCCCAAGGAAGCTGACTTCTGAGTCACTCTCTAAAACCTCATTACATGACAACCCTGAGCCACTGATGCCCTATCCAACTCTGAGATTGGCCACCAGGATGCAGCACCTGGCCCTGACCTCAGGGCCCCTGGGACACACTTCTAGGTACAGCTGGTTTGAAGTGTTTGTATAGGTTCCTTCAAGAATATTTACAAAATTATTGACCTTGGGGACAAAAATAGGAAGTGAGATCTATACAGCTGAAAATATTCAAGATTTTATTATTATTTTTAAAGATTTTATTTATTTATTCATGAGAGAGAGTGAGAGAGAGAGAGGCAAAGACACAGGCAGAGGGAGAAGCAGGCTCCATGCAGAAACCCCAATGTGGGACTCGATCCTGGGACTCCAGGATCATGCCCTGGGCCAAAGGCAGGTGCCAAACTATTGAGCCACCCAGGGATCCCAAAAATATTCAAGATTTTAGAATAGCACTTTTAGCATTAAGCGTTCAAAGGCACTGTCCATATTTGTGGACAAATGTTAAACTGAGGAAAGCTTTAGTTATCAGTCTATTTCAAAAAGAAAAGTAAGGCAGTTGAGAAAGAAGGTCTACTTATATAGCAATCTGAGGAGTAATTAATCTAAACAGAAGTAAGCTCCAGTTTTTGATGGAGCAGTATTAGAGTTGATGGACTAGTGAAAGGATTATTAGAAATATATATTTGTTCTCCACACCCCACCTTTCCGAGCTGTACCCAGCTTCTAAAACCCTTGGGATTTCCAAAGTGGTAAGTGTCTTTTTCTATATAAATGAGATGACTAGTGGCTGCTGGCACTCCTGGTCAGCCTCAGGGTGGAACTTTCAACCCCTTCCCATCCAAACACCATCCCTATGCGCACAACTCCATTCACCACACCTCTAGGCTCAGGGAGAGTGGCTGGAAATTGGGCTCAATCACCAACAGCCAGTGATTTAATCAACCATGCCTATGGAATGAATTCTCCATAAAAATCCTACTCAAAGGGGTTTGGCACTTCCTGGTTGGTGAAGATGAGGAGGTGTTGGGAGGGTGGTGAAACAAGATAATGAAGCCCCACATCCTTACCTACAGACCTTTCTGTATGCATCTCTTCCATCTGGCTGTTCCTGAGTTGTATCTTTTTATAACAAGCCAGTAACCTAGTCAGTAAACTGTTTTCCTGAGTTCTGGGAGCCACTCTGGCAAATTAATGAAACTGAGAAAGAGATTGCGGAAACTCCTGATTGGTCGCCAAGTCAGATGGAAGTTGTGAGTAACCTGAGGACCCACTACTTGAGACTGGTGTCTAAGTAGAACTGAGCCCTCCACCTTAACCTGTGGGATCTGACACTAACTCCAGGTGGATGGTGTCAGAATTGAATGGTAGGACCCAGCTGGTGTCTGTAGAGAATTAGAGAATTACTTAATATGGGAAAAATTCTCATAAGGTAGGAGTACAGAAGGATTCTGTGGATAGAGTTGAGAGAGTGGAGGGAAGAAACAGGGAGCTTTCTTCTAGTTGTTGTCAGTGTGCGGAGGAAGTAGAGAATAGAGTTTTTCTACTCAAAAGGTCAAGATCTATTTTTGATGATAAAAGCCAAGGAAAAAGTACTATAAGACTGGCCCCCATTGGGGTACCTGTATGGCTCAGTTAGGTAAGTGTCTGACTTTCGACTTTGGCTCAGATCATGATCTCAGGGTCCTGGGATGCAGTCCCACATCAGGCTCTATTCAGCATGGAGTTGGCTTGAGGATTTTCTCTCTCTCTCTGTCCCTCCCCTTGCTCCAGCTCACTCTCTCCTTCTCTCTCTAATAAATAAAAAAAAAAAAAGACTGGCCCTTATCACACACTGAGTTGTAATGTCAGCTGAGCCTTCTTATTTAGGATGATGTCCCAAAATCCACTTTCACATCATGACCTTCCCTTATATGAGCTACTTTGATAGAGATACAGCAGCAGCCAAGGCATATAGAGAGGATCCCTGTCCCTCTACCCATCTTTAGTCACATCCACTCATCTAGGATACATCTGAGTATACTAGCTTGGTGCCAGGGGATTGTGAGCCAAAGGAAGCAATAACACCTCTTTTGCACATACAAGCCTGATTTAATCAGATGTCTGTTTTATAAGCATAAATGCTTAACTATGAGTGATTTGGGAGGAGAGGAAGTATAATTCTCTAAAGTGGAAACAGCCAGTCTTTTCTTTTATGTCCACATGATGTCCTGAAACTAATTCCAAAGGAAGTGCCCACAGTGGCATCCAGGGATGCCCCATTGGCTAATACTAACGTATGTGACAGGATAACTAGCAATATCAGCACACAGAATGACTTTTCTATTATTTTGTGGTGCTCACCCAAAACCTCTTTTTTTTTTTTTTTTTTTTTTTTTTTTTTTAATTTTTTTTTTATGATAGTCACAGAGAGAGAGAGAGGCAGAGACATAGGCAGAGGGAGAAGCAGGCTCCATGCACCGGGAGCCCGATGTGGGATTCGATCCCGGGTCTCCAAGATCGCGCCCTGGGCCAAAGGCAGGCGCCAAACTGCTGCGCCACCCAGGGATCCCTTTTTTTTTTTTTTTTTTTTTTTTTTTAATTTTTTTTTTATGATAGTCACAGAGAGAGAGAGAGGCAGAGACATAGGCAGAGGGGCAAAACCTCTTTTGATACCATATCCTTTTGGCCTGTATCATCTGGCTGCTGTTTAGATTTCCTGACCATCAAGCTAAGAACCCCACTCTTATTCGTTTGGTCATTTGCTTTTTTAATGCAGATAATCCATCTGTTTGAAACAAAACAATATAAAGAATTCAAGTAATGGCTGCTAGATGACCAAATTAATATTCTGAGAACTAATATTGTTCTGTGTCTCAGCACATTTTTAATCTTATTTCCTTTCCAGCACGTAGAATAGTTATAATACACTATAATACAGTTTAAAGCCTCGAGAAACACTTCCTGTTATGAATACAGATGAATAAAGCACAAATGCCATTTCTGAGAGCCAGAACATACATTATTTAAATGGAATTCTTTCCTGGCATGACACTGGCAGTGATGGAGTTTTCCTATATGCTGCTCTGCTGATCAGAATCCAGGAGTCAGGGGTCATGATGTACTATTCTAAATTCTCCAGGTTGTCCCTTGTAAATACTGTAACACTGCCCAGTTGATGGGCAACTCCATCGCTTTCCGCTAGAACACCATTGACCAGTAAAATACAGCAGATTTCTCCAGACCTAAACCCCTCCTCACCTGGGCTATTATTCAGGATTGACTGTTCTCTTCCTTTTGACGACAAACTATTTGTACCATCATCCCTTTATCACTTGAACTTGGGCTTTCACAGCTGAGTTTTCATTCTAGTTCTGCTTTACAATGACTGTGTGACATTAAACAAATAGCCTAATACTTTTGGCCTGGGATTCCCCTTGTATAAAATAAGGTATAGCAGAGTGTCTGTAGAGATAACTGCCCGTAATTCCACTCAGCCCTGTACACACATCAACACCATTCTTTGCTCCAAGAAATGGAGTCTATTTCCCCTTGCCTTGAATCTAGCCTTTCAGTTGCCTTTTCCAAGAGGATTGAACAGAATTGATACTATGAAAGAGCTACAGAAAAACATGGTCAACATTTAACATTGAAAAGAGCTTTGGCTTCAGATACGGATAATTCTGACTCATCTGTTTATTGGTTGCATGAAGCTCCCTGACGCACTCATGGTACGGTCAGTTTTCTCATCGTAATATGGGGTCACTGTACTGGACCTTCCTAGAGCATTGTGAATTGGCCAGAACAGTGTCTGGCACTTAGCACATGTCAAAAAATAATAACTACCAATATAATTATTAAAACATGTACCTCATCTCCTTGTTTCCTTCTCCTTTCCTGCCCTCAGTAATGTGAAGGGCGCCAAGATTTTATATAAAGTATTAGTCATAGTACTACTAATTCTCTTCATTTTAAACCACATCTCAGTTTAGAAAGGCTTCTGTATTTAATATTTGATTTTTAAGATAGTAATTAGGGAGAACAGCATTGTCTTTGTGTGTCAGCCTATGCTCCATAACAAATCATTTCAAACTTAGTAGCCCAAGACAACACCATTTTCTTGTTTCTGATTCTGTGGTTTGGGAATGTGGGAGGAGAACGTTGCCTGAGATGTTTGAAACACAGGTAAAGGATTGTCGATGTGGCATCCCCAAGGTTGGTAACTCCAATATGGCCTAACTCACATGCCTGGGCTTAGCTGTCAACTGAGTGTCTTGGTTCTCCTCTACATGGTCACTCTCCATCCAACAGAACAGCCTGGGATCCAGAAGAACACAAGCAGAAGCTATCAGGCTTCTTCAGGCTCAGGCTAGGGCTCACTGCCTTCCTGTGCTGTTGGTTTCTGAAGGTAGGAGGAAGGATGCAGGAACCAATGCCCCAAGTATGGCTCCCTCCTCTACTTCTTTCTTTGTTTTTTGTTTGTTTGGTTGGTTGGTTGGTTGGGTTTTTTTTTTTGTTTTTGTTTTTGTTTTTGTTTTTGTTTTTGTTTTTGTTTTTGGCTCCCTCTATTTCTTGTCTAGTTTCTGCTGTTGCTGGGCAGGCCCTCACTTGCCCCTTTCAGGTGGGCCAAGGGGCCAAGGAGGTCCAGAGGTTCTGGAGAGCACAGACAGTGCAGCTTTCGGCTGCTGCTTTATTCTCCACAGAGTGATACATGTCAAACCTTCTGCAGGGGTCAGAAACAGATATTTGAGAATATCTGTGAGTAAACAGAAAAAGAACAAGCTTCAAGTTTTCTGGCTTTCCTATCCTCACACACACAAAAAAATCATGCCACTTCTCATATATCCATGTTTTAATTAGCTGGGGCTTAACTGTGGACGATGATGGGAACCCCTTGGAATATTGGAAACAAAATAAGGAACCAACAACTGTGGTGCATGAAGATGTGTGCACACTGTCTCCACAAGCTGATGCAGTAGTTCCCATTCTGCTGGCCAAGGAACCCATGGAAATCAGTAGATGGTCTGGATATTGTGTTCATCTGAACATAGCCTGTTTGGACAGCCTGCAAACATAATTTGAAACAGAAAGACAAATGAAAAAAAAACTCAGCTATTATCTGGCGCATTTGATCAATAACTACTAAGAAGTTTTTGGAGATCCCAAATCTCTCTTTCCCTAAGTAGTATGGTTTCTCTGAGAAGTATGTGGATACATATCTTCTTTTTAGGTTGTTTTATTTTGTCTTTGAGACAAGCCTACTGTTTGTCATATTTTATAAATATTATTACTTCCAATATGTTCAGAAACATTATAACCTGAAAATAATTTATGAAAAGATCTTCATCAATATTTATAATCAAGGTATTCATGCATTAGTAAATGTGAAAGAGGATATCATTTTTGTGACTTAGTCTCATTGGATTTGAATTTCATCACCTTGTAAAATTCACACCTTTAGCCTTGTATGTTTAATTCTTCTTTAGTAAAAGCCAGGATCCGGCTTTTTAAAATCTCCCACAGAGAAGTGTTCAGATTTCTTTTTCAACTCCTTTATGTTCAATTTTAGTTATTGGGAGACATTCAGACACAAAACAAAAACAAGACATTTTCATTCATCGTGTATTTTAGAAAATCCATTTTGAACTCCTGTTCTGTATTGCCAGCATTTCCTGAGGTAAATTTATTCTGTAATGCTCCTTGATCTGAAATATCTTATCCCCTCCAAACATCTGCCAATATTCAAATTCATGCTGGGAGAGAATATTTTGGAAGCAGGTGTAATGGAGGAAAACTTTTCCATTCTTCTCTTCTAGGTCCTTTGGGTGGCCTATTAATTAAACTGACATAAGATAGATTGACAGGAAGAAAATAAATTTAATTTTGTGTTACAGAAGACTATAGAAATGTGAGACTCAAAGAAATGACCAAAGCAGGCAGCTTTTATATCTTTTAGATAAAGAAACAACAAATCTGTGAAGAACTGACAAAGAAGTTTGGCTTAAGGTAGTAAATTAGTGAGGAAGTCAAGTTTTGTTTATACAGCCTTCTCATCACTTAAATCTCTTCTCTCTGGTGTTGAGGATATCTCTCTTTCTCCTGGTCCAGGGAAGTATCTTTCACATGGACAGGTTATTTCCTGCTTTCAGGGGGACAAAGGAAAGCCAATGTGTCTTTGCACCTGCTGTTTCTTAAGGAACTTTAATTTAAAATAATCAGTATGCCAAAGTGGCATATTTGAGGGTGGCCTGACCGGAACCCTGTAACAGTTAACGAATATTCATCTTCTCTGCAAGAGTCTTACTTTAAATTCCTTTAATTTTTTTCTTTGGAATCACTAAAACCCATAACACATAGACTCAGGATCCAGTTTCAGAAAGAATCCGGGAAGGTGCTCACTGAAGAGAGGATAAAGTTTGTATAACTGAGGTTAGATAGCACACTTCATAGATAAGACAAGTGACGGCCACCCTCAGTAAACCACCTGCTAATTCGTGTTCAACAAAGCCGCATCAAAATAATAAGCACTTTCAGATCATTGCTTTCAGGAGTTGTTCTAAGTGCATCCCTTAACAGCTGACTTCAATCTGCATGATGCTGGGTGTTGTTGGGGGAGAGACCATAAAACTAGGAACAAAACACAAAACACAGCAAATAAGAAATACTTTGTAAAATTTCGAGTTCCATTTGAATTTATCACTATCTCCTTCGAAACCAATGTGCCAGGTCTCACTGTGTGGTTTCTTGTATGAGTTTTCACAGCTGTTAAAATGAGAAGGACAATTTCCCCCTTTCAATTACTTTGTAATGTGGTTTGAGATGGCCAGTCAGTGCTCTTCAGTTGAGAAAGCAAAGTACCGAAGGATTACATAGCAGACAGCCTTGGAGGGCACAAGCCTCAGGGAAGAGAAAGAGGAGAGGAAAGGAAATGAGATTAAGTTAATCCTACTTTATCTCCAATTCCACTAATGATTACAGCTGAGTTCCAAACAGATGTATTTTCCCTGACCTACATAGTGCTTGGAAAAAAAAAATGAGGTACATTTAAAAATTGGAAGATGTCTCATCAAAATTTTCTCTAAAAAACAATCCAGGAGATTGGGAATAGTGGGCCAAGCTCCCTCTTGGCATCAGTGAACAGAGCTGTATGAAGTTGGCTCCTTAAGATGGAGCATATGTTCCCTAGTTTGTCAGAGGCCACATCTGACTTCACCCCTGCATTTGTGTTACCTGTCCATGCCTTGCATATACTGGAGTGCAGACTCTCAGATGTTTTTGTTCTTGTTGTTGTTGTTGTTTGTTTGTTTGTTTTTAATAAAATACTAATGTTAAGGTAACTGGGATAGGGTTGTGATAATTCTGGGAATCCTAGGATATACTAGAGCCATTGTGCTATCCCAGAATACTCCCTCAATTCTTACTTTTTCACCTAGGTATCCTGTGCTACTCTATGGCAATTCTTTTTTTTTTTTTTTTTTAAGATTTTATTTATTTATTCATGAGAGACACAGAGAGGCAAAGACAGGCAGAGGGATAAGCAGGCTCCCTGCAGAGAGCCTGATGTGGGGACTCCATCACAGGACCCCAGGATCATAACCTTAGCCAAAGGAAGACCTCAACCACTAAGCCACTCAGGTGCCCCTCTAGGAAAGTTTCTATTGCAATGCTGCTGCTGCTAAGACTGGGACTCAGATGAGCTACTTTTATGAAGAGCTTTTGCCATGAATGCTGACCTAGCTGCTATCACCACTCTCCCCATCACTAATTAAGCAGCATGACAGGGAGAAATAAGAGGCACCACTGGGGCACTACTTGTCCTGGAGGACTCTTGAAGGCCAGGGAGCCCATCCCCTCCACCACAGGCCTATCTCTCTCTGGCTCTCCCTGAACAAGGATGGGAAAACAAGTCTCTCTGTTCCTTTGTGTGATGCAAATTTCTGCTCTGGAAATGCTGGCCAATGGTAGAAATGCTCCCCACCCCACAGTTTGGCCACAGAACCCGCTTTCTCAGGCCAACCTCCCCCAGTTGTTACCACAGGTCCTCTTTGGCTAGGCTGAGAGACTTCTGTTGCAACCACCCATCTGTGCCTTTCTTCTCCAGACTCCTGAGGAGAGGATGCCTCCCCACGTCTCCAAGCTCATTCTCATTTCTGGTCACAGAGCAACTAATCTGTCCCTCATGAGTAAAGCTCCATGTGCTGGTTATTACTGTTTTGTCTCTCAGCTTCAAAACTACTCTTCTAAACTCTGCTCTCTGATGCCAGAGGTGGCCCTCTGCAAACCACATGTATCACTCAGGATTTAACCAGAGAAAAAGAACCAGTAGTAGATAAAGAATGAATGGATGGATGGATGGATGGATGAATAAATAAATAAATAATCAAATTGGCTTTATTAAATGATTCATCAATCAGGCAGCATGCCATCTAGCAAGTAGAGGGGAGACCCCACATATATGTATATTTTAAATATTTACTTATTATGAGGAATTGGCTTATGCCATTGTAGAGATTGGCTAAGCAAGTCTCAAAGGCCAAACTGTACTCTGTGAGGCAGGCATTCAGGAAGAGAAGTTCACAGCCAGACTGAAACCCATAGGCATGAGCCAAATATCCACAAGGGAGATTTCTTTTCTCTGTCTCTTTGTGTCTCTGTCTCTGTGTCTCATTCTCTCTCTCCTAAGGAAGCTTCAGCCTAACTTTTCAGGCTTACCAAGATTATCCAGGATCAGGATCATTTCCCTTACTTAAAGCTGACTGATTAAGGACTCTAATTACATTTGCAAAATCTTTTCATAGTGACACCTAAATAAGTTTTCAGGTGAATGATTGGAACCTATCACCTAGCCAAATTCACACATGGAAAAAACTAATCACTCCAGGGAATGGTGTCATATCAGCTCTTCAGTGTTGAGTTTTGTTTCTGGCAGACTGAGAAGTCATATTAGCAATAGCAATATTGACATTTCCAGTGAAGTCCGTGTTGCTGAGCCTAGATATACCCTCCTTTCTGCCACCATGGCCATTTTGCTCATGAGCCCATTGGACAGTGACGGAGGTTGCTGGGGGAAAGGGCTGACTGCTAACCATAAATTGAGTCATCTTTTCTACTACATTATTAATATCCTCCTCTGCTGAGGTGACCCTTTCAGGAGCATTCAAATGGTACACAATAAATATCTTCATGTCCTATGCCTACCTGGAGAGGTCTATTCATATATGTCTTCCTCAAACTTCCTTGTCACAGATTTTCTAATCGTGTTCCTTCTAAGTTCCTCATCAACTAGGCAAACCATTGGCCTCAGCCCTTGAATTGATATATACTCATACCTCTGGCTATTTCTCCTTTCAAGCAAAATAAGCACTGCTCAAAATTCTGTATGTAGGAGGATTTTCTTTCAACACTATACATCTGAGATGTCCCATCCATTTCTTATCTCAGAACATCATGATCAGCTGGCCAACACCATAAGGCTCTGTGAGTTGGAACATTCTGATTACCACTTTGGCTCCACTGTCCATTATGATAACCACACCTATCTTGTCCTTCATGATTAGTGCCTTTTACCCCTGACACCCCAGGGTCCCATTATTCCTATTGCATTTAGGAATCCCAGTTAAACAGTAGTGGTTCCTACAGAGAGGAGCCACCATACAACTTTTCAAGGGATCTTCACAAACTTATTTTTCATAGTCATGAGAAATGTATGTCCTCTAGGCCCTCCAAAAATGGGTGATTAGGTTGTACATGACACATCACCTCTAACATTCCAGTTAGCCTCTCTTTGGATATTTTCCTCTATAGTATACCAAAGCAGTTCTGGCATTTTAACTTTATTTAGTGCAGACCACCATTGACTCCATATTTTAGAAAATCACTCTCTAAAAATGTTAGAACCATTCCTAGCCTTTTGAGTCTTCTGAACCAAAATAATAAATCCAGAATCTTTGCTTAATGGGCCCATATCAGTAAATTTAGCCTGCTCCAATTTTATATCTCTTCCACCATAATCCCATGCCCTAAGTATCCATTCCTACAAATATTATACAGGTTTCTGTCTATATAAATGTTAAAAATCCTGTCATTCTTAGATGTGTATTTGCCTCCTCACAGGCAACTCTTTGTACCTCACCCTTTGGTTCTTGCTGGGATATGAGTCTAATTCTAAGTCTGAAAGCAGAAAGGGACATGAAAGTAGGTCTTGAGGAGGAGCAGCAGTGCCTTACAAGGGGAGGCCACTATAGATTCTAAAAAGGAGGGTTGAGCTCCTTGAATAAAATGGAAGAACTACTTCAGCTGTCAAAAAAGACTCAGCAGAATTTAGGAGTTGAATCTCAAACTTCATAAAGATCATCCTTTATGTTCCCATTCTAATTTTCAGAACCCCATTTTTTCCCAAACAGTATCCTAACCTTTTCTCTTTCAACTTTATTGAGGTATAATTGACATATCATGCTGTGTGAGTTTAAAGTGTACAATGTGATTATTTGATATATGTATATGCTGTGGAGTAACTATCTAAATAAGCTTAGGTAACACATCCTTCACTTCATATAATTGTCATTTTATTGTTGTTATGGTGGGAACAGTTAAAATTACTTTCTTACCAACTTTCAAGTGTACAATACAATACTGTTAACTATTTTCACCATGCTGTATCTTAGATACCCAGAACTTATTCCTCTTATAACTGGAAGTTTGTACCCTTAGACCAACAACTCCTCATTCCTCGCCTTCTACTCCCCCTGAGCCCCTGGCAACCACTAATCTGTTCTCTGTTTCTATAAGTTTGGCTTTTTCAGATTTTACATATGAGTGAAATCATTCAGGGCTTGTCTTTCTCTCTTTGACTTTTCTTACTTAACATAATGCCATCATGATTTGTCCTTGTTGCTGCAAATGGCAGGATTTCCTTTTTCACAGCCAAATAATACTCCATTGTATATATGCACTATGTCTTATTTATCCACTCATCCATTGATGCATATTTAGATTGTTTCCATGTCTTGTGGGAGTCATCTCTATTCATTGCTGAATTTGTATCTAGTTACAAAAGCTTGGACTTTATGCAGCTGAACTTGTGTCAACTGGGTTCCATTTTTGATAGGGATTTGATCTAGTGCTATATTATCTTCTGAAGTTAATGTATTGCCTTATTTAGGAATAATAAATATATTTTACAGGTCAATGCTATGATATTACAGGTCAGTTCTAATCAATTGGCAGTGGCCACTCGGGGAGCTGAATTAAGAACTCTGAGGCTATGTCTGTACTCAGTGAGAGAAGACAATAAATTGGTTAGCCATGTCCATGATGAATTCAGAGTTGTGGAAACAGATAAACCACTGATCTGTCATTTCTGGCTTAAAATTTAGTGCTTGGCAATGTTGCTAATTCATTTGTTATTGTCTGTTAGTGTGTGCTTAGCAAAGAGGAAAGAGCAGGTTTGGGTGGTCATCATCAACAAATACTGATTTAAGTGCTTATGTGTACATATAGTCATATATAGAATTGCATTTATACAGTTTCAATAGTAGAAGAATTTCTCTCTTCCCCCTCCTCCAATAGAGACAAAGGTCTCTGATTTAAAATATCATCTGAAATTAGAGGGTGCTTTGAGTGCCCAGCATATTGATAGGAAAACAATAACCAAGCATATGGAAGAGAAATAGCCATTCAGTACTTAATGAAAGATTTAAGTCAAGGGGAATTTTCTGGCCTTCAATTTAGGGAAACTGGCAATCTCTCCATGTAGAAATAGTTTGCAATGTTGTCCAGGGGGACAAGAAATTTGTCTTTTGTACTAGAGAGGGGGAAATAACACTTGATTCATAACGTCAGGTTCCTTCAGCCACACTCTGGATACATGTGACTGATTACATCCTATCTGTTCATCAATGTGGGTGGGCGCTCCCCGCCTTAGGGCTCAGAACAATTTGCCTGGACAAATGACAAATGTGCAGAGCAACTGTTAGGCAAGCACTTCTGTGTGTTTAGTCAGAATATATTATTTGGAAGAGCAGGACACGATGGAGGAAATAAAAAGCTAAAACATTTAGGATAGCCACATGGTTCTGAGGTGGCCTCCTTGCTCTCTGACAATTGTTTCATTAAAAATTATCTGTTCACGCCTATTATAGTCAGGAATGATGAGAAAACTCAGGAAAAAAGATGCCATTTTCTCTTGGCTGTTTATGGCCACATACAAGAAAGGAGAGAGAGGCTGGTGAGAAGGTAAGAAGACAAGAGAAAAGAAAGCTACGGAGAGAGAGGGAAGGAGCAAGGAGCTGGAGGGAGAAAGAGCTCTCCCGAGCCCCTTCCCAGTTTACAGATTTCGAAGGCAATATTTTGCATCAAAGAGAAAAGCGTCTTGCCTTTGCACCAGCAGTAACTTTTCTTTGTGATACAGTTGCCATGGGGATGATGTGCTGGGTTGTGCCACTTTATCATCTCTCTCTCACACATTCTATTATAAAGTGAGTACTTGGGATTCTAGACCATAAATATGCAACCACAAAATGTTAATCTGTAAACTAACCTGCCAACCAACTTCGGAGCAGTAATTGCTTCTCTGGCTGGAAGAACTGCTTTCCCTCCCTTTGAAAGCAACACAGGCAGGGAAATGATGGGACAGGCACAGGCCTCCGCCATTAGAGAGCCGATTTCCTTTCTGGGCCTTGTGGCCTTTTGGGCCAAAGGCAGAAAATGAGAAGGAATGTAAATCGCTCTCACAAGGAATGGAGTTTACTAATGATATCTCCATGTTTCCAGGTTACCTGAAGCATTTCTGTGTAATCCTTTGAAAATATTTTTTAAGGCCAGTCAGACTCTTTTCCAAATCTATGGGAGAGAAAAATTGTATGTAGATAAACCCCCAAATGGTGGCTTCCTATGTGTATTTACAAACAGCACAGTGTGCCTCAGCAAAGTTCAGGTCATTGCCTGTGCTGTGCTTTGGCAGTCCCCACGCCTTCTGAAGCCACTGACTGACGCACAGAACATCTCTCTGAGGCTTTTGTGGGCTTCATTCACAGCTAAGTTGGAATTCACAGAAACCAGAACTGTGCAAAGGCAACTTAAAAACAAAACCAACTTGTTTACACTAACTGACCCACTCCAGTTACAGCTTTGTCCCTCCAAAACAATTCAGTCTCAGGAAACAGCTGTCAACACCTGCCATGTTATTGAATTGAACATAACATACATGTTCTATTTCCTATTCACTTCAGCAAAAAGATTACCTTTAGGAAGAATTCAGGAACTCGGTGCTCTGTACCAGAGACTTAGTTCCATAAACTTGTTCTGCTGGGATTATGTGCCAACTTCTCTTTTCGAGGATGGAACCACAACTTAGTAATTCTTTTTAAAGGACACTATCACATGAAGACCACATGCTAATAATCCTTGTGAAAGATAATATTTCGGGGATCCCTGGGTGGCTCAGCGGTTTAGCACCTGCCTTCAGCCCAGGGTGTGATCCTGGAGTCCCAGGATAGAGTCCCACGTCGGGCTCCTGCATGGAGCCCACTTCTCCCTCTGCCTGTGTCTCTGCCTCTCTGTGTGTGTGTGTGTGTCTCTCTCATGAATAAATAGAAATCTTTAAAAAAAATCTTGTGATCGTTCAGAAAGAAATGCTAAAACCAATAATAATGCACTATTATCAGTTCAGATATATTTTTCGTGATGGATTATGTTATTACTCAGAATATCCATCGCTTCTCCCTGTGGAAGGATCACACAGTCTTGCTTTATTGATATCAAGCATGGTTACTGAATGCCTTGGCCAACAAAATGTGAAAAGTTCTTCCATTTCAGGTTGAAGTGTTAAAAGCCATCGAGTGTTGGCCATATTCTCTTTTTCCCCTTCCACAAAACTCACCATATATAAAGAGTGTCTGTTTCTTTAATCTGGATTCCAGAATGGTGGCAACGTAGAACAGAGCTTTAACTCATCCAAGACAGACAGGATGTAAGATTTAGGGTTATTTGTTACAACAACATAATCTAGTTTACAGTGCTTATACCTTACCTACAAAACTTATTCATTCTCTCAACATCCATTTATTAAATTCTTACGGTGGGCCAGACATAGTACTAGGTAATGGGAATTTGAAGATAAGGAAGACTCAATTACTATCCTTGAAGTGTTCATTGTGTAGATTGCACAAAATATAATGATAAAGCAATTTCTGTAAAATAAGTTCTACTTTTTTATTTCAAAATACTGAGATCTTCCAGAAGATAGAATTTAACCTTTGGAATACTAGATTAAAGATGGCAGCACATTCTTTTTCACTTCCCTCCTCAGAATGTGGAGTTGATTTCTCTACCCCCTTGAACTGGAATAGAATATAGGGGGATTGCTGCTGTATCAATTTGGGGCCTATTCTGAAAGTGGCAGTTTTGCCTCCTCCTACTTGGCCCTCACCCCTACTGGAAACAGGGATACTTGGAGGGTCCCAGTTGCCAAGTTGTCCTGGCTGGGGTCCAGTTATGTTAATGAGGGAACAATATTGCATATTCCAACCTCAGCATACATCATGTAGAACAAGATAAACCATTCCTCCTATGCTCTGTCCCAATTTTCTGCCCACAGAATCATGACCACACAAAATTATTGTTGCTTAAGGCACTTAAATTTGGGGGATTGTGTTATGCAGTGATAGATAACCAAGTGATGTAACCCAGAAAACCCAGAACTGCTTTCTGGGTTTGCTTTAAAACCCTTTCTACTGATTACTTCTAATCTCAGAGGTTTTCTTTGTTTTTATGATACCCTGAGTCCTGGTAGTTTCTGTAGTTTTCAGTAACACTTTTTTTGTTGTTGTTGCAATACTGTCTTCTGTTTGGAATTTATAAAATATCTACTAGCCTAAAATAGCACACTTTTCCAGGGCATCATTGTCAAATTCCAGCATAATATATTCTCTTCTAAAATTGCCTTAAATTAGAATTTAAGGATTAAGAAGACAGGGCAGGGGAAAAAGAAAGGTGATAAGACGAAATTTTTAAAATGGCAAATATAATGAGAAATTGTCGCTAAGAAACACAAGACGTTGTTTGGGATAGTTCTATAAATTTAGGCATTTTGATGATTGGCATTACTCCAACCCAGGGGTTTTCAACTTTAGCTTATAAAGTGAAATCTCCTGGAGGGCTTATAAAGATTGCTGAACCTCACCCCCATAGTTTCTGATTCAGTATGCCTGGGTAGGACTGGAGAATTTGTATTTCTAGCAAGTTCTCAGGTGCCGTTGTGGCCCCAGAGACCATGCTTCTAGAATCTCTGGGTTACTCTGTCCCCGCACATGTATTTCCACTTTGTCATCTGTATCCGTGACAGACATTACTAATTAATCATTGGACTTTTCTCTTGCTGAGCCTTGGAGCCAGTATAGCATTCAGGCAATATCAACTAATTTTAATTGAAAATCGAGAGAAAATCTTTTTGCTATGTAAGATAACTCTAGAATTCAGGTAACTTCTATAATAGACCATTAATGTTTATCTTGTTCTTGTTTCATATTTATCTCCCCCTTTGTGTTTTAATTAATATGACAAAATGTTCAATTTCCATAAATATTTCTGGTCAATTTTGGTTCAATAGATAAAAGCGTAAAATCTACGCCTGCCCTTCCCTACAGCATTGCATAAGAAATAATTAGATGGTATATACTAAGAAATTAGCATTTTATGCTTGATGTAGTAATTGGCCAAGTCAAAGCAATACCAAGAGACAGATATAAGTTGTTTATTTCCCCCCAAGGCTATATTGACTATGAATTCATAAACACTAGAGATGATCACACACAAAAAAAATTAGTTTTACATCATCCATGTAAAATGCAGTTTGGGGTTTATATTTGTGTTTTCTATAAAATATTTCCTTCATGTAATAGCTTCTTCCATTCCAGCAGTAATTTCAAAGTTTATTTAATTTTGCTATGAACATTTTTCTGAAAGCATAAACTTAAATGTAATGATAAAGTATCTAATGCTCAGTATATACTGATATACTTTCTTCAGAATTTGTTCTCTTGTCTGAAGAGTAATTTTTTGGTCTTTGAGATATTTGAAGGTTTGTGGGGCATAATTTTATTCTTCTATCCTCAAAAGTCTCGAAATGTTCATAATTTCTCTCAAATGATAAATAATGAATTATGGCTTCTAGGGTTTTTGTTTGTTTGTTTGTTTGTTTGTTTTTAGGACTTTATTAATTTATTTGAGAGAGAGAGAGAGTGTGTGTGTGTGTGTGTGCTGAGCCCAAGGTGTGGCTCAATCATTTCAGGACCCTGAGGTCATGGCCAAAATCAAGAGTAGGATGCTCAACCAACTGAGCCACCCAGAGGCCCCTATGGCTTCTAGTTTTGAGAAATATCTCTTGAGTCAAAATGAGACATTTGTTTCTTGTTTCATTTTGAAATTCTTTAGAATGAAATCCTATGACACTGAGTATGTGTTCAAAAAAAGTTATAAAGAGGTAAAGTTTAATTTATTAAAAACCAACATGAATATTTACAATAACATTTGTCAAATTTTACAATTTGGTAAGTTTTGGTAAGTTTCAGATCTCTTTAATTTCAAGTGATAATAATCAGTGAAATGGACCAATGGTTTTCTTGACAAACTGCATGGCTTTATGCTTCCATCTTTGCCAAATTTTTCCAAATGTAATACAATTTACAAAGAATTGACATATTGCAGGTATTTTCAGAGTTAATTCATGTAGGAATAGCTAATAACAGGCTCAATTTATTGAGGACTAGCTCCAGGCCAGGCATTGTACTGGGAACCTATACCCTTATTTCATTCTTAAGACAAACCTATAGATATATGCTAATAACTTCATTTTACAGATGAGGAAACTGGTTCAGAAAAGTTAAGTGACTATTCGCAGTAACAAAGCTAGTAAGGGTTACAGTCAAGATTTGAGTCCAGAACTATCTAATTACAAAACACTGTATTTTAACTGATGAATTGACATTCTGGAAAGCTGAGTGATGTCATCACCCGTCTTAAAAAGGAAAATATAATTTATTTAAAAGATCATTACTCTAAGCTCTGTGCCCTCCCACAGAGTAACTTTACCCACAAAACTTTAAGTCAAAAGACAAGCATGCTCCTAGAAATGTAACTCTTCGCACCTGCTCCTTAATACCTGTGATAACTCCATGATATCCCCTGCCCTTCTTAGAAGCACAGTCATATTTACACTGATTTCTTCAGGCAAGTTTTGTTGTTGTACTTGTTAATTCTGTTTTGTTTACTATGATCACAAAGGTAAATCACGAGAGCTGCTAAGAGTAAAGCCCATGTAGAAATACAGACTGTTGACAGTGAAATCTGTTGTAAGGCATTGGCGTTTGCATCCTTCCACATTTCGATATGGAGTTTGACATATATTTATCCTTAGGTAAAATAGTATTGTATCACAAACACTTTTCTAAAACTTGTTTTTTCACTTGACACATCTCTTCTGTCTCTCCAGAATCCTTCATTTGCTATATAGTTAATGCTCTGCAAGAATGTCCTCTGTTTCTTTAATTCCTTTCCCAAAAAGCCCCTCCAATGCTTTACTTTCAAGGAAGTCAGGGTAATCCCTGAAGATGTAGCTTCCTTTTCATCCTATTCCCTGGAACCCTCTCTCTAAGATCACGTCATGCTGGAATCAGGGATGCTGGAGTTGGGGTTGTTTCCCTCCTCTTTCATGGGGATGCTTCCAGACACCTACTCTCCATGTGCTTGGACAAGCCTGAGCCCCTTCTATTCCAGCTTCCTTCTGCCGTGACTCCAGCTACCTCTGCTCAGAGATGCCCTTTACTGCCACTCCCCACCCCATCAGGAATGCAGGACTTCACCCTAACTCATGTCATAATTTCTGGCAACTCCATGTCTCTTCAGTCCACCATAGCTGTGCTTTCTCCCAATCCAATTTATAGTCTAGACTTGATTATTTTAATTCTGCTCTTGTCAGTTCTCCAATCTCCTTGTTTCGTATTCACCAACCCTCGGTGGATACAGCTATTTTCCTTCTCATTGTCTAAAGCAAGTTCTGATAGAGTGAAAAACCACACGGTCCATTAGCTTGCTCTGCATGAGCTTGCACATGGTCTTTGGGGTCACTATTACCACGTTGGAATTTACTGTGTGTGAGCTTTTGAGCAAACAAGTGATGTGACTTTATTCATGGTTTAATAGAATCACTGGCTGCTCTGTGGAGAACAGGATTTAGCACAACATGAAGTGGGGACTCTGGTTAGGAGGCATTTGCAAATTCAGACCAAGGAGGGAGGTCACTTGGCCTAGCATGGTAGCAGTGGACAAAATGAGAAGAAGCTAGACTTCCTCCAGAGTGGGAGGGTTCTATTTTGTCACAGTGTTAGAAGTTACCTAAGGACAAAGCTCTGCTTCTGAATCCTCAATTTACCCCGACTCTCTCCAAAGGTAGATCTCCCCTGAAACATGGAGAATCTGTATTATGGCTTTGAGCCAAAGGAAAAATACTCTGAGGGTTCTGATTTGGTGATAATCTTTTTTTTTAAAGTGCTACTAGTGACAGATTTTGTATATTTCTCTTATTATTTCATTGAGACTGGGGAGGATGAGTGATAGAAGACATGTATCTTGTCATTTTAATCTGTAAGCTTCTTCATGTTTTCTAGTTCTCAGTTTCTAGTTCTCTGCTGCAGTGCAGCAGTCATCTAGCTAACGAGAATATAATGCCAGTGTCCCTGCTTTGGACACTCCCAATGCCAAAAATTTATTTTCTTCAAATTCCAGGCTTTATGGTGACCCAATTTACTGGTCAATTCTTCCTGTACATAAGATTTGGAAGGTCTTCAAGTACAAAGCCAAACTCAAGAGCAAACTAAATGAAGGGTCAAGAACATGAAACTGATAAGAGAAACTGCCAGAGAAGTAGGTGGAGACCTATAGTCTCAGCAGCTATGGAGTAGAGGCTGTAGAAAGGAGATGAACAATGTTGAGGTCACCCTGTATGGTATCAGGGTGCTATGGCAGGGCACCCAATGTGATACAACAAAAGAAATCTGAGCTCCCTACTCCAAAAACAAGAGTAGAAGTTCACATTGCAGCAAAAAAATAGAACATTGGTTGTCTACCTGGCCTTTTGTTCATGCCAGGAACAGTCAGGGTGGTTAACAAACCCACTAAATTCCATGGAAGTCTACTTCTCATTCTTTATCTATTTTTTCCTGTTCAAATTATCCAAGGACTCCTACATCTGCTTTACCTACTATGACATCAACAAAAGTCCATCAAATCTAATAGATCATGGAAAACAAGGGATAAGAAGAAACAAGGAGAAAATATTGGATTTGACTAGAAGATGATCCTGGTGTCCTTCACCAGGATCAGTGTCAGTGAGTAGTTTCTGCAGTGGTGGTAGTGGGTAGGTGAGCCAGGCAGGAAAGCAGCAAGCAAACAGCATATATAGATATATATTCAGAGCCTTCATTTCAAGAAAAGGAATGTATATGTTTCTTATGCAGGGGAGAACTGGACACTGTTGAGCACAAATAGACAGGAACCACACAGAGAGAAGGTGCTGGAGAAGAATGGGTTGAGTCAAAGCCTGATCCTTGAGAAGGTAAAACAGGGCACAATTCAGATCACCAGAGGGATTAACTTTACGAAAGAGCTAAACATTCTCTTCCCAGCATCTGGGGTGGGCTCAGACAAGAGATGCAGAGATAGTTCAATCTAAGATGGGGTAATTAAAAGGAAAGATGGAGCAAGATGCTGGCTGGGTTTCTGTCTTCTATGTGAAATAAGGTCACTAACTGTAAGTTTTCTCAGAAACTCAGAATCTCAAAAATAACATTAAGAGCCTTCTATTAGAACATCCACCTAATATTTAAAGGCTAAGGAAAGAATCTAGTGGCTTGGACATCAGGATGGTGTAGAGCAGCTTTGGTGGGAGGGAGCCAACAAGAGAGTGGGATGCAAAGAGGCTGCAGAGCAATGGTCAGGGCCATTTAGATGATAGGACCTGTCTGCTCAGTAATGGAATTGCAAGTAGCTGTTATTTGGACTTGTTCCATGGCCCTTCTGTGGGTTGGGAAGAGGGACAAGAAAATCTGATAGAAAAGGTGAGCCATGATCTGGAAGTCTATGTAGCTGACAAGAAGACTCACCTTTGAGATCAGAAAGTAGAAGAAAACACTGGAAGCAAATGATAACATAAAATAACTGTTAATTACTTAAGTAATGAGTGAATAAGCCCTTGAATTTTATAGTTGAAGAAAAAGTGAAGGGACAAAATAAAAATGAATTCCCCCACTTAACCCCGGTTCCCACTACACTGACCACTAACTCAATGTGTCAAATCAAAAGCAGACTAAGAAACAGAGTTCCTTCCCCATATTGAATGGTCTCCCCTGTTGTGTAGATTCAATGCTCAGTGCATGGCTGTTTTTCCCAGGGGCATTTTTAGGTGGACATTTATTATGATTGACTGAAGACTAGACACGTAAGTATTTGTCAATTCTCAAAAGATCCTTGGAATTGAGAGCTAAGCCTTATATTTAGTCACATTTTAATTATGATGAAGACTGATACTGGGATGCCTCATTAAGTGCTCTCAGGCTGGAGATGCACCCAAGTAGCACTCTGAGAGCAGTGGCTTACTTTGTGAGTCATTCGAGCTGGTGGCCACTGTGAATGCCTTGTTTCCTTGGGTCCACTCTTCAACATGTTTTTAGGGAATACAATCCAATCCACAACAGTATGTATGAACATAATTTTCATTTCAAATTTTATGATAAAAATGACTAATATGCAATCTCTTATCAAGATTTTCTATTGATAATCTCCTTAAATTATCAAGTTTATATTGAAAACTTGTTTGTGTATATAAGTGGTAGGAAAATTAAAACAATTTCACTCATTCAAAGTTGGCAACGGTTGACAGTGTATTGAAATAACCAGGCAGCTCACATTCTTTCATTGAAAAAATATAATGTCATTTTGTTGTGATGATGCAAATGGTTTTAGATTCTGATTAAAACTTTTTTTTACCAAGTATATCAAAATGATGAAGTTCTAAATGCATACATCATTAAGGCAGTCACTTGGCAATAGCTTGGCCTGCACTAAACGCATTCATCAAAACAAATGACAGAAGAATCAACAGAGATACGGGGCTGCTGCCTGGAGGAGAGCCCAACAGAAGCACTCATCCAGCCTTTTCTGCTCATCATCACCACTCACCCTCTACTCCCTGGCTTTGTCATGCATACTTCTATCCTCCATCATCTAAAAGAAGAACTCATTCAACCACACCACAGATTTCTTGTCCATGGAGAGCAGCATGCCTTGCTGTTGGCAGATCATCTCTTTGAGGAATTCTGCACATAATGGGCAAAGCAGCAGGAGCCAGAAGTCACTCATGCTCAGTCACTCATGCTACAGAACTGTGGGGTCAACCATTAGACATTGCTCAGTGCCAGAGCTGGTTACTTGGGATCTGAAAGCCATACCTGGCTGTCCCAATGCTGATGGAAAAAAGCCTTTCTCACATACCTAAAACCCAATCTCAGCCAGCCTGCGAACTTCTGCTATAGAACATGGAGCTGAATAATAAACCACCTCAGGTTTTTCTAAGTTCCATCTTTACCTTAATGTGCTAATCAGTGTGAAGGTTGTCTGTCTGAAATTTAGATAATATGATATGACAACTTAGCTGTGGAATTCGAAGATTAAACGAACTGCAGAAGCATCAATTATTAATGTTATTATTACTCTCAGCCCACCATTTCTAAATGTACTTTTCACCTCACGTAATACCTTTGGGAAATGAGCTACTGTAATAATTCCTGTTTTGAGCATGGAAGTAAAAGCCTCTGTAGACCTTGATACATGTAGCAGGGTACTTCAGGAGAGTAGTTCTCCAAGGTTCAGTTGACATAGAAAAAGATGGATATGCTTCCGTTTGAATTACATCACTCCAGAAGACTTTGAACTATGCTTTCAAGACACACAAATAAAGAATTTGTGTCAGTGCTGTGCTGAAGTTGATGTTTGGTCTTCGTATAAAAACCAGTACTTGCTAAGGATCTGGCTCATTGCATACTTATCAAGTACATAAAGTGGCTTCTACTTAACAAATAATAATAATTTTTCTTTTTCTTTTCTTTTCCACCATCCTTGAAGAAAATTGATAAATTTAATAGTTCTTGACTGACCATTTCAACCCTGTCCTGAGTTTATTTAGGTTACTAAGAAAAGAGTCATAGTTTTATAAGTTATTGGTGGAGGTACAAGAATCTAGCGTGGAAGATGTAAGTTCTTGAAAAATCAAAGTAAAATTTTGCAAATCAAACTTTTCTTTCATTTCAAGGAATGGCATTACCATTAGCTTGATGTTTCAGCCAGAAACATGAAAGTAATTTTTATTGCCCTCCTTTTCACACTCCTCCCTCTGTCACTCTATGTTTATTACTTATACATTGACTTTGAAGACATTTGTCAAATTAACCTGTCCCTTGGCATCTCTGTTGCTACCGTCCTAACTCAAGTCACCCTCATTTATACCTGTACTTTATATAAGCCACCTACCTGTTCTCCCAATTTCCATTCTTGCTCCCAACCCCCATTCCATTTTCTACCTTGTAGCCAGAGTGATCATCTAAAATTCAGGTCTTCCACAGGTCAATTGATAAATGAAAAAGGTGATAGTGAAGTGCAGTAAGTGGCATTGGGTCAGTTAGATATCATAGGGGAAAAGGAAATTGAACTCCTACTTCATATCACTTAAAAAATCAACACATATTGAAAAATCTTAATGTGAAAAGTGAGACAATAACTTTTAAAATGAAACATAGAAGAATATTTTTACAAACTTGAGGTAAACAAAAATATCTTAAGTAAGATAAAAAGTATTAACTATGAAGGAAAATTGATAAATTTTGCTCTATTAAAATTATGAACTTTTATTTACCAAAAGATAGCATTAAGAATGTAAAAGAACAAGACACAGTACAGGGTAAGACACCTGTAATACATATGTCCAAAAGAAGACTTGTTTCCAGAATACATAAAGAGCTCCTACAAATCAGGTAGGCAGAATTAGACACTTAATAAAATAATCAAAAGATTTCAACAACTATATTACAAAAGATTTAAAAGCATCCAGTAAACATATGTAATGGTGAACAATTTCATTAATCATTAAGAAAGTGCAAAGTGAAATTGCAAGGCAATGTCATAACATACCCAACAGATTGGGTGAAATTCAAAAGACAGGTAAATAGCAGATGCTGGTGAATATGGAGAACTGAAACTCTCATACATTGTTAGTGGAGGTGTATATACTGGTACAACTTCTTTGACAAGTGTTTGGAGGTAGCTACTCAAGTCAAATTTTCACATGTCTTAAAATTCAGTAGTTAGACTTCTATGTATATGCCTCCTCAATATTGTAATATATATATATATATATATTTATATATATAAATAAGTTGTGGCATGGTCATATAACACCTTATAGCAATGAAAATGAACAAACTCTGGTCACAAGCAGAAACATGAAAGCAAGACACTTCTGATTCTGGGAAGGGCATATAAGAGAGCTCTAAAAGGACCTTTGAACTAAATGGTTTGTTTTTTTATTTCTATTACCAAATTCCCTTGTCATTTTAGGAAATTCTGTTTTATCCCCAATGATTCAAATGAGGTAAATTGCTTTTCTTTTAAGTGGAAGTCAACCACTTCATTTATCTTTTTTAAATGTTTGATTCTTGTCTCTTTTTCCCAGGTACATTATGTCAATGTGCTTCCCACTCTTTCTGAGCTTCACTATCCCTTTATTAAAAAACCAAGAAAGGAGAACGGTGATGTCATTTGATCCAAGGACCTTGTCCTTGAATCCAAGGACCCTTTACTATAGGAAGGGATAAAGGAACACTAAAGGTCTCAAAACCAGTTGGACAGTGGGAAAAAAAAAAAAAGCAATTGCAAAATGCACAAAGGAGAGTGACCAGGTATAATCCAATGCATCTCAAAGCCTTTCTGCTCATTGGCTCAGTAATTTTGAGAAATTTATTAAAAAGGGAGAAATCTGAAACTCCGAAAATAGGTTTATACACATAGATGCTTATTGCCATACTACTTATAATGTTAAGAAAAATAGGAGGAAGACAAGTATAAATAGTCTCATATTTTAAAAAAATAGAAGTATTTAAATAAAGGCATATACTATGATATGCACCAGTTGAAATAATGTTTTCAAGGTATTTTTAAAAATGGAGAAAAAAATGTGTTAAAGGGCAGAGTGACAATGTCTTATTACACAACTGTATATTAATATAAACTCAAATATGTAAAAAAAAATTTTAAAAATCAAAATAAAAAAATGTAGGAAACATTTTAACATAATGATAGGTGTTACATCTGGTGATGAGATTATTTTTATTTTCCTCCTTATAGGCTCTATATTTGCTGAATAATCTATAATGAACATGCACTGCTTTTCCATCAGAGAAAGGAAATAATCTATAAAAATTGCATGTACAGGTAAAACCCAAATACTATTAATAAAAATGTGAAGAAACAAGTAAGAAATGCAATGGTCTATGTGAGAATTGCCAATTTTTTCAAAATCACCCATGTGCATCTATTCTTTAGAGAAATAAACAAAAAAAAAACAATGAAGATATAATAGATGGTGCTTTTATTTTGTTTCCATAGGCAGGGGCCAGGAAGTGATTTATATTTGGAATCCACAGTTTTCCCCAAAATCACTATGCAAAGACTTATTGTTTACTTATGGTATTTTTTAATGCTGGTTGGGCTAAGTAAACATTTATGATTCAAATTCAATTGAATTTATTCCAATCCTTGATGGCATTAACAATTTTAGAACTTCTTTCCGAAATTTGACTTGAGGTTTGATGGAACACCATAACCACCTTGTAAACTCTCTAAAAACTAAGAGGCCATTTTGTAAAGGGTTTACAAGTCCTTTAATGGTAGCGATTCTGGCTTTCTTTACCACTGGAGTTTGATATATTGATAATACATACATGGTGACTGGCAGGACCAGCACTTGAGTTAATGATAAAGTCTAACTTCTCAGTAGGTTCATGTCTTTTATGAGCATGAAAACCGAAGTATCTGGATGACTCACAAGCTCAGGAGAGCAATGATTTAACATTCTATTATTCACACAAAATTTATATTCTAGCCAAAGCCTTGTATGCCAAGGGGAAATAATCTTATTTTGATTTGGAGCTCATTTCCAGAAACGACAAATAATTGCCAGGAAAAAATGTAAGTGAAGAGAAATCAAACCAATGGCATAATAAAGAAAGAGTGCCAAAATGGGTCTTTGGACTGTGGAACTGAAGTTAAAAACAATTTCTATTTTGGTGTCTTCTCCTAAAATTAACACGTATCTTTTTAATAATGAAAAATTATCAACAAATGGTCAATATATGCTACTAGGGCTCTCTGTTTTACTCCTGGCATGAAACCACCCACTTAAGTATCAACTATCATGCTTCAAAAAAGGAAGAATAATTTTACTCATGGTTAAATCTTGGTCCCTTTCAGTAGCTTTTGATATTGAGAGACCTTAATTACCTCATTGCACTGCTTAAAAACTTCTGTTCACAAAATTTCTACAAGTGACACTGGAAAATATGGAAAATGAATAATATTTATTGAGGACTCCCTAAATCTGGTACTACATGTGTATTTTATCAGTTTTTATCTTAACAACTCCACCTACTGGGTAGATCCATGGCAATTTTACACAAAAGAGAATGAAATTTCACAAAAGCCAAAGTGGTTTAGTTAAGATGATACAACCCCTAAGTGACAGAGGTAGTATTCGACATAGGTATGTTTTGTCTCAGGGTCTGTGCACTTTCCTTTTTGCCACATAAGATCCCTTCTACATTGTGTGGGAAATATGTCAGAAGTGTAAAAACCTCCCTAATGTTCTCCATCATGGTCAATGGCTTTCCTGTTGTCCATCAATTCAACAATGTTCTGAGAATTTACACAGGAAAAAAAAAGACCTTATTTTGTGTCTGGAACACCAACAAAGAATTATTCCTTAGTTTTACATAGAGTTCCCATGAATTCCTGAATTGGTGTGTGTGTGTGTGTGTGTGTGTGTGTGTGTGTGTGTGTCTTTCCTGTTAACCCCACCACATTTTGTCCTTTTTATTGTTTTAATTGGGAAAGAGAATAACAGAAAAGAAAACATGACACAGTCACACCAATTTTGCAAGCAAAATCACACAAGCATAAATTTACTGACTTGCACCGAAGACTGACAATTAGCTGTTATTTATGGGTTTCCATCATGTTTTACCTAATACATTTTTTTTCAATAGTAACTAGGTATTTTTCTCTTACTAAGGTACTAGGGAACATTAAATGGGTAACTTTGACAAGTGAAAGACCAAAAATGTAAGAAAAGGATATGATAGCACAAGGTGGAAACCCATGTATCTTGTCAAGATTTTTTAAAGTTGGTGATCTTCAGAGCTCCATTTTTGAAAGATAACAGTCAAGCAAGATCAAAGAATAAACTATCTATCATATATACTATCATTATTTCACGAAAGGTGTCAGTGTGAAGCTTAAAATCCATCCTAGTTTTGAAAAGTGTGCAATATTAATTACTGATAAAATTTCTAAATCCAAAGTGCATAGTGAAGTTTGATATTATGTAGCAGATGAATACACAATTGGAGTCTTCTTTGTATTGTTTTGTTTGCAACTAGAATACAAACTTATACTTCTTTCCCATATGAAATGTACACTCAAGCTTATTTTGGCATGCATATGTCATGACACCCCAGCCACTTCCCAAACTAACCTGGACTATAAGTATATGAAATGCAAAAGTAAAAGCTTTAAAATTGCTTTCTGTCAAATATCATGGCGTTTGTATACACCATTGTGTGGCATCTATGCCATTTATCAAATAGCTTCAATTTAGCAAGTAACGAAATGGAAAACTCACTTTCATGCCAAAGTGCTGTCATAATGTGGATTACTTGGAAAAGGGAGACGTGTCAGGGCTTCAGAAGGAGGTTTCTGCAGATAATATTCCACATGAACAATTCTGCTTGCCTTAGTATTCAGTAAAATTACTGAAGTCTATCAGTGAGCATTGTCATTTAAAGAAAGTGAGTGGAAGAACTCAGACTTGAAGTGCCTTTCATGCGTCTCCACATAATGAAAATCAGGAACTCAGAGTCCACCAGCTCTTTCTGATTTATGCTTCTTTAGTTTCCTGCCATACATAAATATTTCTAACCATCAATTTTGAACTAAGCCGAGAGCCCAAAACCTCATGGAATGATTATACATATCTTCTGCACCATCAACCTCTTTTCCTTAAATATCTTTATCATTCAAGTTATAGTTTACCTTCTTTTCTCAACATTTACTCCAAGTAAGTACGCCAGTTATGAGAGTTCAAAAAAACAAATTAGTGCATCACCAAATATCTGACTAGAAGAAACCTACATACCTCTATATACTACATACTTCTCCCTCTTTTTACAGGATGGGATATTGAAGTGGGCTCTTCCCATAATGCTTTTGGGAATCTATCATAGTAGATGTAAGGTTAGCATTGGGTATCACGAATGAGTTCCTTACCTCAAGTCATTACCCCCTTCACCCCAAAACATTGTGATCACTTCTGCCTGGAGCTCAGTCAATGTATGTTCTTCTTTATCTCTGTGCTGGAAGGGACTTTAGAAGAGGTCTGCAGAATGTGTTTATTGTATTTAATCAAATAAGACATATAGATGGTAATATGCATTTATTTTGCTTTAAAAAGAAAATTGAGTTAGTTTTGGAGAGAAACATATCCAGATGAAAACAATATTAGGTTGCTCACCAATCACCTTGCCATCCTAAAAGATAAGGTGGACTTGGGTCTAAAGTGAGGTCCTTTTTCTATTAGTGTCTCTATTAATAGAATTCATTAAAATAACAATGATTTTAAAAATTAAATATGATCATTCAGTAAGTTAAATTAGATGATTGTGTTTTTCTTGATCTTGCTATATAACAAATTGATAAGATCTTTCAAAAATCTATAAGCTTGGGAAAAATTACGTAAAATAACCAATATTCTTTATAGGATTATAATAGGACTTAGTTTTTTCAATATGATTACATCTCCATGGAGTTTTTAGTGAGTAATTGCTTACATGAGAGTTGGATTTGGCACAGCTTACCCCAAAACTAGTGTTGACGATAAACAGCTATTCACTGTGGGTGATCATGGGAGAAAAGATTTACCATTCATAGTTAAAATAAATGAAAATTCTAAAATAAAGTCACTAAGCATTGCTCTTGGAAATACAACCATCATGTGGAAGAAAATGTCCTGGGAGGTAAAACAAAAACACAAAAGAAGCCATGGGTTAGTGTGTTAGTAAGAGAGAATAATACATAGATATGTTTTACTTTCATAACTTGTCAAGTTCACTCTCAATACTTAATAGGGAGCTATGAATCTATTAAAGTATGGGACCTTTTTTCCTTTATATCTCTCAAAATCATATGAATGATTGGACACACTCTGTAAGCTGGGCTTTAGGAAAACCAGCTAACAAAAAATTACTGACACCAGAAAATTCATCGAATCAAGCATGAGTGTGAAACAACTTGCTATTTATTTATGGTCATATGGTTAAACTCTTTCATTTTTCCCTTATAAAGTCATGGCTAAAAGAATTGGCTTTATAATGTTCAGAATAAAATAATTCAATATTTTTCCCAACAATGTAGTTAGTTAATGATTAAATTAAGGAGTGATGATGTTGCTGTATGATTCATAAAAAGGAAAATCTATATGTTTGGTCCAGTCTATATGTTTCTGGTCTATATGTTTCTATGATGTCTTTAGCTCTTTGACAGTACTTTCCTTCTCATCACAGTAATTGTTCTTCTCATACAGCATTGTAGCTCTTAGAGCTGGAATGTTCCTCAAGAAATCATCTCATCAAGCTCTCTGCCCTTCAGCAGATAACTCAATTCAACAAATTGTTATTGAAAGCCTGTTTCATAAGAGTCACTGTCCCAGGTCCTGGGGAAGATTAAGGTAATATAGCTCCTGGTCTTAAGAAATTCATATTCTTCTCAAGTAATAGATTAGAGAGTTTATTTGCAGGCAAAAACTAAATTCTTTGCCCAAGGTCACACAGTGCAGGGACCTTCAAAAAGCCTATCATCTTCAATGTATTTCCTCTCAGAGTTGGCAAATTATTGATAATGTAACAAAACTGTAGAGATAGGAGGGTAATTTGTTCCTTGCTTTATATTACACACACACACACACACACACACACAGTAACATCACTTGAATTCAAAGGAAAGAAAAAGAGAGAAAACTGAAACATACAAATTAGGAGCTGAGATATAACCACAGATAGAGAACAGTAATTCAAAAGACAATATCAAGCTCTCCTTGAGAGGAATAATTTTCCAAGAAAATATGAATGACAAAAATTAAAAACTGGAATATAGCCATTAAAATGGAAGAAATAAGAAAATTTGACAAAAAGTGCATGCACTCTACTCCCCCAAATTGGGGCCAGGCTAATTCTTTCAAACTTTCAGGGAACAGATTCCACTATAAGTTCTTTTCAAAAAGCCACCACATCTTTATTACTCATGTGTGTATCTCTAATACTCAGCACAGTACCTGGGATATAATAATGTGTAAAATAGGCATTATTGGATAGAAATGGCATTTGCCATTGAAAGTATTTCACAGAATAAAGAAAGGAATGGATGCTACCATATTTATTTTACCAGGCAAGCATACCTCTCATAGAAAAACCTAAAAAGATTACCAAGCAAGAAAACTGTGAACCTATAATCTTATCTACAAATAAAAGTTTAAACTTTTCAAGCAAAAAATGCTCCATGACAAAGAAGAGTTTATACTTTATTTTTTAATAATAAATTTATTTTTTATTGGTGTTCAATTTGCCAACATACAGAGTAAGACCCAGTGCTCATCCCGTCAAGTGCCCCCCTCAGTGCCCGTCACCCATTCACCCCCACCCCCCGCCCTCCTCCCCTTCCACCACCCCTAGTTCGTTTCCCCGAGTTAGGAGTCTTTATATTCTGTCTCCTTTTCTGATATTTCCTACCCTTTTCTTCTCCCTTCCCTTCTATTCCCTTTCACTATTATTTATATTCCCCAAATGAATGAGAACATATAATGTTTGTCCTTCTCTGATTGACTTATTTCACTCAGCATAATACTCTCCAGGTCCATCCACGTTGAAGCGAATGGTGGGTATTTGTCATTTCTAATGGCTGAGTAATATTCCATTGTATACATAGACCACATCTTCTTTATCCATTTATCTTTCGATGGACACCAAGGCTCCTTCCACAGTTTGGCTATTGTGGACATTGCTGCTAGAAACATCGGGATGCAGGTGTCCCGGCGTTTCATTGCATCTGTATCTTTGGGGTAAATCCCCAGCAGTGCAATTGCTGGGTCGTAGAGAAGGTCTATTTTTAACTCTTTGAGGAACCTCCACACAGTTTTCCAGAGTGGCTGCACCAGTTCACATTCCCACCAACAGTGCAAGAGGGTTCCCTTTTCTCCGCATCCTCTCCAACATTTGTGGTTTCCTGCCTTGTTAATTTTCCCCATTCTCACTGGTGTGAGGTGGTATCTCACTGTGCTTTTGATTTGTATTTCCCTGATGGCAAGTGATGCGGAGCATTTTCTCATGTGCTTGTTGGCCATGTCCATGTCTTCCTCTGTGAGATTTCTGTTCATGTCTTTTGCCCATTTCATGATTGATTGTTTGTTTTTTTGGTGTTGAGTTTAATAAGTTCTTTATAGATCTTGGAAACTAGCCCTTTATCTGATACGTCATTTGCCAATATCTTCTCCCATTCTGTAGGTTGTCTTTTAGTATTGTTGACTGTATCCTTTGCTGTGCAAAAGCTTCTTATCTTGATGAAGTCCCAATAGTTCATTTTTGCTTTTGTTTCTTTTGCCTTCATGGATGTATCTTGCAAGAAGTTACTCTGGCCGAGTTCAAAAAGGGTGTTGCCTGTGTTCTCCTCTAGGATTTTGATGGAATCTTGGCTCACATTAAGATCTTTCATCCATTTTGAGTTTATCTTTGTGTATGGTGCAAGAGAGTGGTCTAGTTTCATTCTTCTGCATGTGGATGTCCAATTTTCCCAGCACCATTTATTGAAGAGACTGTCTTTCTTCCAGTGGATAGTCTTTCCTCCTCTGTCGAATATTAGTTGACCATAAAGTTCAGGGTCCACTTCTGGATTCTCTATTCTGTTCCATTGATCTATGTGTCTGTTTTTGTGCCAGTACCACACTGTCTTGATGACCACAGCTTTGTAGTACAACCTGAAATCTGGCATTGTGATGCCCCCAGCTATGGTTTTCTGTTTTAAAATTCCCCTGGCAATTCGGGGTCTTTTCTGATTCCACACAAATCTTAAAATAATTTGTTCTAACTCTCTGAAGAAAGTCCATGATATTTTGATAGGGATTGCATTAAACGTGTAAATTGTCCTGGGTAACATTGACATTTTTACAATGTTAAATCTACCAATCCATGAGCATGGAATATATTTCCAACTCTTTGTGTCTTCCTCAATTTCTTTCAGAAGTGTTCTATAGTTTTTAGGGTATAGCTCAGAGACAGCATTTGCCAAAATACAGCATCCATTCCTGATCAAAACTCTTCAGAGTGTAGGGATAGAGGGAACATTCCTCAACATCTTAAAAGCCATCTACAAAAAGCCCACAGCAAATATCATTCTTAATGGGGAAGCACTGGGAGCCTTTCCCCTAAGATCAGGAACAAGACAGGGATGTCCACTCTCACCACTGCTGTTCAACATAGTACTGGAAGTCCTCGCCTCAGCAATCAGACAACAAAAAGACATTAAAGGCATTCAAATTGGCAAAGAAGAAGTCAAACTCTCCCTCTTCGCTGATGACATGATACTCTACATAGAAAACCCAAAAGACTCCACCCCAAGATTGCTAGAACTCATACAGCAATTTGGCAGCGTGGCAGGATACAAAATCAATGCCCCGAAGTCAGTGGCATTTCTATACACTAACAATGAGACTGAAAAAAGAGAAATTAAGGAGTCAATCTCATTTACAATTGCACCCAAAAGCATAAGATATCTAGGAATAAACCTAACCAAAGAGGTAAAGGATCTATACCCTAAAAACTATAGAACACTTCTGAAAGAAATTGAGGATCCATCGAAAGATGAATGGATAAAGAAGATGTGGTCTATGTATACAATGGAATATTACTCAGCCATTAGAAACGACAAATACCCACCATTTGCTTCAACGTGGATGGAACTGGAGGGTATTATGCTGAGTGAAATAAGTCAATCAGAGAAGGACAAACATTATATGTTCTCATTCATTTGGGGAATATAAATAATAGTGAAAGGGAATAGAAGGGAAGGGAGAAGAAAAGGGTAGGAAATATCAGAAAAGGAGGCAGAATATAAAGACTCCTAACTCGGGGAAACGAACTAGGGGTGGTGGAAGGGGAGGAGGGCGGGGGGTGGGGGTGAATGGGTGATGGGCACTGAGGGGGGCACTTGACGGGATGAGCACTGGGTCTTACTCTGTATGTTAGTAAATTGAACACCAATAAAAAATAAATTTATTAAAAAAACAAATTAGCAGTAATCATGCAAAATATATCAGAACTGAATTTAATAAGAATTGTGAACAATATGTGAAAAAAATCGCTACACTCAACTACAGAATATAAACAAAGACTTAGATAATGAAAATACCAATTTGCTAAAAATAAAAGAGGAAAATATTTAAAGCAAATGTGGCAGACATGTTAATAGATTTTTCTACATCCAAACATTTTTACATAGCAATATGGACTAATGAGGCAAATAAGTAATTTACAAAGCAATAACTGCAAATAGTGAACAGAATTGTGAAACTATTTTAAATTTTATTTGTAGTTAAGTAAATATTAATAAAAGTGGGCATTATTTAAGACCAATAAAATGATGATTAAAAAGAATGCTACAGCTAACTTCTTGGGAGTTTGGGAATTGCAGTCATAGACAGCTAGAGATGTATCTTGGCACAGCGTTTGGGGAGGCATTTTGTTAATCTCTATTAAGATTGAATGTATGCATCACTTTTGACTCAGAAATAATACTTCAGGAATTTATCCTAATGAAAATAATTTAACATATGCACAATATGTATACATAAAGATGCTTACTACATCGTTAATTTTTAAAAGAGTAACAGGGACAGCTGGGTGGCTCAGTAGTTGAGCATCTGCCTTTGGCTCAGGGTGTGATCCCAGAGTCCAGGGATCAAGTCCCACACTGGGCTCCCTGCAGGGAGCCTGCTGCTCCCTCTGCCTGTGTCTCTGTGTCTCTCATGAATAAATAAATAAAATGTTTACAAAAATTAAAAGAGAACAAAGCATCAATATAACCATCCATCAGTGGGAGAATAGTTAAATCAATTGTGTTATTTATATACAATAAAGTTTCTTGATATCATTAAGCATGATTCATATTTACAATTATCGATGTGTGAAGATTCTATGAAATAGTTAAATAAAGGAAGCACATTATAAACAAAAGCACAAGTTACAAAACCTGTGTAATGAAATGATTTTCATATGGCTAGAACTCTTCCAAGTGTAGTAAGTTGTAGAAGCATATAGTCAGAAAAGTCACAGATTATGAGTCTTTATTCTCTTGTATACATGTTCCTGTGTTTTCTGATTTTTCTACAGTGAGTATATATGTTTTTTAAGAGTTTATTTCTTTTAGAATAGTTTTAGGTTCACAGCTAAATTGAGGGAAGGAGGGTACTCCCATATAGCCCTCACCCAAACACATGCACAGCCTCGTCCGCTTTCCATATATACTTTCAAACATGAAAAAAAGAATAAAAGTTTAAAAAGAAATGTATTATTTGGGGTTTAAAAAACTGGCTCTGTCGTATTAAATTGCTTCCTGTATGAGCAATCTTTCTCTGATGGATAAATACATAGTTGAATGTGAAAATGGGCTATACAAGTGAAAAATTTTCCTCTCTAGAGTACTTATGCCCTGCATAGACAACTACAGACAAGCCATCCCAACAAAGCCAGTGTTGAGAAAGGCTTGCCTTGAAAACATACAATACATGTTCTCCCATTTAAAAAGCCAGCCTTTTGGATAAGAGTATAAATTGGTAAAATCATTTTGAAAATCCAGCAGTGGCTATTAAAGTTAAATAAACATATATCCTTGACACAGCAATTCCACTCCTGGGTTTATACCCAAAAGAAACGGATATTTATGTTCATCAAAAACCTGAATGATCATCACAGTTTCATTAGTAAGAGTTAAGAACTGGAAATGACCCAATGTCAATGAAAAGAAAATTGTGATATAGTCCTACAATGGAATACTACACAGCAATGAAAAGAGATGGTCTTGTGCCAAATGCAACAATATAGATGAATCATAAAGACATAATTTTGAGTAAAAGTACCCAATCATTAAACCATCATTACCATTTGATTCCATTTACATCAGTTCAGATAAAGGAAAAAAAATAATCAACAGTAGTAGAAATCAGAACAGTAGTTGGGTTAGGATGGAGTTATTTCCTTAGAAGAGGACAAAGGACCTTCTGGAGCATTAGAAATATCTTGATCTGGGGATCGCTGGGTGGCTCTGCGGTTGAGCCTCTGCCTTTGGCCCAGGGCCTGATCCTGGAGTCCTGGGATCAAGTCCCACATCAGGCCCCTGCATGGAGCCTGCTTCTCCCTCTGCCTGTGTCTCTGCCTCTCTCTCTCTCTCTCTCTGGGTCTCTCATGAATAAATAAATAAAATCTTAAAAAAAAGAAATATCTTGATCTGAGTAGAGTTCAGATGGGTGTGTATATATATATATATATATATATATATATGTAAAAATTTACTGAGCTATACACTAGATTTGTGAATTTAACTTATATAAAAGTTATATTTTAACTAAAAATTGTTTTTTAAATTAACTAAAAATAAAAGCCAATCTTCCCAGAAAGAAAAAGCAGGTCAGCACACTGAGCAGAGGCTATTTCAGGGTGATTATTACATAGTCAGCACATTTTCAAATGATGGGGAGATTATTATATCATCTGAATACACCTAATTATTACAACTGGCCAGCAGTCATTTATAGAAATTGTTCATAAATATTTAAACATACTGCCTGGAGACATTTCTAAAGAGCTTTTAATATTTCTCAGCTGAGGTACATTGGTGTGAATTTCCAAGATCATGCTCCTGACATTGAAGTAATTGAAAAATCCAGGGCAAACTGACTAATCCCAGTAACAAAGAAATTTATTGTTTTCTTGCCTATTGTTTATTTTATATCCATTTATTTTAGGCCCATCATATTCATTCTGTTTCACTGAGTCTCCAAATATGGAATTCCTGCCTGACTCTTCCCCATTTGCCCACCATTCTGATGTTGCCAAACTCCCTCCACCTGAGGGCTCTGAGTCAGTTGGCAAAGCTCGTTCAATGGTTTATCTAGAAGAGAGGGAGGACAGAGGAGAATATGCCAAGGGAAAACTGTAAAAATGTCATGAGCAGTTCCCATGATTTTAAAATCCATTTTAAAATTATTTCATTCTATCATTTCTATACTGAAATATTTCGACTTCCAGAGAGCATTCTGGTCAGCAAAACTGCAACTAGTATACTGCAAAGCTGCAAAAGTGCATAGCATGGCCACAAATTTATGCATCTTGCTTTCAGACACACAGTTTATTTATCCTCTAGCACTGGCCTAAGCTTCCTTATGGACCCTATTCTCCTAAGGAATGGGAACAACTCAGATCTGCCAGTTAACAAAGTTCCAGATTTTTCTGATTCAACAGTTTCCCTCCAGTATAAACATTTGGTCCTTCAAAGTTGAGATCCTTCAAAGTTCTGTGTCTTCTACTTCCTCGGGCATCTTTCTGAGATGTCCCCTCTCTGGTAGCTTGTGTGATATATAGTGGTATAATTATATATGGTAATATTATATATGAATGATTTAATTCTATTTGTACCTAAAGTAGTCAGGTTGATCTCTCTTGGCTGGGTCTAGGTTCAGGTGTGGTCCCTGATAGTCTCAGTCTCTCTTCTGTTCTAAGTGGTGTCACAAAGGCCTCTGAATAACTTCATATTCACCATCCACCCCTTGGCCTAGGTGTTCTATACTACGAGCCCCTTGCCTCTCACTTGGGTAGGTTCTAAGGCATAGATGCTTGACTTCAGCTTGAGCATCTGCCTTTGGGGATCTGTAGAAATTCCTGACTCTCAAATCAGGCCCTAGTATGGTGGTCTTCAAGAAACACCTGGAGGACTTGTTAAAACACAGGCTACTGGGCCCCACTCTCAGAGTTCCTGATTCAGTAGGTCTGGAGTGGGGTCTAGGAATTTGCATTTCTAATACCTTCCCGGTGATGCTAATGCTGCTATCACCCTTTGAGAACCTCTAGTCATAGAAGAACCAAGCCATCAGGAAAGCGACTTCAGTGCTTTTAATTTTACTTTGATGTGGCTTGATATGGTGAATGATCACCTATGAGACCATTATACTCTGGAATCCTTAATGTGAATTTTAAAAAACACCCCCATTTCTAGTGATTCCCTTACTTAACACCCTGGTGGCTCTTTGGGCTGCTTCTATCCCCCACTCCACCATTCCACTTCCTTACAGCCTTGTATCCCTTCACAGCCCTTTCAAACCAGAATAACTGGATTTGGCTTTCCCATTTCCAGGCTGCAATATTCTCTTACCCTAGGCAACAAGCCAAATAGGGCAGCTGCCATAGACGGCTGGGTACTTTCTTCACGCTTTATGGATGATCTGGCTCCAGAAATGGTCAAGATATTTCAAAAATTCTGGCTTTCCATCCCCTTCCTCTGTAGCAGTAGGCAGCTGGATGTCTCAGGTTAGCTTCCTGAGACATCCTTCCTGAGGGAAGGTTATGACCATGGAATTCCAAAGTACAGAAGTCATTAATATTTTGCTAAATCATCCTTGTTACAGATAACATTCATTGAGGATCTCATTCTAGCTCTTTCTTTGAGGGACTAGTAGCCAAAGGGCTCAAATTACAGAGTATATCCCATATTATAAAGTAGAAAGCAAATCGATCCCTAGTGCTAAAACAGTTTTTAAATTACTCAATTAGACATTATGGAACCAAAAATCCCTATATACTGTAATCATTTTCAAATATTCACTTTCCTGCCAATAGCCACATTTTGCCAGGTTGTGGAGACAAAGCAAGTTGGCAAGATGTTGAGAAACCTGTAATTGGCAGGACAGAATATCTTTTTGCTGCCAATTTCATGGGCAGGTGCCTGGGACTTGATAAGATGTGAGAGGAAAATTTGTTGCTTTGATTCCGAACTTTATAGAAAGCCACTTCCTGCTATTTTGATGTTCATGACCTCAAATCTATGCTGCTGATTTTTTTAGGTATTTAAACTCTCTCAGTGGGCCTACCACCATTCTATACTTTCTAAATTTGGGAAGAATTATGATATTTAAATAGGTGTAAGGTCTAGAAAACAAATCAGACTCCATAGTAGCATACATCCTTTTTTGAGTAATCCCTGTTCATGGAGCTCACTAGAAACCAATTTGATATCTTGGCATTGAATTTTGTTGAATTTCTTGAACTAGACAATCAATGTTTAAACCACAGATGTCATAAGAGAATGGGCTTCTGCTTTTCATAAAATAGTTCCTGGTACTCCCATTTTATGCAGTCCATTTTTATTGCAAATTTTTGTAGTTCTTTCCTTATAAGAGAAGGTCTTTAATGTAAAGAGAGTTATCCCAAAGTGAAGAAAACCATTTTCAGGGGAATCGACTTTGAGTAATGTTTATTAATCAGACTAATATAATGGGAATGTACAAGATCAAAGAAGAGAAAAACTGAGTTCATCTTCCTTTTCAGGCACTAATATTGTACATCTGAGGGCAAGTGACCTTTCCTCTCTGGATCGCTTTTGTAAAATAGAAAGCTGGACCAGAAGATGCCTATTTTCGCTTCTCCTACTGTTTAAACAATATGAAGATTTGTATTAGGATGCTATAGGAGTCCTTGGCTTGTTTACACTCCATCTACGCTGCCCATTATCACCCCAATTTGCTTCAGTCTAGCAAAAGAACCTAACAAGATGCCCACAGCTTGCTTTCCTTCTCCCCATTTATTTCTCTGTGTATGTATGTGTGTGTGTGTGTGTATGTGTGTGTGTGTGTGTGTGTGTTTAAGGAGAGGATTTACTGAAACTAATTCTAAAACCTATGCAGGGTCTGACTCCTAAAGAACTCATTAAAAACCCAGCATATTTGCCTCAAAAATTCACCCCCAACTTTTGGGATACTCCATGAAAGAGACTAGCTAAGAGAACGGAGGTATTTGGCTCTGAGGTTCTTATGGTACAATGTCTAACTCCTCTTATAGCCAGGATTTTTATTGTCAAACAATGTGTTATCTAGAGACAGGCGGACTTAAATTACTATTTTATAAGCTCTTCTACCTCTGTTTCCTACATTTTTTGTGTTTGTAGGGAATGGTTTCTGCACCTTCAGGAAGCTTTTTTCCTCTACCACTAAGTTATCATATATTGCAGTTTTTAGAATTTATATAGGATCATGAACCAATGCATCTCCAAGATGTACATCAAAGCCTACAGGAAGAGTGAAAGCCAATCAAGACAATGGCCTGAAGATGTTTTCCAAGACAGTGAGTGTATCTGGGGTCCTTAACACTCCAGGTCAGGAAGAGAAACCATGGTTTCTACACACAGAGATTTCATTCTATAAATTTGCAGAAGTCCATTAGTGAACACCTGGTCATGATAGACTAACTTGTCATCTATCACTGAGTAAAGTCCCTAAAATAAGATTCTTATGAATCTTTACTTATGTTTATAATTACCCTATTCTCATTGAGTCTAATTGGAATACCTCCACATAAAATGCCAGGAAAGGAATTATACATACAAAGCAGCTTTTAATTAAGAGGAAAAGCACCTATGTGTACTTGGCAGCTTGGTGTTCTTTTAGTTTCCTTAATGTAGAACATGGCATATCAGCATTTAAATGGCTTCTGATTAATAAGTACTTGTTTCAAGGCTACCGAGACTGAAATAAGATAAACACATATTAACAGAGTGGGAACAATAATAAAAGGAAATAAGTGTCACTGGTTTAAAATGCATATTGTAAGTGATTCCAAAAGCATGGAAATGTAGTTATTAAACCAGCATGGAAGACCATGGGCCTATTTTATTGAAGTAATTAAATACTCTCTTCAAGTTTATGGCTCCTTGGATCATTTTCGGCAAATGAAAATTGGAGGGGAAATGTTAACCGGGGCCTAATGGATGGCAGCCAGCTTGACTTCTTGATATCAGTAGCTGAGTTTTGAAGGCCATTTGCTATAGAAACTAATGGCCTATTGAATTTGGGGGCTGAAGTCGGAAAAGAGTTCATATCAGTGGCATTGTAGCCAGTGTTTTCTTCCAATTGCCATACAATTACAGTATTGACTATAACAACAACACTAAGAAGAGTGGAATCTTCTGAGTACTTAGTATATGATAGGCACTATTTTAGGCGTTAACTCATAGGTGTTAACTCATTTGAACTTGATCACAATGACATGGTGTAAGAAGCAGTCTGCTCTCATACTGACCATTATATCACCCCCTTCTGACCCTCCAAATCAGAGTTTCTGTCTTATCCCTTGACACTCCATGAGCATGGTCTGGATTTTCTCTCTTTTACATGGCTCATGAGAGGCATTTTTACTTCTGTTTACTCCTTGCTGGCTCTTTCACTACTAGAATACAAGCTGACTGAGATCACCCACTGTATCTCACTATCCACTCTATCTTCACAGTGCCTAGATCACTGATTTATCTCTTTTTTAATATGTATTTTTTGTTGGAGTTCAATTTGCCAACATATGGTATAACACCCAGTGTTCATCCCATCAAGTGCCCCCCTCAATGCTCGTCACCCAGTCACCCCATCCCCCTTCCACACTACCCCTTGTTCGTTTCCCAGAGTAAGGAGAGAAAATGAGTGGGAAAAATCAGAGAGGGTGACTGATTTCTCTCTCACATATTTTTAGAATAGGAGATCTGCATAAATTAAGAAATTCTGCTCTGCAGCCAGGTCTTCAGCCACATGCAGCTTTGTCACACACTGGTCATGGCACACTACCTGATTAACAGGGGCACATCTATGTCCCAAATAGCAGGCTCATGGAACATTAGCTGTCCATGGGGACAGTTAAGTGTGGGGATGGCATCACCTACAATGACTTTCACATTCTCACTGGGTATGCTGACTCACTGCAGACCAGATGGACCTGACCTCTGCTCTGATAAGAAAGATCACTCTGGCTGCTCAGTCAGTAGAGCATGCAACTCTTGATCTTGGGGTTATGAGTTTAAGCCCTATGTTGGGTGTAGAGTTTACTTAAAAATAAAATAAAATTTTAAAAATACTTTAAAATTAAAACAAAAAGATCACTCTGAAGACCCCACTGGCTTCCTCAGCCATGGACACAGTCACAGAGGCTGGTCTGGCCTTAGTAAAGGCCCTTACAGGAGGTATTGGCTTCATCTATTACAACTGTATACCTGAATTCCAAAGCCAACAAAGTTCAGAAAGTAAAGAAATATGAGCAAGGATTCATCAAAGACCCTGTGTCCTCAGCGCTGAGGATTGAATGTGGGATGTGTTTGAAGCCAAAGCCCAGCATGGCATCTGTGGTATCCCAACCACAAGCACAGGCTTGTGGGCATACAGGCTGTATGGGCAGTTGATTTTCTCAAGGAGGAGGAGCACGACTGATTTTTGGAAGAGATCATGATGAAAGAGGAAGATTTGGTGGTAGCCCCTGCAGGCATCACATTGAAGGAAGCAAACTAAACTCTGCAGTGCAGCAAGAAGGGAAAGTTACCTGTTGTAAACAAAGACAATGAAATGGTAGACATCGTTGGCCAGACAGACCTGAAGAAAAAGCAGGATCACCTACTGGCCTTCAAAGATATGAAGAAGTAGCTGCTACATGGAGCAGCCACTGATACTCATGAAGATGACAAGTATCAGCTGACCTGCTAACCAATGAGGGTTAGTTTTGTGGACTTAGTTGTTTTGGATTCTTCCCAGGGAAACTCCATCTCCTAGATCAACAAGTACATCAAAAAGAAACACCTCAGTCTCCAAGTTATTAGAGAGGAATGTGGTCATGCCTCTCAGACCAAGAACCTCATTGATGTTGGCATAGATACTCTGCGGGTGGGCATGAGCAGTGGCTCCATCTGCATCATGCTGGAAGTGCTGGGCTGTAAATGGTCCCAAGCAATAGCAATGAACAAGTTGTTAGAATATGCATGGCACTTTGATGTTCCTGTCACTGCTGATGGAAGAATCCAAAATGTTGGCCATATCACCAGTGCCTTGGCCCTTGAGGCCCCCACAGTCATGATGGGCTCCCTGCTGGCTGCTACCACTAAAGCTCCTGGTGAGTACTTCTCCAATGGAATCTAGCTAAAGGAATATCATGGTATGGGCTTCTTTGTTGCCATGGACAAGCATCTTGGCCACTAGAACCAATATTTCAGTGAAGCTGACAAAATCATAGTGGCCTAGGGGATATCTGGGGCTGTCTAGGACAAGACTCCATCCACAGATTTTTCCTCCATCTGATCATTGGCATCTACCACTCCAGCCAGGACATTGATGCTAAGAGTTTGATCCAAGACCATGCCATGATGAATTCTGGGGAACTGAAGTTTGAGAAAATAACATCCTCAGTTTAGGTGAAGTGGTGTCCACAGCCTCCATTTGTATAAGGTGCTCTTCAGAAAAGGGATACAGCATACGTCCTGGATTTTCAATGAAAGTTTGGGGAAAAAAATACTATGTAGCTTTCTTTTTCTCTCAAAAAATATTTCAGAAATGTTTTTTTGTGTTTTTGTTTTGTTTTGTTTTGTTTTAGAGGTGGGAGGGTACAAAGAAAGAGAGAGGGAAACTTAAGAATGTTCTACATCCAGCATGGAGTCTGACTTGGGGCTCGATCTCACAATCCTGAGATCATGACCTGAGTCAAAACCAAGAGTCAGACACTTAAATGACTGAGCCACCCTGGTACCAAGGAATGTTTTAAATATTCATAGCTTTGAATTAAAACTTAGAAAATCTAGTTACAAAGCAGTATGCAAATTTTATTTCAATTTTCAAAACTGCTATGTATATAAAGACAGATTAAAATATATAAAAATATTAAAAGTGATCATCTCTGGACAGGAAGATAATGGATAATCTTTATTGCCTTTCTATTTTCTAAAACAAAGTTGTTATAAAACTATAGCAAATGTTTGCTTAAAATATTAACTGATTTAATGTAATTATGATTTTGTCAAATTACTTTTGCTGAATTTTTAATAGCATGCAGAATAAACAGAACAAGGAAAAAAACAACTCACATCCAATGAGTGCTTCAGAGAAATTTCTAAGGCAGGATTTTATCTGTCCATTGGAAAAACCCCAGTTTTATTGATTAAAAGCTTAGCCATTATTAGGCCTTTTCCCATTTCTGTTTTCCATTCTGGCTTAATTTATTACCTGTTACCAAGAATAAGATGTGGAAACATTAGAACTCTCTTGCGAACCACATATGGAATCTTGCTTAAGGATATCAAGTGAGGGGCAAGACAAGAAAAGAAACTCTTCTTGGACACATACTCTCCTAAGGCACTCTGTGAAATTTTGGCAGCATGAATTGAGATTACCCTAAATAACCTTTCTTTGAACAACTTGGAGTCGTCAGAATTCTTTAAAACCATACTTGTCAAGGTTCTTATTGATCAAAGACTTTCCTCCCCTTCAAAGCTACGTGGCTGCTATGAAGAAAATATTTCCAACAGACTTCAGCTAAGTGTACACAGAAGTATGTAAGGGTCAGGTAATGCCAGCCTAGCAAGTTCTGCAGCAGGTTTTAAATCTATGGAAATCAGAAAAGGTTTCTTCTTGTTGGTACAGTTAAGTAAAACTTTTGTTTTCTCTGCTTTTTGGTTGCAGTAGAAATTATATGCTTAGTTACTTCATAGAAGGTTTCAACTGGCCACATAACAATGAGTAAGATGACTAGTAAGGGAGAAATCTAATCTGCAAGGTGCAAAAATTTTTACCATAAAACACTTTTATATTTGATGAAACTAGCCAGATATACATCACCTGGATATAGTCACCTTCCACAGACACTTGGAAACTCTGACTTTCCCAGACTGGCCCCTTCATTATTCCCAATATCCTGAAGTTTTATTTCCTGTTTATGTTACTCGACAAAAATCCTGCAATTTTACTTATTTATTCTACTTGATCATAAATTGCCAAACTCTCTTTTTCAATGGAGTTGAGGATCAGAAAGCACCTACATATTTTTTTCTCTTCAACACAAATACACTTCTATGTCAGTACCCAGAGAATCTTCAAATAGTTTGCCAATGCTAAAAGAATAAATGAAAATGCACATGGGATTTCTAAAATTCATTTTTACTTCTGTTATATAAACAATGGATGCTCATTGTAGAAAGACTTGAACACACAGAAGCAAAACTGAATAGAGATACAATTCATATTTCCACTGTTTTGAAATAACCACTGTCAACATTTGATGTATGCCCTTTTAGATTTTCCCTCTATTTTATAGATAGAAAGCTAGACGTATTTATGCAAATATATAGTATCATAATCTGTTTTCTATTTCTTTAAAGTGTGCAAAAATGGTATAATGTGTGCACAATAGTATGACTGCAAAAATATGCCTATGCTATAATGTAATTCCACACTTAAATCTTAAAAGTCTGCTTAATATTCTATCATTTGATAGTATCACAACTAAACAATCCTTATTTTGGAGATAAAAGAGATTTTTAACTATTTTGTATTATAAGTATTATTATAAATAATATATTTTTCACTAAAAATGTCCTTGAATGAATATATTTATGAATATAATTTCTTTCTCAAAAGGCATGTACACTTTAAAGATTTTGTGATTTATTGACATATTGCCATCTAAACAAATGGTGCTATTTATGAGTGTATCATTTCTCCAAATCTTTCGCAATACTTAGTATTATCACTTCTAACTTTTAAATATCAGGGTATAAAAATAACTGAGTATTTTGAATTTCTTTAATTATGAGTGAAATTAAAATTTCTTCACATATTTGTCACATTCAACTGTATTTATTCTTTTGTGAACTGTCTTATGGGTATTTTTTTAATTGCGGGAAAATTTTTCATATTTAATTTTAAAAGGTAATTATATACTTAAGGTATTAATACCTTACTTTGCCATTCCTGAAGATAGTACTTTTCCCAGTACTCATTTATGTTGAATTTTATTCATGTTTTTAAATACAACTTTTTTTAAATTCTCAAATAACTAAACTAACTTGAAAAAGTTATAAAAATAAAATTATTCATAGAAGTATGATGCTGGATTATACCAAAGTCTAATTTGACCCTTTTCGCCCAAGCTGGACAAAATCCAACTCCACTCTGAAAGAGTTATATCTGGTCCTTTCCTAGGCAACTTAAAAAAAAAAAAAAAACTTTAATAAACATTTTTGACCCTAAGTCTCAGCATCTGTTATCAATAAGGTAAGACAGCTCAGAATATTTTTGTCTCATATTTCTTCAAAGAATTTTTCACAGTTGATGAATCTAGCTAACAGGTGGGTACATGTCATATTAACAATTGCAAATCTAGCTCCCAGTGTAAAACTGAGATGGTTTGCAGCAAGACATTGATTTGCAGGCATCTGACTAATGACAATGGCTTAGAATCATGTCTACTTTCTGTCAGAGACAGAAGTTCTTGAATATAGACATGAACAAAGTTAACTTTACATAAGACAACTTCTAACATTCTTAGATTCTTGGTGAATTAAGTGATTAATGTCATTTGGCCAGGATAGTGGCACACTCACTGCATTGTCCAGTCATTCATGCATGCTGCAATGTTCTGTAACATGAAACAGTTTTCTCTCATAGAATAGTACATGGTGCACACAACACCTGGGATCTCTGGTGCTTTTAAAAACGGTGTTCACAAAAGTATGTCTTGGCACCTCCTCTGTGATGACCACCAGCAAAAAGGAAAATAAGGCTAATGGTACACATGCTTAGAGAATTCCAATGGAACTTGCCTCTGTTTTATTTTTTGTGAGGGCACAAAAGGTATAAAACCTTTGGAGAATCCATTGAAAGCTATGAAGTCTCACTACTAAAATGTATCCGTACACATAGGGAAAATATTTTGTACATAATACGGGGAGGTACAGACTTCCAACTGAAGCCCACCTGTATGTCTGTAAAAGGGTCAGGACATTCTACTCCACAATGGTATGACTGCTAATACCTATTCAAGAGTCTGAGAGATAGCGTGAAAGATCAAGTCAGCAGGAGACCCCCCCCCCAGTCTGATTCTGAATGTTAGACTGTGATATGAATTGCATCACTCATGACTTTGCCAACAGAATGCCTTCCTGTGTCAAAAAACTTTTGAAGACCAGAATGGACAGCTGGTCCAATTATGTTGTTCCAGGAGAGTTGACCAAGCGCTTTGTGAATGCACCAGTGTATAATAAACAGCCTACCCTCTCTAAGATTATTTATCATTTCCATCACCCAGAGAGAAGCCAGTCTTCCTCCTAATGAAAGTGAGAAGTGTTTGTTCACACAGAGTGCATTCTTCATAAAGTATCAGTCTGGTCAGTGAGAAAACTGATTTGTCCTCGTTATGGATCACATATAGCCCCTGTCCCTTGTCCACTTATTCGCTTTCACTCTTGCTCCAGTTCTTAGCACCAATTATAATATATAGTATACACCTTGATGATAGCCAAAACTATAAAGGGTGGCTTCAAATGCACATTGTATTTGCTATTTCACTGAGATCCAGGAAAGACGATAAAATGTTAAGAAACAGTTATCCATGAGAATTGTAAAAAACATTATAGTGATCAGGTTGTAGGCTGAGACCGTGTCCCAGACAATCTGCATCTTTCCAATAGAAACTAAAACTCATCAGAAAAATTATGTAAATAACACACACACACACACACACACAAACACACACACATTTGCTGGCAATCTTTAACGTTCCCGGGCTTGGAGAAGCATCCCTACCTTTATCTTCACATAGGTCTCTCCCTGTATGCTTGTCTCTATGTCCAAGTTCCCCTTCTTATAAGGATCTCAGTTATATTGGATTAAGGTTGACCCTAATGACTTCATCATAATTTAACCAATTATATCTGCAAAGATCCTTTTTTCAAATAAAGTCATACTCTGAGGTACTTGATGTTGGGGCTGCAACATATGAATTTTGGAGAGATATAATTCAACCCTATACTCTTAGGAATATAATATATTATTAATACACACATACACAGACACACACATACAATGTCTTCATTAAGTTACAGTTTATGATAAAGGAGAACCCAAATGCCACAGACTTGCTGGCCCATTATCAGGCTCATACCATCAATCTTCAAGTTCTTTGGGAATCTCCTGAAGCTATGGGATTATTCTGAGAAAAAGCAATTTCCTTAGATAGGAGAGGGTTTGAGACAAAAACAGAATGTGTCCTGAGATGCTCTTTCTCCTCCAGTCCCATGATTCCAGCATGCCTGGAGAGTTTCACCTGGATTTGTCTCCTTTTTGCATTCCTCTGAAGCCAAAGGTCTATCTCAATGAATCATCAGTTAAGATCTTTTGCTCATGAGCAGCCTTAGCTCTAAACGGACCCCCAAACACTACTAGACAGAGGAATCCCTGGTTGCTCTCTTCTACACATGTCTGAATGTGTGAGGGCAGCCTCAGGAGATCAAAGAGGCCAGAAAGGTCTTACATTAAGAAAAGGAGGGATCCCTGGGTGGTGCAGCAGTTTGGCGCCTGCCTTTGGCCCAGGGCGCCATCCTGGAGACCCGGGATCAAATCCCACATCGGGCTCCCGGTGCATGGAGCCTGCTTCTCCCTCTGCCTGTGTCTCTGCCTCTCTCTCTCTCTCTCTCTCTCTCTCTCTCTCTTTCTCTCTCTCTCTTTCTCTGTGATTATCATAAATAAATAAAAATTTTTTTAAAAAAAGGAGATGTAAGAGAGTTTGAGTCAGACAGCTATATGTTCAAACCCTGACCTTGGTACTTACTAATCATGTGATTTTGGGCAAGCTACCTAATCGCTCTGAAACACAATTTATGTGCTCCTAAAAGAGCTTAGTAATACCCTTCATAAGGCCATTTCACTATTAAAAGAGATAATCCATGTGAAAGTATATAGTGATTGATCATTAGCACATGCTTAGGTTTCTCTTCCTCTTCTACTGGACTTGTGACAACAACAGATCCTGAGTCAGAGAAGTTTTCAACAACCTAGTGATCTTTGGCACCTTGGGCCTTAAGGGTGTTGTACCAAAACATGCTTTAATGAGATGTAGCTTGAATTTATAACATTAAGCATTCAATATATAGAAGCTCAGATGATTTGTACTAGAAAGTCCAAAAAGATTCTAAAGATTTCATTTTCTCACCTTTGCTTCTCTCTCTTCAGAACTAAATCTTCAGTTTGTTTTTCTGAATTAATAGAATAATCTCATTACTTTTCCTCACATGGGACTGAGTAAAGAAAGTACTCTACCTGAAATATTGATTGGGAGATTTAAATTCTATCTCATTTTTTAAAAATAGGTAGTCACTTAGAGGTGATATCTGAAGGACACAAAACTCTTCCCTACCCCAAAACAGATCTCTTAATCAATAGATGGGCTGATTAAAATTCCCAATATTTAAAAGTGTCCATTAAATGTAAGGAGTTTCAAAATATGGAACAAGAAAGAAAAAAAGGTCAGCAGTCCATAAGATAAAATAAAAATAAAATAAAATAATAAAATAAGGAACAGATACCATATTAACTAGCTGTTTCTTGACATCCAAGCACCTGTTGATACAATAGACCACTCCTTTCCTGACATCTCTTCTAGGATATAACTATCCTGTTTTCTGTAGTTCACACTTCATACACCCTTAGTTTCCCCCTCTCCTCCTGATTTCTATCTAATCCCTTTAGTCCTCCAGTCACTCCTCCTAAGCAATTTCATCCCATATCTCTAGCTTGGCCTTGTCTCAGAACTGCAGACTCAAGGTCCACCTACCTAGCTTGACATTTTCACTTTAATGTCTCATAGACATCATTTTTGCTATGTGAGATAAATAAATGTCTTCATTAGCTAAACATTTGGTAGTAAGATTTTTAGTTACATATAGCAAAATACACACTAACTTCTAGGCCACTATCTGCTTTGTCATATAAGGAGAAAACCCTGAGACCATGAGGCTCAGGGAAGGACAATCTCTTGGCTAGTGTGAAGGTAAGCTCATGGCACTGGAAGAAGAGATGCTAATGAGAAACAAGCTGAATTTTAGAATTCATAATTTATAGGGGTATATATACAGGGCATAAAATGCTCTCATGTCCATTAACTAATTCAGTAGAGTCTCTATCCATCATCCATTACTTAACATAGCATCCAGCATACCTAGACAAGTATCTCCAATATCATTTCCACATCAAAGGATTTTTAGGAAAGACAATATGATATAGTGAGTAACAGAAAGTCTAGTAGGTAGGATGAGAAGGTATCACATCTGGGTCTCAGTTTCCATATCTATAAAATAAGGCTATTAAATTAATGCTTTGTTTTTTAAGACTAGAGTCAGCATATGATTCTGTATAGTTACACATGAAATGTTTCATTTAATCAATGTAATGAAATATAGGGTCCTGATTTACCCTTATCGATGTAGTAAAATATTAGTCAGTGTAATTTAGAGGCAGTACAGGTTTTAAAATACCTTCAGAACTGAAAACAAAGACCTATATTGATTTCACTGTGTTGACCGTATTATATTGCACTGATGCAAATCTGTCATCCATATATGAAATGACTGATGTAATATTCAGTGATTTTTAGTTGTTACAAAATGTGTTCCATTTCAGAATAGCACATAATGCAGTTTATATAAACAGTATAAAATTATTTTATGTTGCCACCCTTTGACCTTGTTTAGAGTCCTCTGAAAATCCAATTTCTAGATGCATCTACCACCTATCCAGGTGATATTTTCACTCTTTTGACTTTTACCTGTTTTGCGGTGTAAAGGGCTATTTAGAAACAGATGTACTTTCATTTCACAGTAAATATGTCGAAGTGCAAATAATGTATCTAACTCATTTTCCCCAAAATCAATCAATTTCTTCATCTTTCATAATTTGACATATTCCTTCTTGAAAAGTTGAATTACTTGTTTCCTAAAAATACAGAGCCCAAGAAAGAATACTGCCAGTCGAAACCTTTATAATCTCACACCAGTAAATATTCAGGCAGCAGCAAATGAGGAGTGCAGGCACTCAGTTATGGATGCTCATACTTTCTGCTCTCTCTGACACCCCCAAACACATGTGTTTCGTGCCCTTTTTGCCAATTTTAACTCTGCTGGCTCCCTATTCTCTCCTGGGAAAACTCTCATCTTCATGGACAGAAGTACAGAGGAATGGCATGACCTGACAGGTTATGGTTTTCAGAGCATGTGTGTGAATAAACTGCCTTTTGGAGATAAAAGTAGTGATATATTTTTTAACAAATTTGTCTTCCAAATTTACCCTAAATATTGAGATCAAAAGAAGTTCTTTGTGTCACTCTGCTGAGATTGGATTGTAAAAAACGATGATAAAATAAAAATAACAAATATGTTAATAACTGCTTGAAGTAAGAATATATCCATTCAAGTTTTTCAAGACATAATTTGCATTGGAATGGAAATAATTTAACACCATTACAACCAAGTTGTGGAAGAGAAGTGTTTTTATGACAGTTCTTTATTATATTTCTAACCACCTTTTTATTAGAAAATAATTTCCCAAACAATGATCTACTAGATAAAAATATTTTAGTTGTTCTTGTCATAACTTTCCATTGATATTTTATTCTCTTTTTAAAAAGAAAAATCTTAATTAATTACCCCTCCTACCCTTTTATACAAACATTTTAGAATGTCTTTCCAGGCTTTATTCAAAAATAATTCTCTGTAACACTTCCAACGAATTTGGGAACCTGTTCACAAAGTTCAGTAAACCTTGGGATTTCAATTCTATTTATTTTCCACATTTTAAGCTGTGAGCATAAACTAAGTTTTGTTTAAATTTCAATAAACTGGAGCAATGATTTATCCCTGAATAAACTTGACATCATAAGTAGTGATTACACTAAGAATTTTTGTAAATTTTAAAATAATTTTTATTATTTTTAAATTTTAAAAATAATATAGCCACATTAGGCTAGTTAAGAAATGAGTTGAAAACTTTCAGTTAAAAAAAAGAAAACTTTCAGTTAAAGCTAATGGAGTTATGATCAAGGATATTTTTATTCTTTGTCTCTAAAAACAATAAAAGAACAGAAAAAAAGTAGAAAAGAAATTTCTATATTAAATGATAAAAAGTAACTATCATATCAGTATATACACTGATACACATATAACTATCAACAAGCTTTCTTGTACTTCAGGAAAAAAAAATATCTTTGCGAAAGTAAGTGTCATACTCCTGAGGTCCATCTAACAAAACTTTGATTTCAAGAATAGAAAGGAATAGGTACAGGACAGTGTAAAGAAGTAGCAGTATCACTGTACAGACCCAGATTTCAACCACAAAAGGAAGGGAGAGGAGGACGTGAAGAGATATGATTCCATTCTCATTTTCAAATGACCTGGCCCTCTAGTCAAATCAAACAGCCATAGGTTAAGTGAGGAGGATGGTGGCTAACCTAAGATCACTATATGAACTCTGTGACTTACGTAATTTACTGAAAGATTTGAAATGTCTAACACTAAGAGAGGGCATGACCTCTAGAAAAATAATATATTTTGTAGAGGGGGAATAAAGCCCAAATAAAGCAGAAAATTGCCCTTATCCCTGTCTGCAGGATGTGTCAGCAAAAAGCTTGCATGACTAGACTTTCTCCCATCAAAAATTGGTGATAACCAGAAAATAATGTGTAGCTTAGACTTATAGACTGATAATGTTATCACCCATTCTCATATCAAAGAAACTGAAGTATGATTGAAAGAAAGAAGAGAGATGGAGAGAGAAACAGAGAGTAATAAGAAAGGGCAAAGAAGCTGGCTAATACAGTAGGAGTGGAAATAACCTCTCCCCAAGAAACAGATGAACAATTAAGATAAATTAGTCCGCAGGGTCTGAAAAAATTTAAGGTAACTTATTACCTAAGAAATAATAGATCACAAAGAAATGCTAAATAAAGTGAAGAAGCTGAATGAAAAAAGAGAAAACTCAACTCATTATATATATGAAATGCTCTAGAAATTGCAACATGAAGGAAAGGAAAAAAGAAAAGACAATGAAGATCTAGCTTACATTTCAAGATTGAGCAAAATCACACAAAGGAAAGTATCCAGGAGATTTCAAATAGCTAAAAGAAAGACAAAAGATAAAAGATTTTTAAAAAAGATATTCCTGAAAAACAAAGAGCAAGACAAACAGAAATGAAAATATACATAACAGAAAGAAGTAATTCTTGAAATTAAGTAAAATATAATCATCTGATGAAAGCATTCATCAGATGTAACTGTGCCATAAGATAAAATTAAGAAAATAATCATCAGCAACACATACTTGATGACATTGTTAAAACTGATGGTTAAACGAAGCATGTGGGAATTCAAGCAGTAAAAGCAAATAATCTAAAGAAAAATCAAACCATCTCAAAAAAATGAAAAATAAAAACATCAAACAGAAATAGAGAGTAGAATGATGGTGCCAGATGGAGGGTGAGGGAAAAGATGTGAAAAGATAAAAATTGCTAGTTATAAGATAAATAAGTTCTGAGCATCTAAGGTACAGCATGATGAGTATAGATAATAGTGGTCTATTGTATATTTTATTTTTTAAGAGAGTAAATCTTAAGTAGTTTCACCATACACATATACAAAATGTAACAATGTGAGGTGATGGATATGTTCATTAATTTAAGGTGGTAATCATTTCACAATGCATACCTATATCAAATCAACACATTATATACTTCAAATGCATGTAATTTTATTTGTCAAGTATACCTTAATAAAGTTAAAGAGAGAGAGAGAGAGAGATTGCTACCTGAAGATTTAGGAAGGGTACAACTGAAGCACAAATATACGAAATATGTTGTAAAGGTAGCTCCTATCAAGAAGCCCAAAGTATCTGAATATTCAGGAGAAGAAGAGGAAAGAAGAAGAAGAAGAAGAAGAAGAAGAAAGAAGAAGAAGAAGAAGAAAGAAGAAGAAGAAGAAAGAAGAAGAAGAAGAAGAAGAAGAAGAAGAAGAAGAAGAAGAAGAAAAGAAGAAGAAGAAGAAGAAGAGGAGGAGGAGGAGGAGGAGGAGGAGGAGGAGGAGGAGGAGGAGGAAGATGGGAAGGGAAGGGAAGGGAAGGAAGGGGAAGGGAAAGGAAGGGAAGGGAAGGGAAACCTAAGGCTCATAGTGAAGAGGAGGAGGAGGAAGAAAGAGAAGGGGAGGAGGAGGTAGAGGAGGAGGGTGAGGAAAGGGAAGGGGTGGGGAAGAGAGGGATGATGAAGGGGAAGAAGAAGGAGGAGAGGGAGCGGGGGGGAGGGGGGAAGAAGATCCACTAATTATATTTGTTAAAAGATATCCCTCAAAAATATCATAATTAGAGGAAAACACCTAGGTACAAGAATGTTTATTCGGATATAACAGAAACAAAGCATAAAGATTTGAGTTAATAGAAATGGTGAATTTTATCTACAATTTAGTGGCTCTGATCATCCATATATTTTAGTAATTGTTTAGTAAGCAAAAATGAACTTAAAACTTGTGTTCTATTCTTAAATGTTGTCATGTATTCATATGTAATTTAACATTTTCTGTTTCACCAGTTTACAGTACAAAATGTGGTTAGGTTTCATATGATACTCAAATTAAAAAGACTGGAGTCTCACTAGTATAGAAATGGTTATCTTTCATCTTTTGTTGCAACTAAAGTACTATAATTGAGTCTAATTGACTCTGATTGCCATCAGAGTATCCATCTGCCTAGCAGAATGACCAAAACATAGTAATAGACACCCAATATATGTTTGTTTAACCAAACTGAATTTCTTGAGATGGGTGACTTTTACATTTGAGATTGATTTTCAATCAACATATTTTTCTGCCTCTATATAATTACCCTTTTGTGTCTCATTTGACATATGTCCACATATAAGAGCTTTTTCATATTATACTAATCACCTCTTATTAGATCCTAACCTTCCAGATGTTCTTGGTTAGCAGTTCACTGATTGATAAAATAACCTTTTATTTTATATGCATCTTTACTTCTAAATCTACCATATCCCAAAAATAGTTTCAATGCTTATATCTACAAAAGCATTCCATATTTCTTTTTAATCTATGGTTTCAGGATACCTTTTATCTACTTTGGTTTTATGTCCTTCTATAGATCCTAGCTTTTGATCAAGCAATACCTCTTACTACTTTCCCCAATCCTCCTCTGTCCCGTGGGGAAAAAAAAAGAAACATTTGATTCATATACCTGTTGTCTAACTTATGTGTTAAACTACTTAACTTAAAAGAAACTCCTCTTTTCATAAATTTCACTCTATAATTTCTACCAAAGATATCTTTAATGTCATTGAGTGTTTTTGTCTGACTTCAAAATAATTTTATTGAAGGAATACCATTTGCTAGTATCAAATGTTAAAAATAACTGTAGGAAACAGAATAAAATTCCAATTTTTGACGAGCTAAAGTTTCAGAAATAAGCAATCCCCTATTTTGTAACTGGTAATACTGCCATAGTTGAAATAATGTCATTTATCATTTATCTTGATAAGAGAGTTTTATGTATACTTGCGGGGAAAAATATTCTATTATTTCTGCATTACTTTCTGAGCAAATAAAGGATTTTTAATACAAATCAATTAATTTTCAAAAAAAGGATATTTTTTGAGATATCAATTATTTCAAATCAAAAGAAAAAGGTTTGTGTCTTATAACAAATTAAACCCACATTGCAGGGTCAATAATAAATTCTGATACCACAGCACAGCAGGTATGAAAATGGAAAACCTGTTTTTTAGTTGCAGCACATTTAAAGGAACTCTTTGTCAAGCCAAAGAAAAAGGGCTGTTTGCTAAGTGGACACTTGTGTGTCCTGTGGATCCCCAGGTAGGACCGAGGTACTGATTCCCCAGCCACTGTGAGTTTTGGCTACTGAGGGTACACTTGAGATCCTCTCCACAAAATTGCCCTTGGCCAAAGAGAGTTGCCTCACCCAAGTTTTCCCCTGCCTCACTCAGTGTTACATTCCTTCTACAGAGGCAGCTCACATCAAATGGCTAGTTTATTCAGAGGATACCAAGACCCAGCCTCAGTCCTTTGAATCAAGACAGCTCTCAAAGGACATCCTTGCTGCAGTGGCCCCATGGGATTAGGAGAGGCCTTTGTTGCTACCATATAACAGCCTGCCTGTGCCTTCACTCTCTCATAGGTACTGGTTCAAGGGCACATACCAATCATCTTTATGCATGCTAATCTCTCCATCTTATGTCTATTTTCCAGGGAAACTGACCTAAGATTCATTGTTACTTATCTGCTCATTCAATCACTTAAGACATATTTGTGCCAAGTACTCCACTGAGTGTGGAAACAAATCAGTGAGCAAAACCAATGCTGGTCCTGCTTTCATAGAAGATTTTAATCAAGTAAATACAAAATGAGATAATAGTGTTCACAGTTCTAACAGATAAACTTGACTCTCAGGAAGAAGGGTTTAGAATAAGACACTGGCACTATCATCTAAAGTCAAATTGAGTGGGGAGTGAGGGAGGATTGCTGTGGAGGACAGAGCAATGGCCCCAAAAGATGCTTTTGTCTTAATCCTTGGAATGTTGCCATACAGGACTATGGGACTTTGCAGATGTGATTATATGAAGGATCTTGAGATGAGAGAGTATCCTGGATTATCCAGGAGGACCCACTGTCATCACAAACCTGCTTATAAAAGGGAGGCAGAATAGACAAAGTTTCTCAAAGAGATGTGATGAAGAAAGCAAGAATGGGCAAGAAAAAGGCAAAAGCCACGGAAGGCAAATGGCCTCCAGAAGTCAGAAAAGGTCAGAAAATAAATTCTCCCCCAGAGCCTCCAGAAGGAATGCAGCCCTGCCAACACTTTGATTAGAACTAATCAAGTCCAGAAGAGTAAGATAATAAATTTGTGTTGTTTTAGGCTACTAAGTTTGTGGTATTTTTTATGGCAACAATAGAAAACCAATTCAATTTCAAGTAGGAGAAAATAGCATGCAACTAAAAGTTGGGAGGTTTTTGTGGTGGCTGGTGAAAGATTCACAGGGAAGAGGGTTGGGGACCTGTAGAGAGATGGGCAGATGTGAGCAATACAAAGGAAGTAACATCAATAGGGTAGAGTGGATATGGTAAGGGTCTGGGAAGAAAGTGGAGGCAAGTCCAACTTTTAGCTTACTGGCTAGCAATCCCACCTGAATGGTAATGCCCTCACTCATTTAAGGAGCATAGAAGTAGAACAGGTAAGGAGAGGAGGAGCTTCATTTAAAGCATATTATATTTGAGGTACCTTAAAGATATCCAAGTGGTTTAACTAGTAGATCACTCTATACTCAGGTCCAGGATTCAGAGAGATCTTGGCTGGAGCTCTAGATTTTGTTGTTTGAAATCATGAACTTGGATGAGTTAATCTAGGAACAGTGCTATAAAGTGAAATGAAAAAGGGAGTCTAGACAGTTTTATGAAACCCTAACATTTGGCTGACTAGAAAATGAAACTGAAGGAATAGCTGGGAGCCAAATGAAGCTAAGGTTTCCACAGTCAACAACTAAGATACTGCAGAGAGCAGGTAAGACCAGGACTGCAAAGACATCCATTGGATTGAGCAGTATTAAGTCACTAGTAAAAGTGGACCAATGGGAATCACAGCCAGACTGGAGCACACTGAGAAGGCAGATATAATTTAGAGACATTTGAAGGTGAATGAAAGGGAGAGACATGGCGATGCTGGATGGAGATTTGAAAGAGAAATTTTTAGAAGATGGCTAAGATATGAATATTATAAACAAATGGTGAGGATTCAGTTCAGAAGAAGAACCTGAATATACAAGATACAGAACAAGTAAAAATGGATAATACCCTGGAGGGTGAGACAGCATTGAAGCAGAGAAACTACCTCTGTATTAATGTCATCAGCTGTAGCTGGTCTAAATGAAGAAGTGTTGCACAAGTTCCTTGTATAGATCAGCTCAACTTTTAACTAATTAGTTCTGATGATTAAATGCTCTTAATTTGATTGTAGTAGCATATGAGTTATTTAATTTCTGGCTCCAAAGGAATAATTCACATCGTATTTTGTGGGTTTTTTGTATTGCCTCCTTTAAGATATTCTGAAACAGTATGAGCAATTCTACTCCGAGAGATGCAGATGTTGCCTACATACTTCAACAGATCACAGGGAACCTTTTGGCAATGGACACAGTAGGCAAGTGGTTAACCTATAAGCATCAAGAGCAATCTAGATTAGCCACATATAATGGACCCTAAGAACACCAAACAACATAAATAAGTGTAAATAAAGCCTCCCTTGAAAGGCTGACCACTGACTGTGGAAATAAGTATCCCTACTAAAATATAGCTGACATCAGACAATACAAAGTACTGGCTAGAATGTGGGAAAATGAATACTTTCACATTGTACCACTGGAAGGGGTATAAATGGGTACAACTACTTTAAATGGCAATTTGGCAGGAATCTAGTAAGATGGAAAATGCTATATCCTACATCCCAGCCATTCCATTTTTAGGTATACACTCCAAAGAAGTATTCACACATTAGAATAAGAGAACATGTGTAAGAATGTTCTATGTAACCAAATATTCAAAACAATCCCAATGAGTATCACTAGGGAATTAGATAAATGAAGTATTTTACATTTAAAAAAATTCACACTATACAATGTATTATTTATGGAGAAATATATATGAAGTAAAAGTATAAAAGCATGAACTAGAAGAATATATATGAAATTCATGTTAATGAAAGTCTCTGGGGACAGACAGACTAGGGTAGGACCAGAGTTTGGGCACAGAGGCTGTTCAACTTTATTATGGCTGCTCCTTTATTTTTTTTTTTAAAGTGTATTGTAGAAAGTATATAATTATCAACTCTGAGTGTTTGGTACACTGATATGTTTCACATTATTCTCTGAGCTTTCCTGAAATTTTTTAGTTTTTTTTTTCCCGACAGAAAAACACAAGAAAAAAACATTGAGCAGGCAATATACAGGGTGTAATATGCAATGAACAAGATGCATAGACCCAAATCTACATGAATGTAGGAGGCAAGAACTGACATACGCTGGATGAGACCAAAAAGGCCTCTGGGGGGAAGTGACATTTAAGCTGGTTTGTATGATCCCAACAGACAGACATACTGCTTTGAGGAGTACTGGACTTGGAGTCAAAATTCCTTGGCCCAGATCCAGCTTTCCTATACAAGCTGTGTGACCTTAAGGATATCTACACTTATCTGAGCCTTGTTTTTCTCAATAACAATGTATAGGGTCAATTAAATGATAAATGCGTGTTAAACCACCCAATGCATTCCTTGGCACATGACAGGTACCTATCATGAGAGATAGCGAAGGAAAATCTAAAGAAGTAGTCTCTTCTCCATAATCTTAACTACACCCCAAACCATTATGAAATTACTGCCATTTTCTTCACAAGAGGCTTTTGGAATTTAAGATGGCAGATATTTGCTGGGCCTCATCCATGTGTTTGCAGCATGTTCTTTCAACAAGCTGAGAGGTCTCTAAACAACAAGCCTGTGGTAACCTGATCCAGGGAGATAAAAGTTGGCTACTGACAAATTAAACCACACCAAGTGATTATGATTATGATTACGTGTGTGTGTGTGTGTGTGTGATACATACAAGTGCATATCTATTTTCTTTCACCCCATACACTCAATTGTTTAAAGACTAACCTTGCTGGTGGTCATGTAGTTCTGAACATTTCCCCTAATGCAGAAGGAACATGCACCTAAATGGATGTCCTTCCTTCTCCTCCACCCTTGATGTTAGAATGTGCTATTTGTTCAATTGTAATTAATTTTTGTTTGCTCTCTTAATTGTCCCCAGATAACACTCAAGTGTCTTAAGAATGCTTATATCCCAAATGAACCTCTGCTTCTGCTAAGTCAGAATCTCAAATACTTCCTGATTGTGAAATTGCCCCAGCTCTGTGTCTTCCATAGGTGCTCAGTAAGCATTCATTGACTTCAAACTCAAGTAAAGGTATCCTTCAAACCAACTGGCTTTCTTTCTAAACACAAAAGTTGCCAGTTATGGACAACTCTCTGCCAACAAAGAACTCACATGTTGAACTCAACAAGGAGTTGTCCTCTAGGTAAGTTTGGTCATCAGTTTCCTGTGACATACCAAGTAGCTTTGCAGGCCTCCATTATCTGACAGCAGAGTCTTGCTCTTGTAAAAACTGCCATGGAACCATTATGTATAATGGTTTCATCACTAATGTGAGCACTACAGGATATTTTTTAAAAGTAGTACCTTCTGTTATATCTTCTAGCTGTTAAGATTATTTCTTTTACCTTTTTTCATCTCCTTTTCTCCATTTTAGAAAGATGATAGAAAAAAACAAACAAACAAAAAAATCCAACGGGGAAGGAAATATTCCAAAGCAGCATTTTGATTGCCTGGTGCATTTTAAGAGCTCTATATATTTGGCACCTGGAAAAAAACAGAAGTTGATAATGCCAAACAGTACATCATCACAAGTTGCTTTGGAGGATTAATTGTAGATTTATGCCTCAGAGTGGTATGCTATTCTAGAAAACAACAACAAAAAAGTGTTACCTTGGCTACCAGAAACTACAAGAGTCAAGGCCCAGCAATCTGAATTTCTCATTTAGATACTAACAGAAAAGAAGGCAATTCACAGTTTTATTTGGGGCCATTTCAGGTAAGGATGAGTTGTTGCCCCAGTGAGATGGGCAAATGTGCATACTGCTCCCAGTGGATTACTCTACTTCACATTCTTATGGTCCCCTAACTGTGCCCACCCACTAATCACTTTCTGCAGCCCTCTGTCTCCCCTTCTGGCACACTCAACCTCTTTATAAGCAACATTTTTCTAGATATAATGTGAGTTAGCCAAAAAATGTTTCTTTTCTTACCTATTCTATATTATAATCTAATCTCTAAAGTTTTAGGTTCTTCTTGGCCAAGGCATCGGGGAAAATGCTTTGTCTCCTTTATTCCTTATTATAATCTCCGAATTGTTTAAAATAATTTTTGCCTAGAAATTTAAAAAATCACAAAAATGGAGAAAAACACTTTGGGGAGTTTCCTTAAGTGGTATTTCACCTAGGAGACTCAATTTTCTTTCACATTGTTCAAACTAATTTTGGAAGAGTTAGAGATTGTAGGATGGGGAGAAAAATCTTAGATACTCCTTCCATTAGAAGATGGAGCTTTGTCTTTTCTCCCTTGAATTTGGGCCACCTAGTGACTCTTTTAACCAGGTGAGCAAAGCAAAAATGATGGTGTGTGACATCTGAGGCCGGCCCTTCAAGGCAATGCAGCTTTTGCTTTGTTTGCAGGGGCATTAACCTCTGGAACCCTGAGTCTCTGTGTTGAAATCCAACTACCCTGAAGCTTCCAGGATGTGAGAATGCTCATGTCACATGAGAAAGCCATGTGCCTGTGCTCTGGTTAGCAGCCTCTACTGAGTCAAGCATTCCCAAGTCATTGAAACACAGGTGCCAGACTGGTGATTCAAGATGCCTACAGAAGATCCTAGGCCCAGCTGTCAAATCACTCCAAATGTTCATTTCTCCAGCTGAAGCCCAGATATAATGGAGCAAAGGCAAGTCATCTCTATTGTGCCTTCTCCAAATTCCTGACCTACAGAATCCGTGAGCATAATAACGAGTCCTTTATGTTACTAAATTTTTAGATGATTTATTGTATAGCCAAAGTAATTGGATCAACTTCCTTTCCCTTATCTTCCCTTTTATGACTGTGATGAGGCCCTCCTGCATCAGGAAGTCCCCATTGTATAATGAACAGCTGCTGCCAGTGATAAAGTCCAAACCCAGTTGAAATAGTAGCAGAACATTATGTTAGACTAGCATATCCAGCAGGATCATACTTAGTAAGTCAGACAGATACAATGGTGTTAATTGATAGAAGTTAATAATGTCCTTTTTAAGGAGATCCAAAAAATAAATTAAAAATGCACACATAGACACACTAAGTCACACAGGCTTGCTTAAGTACATGGAAGGTATAAAATAATAGAAAGTTTTACATTATAATATAAATAGCCATTTCCCTTGGATAGTAAAATTATAGGTTATTGTTAATGCTTTTATATTTATTTGCATTTTAAAAAATTTTCTACTAATATGAATATATTACTGTTATAATTTTTGAAGAACCATCCCTTTAATTCAATCAAAGTAATATGGACATACTCTTATCCTTTGCCACCACCCCCTATGTAGTTGTTTTTCTGGTTGCCAGTCAGCTCCTGCTAATACTCATCCATCTACTGTAAGTTGAATGAATCAAACTAGAGCATCATTCTAGGACCTGGGGTCATGACCATATCACACCCTATTGTATATTCACCTGAGTGAGCCAGACTCAACTCTAGCTCACACTTGTGAACCTCATATTTTCTGACTTGCTATATTTCCATCTCCTCTGGTCTGAATAGAGTGCTAATAGGATGCTAAGACATGGCTTACCTACTTAGAATTTACAATCTACCTGGTAACTGGAAATGGTGCAGCACACTTGGAAACTGCCTTGTCTTATGGGATTCCCTGGTGTTGAGACTCAGTGATGTCCTCTAGTTTTTAGATACAGATAAACCTAACTTTGTTGTGAATGAATTTAATTGTCAGTCACACTTACTTTTATAACCTCGATTCCAGGCTCTGGTCCATTGCAGTCAACTCCATTTTGTTCCTTATATCTTCCTATCTGTTACCCTAATCTTGAAATGATTCTCAAGATTAAATTCATGCATAGGAAGTCACTATGGTCATGTGACTTCCAGAGACCCAGAAATGTTCATTCCCTAACTATTTCCACCATTGGCTAAGTAACAGTTGCTAAAATACATCCTTAATAATTCACAACTTAGTACTAATTTTCTTGTTATGTCTATTTGTTTTATTTTAAAAGTGATGTTTTAATCTTTATTATTTTATTTAAATATTTCTTAGAGAATTAATTTGTTATTAAACTAAAGTGTTTTATTAAGACTTCCAGATCAGTTTGTACTGGGAAAGTAGGGGTATGGGCAGCACATAAGCTTTGTGCAGCTGGAGATAGCATTGGCAGGGAAAACTATTGAAAGAGAGGAAATAGATACAGAGGAGGCAAAGAACACAGGAGGCCAACTTGGCTTGCTCATCAAGTTGCCTCCTTGGCTCCAATTCATATAGTGGGATCCTATCTGTTGTAGCTCTGCAGACTGCCTTTGGGGCAGAAGGTCTATCTTCTAACATAAAAACGCAGAGACTTATTTGAATAAACTAGCAGTTTCACAGTTCCAAATTAAGCAACATACCAAAGTGCTTGGGCATTGTTAGTGTTTGTTTGTTTTTGCTTTTTTTTTTTTTCAGTTGAAAAAAAAAAAGTGAACTGTTGCTTTAAAATGGAAGACTCTTGGCTGCCAACGCAAATTGACAGACCAAGCAAAGAACAGAATGTTTTCATCAGAACATTCTAAGTTAATGTGGCTCCCTAAGCCTGTTCACAGAAAACTGTCTAGACTATTGGTCTCTAAGCAGATGCCACTACAGAACATAAAAACATGAAATAGTCATTGTCCTCAAGGAACTAAAAACAGTCAATATGCACATTTCAAAAGTCACTGGTGCATAAATACTTTAAAAATGACAAATTTTAGCAATAATCAAATATGAACATAAAAATCTCCCCTAGTTTCTAATTTCCAAAAGACTGTCCAATTTGGACAAAGCAGGAAGACAAAATCCCAAAGAGGCAGCCTACTAATAAGGGGTTCCACACAACGTCAGGCCAGTGGTGGCTGGCTCTATTCCCTTATGTACCCAGGATGAAGATGCATAAGGAAAAATTATATCATAATTTATAGTTATTCAGTAAGTGATATGTTTCTTATGTTTGATTCCAATTCTATTCATTGTACTCTTGTGATGTTTAACATTGTTTTATCAGTTTGAGTTTTGAAGGCTGGTCACTAGAAGTTACTTGGTACCAGTGTAACCACAAATCACACATTTATTTACAACATTTTCCAGAATTGAGGCCTCAAAGATTCAGTAATGAAGTGAGGTAACATTTCTCCTATGAACTCTAGTGTAAAACTTTGAAGAACTCTTCCCCAAATATTAACTGATAGCACATGCTTGAAGGGATGCTATACTATTTGGATAGTGATTTAGAGCAGAGTCTGAGAAATTTCTTCTGTAGAGTCAGATTGTAGATATTTTAGACTTTTCAGGCCATATGGTCTCTATTGCAACTACTTACCTCTGCTATTATAGCTCAAAAACAGCCATTGACAATTCATAAATGAATGGGCGTAGCTGTGTTCCAATAAAACTGCATTTGCAAAAATAGGTAGAGGGCTACATTTAGTCCATAAGCCATAGTTTGCCAAATTTTGATGCAAAGAAATAAAGCATTTATTTAGGAACTTCATAATTATGACATGTGGTTCTTTCTTCATGTTTGGGTCCTTAAGTTTAAGTCTTTCCACAGTAACTACTATTTTAAGGAAAGGATGCTGGGAGAAAGCCAGCTGAATGAGGAATCAGAGCCGGAGATTTTAATAAGCACTGGCCCATATCCACCATATGACCATGGGAACTCACATAACCTATATAAGCTTGTTTTTTCATCTGTCACATGGCAACTGCTTTCCCTGTAAAAAACTAGTGTAGGATTCCAATGAGATAAAGTATATAAAGGTACACTGTAAACCATAAAGTATTGAGTAATCCCAAGCTAGCATCAATATGTAACACAATGCCTGATCATATTTGGTGCCAATAACAACTCATTAAATAGCATTACTTTAGAGAAGATGTATTTCTTATGGTAGCTTTATGCTAATACCTTATAAGACCTTGGGAATATTCTCCTGTACTCAGTACCTTATATCAATTCTCTTTCATGGTCTAGAGCAGGAAGGAGACATATGTTATAGAAACAAGTGCTCCAGGTTTGCTAGTATCAATTCCCTCTGACTATTCTTCACCAGGAAAGATTTTTTTTTTCCCCACTCGACCATTTCACTAAATTTCAACTCCTTGTCTTTCAAAGCTAATCTTTTACAATTCTAATTTGCACAGAAGGTATAAATTTATCCATCACCCATTTCCTTTAGCAGTTCTGATTCATAAGTAGTCATAAGCACTTTTCTAGAACACATATTTTGGAACAAGGTTACATAAATCACTTGTTGTTCTTGATAGAATGACCTCTCTATCCTCATTATTTTCTCTGCATGGGATTCTCCAAAGAGACTCTTTCAATGCCTCACATATCATTTTTTAAAAAGATTTACTTATTTATTTTAGAGACAGAAGGGAAGGAGCAGAAGGAGAGGGAAAGAGAAACTTTAGCAGACTTTGCACTGAGTGTGGAGCCTGATGCAGGGCTCCATCCCATGACCCCAAGATCATGAACTATGTGGAAATCAAGAGTCCCACACCTAACCAGCTATGCCACCCTGACACTCCTCACATCTCATATTTAATGATGTGAGGCATCACATCACATCAGTGAGGCATGATGTGAGGCACATCCTCACATCGTTGTCTCTATCCCACAATTGAGTCCAGTGGTTTTTACAATAGTATTTATGACTCTCAAGTTCAGATCCTAAATGGAGCTTTTCCTTAGGAAGACAGAGCCATGTGCCCTTCTTGTTTTTTAACAGATACTCTGCTATTATAGTCTATATAGTCCACATTGCTACTATAATACATCAGTCATCAAATTAAGGGTAACAAGATTACTTCTTTTTTTTTAAGTTTTTAAAAATATTTATTGATTGATTTTAAGGGGCAAGGGATGGGCAAAGGAAAAGGGAGAGAATCCTCAAGCAGACTCCCCACCAAGCACAGAGCCTCTGGTGAGGCTCCATCCCAGGACTCCTAGATCTTGACCTGAGCCCAAACCAAGAGCTGGTTACTTAATTGACTAAGCCACCCTGGTGCCCCAAGGATGACAAATATTACTTCTGAGCTAAGCACAAGAGTTGCTGTTTTGGTACAAAAACGATAAACTTTTAAACCAGATTTCACAGAACTCTGAACACAAAGGGGATATTTATAAGTGCAATCATCTAACCCTTTATTCCACTCCCCAGATGTTCATTTGCAGACTAGATACCCATCAGCCGGCACAGAAAACAGGGCTATACTGAGAAAATTGCAAGAACAGGGTAGTGACAGTTACCTTTAACTGGAGTCAAGGGGAAGAAAAATGAAAGTAAAGAAGTCATAAGAATAGAAAGCTGAAATAGAAGAGAATAACAAAATGCAGGGATAGAGGAAAATAAAGGCTTACACATGCCTCTCTTCTCACCCAGGGCAGGAAAACCGTACAAATGAGAGGAGAGGCAGTGCATATGTTTTTAAAAAGAAAAGAAACAGAGAAAAAAGTGTATTCACCTTCATGCATCTTATTCAGTACTCTGACAAACTGAACCAAAATTACAGGGGGGGAAGAGTTTTAAACTTTTCAAAGCATTTCCCAAGAATGAAAACAAAGTGGCTTAAATAGAAATAATAAAGGCACGTCTAAGAGAGTGATCTAAACCCTGTAAGGATGCTGCCTTCTATTTTGTAACTCCAATTAGCCCCAGAAAAATGTGGATGGGGATTTACTACAGGCAAAGGAAACAATCTGAAACAGGTCTAAAGATAGACCACCTTTTAGAAAAAAAGGAAAAGGAAAGGGTCTGTGCACTAAAAGGGTCACCACTTTGAACTTAATGAAGTTGCACTGGGGGCAATAAACAGAAGGCTAGTTTGTGAAACAGAAGGCTAGTGTGTTAAGTGAAACAAACTTAATGGATGATGAACTTACAGAGTCATGATATGCAAGAGCTAATGATGATTGGATATTTAAATATATTCTAAAAATGGTTAAAGTCTTCAAAAGGTAGACTTAGACTAGGGTATGGAGAGAACTAGTTACTTTAAGTTTAAATAACTTAGGAATTGACAAATATAACAGTGAACAAGGCTGATACTTCACCGTATACTTCTATTTCAGAAGCTGAATTGTGACAGTGTGGTAATAACAAGAGAGTGTGGTATGTATTAGAGGTTGATGATCTGATCGTTTCAAAACAGCACACGCCAACAGGACATGGGCAATATGGGTTGGAGTAGAAACAATAATGGGAATGGACTGTACCTATTGAGTATGAGGACATAATAGACACAATGGGTTTCATACTAAATTCAGAGTACATGGTTGGAATGCAAGTAGCCAGCTCTCCTGAGCACAAAGACACACCCTTCAACTTGCCAGCTGGACTGGAGCTCCACAGCTGTGAAGCCGAGTCTCCCACCACTTAAAAAAGATGAAAGAAGCCTTTTTTTTTCTTTGAGGTATAATATTTTCAGATGGTCTAATGTACAGTTATTATTACTGGAATGTGGCTACAATACAAGCAGAAATCACACACCTGGAAAATTCATTGAGTGGTGACAAAGATTCTCTCATTAACCAAATCCTAGCCAATCTCCTCTGAGCCCCTTTATCCATTAGGCCTCAACTGTGGCCTATAAAGACTTAAACAAGACACCAGCCTGGTTTCTAACAGCTCAAGGCCACATCCCTAAGATAGCCATATCCCACCTTAAAGTGCTTACCTGAGAAAAACTGAAGGCTGCCAAAACAAACATACTGTCTGTTTCAGCCAATACCTGAGGATGGGGCTTCTATCTCCCAGTCTCTGTGGGAGGATGAAATCCTAATTTGGATCATTGATACCTAGTGGACAGCTTACCTAATCACATTAATACTGATTAAACCCCTGTAATACCTCATTTCCCTGACTCTACTGTGCCGCCCAACTTCACTAGTATCTGGTTTGTTTGTCTTCAGCATAGCTGTTGAGCAAGTCATGTCATCTCCCAGGGCCTCCATTTCTTTATCTATCAAAAAGTTGGGCATACTGAAGCAAAGTAGCTGCCCCTTCTAATTCTTCACTCTGATCTCAGAGGAGATTTGTTTTTAGATTTTACTCTAAAGGACTGGTCACAAACAATATTTTGAGGTAACCCAGATTTGCACATGTGTTTGTGCATGTGCACACATGCATGTGTCTATTGCCAATTAACAAAGGAGCACCTTAAATCTCTACTAGTTTTCGTATTCTTTTTTCCTTCTCTTCTTGGTGATAGAGATAGACACAGAGAAACAAGCAGACATCTAAATATACACCTATACAAACTAGAATGCTAGGTACTGGGAGCACAAAGATGGCTTCTATGCATAATAATAGACAATAGTTACTGAGCATATCCACATGTCAAGCATTGTTCTAAACCCTTTATACTAGCACCTAGCACAGTGTGTAACACATAAACATTCAATAAACGTGCTGAGTAAATCTTGTATATTTTAAATTCAATCTCCCTTCAAATATCCTCTATGAATTGTCAGTGAAGGTTTTTCATTGCTGGGAGGAATGGTTAAGAGCACAAATATCTATTTGTGGTTAGTTCTATTTAATGTATCATTAATCTGTTAATATAACACATTTCAAATCTCAATTTCCTTTAGTCTTCAATGTCAGCTTAAAAATCTTATTTCTTTTAAAAATCTAGCAACTTTATGTAAGAGTAATTACACTTCAACTTATATTTTATTAATGATCAATTTATTTGTAAGTTTAAAGAATTAAGATTCTAAGAAGTCTTGTTTAGGAACAGTTAACCCCATTTATACATGTAGTTGAAGAGATTTCTTTAAATATTTCAAAGTATGTTTATAGTTTAATATATTCTATTCTTTCAAGTACTTTAAATATCTGAAAGGAGAAACATGACTTTAATAAGCAAAATATAAGCATTTTAAAAATTTGAGTAAATCTATATCAAATTTATAAATGTACTAAGCCATTATCTTAAGTATAAAAGAAACTTCTACACAGATGAAGCAGGGCAATAATTATAAAACTTTCAAGCAATTACACTGTGTAAATGCAATTTTTATAAAAGTATTGATATTATATTCATTTCTTAATCATTGCCCTACTTAAGTTCAAGCCTTCCTGGTATAAAATATTTACTGATCAAACAAAGGGAACATTATTACCATCTTTGAGTACTATATCAAAAGAGGTTATACAATCAAGGTTATTGGTCAGTAATTTTTGGACCAAGACCCAAAAATCTGGCTGTTCTTTCCAGAAGACCATCATATGAACCACAGTTTGTTGATCTGAACTAAGTAATGGAGAAACAGGACTTTTTCAGTCATTGTCTTTTCTAAACTAGTTCATTTTATTTCCACATCTTGTTTTAAAGTAATAATTTTTTAAAAAAATATGATGCCTTTTTTCACAAATTTTTGTTATATAATTCAAGTTGATAAAATTCTGCATATACACAGACATATACACACTCTCAACCCAATCTGAATCATGACTATTTCCTTTACTCTCTGATGAAATTCTCTACTCTGTTAACATCTTACTTTCTTCTCTCATATTGAGTTCCTTTATGGAAGTAAAAACTAAAAGGAAAAGAAGTGACTAAGAGAAAATGATGTTGAAAAAAAGGAAAATGGCCCTTAGCATCACAGGCACCTGGTGCACATCATCTCAATATGGGCTACTCAACGCTGATGAATGTTAGAGTAGAGTTTGGGTTGGCGGTTCTATTAAAGTGGTACTTTGCAGTTGTGTAGGTTTCCTACTGCTATTGTAACAAATTATCATCAACTTAATGGCTTAAAACAACAGAGATGTATTATCTTACAATTGTAGGAGTCAGAAATCCAACATAGGTCTCACTGGGCTAAAACCAAGGAGTTGGCAGAGCTGTCTTCCCCCTCTGGAGGCTCTAGAGGAGAATCAATTTTCTCACCTTTTATCACTTCTATTTTTTTTAAAAGATTTTATTTATTTATTCATGGGAGAGGCAGAGACATAGGGAGAGGGAGACGCAGGCTCCCTGTGGAGAGCCCGATGCGGAACTCCATCGCAGGACCCTGGGATCCAGACCTGAGCCAAAGGCAGATGCTCAACCACTCAGCCACCCAGGTGCCCCACCTTTTCTAACCTCTAGAGACTGGCTACGTTCTTCATTTTGTGGCCCCTTCCATCATCAAAGCCAGCGATGGCTGGCCAAGTCTTTTCACGCTGCCATCTCCTCTGTCACTCTTTTTTTTTTTTTTTTTCATCAAAAGATACTTATGATTGCAGTGGGCCCACCTAGATAATCCAAGATAATTTTTTTTTATTTTAAGGTCAATTGGTTAGCAATCTTACCTTAATCTGCAACATTAATCCCCCTTTGGCATGTAATATAACACATTCACAGTTTCTGATGACTAGGAACACTCAGGGGCATCTTTAGGAGGCCATTATTCTGCTAACCAAAATGGTATCGGCCAGAATACAGTATAATCCAAAATTTACCTTTAGCGAATTACTTCTCCACAGAGATAGCTGACTGAGGTAAGAACACAGAATTTGGGGCAGCCCAGGTGGTTTAGCGGTTTAGCGCCACCTTCAGCCCAAGGCGTGATCCTGGAGGCCCCGGCTTGAGTCCCACGTTTGGGTTCCCTACATGGAGGCAGCTTCTCCCTCTGCCTGTGTCTCTGCCTCTCTCTCTCTCTCTCTCTGTTTCTCATGAATAAATAAATAAAATCTAAAAAAATTAAAAATAAAAATAAAATCAAGGTGAAAAGAAACAGAATTTTTATTTTTCTTTTTAATCAAAGAGGTCAATCGTATTTCATTGTTAGCTGGTGCCTAAGTTCTCTTCTCTTATGGAATTGTTTTCCAAAGTAGGTTAAATGTAGAACTTAGAACAAAATTAAGCTGAGGTTTGTTCTCTCTCCTTACAATGAAAGCCCTAACCCCGTCTCAAGTTATCATCACTCCAAAATGAAGGAAGACCATGTTCATGCACGGTATGTAGCAAGAATCTGTGGAAAAGAGAAAGCCAGGAGAAATGCATATTCACCCAGTACTGGGTTATTCGTATCTCTCCTATAGGACTTCATTTCCAGAAAATATAGTCCAATTACTGTCTCTAGAAGTACCTTACACTTTGGGAATAAAATGAGTGAGGCATTATGGAGGCTTAAACTTCACTTAGGTGAGGAGCTCAGGCTAGAGGTTAATAATCACAACTAGAAGGTACAAGTCACTTGAGGCATCATCTTAGAAACTATTTTAGCTCATTGCAAGTATCCCAGGATATGCCACTTGTTTCAGCTAAAATTGGTGAGCAAAACTAAAAATAAATCTGAAGAATTATATTTAAGAATTTGCTACCAATTCTTAGCAGGGGAGGGTCAACCTGTTAAAACATACACTTAACTTTTCCCAGAGAGCTCAAGATCTACATTAGGAAGGAAGCAAAATCATGCTTTTTTCTTACATCCATGGTATAGGGTGAGAAAAGAATGTCAGAAAATCAAATATATTATAAACTGTCATTTACCTAAGTAGATTGGGGCTGATATGCAGAGATAATTGGTAGTCCTGAGACTATAGAAGAAAAGGTATGAGAAGCTTCTGACTGCTCCATGTTTAGATAAAGTAAAGGTCTCAATCTATAGCTATTCACACCTTTAATAAGATATTGCTAAATTTAATGGAGCACTTACCTATATTAGAATAATGAAGACCACTTGGGTACTCTTTTAAAAATTGCTTTTCACATACACACACACACACACACACACACACACACACACACATATACACGTTCCTGGTATCTTGAAAGAGGATTCATTTGTTATACCTCATGGAACACTTTGCACTTTGTGCCTCTGGGTTCATTACAGACTAACTACATTAATGACCAAAAGTAGAGAGACAAGAATGGGTTCTTTAGGAATCATTTCATTCCCTCATGGAGTTTTGTTGAGAGAGACAAAGAAAGGGAGAGAGGGAGAAGAAAAAGAAACATCTTCCAGTGAGAAAAGAAATGGTTTTGAGGTAATTTTGCTAACTCAAAACCAGAGGTAGATGTATCACCAATTCATTTTGTTCCTTTCTATTCTCATATGTCCACATTTCCATCTTGGGAGAACCATTATAACTAGGTGATAACTTAAAAGAAGACTGAGGATGTGGATGATCCTTAACATCATGCCAGTATTTTCTTAGGTAATTGCTTCACTGTATGATAGGGAAGAAAGAAGCCTTTAAGTAGAAACTTTTTGTCCTGTCACCCTCCTCCTGCCCCTAAGTTCTTATTATTGGAAGCTTGTTAAGAGAAAACCATTACCAAGACCATACAATTCACATTAGAAGATTTTTCCTATCTTGACACCAACTCCTTAATGCATCATTCTTTTTTTCAAACAAAGACAGTGGAGAAAGGAAGAGCAGGCATTCTGATCCTTTTTCAAACATAAGTAAAATGCAGCTAATGATGTCCTGAAATGTAAGTACATATTACTAAAAGTAGATCCTATGTTTAGTAAGTGATGGAATAGCATTCAGGCAGAAAACTTATAGAAAAGCTTTATACCTCTATTGCCCACTGGAAAGTAAAACATTAAATGGTTCTTTATTTTCAAATTTTAGTTATACTTTATCTTACCCAATGGGAAGATATATCTGAAAAGCTGTGCATTAATCCTTTATAACCTAAATCATGAGTCATCAGAAACTTACTCTATTATTTCTGACATTCTTTATCTTCATTTTGAAATCCTAATAATTTTAGCTTGAAGTCTCTGTCTTGTGTCACCTCTTAGTCAAATAGCTAATAATCTATAAATAAAAATTGAAATGCAATAAACTGAATCCTCTATTTATAGGAATATTTTTGTACTCATAATCATTTTTCAAAATGAACAATCAAAATCCAAATTCTCTGCTTCATAAAATTTCATGGTTACATAATGGCTTTTCTTACAAGAATATACACCTTTATAATTAAATAGAAATTGAAGTTACTTTGATGGACTATAATTCTATGATTTATATGGAACCTGGTACAAGGTTGGTGCTTAATAAATCACATCACCACTGTTCCATGTGTCTATTTAATGTATACTTACGCTTTGTTTCCCATCTTTTCTAGACCTGCTATGCCTTATATAGCTGCAACTAGAGGCATATTGTTGATCAAAAATATCTGCTAACTCAGAAAAGTCTAGTGTTGGCACACTTGCCTTATATTGGTCAGTGTATATCTTCATCTCATTAAATATTCCTGTTAAATGAACCCCTTAACAAATATGCCTCCATGGTTCTCATTCCTCCCTCCACCCCTACTCCTTCTTCTTCTTCTTCTTCTTCTTCTTCTTATTCTTATTCTTATTCTTATTCTTATTCTATCTAATATTCGATAAAGGAGGAAAGACTATCCATTGGAAGAAAGACAGTCTCTTCAATAAATGGTGCTGGGAAAATTGGACATCCACATGCAGAAGAATGAAACTGGACCACTCTCTTTCACCATACACAAAGATAAACTCAAAATGGATGAGAGATCTAAATGTGAGACAAGATTCCATCAAAATCCTAGAGGAGAACACAGGCAACACCCTTTTTGAACTTGGCCACAGTAACTTCTTGCAAGATACATCCACAAAGGCAAAAGAATCAAAAGCAAAAATGAACTATTGGGACTTCATCAAGATAAGAAGCTTTTGCACAGCAAAGGATACAGTCAACAAAACTAAAAGACAACCTACAGAATGGGAGGAGATATTTGCAAATGACATATCAGATAAAGGGCTAGTTTCCAAAATCTATAAAGAACTTATTAAACTCAACACCAAAGAAACAAACAATCCAATCATGAAATGGGCAAAAGACATGAAGAGAAATCTCACAGAGGAAGACATGGACATGGCCAACAAGCACATGAGAAAATGCTCTGCATCACTTGCCATCAGGGAAATACAAATCAAAACCACAATGAGATACCACCTCACACCAGTGAGAATGGGGAAAATTAACAAGGCAGGAAACAACAAATGTTGGAGAGGATGCGGAGAAAAGGGAACCCTCTTACACTGTTGGTAGGACTGTGAACTGGTGCAGCCACTCTGGAAAACTGTGTGGAGGTTCCTCAAAGAGTTAAAAATAGACCTGCCCTACGACCCAGCAATTGCACTGTTGGGGATTTACCCCAAAGATTCAGATGCAATGAAACGTCGGGACACCTGCACCCCGATGTTTCTATCAGCAATGGCCACAATAGCCAAACTGTGGAAGGAGCCTCGGTGTCCATCGAAAGATGAATGGATAAAGAAGATGTGGTCTATGTATACAATGGAATATTACTCAGCAATTAGAAACGACAAATACCCACCATTTGCTTCAACGTGGATGGAACTGGAGGGTATTATGCTGAGTGAAATAAGTCAGTCGGAGAAGGACAAACAGTGTATGTTCTCATTCATTTGGGGAATATGAATAATAGTGAAAGGGAATATAAAGGAAGGGAAAAGAAATGTTGGGAAATATCAGGAAGGGAGACAGAACATAAAGACTCCTAACTTGGGAAACGAACTAGGGGTGGTGGAAGGGGAGGAGGGCGGGTGTTGGAGGGGAATGGGTGACGGGCACTGAGGTGGACACTTGACGGGATGAGCACTGGGTGTTTTTCTGTATGTTGGTAAATTGAACACCAATAAAAGTTAATTTAAAAAATAAATAAATAAATAAATTTAACGAAGGCTTGAAAGGTCATTGGAGGAATGAAGTGTTTATGGCCTTTGTGCAAGATAGGATACATAAAATTGACACAATTCTGGATACACAGAAATCTGTCACAGCTTATTGCTTAAGCTGGAAGCCACAGCACATCAGGCTTACTTTTCTTCAATGCCTCTCAGTCCTGCTGTCTTGCCACCCTTTATTTAAGCTGAACTGAGAAAAATTTGAAGGCACATGGCATATACTGCAATTTATTTAAAGAGAGGTTTAAGGAATGAGCTACATATTGAGCAAAAGTAGTGTTGGGAGGAAAAATTTTTATCTACCTTTCAAAACTCTTCCAGCTGATCTTAGAATTACTTTGGCATGAGAGGAAGGAATAAAAGTTTATGTGTACATAGAGGCTCAAAAATGAAAATTAGACCTAAGAAATGGCCAAAGCAGACAGATTTTATACTTTTTATACAGAGATAATAAACTTGTTGAGGAATTGACAGGACAAAGAAAACTTATGTTCAGGAGCTTTAGTTAGCAAGGAATTCTAAAGAGAATTTGGGCTGCGATGATAAATTAATAAAAGTAACAAGAGTTGTTTATGTAGCCTTCTTGGCTTTGAATTTCCTATCCCTAATTATAAGAATGTCAGTTTACCTCCTGACACAAGGAGGGTACCATTCACATGAAAGATTTATTTCCTGCTTTTTGGAGACAAAAGATTTTGAAGTAGCTTTTATTTAACTTATAACTTTTATTTAAAATGAATATGTCAAAGTGGCACATTTTGCGGTGGCCTGTCTTTGACCCCTACAAAAAGTCTTTGACCCATATATATATTTATGTGAAATATATATATATTTCACAGATATGTGAAAAAATACACATCTTGGAAAATGGCCAGCAGAAAAATAGCCAAACTACTTTTTTTCTTGCTGTACATTCACTTTCTCTGGATTTCAAAGTGTGATTCTTCTGGATGATTCCAGCCATCTGTGTAGTATAAATAGATTAGCAGAAGATACGGATTTGGACTGTTATCTGTTAGAAATGGAAAAGCCCCTAGTTTTTAAATCTGGCTGGGATTGGCAGTAATGAGGGGGGCATCTGGACTGTAGCCACAGTTTATGGCCACCATAATGCAGGACATGAAAAGATATCATAAAAGAAAAAAATATATCATAAAAGTAAGGCAGGGAGGAAGTCTCTGTGTCATATCAAGACTACCTTCCTATCTTTAAGTCATTCCAGGTGGATGACTGGTGACCCTATGTAATTTATGTTTAATTCTTAATCCAGCTGGAAGATCTTAAAAGGTGGATGAAATTCAAGGAAAATAAGGGTTTTTTTTTAAATAAAACATACAATTTTAAGAAAAACCAGGAAGCAAGTTATATAGAAGAACAAAAGGTGGTAGAAGAGTATTTATTTTATCATGATCCAGTCCACAATAGTGCTTTCTCAAAACACTGTTCACAAAGTATGGTCCCTGGATCAGCAGTTTCAGCATCACCTGGGACTGCTGCATGGGACATGCAAACTCCTGGACTCTCCCCAGATCTACTTAATCAGGAGCTCTGTAGCTGGGGCCCAGTAATCTGTGTTTTAACAAGCTCTCCAGGTGATTTTGATGCATAGTGAAGTCTGAGAACCATTGCTCTAAGCATTCAATAAATGACTACTGAAATGCAGAACTGTCATTTGAGACCATCCCTGCCTGCCTACAGACCTGACTTGCATTGGTTCTATAACAGGGGTGGAAAGATCAGGGGTCCCAAATGCCTATAGCAGCTAAGCAGCTGCGGCGACCTATGCAGGTTGCATTCAGAAGCGCTGTAAGACATGTAGCAGGAATGAGGGGAGCCGGCTGGGCAAGGATGGTGAGAAATCGGAAAGAGCATAGGCTCCATCTATAGGACCTGCCCATTACTCAGTTCTGGCTTCTTGTTGCCACAAGAAAATGCAAGCTCAGTATTGCCAGGTTTACCGATTTTTAAAATAAATAGGAAATAATAATTTTTATGTACAATGAACATATTTTAAAATCTTGACAACCAGTTCAATTTAATATATACAGGGGTGCCTGGATGGTTCAGTGAGTTGGGAAACAACTCTTGATTTTAGCTCAGGTCATGATCTCAGGATTGTGAGATCAAGCCCAATGTTGGGCTCCATGCTCAGCAAGGAGTCTGCTTGTCTTTCTTCCTCTGCTCCTCTATTTGCATGTGTTCACTCTCTCTCTCAAAATTAATTAATTAATCAAAAAAATTAATTAATTAATCAATCAATCAATTAATTAAGATATGTATATATAATTGTTTGAGCAAAAGAAAATTGATCACCAGTACAGAATCAACTGTAGCCATTGGACAATGGTGATAAGGGTAGACTGACATGGGAAACAGAGCCCAAATTTGCTAAATTCCTCTCTTCCATTGTATGTTTCCAAAACGGACAGCAATTGTCACTATGTTGTGATTTTAAATACTCTCAAGCTACTATTTCTCAGCAAATCTCTCCATACCTACCTACCACAATGTCTGGAATTTTATCATTAGTGATAATCTCTGTTCATTTAATTGTTCTTGCCTCAAATATTTTCTTTGTCCTGAATATACCTTAGAATGGTGGTTAGGTAAACATGGCCTTCAGAGTAACATCATTTGGTTTCACATTCCAATGTTTCCATTTACTAACTATAATTTTGAGCATGTTATAAAGTCTCTCTAAGCTCCAGTTTCTTTAGCTGAAGCTTAAAAATAAACTGTGATAATCAATGATACCTTATGGACCATTGTTCAGACTCAGCAAATGATATTTACTGTTCTTGTTTCACTCATAAGCAACTTCCTGTGGATGAGTTTATTAAACCGCTTTCCTCCAAGGATTTGAGAGAAAGTTTAATGGTGAATGAAATACAGTTAACTTGAGAACATAACAATAGCTAGAGTGAAATGACTATACTTCCAGATGTCCTAGAAATTAGCCCAATGGCCACCAATTCCAAGGGAATTTCTTGGCCTGTATGTCCTACCTGTGACGTGGCCTTGCCCCTAAAATATTCAGGTATATAGAAGAGGAAGATACATGTTATAGCTTCCCTGCCTGCAGACCATGATCAAAAAATCCTTTTTGAAGAGCTCATTAGTCTTTAAGACTCCTTGAAAGGAAATGACCAAAAGATGTCCTGTCTTTTATATTAGCCTTAAAAATATCTTGAAAATGTATCTGTGCCTCTAGTCATGCTTTATGTCTCTTCCCCCACTCTGGCTACTCTATTAATAAATGATAAGAGAAAAATTCATTGAGATATATTTTCAATTGTGTTTCACAGTTTTCTTTCCATGGATTAATAATGGTGAAGAAAAAAATTATCTGACCAGTGAAATGCATTAGCCTCTGTCCAAATGTTTTATTTTGAAAATTATAAGTTAGAACCCTCTGACTATTCCAAATGGAATATGCATGGAAAAATGTAAATGTCTAAATTTTCTTGAGTCATTTCACTTTTTTGTTGTTGTTGATCTGTTGACACAAGTTGACTATGTATTTTTTAATAAAATTAGTAATTTTTGATATATAGGAGTGGCATAGTCAAAAAATAAACTAGAGGCCCTTGAGTGGCTCAGTCAGTTAAGCATCTGCCTTTGACTCAGGTCATAATCTTAGGGCCCTGGGATTGAGCCCAGTATCTAGGATCTCTGCTCAACAGGGAGTCTACTTCTTCCCATGCCCTCCCCCTGCTCATGCTCTCTTTCTCTTTCTCAAATAAATAAATAAACTCCTAAAAAAATGATAAACTTAATCCAGAAAAAAGAATTGGAAATAAGTATACTAGAAGTTACATTTAATGCTTAGAAGTCTGAATGTGCAGTCTATCATTATAGAGGTACTGGTGGTCAATACAATGTGTTAGAACTATGTACAATGGACAGTTTAGTATCAAAAACTTTCTACACTGTAGAGTTTTGTGAAAGTGTTAATGTCATCCAACACTAGTGCTTAAGACACCATTTTATTTCTGCTGCCATATTAGCAAGTGTCAATGACCATCCGTTTCAACTTTCTCTAAACTTCTGGTAAATTCTTACTTTAATAACTCTTTTATCACAGTGGAAGTTTCTAAGCAATATTGTGGTACTCTCACACGAGAAATCCAGCTAAGTAGGCAAGAATATTCAACTTTAGCTGACATGAGGTACACTACAAATTCACAGGCATAATCCAGACAATATCCTCTGGAATCTAAATTAAGAGCCACCATCCAGAAGGGTGATGCCAAGTTTCTGCAATTTTTTTTTTTTTTTTTGGTTTGGTGCCTTGATAACCCTACTTTGGGTAGACTTAGTCCAGTAAAGTGTGGCTTTGTCAGGGACAGTAAATGACATAGAAATTTCCTTACAAGGGCCTGGAAAGGAAGAAGGGAAAATCTAAAAGAAGTGAAAGGTAGGTATTCAGACAAGGGGAGAATGAGAGAGATAGAGAACATTTTCTTCTCACATGTTTTTCATATCACAACCCTTTGCATGAGGTCCAGTAAACAAATACGTATGTCTTTACTTAAATTAAGTTTTGTCTTCAAGCTGTTTGATCCTGTCCTGCTTGCTTATGAATGGTTACAGAGAATATCAATAAAATTGTTAACTCTTATGGTTGTGATTCCATATATGCTTCAAAAAAGAGAAACAACAACAAAAAAAGACAAACAAAGAAAAACATCAACACAGAACCTCCAAGATTCAACAATGGATAAATATTTAAATTATCTCCTGATGGAAAGAAGCACATTTCCATATGAAGAGTGAAGCCATGGTCTCAAAATAATGATGGAAACAGAATGTCTTGAATTAGTTCTAATTAAGTATCTGTTGAATATCTACTATGTGCCTAGCACTGGACCACAGTGCTGAAGATGAAAACAGAATTCTGTTCCTGCCCACCAAAAACTGACAATCTAGTTAAGGAAGTACCTATTGTTTAAAAAGCTACATATACATATCTTATATTATTATGGTTAAGTTTTTATTAAATACTGAGGCAGATTTACATAGAGGCTTAGCCCAGTCTGGCATATCTGGGACAATTTTCTGGAGAAGAAAATCTTTAAGATAATTTGTGAATATCTGCAGGTCTGGATGAGTGGGCGTAAGTGCAGGGAATGTTGTATATATTGAACATATCCATGGCATTTCATCACTTTCAGTAGCCTAGTGCATGTCACTGACATCTTTAGCCTAGAAACCAAAACAGCCCCCTGATGGTCTCCCCACACACCTTTTTGCCCCGTATGATCCATCCTTTATGCAGCAGTAGAGTTTATCTCATCAAAGCACACATTATACTATGTTGCCCCTTGTTTCAAACCTTTCAAAGACATTTCCACTGCAGTTAGAATAACATCATGACTCTTCTGCATAGCCTGTAAGACCTTGTGTGACCCATCCCTGCCTCCTTTACCAGTGTGGTCACCTCATAGACTCAGGGTCGTCTGCTTCCTGTTCTTCCTGTCTTTGCCTAAAGGTCTCCTCCTGGAGTTTCCCTCCCCTTCCATTTCAGCAGCTGACTTCCCATTCTCTTTGCTTCCATCATCATCATTATAATTTTCCAGTCTCAGTTTTCCCCTTCATTTTCCCCAGGTACTTAATGTGGCTTGTAAAATTCTAAGTTATTTTTCCATTAAATTCTAAATTACAAATAAGTTAATGTTTGTGTTGGCCTCTTCCACCAGGACATTAGGTAGGGTCACATCTATTTTGTCTCCATTGTTTCCCAGAAACCTAGCATTTAGTAGACAGTCAAGGACTATTTGCTGAATGAGCGCAAGAAGTAGCATATGTGTGAGAGCATGTGCATTAGTTATGTATTTCTGCAAAACAAATGACTTTAAAATTTAATGGCTTAAGACAACAAGCATACATTATCTCAGAGTCACTGGAGGATTGGGACTCTGGGCATATCCTGGCTGGGTCCTCTGGCTTAGATCTCCTACCAATATCTAATCAATGTGTCAGCAGAGACCACAGTCACTCAAGGCCCTGCTCAGAGAGAAGCCACTTCTACATTTGTTCATGTTTGTTGTCAGCAGGATTCAGGCCTCTCCTGCGAGCTACTCATAACACAGTACTTTCCTTTCCCTAGAATAAGGCTCATAGAAAGAGAACAAGGGACTGTAAGACAGAGGTCGCAGTCTTTCAAAACCTAACCTTTGTAGTGACATCCCTTCTCTCTGGCTGCATTCTGTTCATAGGATGGACTCACTGGATCTCTAGACCAGCATCAGCATTTTCTCTGGGCAGAATCTCAGGCCCCGCCCTAGATCTACTGAATATGACTCTGCAGCATCACAGCAGCCCCAGGACATTTCTATGCACATTGAAGTGAAAGGTAGGTATTCAGACAAGGGGAGAATGACAGAGATAGTTTGAAAGAGTATCTTAAATGACAGAAACAGGAAATAAAATATAGAATTCACTCTGGAATCTGCCCTTTTAACTGTTCTACTGTTTGTGTCTCCCAGAATTTGCAGCGCACAGGGTAACAAATGATTTTTTGAAGTTATATAATCTATGAGTTACAGCAGAATTAGGGTGATTTCTCTGATAATCATGATCTCTCATATTTGCATTTTAAGATGTATTTTATTAGGGAAGAAGGGTGTAGTTATAACCTGCATACTGGGAATTGTAGAGAGTGAGTATAATAGACATATGAGCCACTTTCATGTGAGCCACTATGGAAAAACACTGAGAATGTTGCTCTAGAATATACATATATACTCAGATAGATAGATACATAGATAGATAGATATAACATATTTATATAGATATAATATATATGATATATATATGTTTATATATAACATCAAGTGCCCCCACATTACACTGGGTTAATACTAATAGGCTTATCAATATGCATCACTTCCGTCATATGTGTCAGTGGAACTGATCTGAGTTGGAAAAAGTCATAGGAGTGGGATTATGAGATCCTGCCCATATTTCTTTTCTGCTAACTCCCTGAAGCAGTAAAAACCAGCAGCAATAACTATGACAACAAAAAAATCTGGCCATATTCAAAAATAATAATAATTTGCAGTAGTCAATTGATTACCTCTGAATCCTTAGGACATAACACCCAAGTATCCTCTGGGGTCCAGATCAGAGCTGACCCTCAGGCAATGACTCATTGTCATACTAAGGAGTCTCTGGAAATGTTGAATACCTTCTATACAAAGAACACCCAACTGAAATAAACCTGCCAGGAGGATTGCCTTACGTGGGAATTTTCATGCTCAATGTGGATTTTGTGGTGGCAAATTCAACCACCTTTGCCATAGTTGAGTGGAGCTAGAGCCAGGTTTCTGCCTAAGAGAGGGGCAGTTGCCTTTGGGTTGGCTCGTGGCCCAGCATATATATTCTGTCCCACAAGAATGGCCCACTCTTGGTAGCGACAAAGTAACTGTAATTGTGTTTCGGTCACAATTGTAGACCCAATAAACAATGCTTGTTGGTCTTCTCTCTTGAATAATACCCTCCCTTTGAATCTGGGTTGGGTCTGTTGACTCACTTTAGTCAACAGAATGTAGCTGAAATGAAGCTCTGGAATTCTGGGCCTAAGGACTTAAGAATGCCTGGCAGTGGGAACAACAAAACTCTCAGCACTTAATGGGCCCATCCAAACCCCTGCACTATATATAAGACTTGCCCAAATGATAATATGGCTTCTAGCAGCAGAAGGCCACATCCCTAGGATGAGCCTGACACTACCACCACCTCTCTTTAAAATGCTAACCTGAGAAAGCTCAAGACTGTCAGGAGAGTTCACTGTTATAGCAAGAACGTGGTGATAGATAGGCCCCAGAGTCTGGTCTTAGTATAAATCCTTCCTCTACCTTCTGAGATGTAAAGCTACTGCCCAGAATGTTTTCTCATGAACCTGAGCGCCAACAGTCAGGGAGATGACTGTTCTTGCTCCTAGTTCCTGGGAAAAGATAAGGGCCTAATGTCAGCAGATGCCTTGTTTTTAACTTAAACCACTACTTCCTGCCAGGAAGATACAAGAACTTCCGGAGGCATCTGAGTGGCTCAGTCCATTAAGCATCTGCCTTCAGCTCCAGTCATGATCTCTCATATTTGCATTTTAATATGGGTCCTGGGATCAGGGCCCTGAATGGGACTCCCTGTGCAGTGAGGAGTCTACTTCACCCTCTCCCTCGGCCCCATCCTCTGCTCATATGCGTTCTCTCTCCTATGCTCTCTCTCTCTCTCAAATGAATAAATTAAATGTTATTTTTTAAAAAAAGGATATGAGAACTTTGTTTCTCCTCTGAATTAGTGCCAATGAGGATACACATGGACTCAGTCACGTGGACTACCCCATGTGTACCCTTCAGTGCCCTTCCCCTAGCACACCCCAGCCTTCAATGTCTCCTGCCTTTGTTCAGTGAGGTTGAGTTCCATTCATGCTGGACTCTTTTCCTTCCTCCAGCAGTTACTACTGAATAAATCTGTCCTTACCTCTTTAATGTCTGGGTTTGTTTCTCTCTGACAGCAGCTCCTGCCTTGCTCTCTTTCTGCCACTGAGCACTGAGTCCAGGTGCCCTGCTGGACAAGGAGAGAGAATCCACAGGGAAAGAGAGATCTTGAGACTGCTTGGGGATAAATGAGGGACCCAGCCAACATGGGGAAAATGGGCTCCCACAGACAGGACTTGGACCCCAAGCAGGTTGTCCCTCACCAGGCCCAACTTGAAACTTCCTATCTCAGACATCACTTGTGAGTAAAGATGCCCCTCAAGATACACCTATCCCCATGGACATCAGGGAGAACATCTTGGCAGACACCAGGTAAAGTCCCAACCCACACAATCACAGGCAAATAACATAGTTCTGACTTTAAAGATAGTTTGATACACAGGAATAGTAACCAATCAATTCTCCTGGTGGAGGAGAAGATAGCAAAATCCACAAATCAATTACTGAAATAAGGGGTAAAGAGGAGAGAAGAGAAAGGACTTCCAGTAGCAGCCAAGTAAACTGATTTAAAAAAAAAAATCACAAAACGCTTAGTGGGAAGCTAAATCATGCTAAGCGCAGAGTACCAGAGAGCCCTGAGCCGTAAGAGTGGCTAGTTCCCCGGAACATTCCACAGCCTCGTCAGGTCTGACCAGCAGCTGAAACACATCCTGAAGTTACCTTGGTTCTCTATTTCTTGCATTCTTGCATTCTGATATCAACCACTCACTGCAATGGAATGAGCTCCTTCCAACCTCAGAAGTGCCTGGAGCAGATGCCACTCAACCCTCAGGAAAGTATAGATTAAGCGAGAAGGATAATTGTTACTATTTCTATTTCCACTCTCAAATCCTGCAGGAAACTGCTGTGACCAGTGTTTTCTCTTTCCTCAGAACTCCTAGCACAAATTAATGGCGTTTATTATTTGCAACCAATGATATGTTCTCCGGGATTTTCTCTTAAATGACCTGTTGTTATTTTTCCCTTTAATATTACCTCCATTTTTATGTACACAACTGAGGATGGAAACTTTGACCCCAATCAAAGTTTGGAGTTCATCAGTTAACTGCCTTAAGTAGGGAGACCAAGATCTGGATCATTTTCTACCATCCAAAGAACATAGCGGCCTCAATAAAAATTTTGCTGAACAGAGGCAGATATTAAACCTGCAACCCGGAAGAGCCTACAGTAAAGAGTAACCAGTGTATGCCTGGCCAAGTAGCAGAGCATCCAAATCTAGCACCTTTGACCTCAGAAAATATGACATCTGTCAAAGGGACTGAAGGCAAATCCTCAAGCTAGTAGTTTGCTTTTAATTGAATTCATGAGAAAAGGGAAATAGTTTTATGCATTCATTTTAATTAATTTATTTATTAATGGAATTAATTGGTTATTTGATTTTGTTTTAGAAATTTATATGACTTGTTTGTTTCAGCTAGAGATTTGGAGCAGAAAGGTACCCAGGACACCAGGATTCTTCCTCCAGAACATGATGAATGAAGCCATCAAAGCAACCAAGATTTCCTTTCAAAACCATTCATGAACCTGGGCCCCACTGAGCATTATTGCTGATATTATTCATGCATCGTTCATCTCTTACAATGAACTACAAGTTTCTGAGTGAAATATCCAATATGTGTTAGTTCCTGGGGGGAGAAACAACTTAGAAATGCAGCCTGAGGCAGAACACACTGTTCCCACACTGGCTTCCTCCCTCCTCTCTCCCAACCTCCTACCAAATATACACTTTTCTTATCCTTTTTTTCCCCCTCCAAAGTAGATGATTATAGTAAAGAGTAAAATGATAGCTTCCCACCCCATTTCCACAGGACACATGGCACGGAGGGAGACAGAACTTTGGTCACCATGAAACATTAGGCATTTTCATGAGCAAATCCTAGAGAGAGGAGGGAAGCTATTTCCCAGCACAGACATATATGATGCTTTGAGTGGTTCAGTTAGAAAGATTCAGCTGATTGCTAAAATCAGGGTAGGGGTAATGCTTCATGCTCTCCATGGAGGATGTTTCTTTAATTGGGCAGTTTAATTGCCAGCCACAGGAATGCATGTCAGGCCTTGCCAATAATCAAATAACCTTTGTCCAAACTAGCTTCCCCTCTGAAATAGTTACCTCAACCTGTTAAAGCTCCCAGTGTGCTCAAGGAAATCAAACTTTCCCTCTTTCACTTTCCAAGAAATTTTTTGAGCAATGAGCAAGTTGTCCATACAGAGAAAATCCATCTGCCAATAATGCCATGAAAGACTTAAGTAAGCATCATGGTTATAATGTGCAGATTTAATATCTAAGGCAATTATTCCTATCCACCTCAGATTCTTATATTTAGCCAGCACCAGTCCAGGGAGACAACAGACATCCCTGGGAGCCCAGCTTATCTGATAGGACAACATAACCTTTAGGTCTGATAACGGTGCCAAATATTGAATACTTAAAAGCAAATGTTATTCTAATTAACTGCATTCAGAAATGACAGCAGCTTCTCCTTCTAAAGCTGGCTTGAAGACTTTCCCTCAATACTCAAATCAGTAGCGAAGCAAAAAAGTAACATGTGAGCATAAAGCCAGTTTGCACTAGGAAACAGGAAGCAATTCATGACCTTCCAAACTGAGTAGGTATTGTAATCTAGTGTACTTTGCAGAGCACTATAAGAGCATGGTCAACAGGGAACACTCTGCATATAAAGCCAACTCTCCTGAAGCTGGCAGGGCAGTTTCACAGGATAGGATTATGAGAAAACAGGAATAGAAAAACAGCCGATCTAATTTATCCACTATAAATAAATTTCTGTTCTTCCTGAAGTGGGTTTTCCAGGAGGACTCAATGCCATGGTGAGTTCCCCATAGTTATTCTATTTATTTTCTCTTTATTATTAGATTTATCACACAAGAAATATGTGTTTGTTGTAGACAAATACTAATAGAAAATACTGATGAACAAAGAGAAAGGCAATTTAAATCATAGATATGCACACAAATCCTACTATTCTCAAATGACTGATGTTAGTATCTTCATATAAACATGATTTTTTCTTATGACATATGTATGAGTGATAACTAAGTTTAATGTGAAACACCTTTGTAATATTCTTTTAAAAATTGATGTTTTGTGTTTCCATGTAACTGAGCATATGTTTACATCAACATTTAACAATGTTCTATTACAAAGATGGCTTATAATTTACTTAATGATCCTGTTATCAGATATTTGAGTTATCTCTAATGGGTGTGTATGGAAATGTGCCCAATGCCTGGCACAAATTTCCCAGAGTTCACACTTTCAAAGATTTCTGGAAATCTCCATGTTAGCACTTCAGAAAGCTATCCATTTATATGAACAATGCTCTCAGTGAGCATCTTTTGGCATTGTCTTTCAGAATGCCTCCAACATCTGCAGGGTGTGAGCATGAACACTTACACTTTTCCACTATTAGGTACAAAGGCAGTCAGGGAGAAGAGAAAGCACAGTGCTCCAAACTATGAAAAGGTATAACAAAAGTATCCACTCAAATCTTGAAATTTCTACACAGTTTTCCTTTACTTTAAACATATAAGTGAATTTTTAATTATATGCTCTCAGATATCCATATCAGTTTTAATGTTATTTTTATCCAACATCCTTATATTTGATCAGTACTCTGTGTTTATACCAATACATCATGAACCAAATGATCACATACCAGTGTTATAGTTCCCGGGGTTACCTGCTAAAATAGTTTGCATTTTGGTCATGACTGGACTCATGACAACAACCTCAGGCCACCATGAGCCAAATCCTGTAAGCGGCAAAGGTAACTGACATGGGGGTTTGAATTTAGGTTCAATATCATCAACATCTCCTAAGTTTGTGTTCTAGCCATGAACTTTAATATTCCTTATCTCATTTGTCTACATACCAGCCTTGTGAAACATCCAGGAAGAGAGAATTATCCCATCCCTTGGGTTTTATTTTTATGCTGGAATACCACTTATTTCCTTGAGCTCTAAATTGAAGATGGGTTTTCTAAATGTGTAGCTCCTACTTCTGACTCCATGCCATTTGTTGTTATACACCTTTGAAATCTCCTCATTGAATTTCTGGCCATAATGCATTTTACCTGTTCAAACCTTTACCTACCAATAACCTGTGAATCATTCCCACAGGCTCAGTTAACACATAGGGATCTTCCTCTTTATGACAAGTCCCCACCTGTGCTCATCCTTCGCCTCCTTTACCACAACAACCATCACCTACGATCTCTATGTATGCCCCCTTGCTAGGAACACATCCTATACCTGGTTATCTCCTGCAATAGTTCTTCCTGTCTTAAATTTCATAGTCCCACAATCTCCCGACAATTTCCCATCCTTTTTCCTCAATTATCACTGTATGTCCACCAGACCTAATACTGGTATCTCACATTCCACCATTTTCTCTTGCTCTCTTAGCTCTTCTGATTTCACTCCTTCCCTTCTCTACCTGAACTCGATAATACCTATCACCTTGGCTATGCTCTGAACAGCATCCTCAACTCCTCAGAGCTTTGGCCTGCTGCCTTAGTTGTACAAATTCACAACCTGGATTTCCCATGGGAATCTCCAACTAACTGTATCTAAATGAAATTCCTTTTAGACTTGTTAATTTTCTCCTTCAGTTGCTGTTCTTGAGTGAGGGGTCCTATAGTCTACCCCAGTAACTCAAACCAGAAGCCTGGAAGCAATTCTCCATCTCCAAGGGGCCGTCATACCTTGCATCTTCAAATTACATCTTCAAATTATCTCTTGAATCTCATTTTCTCTCTTTACATTGCCAGCACAACACCTCTGGTATTGACTTTTATTATCTCTACAAATGAGAAAGAAAACCCCCTAACTTGTTTCCCAGGCTTGAGCCTCAATCCATATCCTTATTATGCTAATGATGAAAATACCCTGTCTCCCTACTTCCCAATCTCCCTTCCCAAAACACTTAACCATGCAGAATGTTACAAAAATATCCCATTCTTCTTCCTTTTGGAATTTGTTCAAAAGGAATCAGAGATGATTTACAGAGTAATATACACCAGAACTTTTTAAGAAGATGAAGAAAGAAAAGGAGGATGTGGTAAGAGAGAGGAAAAAAGATTAAATTGGAAGTAAATATATATGCCATAAAAATATATATAGTCATTTGATGGGACCCCAATCTGCATGTGTACTTCTTGTCAGCCAAAGCAAAGAAGGAAACCTAGTCAGTTGCAAGCTTTACCACATCAGTGGGATAAAAACAAATTAGTTACTTGTTGTGAGACCTAAGAGAAGTGTCTCCCATAGTAGCCAAGCATTGTTCTTAGGCTTCCATGCTAAAAAACCATATGTACTACTCAATAGTCAGGTCTAATCTTTACTTGTTGTGGGGCTTCCCTGATCCCACCAGTACCCCCACCCACCAGAGTTAATGATTCACCCTTTCGCCTCACTTCAGTACCTTGGACTTGCTTCTGTCTGCACAAATTTCATGTACCAAGAATGTATGCCATCACCATATGCAACAGTCTTATTAAGGGAACAGACTCTGCCAAGCTCATCTTTGTATTCCTATCAGTGCTTGCACTAGTGAAAACACATCTGAGTGCTTTACAGTTACATTGAAGAATAAAAGATCTGTGTCTTTTAGTAGTCCTTTGTAATCCAAATAGGACTATGTATTTTGCGAGCTAAATCTAATAACTTACAACATAACTTTGGCATTTCCCAGCGGATCTGTGAAGTTCAACTGAATTCAGTTTCTTTAGTACCAAACATGCCACCAAAAATAAACTTATTTAGTGGGCATGTAGATAGAGGGGGAGAAGATAGAAATAGGGCCAGCCAGTTTTTCTTCTAGTGTGGATACCCTGACCCCAATGTGGATGACCGTTAGGTTTCCAAATGTCTCCCGATAGGCTGGGTAGAATTTAGGGGAAACTTGATGGTAACCCCCCTCTCATGCCAAAGAGTATCAGACAATTAGGACTGGGTCTCAGAATGGCCTTCTTATGAAATGACTGTAACACTGATTGAACCAGATTTATCAATAATCTGATCTCACACCTGCTAGTGCTCTCTCCCCACTTCTGGTTATAAGAGCTAATCAAGCTTTCTGTTGGCTACTCCACCTGAGATTGTAATAACAGAAAGACACTTATATCTCATCTGCTTATTTCTGCCAAAATTCTTATCAAAAGTGGGGATGAAGTAGCAGATATTATCTCAATGATGGTTCCAGTTCTCCTTCCCTTCCTGGATATATTACACCTCCATTCCCCTCTTTGCAGTAAGTAGATCCAGGTAACTAGTCATGACTAGTGGTTTTGGTGGTAAGCTAATTCTTTACCTACTCTTCCCCCAAGACAGTAAAAATGTAAGCATATGATCAGATAGAGGTGACATCAAATCAAAGTATACTGGAATGTCGAAACACTACACATAGGTGGCTGCCCTGGGATTCATCAAGACTTGCAGAAGATTTTTCAAGAGCAGGAAATACACATTTATTTTATGATGTCATTGAGATTTCATAGTGCTTGTTATTGCAACATTGCCTAACCTGTCCTGACTTATGCACGTGGCTTTTAAAACTACCACCATGGACTCAATCACTTTACCTGAAATTAGGGAGAGAAATTTAATTCATCAGAACATCCTTCTGGCTGAGTCTCCTTGATACATACAAAATTATCACTTCATCCAACATATATTTTGAGTCCAAAACAGATTCACTATCTAAACTCTTTGTTTTTTATACATTTTCAAGAGAAAAAAAAATCAACATGAAAATATTGTCAAATTAAAGCTAAAAACCCTTTTGCCATTTTGATTCCAATCTTCCTAATAAGAAATACCCTTCACATGCCATTACATATGGTACCTATGTAATGATTCATAGATTGAGAGATCATAAAAAAAGACACTAAAACCAGGCATTCAGGGTCTTGCTGGAAAGTGTGCATTTCCACATGTCATTCACTTGGAAATATGTGTACTTCTAGGGTGAAAGTGGCAAGTTAATATTTTTTTCAGGGAGACAATCAGTATATATATATATATATATATATATATATATATATACTGATTGTATATATATATATATATATATTAGGACTAATAGGGAAACAAATCCTGAAAGCAGGAGGCCTGAAGAGCAGGTTTGGCATAATGAGATGGCGTGGATGACAAGCCGAGTCTCCTGCAGGCACAAATAGCTTGTTCACAGAGGCAGAGTTGAAGAGGATCATTTTTGTCAGATGGAGTAGTCAGATGGTAACCTGTACCCCAGGTGTATAAATGTTCTGCATAAAAGAGCTGCTGGCCTTTTAATACATTTAATAAATTCTCAGCATGTGGCCGATTCCTCACAAAATATGAAAAGTGTTGAAACGAGCTGGGTGGCAGAAATTTGTGTTTAACTGCCTATCTCACTTCCTAAGGCCTACTTCAAACGGAGGTATGCAAGCCTTTCACACTGCCTGCCCAGCATGGCTATTTGCCAATGAGATTGTACTGAGTAGAGCAAACACTAAAAACCGAACACCAAACAAAGCATAACAAAAGGAAGAAAGGAAGAAATTCTTCTTCTAGGAAGGTCCTGAAAAGACAGTCTCTTCAGCAATGAAAATGATTAATCATTTTAATCTTTCAACGAAAGAGCTCCTTATTCCTGAAGACAGCTCTCAAGACCCTATGTTTTTGACGACTTAAGACCCTCACAATGTATGGCCTCTCACCATCAGACATTTATGTAGAATGAGTAATGATTTATGTAATGGAGTTAGAAATGGGGATGTTATTTGTAATGCCTGTACATAATTAATTTAATTTTTGTCTGAAATAACAGTTTCCAGGGGTTAGTGAACCAATATACCTACATTTTAAGTCCTTAAGCCTATTCTATTTCCCTGAGTTGAGAGAACTGTACCCACCCTTGAAAATCTGGAGTCAAGAGGTTATAACTACCTATAATAACTGCTAAAATATACTGAATACTTACTTTATGTCAAGCATAACTCTAAGTACTTTCCATATATCAAATCTTTTTTATTCTTCTCAAAACCCTATGAGGAACTCATTTTACAGATAAGAAAACTGAGGCATGGAGGGACTACATTCCCCCAGGGCACACGGTTAGTAAATGGTAGGATTGGGATTCAATTCCTGTCCGTCTGGTTCCAGAGCCTGCCCTTCTAGCTTCTGTGCAACAATGTCTCATATGTCAAATATGCTTCGGAGTAATTAAGGGCATATGAGGCTTCACACATAATCTACCCCAGGTTATGAACCTGAGAGCTCAGGAAAAGGATTCAGAATTTGTTGAAACCTACTGAAAGGCAGAGCGAGAACATATAAAGTCATCAAATTCTAAAGCCCATAGACTCCCACAAATTAACTTATAACTCCACTAGATAGTGATGCGTTTTTTTTAAGATAGTGTGTGAACAACTCTTAAAGGTGCATTTTTATTTTTTATTTTTTTAAAGATTTTATTTATATAGTCATGAGAGACAAAGAGAGAGGCAGAGACATAGGCAAAGGGAGAAGCAGGCTCCCTGCAGGGAGCCTGATGTGGGAATCCATCCCAGGACCCTGGGCACGCCCCAAGCTGAAGGCTCGACCACTGAGCCACCCATACATCCCTTTAAAGGTGCATTTTAAAATCAAATGTCATTTAGGAATTGAAATAGATGAAAATGATGTCAAATGGGAGAGAAGCACAAAAATATACATCCTTTAAAACGGTTCAGTGAGACACTGCTGATTCTAGTGCTTTGTTTCACAGTATTAGCCCAGGAACATGACCCCCTCTATATCCTACAGAAACACACCTCTGGCTCCTAGCTATTTTCCTCCCCACCTGGGGAGCCAACGTGGTAAGTCCTCATTCAGGGACCAGACGAATACCAATGGCAGAGAAGTGCTCACAGAGCATTCCCTATTTGTGATCTTTGTCTCTTTCTCAGGGTTACTGAATGTGCAATGACATAATGGATGTGAAAGTATTTTATAAAGTACAGAGTGCAAGGTAATATAAAGTGCCGCTCTCCAATGTGTCTTAGAGATGATGACCACAGGCAGTCGACAGTGTAAGATGTACATTATTATAGGCCTTCAGCTTCCCTTGAGAGATATCAGAAGTCCACGATGATTCAAGGAGTCCTAATGTGTGACTGCCAAATTATTCTGTCTACTGCAATCCACAAAGCCATTTTCTGAAGTCCGTACACTTAGATACTTTGGAGACTCAATTCACTCAGAAAAGATGAGCTTTAGTGACTGAACAGAGTACGAAAAGAAATAAGACTAAAGAAAACCCATCTTCGGGATCCTCCTGTTGGGAAATTGGATCTTTAAGGAAAATTCCGTGATGGTCAGGTGGGTTACAAATGTCACTTTCTTATCAGAAATGTAGGTGCTGTGCCTTCTAAAGTACAGGAACAGAATTAGATGGGCTCTAGTGAATGAATGGGTGGATGAATAAAGAATTATATACTTTATGTTATTGAAAAAAAATACCACTGAAGAGGCAAGTTCACAAGATAGGTTCCCCAGATCTTTAAACAATGGTAAGATGGTGAAAAAAAGTATAAGATCCAAGCTATCCTTAAAGAGAAATTTGTTCAGGGTTGATGTGACACACAAAATGAGAACAAAAACAAATGTTGAACTCTGGGTTAAGAACCAGAGAATGGCTTAGAATGTAATCCAGTTATTGGAATTATATGAATCTTCATAACAATGCTACCATTAGTGTATTAATCACAGAGAAGTCATGAAACTTGCTTTAAGTCACACAGCAAGTAAGTGATGGAGCCAACTTTAAAGTCTGACGATCTCAACTATGACTCTAGTCTTGATATACTATTACTCTACCTTTTCACACCTACAAATTTAATTCCCCCAACAAACATATTTTCATGAAGGTACTATTACAATTCTTACTTTACAAATGAAGAAATTGAGGATTAGAGTGGTTTCAATAGTTCACCCAGGACTGCAGCTAATATAGATCCAATCAACATCCACATCAATGTGTCCATACACACATATGTATATATTTATGTGTATCCTGAATAATTTCACTATATTTTCTTATTTATATTTCTTTAATGGTTCCACAATGACCTATAGGATAAAATTGAACTACTTCATGAGACATTTACAACACTTAATGATCTAGTCCCTGTACATTGGATAAAAGGGGATTAATTAAAAAGAGAATACAGGCACCACATGGAAGATACCTTATTTCCCTATGGAAGGGATCTTCTTTCCAATACATTACACTCTATTAGAGAGCTGGAAGGGCAAAATAAATTCTGTTAGGTAAAAGGAGTCATTCCTGGATTGAGGTCCTAGAAATGAGACCCCCCTCTGCACACTGCCACTTCTTTTGTAACACTGCTGAATATCTCACTTTGATTATAGCCTCTTTATTTCCTCTAAATATACTTTCCTATAAATATACTTCTATGTCATTTACCATTTGCCTACTGGAAACCCTCTGCAGTAGATTGCATTATTATTACTCATGTTTCTTTATTTTTCCCCTAAAAAGGGATTGCAGCACCATGCCCTTGTCATTCCTCATGGGAAGAGTACATCTCCCTCTCCTATTGGTGTTGCACTTGACCCTGTAGCTTGCTTTGGCAGATGTGACAAATCTGCCAAGAAGAAGCTTTCAATCTGATTGTATATTTATGTTTCTCTGGCCTCTGTCATGAAAAGGACATGTACTAAAGAGGAGAGCTGGGATGCCTGGGTGGCTCACCAGTTGAGCATCTGCCTTCAGCTCAGGGCATGATCCTGGAGTTCTGGGATTAAGTCCCACATCAAGCTCCCTGTATGGAGCCTGCTTCTTCCTCTGCCTGTGTCTCTGCCTCTCTCTCTCTCTCTCTCTTTCTCTCTCATGAATAAATAAATAAAATCTTAAAAAAAGAGGGGAGCTTGGGAATGTAGAGCAGATCTAAACTCACAGGTAGGAGAAAAGCCACAGCAGATAACCCAAAGCCACTAACATGTAAAGTGAGCAAGAAAAAATATTTGTTGTAAGCTATCGGGATTTTGAAGTTATTTGCTATATAGCATCACATAGCAAACACTGATTAATATAGCTGTAATGACTTCTCACATCTTATAAACTTTTTAACAATTCAACCAGCCCTTCCATCATCAGATATCTCTTTTTTCCAGCTTCCATCACTCTGCCTCACCCTTTATCTGCTACTGTTTTCAAGATGTATATGTTGACTTGCCTGTCTGTTCCTTTGCTTCTGATGTCTTCTTAGTTTGGAACATTGCCCATACACATTGTCATCTGATTAACTCTTACTCCATACCTCCTTAGGTGTACCTCCACCAGCCCCTTACAAGCAGGTTTAAATATTCCTCCTCTCCATGTGCACAATATTGTGTACTGTCTTGAATATTCTACTAGCACTTATTGTGCTAAGTCTATAATGGGAACAGAACAATATCTTTCTTTCTTAATAAAGTGTATGGTCTAAAAATCATCCTCAACTGACCTCACCATGAGTAATAAGCTGTTAATGTACATCTCCCTCTTCCACTAAACAACAAGCTTCTTGGGAACAAGGATTACCAGCAGCACTCCTGAGTGGCTTAATTGTTTCCACATAGTATACCCTCAGTTCTATTTGTTGAATGAATGAATAAATAAATGACTAAACAAGTGTACAAATAAACATATGGGTAAATAAGTAATCAATCAAACAAACAAATAGGTAGGTTTTACCATAAATTAGCCTTATAGATTTGGGTAATTTCATGAGAAATTACTAAGTCTCCTTTTCCTTACTTGAAAAACATGGAAGTTAATTTATATAAAGCCTTTTTTTTTTTTCAAGTACAAACATTGAAGAAAAAGTCCTACACAGTGGGCTAGTTTATCTCTAAAATATCAATAAAAACCAAAATGAAGGAGAAACTTTTACCTTGTTCATTTGATCAAGTGGACAGGCTTGCACATATAGATAATTCTAGTTATTTTTATTTCACAATGCTGTGGTATCTTAGTGCTAAAGCCTTCACCAAAACCCCAAAAGCGACAATCTTCAATTTTCAATGGTGCTTTAAAATTTACAGTTGAATCTATTTATTCCACCGTATTTACCAGTATTTTATGGTTTATTTATCACTGTCTAAGAAAATACATAGTTCCATTTGATTTTTCCCAGCTTGTCTACTGAAACTAAAGGAATAATTATTCTAGAACCCTTTGAGCCATAATAAACATTAAAAGATTCAAGCACTAACTAAAATGCTTGTATTATTTTGGTTGCCAGGGGTTTTGTTTTTGTCACTGATTAATTGATAAGTTGATGACTTTAGAGTTTTCTTGAAAATCTACCTGAAAAAAAAATTATAGTTTATCTTAAAAGCAATCTGCCAGGGCAGCCCGGATGGCTCAGTGGTTTAGCACCACCTTCGGCCCAGGGCCTGATCCTGGAGACTCGGGATCGAGTCCCACATCGGGCTCCCTGCATGGAGCCTGCTCTCTCTCTCTCTCTCTCTCTCTCTCTGTGTGTGTGTGTCTCATGAGTAAATAAATAAATCTTAAAAAAAAAAAAAGCAATCTTCCAGGGGCATATGGGTGGTTCAGTTGGTTAGGCATCTGACCAGCTCAGGTCATGATCTCAGGGTCTGGGATTGAGCCCAACTCTGTTGTGGGCTCTGCGCTCAACAGGGAGTCTGCTTCTCCCTTTTGCTCTGATCCTCCCTCCATTCATGCATGTGTGCTCTCACTCTCTCTCTCTCAAATGAATAAAATCTTTAAAAAAATATCTGCCATAGTGTGACAATTTCACATTTATAATCTGCACTATAGGACCACTTTATACTAATGGCTATAATTGGTAATCAATAGTTAAGGTATCCTTGGGAATTAAGGGAATAAAGAAAACAATTATATTCTTTGCATCAGCAGTCTCTACTATTCTACAAGTTGGATACTTATCTAACAGAATTTAAATGTAACCAAGTGCACAGGCACCATGTAGACACATATACACATGCACATACACATCTTTAATTTAATTTCCCAATAATGGGTAGAGAAGGCAGAAAAGGTTATAACATCACCTCCATTTATTGTCAAATAGAGACTATCATGCTGAATTTAATCTGTTGCCCAAGGAGTAAAAATATCCTTTAGAAAGAGAGTATCATGGGCTCCAATTTTTCAGAAATCCTACTAAACATTTAAAACTCCAGTGTCCTGAAATTTTACAGAACTAAAATCTAAATAGAATTAAGTTAATTAAGGAAATATTGATTGATATCAATTATAACAAAAAAATTATATAACAGAAGCACACTGTCCATAACAAAACCCTTTTTTAAAGTCCATGCCTACAATGGCCAATTAACAAAAAATATATATACTTTTTCACCTGCTAAAAATTGGAGTAAAATGAAAGTGGAGGAACTTAAAAAAAGATGTTACTATACAACCAACACAGAAGAACCTACAGTAGTGGAGAGAGCTCAAAAGTTTGGATATAGGCAAACATTGGAAGAGTGCTAACCAGTGTGGCAACATGGAGACAGCTTTGACCTAATCGCTTTGCTGAAAAATACAGTTAAGAATAGAGAGTTTGTCCTACAGAAACCCTGGGAGGATCATCATTTAAGGCCTCAGGAGATGTAGAAAGTAGGGACCAGGCAGCCTCTGATGACATGAAGTTTGGCTGAAATTCTATATTCTCAATATTTAAACCCCAATGATTCCCCTCCCATACCACTAAACCAGGCAATAGTGGGCCCCACACATATATACTGTGCACATCTTTGTAAATTATTTCTTTATCAAACTCCTCAAAGTATCCTACTTGATCATAAGATCTGGTGTGGTCATGGGATCTTGACTAGAGACTGTAATTGGTACTGAGTGGGGTCAAGGACCAAACCTTCAAGATGAAATTCTGGGATTGAGTTGCTCATAAAGTCAAGGAACACAGATTCCTGTTTGCTGAAGGAAATAGAAAAGAGATCATCTGGGGCATGGAGTGGAATCACAATTATTGAATTTATCACCAGTGGTAGCCTGGGAAATGAAGTACAGATGGAAGATGAGACACTAGGAGATCAAGTGGCTGTGAACCTAATTACTAAGGGAAAAACAGATCACCCTCGGGAGCAAACATAAGAGAATAAAAAATTAAAATTTATGAACCTGTAGAGAAGGCTTCCTTGGTAGTTCTCAAGGAGCCTCTCATCTATCCTAATAACAGGACAGATATGGCTAATTGACCACACCGTCCATAAAGATGAAATTAGATCAGTAGTCTATCAAGGTTCTGTTTGACACATATTGACAGAAATGTTTTTGGTTGCCTGAAAAGAAAATGAACTCAAGTTATCATGGTGGAGATTCTGGCCTCTTAGCAGTTTTCAGACCTAAATCAGGACATAGACCCCCTAGACCCTCAATTGACAGGAAGGTCCATCTGTTTGTGGAAGGAGCCTACAACCTGATCAAAACTATAACCTTTCCCAAGCTTTTCCAAATTAGACTGATTTGTAGTACTTTCCAGAGCAACTGTACTCTGAAAAAAAGGAAGCAGCCTGACCCTTTTGGGAGTTATTAGATATTGGTTATGAGTCTCTGCTAATTCCTTGAGACCCTTGATACCACTGAGAAGGGTTTTATGGAAATCTGGTGATAGATGGAAACTTGGCCCAAGCCCATCTAACAGTGAATCCAGGGTAACCATGAACACTCCTAAGATTATCTCCCTATTCCCCAGAAAGGAGGTATACTTAGTAAATGGGCAGAATCTATCTTAGATTCTAGGCCCATGAAATAAGGGCTAGTATGTTAGGAACAGCCAAATGTAAGTCAATGAAGCTCCCTCTTCTTGAAGATTTGCAGATTAGTGTCACCATCAAAGACTTAAATAACATGGGGGTAATTGTTCATACATGTGCTCATTCAATTATCAGTGAAAATCCCAAGGAATAGACCCTCAATATTTTCTCTCCTTTGTCTCACCATATAGCCAATATTTCAGTTCATGTAATCTGTTACCTATAGAAGATGGCCACCTGAGTGTTTTATCATTCTCTATACATTAAAGGTAGTCCATGTTTTAAATTTCTCCATATTCTTCAAATTATAAAAAAAAGTATTTTAAAAATAAATAAGAAAATTTGAACCTTAGCAAATTTGTACTTCTAAGAAAAACAAATGAAAAAGTATAAAAATAAAACCCAACCATAATATGCTACTCAGCTGAGCTATATGTAGTCAAAATTGTATAATAATTACTATTGTCTTCATGCCAACATGTTTAAATATACCAGGATACTGTGGGGGAGGGACAAAAGAACAGCAGGAAAAGAATTATGCTACAGACGAGGAAACTGAATTGAAGCACAGAGATTAACTGCCCAAGGTTATGGAGTTCAACGAGATTAAAGCCAGGCTTCCAATCCAGGCAATTTATTCTTGCCTGGTACCAAACAGACACAGGTAAAATTGTGTACAAATAAATGTTCTTCAACACAGTCCTCCAGAAAATCTGGAAGGAAGCCAGATTTAATATTTTGTATAGATAACTAACACTTTGAAAGCTAAATTACTGATAATACTTATTCTTGGAACATCACCTTCAGCTTTACCTCATCTCCTTGAGGTAGTTATTATTACAAATTATACCATCAAGTGTTAGTTATTATAGGAGTTCTCTTTAATTTGTTTTGTTTGGGTTCTTATTTTGGTTTCTGATTTGAGTTTTTATTTTTACTTTCTTTTTCCAATGGACTGGTTCTCTTCAGCAATGCTAACTGCTATTCCTTGAAACACGAGAGACATTTTAACTGAAAACTTGATATGAGTATTTTTTAGAACAGGAAGCATATCCATGGAAAGACAAGAACTAAAGTGAGGGAAATCAGTTGTTTCGCAATGAACACAATTAAGATGGTGGTTAGTTGTCCCCTAATTATAACTACATTTTCTCTAAGGTTTATAGAGATTGACAAATTATCAAAACCAAAGAGGTCAGGCCAATGCAGTCTCATTACCAAAGGTGAGAAAAGAAATAAAGCAACTATTCCATTAGCTAAAAAGTCATTAGTAACTGAAATTTGTCATCACTAGTGTCGAAATGGGGCAATTGTCTCTTCTTTTTTGGTAAATAATTTTAGACATTGAAGACGTCCTGATGGAATATAACCCTGATGGTGTTCATCTCTGCAACCCTCCCCCTCATCACTTTTTCCTCTCTTGTTTGCCTTCCTCCACCTCAATAATTTCAAAGAATCTCAGAGGAAAGAAATACTAACATATGATAACATAAAGTAACGTGATGCTACCTAGAGATAAACTTTCTATCCAAAACAATGACGGGGTAAAGAGAAGATATAAAATGATTCAAAACTAAAGTAATGCTTTAAAAAATTATTTCTATACTTCATTTTCTCTGCTCTGTTTACATCCTCAGCTGTTTCTAATCCAGTCACATTTAGATAATCTGAATACTTTTAACTTGGTTGACTTCTTATGTGGTCCACGTGGGCATACAAACCTTTGGTTTTTCTTTCAGTGTTCAGAATCAGCGCGAAGTACTATAGCAGGGATCACACACCCACATCTCTACAGAGAAAAAGCAGAGAATGAAAATAAGCAAAGCAGATTTGACATTAGAAAAACAACAGTATTCACATGATGGTGAATAGCACTGGACCCTCCACCTCAGTGTTCAGGGAACATGATGGTGGCCTAGGGACTGGCCTGGAGTGTATGTATATGGCATATCGGAAGGGGCTGCTTCACCCTCCTCCAGCCAAGTGTTACCAGATCTCCTGATCCTTTTTTTTTTTTAAAGATTTTATTAATTTCAGACGGAGAGAGAGAGAGAGTGAGCCAGCACGATGAGGAGGGGTAGAGGGAGAAGCAGGCTTGATCCCTGGACCCTGGGATCATGGTCTGAGTTGAAGGCAGACACTTAACTGACTGAGCCACCCAGGAGCCCCAGATCTCCCACTTCTTAAGAAAAGCCAGAAAATCTGATTGTTATACAAAATCTGGTGTTTAAATGCTACATTGTGTTCAATATTCTTAAAATAACACATAAGCCATAAAGAAAAATGTGGAGGCACCTACTTGGGCTTAGAGGGCACAGGTTTATGAATTCTGCATGAAAACGAATTCACCCACATTGAACAACAAACTACATATCTAATTCAAAAGTCAGTTAAATGTTAGATCTCCTGGAGATTTGAGAAACCATCACTTCTTGTTTCATAAATTTACCTTGCAAGAAATTGAGGCCCCATCATTTTGTAGCCAGGTAGGAACAAATACTATATAATCCAAGAATCCACATGAGTTGGCCCACGCACCAGACATCAAGCTAAACATGTTTACTTATCATTTCCTTCATTAATAACCCACCTCTCCTTGATCATTTTTAATATTCAGAGGAAGTCAACATTTATTCCTCTAGGAAAAAAAATGGGATCTCAACACTAGAATAAAAGGCTGTGTAATAGCAGATTTGTGAAAATATTCTGCTCCCTTGGGCACCATAGTCTTTATTGGGTGGTCTGATGGAGCCCATCCAGGGCAGATATCTATCATAGGATCATCACACGGGTTCTCTAACATTAAGCTTTTTAAAGACTGCCAGTGTTGCTTCTGAAGTAGAGTGCAAAGGCCAGGACTAATGATGGGAATCCTCAATGATCCAGCTACTGCTACTGCTACCACACTTCCGAAGGAAAGGAGTAGCAAGGGCACTCCAGGCGAACACACACCATTTATTCCTAGCTACTGCTTCCAAACAAATATAACTCTGTTCTCCTTATTCTAATGAGTTAGCCCCTCCCCATATCCGAAGACTTCTTTTCTCTTGAAAGCAAAGCATTCTAGCTGCCACCATGGCCTTTTCCCCAAGACCCCACTCTAATTCTGAACTGGCTTTCTAGCCAACCTGGTGTCATCTCTCAGCACAACAGGGGATTCTGACTGACCCAAAGGAAGGATTCCCTCAGCAAGAGAAATATTTTGAAAGAGAAGGGGCATTTACACCAAAGAAAAGATATTAGGGGTGCCCAGGTGGCTCAGTTGGTTAAGTGTCTGCCTTTGGGTCAGATCATGATCGCTGGGTCCTGGGATCAAGCCCTGTGTCAGGCTCCCTGTTCAGTGGGGAGTCTGCTTTTCCCTCTCCCTCGGACCCTTACCTTAGTTCATACTTTCTGGTCTCTCACTCCCTAAGCCTATAATAGTCTGAACATTGAAAGTATTGTGTTATATTTGTGGTAGGTTTCATATGAACCAATCCTATTTCTAGCCTCCCTGGAGATGATTACATTTTCCAATGGACACATTGAAAGTATACCGCTATCCCATGAAGAATGCTGTTAAAAATAAAGGGTTTTTTTTTTCTCTTTAAGATTATAGAGAAGAGAGAAAGAAAACTGGGATATGCCTCACTATAAAGAATAATCTATCTAGGATGCTCTAAATAATAATAATAATAATAATAATAATAATAATCTATCTAGGACCCTCTAAACTCAAGCTGACAGTGCTCCTTTTCTCAAGTTTATGTGGCATGCATTTACCCACCCCTACATTGGGAAGAAGAAAATTTTTCCTATAGATATGTAGATAGCAAGTTTTTTCTTTACAAAATGGAGTTATGCTTAATTCTATAATGCATCAGTCACAATGTATTATAGGATAATACATGGCTAATTTTTCATTCAAATAAGCAAGAATATAATTTTTCATCCATAATATAGATGAAATTAATTTTTTAAAATGTTCACTGTTATCCAAGATGAGTGACAGGCATGTTCTTATAAAGTGATAATGAGATTGTTTATCATTATAACCTTTCTAGAGGGTAATTTTGTAATATATCTTGAAAGTCTTAAACTCTCCTTTGACTGACTCATTATACATTTGGATATTTATACTAAGGAGTGATTCAAGGTGATCACAAAGATTTATGATCAAAGTTGTTCATGAAGAATTGAACCAAATATCCAATCACAAGAAAATGGTTAAACATAGTATATTCATGTGAAGCAAGTGTGCCACTATTAAAGTTAATATTGTATATAAAAAAAACAAGTACAAATAAAACAAATACTTATAAATAATACTTACTGGAAATCATGATGTACAAAACTGAATAATTATTGAGATATCTATCTAATTTACCAAATAATTATATATACATAATTAAATATATATTTTTAGAAAAACCAGAGAAGAATCAAACTAATAACTATTATCTCTGAATGGCATCATTGATATAGGAGATTATTCTACTTTTTATTCTGAAAATTCTACAATAGATATGTACTGCTTTAACAACTTTTAAAAAAACAATCAAACATAAATAGAGGATACTATAGATAGAGGTAAAGTCCTATTACCCTACACTTTCCTCTTCTCCTTTCCCATATTTAGGAAAGTTGATCTACAATCATTTATTAATGCTCTGACAGATGAACAATTGGGTTCCTCTCACTTTTCCACTACTAACAAGAGTGCTTCAACACATATGATTGTGCAAGTCTCCATTTTCCACCATGTAATATTTTTTCTATCATATGCTTAAAACAAACATAGCAGAGTGTTCATATTTTAAGAGAGGACTCAGAGATTCCTATCATATTATTTTCTGTACTTTTTAGTATGTTTGAAATATTCCATGAGTAAAGACACATTAAAAGTAAAGCAGAAGTATAAAATGAGTATTTTAATGTTTTCTGTTAAATTTGAAGTTAAACTGCTATTTTTGTTTAAAAATATAAATACATTTTGGGGCACCTAGGTGACTCAGTCAGTAAAATATGCCTTCCACTCAGGTCACGATCTGAGGGTCTTGGGATCAAGCCCTGCTTAGGGGCTTCCTGTTCAGCAAGGAGTCTGCTTCTCTCCTGCCCCTACCCCCTCCCACCTCTTTTCCATTCCCCGCCCCCATGCTTGTTATCTCTCTCTCAAATAAGCAAATAAAATCTCTTTAAAAAAATAAAATAAGGGGCACCTGGGTGGCTCAGTGGTTGAGCGTCTGCCTTTGGCTCAGATCATGAATCCAGAGTCCTGGGATTGAGTCCCGCATGTGTCTCTCATGAATAAATAAATAAAATATTTAAAATAAAATAAAATAATTTAAAAAATACATTTTAGAAGCAATGTGCCATCTGGTAATGAAACAGAGATTAAATCAGAAACTCTTTTAAGAGGGTGGCCCAGCGGTTTAGTACCGTCTTCAGCCCAGGGTGTGATCCTAGAGACCTGGGATCGAGTCCCACGTCAGGTTACCTGCATGGAGCCTGCTTCTCCCTCTGCCTGTGTCTCTGCTTCTCTCTCTCTCTCTCTCTCATGAATAAATAAATTAAAAAAAAAAAAAACCTCTCTTAAGAAACCATAAGCTTTAGATCTTCATGTGTCTCAACTTATTACAATAGGACATAGGCAAAGGAAGGACATCTCTCCATTTTAATTAAAGTCAATTACTTGGGACACCTGGGTGGCTCAGCAGTTGAGCGTCTGCCTTCCGCCCAGGGCCTGATCCCAGGATCTAGAATCAAGTTCCGCATCGGGCCCCCTGTGAGGAGCCTGCTTCTCCCTCTGCCTGTCTCTGCCTCTCTTTCTGTGTCTCTCATAAATAAATAATATCTTTTTAAAAAACTTATTTGCATAGAAAAACCCAAAAGAAACTACAATTTATTTGAATTTAGCAATGTGGCTAGGTAGAAAGTCAATATGCAAAATCAATTGTATTTATATTCCTGAAAAAAGAAATAGAAAATGAAAATATTAAAAGCTGATACTTAAAATAGTTTAAATGTCGACATTTAAAATAACCTAAAACAATCAAATATCTAGAAATAAACCCAACAAAAGATATATACAAAAGCCACACCAAATATTACAAAATAGTGTTAAGAGAATTTTAAGAAATCTTAAATTAATGGAAAAATATATTTCATATATGAATTGAAAAACAGTATTTTAAAGATATCATGTCTCTCCAGATTGATCTAAAAACTGAGAGCAATTCCAATCAAAATCCTAGCAGTTTTTTTTTTGAGTTCTTGAAATTTGATTATAAATTGATAAAAGAATGGTAACTCAAAAAAAAAAAAGGAAAAGATGTAGCCAAGATGATCTTAAATAAGGAAAAGAAAGCTAAAGGACTCACATACCTTGTTATCTGTTTATTTTAAAAATATCTTACCTGAGAAATTATAGTATAAGGTACAAGACTCACAAGTAAAATAATGGAAAAATTGTTGGGTCAATTGGCTATGTAGATGCAAAAGACAAAATTTGAAGCCTACTTCACATCCTATGTAAAAATGAATTCTAAACAGATTACAGATCTAGATGTTAAATGTAAAAACAATAAAGCTTCTATGGGAAAAAAACAAAAATACAAACAAAAGCATTTACGGTGATTAGGGAAACAGAATTTTTAAGCATGATAAGAAAATCCATAGCCATAAGGGAAAATTATAAGTGAAATATTAAAACAAAGAACTTATCTTCATTAAAGACACCATTAAAAAAAAAGACACCATTAAGAGAATAAAAGAAAAATCAGCCCTCAGTTTAGGAGAAGATATTCACAATGCAAATGTCTAACAAAAGATATACATCCAGAATATATTAAGAATTCCTACTAATTACTAAGAAAAAGACAACTTAGTAGAAAGACAGATGAAAGACTTAAAAAGTTATTTTACAAGAAGCACATACAGTCTATAAGTATATGAAGAGGGAGGTGCAGTGACTAGAATTCTCTTTTACATACTTGTATATTGGTACAACCACTTTAGAACACTGTACAGAATAATCTACTAAAGTTGAACATATTCATAAATCATGACATAACACTTGCACTCTTAAATATAGGGCCAACAGAAATTCATACACATGTTCACTAAAAATATGCACCCAAAAGTCCTAGTAGCACTATTTGTAATAGCCATAAGAGATTTATAAAAAGGAAAAACTGAACACAATCCAAATGCCGATCAACAACAGAATGGGTAATTAAATTATGTTGGAGCCAAGGATGAGATACTGTATGGCAATGAGAACCAGTAGATTGGTGTATGGGTAACAAAGTGAATAAATCTCACAAATGAAATTTTGAACAAAATGAACCAGAAAAAAGAGAATTTACTTATGATTTTATTTGTGACTAGGTCGGGGGTCAGGGAAAGGGGGTGGGAATTAAAGAGTACATTTATCATGATGAAAAATAAAATGAGAAAAAAGAAAAAAGAAACTCATGCTATGAAGACAGAAATCTGAAAACTGATCTTTGCAAATATTATCACTGTGATTTTATTGCCCCAAAACCCAAGATTTTTTAAATAATGAAACATACTAAATTATACTGTTTTCAATAAAATAAACAATAATCTTCCTTTACTGAGAGAAATTAGGACTTTTTTATTGTTAACAAAAAAATAAAAATATATTTTTAAAAAAGTTCAGAAGCAAAATCGGTCTATAGAATTAGGAGTCGGGATGGTGATTACATTTTGGGAATTAGTAACACAAAGAAGCATGAAGATGGCTTTGGGCTATTCTTCATTTTCTGTTCCCTGATCTGCGTGATGGTTGCTTGTCTGTGTGAAAATTCATTAAGCTATTTACACTTATGAAGTGTGTAATTGTCTATATGTAGGCTATACTTTGATGAAATTTTAATTTAAAAAGTAAGCTTGGAAGGCAGAAACTCCTTTGTTATTCATAATCATAGACCATCAAGAGGATATTCCAGTAAATGTGTTCCATGGGGCAGTGAGAGGAAGCAAACAAGTGAATGGAAAAGCAGAGGGTATATGAATATGGTGAGGGAGAAAGTATCAATATTGAAAATTAATTCAACCTTCCCCTTTCCTCAAATTTCTTTACAGATCTCTACTTTCAATATAACACAAACTATGGGAGAGAGTGAATGGATAGTTATAAATATTATCTAGATTCAATCTAACAACTCTCTGGTTAAACTTCCATCCAACATTGTGTGAAGTTTTATTTTTGAGCTCAAGGAAAAGGCAAAAGATCTCCTGAAATTTCCAGGTAGAAGAGGAACTTTATTTGAACAACACAACTCCTGGTAGCAGATACTAAAAACAGCCAGGATGAGTGACTATTTGCAAAATATTGAGACATATATTTGTATTTTGGGGAAATGTATTTATAGGAATTTCTATCATGACTTCTATTTCAGTCAATAGAGTGATTTTCACAAAATATTTCAATCACCAGATAATTTAGGTCACTATACCTAGTTGGTGTTAATATGCCCTAAAAATATAACAATATTTATCAAAAATTTTTGCAGGAAGAAACCATGGGGAAAATTTTTTTAAAATATTTTTTCTCTTTCCCCAAATTAGGCATTTATCCCTCAAAGGTAATGTAATGTTTATAGAGATTTTGACAGACTAAAGAGTAAATACATTTTTATGGCAGGACAAGTACTAGTTTCAAGATAAAAGAGCAAGGCAAGGTAATAAAACTTTCAAGACAAACATCTCACAGAGGTTCTGATTTTGCCATCTGACTATCAAGAAAAAAAGAGAAAGCACACCAGCTATATGTCAAATAGGCACCCTGCTGACCAAATGGCCTTCAGCATTCCACTGCAGAATAAATTATTTAAGTCTTTTGAATTTTGCTGTCTATTACAGTAATTACTAAACACAGATTATACCTTGAATTTTGACTTCAAAGCAGTCATTTCAATTTTGTATCTTAGGAAATTCCATAATAGAAAAACCTGGAGGTTTGGGCAAAGAAGACTGGCCTTTTTGCCTTTGCTTTATGGAGAATTGGTTAGTCTTCTTTCTGTAATATTTATGTCCTCAGTAAGAAAGGTACACTCCTAAAAGCCAGGCTATCGGTTTCCTAATAGTGCACAAGAAAAGGAAGGCATAGCTCTTGTCTACTGAATGATAAATCAATGGAAAAGATCTCACAATTACTGAGCATCAGATGCTTAATTCTCACAACAACCCTCTGAGGGCATCATTATTATCCTATTTGACAAATTTAAAAAACGATGCTTAAAGAAGCAAACACTGTGTAAGTTACATAGCCGCTAAATTCCAGATCTTGGAGGAACATGGCCCCGTGACCTACACTATGCTCAGGCCACCTTCCTGTCTCTTAATTTAACAGACTTCTAAACTTACCAGCAAAATAAAGGTAGATCAGTATATTTAAATTTGTGTTTACAAATTTGATACTCAATTCAAGTGACTTGAGACATTCTCTGAAGGTAGATCTACAACACTGGTGGAGAAAGCCCTGAATTTTGAACCAGTTCACCTGGGTTCTAGATCCATGTCTCAGCTGTGTAGCCTTGAGGAAGTTACCAGTGTCTCTAAATCTGTTTTGCACATTTGTAAAATGAGATGATTGGACTCAATGCATGGTTTTGAACTGCTAGATGTTGTTTTATCTGTTACATGGGGTTGGTTCAGAGATCACCATGGGGTAGGATTTCATGGCTGATTGAATTCATAGTCCAGATTCTTCATTTTCCTGGAACAGTATTATATATACACACTTCTGCAGTGGTCCCATGATGAGTAGGATGTTCCTACCACCTTGATTCTGAGTTTGGCATCATGAATTGTTTTGACTAATGAGGCATTAGCAGACATGACATGATTGGAGGCTTGAAATGTGCCTGGGATTAGAGTTTGCCCTCTTAAACTTCATAATCTTTCATAAAAATAGCTTCTCACTGGAATTGCCTACCCCTTTAATCTTAGACGCACAGGAGACACACAAGAGAATAAACCTAAGCCCAACCAACACTCCAGAGCCCAGACCAGATGACAGGTTGGACAGCCACCCAAATAAGCCCAAGCTACATTACGTAAATTTTGAGAGAACAAATGCTTGTTGGTGTAACCTGCTGAGACTATAGGGGTGTATGCAGCAAAAACCACCTAAGAAAGAACATTAGGGGAAGACATTGCTGGAGAGGCTCCCTCACTGTTGCCTCGACTCTGTTTATATATTTGTCAGTCTCCTAACATTTCACTTAAAGAATAAGCCTCCAGTCAAAAATCTGAAAGATGTGAAGTAGATGGTAACTTACCTCCTTTGGGAAATAAAACTGTGATTCAAAGTCCATTTTTAAAAATAAAAATAATAAAATAACTATTAGAAAATGCAGTATGTAAGACCAACTACTCTAACTCCATAAATGAGCCCATTAGGAAATAAACATGGACCCAAATATTCCCACATAAAAAGGATTGTGATATGGTGGTACTACATTTCAGTATCCATCAATATGTGGCATTTCATCCATGTTTTAGTGAACAAAATTGCAGCATAGAAGACAATAAGTAAGCTGGAAATTGATGGTAATTTAAATAATGCATTTTCTTTTTGGTTAGCATTATCTTCCTAACTATACATCTTCCTGTCATTTCAGTGGGGTGAAGATTGTTACCATTGTTTTTGCTTTTGTGGGGCTTTTGTTGTTGTTTTTTGTTCTATTACTTTGTGCATCAGAAATGCACAGTTGGTCTAAAGGTATTCAGAATCCGGGCCCAGCCATCCTTCACTTGGAAGTTTCAATAGTTTCTTCAATGCCGATGACATCGTATTGTCAGCTGTAAAGAACCAGGACTTAGACTCAGGGGTCAGAGTTTCCATACCTACTTCTGCTACAAAACTAGTTAGTGACCACAGTCAACTGATTGGATCTCCCCTCTTCTGTGCTTACCCAGAAGTAAGGCACCTGGCCCAGAGTACCTCTAATGTGCTTGTCAGCTCTCAGCAACCTTAAGTGTTTGTAACAATGACATTAGAAATGGTATCAGAGTAATAATCAGATTGGCCTAAGACTGATTTGGAAAGTTTGGAAAAGAAGGAACTCTGAAAAAAGTGGAGTTGGCTCTATAGAGAAGGGGTCATGGAGGAAAATGCTCTCTGACCCATACTGAAACCCATATATAGTCATACCATAGCACCACTGTGGAAAGCTATAGTAAACCAAGGCCACACTCTCAAAGGTAACAACTGCCTGCCTTAATCCCAGGTAGATGGGGCTCCTTGGGCAAGTCTGGCCATTAATCACTCACAGTATGCCATGCATCATATGACAGAGGTAGAGAACATAGCTTGTAGTTAGCTTGTGTGGTTTTTAAAAATATGAATCTAAAAAATTAAAATAAAAATATTAATTTATTGCTAATATGGAAAAGCTAATTATCTCCCCCCACCAAAAAAAAAAATTAGATTTGTGGTTTTTATGAAAAACTGGAAGATTTGGCAACTCCTGAGTCTGTATTCCAATGCAGCAATAAGTGGCCAGAGGTAAGAAGGAGCTGCCTCCTCCTTTTTTTTTTTTTTTTTTTTTTTTGACAGGAAGCAGGATTTATTGGTGGGCATGAATAGGGTTTGGGTGGTGCAAGGTTCTCATGAGTGGAGAGCCCTCCATTTGTCCAAGGGCCACGATTAGGGATGTATTTGACCCCACAGCTATCTGGGATGAGCCGCTTTTCGGCCACCATATCTTCAAATTCGTTCACATTAAACTTAGTAAAGCCCCACTTCTTGGAGATGTGGATCTTCTGGCGGCCAGGGAACTTGAACTTGGCCCTGCATAGGGCCTCAATCATATGTTCCTTGTTCTGCAGCTTGGTACGGATGGAAATGATGACTTGGCCAATGTGGACCCTGGCTACTGTGCCCTGGGGCTTGTCAAGAGTCCTGTGGCTCTTGATTATCGACAACTTTGTGGCTTTCTTCTACTCATTCTGGCCACCTGCTTGGCCCCTGTCCATGAATTCTGAGAGACCCTAGGGAAAGACAAGGATTTTGGCCTGCAGGCTTCCAAATACCACACTTTAAAGCAAAACAAATGAAGCATGAATTGTTTTGGGCTTAAGTGTTTTAGTTCACCAGAGAAGGCTACCTATATTGCATAAGAAATACTGATTTTTTTAAAAGAAAGTTATACTGATAAATACTGAATAACCCAATTTAAAAACACAAAGGTACATTTCTCAAATCTAAAAAGATTTTTAGCAAACTAAATTGACTTATTTTACTTTTTGCCTACGTTTGTATTGTCATTAGCATATAGAACCCTGCTTCCCTCAAAGGCCACTTCAGTGTAATACTAATAACGGGAATTTTCTGACTTGTCTGAGCAGTGGTCAAGAATAACTTTTGGTGTCCCACTCAGCTCTATGCCTGTCTTTATCAATAGAAATTATGGAAAAATATGACTTCCAGCAAGGAGAAGTTGATTCCAGCTGTTTAAACTTTTATTTTCCCCTCTAATACTAGTAGCAGTTCTCAAATTTTAGCTGTGTCAGAATCACCCGGAGGGTTTGTTCAAGCACAGATTGCTGGAGCCCATCCTTAGAGCTTCTGATTCAGCAGGTCTGGGGTGGGGATTGGGAATTTGCATTCCTAACAAGTTCCTTGGTGATGCTGATGCCCTTGGTCCTAGAAGGATGCTTCCAGCAACCCAGAAATAGCATGACTGTAGGCAGGTAACTACCTATCTGGCTTCGACTTTTCCATTTATAAAACAAGGGTAAGATTTAATCCCCTCTGAGGGTTGGTTTTGTTTTGTTTTGTTTTGTTTTGTTTTCCTTATCAAAGAGTAGTGTAGAATTATTTTAAAACCAGTTTTCTTTCCTTGCAACATAACCTTATGCAATTGTGTTTTCTTTCTTTCTGGACATGCAATGAGTTGAACACTAATCTGAGCAATGGCAAAAAGGATCTATACTGAGAAAACTGTATTGTTTTCTCAGCATTTCTATAGCACTCCTCTCTAGGAAAAACATTCTCATTTTCTTTCCAGCTATGCTTCTTTAGAAAGTAGAAGAGGATGGGAAAGTTCTAAATCTACGTACATTTAAAAAAGTTTGAGAATAATTATTGCTGAGAATAATAATTTTATCTTAGGTCTTAATTTATGAGTCAAAAGATAAATCATACGATTGAAAAAAGATAGAAAAGCATCCACTGCCTTTTAGCTATTGAATGTCATTGTGTTTTTAGCATAAGGATTCCATATTTTCAGATGGTTCTGAATGAGCTTTGGTGATTGATTATTTACCATAATCTTTCTTGTGCTAATGAGGCACTGAGACCATTTCTGAGATGTCAATACAATTTGATCCTGTCAAAATAAATTTCATTTGACTCTTACTCACCTTCAGGGTCACCAGAGACTGATCTGTTATTTAGTAGGGGTTGGCCTTCCTCAGAAATAATTTCCTAATAACCATAAATATAAGCTAGCCTCTAGGGATCTAAATCCAAATGCCATTTCTTATTGATAAGAACACTACCAACACTATAAGGCAGTTCCTTTTTTGTAGCTATTTGCTCTCTGAAGATATCTTTTTATTCCCCTTCATATTTTCTTTTGTGGGAAAAAGAAAACATAGATATGTATAGGTATATAAGTGTGCAGATATATATATGTACATATACATAGTCCGAATCACTGAATAATTGAGTATGTATAAATACATACACATACTTTTATTGGGATACAACATAATTTATTGCAGTAATCTTAAGTATATAGCTTGATGACTTTTTCCACATGTAAACACTCAAGTGGTCACCAAGCTACAGAGCATTTCCACAACCTGAGGCCTAAGCCATTATCCAAGTCAATGTCTGCAACCCCGACCCCCAATCCAGGTGGTCATTAGCCTCACTTCTATCATTATTAATTAGTTTCTCTGTTCTTTACAGTCAAAGAGTAAATATATACTCTTTTGTGTCTGGTTTCTTTCACATGGACTAATGTCTATTAGACTGATCCATACTGTTGCATATATCCAGAGTTCATTCCTTTATATCACCACAATGTATGAATATACCACAATTTCTCTTTTCATTCTTATATCAATGGGCATTGGGCTTGATTCCAGCATACTGCAGATTGTGCTGCTACAAATATTTCTGTACTTGTCATTCAAGCACCTTTAAGGTTCTCCGTTATCCATCTGAGAGAACCCTGGTAAAATAGTTTGTTCGATGGTCCAGTATTTCCTAGTTTTTATCATCCTGCATGTGGCTCAGACATGATGTTCGTTTGCACCCATATATATAACCAAGGCTGGGGGGAGGGATTTGAAAAGAGAGTGGGGTTCAACTATAAGAATACCACCAAAATGTCCCTATTTAACCCTCACCAAAATACTCAAGACTGGGACTATCTGGAACAGTTTTATGATCTGACAATCTGAGAGCCACAAGAGACATCAAGAGGCGAAGCCAAGCTGGGCATCTTTGGAAAGGTATGATGTTATATTTACAATTAAGATCCAGAGAGGTTTAGAGACTTTTTCAAAGTTACACAGCTTTGTAGTGATCTTAAAGCCTAGTAGAGTTGAGATCACAGGTCAAGTTTTTGTGTTGTTCAAATTGCACTGTACCAGGGTGCCTGGCCAAAGGCATCCTCAAAGGAGTGAGGATGAGAGTCCATCAGTTATTGCAAGTAAAACACTAACTGGGAAATCCACACAATTCATTTTTGCAGACTGCTTGATCACTCTGGTGGATGTAATTGGTTACTCTTGGGTGCTGTCCTGGTGAGAGGACCTTGGCCAGTCTTAATCATTGATGGTGGCAACAGAGCCATGTCAAGGATAAAGCAACCTGAGGTATAGTCCTAGATGCTGAGAGGAGCAGTCAGCTCCCTTCAGTGTCAGACTTATCCCTTCTTTTCCAGCCTGCGTGGTCAATCAGAAAGTAGTCTTTTGGAAGAGAGAGGGCAGCTAAACTAGCTGGTGTTTAAAAGGGCCCATGACTCATATGTTTATATAATCAGCCCATTCCAGCCCTACCACTCCCAATTAAAGCCAATCCCTCCTTCCAGGCACTCTCTCAGGCTGCCTATTATCCTTATGTGAGTGATTTTCCCCTTCCAGTCTGTCCTTGGTACTCATTTTCACTAGCATAAACAGACTGACGATGGGTGAGAAAGCAGGGATAGAATATGATTTACTTCTTCCACCTGTCATGATGCACTTACGGGGGCTGAGTAGGAATTAGGAAGGGCTGTTGTTGGGTCTGATTGGGAACAATAATTCAGTATTTATTCAGTTAATCCCTCTTGTCTTCCTGTTGATAGATTCTCATGCCAGGTTCCACAATAGAGACTAGAAATAAACCAAGTCAGATAGAAAATAGAAGGACTAGCAGAAATGAACTCAGCTCATTGCAATTCTGTAATTAAGTCACAAATCCCTCCTCTCAATTTTAACCGAATAAATTCAGCAAATGTTTACTGGACACCTATTAGGTTCCATGGATACAAAAATAAGCCACAGTCCCTGTCATTAAGAAAGTTTCTATTTAGAAGGATAATTGGGACAAATGCAGGTTTAGTTTCTTTGTTCATTCATTTAATAATAGATGCTGAGCTCCTGCACTCTTCCAAACACTGTGCTAGGTTCTCAGCCTGCATATATGAATAATGTTGGCCTCATGGTCCAGAATTGCAATAAGATAAAGCAGAACAATAGAATCACAGCAGTAGCAAAAACATATTTTACCAATATTAGCCCTATTCTGTGTTGGACACTGGGGATATGATGATAAAAAAATACACACAAGAATGAAAGTTCTTATGTTTTCCTGGGGAGAGAAAACAAATAAGCAAGAATATTATAGATTTTGATAAATACTGTAAAAGATAGCACTAACAAATATTAATAATGAATACATAAAAAGTAACCATCAAAAACAACCACCAGTAAACTGCTATATGCTTAACTGTGTGCCTTTAACATCTATTTATTTAGTCTTGAAAATAAACCTCATGAGCTAGTTATTATACCAAATTTGCAGAAGACAAAAATGAGATTCAGAGAGATGAAGAGTTTTCCCCAGGTCACACAGTACTGCAACAGCAGAGACAGAGATTTGAACACAGCTCCCTCTGCCTCCAGAGTGGACCTCTTAACTTCAACATTGTGAAAGTACTTTGACAATTCAGTGGAGAGAATGGGAATGGGGCTGAAGGGGAGGAAACATCACACTTGGTCAGAAGTAGGATTAGAAAATGTTTCCTAGAGGACCTTGCCGACTTCAGGCTTTGTCTATATATAAAAAAAAGACAACTACATTAGTGGCCTTTAACAGTTATCTATAGTCCATTCAGCCTATGGCAAGATTAATTCCTTGCAAATCCTTATCTCCTTATTTACCTGAATCATCAAGAATGCAACCAACCAAAGAAGGAACACTGAGGCATGGTGGGGCCATTTCTGCCAAATGTAGTCCTTCCCCATAAAAAATTTAAACTATAAAAGCTTATTAAATTTTAGGCATAGAAAAACAAGTCCAAGTGAGTGATGCAGGTGGGAAAGGAACGCACAGCCTGTGATGCAGGCAAAAAGGAAGGAGATGGAAATTCACAGAGAGAGGTGGCACTCTCAGGACAATTACACAGGACTGGATAGTACTGAGGATTTTTCTAGGTGGCCAGGGCTGAGAGGACTTTTCCAGTGGTGTGGAGAGACTGATGGAGCTGTAGTGTGGTGCAGGCACAAGACTGGGAGTGATTTGGTTTCGCTGAAATTGAAGATGCAGGAAAAAGATTGGAAAGAAATATGAAGAGGTCAGATTCTGGAAGCCCTTGGATGGCATGTTAAGGAGTTCAGATTTAATCCTTTTAAGCAGAGAGTAAGGCAATCATGTTTGCATTTTAAATAGCAAAACTTGAGAGGAGCCAGACAGGAAGGAAAGGTGGGCAACAAGGAGTTAAGGACCAGTTTGGGGGTTGGGTACAAATTTGCATATTTTCTCAGGTTTCTTGCTGCTTCCTGCCTTTGAGAAGCTCACCTCAACTTCTCCTTCTGCTTATTTGAATTCTTCATTAAAACAACATTTTAGGGGCACCTGGGTGGTTCAGTATGTTAAGCATCTCCCTTTGGCTCAGGTTGTAAGCCTGGGCTCCTAGAAATGAGCCCCACATCAGGCTCCCTCCTCAGCAGGAAGTCTGTTTCTCCCTCTGTGTGCTCTCTCTCTCTCTCTCTCTCTCTCTCTCAAATAATTAAATAAAATCTTAAAAAAAATAAAACATTTATAAACATTTAATTATATGAGTAATTTAAGTACACATATAGCTAAGGTTGATATCCTGTTCAAACATATACCCAATCCTAAATGTCTGCCTGAAAGGATCCACTGCCAGCAATGTTGTATCTTCTCCTATTTTTTGTATGTATTTTCATGTGTATGCATACTGGCTTATGTGGTATCACAACTGGTATCATATTGTACATGGCTTTGTTTATTTAACATTTTGTTGTGGGTATTTTTCCATTTTTTTCCGAGTGACCTGATTATTTTTCATACCCGCATAAGATTCTGTAGCATGGCTACATGTCAGCTTATTCCCTTAGGTTGTTCTAGCTTGCACTGTTAAATCCACTGCTGCAGCTAATATCCTCAGACTTTGCCTTCTCGTGTGCATGTGAGTATTTGCCAGGGTAGCATCCAAGAAGAGTTTTTGCTGGTTGGAAAATTGTGCTCATATATAATTTAATAGGTTTTGCCAAATTACTTGTCTAAATGGCTATACCAATTTATGCTCCCACCCACAGTGTGAAGTGCCATTTCCAGTTCGATTAATTGCTGCCCCGCCTCTGTGAATCAGTCCTCTCCCCACCCCTAGTCTGCAAAAAGCCCACCCATCGCTTTGAACTATTACAATACTTTTTTTCATTACTACTCATCTGAAAACTAATGAATCCTGTCTTGTGTTCTACTTATTTTATAGGTTCTTGTCTTCTCTTCCCTAATAGACTGCAAATGTATCTAGAACATGAGCCTGATTCAATTCATGTTTCCATCTTCAAGTGTCTGCGTTACCAGAATTAGAACCAAGCCAGTAGTTATGGAGTATCATTGTAAAGACAGAAATTCATCTGGCTTCTTGAATTGTAGGAAACTTAGAACTCGGAATGCCTGCTGGCATCACGAGAGTTGACAAAGCATTATTGCCATCACACTTCAAGGAAACAAGGATTCATCACACTCTAAGTGGAACAAACCCTTCTCCACTTTGCCACTAGGATTTTAGTTTATTACTCTTGCCAGTCACACCTCTTCCTTTTCCTAATTCTGCCAATGGGGTGATAAATACTAGGACAACATGCGTTTCTTAATGACTGAGTAAATACGCAATAAACAGGCCCCCTGCCCATGGCCTGTGGGTGTGCTATAGAATGCACTGCTGGAGTATTAAAGTTACATTTGTAGAGCTAAAATGAAGCTTTCCTCTCTCCTACCCTCCTTGGCCCATTGGGTAAAATGTGGCCCAATGAATGCACCAATTTATCAATCACTTTAGCAGCTCCACCTACTGTGAGAAGTAGTTAATAATGAAGTAGAGATTCTCTGTCACCCCAGGGTGATAGCATCTTCAGAATTGTAACACCATCTTCCCAGATCAGGGACCTGCTCTCATCATTGTCAAAATGCCAGTGAATAGTATCAAGATAGAAATATTACCCGTTGAAACCAAGGGATTCATTAGGAGAAAGATTGCTGCAATATTCATCTCAGAGGAAAACATTTGCATCCAGTTTATATAGATCACATATACTTTTTTCCACTGGTATAGCTACCTGTATGGTGGCAGAAGTTGAGGGTAGGGTGAGGAAGGAGAGAACATCTGATGTCTGTATTCTGAAACCATATAACTTCTATGACACACAAAATATGATGCAACTTCAGTAATTTCTGACCATCTTATACTTGTTAGAACCAAGGTCAGTAATCCTTTTTAATGATTCCAATACGCTTCATTTTTACATGCCAAGGGACCACTATACATTCTGATTAGGCATTCTAAAATGCTATATGCAAAAAAGAATATGAGGAATTAACAAGGATAACCTTTAAAATGATCTAGGTAGATGCACAGGAATAAAGGAAAGAAAGAAACAAAGTCTTAATTCTGAAGCCTAGATATGTAGTCTATTCTGTTTCAAGGAAACAGTAAATGTCTGACAGTTAATTAGAGATAAAAGTCCTATTTTCCCATTTGCCTACCTACTTTGTTCAATTCTGTTTTTATATTAAATTTCCTTAAGTTGAATGTTTATTAATAATATTCTTTGAATAAGGGGAATGATGGTGAGCATCAGGGATTATAGTTGAGTTGGATTATATAGTGTTATATATAGTGATCCCAGTCTTCCTCTCCTTCATCCTTGAAACATTATTCATGCAGCCCCAGGAAGCCAGTCCTGAGAGCCAGCTCTGCACTGCAGTGTCCCTATGGCTTGATGGCAAACATGGCACTTAATAATTCATATCCTCCCATAGAGCAGATCCATGCATCAAAGTTATATATGTCCTTCACAGCAAATATGGAGACAATCAACAATTTCTACTCTATTTAAAATGATCAAAACGGGGATCCCTGGGTGGCGCAGCGGTTTGGCGCTTGCCTTTGGCCCAGGGCGCGATCCTGGAGACCCGGGATCGAGTCCCACGTCGGGCTCCCGGTGCATGGAGCCTGCTTCTCCCTCTGCCTGTGTCTCTGCCTCTCTCTCTCTCTCTCTCTGTATGACTATCATAAATAAATAATAATAAAAAAAAAATATTAAAATGATCAAAACTAGAAAAGAAAACTATAAAGGAAATGGAGAATGTCATCAGAACGATTTATCAGAGGGCCTTCCAACTATGAGCCAGAATAAAAATTCTATCTTATAGGATAAAAGCAGAAAGAATGCAGAACAAATGGGTAAGTTGACAGAGCCATCATGCTTCTTTGTTCTTTTTATTAGGCTGCTTACCTCAATACTATTTATGAATTCCTCTTGTGAACCTCTAATAATACTGTATATGTCTGTTGATTAATTATTGAATTTCCTATAATATTCACTTTTTCATCATGCAAGAACTCTACATGTTTCTTTGGGGAGTAACCATGATCAGGTCTAACTGCCATAATCCAAACCTTGGAAGGTACATTTTGTCTAGTGTGCTCACTGCTACTAGTTATTAGCAGATTAGCAGTTATCAACAATTGTTAACATTTATTCTCACTTCTTATAATAGCCATCCATTGAGAGCCATAATTTTACACAGACTGATATTTCTTGTCATCTTTCCACTAAAGGGTTGACCTAAGGGATAAAATGAGAAACTGAATTTCTTATCTTAGGAAAGTTTTTTGGAATATCACATTTAAAAAAAATAAATAAATAAAGGAAATTCACATTCAAATCAAGAGTAAGAAACTTCATGCAAATATTTTCCAACATTGCATTCAATATACTGGCTTGAACATGTAAAATAATGAGAACAATACTATTGTTCTTCTGGAAATCCAAATTAGGAGTTCACTGGAAAATTGTTTTTGGTTATTTATGTCTTGGTTGATGGATGATGCTCAGTGAGCTCATTAGACATTCTGGTCATCTCATGAATTCAATTCAAACAATTGTTCTTTAGCATCTGTCTCATTCTAAATGACATTCTGACTGTGGGGTTATAAAGATGAATGAAATATAATTCCTGTCCTCAAGATGGTTACACTTTAGTATGAGCATAAATGATTTCACTGGCTCATTGGAAGATACTAATTATATATGTGACACTTGTACACTTGATCCTTAGGATTTTAGTGTGGAATGGAATAGTAGGATACTTTGGTCTCTTTTAGATTAGTAAAGGGTTTTATTTCCAGGATGTGATATTGATTGGATTGAGCCCCAAACCCAAAGTGTTGACCATGACTGTCAAAGATAGTTATAGAAATGTTATAGATGGATAATTATAGTTGGGATATAGGAAAAGATTGAGGGAAAAATTCATCTGCCCCCTCTAGGAAAAGCTTTTCCATGAAAGAATGGGAGATTTTCTTTAGAATCCTAGCTCCAAAGTGGACCTAAATTCTCAAAATGGTCCCAACTCAAAGGATATTACAAAAATAAAAACTTTTGAATCAGATTATTTTCTGCTGGAGTTATAATGTCTTAAATAATTAAGGGCCTAGATGCTAGAATATATTAATTATAATAATCCACAGCTAACTTGGCATTAATGGAGCCTATATACAATGGGCATGCAAACAACTGTTTTAAATGCTTAAAACCAGTTTGAAATAAAATGTTAACTCAAGAATCTCAATCATGTTATCTGTTCATTTAGAAAAACAAATCCTTTCTTCATGGAAAGTAAATTTTAGACCAGTCCATGTTGGAATTATGAAAAGATTAATAAGACCCAAATCAATAACACTTTGGTATAATTTTAAATGATTAAGTAGTTTTCATCAAAATTTCAAGCAAACTTTGATATACTATGCAATGAAAGCAAACAAGCAAAAAATCACTTCCACTCCCCAAATCTTCATTTACCTCTAGAATACCCAACTACTTGGTTTTTTAGTCAAGGCTTTTTTATTACTTGGTCAATCCCTCTTTCACTGTTATCCTTTTATATCATAATTTAAGCCAAGCCTGTCTAAATATTCTCCATCAACATGCTATGTGCTTTCCCACTATTAGATTAAAAATTCTGGATACCATCTTACTCATTTCTCTCTCCCTAGGATCTAGCACAGTATTTAGTACATTGGAAGTAGTCTGAGAACTGATCTAAGATCCTATATACCTCTGCTCTGATATTTATCCCATCCAAAATTTCATTTCCCTCATCCCTTCTCCAAAGACCATTGAAGAGAATATTGAAGACACCTTCCTCTAAAGGCTGAAGGCTTCTATAGTCTCCAATTGCTGTGCATTTTACATGCACTGTGAGCACAATAGACTCTAGTCAACATTACAATTAACTATAAACATCCCCGACCACCACCCCCCCATTAAAGTATTAGTCCTGTGAGTTCGGAGGCAGTGTCATTTCTCTTTGCATCCAACATGTAGCAGAACACATGCACACAACTGGTGAGTGAATCTTTCCATTTACTGAAGAGTCTTCTGAATACAGTGTTTCCTCAGATATGAAAAAACAGATTTGTTGGCCAATATTTGGTCCTTTTAAATTAAAGCCCTGTCCCTTACCATCATTTGAATATTATACTTGAGTACAGCAGTAATAGCCTGAGTAATTATGTCCCTTTATTTCTGTCCTTGGATTTAGGACTTTGGAACATAGCATCCCAGTTTATATCAATTTTCATGGAACATTTGCAAAGATCTCCTTTGTCATACTAGGTAGGGAAAAGCTGGGTGCTCTAGTTATCTGTCTGCTATCTGATAAATGAGCCTACTCAACCAGCTCGGAATAGTGGGAAAAAAACAGCTAGAGGCCAGCCCCTTGAAGATTTTTGCAGGGTAAGGACAAAAACAATAGGTGCAGACTTATAGTAGACCTACTAGTCTTTCTCCTCCAGCCTGCCGTGGAGATTTAAACACCTTGAGTCCAGGACCATCCCGCGGTTCAGAATGCCTAGTCTCAAAACACAAAGTTAACTCTCTGAAGTTTTCCCCATGAGCTTCTGAAAATGAGCACGGAACATCTGCTCTTTGATACTTAACAGGATTTCAGGCCAGAAGGAACAAAACATGATGCTTCTGACTGAAGAAAAAAAAAAGGCAACAATTAGTATAACTTCTATTTTTTCATCACAATAGTGATGGCTAAGAAACCAGTTATAAAAGAAGAGAAAGAGTTCTTGGAGACCAGGCCAAAGGATATAAATCTTTCAAAGAGGCCATGATCAAATAATTTGATTTGGGAAGTGCATTGACAAATTTGCCACTTGCAATTCTGCCAATGCAGACATCACTAATCAATCATGGCATTAGATTTCCTCTGCACCATACCCCAGGCAGTCATTGCTACATATACTATTTGCCCCCCTGCAATTAGGCCAAAGAGCTCATTGCCAAAGAAACATGTGACTAAAAGGACTCTTGTTTTCATTGCACATTCAGGTCTGTTCAAACTGAATTTCTTGTTATTCACAAGGGAATTTAGAGCTGAATAAAACATGGTCACTGTCTTCAGTGGCATCACAGTCTGGAAAAGAAGACAAATTCTAAAATAATTCATTTCAATATCATGAAAGAAACCACTGACTTTAAGACAGGAAGCAGTAAAGTAGGGTGCTTAGTTTAGTCTGTGGTGGGGAAGGTTAGAGAGTGTTTATCATATACAGGGGCTGGGAAGGGCTGAGTGCAAAGGAGGTAGAAAGGTACTCAAGAGAGAGGAGATAGCATGAGTAAAGCAGCGATTGTGCAGCAGCATGGGGGGTGTTTGTGCGTGTTGCATATGTGGGAGGCATAATATAAAAAGTACAATATTTCTGGAGGGGAAGTTTGAGATGGGGATTGCTATAAATGAGGTTGGATAGATAATCCAGGATCAGTTTAGGAAGGCCTGCTAAGAAATATAACTTCATTCTCCACACGTCCCTCTCCCCCCCCCCCAAAAAAAAAAAAACTAAAGTTATATGGAATAATCTTAAGGATGAATGGACACATGGATGGACGGGTGAGCAGACAGACAGGTATATAGATAGAGACATACAAATATAGATTTAAAAGTGATTTAGGGGATCCCTGGGTGGCTCAGCAGTTTAGTGCCTGCCTTCAGCCCAGGGCGTGATCCTGGAGTCATGGGATCAAGACCCACATCAGGCTCCCTGCATGGAGCCTGCTTCTCACTCTGCCTGTGTCTCTGTTTCTCTCTCTCTCTCTCTCTCTCTGTGTGTGTGTGTGTGTGTGTGTGTGTGTGTGTGTGTCTTTGTGTCTCTCACAAATAGATAAAATAAAATCTTTAAAAAAGTGATTTATTTAAGAGACAAATCAGAATACCTTAGGTTACAGTTTGGAACCGAGCAGTGCAGGAGGTAATGGGAAGAATCAGGTAAACTCAATGTAGTTATAGGTCACGTGGAACCCACCTAAGAGAGTTCTCAGTAACCATCCACAATATAAATTGGCCATACTACTACTTTTTCTCTCTCTTTGGGCCTAAAACCACCTCCATTTGAAGTGGCACTTTGGATGAAACAGGCCATTGCTGAAACTGATCATATTACCCCTGGAGGGACAGTGAGCTGGCTTTGCAAAGAGGGAGGCAAGGAATTGCAATTCCATCCCATTTCATAAATTTATCCTGCATCTTAGGTTAGTTACCCAAACAAGGTGTGATGAGATGGTACCCGAAAAGGAAAGTGTTTGGCAACAGGGAGTGCAAAGTTGGGAGGGAAGCAGTGATATGCAGAACAATGCCTGCGAAAGAAGTGCCCTTTGCCAGAATAACTGCATAGTCGAACAGCTGCACCAACACTTCGGGCTGCCAGTAAAATATTTTATCCAATAGATTTACCAGCAAACATTTAGCAGCACTCACCATGTGCCACTGCATTGTGTTAGGCTCTCTGGCAGCACCAGGTATGAGCCCCCAGTCTCCTGGAAGTTTGGCTTTGAGTCAGAGATGTGCAAACACAAGATCAATAGCGAAATTAAAAACCAAGCTATGTGCTATGTGGTACTGCTGGATGGTTCGTAGGGAACTAATAGAAAAGATCTTTCCTGTGGATATTTGAGAAAGTGAAACTGAGCTACAAAGGATGGTAAGATTAAAATAGGAAGAAGGATCCTGGGGACAAGAGAGTTTAAAATAACTTTCAAACTCCTCTCCATAACATAGAAGGAGATCAAGAAGGAAAGACAGTCAGGGAGAAGAGAGCCAATGCTCACAGCACATTGGCTATAAAAGGCCTGGACTCTCTATATATTTCCATTGGATTCCAACAACAATCATCAGTCCTATTTTATAAATGTGGAAACCAAGGTTCACAGGGCATAAATGTCTTATACAAGGCCATGTAGCTGGTAAACAAACAGGCCAGGAACAGAAGTCCAGGGATGTCTGCCTTTAAAACGGGGCTTCTCAACCTCCACACAACTGAAATTTAGGAGTGTATAATTCTTTATTGTGGTGGGATGTCTTGCTCCCCTAATATATGCCAGCAGCTCCCCCTCCACTGTGACAACCAAAAATATCTCTAGACATTGCCAAGTATCCCCCAGGGGATAAAACCATCCCCAGTTAAGAGCCATTGATTTAAAAATTCTTCATATGATAGAAAGCTAAGAATGAGTTTCCTTTGAACACGAATTCAGAGGACAGTAAAGAAATCAACTCTGATGGACCATAAGGTACATATTAAAAGATGTAGAAAATTATGTTAAATAAATGCCCAAACACAGCAGCCTAAGTCAGAAAATAGGCAGAAATAGTAGATAAGCCAGGCAGCTAGGCTCATTGGCTGAAACACGCTACAGAACCAGTCCTATGGGCTTGTCAGTGACTACATTCATATACTGGGCTGATGCAGTACGCTCCCCTGTTGGAAAAGGCCCTGACATTCTGTGGGTGGCAGCACATTAGGAAGAGGATATTGGTGGACTAACAGAAAGGAATCTTCCCTCATTTGTAACTATCAGGGTAGGCTCCGAGCTCATCTGATTGTCAAGTGTACACCACATGGCTGAGCCCTTCCTAAGATTGTGACTAGGGTCTCCAATTTTATGTTTCCACAGTGGAGGGAAAGAAAAAGACAAATGTTTGCTATAGGTTTTACTTTTTTTTTTTTTTTACCAGAGATAATATGCAATATTAACCATTCGAGGAATAGGAGATAAGCAGTTAGCAGTTTTGCAAGAAGCAACATTAAAGAACTTCAAATTCCTATTCTGGTCAACATTGAAGCCAGTTGAGAAGAGCTAAGAGGGCTGATATATCACAGCAGGGGATACTGGGTGATTTGTTCCCTATACATGAGACAGGGAGATTTCACCACTTAAATGGAGAGGGGGCTCACTCTTTGTGTGTGAAGCTGGAAGGGGAGTGATGGTGGCCAAGACTCTTGCAGGACAATTTCAGATGCTCCAGTATCCTCCTGAAGCCCTCATTCCCGCCATTTCAGCCAACACTGTGCTTTCCGTCTACCTCCTCCTTTCACTGCTGGGCAATTTCAATTGTCCAAGTGCTGTTGAAACAGAGTGACTACATCTCAGGCATGTGTGATGAATAGCCAAACAGTCTTCAAAGGAATGTAGATTTTTCTCTCATCTACATGTTCCAGGAATAAGTTTACAGCCCAATTTCCTATCCTCTTCAGAGGACAGAATCAAGACCTGGAGAATTGAAACTGCCATCCACTGTGATCTACTAGATGAAGGCTTATCCAGAAGGAATACATCAAAGGATGCATTTCCTATTTCTGCATAAGTTCTGAAACAACGAGTCAGCTTTATAATCAGTGCTTTCAAATAAGCTACACCTTGAATTACGCAGAAGACCTGACCTTGCAAAAGTCCTTCCTTTCAGCCGTTGCTGTCCTTCCCTGTCTCTGGCTTCTGCTGTACAGAGTGTCCCTCTCTGTGGCGAGTGATTCAAAGACAAACCTAAACTGTGAAATCGGTCATAAAGAATAGTTAGTGCTTCCTTTCTTCTGCTTATTGATGCAGAGAGCTCTTTCCCTGGATAGAAATTTTCCTGCCTGTGATAACCAAAATGTCCTTTTGACTTCTCCCATTGAGTATATCCCCTAAAGTGTTGAGGTTGGCTCTTTGGTCCAGCTTCCCCAAAAAAGCAGTCACCTCCAATTAAAAGAAAAAAAGGAAGGGAAGAATAATGGAAATAATGAGTTAATCTAGAAATAGCAAAGGACTGATCCTACCAGTAAGCTGTAGGAGATAGAGGCTTATTTCTCCTTTCCTCCAGCAAAGAAATCGATATATATTTCATTGAGCCAACAAAGCTGCATGCTATTTTTTCTAAATGATTTTTCTCTGCTTTTAAATCAATTGTCTGAATGGATAAGAGAAGAAAGAAAGAAGGTTGCCTTGTATTGGGGAGGAAAACTTTTCCTTTCCTCCCTTCTAGGTTCTTTGGCTGGCCTAATAATTGAATTGATGTGAAACAGATTAACAGGAGAAAACAAGATAAAACAAAACAAGTTTTGTTTAGCTCATAGATGTGTAAGAGTCAAAGAAGTGACAAAAGCAGGCAGCTTTGTGAATAGCTGATCAGCCAAAGAGGTTTGGTTTGAGGTAGCAAATTAATCAAATAACAAGGTTTGTTTATATAGCCTACTTGGCCCTGAATTCCCTGTCACTGCAAATAAGGATGACTTGTGTTCTCCAGGTGCAAAGAGGATCCCCCTCACAAGGGGAATTCACTTCTTGCTTTCAGGGGGAAAAAAGGAAGTTCAGAATGTCCTTCCTGTACCAGCTATTACTTCCGTAACTTTCATTCAAAATAATCACTGTGCCAAAGTGGCATATTTGGAGGCAACCTGCCCTGGACCCCATCATTTTAACACAGGTTTGGTTGTAAGTCTCAGAAACAATGAACCATCTAATAGAAAATTTCTTTCTTCCAGGTAGGTTAAGGAGCAAGTGGTATATAGATTATTAGGTTGTTTTCAGCAGCAAGTAACCCCAAGCTTGTTTAAGGGTGAAAATTTTACTTCCTTAACATAAAAAGAAATCCCAAGATAGGATGGGCCACAGACTTACTTGATTTAGAAAGCCAAGGGCCCAGAGTTTTGTTGTTCCTCCAGTCTACCAGCCTAGAATAGCTTTACTTTCAGGATGGTTGCAAAGTAGCAATTCAAGGTCAAAAATGTAGATGTGACATAATCCAGAGGTACAGAGTAGATCTTCCTGTGGCCTACCAGATGGTGTGAAGAAACTTCTCCTAGGTGTTCCGCAATATAATTTTACTTATTAATAGTCAGAATTGAATCACATGCCTTCTCTGGACCCCTAGGCTAGTGGTTCAAAAAATTAGACAATAATACTATGGTGCATTTTTGGTTGTCACGATGACTGGAGGACTCTTAATATTTAGCAGGAAATATTTAGACTACTTAAATGTCTGGCAATACATAAACAGCACTGCACAATAAAGAATGGTACCACCCAAAATGTCAAGAGCTTATTGATAAACACTACCCTTAACCTAATCAGGTATTCTTTGGACCAGGGGATGCTTTTAGTCTTCCCTTAGGCATTTGCCGGCAGAGAGGAAGGGTGATCACAGCTTTGTAGTACAACTTGAAATCCGGCATGGTGATTCCCCCTGGCTCTGGTTTTCTTTTTCAATATTCCCCTGGCTATTCGAGATCTTTTCTGATTCCACACAAATCTTTTTTTTTTTTTTTTACGATTTTATTTATTTATTCATGAGAGACACGGAGAAAGAGACACGCAGAGACACAGGCAGAGGGAGAAGCAAGCTTCATGCAGAGAGCCCGATGTGGGACTTGATCCTGGGACTCCAGGATTACACCCTGGGCCAAAGGCAGGCATAAACTGCTAAGCCACACAAATCTTAAGATTCCACACAAATCTTAAGATTATTTGTTCCAACTCTCTGAAGAAAGTCCATGTTATTTTGATAGGGATTGCATTGAACATGTAAATTGCCCTGGGTAGCATAGACATTTTTACAATATTAATTCTTCCAATCCATGAGCATGGAATATTTTTCCATCTCTTTGTATCTTCCTTAGTTTCTTTCAGAACTGTTCTGTAGTTTTTAGGGTATAGTTCCTTTACCTCTTTGGTTAGGTTTATTCCTCAGTATCTTATGCTTTTAGGTGCAATTGTAAATGGCATTGATTCCCTCATTTCTCTTTCTTCAGTCTCATTGTTAGTGTATAGAAATGCCACTGATTTTTAGACAGTGTGGCACAGGCACAAAAACAGACACATAGATCAATGGAACAGAATAGAGAACCCAGAATTGGGCCCTCAACATTATGGTCAACTCATCTTTGACAAAGCAGGAAAGACTATCCACTGGAAAAAGGACAGTCTCTTCAATAAATGGTGCTGGGAAAATTGGACAGCCATATGCAGAAGAATGAAATTGGACCATTCTCTTACACCATATACAAAGATAAACTCAAAATGGATGAAAGATCTAAATGTGAGACAAGAATCCATCAAAATCCTAGAGGAGAACACAAGCAACACCCTTTCTAAATTTGGGCACAGCAACTTCTTGCAAGATACATCTATGAAGGCAAGGGAAACAAAAGCAAAAATGAACTATTGGGACTTAAGATAAAAAAAAACTTCTGCACAACAAAAGAAACAGCCAACAAATCTAAAAGACAACCTACAGAATGGGAGAAGATATTTACAAATGACATATCAGATAAAGGGCTAGTATCCAAGATCTATAAAGAACTTATTAAACTCAACAGCAAAGAAACAAACAATCCAGTCTTGAAATGGGCAAAAGACATGAACAGAAATTTCACAGAGGAAGACATACACATGGCCAACAAGCACATGAGAAAATGTTCCACATAACCTGCCATCAGGGAAATACACATCAAAAACACATTGAGATACCACCTCACACCAGTGAGAATGGGGAAAATTAACAAGACAGGAAATAACAAATTTTGGAGAGGATGTGGAGAAAGGGGAACCCTCTTGCACTGTTGGTGGGAATGTGAACTGGTGCAGCCACTCTGGAAAACTGTGTGGAGGTTCCTCAAATTGTTAAAAATAGAACTACCCTATGACCCAGAAATTGCACTGCTGGGGATTTACCCCAAAGATACAGATGCAGTGAAATGGCAGGACACCTGCACCCCAATGTTTATAGCAGCAATGTCCACAATAGCCAAACTGTGGAAGGAGTCTTGGTGTCCATCGAAAGATGAATGGATAAAGAAGATGTGGTCTATATATACAATGGAATATTACTCAGCCATTAGAAACGACAAATACCCATCATTTGCTTCGACATGGATAGAACTGTAGGGTATCATGTTGAGTGAAGTAAGTCAATCAGAGGACAATCATTATATGGTTTCACTCATATGGGGAATATAAAAAATAGTGAAAGGGATTAAAGAGGAAAGGAGAGAAAATGAGTGGTTAAAAATTCAGAAAGGGTGACAAAACATGAGAGACTCCTAACTCTGGGAAACGAACAAGGGGTAGTAGAAGAGGAGGTGGGCAGGGGGATGGGGTGATTAGGTGATAGGCACTGAAGGGGGCACTTGACGGGATGAGCATTGGGTGTTATACTATATGTTGGCAAATAGAACTCCAATGAAAAAATATACATATAAGAAAAAAGAGAGGAGGAGTGGATACTGAACAAAATAAAAAAGGATTTTCCTGTAAAGAGGAAAGAAGTTGTCAATGGATGCTGGTGGCTAGGCATCCAATAATAACTGCTATGTGATATTATCACCATCTGATCCTGAAACAAAAATCATTTACTCACTTATATTAACATGTTTCACATTTTACAAAGTCTGTGTAGGGCTCTTAGAAACTTAGAAGATGAACTAAGGAGCTGTCGCAATAACCTGGGTTGGAAATTACATAACTATGGACTAAGGTTGTAGTATAGGAGATGGAGAGAAGTGAATGAATTCTCAAGATATTTTGGAGAGAAATCAATAGGTCTTGGGAAGTAATTAAATTTAAAGTGTTCAGGATGATTCTTTGGTTTATGGAAGTCTGAAGTCATCCACTAAATCCCAGTCACTCTCCCATATCCGCTGAAAAATGGCATCCAGCTTACTATTCTATTCTCCACCAAGATACATGCCCTCCTCCCTGGTAACATCAATAACCCCACCAGCAGTATATTGAATGCCTTGGCCCTCTATTTGTTACTGTCAATGCCTTGGCCCTGTATATGTCACTTTCTCACCTCCAATTTTCTTGTCTTCCTTGCCTCCTCTTTCATTCATTCATAAACTTATAATCTCCATTTTATTACCAATAGTTGGATCACTTTTTAAATCAAAATTCCAACCTTTTCTATATTCAAAGTTTAGTCTCCTGAAATCTTGGTTCTAACAATTTTTCAATTCTGCCATCCTCCAATCTTGTTATTTCACCCCCTTTTCACTGTCCAATATGCCTCATCCAATATTATCATTTTTTAACCTAAATAAGATTTAGTGGTCTATTACTAAAACTAAATGACAGCACGCAAATTTAGCTCATTTGCATATGTCTACAGTCATGGTTAAATCAAATCTTTACAAATTTTTGACCAAAACAGGCCTGAAAAATAGTGCCACCTGCTTCTGTGTTTAATTTTAATTACTATGAGGCCTTAATCTCATTAATAATATTAGATCTCTATGGCTTCTGAGTTGGATGAGCCACACCACCTTCTCAAGTAGTGCACACAACAGAAAAAAGAGGAAATAGAAGATGAAGAATTAACATTTCAACATGTTGAGTTTCATGTGTCTTTGGGACATCAACATGAAACTATTCCTTAGGGACTTGTGTGTTAGGTCCAAGAGAGAGATGGAAGCAGAAACACAAGTAGTTTGGGGGGTCACTATGGAGGGCTTGTATGAAAACCATGTGAGTGAATGAGATCATCTAGAGAGCCTACAGCCCTAGAGGAAGCTTTCTTGGTTTGATGGCAGCCCTTTCAGTTTAGCTTTAGAAATGGTTGGTCCACAGCAAATATTTATTAAGCATTAACCACCTTCTAGTCACTCTTCTAGGTACTTGGAATATATTGGTTACAAAACCTAGACTTCATTAAATCCACATTCAAGTTAGGAGAAATGGAAAAAAATAAACATAATAAATTAGTAAATTAGACTGAATAACAGGTGATGTGTGCTAAGGCAAAAAAAAAAAAAAATGCATAGACCGGAAAAAGGGAATGAACAGTGTTAGTAAAGGGTAGCAATAGGCTGCACTATTAAATACGATGTCAAGATAGTTAGCATTGGGAAAATGAGATTTAAGCAAAGACTTGAAGAAAAAAAGTGAGGGAATTATAAAAGTGGGTATGTGGTGGAAGAATGTCCCAAGCAGAGGGAGCAGATACAAAAAGGCACTAAGGTTGGAGTATCTCTGGAATGTTTGCTGAACAGAAAGAGGCCAGTGTGTCTGGAAAGGAGAGAGCAATGAAGTGAAGTTGCCAAGTACAAGGAAGGCAGATCACATAGAGCTTTGTGACACTGAAAAAGCTTTAGCTTTTGATAGGGAGAACTATTCCAGAGCTTTGAGTAGAAATGTCAGAAGATCTAAATTACATTTTTAAATGAATATATTTGGCTACTGTGTTGAGAATAAGTTTTAGGGAAGCAAGGATGGAAAATGGGGAACCAGTTGAACCAGTTGGCAGGTGACGGCAGAAATCCTGGAGAGAGATGATGATGATGGGCAGGGTGGTATCCACGTGGAGGGTGAGAATCACGGAGATTCAGAATATATTTTGAAGACAGAGCCAACAGGTCCTTTAACAAGTGGGACACATAGTACAAGAGGAAGAGGGAAGCAAGGGTAACACTCAGGTGTTTGGCCTTGCCCATTATAGCCTGAGCAAATGGAACAATGATGTTGTCATCAACTGAACTGGGGAAGGCTAGAGGAGTTTTAGTGCAAAGATCAGAAGATCAATTTTGGCCATTCTAACTCTGAGATAAATCTTAGACATCCAAAGAATGATATGGAATAGATAGTAACATATTAATTATAGACAGAATCTATAAGATAGGGGTTATTGGTATGTAGGTAATGTTTAAAGCCACAGGACTGTCTTGCCTCATAGTCGCAGAAAATAATAACCAGCCTATGAAATGACAGACCTTGAGTGCACTGTACAGCTTGTGATCTCTTCACAGGTAGGAAAGAAAGGTTATAGATTTGGGAAGATTGCTGAGTGTAGCAATCTGAAGTAGGATTAAGCAGTTATGTTAAGAATTTACTTACTTATTTATTTATTTATTTATTTATTTATTTATTTATTTATTTGGAGAGACACAGAGATAGTGGAAGAGAGCACAAGTGGGGAGGAGGGAGCTGGACACAGGGCTTGATTCCAGGATTCTGAGATCATGACCTGAGCCAAAGGCGGATGCCTACCCAACTGAGCCACTCAGGCACCCAAGCATCAAGAAGTTATTGAGAATGTTCTCATTGCAATGAGTACTTTACATTAATTAAATCACTGAGCCCTTATAACAGCCTTTAACGAATGTACTATTGTTCTCAATCTACCAATGGAGGAACTGGGGCTCTGGGGAAGGGAAGAAATTTGCCTGCTGTACAGGACAATGGACTAGGTAGGACATGAGTTTTCAGACTCCATTGTACCATGAACTGGGTGTCCTTTAGTAAATGTTGCTTGTCTTTGGGTTTTTGTTTCCCTAAATGAGAAAGGTTGCCCAGACAACCTTTAAAGACCTTTGTTGTTTGTTTTTTTTATGATACCTAGATATGTTTCAGTTTCGTAGCCTGAATCTTAAATACCTTAATGCCATCTCCTCTAAACCATACTATTTACGCCGGTATAATATCAACATTAATAACAACTGAATAAAGGCTTAGTCTGAATTCATTTCTGTCTAAAATACTCATATTTTTATTTTATCCACTCTTTACAATCAATCAAAAGAACTCAGTATGGGATGCTTGGGTGGCTCCGCGGTTTAGCTCCGCCTTTGGCCCAGGGCGTGATCCCAGAGACCCAGGGTGGAGTCCCACATCGGGATCCCTGCTTCTCCCTCTGCCTGTGTCTCTGCCTCTCTATCTCTCTCTCTGTCTCTCATGAATAAATAAATAAAATATTTTAAAAAAAGATTCTTCTCTCTCTCTCTCTCTCTCTCTCTCTCTCACTATTCCCCACCCCCAGCCTTCCCCCACCACTAAAAGAAAAAAAAAAAAAAGAACTCAGTGGACATGGTACTATGCCAATTCTGGGCCTAGCCCTTAAATTAAGGCCTGATGGGGATGCTTACTCCTGAACTTCTCTGTCTTATCACTCCGATGCCATACCATGTGGAGATGAACCAAGGACCCACCAGTCAACAGCACAGCCCTGAATTCCCAGTCCAGCTTCCAGATGACTCTAGCCTTCCTAGTGCCTAAGCTGATACCACATGAAGCAAAAGAACCACCTAGATATCCCACACTCTCAAGTAACAAATCATTGCTTTAAGCTACTAAGTTTTATGTTTGTTTTTTCCACAGCAATCAACAACTGACGTAGTTACTACAAACATACCCATTTTACAGATATAGAAACTGAAGCTAGAGAGTTTCATTTAGTGTGGATCACACATCGAGAAAATGATAGAATAAATATCTGAAGAAAGTTCTGTTACATTCCAGAGCCCACACTTGAAAATGCTATGCCAAACTGCTTCTCATTTTAATGCCCAGTTATCAGGCATACTTTATGGCAAGCATTTAAATTGGGTGCTATTTTCTCCTACGAAGACAGCTTCTAAGCCTATGTGGACATTACAAAAATCCCTTTGATTAATTCTACAATTGCCAGAAGTATTTGACCAATAACAGGCCCTCAGTATACTCAGGGATACTTCATATAGATTACAGATGAAAAGCAAGCAACCTGGAAGAACTTCTCCCCCTGGAAGTTTCTTTAATTTCCTAAAGCCTGAGGCAGTTACATGCAGCCGTTAAATTCCCTTGTCCGCCTTGCCAGCAGTGTCATAGACACCTGTGCATTAAATTACTGCAATATCGGTTTCTGTGTGCACTTAGCATTTCCAAGTTTTTATCATCTAGAAAAAAGGCATCAATACGTCAAGACTAAGTTCCAAGCAGATGGTGCCAAATTTATTTACTTGATACTTCTTACTTTAATAGAGCTAAAGTACATTTTGCTCAGCAAATGCAGCCATCAGAAAATAATTGGAGGGGGGCGGGAAAAAAAGCACCTGAGTTGACTCAGCAAAAATGAAAACCCTAAGTATTCCACATCGAGCTAAGCTCAGGCAATCATTTAAAGGGGCCAATGTCTTCCTTCCCTTTATGCTGCACTTCCGCATTCACCCCACATGAACTACCCAGCACTTGTCAAAATATGGCTTAAGTGAAAAAGTATTGCAGTCTTGGTGTTTTCTGTGGGTGATTCCTGAAGATGGGGATGAATGGAAAATGTGCTGGAGTGTGCGGTAAGGATAGGGAAACATATATATGCTCACATGTAAATAATTCACAATTTTTACATGAACTCAAAGTCACTGTAGGAACATAATGTGCCTGTTTTAGCATGGTATAACTATGGTATCCCTGCTCTTCTAATTCAAAGGTAAAAATTACGATTAGGTTCCCATGTTCATTTAAATAGTAATAATAGCCATCAAGTGTACATTCCTCTCTTTTTAAAAAAAAAGACTATTTATTTATTCATGAGAGACAGAGAGAGAGACAGAGACACAGGCAGAGGGAGAAGCAGGCTCCATGCAGGGACCCTGATGTGGGACTTGATCCCAGGATTCCAGGATCACGCCCTGGGCCAAAGGCAGGCGTTAAACTGCTGAGCCACCCAGGATCCCTAAAGTGTACATTCCTGTATTACTTTACAATTTACAAGACACTGTCATATACAGCACTTGATTTGATCTTTATAACAAAACAGACTAGGTATTATTATATGCAAGATAAATACTAAAACAGAAGTTAACTCTAAAATTTCATAATTCAGCTGAAGTCTTCAGCTCCAGGTGTCTTTAGAAAAAGAATGAATGGTCTTTTTAAAAATGTTTGATTTTTATGACGACATCTATCTGTTCTAATCTGACGTTCTTGGTTAAGTACACAATAAACTTTCTATTTTAAAAATGACTTGAAACATCATCCAGGGACACCTAGGTAGCACAGACGTTTAAGCATCCAACTTTTGGTTTCAGCTCAGATTGTGAACTCAAGGTCAGGAAGTGGACCCTGCATGCTCAGGGCTCCATGCTCAGCAGGGAGTCTGCTTAGGACTCTTTCTTCCTTTCCCTCTGCCCCTAACCAACCCTCCCCCCACTCTCTCTCTCTCTCTCTCTCTCTCTCTCTCTAATAAATAAATAAAACCTTTTTATAAAGATGTCATCCATACAGCCAGTGACAAATCATGCAGAGTTATATTTCTTAATATCTGTCCACTATGAAAACTACCCAACACTTCTTTCAATGAAGTCTAATGTTGCCAAAGAAAGTAGACATGTTCTTCAGACAATGCAGATAATGGCAACTGTCCTTGTAGTCATCCCTTGAAATGTTCACCTGCTGCAATTTCTCCAATCCTTTATTAGAGCCTTGCTTTTTTATTCAATTATTTTTTTCATTGTAGTATGATTTAGATCCAGTATAATTCACAGATCCTAAATGTACAATTCTATCATTTCAGAAAGTCTCCTAGTGCCCCTTTCCAGGCAGTCCTCAACCTGAAGGCAACTACTTTTCTGTTATTTTCACCAAATACTTGTTTTGCCTATTCTAGAACTTTATACAAATGTACCCTTTTATTTTTTTTTTTTTTTGCACCTAGCTCAGCATAACGATTTGAGATTCATCCATGCTATTGTAGGTATAACTAGTTTGTTCTTCCTCTTCCTCTTCCTCCTGCCTCTCTGGAAAACAGTATGGAGGTTCCTCAAAAAGTTGAAAATAGGGATACCTGGGTGGCTCAGCAGTTGAGCGTCTGCCTTTGACTCAGGGCGTGATCCCAGGGTCCGGGATCGAGTCCCACATCGGGCTCCTGCAGAGAGCCTGATTCTCCCTCTACCTATGTCTCTGTCTCTCTCTGTGTGTCTCTCATGAATAAATAAATAAAACCTTCATTAAAAAAGTTGAAAATAGAGCTATCCAATGATCCAACAATGGCACTACTAGGTATTTACCCCAAAGATTCAAATGTAGTGATCCAAAGGGTCACCTGCAGCCTAATGTTTATAGCAGTAATGTCCACAATAACCAGACTATGGAAAGAGCCCACATGTCCATCAAGAAGAGATGAATGGATAAAGAAGATGTGGGATATATATATATATATATATATATATATATATATATATATATATACATACAATGAAATATTACTCAACACCGAAAGAAAGAAAGAAAGAAAGAAAGAAAGAAAGAAAGAAAAAGAAAGAAATCTTGCTATTTGTAATGATGTGGATGGAACTAGAGGGTATTATGTTAAGCCAAATAAGTCAATCAGAGAAAGAATTATATGATCTCACTCATATGTGGAATTTAAAAAACAAATCAAGGAATCATAGGGGAAGGGAGAGAAAAATAAAACAAGATGAAATCAGAGAGGAAGATAAATCATAAGAGACTCTTAATCATAGGAAACAAACTCAGGATCACCAGAGGAGAAGGGGGTGAGGGGACAGGGTAACGGGGTGATAGATATTAAGGAGAATACATGATGTGATGAGCACTGGGTATTATATAATACTGATGAAACACTGAATTCTATCTCTGAAACTAATAATATGCTATATGTTAATTAATTGAATTTAAATAAAAAATAATTTAAAAAATTTAAAAACTAGTTTGTCTTTTTCTATTACTGCATAGCTCTATGTATGTTTCTTTATCTATCACCCTGTTGATGAACATTTGAGTTGTTTGTGTATTTGTACAGCTTCATTTTAGGAACTACATTTTAAGCCCTTAAAATGGGTCCACAAATTAAGAAATCTGTCAGCAAATGTACATTTTGTTCTGGGTGTGTGTGTGTATGAGCTAAAGTAGAATTTACTTTGTGAATCAATGTAAGTACATCAAACACTTGGCACTCGAAACCTAAATAAATTGGTCTGGCTCCCAGACTCCCTGGCTGTGGGGTAGACAGGTCTGAGAAAGGTGGGATGCTAAAAGACCCTAACAACACTAAGAGTTCTGCTGTCTGGGCTAAATGGTAGGTGGTAACCTCACAAGAAAGAGGTGTACACTCAGCTCTGTCATTGCAGGGTGCTAACTCCATGCACAGTGCTTCGGCTGTTAAAACATTCCTGTAACATTCACCAGCCAGATTCTGGCATCATGTGTGTAAACAGATTAGCGATTCTGATCATTTAAAATGTGGATTTCAACCATCTCTCTCCCTTTCTCTAAAGCACTTGAGTTCATCATGGTTTGCTAATTAAAGCACAGGACTTAAGCCTTTCAGCCTTCCTTGTATGTGCAGCTAATTCGACCTTGAAGGATGCAGCAAATGAGTCAATTAACATTCCATAGCATGCATTTATCTAGCACCTGCTGTGTGCCAAACACTGCACAGCATTGGCTGAGTTTCCTAACAGGTTGCAGAGAGGAAGTAGGATGCTGTGAGTTAAAGAACACTTGGGCTGGTGCAGAAAGCCCAAATCTGTCCTGCTCTCCTACTTTCTTTCTGAGATCTAAGAAAATTCAATTCAACTTGGAACCTCAGTTATATACTAACTGCAGGAGGTTCTAAGGTTTTGGGTTGTAAACTAAGCTGTGAAAACAAATTTGTGGACTTAATTTTTTTTACAATTCAATTACTTTGGGCCTCTATCCCTTGAGATAGCAGGGATTTAACCTCAGTGGATTTAGGTAACCCTGCTCATATAAAAGATTCCCAGAGCTGTCTCTGAGGCCCTAGCATTTCTAGAACACTCAGAGGGGAACAATGTTACCCACTTGGCATCCACTAATTCTCATATGCTCTTGGCTCTTGGTTCTTTACTTCTCCAGAAAAGCTCCTTATTCTACTTTATGGCCTCTCCCGGATTTCTGGCTTCAGTACCACAATGGTACTATTCTGAACATTGAGGGGAGAAATTCCAGATCTCCCAACACTGCGCTACAAGGCCTAGTAAGAAGTCTTCAGGTCCATGATTGTAAACTTCCCACCTGACCCTCATTCTCTCCTCATCCTTACCTGGCTTATATAGAGATGCTTCTGAGACCCAGCAATGTTCTCAGACTCCATCCAGAAAGCAATGCATTGGCAGCCTCCTTGCTGGTATACAAAGAACTTCATGAATTCGAGAAAAAGTGTCTAATCATTATGGACAAATTGCCAAGATGCACCTCTTCTGGGCAAACCAGCTAGAAGAAAACATTTCCCTTGGTAGCTCGTGAAGCAGTGTTCAAGCTGGATTGCAGGCCCATAATCAGCCCCACGGCCAAGGGCCCGAGGACAGGGCATGTGCAGAGTGCTGTCCCTAAACCAGGTTCTCACATTGCTCTTCTGTCTGGTTTTTCATATTTTGTCCTCTTTTCTCTCAGGATTCAACCCAGGAGCTTTTGCTTTTTCCATTCACACTCTCCTCCCTCTTCCTCTTGAAAGAGGCACAACTCTCTCCAGTCACAGAACTGTCCTAGTCTATTCTTCATGGGATATGACTTAGGCTTTTGAAAAATACAATGACTTTTTTCTCAAGTAATTTTCACAGCCATGCATACCAAAAGTTTATTTTGGAACTCAAAAGCTGCCACTTGACTAGTTCTTTCTCTCTGTATTTCTCTGTGGTATCTCTGCTTACGGCAATGGGTACTAGGTTTGGTTGCCCCAGGGGAGGTGGGATCACAGGTTGAAGGACATGCTTGGGGACCGTGGCAGCCATGGAGACCTTACCCTTCACTGCAAGCTGTGAGGTTAGCTGAAAGCCTCCAGCTTCGGCACCTACAGGATCTTGAGCCAAGGCCTCGTTTTTCTCGCAGACCTTCCAGCTGATGACTGATCAACGTGGCCAGTTAGGGCTTGGCTATTTCCTCAAAACAGGACTCCTCATTAGGGCAATCTCTGCTATGGAGCTCCCCACTAGGCTGACACTAGGCTGAATTTTTGTTAGATCTGCATCACAGCCTGAGACTCTCCCACCACCATCCTATCCCCTCTTTTTCTTATCTTGCACAGATATCCTGCACAACCCTCCCCCCAAAAACAAACCTCTTGTGCTGCTAACTCAGTGTCAGCTTCTCAGAGAATCCAAAGTGACACAGGTCTGAAAATACTTCTGCTAATCAGTTAAATAATACCCTACCAAACAGCGGAGTATGAAAATAACCAGTCAACGTTAAATCCATTGATTCTAATATTCTCTCTTTTCCCTCCCTCATCTCTCCCTAAAAATCTGAGTGAAAGAGCAACTATGTTCTCAGGTAAATCATTTCAGTTCGCAAATATCCAAAAGCAGAGATTTAATCATTCTGCCCCCTCTTCCTACTTTCCTACCAGTTATCCTCATTAAAGACAATAAAACAGCAAAGGCAAAACAGCCTAAGAATTACCTTGCAAAGCTATAGCAAACCCCACAGCAATAGTTCTACTTAATGGAGTCTTGTTTTATCTGAATTATCTTTCAAAACTAGTGGAACTGGATAAATCAAAGTGAACTGGAAGGCATCAGAACTGCTAGTTCAGTAAATAATCATTTGGCATAGACAGGGAAAGCATGATATTCCTCAAATGGAAAGCTTTTGAGGGTAGTAACATAATCTTCTAGTTGCATATTTAGCGTCTATTCTGTTAATTATAAACTCCACAAGAAAAGATGTCAGCTTTTGTTTACTACTCTATACCTAGCCTGGATGAAAAAAATACATATATTATTGAATAAATGCATTTTAGTCGCAAAATAAGCCAACTAAATCATGGAATTACTCAGCGTGGTCACCTAAACTATTCTTCAGATTTGGCCTTTAATGATATTTTATTGTTTTCCAAAATCAAATCCATTTTAGAAGAATATCCTTTGCTGGGAGACAGCCTGTCTCATTAATTATTTTGTGCAACCCAGAAGAACAAAGGAGGGATTCATTGGGCCTGCCTCCAGAATAGAGCCACATTTGGATCCTTAACTGGCTCTCTCCAAAAGAAATGATTTTTCTCTTCTCATATATTTCAATAAGAAAGAGAGAGAAGAGAAGGAAAGAGAGAAAGAGAAAATGAGAGACAGAAAGATCAAGACCATGGTGACTATTACAGAAAGTCAACACAATGATGGCTTATCTGAGATGAATCTGCGTGGGGTTTCTGTTGTTATTTTTGTTCTTGTCTATTTAAAAAAAAAACAAACATGTGCTGTTGGCCAGGGAGTAGTAGGCAAAGTCCTCCAGGGAGAAAATTACTCACAAAAGTCTTAAAGACCAAAATGGGCAGAGTTTAGTAAAATCAGGATGAATCTGCACACCTCCTAGGATAGGGGTGTAAGAGAAGGCAGTCAGTCATTGTCACAATGCTGACGTTGCCTGGGGTTTCTTAGCACCCGTACATTATCATGTGCTTGATATGTTACATAATATATCAGTTTAACAGTCATGTGGGAGAGAACCGGTCCACTTCAGGGTGGTAATAAGTGCTGAGTATACAGCAAAGTTATGACTCAGCTTCTTTAGGCAATGGAGATGACATCTGTATTCCACATTAAGTACAAGTTCATAGTATTTTCACTACAAATATACATTGAGATAATGAAGATTTTTGCTACTTAGAAGGATCATACAAAACTCTGCTATAGAAGTGTAAGACAGTTCACAAAGTGGAGGAATTAAAATGATTTCAGCATGAACATCATTACTGTAATACTTGCAGCACTACCCAAAATCTCAGGGAAAGTCGAAATATGCATTTCAATATAAAAGTTGTATGTTATCTGATCATTATCTGAAAAAGTAATGCTCACATTTCACATGAGGTGTATAATGTGGAATAGAGGAAGGAGAGGAGAATGAGAAAGAATAAAGTCCATTGGTCCATGCCCTCTAGAAGTTTACCATCTGCCTCTAGGAATTTCATTTGTAGAAAAGAGACTGTCCAGTAAACAAGAGGCAATGGAGTAGGGGGAAGGAAAGAGAGAGACAGGGGACAAGCATATCACATTGTGTGGAAACTAAAAGATTTTCCTTCCACAAGTCTGGATTGGAACTCTTCAACTATGTACTTTCACCTTAAAACATTTTACCTCTGTCCTTACCACTCTTGCTTGGAATCTGTCAAATTCCAAAGTGGCAAGGACAGAAAAGAAAATGGAAGAACCAATGTATAAATGATGAGTCTTTACCAGAATTTGGAGTTTCTTCCTAGAGTCTCTTTTATTTTTTAATATTAGATATAAGCAGAAAGGCAATCTCCACTGTTTACCAATAAGCTATTTCAACCTCCTCTATCTTTGTCATAATCTTGTATTAACTTTTAAACATAGTATATATAACTTCATAAGTGTTGGCCCAAGAAATTAAAAGGAAGCAAAGCAGTCTAACTGCTGACTATTCTCGGGCCTCCAAAAGTTACTTTTTTGTCAATAGGATCTTACATGTAACCTAAACTCACAACAGAACTCATTTTTGTCCAAAATCTTGAAATAGCCAATGACCTATTCCTGATGAGTAGAATCACTTTGCTTCTTTTACTCTGTGATTTCCTGTTCCCTGCAGACCAAGTGATCCCCTTCAGCCTCTTCCTGAGTGCCTTGATGAGTAAATTAAAGAGTAAATTGAGTGGTTGTCTTATTTGATTTCCTCAAGAATTAGTGTAATGACTGATAGGCTATCTAAATGTGCAAATAGCTTTTTTTTTTTTTTTAAAAAAAAAAAAAAGAGAGAGATTTGTTTTTCCAAGGACTCTGCTCTCTGGTTCATTCTTTGTGAAAGCATTGATCATGGCTCTGACCAAACATAGTTTAGAAAGTGAGTGATCAATTTCTGTTGCAGTGGAAAAGTGTCCAAAATGGTATCACCTTGGACTTGCCCCAAATGCCCTTCACTCCAATGTCAATTATAGATGGATTACATTAAGGCAGCAAATATTTTCATTTTCCCTCTGGATAAAAAGAAGTCATTTGAAAAGCTATTTTTTCCTTGTTTTACTTTCAGGCAACTGCTTGTTATTCCAATGCCATGGCCTCCATAGCAGACAATATAGGAAAAAAAAGTGTTATTTAACATGTTATCAACCAGAATCACCTTGGGTAATATTAAAAACTAAAAACACATGGAAAATTCTGGTAGGAAGAAGGAAAGTGAAATAGTATAGTGGCAAATCACTTAATGAAAATCAAGCAATAGCTCAGGGGTGCAAAGTCTCTCTATGACATCCACTCCTTCCTTTTAAAGAAATCTGTTTTCCTTTCTGTAAAAATATGTTAATTAACATTTACTTCAAGTATCTGTAAGTCACTGAGGGACAAGGACTGACAACAGTGAAAAACAAATGTAACTGACAACTCAAATCCATATTGATCACCAATTTTTTATGACAAAGGCTATTGAGATTTCCAGTGGACACTGAAGCTCACTTAACTAACTACAAGGGGCCAATGCCTCAATGGCCATGGCCAGTTCCCAGCATGGCTATAACAAAAGAGAAAATAAAACCAAGATTGCACAATTATTTTTTAAATGTTGGCCTGAAGCAGATTTTCTAAGGACACCTAAAACTAAAATACAGAATTTTTTAGTAGTGTCATTCTGGATCCTTTTTCTACTCAAAAACTGAGTAATTTTTGTTTCACAAAAATGTTTGTGATTTTTTTTCCAAAAAATTATAGAAACTATTCTGTTTAAAGCTCCATTAAAACAAGATATTATTCATAAATCATTCAATATTATCCTAAATGTAAACTCACTGAACAGATTACTGAGGGCCAAATAACCAAAATTTCAAATTTTGGGGAAAATAGTGAAAATTAAAACTGCTATATATCAGCACCTATGGAACATAGCTATATCCATGTTCAGAGAAAAATCCGTAACTCTAAGTACTCATATTATTCAATAAGGAATAATAAAAATAAATTAACACTCAATTAAAGTAGTTATGGAAAACAAGTAGGTAAAACCAAGACAGAACAACTGACTTAACAAAGCTAAAAATTAGAAAAAAAAATAGAGATAACAAATGAATTAAAGAGCTGATATTTGGAAAATAAATGAGTAGATAACACTTAAGCTACAAAAGAAGGTCCAAATGTAAATAGTAAAAATGAGAGAATGGAAAATAACTACAGATAAAAAGGAAAGTAAAAGAATTACAAGGGATAAGTGCATTCAAACTATAATTACTAGTTTGAAAGTTGACAAAAATTAATTTCTTAATGAAAATATACAGTGCATTCAAACTATAATTACTAGTTTGAAAGTTGACAAAAATTAATTTCTTAATGAAAATATACATGGCCCCATATAATATGGGAAAACAATATGGGAAAACAAATAAGTATATTTCAACTTGGACTTCACTTGAAAATCATCTAAGGTGTTTTTAAAAACTTAAAACACTTTAGACTAAATCAGAACTTTGGCAACTACCTATGATGAAGTAGCATGTGAAAACAAAATGATGTCAGTGCAGATTAGAGATATCAGACTACAACACAGGGTACAGCTTTATGAAGTTATTGTAGAACTTCACGGGCAGCCAGGCCTTCAAGGTGAGGCCAGAGAGGGGGAAATCCCAAAAAGTGAGCTAATACTCTACATGTTGCTTTTCTCTTTGGGACATATGCTGATTCATGGAGTTGAAACAAAAGACCAGGAATATAAGCAAATAAACGCTGTGAAGAAGCAAAAAAAATCAGCAAGGCTTTGGCAATCTCATAGGATTGGGGGGCAGATAGAATTTAGAGTTGGCAAGGCTGTCAATATTAGGAAGGCCAAGATCCCAGAGAAAGGTAATACAGACGAGTAAAACTTACTGGTTTTCCCCATATTTGGGGAAATTTACTGAATTCTCAATCTGTCCATGGTAAGAGGTTAAAATTTCATGCGGAAAGCCCAAGAATGCAGAGAGCAGTTTCTGGCAGTCTCATGATGCTGACCAAGATTAAAATTGGAGTTAGGGACTTGCCTTCTGAAGAGTCAATATTAGGCTGTCAGTTGAAAATCCTAGAGGGCTACACCTTAAAAATAAGAGGATATCAGAAAGACTGAACCTTCCTAAGACCTAGTCTTAGTTCACTCCTGTATTGGATTGGATTGAACCCAGAGTGTCCACATTTTTTCATACACAAAAATACAGACTTGCATTAAAAAAATTATGAGGTATATCAAGAAATAAGACCAGGAGAAAACAATATAGACAATAGAATATACCAACAGATGACCCAGTTATTAGTAATTAGGCATATAGTTTAAGATATTTCTGATTAATATGTTCTGGAGGATTTCATGAGCCAACTGAATTAAATTTAAAAAAGAAGTGAAAATTTTAGAAATTAAAAAGATAGCAACTCAAAAAATAAGAACTCAATAGATTTCTATTTCGTTTTTTGTTTTTGTTTTTGCTTTCACTTGCTTTTATTTGTTTGTTTTTAGAGCAGGTGTGACACAGCTAACTGGAATACAAATCAGTAGAATATCCAGGCTAAAGCATATATGCCAGGATATGTGTTAATTTCCTCCATGATTAAAAAGAAAAAGTAAAAGAACAACATCTGGAACAATAGCTACTATTAAAATCACTATTGATTTTTCAATAGTCTGTCTTTCTTAAAAATCTATTTACTTTCAATTGAAGCCAAGCATGGACTTTAAATGGGGACTTTAAATGAGGATGTAATCTCATGCCTCTTAATCTTTGAAATCTCTAAAAAAATTATATTAATTTTTTACGACTCTCCCATGGATACAGTACCACTTTGGGTTATGATTTTTATAGAGAAGGGACACTCCAGGGTCTTTCATTTGTTCCTTCATACTATAAAAACTCTTACTTCATAAATCAGAAAGCCAATGTGGCGATTCTGTCAAATATACATTCAGAAACTTGGGCAATATTTGCAGAATTGGTTTATTAATCTGCTGGGCCTATCATGAAATAGACTTGGGAAAAAATTCCATTTATTATCTGATATTCATGAGCCTCCCAATGACCAATAGACCACAAAGTTATTGAGAATCCCAAAGAAGTGTTATTCACTCAAAATGAATATTCAATATTTTTCCCAAAGTTGAAATATCTCCCTTGCCTCAAGTCAGAATCATACTAGTAAACCATCTCAGATGTCCTTGGGGATATCTGGAGAATCATATTCCAAACTTGAAATGTCATATAACATGGCCCTTCCTTAAAGGGACCCAGTTGGCACTTAATTAAGTGAATATAATGATACAAATTACTTCTGTTCAGATTTTTGCCTCTAGTTGCTCAAACCAAGAAAGAGTATAATGGACTCACCTTCTATTTTGGTCTTGAGGACTCCATGATCTATTATTACTCACCGTTAAAATTCTCTAAGAGTCAGTTCACTCTGATCATTGGACCAGCTTTGCTACTGTCTGGAACTATTTCTGTCTAGTATTTTGCAAGCCATTTGACTTTGTCTCCCTCCTAGAATCCTATTATTCTCACTGAAATCAGGAAACCTATTTCAATAATAGTATCTCTCATCTTCATAACCATCATACTAAATCTGACAGGCAACATCTCTGATGTTTAGCTTTCCTGATTATGGAAAGCTAATAATCTAGGTTACATCTGGAAGACAGAATTCTCTTCAGGCCCTTGAGGAAGACCAGAGGCTGCCATTGTGGAAGGCATTTTCCCTGTTTTGGAAGTCATCATGGTGAGGGATAAGATGGCCTAAAAATTGGAGGTGAATACCACACAGACTTAGAAGCCAGTGCAAGCCAAATGTCAGTCCAGTCACTAGAAGAAAGTTATCAATTTTCTTCACCAAGCTGAGAGAGACAGATGGTAAATTCCAGTGGCTGATTTAAGTAAGGAATGCCCACAGGATGAACAACAAGCAGATGTAAGAGAGACATCACCTTTGAGAACTATGAAACCCTAGGAGAACACATTTGAGGATCCTGACCATTCTCTTGACAGAGGCCTATAACCTTTGTTATAGGCTCAAATGTCACTTTAAAAAGAAGCCAGAATAGAGATCTGGAAATTAAGAGCATCATTTAAAAGGGCTATTTTTTTTTTTTTCTAGTAGAATATACCAAATTTGTAAATTTAAAGGATTAAAAATTATTTTTCCATGACAAGCAAACAAGTCTAGGCTTTTGAAGATGATCAAACTGGTTATATAAATAAATTTTATTAAGTGTCTGCCTTTGGCTAAGGTCAGGATCTAAGGTCAGGACACTGAGATCCTGGGATCCAGCCCTAAGTCAGGCTTCCTGCTCCTCGGGAGTCTGCTTCTCTCTCTCCCTCTGCCACTACCCCCTGCTTGTGCTCTTTCATACACTCTCTCTCTCTCTCTCTCTCTCTCTCTGTCAAATAAATAAATACATACATACATACATACATACATACATACATATCTACATTACATACAAGTGGAGTTACTGTGAATAAACTTTGCTAATATGCTACACTTGTAACCAGGGGTTTGAAAATGCAAAAGAAAAGATCTCATTTAGGGCACCACTGAAGATCTAAAATATCTGTCACCTGTCCATCCATCCAACCAACTATTCAATCATCCTAGAAATAAACGTAACAAGTTATGAGCAGAAATTACATAAAAATGTACTTTACTGAGAATATCAGAGAGGATCTTTTTAAAAAGACAACTAAAGTTTCTACATGTAAACTATATAACTCTACTCCCTGTACATTTAAAAATTCATAGAAAATATTGAAAAGCAATGCCATGGAAATTTCCTAATCTAACAAACTCATGTTTGTTATCATTCCAGATCTAGCAAATGTGTCCTATTTCTCTTTGTTCTCTTTCATATGCCATTAACCATGCCAGAAATTTCCTGGAGTAAATCTAATTAGCTTGTTCAGGATGAGTACCTAAAAAGAAACTTTTTTTACTGTCCAACATTTGCAGTTCCTAATTTTTCCCTGCTGCTTAAAAACCTAGAGGTAACAGTATTTAGGTTCTATATTTAGAACAACTTGATGAGATTTGGGGCCTCATGATTCCTTTTAGGAAATGAACTCTGATATGTTACATATTTTAATACCCCTCACTCATTCAAACTCTATTCTAACCTACTTCAAGATCATAGGCTGACTTTGCTAAGCATGCCAAATATAATTTTCTTGGCCATATGGGTCACGAATACTCAACACTTAATAATTCATGCTGCTGGGAAAGGTGCAGCAGCTTGTGTTAATAAATGTAAAATTCCTGACCAATTATGGAGTATAGCTAATAATAGAGCAGCAGTATCAGCTCACTTCCATCAGCTTAATGATAATCAGAAGTTGAGAATGAAGACACATGGATGCTTTTTACTCTTAATTGAAACATAGGATTTATTTTTTTATTTAAATTCAATTAATTAACATATAATGTATTATTGATTTCAGAGGTAGAGATCAGTGATTCATCAGTCTTATATAACACCCAGGGCTCATTATGTCACATGCCCTCCTTAATGCCCCTCACCCAGTTATCCCATCCCCCCCACCCCCTCCTCTCCAACAACTCATTTGTTTCCTATGGTTAAGAGTCTCTTATGGTTTGTCTCCATCTCTGATTTCATCTTGTTTTGTTTTTTCCTCCTTTCCCCTATGATACTTTGTTTTGTTTCTTAAACTCCAAATGTGAGATCATATGATAATTATCTTTCTCTGATTGACTTATTTTGCTTAACATTCTCTAGAAACAGGATTTAAGATAAAATTGGGCCCCATTAGACAGGAATAAGCATTCAGAAAGAGAAAGCATTTTCTTTCCCTATTCAAAATCACTGAAAAAACAATTCATTCAAAAGATATTTTACTAAAAATCTACCAAGTACAAGTTCTTGTACCACTGTGCTGTGGATAATGGAGATGAAGGAAAGTCTAAGGTCTAGGGACAGGTTTATAAATAGAACCAAAAGGTGGTATATGCTATGAGTTAGAATACAAGTTAGTCAGAAAATTTAGGACATACCCAGGTGTCATTCAGAGGATGTGATTTCTGCTTCTACCATCATGGTGTTCCATGTTTTAATGAAATTGTGTAACAAAATTGGTCCATACTTTCCATCAACCAAATAAGTATAATGCTAATAGCATAATCCATCAAAAGTTTGTAATGTGACTTAATGCCATTGTAGATTTCTTTAAGCTCCTCAAAAAATAACTGTAATGCTGTAGTAGAATTTTACCAGAGCTCTTAGTGAATGAGTCATAGTTGATTTTATCATTCCTTTAAACAATAATTTAAAATATGTTCTAGCAACTTGAGATACAACTTTTCTCTTTAAATTTCTTCTCTTCCTTCTTTCATAGCATATATTGAGTGTAATTTAACCTTTTATTGGTCAATAGAAGTGGCTTTCCTGAACATCGATTTTAGTCATTATTGTGATAACTTGAAGTCTATTGACAATTTATCCCAATATTAAATAACCCCAAACTTAAATTCATTTATATAATTTGCCCAGTTTTTCCAATAGTTGATTATCAAATTTTTCAAACATAGCTATTTGCCATTTTTATAGGTTTTTGTCTCTTTGTCACTTGTCTTTTGGTCTCAGGTTATCAGTGTTCACAATAGCTTTTTGGATGTGCTTAGTGCTAGCGACTCTTCTCTTGATTTTCTACTCTAGTCTACTATTCCAAGAAGACAACTTTGCATAATGGCACAGGTGTCAGGGACAACCTCTTTGGGTGCTCTGCTCTCTCCAAACATATGCTTATTTTTCATGAAACATTTTCCTTTGGTGACTAGAGCATGTTCCAAGTTGATTAAAGCTCATAGTCCTTCAGTATGAAATCCTGGTGCAGCTTCATATAACAGTGCCATTTGAATTTAGATACAAATGAGAGGTTAAGGTTTAAGAGAGTGTCAGCTGTTTAGTTTTTAAGAAGTTTGGTAGGCTTCCTGTCAGGCAGTGATGGCTAGGATCCAAGATCACACCAGCAAGTCCCTTTTCTTCCAGGGCAGCCAAGCACAATGGTAGCCTGCTTGTCCTGCTCTTGCCATTGTCCCCAGTGCCACTTCCAGGTGGAACTGCTCTTCCTGCCTGACAGATTGAGGCCAGACCCAGTTTTCTGGGGAACTTGCAAGCCATGGGAATGAGACTCAATCCCTTTCTCCAGAATTGAATTCACCAGGCTCTGTATGCCCCTTTGGCCTGAGCTCTCCTCTTTCTTCTTACCTTGGTTGGAAAGTAGAACTGAAATTTGCTTTTGTTTTTTTCTTGCATCTTGTCAGTCTGTTTTCTCTCATTTAAAAGAAAAAGAACCTGTGTTAGTTTTACTCCAGCCTCTGGTAAATTAATATACTTTAATCATATGTGTGTGCCAAGGTGGTTAAAGCTCAGTAAAAGAAGAAGCAGGTCATTTGTGCACATTAGCCCTGGGGTTCTTTACTCAGAAGAGTGCACAGACTTGTCACATTAATTATGGCAGCCCAGCCATTTCTCCTGTAGTAGAGACTGTCCACTCTCTGCCTACTATCCATTCTCCTTTGCTTCAAGAGAAACAGCATCCTGGTCTGATTGCAGGTAACCCAGCTAAAATACCATATTTCCTGACCTGCTTTGTATTTGGGTAAAGTCCTGTGACTATGTTTTGACCAGAGAGACAAAAGAGGAAGTGCCAGATAAGTCTTTCTAGAATGGTTCTCAAAAAGAGGATAGGTGGCTAGTATGTGCCCTTTTGCCCTTTCCCCACTACTTATTTTCATAGTATTTGTATATGATGGCTGGAGCACCCACAGCTATGTGGAACTTTGAAATGATCCTGTGCTAAAGACAGTGGAGCAGAAAGTTGGATGGAGCCTGAGATACTGCTATCCATGAACCTCCACCACCAACCTGAAATTGCATACCTCCAGACTCATTTCATGTGAAGTCAAAATGAAACCTTGTGTTGAAGTCATGATTTTGCTGTGTGTTCTTTTATATGCATTTAATCCTAACTTACAGGCTGGTTTAATCTCCTTATTCTCAGCAGTTTCAAGTAAATCCCACTGCTAGAGATCTGAGCTCCCCCTAGGTGAGGTTCACTCTACTTTGTGTTACTATATACGTAGATAGGGTTTAGATAGCGGCCATCAGTCATCGACTCACTCCCGAGTCTCAATCTGGCCTGAACTGTCCAATGAATTTAGCATGAAAACTCTGATATTGGTTGAATTTTCAAAAATAGGTGTTTTCTAGCACCACGTGATTAAAGGCACTCCTAATGCCATCAACATCTTATTGATAAAATGAACTAATCAGCTACATGTGTATTGAATTTGGAAATATCTAACCATTAAAATCCTGAGTCTCAATGCCAGTCTACTTTCCTACTTAAAAAAAAAAAGTGAATCAGAAAGGTTTCATCTCATATTCAGGTGATAATTGAAGTGAAAAAAATGAAGTGAGTAGGGAAAAGTCATTCCTTTTCCGTGGGGTTCTTTGAGGTCATATGAGACATTGACCCATAGGCTTCCTCACAGCAGAGCCAATATTGTCTCTGCTTGATCCATCTTTCTAGCAAAAATCACTTTCTCTGCTTTATCTACCAAGGCAATGTATTCCCTACAATCTTCTTGATTTCCACACTGTTTTCCATAGAGATAAGAAAACTCCCCACTATCTCAGTTCAAATTGAGCTCTGACACGTACTGGCTATGTTACCTATAGCAAGGTACTTCTGTTCTCTGTGTCTTAGTTTTTTCTCTGCAAACCTAGATATTACTAGTAATCTAGTCCATCAGTTGTTGGGAAGATAACAACTTCCCAGTTGTTGAGGAGTTAATAGGAAAAGGTGCTCAGAGCAGCACTTGACTCATGGTGAGTATTTAACAAGCATGAGGTCCTGTAATTGTGCAGGAGAGAGAGGAAGCAGCACAGGACACCAAGTGGAAGGCATGAATATGATAAAGGAAGGGCAAAGACAATAAATAAACTCAATATTATATTACAATATGACCAGGGAAAGCAGGGATCAATTAGGAAGAGGAGGAGCAGGAAACTATACCAAGGATATCATACACATACTCATATCCTTTCAAATGTAGAACAAAGGAAAGTCACTGAAGATAAATCAAAACAGTGGTGCGGCGATGAAATGAGGTAACATCACTTATTTTGCTCTGATAGTCCTGCTGGTGGTGAAAGGGCAGAGAGCATATGCATGACTGTTTGCCCATAGCAGCCTATGGAGACTGCTCCTCTCTCCTGGACAGCCTTCCTAGGCTACCTAGAAGGCACTAACAACTTGCCAGTGGATTACACTTTCCTGGACAGTATGACTGATCCTGGAACAGGGCACTCAGAGTAGTGCTAGAGAAGTGCCCACACAAGTTTCATCAGTCAATTGTGAGCATATATTTCCAACCCCAGGTTCAATGCTGTCACACTGAATTCTTTAAATCAGCACAGTGGCAGTATGTACACCATAGAAACCAGCAAGCGCTATACATGGAGGTACTTTCTCCCTCCAGAAAGCCATCTGTTAAGCCAGTTGTAATGTCTGATACTCTTGCTCCACTTGAGGAAGGGGCCAGGACACTTGCTGCTGAATAGGTAGTGGGGATGTAGAAGCATCTATGCGGTAACAGGTCCTCACTGTTGAGCAGTGAGCCAAAAAATCTCAGGGACAGGTGGGAAATCATAAGCTAAGTATTTCCGTGCCGATGTGCTGCCTGAAATTTCCTCAGTAACCACCATCTAGGGATGCCTGGGTGGTTCAGTGGTTAAGTGTCTGCCTTCGGCTCAGAGCGTGATCCTGGATTCCCGGGATCGAGTTCCGCATTGGGCTCCCTGCACGGAGCCTGCTTCTCCCTCTGCCTGTGTCTCTGCCTCTGTGTGTGCGTGTGTCTCTCATGAATAAATAAATAAAATCTAAAAAAAAAAAACCACTATCTATACTGGTTCTCCAGCCTCTATGTGAATACCTCCTATGATGGTGAATCCCTATGTTACTGAAGCAGACCCTTTCACTTTTAGGCTAGGCCTACCTAGTTTTCAGAAATATCTTCCTTAGCCTGGAAATACTGGTTGGAGCAACCAGCTTCTCTTCCTGAACTTCACTCAAACAGCTCTCCTTTGTGACATATATATTTAAAGTGCACCCATTTTGACCTAACCTATGTTGAAAAAGTTTCCTCCCCCCAATTGGCCAACACGAGATTTTTTTTCAAGATGGTAGTCACCTCTGAAGACCACAGCACGTTTCTTCCAAACAATTATCTTGCCCACCTATAATTATCACCCAGACCCTGTTACAAATTCCTTTTCCTCTCTCCTAAACATCACTGAATGACTTTTTTCAATCATTTTTGATCTCTTTTTGTATCCAGTTTCCCATCAAAACTTGGCTTTCCTTTTTCTGTTCATATCTTTGACTACTACTAATAGTTACACCATCTAGTTTCTATCTTGGTTAATGTACATAACATTTGCTTTCTCTTTATTTTCTTCAAACAATGAACATTTATCAAGCAACCACTGTGAGCCAAGAAAATCTGAAAGACAAGGAACTATGAGATATAGGCTCTGCCTCAAGGAGCTACTATCTACTTGTTTGGTTTTATTCCCAGATTTATGGTTGCCACTATGTCCCCAGCCTCTCTCTCTCCCTACTGCTTGTACTAAATAGAAGTTTCTTTCTTTCCTTTGCCTTAAATGTAAGGCCATCTATCATTCACCAATCCCTAACTTAATGTGAAACTTCTTATATCACAAATCCCCAATTTTAGTTGATTCTGATATGATCTTCTAGTTCCATCTTACTACCTATTTTTCTAAAGCTAAATTTCCCCTGTTCTGAGTTAAAAGCATCAACTTATCCTGATTTATATTTGAAAACAACCACTTAAGGAATTTGGTTTCACCCATTTGTCTATGCACCTAAATATCTAGTTACTTCTCTGTCCTTTTATTGTGTGTGTGTGTGTGTGTGTGTGTGTGTGTGTGTTTTAATGACCTGGCAATATTGAATGTGAAAATGTGATATAAAGAAGCAGATTTGGGGTGTCTGAGTGGCATAGTTGGTTAAGCTTCTGCCTTCAGCTTGGGTCATGATCTCAGGGTCCTGGGCTCCCTGCATTGGGCTCCCTGCTCAGCAGAGAGCCTGCTTCTCCCTCTCCCTCTGGCCTTCCTCCCTGCTTGTGCTCTCTCTCTCTCACTGTCTGTCTCAAATAAATAAATGAAATCTTAAAAAAAATAAAAAGTAAAAAAGTAAAGAAGCAGCTTTGTACAAAAACACACAATAATAAAGACACCTCATCTATAAATAATGTCTGCTTCTCAAGGAGTCAAAGCATTTTAGCTGTATCACCATATTTTGCCTACTCTAACTGATGGCTTAAGTACAGACAATTTCTCTCCAACTGCAGATGATGCTTCAAGTGTTGGGAAAAATGGAAAGTTCACAGTTTATGTTGGCAGGCTCAGGTCTTAGGCTACTAGCTCGAGGCACCCTTTCTCCCCAGGTCTGTTTTTGCTCTCAGTGCTTCCTCCTTCTACTCTTTCTAGAGCTGGTCTGATTAACCTAGAAGCCAATCCCATTGGGAGGTATGGTCCATGGTCAATGATAGCAATGTTGCAGGACCATAATAGGTAGAAACAGTTGCATTTCCTGACCCTATTTTAAGCAAGATTGGTATGACTGGCTCTGCATACTTTCTTGAGAACAAGAAGGGAATAAATGGAAAACTTTAAGGTAGAGGCCTTTTCCCAAGGCGCCACCTCCCAAAGGCCTCTGAGCATAAAAAATGGTGAAAAGTAAATGAGACTGAATACAAAATGGTTTCAAAAACCCAGAATGTAAAGCCAATAAGTTGACAAAAGGACAAAAGTAGAAAGGCTAGGGATGCCTGGGTGGCTCAGTAGGTTAAGTATCTGCCTTCAGTTCCGGTCATGATCCTGGAGTCCTGGGATGGAGCCCCACTGGGATTCCCTGCTCGGCAGGGGGGCATGCTTCTCCCTCTGCTCCTCACCCCACTTGTGCTCTCTCTCAAATCTAAATAAAATCCTAAAAAAAAAAAAACAGTACCAGGCTAATTCAGCAAGATCTAAAAGGTCAGAAAACCATGGGCCTTTTCTCCCTCTGTTAAGGCATTTTATTTATTTTATCTCAGGAAATGTATTAACCAAACAAACTTGGAATAGCCCACTCCCTACTACAGCCTGAAAGTTAGCTCTGGAAGATTGAGTGATTGCAGATAATAGAAAAAGGGAAAAAAGTAGACTTGTGAGGATATACCAGTACTACCTCATGAATCACATTCATTTGGTTCCATAAAATGTGTTCTGCTCTCCTTTTATTACTGCTTCAGGATACACGGCAGGACTATATTTGCTTAGGGACATCTTGCTTATTACAACAAATTACTAAGCACCACATGTTGATTCTTATTCCCATTTGACAAATTCTTTTTGTCTGGCTTGTTTTACCTTTGTGCCCCCCTGTTCATTCACTTTTCACTAAAAGAATAGTCTGCACTTTTTTTCAGATTTATTACCAAGTCAGGTCTCTTATTTCTCCCTGCTCTCTTTTCACATTCAAGTTTAATGAATCAAACTGGTGACTTAAATGTCTTCCTTCAGTTCAAAAAGTAAACACATACACACACACACACACACCCTCAGAGAGCCTGTCCAAGTCTACATCCCTCTTAGGAGATGTCCTAAAACTTAAATTTCCTGAGAATTACTCACATATGAGGCAGGAATGATATCTGAGAGAAAAGGACCTTTGTGAATACATTTCCTTGGCTGAGTCTAGCTGCTCCCTGAAGAGAGCTGTTTATGTTCCTAAAATAAGCTCTTGAGTTTTTTTTTTCCTTTTATTGTTAAGGGTGTACTCCAGCCCTGAAGGGCATTCCATGTGTAATAAATGTAGTTCTAATGACTATTGATTGGGAAATCCCAGCCTTCCATTTCAGTGTCAGCTCCCTCTGGCAAGTCAGAAATAATCAATAGCAAAGTGGACAGTGGCTCCAACAACAGAGAATGTGTCTCCAATGAATTGAGGCTCTGGTGGGGGTGGTCTCTTGTATTTGAGGAAGAAATCCTGATTCATGGCAGCTTTAGAAACACATGATTTCCAGAAACTTGTAAAGTACTCTCAGAGAGAAAACCTAGCCAAAGTAGATACAGCAGCATCTCAAGATAATTCCAGAATTGTGCCACAGCAGCCAAGTATCCATGGTGGCTGTTTGTCACACAGCAGAGCAGGCTACTGGGGAAAGTGCTAGGGCTCATAATGGCATGTCAGTCTGCATGGGCAGACAATAAAGTATTATGATCACACCACACTTTACAGGACCAGACACTCTGCCTTGAAGTCTCAACAACACCAACCATAAATTGTGGGAACTTGGACAGATTACTCTACCTCACTAGGCCTCAGCTTTTCATCTATAAAATGTAGTTGTCTTTAGCACCTACTTCACAAAGCTTTTTGAAGATAAAATTATCCATGTGAAGCACATAGCTGTACTTGGCACTTCAAAATAAATATAGTATTAATTAGTCTTCCAGACTAATCCTGACAAGTGATTTCCAAGATAATTTAGGAATTCTAATTGATCTATTTAATCAAAGAACCAATAAAATATAAACTGTATACCAGTTTCTTATGTACAGATTTTTATTTAAATATATAAACAATAGAATTGTAAACCAGATGTGTGACATTTTGTTAATCTTTTTGAAATTTCCTTTTGTTGTTATGGCCTGTCATGACAATTTGAATGTTGAATCTCCACATTCTATTCTTTCTTTCCCTTCTTGTGGTAAATCAACTACAAATCTAACCAGTACGCTCAACAATCAGCTAATGCTAGAGTCCTTCACACACATTTCCTGCAAAGGATGATCTATACTCTGCTTTAACACTTCCAGGGACTAGATCTATGTCCCTATCTCCCCTGTTAGCCCAGCCTTTTGTTTTTAAATAAACATTTAAAAATACTGGAATAATTTTAAATGAATTTTTAAAGATTTTATTTATTCATGACAGACACAGAGACAGGGGCAGAGACATAGGCAGAGGGAGAAGCAGGCTCCCTAAGGAGAGCCTGATGCAGGACTCAATCCCAGGATCCTGGGATCATGCCCTGAGCTAAAGGCAGATGCTCAACCACTGAGCCACCCAGGTATCCCTTAAATGAACTTTTTAAAATATTGGAATAATTTTATGTCTACAGAAAAGCTGAGAATCCAGACCTTCTTTAGTCACTTATATTCTAAGAAATTGTCAACAAATTCATATTTCTTCTTGTGAAACTGTGGACTTTTGTCTATAAATATTTATCCCCTTCTCCTGTACTGTAGACAGAGAATTTTTGTTCCCAGCCCACTAGTGTTGGGATGGGCTGTGTGAATTACTTTGTCCAAAGGCACATTAGTGGACATGACACAAGCAGTAGTCTTCTAGTTCTGCCATGAGAAGCATATGTATCACACAGTCAGTGGTCCAAGAAGGATGGAAGATATGAATCATATCCTCACCTGGAGTAACATACAGCTTACCTAAATCCTGATGCAAAACTACCCAGCAGAGTTCAGCTTGGACCAACTAACCCATGCTTATTTACAGACTCATGAATAAGAAACAGTTATCAATAGTTCCTTGATGAAGGCCACTGAGTTTGGAAGTAGTTTATCACTCAGTATCATCACAGCAAATCTGACCGATATACCCTCCATTTTCAGCCAGAAAATCACAAGCAATTGCTAAATTTCTTACTGAAACTGCAAAGCACAACCTTTATAGCATTCTTCTGAACTATCTCCTATAATCATATTCCAATGGTAATTTAGTCACTTAGTTTAACATAATAGTCATGTAGCCCAGGGGTAACACAAAGAATTCCACCCCACTCCCTGGAATTCTGATTTAATTGATCAGCAGTGGCGTTAGCCATCCATACTTTATAAAAAGTCCCCTGGGGGAGAGGAGGTACCAATGTGCCACGAGGATGGAGAATCATTGACTAGCAGGGATGTGGAGACTGAGCTATGTTTTTGGAAGGACCAAACTAAAGAAACAAGAAAGGATACCAAATCCCCGTCAGATCATGTAGATGTCTGTGCAGTAGAACTGCAGGATTCAGCCATGTAGAGTTTCCATTATATGAAAAACAATAACAATAATTATAAAGTCTCATCGATTTCACTGTTGTTCACTCAGTAGGAACAAAATGAAAGCTAAAGCCTGGGGCTGGTGACATCTGTAGATGTTGAGATGTCGAGCAATTATATTGATTTCCCTACAGGAAGATTAGTCAAGAGTGGTAATGTTTGTGTGGATACTGTGGGTGGATGAAGAAGAAATCTGTTAGTCTAGAAAGTCTTTTTAAAGAATAAGAATACACCTTGGGATGCCTGTTTAATTATGTTGCCTCCAACTTTATAACCTGAGGGATTTTTGTTTCCTTTTTAAATAAACAACCCAGTTAACAAGTTTTCCCAACTCATTTTAAACTCCTCTGGGCACACTTGAACTTGTCAGCTCAGGCTCCAAGTAATCACTCTGCTAAAATAATGTTGATTAGAAATTTATAAAATCCAACTTAAGTCTTGACATAAACAGGATCATCTACATGCTAGAATTGCAAAGAAATCTAATCAGAAGGAGAGAACATAGTTTTTAGAGTTAGAAAGATCCTGATTCAAATCCAGATCTGCTGTTGTGAGCTGAGGAATCTTGAGCAAATTATTTTCTTTGCCTCCATTTCTTCAGGGACATGAAACAAAGGGCAGAATTTTTTCATGGAAATGCTGGTGAAGATGCTAGCCTAAGGAAAACTGTGCTTCTCAAAGGGTGGCAGGCAGGTGAAAGAAGAAAAAATGGTACTAAGAAAGGGGAGAATGGTAGAGTCATGGAGTGCTCTAAGAGAAAAGAGGAGTGTGAGGGTGCTGGTAAAAAACAAGGTAGGTGTCAGTATCTGCTATGGGAGGAAAGTCACAGAGAGGGAGAGACATCTAGGGAGTGTCTGCATGTGGGCTAGTGATATCAGCTCAAAGCTCATTCCTGTCCCTTTTAAGAATGCCTTAAGATCCACAACACTTGTCATGGTTTCAGGAAGTCAATTTGAAAAGGTGGTGGACAGAGGTTGGTTTTAACATGGCCTTACAATACAGAGTTGTTGGGAAGATAAAAATGTAATAGGTAGAAGAGCATTTGTTCCCGCACATAGGAAGTATTAGCCTATTATCATCCTAAATTTGTCCTACCTTTAAGGAGAGCTAATAGGCATCCACTTATTCCAAAAGCCACTGAATGGAGTATAAGGTGATGCAAATTGAGAAACAAAAAAGGAAGTGAAGGACAGAGGCATTTTCTGGGAGTCTTCAGCATCCAATCATACCATTGACTCCACGGTTTGGCCAAAGCAAAGGTGGACCAAGTGAAGTGTTCAGGTTGTTAAGAGAATGAAATGCACAGGAGAAGATACATTTGTCATATGAAGAACTTCAAACCAAATGACAAGGGCAAGTCCATTTACTGCTAGTGTCCAAAACTCTTCACAATAGTTTAGTGAATGGGAGAGAAGAGCTGAAGGAGGTGAAGTGAAATGAAATAAAGGATCTATGGCCTTCAAACTCCAGAGTGACACAAAATACTTCCTAAAGTAAAATGAGTTTGAACACAAACTTTCCCTTCAATTTGCCCTATGTGTATTTGTTCAAAGAAAGTTTTTAGTGTCTCGGTCACATTGAGGACAAATCAGTCAGCTACCCTTCTTGCATACAGTCGGCAGCACCCCTTCAAAGGCCCACAGAATGCAAGGGAAACTATGTGAGGCATGAGAAGGGCCAGGCCTCAGACAGTGAGCCAGGGCATGGGTAGAAAAATGAAAGCTGCTCTTTTCATTTTCATAATGCTCAAAGAGGAAAAGGCTGGTGTTCAAATGTTGGCTTTTGAAATGCAAAGCATGACAGAAAACACCTCTTTAATTTACACTGAGCAAAAGGCTCCTCCATCTGGGCGACAGTTCAGTTTCCAGTTGCAAATCTCTGCTTTCAGGTACTTGTTGCCAATCTGCAACCTTCTTCAACTGAATGGAAGACTATTTGCATTGACTAAAATCTCAAAAATGTGAACAAATCATGCCAAATATAGCATAAATGAAATACATTTGTGTACCTGAGATGAAATTTCCTTTTGGAAACACTGAATTTTCTGTTCTGTGAGTACAATTGCATGTGCCCTGTGGCTAGGAGACCTACGATCTATTTTACCTTCAGCTAATTTTATCAGTAGGAGAGAAAGTAAGAAGCTCAGGATGCTTCTGCTTACCCTTCTATCATCTGTTTTCATGATGTGTTCATGTGGGATCTTTGGTTCATTAGAGCTGTGAGTATTTAAGAAACCACTGGCTAAGAGAGGTTCCCTTGTATGAAATAAAAGGAATCTAGTCTGATCATGCAGAAGTGCATCACACTTCAAGTATGCTTCTTCATCTCAAAGGGACTATAATAAAGATGGAATCTTTATATATTTCACATTGGGAATAGAAGTGAAGGATCAGCATATCAGGTAAATTCATGTTTTCCAATATAAGGTAATTTTAGCCATAATCCAATCCAAAGAGTGACCATTGGTGGAGTAATCATTTTTTCTTATTCTAATATTGGGACCTCTAGACTATGATCTCTCTCTCTCTCTCTCTCTCTCTCTCTCTCTTTCTCTGTTAATTTCTTCATATGAAAACCTCACTAACTTATAACAATTAAATGACATTTCATTTATGATTCACTAAGCCATCTTCATAGTGAAGAATAAAACTTCATGAAATCAGGACAATCCTAGGACATTAGCATATGAAATACAATTGACTAAAAAAAGGATTGGTGAACATAGTAAAGATTATCTCACTGGTGAAATAATAGTTTTTAAATGTACTTTCTGCAGTATTTATTAGCCATTGTGAATGCTTGACAACTCTATATAGTTTAGTGGTCATCAACCTGGAGGGGATTTTTGCTTACTATAGAACATTTAGAAATCCTTGAAATATGTTTGTCAAAGGCTGGCAGGAGTTGAGGGAGGAGGTTGAGGAGTGCTACTGGCATCTAGTGGGTAAGGGTCAGGGACGCTGCTGAACATCTGACAGCCATCTACATCAAAGAATTCTCTGGCCCAAAATGTCAATAGTGCCATTGCTGAGAAACTGTTATAATTGGAGTCCTTGGGAATGCCAATACATATAATGAGGAATCAAAAAAAGATAGATCAAGAACTGAGAACAAAGGGTTGAAAAATGGTATAACCATGTTGGATTTTTAGGAATCTGGTCATGCTAGGAAGACAAAAGGACTGTGGAAAAGAAAAATGGTGAAAGATATACCAATCTATATACAACATACAGCTACACTACCTGGATTATATTTTGCTTTGGAAAGGGTTAAAGCACAAAACTTAAATATATAACAGTATCAGGCAAAAAAGGGAACTCATACCATTAATAGGACAGAATTGCCTAGGAATTTCTCCAAAACGGGAAGCATATCGAATAGAATTGATAGGTAGAAAAAACTACAACCCAAAACAGGATAGGATGGGGTGCTAAAAAAACTTTTGAGGGGCAACTGGGTGGCTCAGTTGGTTAAGTGTCTGCCTTCAGCTCAGGTCATGATCCCAAGGTCCTGGGATCAAGCCTCAAGTGGAGCTCCCTGCCTGGCGGGGAGTCTGCTTCTCCCTCTGCCCCTCCCCCCACTGTTTGTGCTCTATCTCTCCTCTCAAATAAATAAATAAAATCTTTAAAAAACAAAACAAAAACAAACTTTTCAAACAGGATCATACCAATAACCAAAGAATAAGGTAGTAGCTCCTAAACTTGGCTGCATATTCAAATCTGAACATCTTTCAAAGCTGTCAGTGCCCAAGCCACACCCCCAGACAAATTAAATAACAATCTCTAGGGATGGGATGCAACATTAACATTTTTGGAAGCTCCCCTGGTGACTCCAATATGAAGACAAGTTTGAGAAACACTGGTGTAGAGTTAATCAAAGGAAAATTATTCACCATCAACTAAAGCAGTGCTTCTCAGACTTTTGCTGTATATGAATCACTAGAGAATCATCCTGGATACAGATTCTCCGATTTAACAGGTCTGGGGTGGGGGGTCAAGATTCCATATTGCTAACCAGCTTCCACAGGACACCAATGTGCTTGGTCCATGAATCACTCTTAGAAGACCAAGAAACTGAAGAGAAACAGGTCATTTCCCATCACCCTTACCCTCATTCTTCCTCCAATTGCCACAAATTCAGAAATTGCCTCTAGTATCAGTTCTCTGGTTAAAGCACTGAGGCCAGCTCTCTAAACTAGGTGGAAGACAGGCCTGGAAGCAGCTAAGAGAAAAGAAAAGAGTACCTCAAGGTCACTCCCAGCCTATACAACTGACAGTGGGAAACAAGAAAGAAAAGGCAACTGAACTCAGGAGTTGAGGGTATTTGGGGCATCATTTTCATCCACAGAAAATAAAACAAGGATTTAGATTACAATCAAAATATTTTTGGCAATGACCTTAATTACTAATTATAGTGAAGTCTCAGGGCTAAATATTAAGAAGCCACTAAAAATCATATTATGGAAGAATAAGTAATAATCTAGAAAGAAGTTCATTATGTAACTTTCATTTAAAAAATCTAACAGCGTGCATAGAAGGAGGAAAGTTAATAAGCAAGGGAGCAAGAAAGAAAATACTTTTAAGAGTATGTACACCTGGGAGTTAGCTATCATTCTCTCTGGGGAAGAAGTGGTGGAATTGTAGGTGATTGTTACTTTTTTCTTAGTAAAAATAAAATAATAGAATTTTCATTCTCTTTCCTCCAAACTAAATGTTTAGGTCTCAAATTCTTCTTAGTCCTACTCACAATTTCCAGAGTATAATCGGGCTGCCCTTTACAGCTTTCTCAATTTGCTAGTCCTCTGCTACAAGCAACATCAGGTCACCAAGAGCTGATGATGCCACCCCAGCCTCCATACTGTTCATAAAATCTCTGGTGCTGTTGATAAGCTTTTGTAACCCTGAGCTCCAATACCATCCAAAAGCTCCCCCAGCCCAACCTATAATCACAGCTCTTTCTTCCCAGGGTAATGAAATCTGATTTTGAGTATGGTAGTTATTTGAGGCTAAAACCAGATTAGAAAATATTGTAAATAATGGTAAGAATAATAATAGGTTTCATCCATTTGCTCTGGTTTCATGTCTCAAAATGGTATCCGTGCTATATCACCTTCCATCTCAAAGGTCTTAACACTAATTTATATGGTCCCAATTATAAGCCCCCATATTCCTTTTCTAATCCTGCATTGACAGGGCTGAGGAGAGGGATATATATGGATACTTGGTGATCTACCTTGACCACCCATGATTCATGATGTTGATCCATTGATTATACTCCCTTTCATAACCCTCAAATTGACTTTAAGTTGGTTTTTGGAGAAGGTTGTGTCATAGTACTTCCCTGATGAGCATATTAGCATAATAGGGAATTTTAAAAATTAATAATCTAGAAGACTACTCGAAAACAACATTTAGAGATTCACTACACCATAGGTCCAATTGCAATACCACTTAGAAATTTTAACATTACCTTTTTTTTTTTTTTTAAGATTTTATTTACTTACTCATGAGAAACACAAAGTGATAGGCAGAGACACAGGCAGAATGAGAAGCAACTTCCCCGTGGGGAGCCTGCTGCAGGACTCGATCCCTGGATCAGAGAATCATGCCTTGAGCCAAAGGCAGATGCTCAACCACTAAGTCACCCACGTGTCCCTAACATCACTTTCGTATAGAAAGAAAAATTCGAGTATTTCAAGCTCCCCCATTATCGACATGGTATTTCAAGTTTTGACTAAAGATTCATGGGTGGTTGCTTCTGTTAAACCATTAATCATTGTGCTTCATTATGGACAACCTCAGGTTTGAAATTATTAGCTTTTTAACCCTTCTTTTTAATTAGATCAGCATAGTTTTCTGCTAAAAGGCAACAAATCAATGTCAGCTGAAGGAAATATTTCCTCCCTCAGGCAACATATAATTAGTCTGCTAGTCTCAAATGTCTTTGAAGTGAATTGTTTGAAGTTTACTGTCAAATTAAAATCCCTCTGATTTGTTAAGCAACTACTATATATTTATTTCTAATGCTATAGAGTAATTGTAACTTAGCTGTTTGTTTAGCCATATATATTTTTTTCCCCATTTAGGTCCTTTTCTTGTTAAAACTGAATAACAACCTACACACTAAAAAATAAAAAATAAAAAGCTATCATTAATTGAGGATAAAATAGAGAAATAGAGGAATAAAAGCCAAAAAAGTCATCTTCAACAAAGCAACTTAGCTCAAAAATATTATTTGTAAATATGTTATCTATCACTTTAGTTTAGCTTCCTAAAATTTCATCAGGAACACACTCTAAAAATGAAGTTAAAGACAAAGTATGACTATGAAAATAACGAAGGAAAGTAATGTGAAAACAGAAGATTTAGAAACTAACAAAATTCAGATGTTCACTAAAATGTAAATTCCTTGAGGATAAAAACATATCTTCAACCCCTAAGAGAGCGATTGTCACATGGTAGGTCCTTAATAAATATTTGCTCCATAACTCACTGTTTGGCGTAGCTCTGTGCAAGAGAAAACAATGGATATTAAAGGAAAATAGTTTAGTTGCTAAAGATGGATGTTCTGTAGCAGAGCAGAAATATTCTGCAAATGGCATCACCATGTATATGATATATCCTATAGAGCTAGAAAGAGTCTCTTCCAACTTTATACTCATCAAGTAACTTTCTAATTGCAAAACTCACTTCCAGAGGTGAAATATAGTAAAGGAAACCTGAACGTTCCAGTTATTAAAATTATGTATGCCCATCTGTCAATTAACACTTGGCATTCAGTTTCAGAAATCAATCTCCTTATGACTTTGGCTGTACTGGTAGATTTCCATAAGCTTTTACAAGTCCTAGGTGAATTTACAGCTTTGAATTTCTAATTGTTCAAAGTTAAAAGCTAAATCCTACCAGGTATCCACCAAAGGACACACTCTCTGTTAGAACTCTATCAGAAACATCCAGCCAAATACTTTCCCATTTCAAAACAATGACTAATTGTAGACATCAAGGGACTGAGCCAGTAGTCAACATAAAGAAGAAAGCTGTGCAGTGATCACAGGATGCTTCAGCACAAAAGAACCATAGCTCGGTTTGGGAGAAAGCTGGATTTTAGACTTTCCCTGACTATACTATCAGACATATTGCTAAAACTTTTGCTTGCTATGGTTTTTCATAAGTAAAATAAATATATTAGCTATTTCTATTTTTCAGGGATGGGGTTTGGAGATGAGAAAAAAAAATCACCATTACATAGTACAAGGCAACAGTTGGAGGGAAAAAGCATTTTTTCCCCAGGTTTTCTTGTTAAATGAAATTCAATATATCTCAAGATAAAGCCTTCTGTCTTCCCCCATCTCTAAAATCCCAGCTTGGCTTATCTTCCCAACTAATCTATTTCATTCAATGGTGAGTGTCATTATTCTTCAATCTAATAGGTACATATTTTAATGGTGTATTTTATTCTCCCTTCTTCTTTATATACCAAATCAATTTATCATGAAGTCCTATCAATTATTTAAAATAATCCATCTCTACCCTTCCTTATTTCCTCTGCTAGTGTCCCAGCCTAAGGCTTCATTAAGACATGCCTGAGCATAGACTATAACCTAATAATAGATCACATAACTTATTGGTTTTATTCATTAATGTAATCTAAATGCTCTAATTTATTATTTTACATTTTTGTCTTGTTTCTTCCACCAAAAAAGATCTATTTATCTGGGATTAGGATCTGGTAATCATGAATGACTCAGTGTTAGTTCAAATAGGATATGATTATATTTAGATAATATTTTGGGGAGTCTACTATAGAACCTACCTTTCTAAATAAAAAGTCTTATATCTACCTAATAAAGTAGTTTCTCCTTCTCTTTAAGAACTGTTTTAGTTATCTAGTGCTTCAAAATCCTGGAGTTGGAGCACCTATTTACAGATAATCTACTCCCTTACATTACTGTTGACAGAAGGACTCTATTATTTGCAAGTAGACTGCTTGAAGATCCTCAGAACATGGTGCTGGCTTCTCCCAAAAGGAAGGAAAAGACAGAATGTCTTTTATCATCTGTCTTTGGAAGTCACACGCCATTATCCCATTGGTTCTAGAAGGCCGTGCCACTCAATATGGAAGGAAATTACATAATAGCAGGAATACCAGGGCGGCAAAGATTATTGAAGGCCATCTTGGAGAATGGGTACAATATCAACAACTAACTTCCATATGCATGTATTTGTGGTCATCAAACACTTCTGTGGGTTACTATTTCATCTACAATTTCCAAGATTACAAATGTATCCTTGTTTAGAGAAGTATTTTCCGGGGTGGCTCAGTGGTTAAGCATCTGCCTTCAGCCCAGGGCGTGATCCCGGAGTCCCAGGATTGAGTTCCACATCAGGCTCCCTGCGTGGAGCCTACTTCTCCTCTGCCTATGTCTCTGCCTCTCTCTCTATGTGTGTCTCTCATGAATAAATAAATAAAATCTTAAAGAAAAAAGAAAAGTAACTTTTAGATTGGAATTTAGGAAGACACTGACCTAAAGCTTTGTATGTACAAACACAGCAATAAAAATGGGACAAGTTGCTTACATTTAAAAACTCTGAACAACCGATTTGAATACACACATGGCTAAAATAAATTTTCTCCCTTGTCCCAAACGTTTATATTTATATTTATACACCTTTCATTTTGTTTCTTATATTAGTGTGTGTGTGTTTGTGTGTGTAGCAAGGGTTGGTATATAGAGACTTAAAATCATGGGTTCTGGTTTCATCTTGCTACTTGAGTTTGAGTCCTTATGGGAACTAGAGATCCCGCTTCGACTTTTGTAACCTCTTCTTTGTCATTCAAAGTATGGTCCAAACAACAGCAATAGCACCATCACCTAGAGAATTTATTAAAATTACAAACTGATGGGCTTTTACTTCAGACCCACTGAATGAGGATACACATTTTAACAAGATGTTCAGTGATTTGTGTAGGGAGTGCTTATCCAGGAACTACTTCACAGACTGTGAAGGCTGTTATGTCAATTTTTTTGCCTCTCTGAAGAAAAACACCTATCAGGATTCTCTACATAGCAGATGTTTCAGAACACTGCTGATTGAGTGACATCATTATGACTTCCCCTGCTGGGTAAGCCTTGTCTCTGGTTTTCCCAGTGAAAGAGGAGTAACTCGTTGCACATTACCTCTGTAAAATGTAAATGTGCACATAAACAGAACAGAATGTGGGAAACATATTTTTTCATTTTTGTTTTGCTCTCTTCTAATGTACTAAGTACAAAGACATTGGGCTCATAATTAATGTCATGGTGAAAATCTTCCCACTTTTCAAAAGATGAGAATTGCAATTTTATCTTTTGCTGTCTTTACCAGCTCCCATAATGAACTTGGGCAAATTGTCACTTACTTCATTACTTCAGTCCAGGTATCTCCTCAGCAAAATATGGGTCATAGCTCAGTAGTTTTTCATATTTACAGTCAGTAAAATGTACAGATTTTAAGTGTACAATATGAAGAGTTTTTACAAATGTATATACCTGTGTAACTACCACACCAATTAAAATATGGGACTTGTCCACCACCCACAAGTTCCGTTAGCCCCCTTTCATTCAACCCTACCTTCTAGAAAGGATGGATAGTGAGGAGTTTTCAAGATGATATTCAGAAAATTTGAGCTAGAAGGAGACAATTTTATAGTCCAAAGAACTGAAATATACCTGAGGTCTCATAGCTAGGGTGGCAGTGCTGAAAATTGATTCTAGGATAGTGAATCTTTCATAGTTTTCTGTAAGTTAAGGTATAATGTGAAAGGGTATATACGTGTGACTTTCATTACCATAAATTATTGTTGCCTGTTGTTAAATTTTATATAGACGGAATTAATCCACTTGTGGCCTTTGACTCTGGCAGCTTTCACTCAACATAATGGTTCACGGATGCATGCATGTTGTTGCACATGGGGTAGTTCTCACAGGACTCTGTTGAAACATAAGTGAAACATAGGGAGAAGTACATGTTTCCCTACTTTAAATTTGAAAATCAACTGAGGACATTTGGAGGCCCTAAAATTTCCATCTTTCTCTACCAGAAACTAGGAGTGAAGGGATAGAATGTCCTCTCCCATTAGATGACCTACTTCAAATTCTGCTGTCTTTACTCAGATTTGCTGATATGTTCCTGAGATTACTACTGCAAATAAAAGGGACTGAGTTCTCCTTCAATCAGAACATGATAACTGATAATCTTTTAGGTATTCTTTCAGCCTGGGGAAAATGCTTGGCACTGATAACCACCAGTTCCATTGGGAATTTTCTGGGAAAGCAATGAGCACCTGGAAAAGTCTCCTCCATCTGCCCACTGTCACTATGGTGACATGTAATTATAACTGCCCCAAATGAGAATGCCTCTCTCTATCAATACAATACAGTTATGCTACTTCGAAACCATTCATTTTCAACAGGATTGCTCAGCATAGACTGACAGAAGAATTATGTCTCAGCCATAATAACGATGAAAGGTAATTATGTGAGTCCTACCAACACTTTGACATTGAGATGAAGTTTTGTCTATGAGATCATTAAGCTGTGATCCAGCGGGAATCAGGAATAATTGTCCTGGCCAAGATTCCATGGCCAATGCAAAGCAGATAATTGAGGCAATTATTTGGCAAATTCAAACACAAAAGTATACTAGAGTAATAACACTGTTCAACACTAATGGTGCTCTCAAGTAAGATAACCATAATTATGTGTCCCTGCAGCAACAATGCTTAAACATTTTTCCCCACCCGTCTTAACTTCAGGTATTTATGAGAATGCTCATTTTCTGAGAGCTTCCAACATTGAGTAGCCACTTCAAATGCAGTTTAGGGATGATTTTTAGGTATATAAAGATTGAAACCTAGTGTCTTTATCATTTATACATTTTTAGACGTCTAGTGGATTCTAAAGAAAATTGGTGAAATATTATTCCTGATGTTGAGGCCAAGGCAGTATGTCCAAAGGAAAATATCTTTTGATTATGTCTTACTGTTAATATAGTAGATGGCTAGTTTAGAGCTGGCACTACTAAGGTTAAATGTATTGAACAGGATTATAGCAATAACAAGTTCATTTCAAAGTGGCATATGTCATAAAAAGTTTAGAGGTAGGTACTGCTGGATGCTAATGACATGTTTTGATCTGTGTCATCACAAATTTGTCTCCTTCCTCTGTGATGGCTTTATTTTTCCCCATTTGTGTTAAGATGCAATTGATATATACATTTAAAGGTTCATAATGTGACAATTTGATATATGTATATGTTGCAAAGTAATCACCATAATAAGATTAGTTAACACATCTGTTAACTCACAAATTTACCCATTTTATGTGTGTGTGATAAGAACTTTTAGCATTTAATGTTTTAGCAACTTTCAGGTACACAATACAGGATTGTTTTTGATGGCTTTATTTTCAGGTCAAATCTCTCTAAGTGGCAAAGACAGAAATAGCAGACCTACCCTTGCTTTCTCTTAACTTAGCAACCCCAATGGAGCATTAGAACCTATTCCTGATGGTTCCAGCAAGAGTCTCAGGATAATCCAGGTGGTCCGAGAAGGTCACACATCCACCCCAGAAGGAAAAGAGAGAGTCTATTACTGTTTATGACCACTTGAAACACATCCAGTGAAACAACTTTACAAATACATCTCAAAGAAAACTAAAACATAGAGTCATTGTGTTTAATGGAATGTTATTAATAAAACACATAATAATAATCCAACAAATAATTATGATATGACCACAGGTCAGTGTTAAGTTTTTTTTTAAGTTAAAAAATAAACAAATGGGGGGGCACAGGATGGGATGAGTACTGGGTATTATACTATATGTTGGCAAATCGAACTCCAATAAAAAAATACAAAAATGAATAAAATAAAATGCTGTGTGTTACAAAAAAAGATCAATCAATCAATAATGACTTCTGACTCCTACCATCTGACAGTTTATGATCTAGCAGAGAGTCAGGACTTAAAATAAATGTGAAATTCGGGAATATACGACAATATACAACCCTATGCAATTTTGGAGAATTCAGATTATCATAGGTATGGAAATTTTTTGAAATGAGTGGTAAAATATACTTGCTCTACCTCCCAGTAGTTCTAACTCCTAAGAGTTACTAAAGAGTAATAAAATAATATATTCACAAAAAGACTGTGAAAAGAATACTTATAGTGGCTTTGTTTGTGGAACAAGAGAAATGGATAAGTTGTGGTATATCCATACAATGGAATACTACTCTATGATAAAGAAAAGAATGATCTATTAACATAGATGAATATCAAAAATATTCTTAGACAGGGATGCCTGGTGGCTCAGCAGTTGAGCATCTGCCTTCAGCTCAGGGTGTGATCCCGGGGTTGGGAGGTCGAGTCTTGCATCGGGCTTCCCTCAAGAAGCCTGCTTCTCCCTCTGCCTATGTCTCAGCCTCTCATTCTATGTGTCTTTCATGAATAAATGAATAAAATATTTAAAAAAATATATTCTTAGACGGGATGAGCACTGGGTGTTTTTCTGTATGTTGGTAAATTGAACACCAATAAAAATTAATTAAAAAAAATAAAAAAATAAAAAAATATATTCTTAGACAAAGAAACAAGGCAAAACACAGTATACCATTATGATTCCCTTTAAATGAAATACTAGAATAGGCACTAGAGTGACAGAAAAGAGATCACTGGTTACTTGGGGTCGAGTGTGAGAGATTAACCTCAAAGGGACATAAGGAAACATTTGGAATGATAAAAATATTCTATGTCTTAATTAGTTACATGGGTATAAATATATGCAAAAAAATTCATCAAACTGTATACTCAAAATGAAGGCATTTAGCTCATTTAAATTATGTTTCAATAAGTTGATTATAAAGCAGTTAAGAGGGGTTCATTAAGGCAATGGGTCAGTGTTAATAATCAAGGAGGTAGTAGATGAAGATTTTATTATTAAAAATAGTCATAAATTATACAGTGTGTATGTGTGTGTGAGAGAGATGATTACATTGCCTAACATAATGTGATGAAAAGAACCTGGGCACTGAGTCCAGACACATCTACTTCTACATATCCTCTTTGCCATCAGCTGGCAGGAAGCTGATCCCAGTTCCATCACCTGAAAAACTGGCCACACCTACCACCTTGGAATATTAAAAGATATTAAATGTGAAGATTAAATGAAATTAAAAGGATCTGAGGTAAAAAAAATAAAATCTATTTGATGCATCAAAATTATAGAACCAGGAATATAATAAAGAATAGTGAAATATGGATGGAAGATAGATTGATTTTAACTTGGCAAGAGGTTTCGCCAAGAATAAGGAGACAATCCTGTGCCCAGAAGTACTATAGGAATTTACATACTTCACAGAAATTCTTTATTCAGAAAAATAAGGAAGAAAAGGGGCTACAGAATAATTTCAGTGCTTTAACCACAGGAGTAGTCAATATTATATCAGGGCCGTGTGAGCCAGATACTCACAAAGATTAAGGGATTCATTTCCTACTCCTCATTACCATGATTATAATAATATCATACCTGAGATAAACTGAATAAACATCTACTGCAAAGTGAGGTATCAGAAGGGTTGCCTTGAGTTTGTAAATAAAAGAAAGTATACTGAGCCTGCACTTTGGGGAATGCCTTGGTACTACTTGATCTGCAACATCCCCACATAATTTGATCAGTCTCTGTAGATAAATTAAATGTTCTCTAGGTACCAGTCATGGAATTCCCCCTTGCATAAACCCGCAGCTTTAAGACCTCCGGTAAACTAGTTAGAAGTGCAGGCTCTCAGGCTCCACACAAAATCTGCTAAATCAGGATCTGCATTTTAACAAGATCCCCAAGTGATTCCTGTGCACACCAAAGTTTGAGACTAAACAGCCTACTCCCTTGCTTCATGAAAGGAAATCTAGGACAAGAAAGGAAAGTTTATTTTCCTGGTACAGAGACTTATTCTGAGGCCTGGAATTGCTAACTCAGAAGCTCCTGGAGACAGGCTACCAGGATCCTACTAAGAAAGAGAGAAAAATCAGAAGCAATAATGTAGACAATGGTATTAAGGAAATCAGAAGGACGACATATGCCAAAATGCTCAGCCTCAGTAGTATTCAAAGACCTCAGTATTTAAACGACATTGAAATATTACTGCTTACCATCAGATTGACATTTAAGAGAATGATATTATATATTGGTAAAGCTATGGGGAAACTGAAGCTTTCTATTTACATTGCCGATGAAAGGGAAGAGCATTTGTTTATTCATTTTGAAGAACATTCTGGCATTAGGTATTAGGTGAACAATGGGTATCCCCTATGACCAGACCATTGCATCCTCAGTGGGTATCCAGGGAAACTCTTGCACACATGCCCAAGGAGAGTTATGTAAGGTTTGTTGCATGAGGCTACTACAGCATTGTTAAAAACGAGAAAATATGGGAACAATCTAAGTGATATCCAAAAGAAGAATGTTTAAAACAAAATATGTTATTTTGATACTCTGAAATACTAAAATACCTGTTAAAATGAATAAGTAATTATATGTAGATTCACACAGGAATATTTCCAAGACATATCACCAGCTTAACAAATTCAGTTGAAGAATATAAAAGATGTGATACAATTTCTCATTTTAAAAGAAAACATGTATAAAAAAACCCTCTATATTTCTATAGATGCCTCCTTATGTCCACTATACATATTTATTGCGCAAGCACACAGACAAATGACCAGAATATACCCAAAATCTTTTAAAGTTGTTATCTCTGGAAAGGAAGCTGGATCAGCATATGATGGGATAGGGGAATTTGAAGTGTGTGTGTGTTTGTGTATTATTTTATTTTTGTTAGTGAATATAGTAAATAAAAGAAAATAACCTGAAAGAGAACTATTTATATAAACCTAATGAGTTACTTTGTAATTTTCACTAAAACATACGTAGAAAATAATATTTTTCTCTGGAACTGACCTTTATATTCGATGTGAAGAATACAGTCTATAGAATTATCACTCTTTTATAGGATGTTGTCTAGGTTTTCTAACTGAAAAGATCTTTTAGCCTCTTTACACATAAAAATTAAAACTCTTGAAAAACGTTTTACTATAAAACCCTTGGCATTTTCAGAGTGACTTGTAATCAGTTATTGGTTATTTCCTTCCAAAAAAAGACTATTAAAACACTTTGAATAATATATAAGATTAAATTTTATCTTAATCAGAAATTTTAACATTTCCCAGAAAATATAACATTTGTATAAATTGTTATAAGATAATATTTTGTGAAGTATGTTTCTATTTATAACTCCTATTACTACATCCATCTCCTACCTATACCTAGGTCCACATAACCTGCCTTCGCTCCTGTTTTTGCACACATAATCTTATTTAATTCTTACTACAACTCTATGATGTACTATTATTATCCCCAATTATATATAAGAAGCAGAGACTCATTAGGTTAAGTAACTTGCTCAGAACAAGATTTTATATACCAAATATCTCAGTTTCCAAATTAGTTATGACTATTACATACCCCCAGTATACATTTTATGAGAACTTCACTTATTCTACATCATCACCAAGATTCTGCATTATTTTTTTCATTTATAAAATATTTTTGTGCTTATATAGTGGCTTTACATTGTGGTTTTAATTTTCATGTCCCCAGGGCCTAAAAAATTGAGCACCTTCTCGTATGTTTATTGGCCATTTAAAGAATATCTTTTGTTAACTGCCTGTTCACATCATTTGCCCTTTTTCTAGTATTTTAAGTGGTAATTTTATCTGGGGAAGATTTGGGACTCAGATTCTCAAAAAGTTTCCATTAGCAACATCCCTTCCTTAATTAATCATCTATCTCCATTGATTTACAAAGTGCCTGACTCTCCTACAAAGAGATTTGAACCCTGGGAATTTCAAGGAAAAAAAAATTCCCTTCCTTCAAAAAGCCCAATAAAATAAGCAGAAACAAACAACTTAAAACCCAACAAAAATGCAATCCATGGTTATTTTATTGATTTTTATTGATACTTTCCACTCACTGTTATGGAAGAAAGATAACTTTCTCAATAGGAAATTTTCTTGACTTCCTAATGCTTGAAAAACACCACATCAATGAGTGGTACAATGTCTCAAGGCTTTGATTTCATTTTGCTTCATGATGGGTGATATGGTTCATAATTTTAATATTCTAGGTCATAATTTCTCAGCAATCCAGACTCCCAAGTATTCTCAAATATAATACTTTAAGGATCCCAAATTAACTATAATTAATACAACAAATAATGAAACTATACATTCTGATGATAGTATTATAAGAACGAGTGTGGAGATAAAGGCAGAAGTATTCTGAAATAATTTACCAAGGCCATGAAGATCTATAAGATCTTTGTCAGATTTTGTTTTAATTTTTATTTATTTATGATAGTCACAGAGAGAGAGAGAGAGAGAGAGAGAAAGAGGCAGAGACACAGGCCGAGAGAGAAGCAGGCTCCATGCACCGGGAGCCCGATGTGGGATTCGATCCCGGGTCTCCAGGATCGTGCCCCGGGCCAAAGGCAGGCGCTAAATCGCTGCGCCACCCAGGGATCCCTCTTTGTCAGATTTTATATGTAAAAGTCTGTCCTTTCAGAAGCACAGGAAATAGTGGTTTTTGAGAAATTTAAAGTATATTTGCTTGCCCATTGAAGTGGCCAAAATATATCTAGTGATAGTTCTTTTAGTTTTTTTTTCTTAAAAAAGGAAATCCCCAATTCTTTTCAAAGAGCCATTAACATTTCAAATCTTATCTCTCTGTTGAGTATTAGAAGGGCATTCACAATTAAGTCATAAACTTTCAGGAAGCTTCTTTTTCTCACTCCAATCTGATTGTTTTGTGTATAACTGGAAAAAAATCACTTAAAAATATAACCAAAGCCTGAAGAAAATTCTCATTAGTACACAAGGGTACTAGTGTATACTAGTTATCTCATTCTCGGTTGGAGTATTTTAAACTAATTTGTGCAGAACTATTTTTTGTTTCCCTAAAGAGTTTTCCTAATTAAAATTTTCTGGGGAAAGAGGCCCTTCCGTTGACACAATTCAAATATTGCAGGAAACTTTGGTGTCACCTTGATTCTCAAAAATGATAGAAAAGATGAAGTGAGGCAAAAGTAAGTAATTAGGGCTCAAAACGAGGTTCCTTCACCTTTATCTCAGCTTCAACTAGAAGTGCAGACATGTGGTTACTGAAATAAGCCAGTATTAAATTAACATCCCATTTTTTAATCATTTTTGGCATTTAGGTAATTTCCCTATCTTATTTTTATACAAAGATGCAATACCACATAATATATTTTCAAATATTTGGCTTCCAAATGCTCTCAACTAAAAGAATGAACCTATTTCTACTGGAAATTAGAAACCAATCGTTTTATAGAAAGCAAATTACTCAGTCTGACTGATTTCAGCTTCACAAGATGCTTTACCAAGTCTCAAGTCTCTGAAGACAATGTCAAGTTAAAACAAAAGCAATTAGACCAGATCTAGATCTATTTTATGGCTAAATTTCCAATTCCAAAAGGTAAGGCTCAAGAATACAGACATGTTTATTGTGTTCTGTTTGATTTTTGTTAGTTTGTATGATGAAGAATAACTTTGACAAGTCTAAGAATGGAATCCCCTCTCAGCTAGAAATCAAAGGTAATTTATATCAGGGAATGAACTCTGGTCCAGCAATCATTAAGCAGCTGGATGGTCTTTGGAAAGACACTTCATGTTGCTGGGCTTTAATTTCAGCATCTATGAAATAAGCCTCTGAACTCTACAATTTATATCATCCCTTCTAGCCCTGATTTTCTGTGACAATACTTAAAAATCCCTTTAAGCTAAAATAATTTATATTTTAGTACTGATCCCATAAGAGACCAATCAGTACAGTACCATCATAACTAATAAAACGAAGACAAAACAATAGCAGTCTGGTGAAGTAATCATGATAATAACTATTTCAGATTTGAATCAAGCTGTGCAATTTACAAAGAGCTTTCATGCTTATCATATCAGTGCCATTTCTCAGTTCCCTAAGACTCCCTAACTTGCAAGTTGTAATTCCAGAACAAATCATTTGGTTCAAGAAGCAGGGAGTTCTAAACTCAAAGGAAAAAAGATCAGACTTGTGGTTGCCCTAAGTGGAGGTGAGGATGGGGGAACTGGAGGAAGATGGTCAAAAGGTATAAACTTCCAATTATAAGATAAATAAGTACTGGGGATGAAATATACAACATGATGACATTGCTAACAGTGCTGTAATGATGTATGGGAAATTTGTTACGAGAATAAATCCTAAGAATTCTCAACACAAGAAGAGTTTTTTCCTTCCCCCTCTTTTCTCTCTTATTTTTATTGTATCTGTATGAAAAGATGGATGTTAGCTGAACGTATTGTGGTGATCATTTCATAATATATGTGAATAGAACCATCATGCTGTGTACTTTAAACATATATAGTGAGGTGTCAATTGTTTCTTAATAAAACCTGGAGGAAAAAAAGAAACAGAATATAATCCATATTTTGCCATCTTTACAGTCATTTTGAAGGAGCGTGTAGAATTGGCTATCAATGTCAAACTTCAACATTAAAGTAAGTTTTTTTTAATACTAATGACTCATTCTTCCCCTCCTGATGACATGGTACTCGACACATAAGAAAGCAGATCCTAGAACTGAAATGATATGTTTTCCTAGAACTACAACCAAATAAGTAATCCTCCTCCATCTCTCTTTTCTTAGACTTCCAGGGAGAATCAAATTATATCATAGTCAAAGAATGAGCTCAAGAAGTGGTCATGCTTCAGATTAACTATTTACTATGAGTGTGGTTAGGTAGTTACATAAGCTCTCTGTGTACAGAGAGAATAATAATTCACCTCAAAAGAATTAATGAAATGCATGCATGTGAATGTGTGTGCATTTCAGAGCCAGCATACATTAAGCAGTCCCTGTATATTGGTTTCCTACCTTCTCCCTAAGAAGCATGATGGAATTTCAACTTTTAAATGCCACATATCCCTGAGAAGAAGAAAAGCATAAACCCAGTTCAAAACCCAGGCCCATCTTTACAAACTGGATGACCTTGGGGGAAATTACATAAGCCCTCTGAACATTAGTTCTCTCTCTATGTGTGAGTGTGTGTGTATGTGTGTGTGTGTGTGTGTCTATCTACCAAAAAGATTTATTCTAAAAATTATAGTCTATTCTGCTATAATGCTTCTTTTTAAAATGGGAATTAGCTGATATGTGATTATTAAATAGAGGAATTATGCCAGTGTGATTCAGAAGTCAGGTTGTTTCACAGACCTTTTTTCCTGGTCACATGCTGTTTTGCACCAAGCGACTATAGCTATATGCCAAGTCCACCCACACGCTAAATACAGCAAGTGGCCCAGGAATACAGTAGCATACATTAAGCTCATTGGCCTCTATATTCCACTTCTTGGTGTAGTTTATCCAAGTTTTTTGTTTGAGGGTGTTTATTGAACAATTTTCTCTGATCTTTGACCTAAACTCAGCAGCTGCAGCTCTTCTTTATACCTTTTTACATAAATCTATCTTGGCCATTCTTAAAAAAGATGAAGATTGATAGTGCTTTCATTATAAAGTTGAATAGGTTCTAAGTGGTCTTCCCAAAGTGTATTTTCCCATTATTTTGTTATTTCTAAAGTACAATTTTACAAAATGTGTTTTTTAATTTTAATTTTTAAGTCACATTATAAAGATAGCAGTAAAACAGATAACATATATAAAATACCTAGCCCAGTACTCAGCAGATAGATTTTAAATATCAGATCCCTACTCATTTGAGATGGTAGTATTTCCTTTCAAAAGACAGAGAAATGGGCAGCCCAGGTGGCTCAGCAGTTTAGTGCTGCCTTCAGCCTAGGGCCTGGTCCTAGAGACCCAAGATCGAGTCCCACATCAGGTTCCCTGCATGGAGCCTGCTCTTCTCTTTCTGCCTGTGTCTCTGCCTCTCTCTCTGTGTCTCTCATGAATAAATAAATAAAATGCCCTGGGAATTATTCATGGCTCAATGTAAAGAAATCACAAGGGTCAGACTAAGAGGGGGAAAAAAAAGGTACATCCAAGGGTTACATTGCACCTCATGTATTTTTTCAATCCACTTGATTCCTCCCAACCAATAAGAGATTCCCCTAGACACCTATGATTTTTCATGCAGCATTAGTAGTTTTATTCAAAGCTCTCCTAAAAATTAAAATGATTAAGAGGTGCCTGTGCTTTTGTAAAGCTCTTATGGAAGCCTCTTTATTAACACTATTCCTGAGACCACACACACATCATGTAGCAAATGATAAAGGGTGGCTGACAGAGAGGTATTTGGAGCAGTAATCAGCAGAGGTCATTGGACTCCAACTTGTGTCTGGAGAGGCAGAAGCCCAAACTAGGTCATTGGATTTGGCCTCTAATGGAATTCCTGCTACATTATTCCTTTTACATTGGAAACCATCCTCCAGTTCATAAAACTCAGATGTCAAAAATCAAACCCGAGTTGGCAATGTAAACCTTCCTATTCAAACTAAAACTCTTGAACATTGGGCATTTAGTTGGTGTTAAAGCAGAAGACCAACTGGATAGTGTAACTCATTCAGCCAGGCAGAGCTGCTGCATTTTCCAAATGTCACACCATACTTTCCCCAGCCAGTTACTTCCTTGAGCCCACTTACCCAACTGAAAATGCAAAGGAAATTTTGGGCATGCCAAATATGCTCCCTAAGCAAAACCAAGGATTGTTTTTCATCAAAAGAATATTGCTAGCACAGAGTCTTAAACATAGTAGGTGCTTAGTAAATGGGAACTAACTTTTGCTCCCTTGCCATGGGCCAAAAAAAACACAACCATACAAATCTCTTCTAGCTATAATGCTGGTTTCCCTCAAGACAAAGGCAAAGAGAGAATTTAAAACGCAGGTAATCGCCCATTTGATTTCTCATAGGATATAAAATTTTACATTCAATTTGGGTCTCTACTGGCTATATTAAAGCATGCTTTTCTCTGAACACTCTTCCAAAATGTCAGGGACTGGACACAGAATTTTTCAAAAACTGACTATTTTTAACTTCCTTTCTTTCTTTTTATCTCTCCAAATAGTGCTATTCACTTTGCCCAGCAATTTTCTTAATAAATGCCCCTAAGTTCCCATGTACCAAAGATATGAATGTGAATCAGGCAATTATGTCTGCCCACTATATTCACAGCCACAAAATGACCATAGAATTATTAGCAACAAGGAGACTAGAATGAAAATTAGGTAGGGTTACTGCCCTGACACACGAGTGGCCTTACAGGCAAATGTTCACACATTCGTTCAATAAATGCTTATTATGAAGGGTGCCTGGGTGGTGCAGTCAGTTAAGCATCCTACTCTTAGTTTTGGCTCAGGTTGTGATCTTAGAGATATAGCCCCGAATGAGGCTCCACTCTCAGGAGTGGAGACTCAGGGTGGAGTCTGCTTAAGACTCTCTCTCCCTCTGCACCCCTCAAATTGAGTACATAAATCTTTTTTAAAAAATTATTATTATAGGCCCCTTATGTACTTGGCACCAGAGAAATAATGGTGAACAAAAAGTAAACATGGTCCTTGTTCTAATATGGATTACTGCTGAGTAGAGAAAACCGATAGTAATCAAGCAATCACATAAATGGATAAATAAACTAAGACAAATTCAGTGAAATAAATGGAGTACAGTTCTATTAGAGTATATAATAAAGGAGTCTGATTAATATCGGAAGAGAATTAGGAAGCACTTTTCTGAAAAAGTAACTTGTGCTGAGATCCATACAATGAGCAGGACAATCCAGGCAGGAGGCTGTAAAATGGAGAGAAGTGATGATCATACAGAATTTACAGAAAGCATGCAAGGTTTCATAGGTCATGTTGAAGGTTTTGGTCCTTATGTTCAGAGTTAGGATGAAAGAAGCAATGCTTTGAAGAATGGGAAAGCTTCGAAGGAGAAAACCCAGAGATTATGCAAAAAAACATCCAGATTGTAGGCTATTACTATAATCTAAGCAAAAAATGATATTTTCCCTGGGATAATAGCAGTGGACATTGACTGACGTTGACATATACAAGAAATGCCCTGGAGGTAACAATTTGCAGGACATGGGAAAAGATTGGTTGTGTTAGGTAAGAGAGATCAGGAAGGGAGAGGAAGATGTCAAGGAGGACTGCTAGTTTTCTAATATGTTCAGCTTATTCTGTTATCAGAGGAATTCTGAACAATGACCAGGTTTGAGAAGTGGTGCCCCAGAGTTTGGTTTTAGGCTTGTTAAACACCACGGAGTAATCCAGATGAAGAAATTGAGCAGGCAATTGGGACATATGAGTCTGGGCTTCAGAGGAGAATTCTGCACTGTGATTATTTGGAAGTCGGATTATTGGTGATAATGGATGTAACAAGGACTGATACTACCACCCAGGAAAGGATACAATATAAGAAGAGAAAAGGACCTAAAACTCAGCTTTGAGGAAATTCAATATTCAAAGGCCCAGACAAAGAAGATGAGCTAAAGGAAGGAGTGACCAGAGAGAGGTAGAAAATTAGGTGAACCAGTGTCTAGAAAAATGGAAGACAAGATGGCTTTAAAAAGGAAATCTAGGGATCCCTGGGTGGCGCAGCGGTTTGGCGCCTGCCTTTGGCCCAGGGCGCGATCCTGGAGACCCGGGATCGAATCCCATGTCGGGCTACTGGTGCATGGAGCCTGCTTCTCCCTCTGCCTGTGTCTCTGCCTCTCTCTCTCTCTGTGACTATCATAAATAAATAAAAAAATTTAAAAAAAAAAAAAAAAGGAAATCTACAAAGCCAAAAGCAGCTACCAAGCCAAAAACATGATGACTGACAAAAATGTTATCTGGATAAAGTGACATGCAAATTATCAATGACTTTCAAGACTCTGCTGTTCTGCAAAGCTGTGAGCTAAGAGTCAGGTGAGATGTTGAGAAATAAGTGAGGAATAAGAGAATGGAGATGACTTTTGAGAAACATGGCCTTGAAGGGAGACAACACAGAGTTATGGAAGAAGAATGACATTTATGGTGGGATTTGTCTTCTAAGATGTTTTAAGTCCTAGGTAAGCAAAGTATGAATGGGAAGTATCTGGTAGGAAGAGGAATGAGTGAATACACAAAAGAGAAAAGGAATATACAAAAGATGGTATGTGGCTCCTGAGAAGGTGGAGGGGGAGACACAGGTAAAGAGACTGGCTTCACATAAGCCCCTTTCTCTAATGTAGCAGATGAGAATTAGGGCAAAATAGCATAATTGGAAGCAGTCTGTTTTGCCGATGTGATGGCCAGAAGATAAGGGTGCCCATAACATGGCTTCAAATTTCAATGGCCGTAGGAAATGAACTCAGTCCTTAAGCATGATGGGTTCAGATAGTGGAGGTGGAGATTTGAGGATACATGGGAAGTTTTGAAACATGTGGACTGAGACAGTTAGAAAAATGGTAGACAGTGTTTAAAGCACATGGGATGTTGATGATCATGAATTGTCAGTGATACCAACGTACGCTGGCTTCCCCCAGCAGCACCCAATTGCTCAGCAAACTTAAAGACAATGCATTGGAAGATTCTTTTTGGGATGGGGTTTTGCCAGACTGATACTATTTAAGGGAAGAGGATAAGGGACTTTAATATGGTATTAAGGAAAGCTGGGATGGTCATTCCATTTTTTTCTTCTCAACATATGGTTGAGATAATCATATGATCAAAGAATAATGTGAAGCAAGCCCTCAGCCTACCGCTGCCAGGTTTTGATGGGTCAGATAAATGAAAGAATGAAGTCCTACTTCATTTCTGTTAGAATTCCCCTGTAAGAACTCAGCCCAGTCTCTATTTGGAGCTTTGCAGTTTTCTTCAATCTTTCAGTTGTCTTCTGTTAACACTGAGACTTCTATGTGTGATGAGCATTGAGAGGTGATTTTTTTTACTGGCTACACACCAAGATGACTCTAAATACCCTCCCATTCTTCTCAGGTTTACACTAATAATAGCTTCCAAGTAGGGAATGTGCCAATCATTTCACATGTATTATTTCATCACCATTATTCGGACACAGAAATTGAATCTCAAAAGATGAAGCAATTTGTTCAAGGACACACAACTAGTAAATGTCAGAGTAAGAGTGGCAACCAGGCCATTCTCTCAGGAGTATACTACTCTGTCTCCCTTACTAAATATTTACAGATAAATAGAATCTCAATTGGACAAACTCATAATATACTTCTACTCTCTTGGTGCAATGTTTGAATATGCTAAGTAGAGTTTTCCTCTTGGCCACAGAAGACCACTATTAAAATGATGATCACTTAGTACAGTGTTTCCCACAGTGTGATGCAAAGACTGCATTGGCATCACCTGCATTACAGTTGAGGCTACCAGGCCTTTAAGTTTCTCTCCACCCCCCCAAATCCTACCACCACCTCCTATCAAAATTCAGTTTCAGGAGGCTGAAGTAGAGGCTGGTCATTCACAGTTTCAATAAACTTTCACTTACTGAGTTTTCTTTTGTATATTGAGGTTAAGCTGTCTTTTGCACACTGGAGTTTGAAAATCATTGACTTAGCAGAACTCAGTCCTTGCCAAAGGAACTTGTAAGAGTACTACATTTGGGTACCTTTTTTAGTAAAGGTCATTTCTAAACCACAAATCTGAAGACATAAAACACAAACAGGTTGATCTGACAGGGTAAAGGAGTCCAGAGACTAGTATTTGAGGAGGAGGCCTAAGTTATGTTGTTTTGTTTTGTTTTGTTGGGATGGCAGAGTAAAACAAGCTTTGCCTTTTAGTGATTTTTGTCTATTCATTCCCCTGTTCCCCCAATATTTCTTGAGAAAGCCAGATTTAGCCACCTGTGTTTACTGGTAAATTGCTTCTGCCGCTTGATGGAAAACCCCCTTAGAAATCAGGGGATGGCAATGGCCTCTGCAAATGATTACAGATAGCTAAGATTCCATCCCGAGGGCAAATGCCAAGAATCGTGACTAAGAGCAACATTCTTAACCACAGGGGAGTCTTCCCACTGTGCTCACGTATAGTTTCCAAAATGCATCATTATGTCTCCAGAGCAGCCACAAATGCTGAACCCAAGGCATATTCTGCTACAGCAAAAGTGCCTCCCTGGCTGTGATGAGGGAGAAAGTTCCCCTTCTTCCTTGACCTTTGTTCCATTAAACTACCAAGGTCACTTGGAATTTCTCCAGTTACTTCTTATTTTTTTAAAGCGTCTATGAAATACTTTGCAAAATGATCCCTGAGTGGTGCGAGAATGTGAAAGGGTATGTCTCAGTTCCTGGTGCAAAGAGATAATGAAGCCAGAGGGGCAAGAGGACCAGACCCGATTTTCAAGAAGTCCATGTATAGGCCTAGGATTCACTAAACACTTTGACAAGCATTGGTATAATCACCCACCAGTTTTGATGCAGTTGCCCTAAGAGCTTTACCACCAACCAGAGAATGACTTGGCCTGGAGATTTAAGAGTCATCCTGAGGGCTTCCCCCCATCCAGAGCCCACACTTCTCCCTGTATGAACTGGATATTCCCTCTTGATGACTGGCAGAGCCCAAAGAGCTCAACAAAAGCACTGACCCGTATAGACCTTGTCAGTCAAGTTAGACAGGCATACATGGTCCTGGAGACCTCTGGGTGGGGAGAGAGGTAGAGGAGAAACTTAATGTTGCTTTGACCAGCAATGCTGTACTCCATTTGGATGCCCCTGTAGCATATTAACTAACAAGAGTCCAAGCTGTCAGCTTCCTCATGGGTGAATTGCCATCCTTGTAGTATGTGGAAGGGCCCTTTTTTTCATCTGAGCCTTTAAACCTTAAAAAAATTTCATTACTCTTAAGAACCTAAGTGTTTAGACCAGGACCTCTCTCTTTCCCCCATGTATGAAATTTAATCCAACTCCACAAAAATATATTGATTTTTTGCTCTGGCCATATAGTGGGAATATTCTGATTTTCAAAACACTGTGTGCCCCAAAAATCACTTGGAAGTTTTGTTAAAACACAAAGTGCTGGGTTCTACTCCCAGAGTTTCTGATTCAGAAGGTTTGGAGTGAGACCCAGAAATGGCATTCTTAACAAGTTTCCAGTGAATGCTAACGCTGCTGGTCTAGGAACCACAGTTTGAGATCTACCATCATAGAAGGCTAAAATATAGCTCTCGGTTTAAAAGATTTAGTATAAAATACAGTTAATATGAATACAAGGTAATTTGTATACCTGGCAGGTAATTAGTGTTCAATAAATAGCTGCTGAATTGATGAATAAATAAATGAATGAAAAAATGGAATGGAGACAGTATGCCAGGACAAGGAATAGGGGAATTTATTCTGGTTACAGGGCTTGCCATTTGAAGAAGCATCAAGCAAGGACCTAGTGGCATTGTGCTTTGAAGGTCAAATGGGATTTATAGAGAGAAATGGTTGACTGGAGGAGTTTCCAAGCTAAGAGGGCAGCATGGCAAAGGCACAGAGATGGGAATGGAGCTGTGCATGGTGGGGAGTGGTGTGGATGTGGGTATGTGTGACATTTCATATGCCCACACTCAAGCCTTGACCTCTAGCAGAAGCCACTTTGCTACTGACTGATTCTCCTTCCTCTACTTCCTAGAAAGAATCTACTTCTGCTTTTATTATTTCTTTCTCCTCTACCCTCAGTGTTCTTTCCTCTTTAGGAAATCTGAATATCCTTTATCTAAAGAGCTTTTGGATCTGGGGCAGGTGTTTTGGGGGCCACCATGCATCCATTTAGCCCATCTCTTATTTGGGGGCAGCTATAGTACAGGTACATGCATATGACCAAGACCCACATCAACCATGCTCTATAGCTTCTCTCTACCTTTCTATCTAAGGACTTTCAACGTTGAGAAACTGTGTCATCCCATATGTGGATCAGTCAGAAGGGTAGTGCAGTTTATATATTTGGGGCCATTACTAAACAGTGGGGGATAGGATTCAGTGGATGCTTCACCCAGCATCTTGTCCTTTGGAGGTGGGTTCCTCAGAGGGTCTGCCATGGTATTCAACCTAATTGCCACAGTGATAACCATGTCAAGAACACAAACTTTATTCATTATTGTTGTTGTTATTAGGTTATCCTCCCCTCTCTCACTCTACCTCTACCTCAACTCCATTTCCTAGGATCACCTCCTAAATAAACTACTTGCATTGTATCTTTGTTTCAGGAACCCAAACTGATATCTGCTCAAGGCAAACACACAGCACTGTCCTAGCTATGCTTTCTGCAAATGCTTGTCTGAAGAGGCAGGTGTAATTTCAAGAGCAATGGCCTTCCCTTTGGCAATGATGGATTTGCAGAAGACATATTAGACAGTTTCCCGTGAGACCACAAAGGCATGTACATCACTAAAGACAAAAAAGACTGTTCAGTTTGAATGAAAAATTTACTTACTTCACATTCACTCTTGATTTTTGTGACTTTGGTCTTATAGTTTCAAATGAGAGTCCCCTCCAGGATAATCCAGATGTTCAAAACCCCATCATCCCTCAAAGACATCCCAAATGATGTAAAACTTATGATGTTATAACTTAGGACATAAGAAAGTGAGGTACAAAGTACCTACTTTGCATCTGAAGTGGCAACCTTATGAACCTGAGAGACAGGACACATTGCCAACCATAGGGAAGCTCCAGAATCAGAAAGTCAACCATGTCTTCAGCTGGGTAGGGGAAGGGGCTAGAAACAACTAAAAGCCATTACAGGAATGGCTCCCAAAGCTTCATCTAGGATTAGTTCCAAGCATCTGATTTAAACTGGAAACCTGATTTTGTGAACCCTATCTGGATTTTTGTGGGGTTTTTTGAGGGTTTTTTTTTGTGGGTTTTTTTAGGTTTTTGTTTTTTGCAGAAGCACAAGCATATTTAGCAGCAAGCAAATTCCCCAATTCCCTTTCAAGAGGATGATAGCAGAGGCTTTTAATGGAGGGAAAATGAATGGTCACCAGCATGAATAGTTCATCATTCACTCCCCAGGCACCAGGAGATCAGCATATACAAATTACACTGATGTGGTGCCAAGAGGAGGCTGCCCAGAGTTTTCCAGGTAGGAGGTTCCGGAAAAGCACTTGAAATTCCAACCACCACATGATATGATTTGAAGACAGCTGGAAACCTCCATAGGCATTTGAGGATCTGAAAAAGCACTCTGAATTTCAGGTGTCTTTACTTTTTGCTAAAATCGCTGAAGATACACACTAGGGAATAACTGTATACTCTTTCAGCCCACATTCTGATCTGAATCAATTAGTGAAGTTCTTCCCTTCTCGTTAAAATTCTCAGAACTCTCCCTGTCCTCAAAAAAAAAAAATTTTAAATCCCTTTACTACGGGGTAGTATATGGTACAAATAAAAGACAATAAATCATAAGGTAAGAGAGTGAAAACTAGAATAGGTGGAAAAGAAGGTCACAAAAGAATTTCCTTTGTCCTAAATAAAGAGCTCAGTTATCTCAACATAAATAATTTATCCCCTGACCCCTCTCCTTTATTATTTGCAGACAACCTAATATTTCATAGCATAGTTTCACACACATTACACCAATTGATCCTGATATCTACCCACTAAAAATGGACAGGACAGATGTCTTCAACCCTATTTTAGGGATAATGGAATCATGTTTCAAAGAGTGAAATTACTTGCCCGAAGTCTTAGGGCTGATTAGTAACTTGGGACTGGAATCCAGGACTTGGGACTCTCAGTCTAGTGCTTTCTCTGCTACACCGCCTTTCCCAAGCCAATGACAGATGGGCCTTCAACAATTTCCCTAGAAAATCGCCCTCATTTGTGGGTAAGACATGCCTCAAAGTGAGCTCTGTAGTCTGTTGTATGTTGATCTATCCTCTGAGAACCATATCTTGATCAGACCACCTAGGCTTGAATCCTAGATCCTCCATTTGCTAGTTGCATGGCTTTGGGAAAGTTACGTACCATTGTTGAGTCATGCTTTTTCTATTTTTAAACCAGAATAAATACAGTCCTTTCCTGATGAGATGAGAAAATAAAGTAAAAAATTCAAGTAAGTCATCTTAACACAGACCTTGGGATTTCGTTGGTGCCATAAAAATGAGTTGCTATGATGAAGGTAATAACATTGATGGTGATTGTTATTATAAAACCCAACAGGAGCCAGTGAATTAGGCACCGTCTGTGAATTAGGCAAACTCTTATTTTGGCAACACATGCCTCTCTTTTGGGTTACCTTTTATATACACATATTTATTCAAACTTTATGTAATGCAGGTTTTATGGAAAAGGAAAACATAGGTAGATGTGAGTTGCTATGGAATTAGTTATGGGGGATATGTCAGTCCTGTAGATTTTTATTATCTTATTAAACAAATACACAAAAATATCACTATCTATATTTCAATGTTGATAGTATGTAGTCAATTAAGGGTGTTAATTCACCCAGTGTTTCAGGTCCAAAATATTACAATTAGAATGAAAAAGTACAAGATCAGATCAACATAATTTAATATATTTTAAGGAATATACAAAGAATTATACAGGGACACCTGGGTGGCTCAGTTGGTTGAATGTCTGTCTTTGGCTCAGATCATGATCTCAGGGTCCTGGATCCAGGCCCACCTCAGACTCCCTGTTCAGTGGGGATCCTGATTCTCCCTCTCCCTCTGCCCTTCCCCCCTGCTTATGCTTTCTCTCTCATGTACTCTCTCTCAAATAAATAAAGTATTTTTAAGAACAATTATATAAGATATATGTATAAAGGTATATATTTATAGAGAATAATAGTATTAAGCACAATAAATTATTCTCAAAAAACTTGAAATTTATTCCTTGGGTATATCTCAGTCCTAATTCAACGGTCATATCACTGATGTTGAGTCTTTTCATCCATCTCAGTGATGTGATGACCAAGAATGTACTTTTACAGTCGAGTGGGCTCATATATGGCTAAAAATTTGCCCTCCATGTCAAAACAATTATGTGAATTCTGAGATTCAAAACTCTCATTTCTAAAATTCCAAGGACATTGTACTTTTTTCTGTGAGCATGGCATGCTTCGATCAGGCTCTTTGAATTTAGAGGCTTAATAGTTTAGTTTAGCCTAAAGCAGCTACAGAAACAGAAATCTGTGAGTTAATATTTGTAAAGTACTTTGAAGTGTGGTTGGCAAATAGTAAATGCTATATAAGTGTTTGTTAAATAAATAAATCTCTTTGGAAACAATGACTGCCTTTTCAACAAACTGCTATTTAACTCTTCAAAATTCTACAATTTGTTTACCCTGAGACAATTTGCCAAAGAAAATGAGGACAGCCTCTATCCTGCACTTTGTTGAACATGTTAGCAGTTTTTCATGGCCTCCTGCATTTTCAACTCCAGTGTATCATATCAGTGACAATGTTCAACTTTATAAAGTCCTAGGAAATCTACCAAATTTGGATTTTGGCAGCTCTTATATTCCAAAATGTTAATGTCTGAAGGCTTGGCTTGGCTTACTTAGTTAACCATTTCAATGAATGTTTGCAATACATATGTTTAGCCATTTCACACACTGAAATAAATTAAATCTAGATACTTTGCTCTGTAGAAAATGGTATGGTTACCTGTCCAGCATTCATTTTATGCCATCCCCGTTGCATAGCAGAATGTGATTTTTCCAGAAGACTAACCCATCGCTAGCTCCAGAATGTATCCTAATGGGTCTAAGCCAATTAAGAGAATCTCATGCCTCTTGCCAAAGTGATCGAATTCAGAGAAGTTAAGAGAGAGGATGAAAACTTCTGTTCAAATAATTGTAGGAAGCCATGCTCTTCCCACCCCTGATGTAAACATAGAAGCATATATTCTGAGTTCTTGCTGGTGGCCATCTTGTGATCATAAGGAAGCCAGGCTGGGGATGAACTCAAAACATAGAGAATTGCTGAGAAACAGATGTAAGACCTCAGTTTAACTAAGGGCTAACTCCACTCTGGAGACCTTAATTTAACCAAAGCCTGCTCCACTTTGGAATTTTAGATTAGTGAACCATAAATCTAATTTGTGAATTGGTGTGAACTGGATGCATTTCAGTATTCAGATTTTGACAACAGAAATGATGAATTGGCTAAATTGAAGTAATAAAGGACCGTGATGAGGGTTGTTTTATCCATGACTGGAAAAGTGATAATCCTTTTTATTTAGATTCTCCAAAAAGTGAGTAAATCATGAACAAAGGAATAAGGCATGCAGAGAAATATCATCTAGACTTTGGTGATTTCCATCATCACATCACTCTGACTTGTCAAAGTGATAACTGATAAAATGGTAGCTACACATCAAATCCTTCCTTTTACATCAGTAATATCTACTAAATACCTCTGTTTTCTTGCTGAAAGAATATACAAATTCTGTATTACCAGAAGGGTAGGTCCCATCGATTTATGTGTGCCAGTTTGTTAGCTTAAAATTTTCACTCCAGTACCACTTTAGTGATATTCCCATATTAGAGGTATTCTGAACTAAAGAGAGCTATGTTTTCTGCCCCTGCCTTGGTGCAATTGCTTCACTAATGGGGATACACTAAAATTCAAAAGGGAGAGTAATTTGCATAAAACCACCAAGATAGTGGCAGTACAATGATAAAAGTTCAAAACTCTGCTTTCTTTACCCAGTGCTCTGTGCATACGCAATGAAAATAGAAATATATTGTTTCAGTTAACTATTGCTATGTAATGAATCACTTAAAAATTCAATTTCTTAAAATAATTATTTATTCTCATAAATCTGTGGGTTTGCTGGGATGCCTCTACCTCAGGAGGCAGATGTGTAGGCCTGCTCCACTTGTCTCTTATCTTCCTTGTGTTCTTCTCATGGAGATGGTAAGGGTGCAAAAGAGATCACCCAAGTGTATAGGTATATTTAAAGCCCCTCCTTATGTTGCATGTGGCAACTTCCCATTGGCCAACACAAGTCACATTATCAATTCCAAAGTCAAGGAGAAGGAATTGTAAAGTTACTGGCAACCTGGAAAAAATGGGATAACAGAATCTACTACAAATGTAAATAGACTGAGGAGTATTAAGTAAAAAAGAAAAAAAATGTACTTCCTAAAGTCAACCAAACACAAAAAAAGTTTGCTCTGAAGAGAAAAGCGGTCATTGTAGCTGTGGGTAATGAGTGCAAAGCAAACACCTCATCTGAATCAAGTTCATTTATTTAACTTGAGATGAGGATTAATTTTATAAATTTCTCATTAAATATTTAATAACAGCTCTCTCATCCAGGTAAATTAGTCTGTATATCACTAATGCCAATAAAACTCCAACCAGGCCCTATTTGAAAGGTATAGATTTGAACACAAACTTGTGTAAAAATAGGAGGCTTTACCAAAGGCAGATAAGCAAAATGTCCTTTTATCCAATCTTTAAGTCATACTGCAAGCAGAGTTTCAGATTTTATCAAGACCACTGAATTTACTATGGGTCAGAAATAAAATTGTACTTATGTTGCCCACATTTCCAAAATGCCACCCATTTCTAATACTCTAAGTAGTACCATTGCTCAGGAAGAAAGGGTTTATGACAGGACTATTCAAAGAACAAATGGCCAGCCCCCAAAATTTTGGTTAAGAGAAATGCAGTGGGGTCAAAGAAAGGAGGAGCAACAGGAATATAAGCTGAGTCATATGAAATATAAATTCCTCAAAGTGAGGACTACAAAAGCAACAGGCAGATCAGCAGTGGGGTGGTGCTCCTGGGCTACTCAGTACATAGCAGGGGGTTTTGAAAGGAGTACCTCTCGCCCCATGATCAATGGAAACTCTACCAGGAGCGGATGTAGAAAGAAACAATGATCATTTATCAGTTTTCCCACCATGGACAAGTAAAATAGAGTACAAGTCACATAGTAAAATTAGAATTTGGATTCAAGTCTGGAGGCTACTACAGGAAAAAGTCTTAACCCCCACTGCTTCACTAGCTGTGAGGTTTCCTGCAACCCACTTAGATTAACCAATGTAAGCCTTAGTTTGTCATCTGTAAAATGGAGAAATTAATAATACCTATCCCTTGGTGTTGTCCAGACAGCTAAATGGAGGTAATGTACATCAAGCAACTAGTAAGATGCCTAGCAAGTAGCAAAGGTTCTTATAGGAAGGAAACTTTATCATGCTGGGAGTGACCCAGTAATATCCAGTTCAAGATCCTCATGGTCATGATAGTGGATCACTAAAGGTCAGAGACAGAAAGTGGTGCCATAGACCACTTCATTTATTAATAACTGGGCTAGAATGAGATTATTATTTTCAACTGGTTTCTTTTTGTTTTTCTTTTTATGCTAAATCAATGATTTCAGCTTAAGGTTCCAGATCTGTAAAAGAGAAAAAGCACAGGCTTATAAGGTAGTTTCAGTATTTCTAAAAATCTGGAATTTGGGAATTTATTCATAAGCTATGGAAGAAAAATTTAAAAATTGACTTTCTTTGTTTTATACAAGCTCAGGATAGTACCATGGATGCTCTCATGCTGCCCAGAAGTCTGAAAAGATTCTTAAAAGATTCCAGAAACTATTGCAACATAACAAACTACCTCATCATAGGATTTTCTGGGACATGGACCTGACTCTGACCCAAGTCCAGAAGACATCCTATCTAAATAGAACCTACTCACTCAGACCCAAATGCAGAGAGACAGCTAAAATAAAGTTACCCATAACAATGAATGGTGTTTACTGCTATATTCTTACTTAATTTCATTATGTAGTAGCATTATAACAGAAGTAATGAGTTCTGCATTTTCATAATATTATGATAAACTTGGATGATTGGTCTAAATCTGGATTCATGCATTTAAAAACCAGTAATAACACAAATGGAACTAATTAAAAAGGATGCAGTTTAGTTAAAAAAAAATCTTTCAAAATACAAGTCTTTGGTAGCATTAAAAAGAAAAAAAATCCTGAAATTACTGTACTATATCAAGCTACTTCTTGCTACAAATTTACATTTTAGGGCTACAATTTTAAGATTTCAAAAGTGAACAGATCTCCAGGAACGAATACCTAAATTTGTCTTTTCCAGATTTGCTAAATTCATTTTTTATTCCAGTGTGGCAAAACCTATGAATCTCTTCTTGGAAGCCGTTTGGCCTTACCTGACTTGCTTTCTTGTAGGATTCATAAAGAAATACTAGGGAACCTTCGACAGATGAATGGATTAAGAAGATGTGGTATATTTATATACAATGGAATATTACTCAGCCATCAGAAGATATGAATACCCACCATTTGCTTAGAGGTGGACAAAACTGGGGGGTATTATGCTGAGTGAAGTAAGTCAATCGGAGAAGGACAATCATCATATGGTTTTATTCATACATGGAATATAAGAAATAGTGAAAGGGATTATAGGGGAAAGAAGGGGAACTGAGTGGGAAAAACTAGAGAGGGAGACAAACCATGAGAGACTTCTCACTCTGGGAAACAAACAAAGGGTTGCCAAAGGGGAGGTGGGTGGGGGGGATGGGGTAACTGGGTGACAGGCAATGAGGAGGATGCTGATGGGATGAGCACTGGGTGTTATACTATACGCTGGCAAATTGAATTTCAATTTTAAAAAGGTTTAAAAAAAAGAAGCACTAGGGAAGAGACATTGTGCCAATAAAAAGAAAATGTAGTAATCTGTTAAATATGAACCTCATAGGAAAACTGAAATAAACTAAAAAACCAAAAAATGAATCAAATTGCCTACCTTTTATCTAAAAGCTGTATGTCTCATGGAAAATCGAAGTTTCTGACAACATATTGGAGATTAGGAGTTACTACCCAACATATATGGTCAACTCTGTCATTTTTTCAGAAGAAAAGCTCTACATATTTGTTTGGCTGTGAGCAAATACAAGTTTTGTAGATTTTGACCATTTCAAATGTTCTACATTTTCTGTAACTTTACTCTCAACTTCTGATAGTTCACAGTAGACTTCTTTCTGAATTTCAAGACTTGTATCCAAAACCCTAAATCCCAAGAATATCCTACAATGAGTACCCAAGAAATGCTCCAAAGCATTTCCTTTAAAATGAGTTATTCCTTAGTATGTAAATGATGCAAAGGAAGGGAATTTACATTCAATAGGCATTTATTGCATTCCACACATCATCTTCTGCACATTAGGTATAGTATTTCAATATCTATCATCCATGATATCACTCTATTCCCTTTCAAGAAGGAAACTGGGGGATCCCTGGGTGGCTCAGTGGTTTAGCACCTGCCTTTGGCCCAGGGTACGATCCTGGAGACCCAGGATGGAGTCCCACATCAGCTTTCAGCATGGAGCCTGCTTCTCCCTCTGCCTGTGTCTCTGCCTCTCTCTCTCTCTCTCTCTCTCTCTCTCCCTCTCTCTCTCTCTCTCTCTATCATGAATAAATAAATAAAATATTTTTTAAAAAAAAGAAGGAAACTGAAGCTTAAAGAGACTGATTAGTCTAAGGGTAAGAGCTACAAGATGGCATACTGAAACAACCTGCCACAAGAGAAGAGACTCAAATTTGACTGTATTATCCTCACTTAATTGGATGCAGAGTTGCACTCAGTACACATGTTCAATGTATGAGACAAGTGACAGAAGCCCAACTTGAACTAATCCGAACAAAATAGGAGAATTTATTTAACTCCATAAACGAAGCCTAAGAGGACAGAATTGGGAGTGGCTTTTAGGAAGACCGGAATAAAGGTTGTGAACAAAGTTAAAACTCCTTTTCTTCTCTCTACACCGGCTTCTCCAGAGGGTGAAGGGCATGGTCCCAGGAACATCACTCTCAGATATAACAGTCATGCAATATAAGACTCATATTTAATTCATCTCACTTAATATTCACAATGGCCCTATAAAATAGGCACTATTGGTATGTCTATCTTCAAAAAAAAGATGTATTTCTTTTTTTTTTTTAGAGAGAGAGTGAGAGGGTGAGCATGTATGAGCCAGCCAGGAAGGGGCATGGGAGAAAGAAAGAATCTCAAGTAGACCCCCACTAAGTGGGGAGCCTGATCTCAAGACCCTGAGATCCTGACACAGGCTGAAACCGAGAGTGCTCAACCAACTGAGCCACCCCGGCACCCAACTATCTCTATCATATAGAAGGAAAAAATCTCGGAAAGGTTAAGTGACATGCCCAACGTCATCTAGCTGGGATTTCAATCTATGTCTGTTCAGTATTAAAGTTGATGTGCTTATCCACAAACAAATGCTACAAACGCTTTTGCAGGACTCAAAACTGAAGAGCCAGGGGGGAAAAAAACAGTAGAAGTAAATCTGGTTCTTCTTTTCCCTTTTCTCCAGTTACTATCTCCCTATTGCCTACAATCTTCTCCTCACCCTCTGCCATGTCTTTCCTTTAGGAATAAAGAAAAAGTCACTGAGATATTTTTCAAAAGTAAATTGCTAATAACTACAGACAATCGATTAACTCAAAACCTAAACACTACAAAAGGTAAGTGAGGGTTAATCAGCATTCATTCCTATTCAGTTATGGCCCATTTCAGTTGATGTTTATGAAGCAAGAGGGCAAAGAGGTGCCCGAGATAATTGCTCTGAAATATAATACCCAGATGATCAGCATCATAAAAGGCAGAATTCTTTTACAGAAATTAGTAGTTGCAGATCCTACATATTTCAGAATGTTGCAAGGAAATCTAAACCAAGCAGAGACTAGGGGAGCTCATCAACATCACTGAGTTCATGGACAGGATGGTTTGAACCTCAGAATAGTTACAAATGGAGGTTTCCCTACTTTGGACAGGAAGCCCTGTGCAGAAATGGGGGCAGAGAGAGACCAGTTGGTGACTCAAGCTCTGCCCTCAACAATTTGATTCATTTTCATCATTCATCTGTTTGGTTTTAGTGTCTTTGAGCCTAAAATTGTGCATTATGTCGTGCACTGAACCACTTTTTCCTGGGATATGCTACAGTCCAGGGTTGAGACTGTGGTATTACTGCCAAAGGACATATCTTAATTCTACTTAGTCTAATCTAAAGAGATGCTGATCATGACTTTTGGCAACTCCAATCAATCTGGGCAGGAAAAACTCTACATGCAACTCAGCACTCTATCTGCATAGAAGAGGTTTTATACCAGCAGAAGCCTGCTCCACAGCTCGTCATTCCACAGTTTAATGTTTTACCCCATTTTTTTTATAAGACCTGGTATGACATGATCCTACTAGAGTCTTCATGTTTAATTAGCTATGTTGTGTCCTTCAAACCAGATATGGAAATCATCTTGAGCCACATTGCATACATCATAATCTTGTCACTTTGTCCTTTTGGTCCTCTCTTCCACTGTCTCCCTAAACTTGTCTATAATGAAATTGGGGTTAGCTTCTCTTAAACAATCTTCTCCAATGTTATTTGAGTATTTTTCACAGTTCTTTTGTTTTGTTTTGTTTCACAGTTATTGAAGCAACCTCAACACAAGCATCAAATTTAACGCAAAGCATGGGACCTTTCAATGATACACCTCAGTGTGCCCAACAGTTTTATACCAGCCTATAACCCAGCAGACTGATTAATCAGTCTCTAAGGCCCCTTCCAATTGTAACATTCTATAATGTCATGGACACTACAGCAGTGACATTAAACATGTAGCATATGTCAGAAGAGGCTTGCTGCCATAAGTAGCAGTTAAAGGAATAGAACATGAGCAAAACTTTACAGAGTCCTACATAAGGGGCCAAATTGTTTCAGCTTTCCCAGTCTCAAATAACTACGTGATTCCAGTAGTAGCAACCAAAGGAAAGACATGGAGGTCTACGGCCCAGACATATATAACAAAACTCATATGTCTCTTGTGGCATTGAGATGATTTGGAGACTGAAAGAAAAATGCCTAGGGTCCCAAGTAGTTTTCTGTATTCATATATAATATGAAGGGAGTTCACCTATATTGACTTTCCTTGCAATGCATTGATAACCATGACTAACACTTTACTGAACTTTCTTGTTTTACTTCAGATAGTGAGGATGATGTTGGGGTTAGGATTGGAGGGTGGTGAGATGCTTTTGAAAAACAGCTAAGAACAAATAAACGCAAATCAATGCACTTCCTAAAAGGGCATGCCCCTCTACAATGCACTCATGGAAAGCTATTCTTTGGTATACATTTTTAATGCCAGTTTATTAACTACATTTTCTTTAAAAAGACTCATCTCTTTATATTGCATTTTATATTTATAAACAAAACAAAACAAGAAAAAAAAAACACATAAAAAGAACCAACTTGATTACCCAACTTAATGAGCCATCCAGGTTAGCAGGCTTCCCCATGAAACACTTTGGGCTTTTTCCAAAAACCAAAATGACCCACAAAGTCTTATGACCATGGAAAATGTTTATACACTGTGCCAACATCTTTGGGTAAAATTCTAAAAGAGAAGTTTCAAAGATGTTTTCATCTGTGATAACATCGGTTGCAACTAATTTATGGTCTCTCAAGATAAATATTTTGAAGGTGTCAATACTCATTAAGAAGTATAACTTAGAGCTTGTATGTTGTATGTTTATTATTTTTTATTTAGTCAAGGCCTATACTATTTATTCATCTTTATCACACTTTGTTTCAGAAATAACTGAAAAGGGCTTATAAGAAGAAATTATGCAAGAGATAGCAAAAATTAAAAGTGAAGTGAGAAGAGAATCAAAAAGAAAAACACATCAGAGACATAAACAAGGAAGAGAAAAGGCATTTAAAATGCACAGCATAGTGTGAGCCTGTGACCCACAATGTGGCTGGCAGCCAATGGGAAAAGGAAAACCAGGTCAGCTACACAATTCACAGTGTTCAGAAGAGAGGAAGCAAACCAACTGCTTGGGAAGAATTGTGTAATTTAGAGAGTTTCCTTTTTTCCCATTAGCCCAAACGCTGGGCCAGTCAAGCTTTTCCTCAGAAAACAGTTTTGAATCAATTCTATGTCACAGGTGACCAAGTGAATGAGGCCTCAAATTCTGCTCCTTATTGAATTACTCTATGGAATATGCGTATAATATTCATACCTTTAAAAATATTGAAGTATGTATAACAAGAATCTTGCCTTTATCAAAATAAGATTTTAAAATAAAATGCATAGTTTAGAATGGCATTAATTCCTACAAAGGAAAAATATATATATTTGTAAATGCTTCTTAAAGCTATTTAATTATTTTCAGTGCTGTATAGGATTGTTCTGTAATAAGTAATCACAATTTAAGAAATGTTATCACAAAATGTCTTTTATCAGAATAATTGATATGTCTCCTCTTTATGAAACATATTTAGTGGGGCAGCCCTGGTGGCTCAGCAGTTTAGCGCCTCCTTCAGCCCAGGGCCTGATCCTGGAGACCGGGGATTGAGTCCCACGTCGGGCTCCCTGCAGGGAACCTGCTTCTCCCTCTGCCTGTGTCTCTGCCTCTCTCTGTGTCTGTCTCTCATGAATAAATAAATAAAATCTTAAAAAAAAAAAAAGAAACATATTTAACTAGTTGACGTTTTAGTGATGACAGTATCTTCTCACATTTCTCTGAAAGTATTTATTATACTCACATATAAGTTTGAAGAGGCTTATACAAGGATCATTTTTGCATACTACCTACAATAATGGAAAATTGGAAGTAGTATTCCGATGCCTTCAACAAGATAATGGTTAGATAAGGTGTGGCACATTTTAGAATATGATACATGTATTTAAAATAACAAGGTATTGACTTGCTATTGACTCTCAATTGACTCACGAGAAAATTCTAAAACTTGTGTTTCTTTTTCTGTGTGCTCTATTAATTCTGAACATTTGTGTTCATTCTTCCATTTGTTGGTTGTGCTGGCTTTCTTTCATGATGTTAGCTTTTCCAAACTATTTAGTGATTCTTGGTAGTACACGCATTCTTGACTTTGAGATGCTTTATTAGCCTTCCTATGAGTACTGGATTTATCATTGTTCATTGTGAGGAAAGAAGAATGTGCTGCCTGGCAGGGAAGACTTGCCATTTGTCTTTTTACCTTTGGGACCCTCTCCTCCATGAGATGTCAGCAGCTACCCTGGACACTGGCCTTTCTCTCAGGCCCAAGTGGCCCTACTTATCACTTCTACTAGTAACCATACATTTCTGCCATCTACTGTTTGACAAGATTTGGAGGAGGGAATAACACTGGGCCTCCTGGCTTCTCCACCTGTGGCACCCCACACAGTCATTCTGAGGATTATTCTTCCTTCTCCTCTATCTACCTCTCCTGACTTTGAACCTCTCTTGAAACTGATCCTGCACTCTGTTGATGTTGTATTCCATAGGTTTCCCGTTTCAATCCAATCCTCTATCTAGAGGATTCCTTCTGATTTCCATCATTGTTATGGATTTGTTTTTAAATATTATGTTTCATGTCATTTCTAGGAATTTGGAGTGGGAATGGGAGACAGGTGTGTGTGCTCAGCTCATTCTCATAATCCAATCTCCACAGGTGGATTGTGGAAACACTGTGTTCAGTCCTCTCCTGCACTCACCTACATAAAAATACAATTGGGATTTCCATGAGGATTAGGTTGGCAGAACAGACTTAATTAAGGAGAATTTACATTCTTACAATAGTAATTTCCCCAATACATGAACAGAAATTTCTTTGTCTATATATATATTTTTTTTTTAAATTTTTATTTATTTATGATAGTCACAGAGAGAGAGAGAGAGAGACAGAGACACAGGCAGAGGGAGAAGCAGGCTCCATGCACCGGGAGCCTGACGTGGGATTCGATCCCGGATCTCCAGGATCGCGCCCTGGGCCAAAGACAGGCGCCAAACCGCTGCGCCACCCAGGGATCCCTATATATATTTTTTATATAGAATGTTATTCTGTTCACATAAGTCTTAGAAACTTATTACTTATTCCTAGGTAGTTTATGCTTTTGTTGCTATTGTGAATGGTATTTTCTTTTCCATTAAAATTTCTAACTAGTTCCTGCTGGTATATTAAGAAAGCTATTGATTTTTATATATTCATTTTGTAACTGACCACCTTGCTCAGCATTTTTATTTTTTTCTAATAGTTTTTCAATAGATTCTCTTAGGCTTGCCAGGGAGATAATCATAAGACAATGTGCAATATGTGTACCAGTATTTTCACTTCAATATTGTTTGTAATGGAAAAAAAGTAGAAAATAATATGAATCTCCATCAATAGAGAAATAAGAAATAGAATAAGTTATAATGCATAGTGATGATAAAGCACATGTAACCTTTGAAAATAAACATATCTAGAAAGAAATCCACATATGAAAAAAGAAAAAAGAATATAAGATAGCATAAATATTTAATCAAATTTCCTCATTCCTACAAAAAACTCCTTGTGTATTTTTGGGTATAGAAAGTAAGGGAGGGAAGGAGGGAGGATAGAGAGAGAATGATAGAAAGAGACAATAAGATAGAGAGAGAGAGAAAAAAAAACTAAATGTTTAAAATAGCTGTCTCCAAGTGGGGTGCCTTGGTGTGGGTTTTTTCCTTCTTTTTTTTAAATTGTATTTATTTTTTCATGAGAGACAGAGAGAGAGAGGCAGAGACACAGGCAGAGGGAGAAGCAGGCTTCCCACAGGGAGCTCAATACAGGACTGAATCCCAGGACCTTGGGATTACAACCTGAGCCGAAGGCAGAAAGTCCACCACTGAGCCACCTAGGCGTCCCAAGGGTATTTTTCCTTCTTCTAAAAGACCTGTAATAACAACATATTACTTTTGTATAAAAGTTATTTTCAAATGCACATTACTAGTGGCTCATTATCATTCACAACATTTTCTGGGGTGAACTACACTCTTCAGCTGACCAGCCACCCTGATCTAGCCTACATAGAGGCAGGATCTGTGAAAAGATGAATGAGTAAGCTAGCCAAATGTGGCTCTTTTGTTGAAGTGGAGAACATAAGAGAGAATGGTAATGGGAGATTCTCAGGGTCATAAAAGGGAAGAGCTAAACAGAGTGTAGGTTAAGGAATCAGTTTGTGAAGTCTTACTGTAAAGTCACATCCAATATGAAATAAGTCCAGATAGGTTGATAAAGCCAAGGGAATCTTAAAATCCAAAAAATACCAAGTATGTTTCACTTAAATTATTTATGCCATGTCAACACAGTCTGGTGCAAGTCTTAAAATAAAATTTTGATGGAAGAATATAACTAATTGTAAACTCTAGGATATTAGTTTATGTAAAGTTCTCTGCTTTTAGAAATGAGCCAGATAATATGAGTAAACATACCCCTAAAAGGTATTATTCATACACTGGATATTAATCTTTATCTATACCTACAATTCTATAACATAAATATGAAAAGATCTCAGATAATCAAATATTTGCCTTTATTAGAGTTAAACTTAAAAGATCACAAAATCACAGACTCTCGTGATTAGAAAGTGCTTATTGCTTGTTGGATGTAGTCAAAGCCAGGTAAAGTTAGAATCTTTCTATAAGACCCTCACATATTGGGGATCCCTGGGTGGCTCAGCAGTTTGGAGCCTGCCTTCAGCCCAGGGCGTGATCCTGGAGTCCCAGGATTGAGTCCCGCATGGGGCTCCCTGCATGGAACTTGCCTCTCCCTCTGCCTGTGTCTCTGTCTGTCTGTCTGTCTGCCTCTCTCTCTGTCTCATGAATAAATAAATAAAATCTTAAAAAAAAAAGACCCTCACATATGGTCATTTAGAGAAAGTCAAAATCTCTGCCATGGTAGAAAAACTACTCTTTCGTCAATGTAAGGAATGTCAGTAAGCATGCTGTAAGGAAAAAGAAGACATTCATTGATTGCACTGTCATAAGGGCTTTATATACAACACCTCATTGCATCTTTACAATAGACCTCTAAGGTACGGATCATTATATCTGCCTACAGTAGGAAAAGAAAAGTTGGCAATAAGAAAGGATAGAGCGTGGGGATTTTTTTAAAAATTGCCCTTTTATGTGATTCTGTTTCTGCTGCAAAAGGAAAAGTGGGTGGGCAACCAACAGGGCTAAATAAATAACATTGAGGAAACAAGCCCATGATGACTCCAGCCAGACAAGTTTACTAATGGTCCCAGGCATTTGCCTGCCAGACTTTTATCTTTGTATCATGTTGTTATTAAGTACTTTGTGAGGAATGGCCATTTGCTACTTCTCTAGAAATCTAAATTTCACCAAAGATTTCAGTTACAGTTCACCTCTAGCCTATTGATCTCTTTCTTTGTAGTAGCAGTTCCCACATAAGGCTAACTTGACATCTGACTAAAGTCCTTGTATCAGATACAAACCCCATTTACTGCCTACCTCTCAAACTATCCTACCATGACCAGGAGCTGACCAGTCACTCATTCTGGAAATGTTAACCCTCCCCATGGGTTACTGCCATGCATTTGGCCCAAGTGGCAACAACCCTGGAGTATCTGGCTCTCCACCATTTTTGGACTTATGTGAAACCCCACTCTGGAGATGAGAAGAGCTGCCATTCCAAGAAGACACCAAAGAGGTCACATTATGCAATTCAGGGGCATGGGGAAGTTAACTTCCCATGAGATGAATTTGAACCAACGAGAAACAGAGATGGGTAAATTAGCTTCACCTCCTTTATGTCTCTTATAGACTTTCCTGAGCCAGACTTTCTCCAAACTAAATAATTTTTTGCCTTTCTCTTTACCTCACTCTCCCACCCTAGACTATATCTCCTTAATAAAGTACTTTAACCCTTGCCTCAAGCCTTTTAGAACTCAGGCTATGACAGACTCACAGACAGGATGGGATACACGTCTTTCTGGACCACCAGTCATTTGTTCCATCTAGTGTAGAACATTATTGTTTTAGCTCCACTGTTGAAACTTGCATAAGGTATACATAAATGAGTACATATTTTCAGGCCACTTTTGGGGAAGATTTAATTTTGTTTGGGGACACCTCAACAGCATAAATCATTAAACTGGATATAAATATTTACCTATAAAAATCTAAAACTATTCTATAATATGAAAAATCAATAAAGCATATAATAATACTTCGCTGCAGAGGCAACATCAAAATCTTCCTGCATGTGTATCACTTGCTGACATGCTGACATTTAAACTAATCCATGGGTACCACCTTACTTCATCGAATCAGGATTCAGAAGCACTCTGAGCCCCTAGAGTTACTTGTTAATATCAGCCATCAGAACTCAGTAACTAACTTTTGACAGGTGTATAGAATTTGGAAGCTATAGAAATCTACTAAAAAAGTAAATTTGCCATGGAGAATGACTAATAGTCAAATAATCATAAAAATGACCATAGAGGAAATGTGATAAGGGTGGAAAAGTTCAATCAAATTAGGCAAAAATTATTTTTAGTTGGTTGGCTTTAGGATGAATTTTGTGTCTTGTGTGACATTTGCCTGAGCTCTTACACCTAGAAACAATCTCCTTTACCTTCCTGAGTTCCATTGCCCTATGACCTGTGTTATTTACCGAGAATTGTTGCCAAGCTTTTGTCCATGCTTTCCCATCTGCCTGACATCCTTCCTTATCTGGTGGTCTTCTGCCTTCTTCTAACTTAGTTCCTGTGTTACCTCCTTTAAGGGTCTTTTTGCACCACTAGACAGAGATTGACACACTATATCCCATGGGCCAAATCTGGTTATTGCATAGCCCATGATCTAAGAATAATTTCTACAGTTGAAATTTATAATCAATCTAACAATAAGGAACACTAACTTTGAATCCTAATTAAGTGAAATGTTATTCAACCTTAACAAAACAAAACAAAATGGTAAAAGAATTCCATTCTCCTCATTAAAAAATCTGCAATTAAAAAAAATTGTATGTGATTATTATTAATGATTTTCGAAATATCTCAATAAAAATTACGGACATTTCTTTTCTCTCGTTGTATACATACCTATATAAGATCTTGATTTTGTCTCTTGACCTACAAAGCCAAATATATTTACTATCTTTATAGAGAAAAATCTGTCAACCCCTGCACTAGAGTCATGGAGCCCAAGGCAGCCAGAAAAATTTCCTAAACAATGCACAGAGAAGGGAAAGGAGTTGCCCTTCCCATTTCCCAGCAGCATTAGGCCTGCGCCAATCCTCTGGGCTGTGCTCTACTCTTTCCCAAGTCACAGCTCAACAGACATTTGTTAAGTGACTGGAAATAAGCAGGATTTCTCAGAGAACCTATACATCAGTGTGCCCAATCTCCATCAAATATAGCTTTCCCCTCCTGCCTTTTGCTCTTTGTTTAATTTAATGGAAATCCAATGCTTGGATGAAATTCAAACTCCACTGTCTCCAGCAAGTGCTCGAGGATGTTATGTGAGAAGCAGTTGTGAAGACCGAGTGTGATCAGTTAAATGTGAGCAGAGCTGAAAGCCTGGAAAGAATTCTATAGCCTAATAATGGTTTATTAAAAAGCCCTGGCAAGGCTGCCCTGGATTGACAGTTGGCCCTCACCTTTCTCTTCCTTTTGAAACAGCTCAGTAAAGCCAATCTGCCTCTGCCTGAGACCTGCCATTCCACACTGCAGAACTTCACCAGGGCACAGTGTTTACACTAGAATTCGATTCATCATATTTACAAAAAGGTCAGACACAACTGAACAGCCTGCCTGGAGATTTTATTTAAATCTACTGTATTTTTTTTAAAGGCTTTAAAAAAACAAAAACATTCAGCCTGTGCTTGGATTGAAGGAACCATTTGATTTGGGTGATTTGTGTTTCAAAGGTCATCAGCTATAAGAAACTCAGTCAGATCCTGGGATGAGAGGAGTTGAGAGCTGACAAATAGTGGGACAATTTTCCCTCTGTGTTCATGAAGGCTTATTCAAAGGCATTGTTTGTACACACTTCCAGAATATCCACCCTTTTAGCAGTTGTGTTTGGGGAAATTAGAATCCCAGTTCAAATGTCTTAATGAATCAATTGAAGTTCAAAGAAATTAGGTAGGCAGGTAGGTAGGTAGGTATATCAACAGATAGATAAAAGGACAGATAGGCAGGTGGTAAATGATAGATAATTGATATAGCTGAAAAAACATGACTCTAAGCAATTGCTTGATGATATGGGTCATATATTATCCTAAGTTCAGAGAAAGGATATACAGACACACACTCTGTGCTTAATTTATGGGGAATTTTTTTACAAAGAATGTTCATATTACATTGTTGGTTGACTAAGGGGTTCTTTGTCTATATTCCTAACTGCATTCATGTGACACGCAACTTATTATGCATTGTTGCCTGCAGTAGGAGCTTGTGAGGGCAAAGGCATGGTGGTCATGTTTGTTGGAATTATTTCTTGAAACAGCTTCTTTCCTTCCAATCCATTCAGGTAAATTCTGCACAAATGAAGCTCTCAATTAGCCACAAAAAATATTCCTAGTGTTGATTTGAAAACAAAATCAAAGATCCAGGACACTTTTGACATTTTAAGAAATAAAGAATCCTATCGTAAGAATGAAAGAAACATGTATTTCACTAATGTGTCAAAGGAAGAATGAGGTACCTGTAGAACTGACATAAGTTGGAGAAAGGGGGTAAAACAAGAGGAAGGAAAAACAAGAGTATATCTCTCATTTAGCATTTTCCAGCATTTTCTAGGATCCATATCTAATACACTTTTGTTTTCAGAATAGCATTGCGGCAGGCAGAAGTCGAAATCAGTGCAGAGGCCAAACTTTACCTTTAGACAATCTGGCTTGAATCCCAATTCTGCTACCATGTCATTCTCTGAACCTCAGCTTCCACAAATATAGTGTGATTCTGTGACCTGCCTCATTTGTTTATTGTAACGATTAAGTGAGATAATCTGTGTAAACATTTCACCAAGGTGCCTGAGTTTGATAAACCCTCTACAAAATCTAATGAGATAGTCAGAAAGCAAGTGCAAGTTCACACAGGTGCTGTTGGGACCTTGACCTTCCCTATATGATCTTATCTTCACTTAGAATCATGAAACTAAAGAGGCCTCGTGATTCTTAAATTTGACTTCACATCTGAATCATCTGCACAACTTTCTATTTTAAAAATCTAGATGTTTAAACCCTTTCAAACATCTATCCCATTAAATTCTCTGGTATGGATTCCTGACATTGGCATGTTTAAAAAAATAGCTCCCAGGTGATACTGGTAAACATCCATGTATGTGACCTTCTGATATAATCTAACTTCCCATCCCTTCTTCAAAATCCCTGCTCTAATACCTTCAGGGTCCTGCAGTGCTCTCAGGTAGACAGAATTTTCTCCAGTGCCATTTCAATAGTTGGATAATGTTTTCTATAGGGCCCCAAAATCTTATAATTTCTAACCTTCATCTTATTTATTAGTAGGAGACAACTTTTCTTATGTAATAACTTCTCCAAAATCTTATGGAAGCCATTTACCAATCCTGCTGTACGTTTTTTGTCTTCTCTGTCTTCTTCAAATATTTCTCCTAGGACACAGTTTCTAAACCATCTCAACATCATCTTCCTCCCCATTTTAAACACTAGCTCAATCATAATATTCCCCTTAAAAATCATACTAGAACATAATAGATATTCTACATGGCCTCATTAGCATAAATAATCACTTTCGTGATCTCTCACTAAGCAGTCTGTTTTGTTAGCTTCTATCTTTTAGTTACCTCATATTGTTCAGGCTGTGGTCCATTTCAACCACTGATGTTCTTCAGAAACTGCTAGTAAACCAAATCTTCCTTATTTTTACATCCATGTTTAACTTTCTTAGAAAAATTAAAGACCGTGTATTCATCACTCCTAAAATTCTTTTTGGAGATTTTGGAATCATCATTCCAATTTGTTGGGGCAAAAGTAGAATTTTTATTAGAATCAATATATGTCATTCTTCCTTGCTTTGCATCATCTCATTTAGCCTTTGGGGGGAAAAAAAAAAACAACTAGTACCAAGGGTTGAATCCTGTGGAAGTCCACTAGAGATCTCCAGATGGGTGAACATAAGTCCACAAAACCAGCTACAAGTGATGCCACTGAATGCTTTCCGGACCTCAAGAAAAATTGTAGTTGGAGAGCTCCTTGGATCTCCCATCCTCATAAAGGTATCTATAAAGGAACTAAAGATAGCTTGAGCTATCTTCCTTTTAATGAAATACACAGGTGGCTATGGATCCTTGCCTTTTCTAAACATACATAAACAATTTAATGATCTATTTCAGAATGTTGCATGGTTGTAAATGTCAAGATTGCCAGTTTATATCAACCAGAAGCTAGCCTTTGTGAGAATAATGGAATTATTTGACTGTCTCCGTTTTTTGGAACTTATTTATGAGCCCTCAGAGGTTATTGACAATGATGCTGAGACTCAGAAATCACATTTCTAAGTTTTGTTAGCATTGTAGAGGCATGGTTCTTTCCTCAGATGCTTGAATTCTTTTAAATTTACTGAATCTTCTTTTACTCACTTGTCATATTTCTTCAGCCACACTATGCTTTATTTTGATTTTAGTTTTCCTCTGTTCAGTCAGAGAATGCTTTCCATTTCAAGACAATGGAAACAAAAATATAAATTGTGGATTCTCTCTTCTTTTTATCATGTTAACACAAATCTTTCATTCAGGTTGCAGGCTTGATACTTCCCCCGATGTAGGGACTTATAAAGATCAATGAAACAGCTTTCTGAGCCACTGTACTTCAGAGAATGTTCCTCCACACATAATCTTCACTGAACTGTGCCCTTTCACAGGCAGCCTTGACCATTTGACATTTGAGGACAGATAATTCTTTGTTAGAGGGTAGAGGGAATGTCCTATACGTAGGATGTTCAGCAGCATCCCTGGCCTCTGTCCACTAGATGCCAGTAGCATGCACCTCCTACCCCTTAGTTACCATAATTTGAAAGTATCTTCAGATATTGCCCCTAGTTGACATTCTAGTTTTTGTAAATTTTCAAAATCATATATCAACACTGTTAGATTATACTTAACCTTCCTTGATGCCTGTTGGCATCTCTAGGCTAGTTCATATTTATATTTGCTTTTAATACTTCCATGCAGTTGGATTGCAGGTGGCCATACCAGGAAACTTCCATGGAGGACCCAAACTCCAACGTTTATAGTTCTAGAAATTCTTTTTCACATCTGACATCTCCCTTATTTCATTTGCAAATCTGCCATTTTTTAATCCATCAAAGAAAAAGTGAACACCTTTCTTCCCTCAGGGCTTCTCAGATTACAAGATTCAGACTCAAAATAGTGAAATCATGAGATAATATTCTGATGTTCTTGCTGCTTCTAATTCCAATACCTATGCTTACTCTGGGAATGGAAGAAACCAACCAGTTTGCTTTGGGCTATTCTTTGCAGCCCTTTCCAAGAAATACTTATTTATACCAGAGATAATCTTTTTCCCTTGTTTATTTCTAGCTACTTTCCAACAAAGTCCCCCCCCCCTTAACTAGTGTACACTAGATGTACTTTTAGTGATGTGTCCTTGTAATAAAGTCATCTGAGCAAAATTCAGAGGGGAGAAAACTTTCAAATCTTTTGAGGAAAAAGAAAACAATCCACAAGAAGAAAGGCAACACTGTTTTTTTAGAAATAGCCTGCTGTGGTAAAAAGAAATGCACAGAAAAGGACAACTGTCTGATTCAAAGGGAATGTAAAAGTCAGAATTCCTGCCAATATAGAAGGACAGAAGTGCAAACACTGAATAGGCAAAGTCTCTGTCTATGCACAAAGAATTTCTTGTCTCACTCTGCTCAGAAACACAAGCTAATGGATATTTTGCACATATTTTCCACCTAAAGTTAATGGCTCTCTAATATTAATTTGAATTTATGTTCCCAACACAAGTTCTTTCCAAGAGATTCTTGGGAAGCTCCCTGGGACAACATCCCCTCACTCCCTAGAGTATGTTCGACATCTGCCAGTAGTTAGTGAACCAAAGGTTTTCAGATTTCAGTGTGCTTAAGGGTCAACAGGAGAGGGGTGTTGGTGGCTCAATCAGTTAAGTATCTACCTTTGGCTCAGGTCATGATCTCAGGATCCTAGGATCAAGTCAGGTGTGCGTGTGTTCTCTCCTCTGCCCCTCCCCTATTTGTGCATGTTGTGCGTGTGTGTGTGTTCTCTCTCTCTCACTTGCTCTATCTCTCCCTCTCTCAAATAAATAAATGAAATCTTAAAAAAAAAAAAAGAATCAATAGGAGAGCTTATTTCAAAATGTAGCATCTTGGCACCTGCCCACTAGAGATTCATCATGTGGGCTGGGGCCCAGAAATTCAAACTTCTTTAATAAGTAACACAGGTGGTTCTGATGCATAACTGAAAAACACCATCCCAGGTGGGCCAGAGTGAAATTGGAAAAACCCTGATACTGGAGCCTGGTCATGTGGGTGCAAAATGTGTTTTATCATGGCATTCAATACTTCTCTCCTCCAGGAAAGAATTGGCAGATCAGCAAAAGAAAATAGTGTTACAAGAGCTTGTATGCAAACTGTTCCAAAAAGAGAAGAAACATTATAAATGACTTGTTATTCACCAAAAAAAATGTGTCTAGAAAAAATATGCTGTTAGACCGTTAAGCTTAATTTTCTGTATAAATTAAGATTTCTTTCCTCTAAGAAAAATTAGGCCACAAGTACATATTTCGTCTCCCTTAATAAACCATGAAGTTTGCATATGTGGGTGAATGTGCAAATGCCTCACCAATATTCTCCATAAAAGCTGTTCATCTGTGAGCCCAGTGAGACAGCCAAGCCCCTGCAGACCTAAGCTGGGACCTAGCTGTCTGACCCAAGGATGGCTGTGCTCCTAATCGATGATCGAGAACAGTCCCCTGACACTTCTGCTTCTGTGTCTAGGCAAGACAAACTGCAGGTTGTCCACCAGCTGACTTTCATTTCTCTATAAACCTTATATTTAAGTCTGAGAGACATCCTACACAAGCAAAAGTTCTCTTTTCCAAGGTATGTGGAGCAGATGGCATTTAGTGGAGGTCATAATAACATCATCACTATTTGAACCCAAACTGACATTGCTTTTACTCTTGTTCTACCAAAATAAACAAGAGAACACAAATGAGATTTTTTTCTTTTATTAATTAATAATATACAGGAACAAAAGCACACAGCTTGTAAGTACTCAGATGCATGAATTTTCACAAAGTTGAACACACTTCTCTAACCATCCTCCAGACCTAGATACAAAATTATCACAGAATCCCACAAATCTCCTCCCATATTTTGTCAGTCAATTCATCTTCCAGGATAGGGGCAAAGGTGTGATTTTTCCTTATTTGAGGCCCTTATTAAATGTAGTAATTTTTTTTTACAGATTTTATTTATTTATTTGAGAGAGAGAGTGAGAAAGAGCATGATTGGGGAGGAGGGGCAAAGGCAGAGGGAGAAGCAGATTCCCTGCTACGCAGGAGTCCTGGGCTCGACCCCAGGACTCCGGGATGACCTGAGTGAGCTGAAGGTAGACTCTTAACTGACTGAGTCACCGAGGCACCCTTAAGTGAAGTAATATTGTATGTGCTCTTTTGTGTCCGGTATCTCTCAAAACAAGTATTTTAATTTATGAATGCCCCCTGTTCTCCTGAGATACGGGCATTTATCAAACATCTGTAAGAATCCTTAAAAAGTATTCAATGGAGCAAAGTAATTGATCTCCTGAGAAAACTCAAATCAAGCAGCGGCCCATAGCATGAAATGAGCAGATATTCACCATAGAAATCATTGGTCTCTTCCCATCAGACAAAAAATTCATACAAAATGCCTACTGTGTGCCCCCCCCACTGGGTTGCCAGCTCCACTTTAACTCTGTGAGGCAGGAAGTCATGGCCCATCCAGAAAGCACTCAGAATGTACCTGGAGAGGTTAAGACACAAAAGAAAGAAAGAAAACTCAAGATGTGTGCATATATTTACAGCACTGTGCTGTGTGTTTTAGACAATTAGAGAGAATAATGAATAGGTGCTACCTGAGTTACAGATACTAATTTCTTGAGTGACAGGCAGTAACTGCAAAGTGAGTTATGGAAGAAGGATCCCCATGCATGGTTGTCACTAAGGGAAGGGCTCACAGGAGAGATGACATTGTGTCCTTTTTATTGCAGATATGGCTACAAAATTTGTGTTATTAATGTCACTAGGGTAGGAGCAGGCAGCTCTAGAGGGAGATAAGGACTAAGCCAAGGTGGGGGAAAAAAAGAAAATAGGTAACCTGGAAATAGGACCCTATTCATCAAAAAACAGAGACATCAGTGTTTAAGAATCAGTGATGGTTTGCCTCTGAAGCACTTTTCCCTCCTCAGGGAAACTCAGCACCTTTTTATGGAATCACCGTTACTTGAGCCAAGGATAGAGATTCCATAATTGAATTTCATGTCTTAGCAATAGTACTCGCTGCCAGATAAGAATTTGCCCTATATAGTACCAAAGATTTCCTTCGGAGTTGGCAATAGGCAAAAAAAAATTTTAAAAAATAAAATAAAATAAACTATCATTGATTGGGTGGCAGGAAGCCTCCTGTATATATGTTAGCTATAATCTTCACCACATCCTAAAAGGCAAATTTATCAAAACAAAGATTCAGAGGGCTCCAACTCATTTCATAGAATTGAGTAGCTTGTAAGGGGAATCGCCTGGATTTGATCCCAGGTCTATCTAGATACAGAAATAACCTAGAGCAGAGAGTAATCCCTTTTAGTTGGAGTGCTGCTATTGATCACAATGGCCCAATATAATCGATGAGTATGTGGTATTTTCTATCCTATAAATTCTTTCTTTGGATTGCTCTCAATAGTCTCACAAGTAGATTTGTCTGCATCTGACCCTCACAATGACCATACTGAGTAAGCAAAACCAATCTTAGCCTATGTCACAGGGGAGCTCAGCTAGATTGTAAGTGGGAGGCCACAACTGAAGGCCAAATCTCCTGATTGCATTATCAGTATTGTTTCCACAGAAGAGAAATGTGCAACGTTAGTACTTCTGTATGGATGCGGAAGATAAGCCACAGTATGGTCTTGAGGCCAGGGGTGAAATAAAAATCCATGATATATTTACTGATAAAGTATCTTTGTAACACTATAGCTCAGAATGCCCTTCTTAAAAGAGACCTGGAGAGGGGATAAGACTCAAACAGTCCTGATGATTATTTATTTCATCACCATCCCAGCCTTGTTCAGCACATAGAAACTTCTACAGAAATGGCTTTGCCTGCATCTGTCTGAGAATAAGAGAAGCAGAGGAAGGTTAAACATGCAAATGATGCTACAAAATTCATGACTGTGGTTGCATCTGATTCCCAGCCCGCAGCTCTAGGGGGGCACCTGGCCACCCTGGATAATGGAAAGTAAGCATGAGAAGAAGCTGGCAGGCTGTCCCAGAAAATATGCCACCCTTGGGCACCCTGCCTGAGAAGGAATCCGGCAACACAGCCAGATGATTTAAATGCTTAGCTGCTAACCTCAGCCTGAAGGAGCTTTGTGTTGGCAGCCTTCACTAAGAATCTCAGGCTTAGCAAATGCGCCCAGGCATCCCATACCACTAAGAGTCACAGGAAAAGAGCTTCTCAGGATACTCTAGGCCAGACAAGCCCCTCCACCTCAGAGACACACATGAAAACAGTTTCCCCCGCAAGTGAGATGTCATCAAAGTCAAATAAACATACGTCCTTGAGGATTCTCAGTTCCCCCCCCACCCCCCACCAACAGGCTTTCTCTACTTGCTGCTAAAGGTCTCCCTAGATTCCCAGGATGGCTTTTGACTTTGTCTGTGCATGTACCTCCTCCCTTTGGTGTGTTTTACATACCAAGGGCCAGCAGGTGTCTTTAGGACTACTCTCAGGCTACTGGAAGGGAGAGCCTAAAGCACCTCGAAATTCATTTGCCCCCTTGAAGAGCCCTTAATCAATGCCTAACATGTATCAGTGTATGAAAGACCCACCCCATTTGCCCCAGCCCCAGAACAAGTCTGTTTGTGCTAGGATGCCACAAAAATTTCTATTGAACAGTTCTTTTGCCTTAAGTTTGTATGTAAATTCCATTTAGTTGACATACACTGCTATATTAGTTTCAGGTGTACTATATAGTGATTCAACACTCCCATACAATACCTGGTGCTCATCACAACAAGAGCACTCTTGAATCCCCCTCACCTATTTCCCCCATCCTCCTCCCCTCTGGTTTGTTCTCTATAGTTAATAGTCCATTTCCTGGCTTGCTTCTCTCTTTTTTCCCCTCTTTGCTCATTTGTTTTGTTTCTTAAATTCCACATACGAGTGAAATCAAATGGTATTTGTTTCTGACTGACTTGACATAACATAATACTCTAGCTCCATCCACATCCTTGCAGATGGCAAGATTTCATTCTTTTTTCATTCTTTTTTATGGCTGAGTAAATTCCTGTGTGTGTGTGTGTGTGTGTGTGCATGTATGTGTATCACATCTGCTTTATTCCTTCATCAGTCGATGGACACTAGAGCTGTTTCATAATTTGGTTATTGTATTCATTGTTATAAATATCAGAGTGCATATGTCCCTTTGAATCAGTATTTTGTATCCTCTGGGTAAATATCTAGTAGTGCAATGCTTGATGGGAAGGTCGTTCTATTTTTAACGTTTTGAGGAAGTTTCATACTGTTCTTGAGTGGTTGCACCAGCTTGCATTCCCACCAACAGTGTAAGAGCCTTCCCCTTTCTCCACATCTTCTCTAATACTTGTTTCTTGTGTTGTTGATTTTAGCCATTCTGACAAGTGTGAGGTGGTATCTCATCATAGTTTTGATTTGTATTTCCCTAATGATCGATGATATTGGCATCTTTTCATGTGTCTGTTGGCCATCTGGATGTCTTCTATGGAAAATGTCTATTCACGTCTTCTCCCCATTTTTTAATTGGATTATTGATTTTGGGGGTGTTGAGTTTTATAAGCTCTTTATATATTTTGGATACTAATCCTTTATCAGATAGGTCATTTGCAAATATCTTCTCCCATTCTGTAGGTTGCCTTTCAATTTCATTGTTTCCTTTACTGTGCAAAAGCCTTTTATTTTGATGAAGTCCTAATAATTTATTTCTGTTTCCCTTGTCTCAGGAATCATATCTAGAAAGAATTTGCTATGGCCAATGTCAAAGAGGTTAGTGCCTGTGTAAACCATTTTTATGGTTTCATGTTTCACATTTAGAATTTATTTTTGTGTTTGGTATAAGAAAGTGGTCTAGTTTCATTCTTCTGTGTGTGACTATCCAGTTTTCCCAACACCATTTGTTGAAGAGACTCTCTTTTTGCCATCAGATATTTTTTCCTGCTTTGTTGAAGATTAATTGACCATATAGTTGTGAGTCTGTTTCTGGGTTTTCTATCTGTCCTTTTGATCTATGTGTCTGTTTTTGTGCCAGTACCTTACTGTTCTGATCACTACAGCTTTGCAATGTACCTTGAAGTCCAGAATTGTGATGCCTCCATCTTTTCTTTTCTTTATCAAGGTTGCTTTGGCCAGAAAAGGCCCTGAATAATTAGCCTTCTTAAAACCTAGGCTCAGGAGCCAGCTGGAGAAGAGAGAAAAGGCCACTCCTCTTAACATACCCTTTTTCCCTTGAGAAGCCAACCTGCAATAAATGTCTGTCTTCTTCAGTTACATAAAACAAAAGTCTAGTGTGCATGGGGCACAGTAATGTATGCACAGAATTACTGGGGAGAGTTCTGGACATCCAGTGTGTACCTGCAATTCTAAGGTGCAGACTGGCTAGTCAGAAATGCCCCATTGTAGAATAAGTGTTTGGAGAGGGGTAAAATTTTGAATATTTGTGTCTGAGCATGCAAAGAGAATCTGCAAGCTCCTATGCACTGGAAAAAAAGGTCTGAGCAGCTGAAGATAAAAGAAAGGTGTGGTTGAGGCAGCAAATAAGGCTGAAAGTTCAGGAAACATGGGCCTGTTTCTCCTACAGCAATGGTTCTTCAGGTGTGGTTTCCAGTCCACCAGCATCAGCAACCCCTGTGAGCTTATTAGAAATACAAATACCCAGGTACCTCTTAATATGGGCCCAGCAGTCTGTGCTTTACAAGTCCTCTGGTGACTCTGATGATGTTAAAACTTGAGAGTCACTAGTCTAAGGCACAGCTCACATAGAAACCCTGCCACCACCAAAGAGGAACTGTTGCCATTCCACAAACACTAGGTGCTATGGGGTACAAAAATGGTTTAGCCTTTTTGAAGCTTATACCCATCTGGCAGAGCTTGTTCTTGGGGTCTTTTTTCACTGTAGCTTTAAGGCCTTACAGAGAAAGGTCAAAGTTCTCACCTCCAGACATATCAGTCCCTAGTGTGAGCATAAGGGATGCAGTGGTCCCAGTCTTTGCCCTCACGCGTGCATCTGTTTGCCCCTCCTATAAACACATTTCCCTATTGGCTGGAAAAGTCTTCCAGTGATAACATGCTTCCTGTTTGGAAGAGAAACCTCTTCACCTAATTCTAGGTCCTGTCCTTGTTAACTTGCCTCTCAGAAATTGTCAAGAGATAGGATGAAGGTAAGAGGCGGCCAAGAAGGAGATTCATAGTCATGGACACAGGCCAGACTCCACTCCCTAGTGGAGAATCTTTGCTAACTTTAGGGACAGGAATGAGGCAGTGGCTGCCAGCAAAAGGTTCATTTATCCGGAATATCTGGACTGCAGTCACCCTGGCAGGGTCCTACAAAAATCCCAAGAGATCCAAAGGTAGGAACCAATTTATGTAGAAGCTCCAAATGCTTGTACCAATCTACCATGGGAAACATTCAAAAGGATGCAAAATGAAGCTGAAATAAGGAAGATAAACAGAAGAGTGAAAAGTTAAGAGTGATGTGCTGTAAGTGAAATTACTACAAGACTTCATGGACATGAGCAACCTCTCTGGACTTCCCTTCTTCCCCTTCTTTAAAATGAATGAGTCAACAGGATGACCACTAAGACTAATTCCAGTTCTATAACTGTAGTCAGTGCCTTTCTTCTCTTAGCCGTGCTGGGTCCCTGTGGGTCTAAGCACCACTTGCTAATCTCTGGGTACATTTTCCTGCTGCCTTTCCCAGGGGCAAACTTCTCCAAATTAAAAAAAATAAATAAATAAAGAGTCTCCCAAAATCTCTGCTTTTGGGTTGGGTGTATAATTGATGTCTACAAGGAGAGTAGCCAATGTAAGCATATTTGGGGGAAAAAGCATTTCAGCAGTTGAGGAGGGCATAAAATAGATATCAGTGAATATTAAGACAAAAATAAAGTTTAATAAGTATTAAGATAAATGTCCTCTCTCTTTTCTCTTAATATGTATCCATACCCTTTACTTTTTAATGCCTGGCTCTTCTTTAACCTGCTGTTTATTAAACTCTGATTTCAGACTTTGCATATTCCTCATTTGCATGAATAAATCCTTCCAACAACCAGATGAGTCAGATACTATAATTATCTCCATCTTACCATCAGGAAACTGAGGGTTAGGGACATTAACACTCCCAAAATGGCATACAGAGTGAGGGGCAGAGTTGGAACCTAAATCCAAGAGGAGCTGGGTCCAGAGGCAGCATATAACCCTCCAGGATGCTTCATCTCTCAAGTTCCCCTTATAAACTGTTATGTTGGGATAAGAATGAACTTCAGGATACCTCATAAAGGTTTATCTGTTTTTTAAAGTGAGCCTGACTGGCTGTCCCACATTTTCTTAGGCAGAGCAGTGGACCTGACACTGAATCTCAATAGCTAGCTGAAGAGCACTCATTGTCCCCAACAAGGGATCAATGTGAATGAAGATAATCCCAAGAAATCAGGGTCTCATCAGCAAAGCCTGAGTATTACTCCAGATCCCACGCTGAAAATGCTGCGTGACCTCGGGAAAGTCACTGGATGCCTTCAGGCTTTCATCTGTCTCTAAAGTAGGGGGAGAGTCCTTTCCACCCGCCCCCCCCAAAAAAAAAATCTGGGGACATTTTCACATCACCTGAATCTTCAAGGAGATCTGCTGACTTGCAACCCAGCTCCTTTTTATGTGCAGAACAAATACGGTAGTAAAGTTAGACAAGTAATCAGATCTTAAAAGTTGGCTTCTGGAAATTGTGACCTACAACATCTAAGGCTTCTATCAACCTTACATTTCTACATTTACATCACATGTATTGGTCACTGTGGGTTTTTTTTCCTTCCTTCCCACGAGTTGGAGCATTGTAAAAACACATTGATTAGTTATTTTGGAAATTAAGAGCCTTTGCTTTAACATAGAGCAGTTACCTTAACTCACACTCTGGGATCTAGCCTGCTCACATTATTGCTCCAAGTCTCATCATTTCACTAGAGTTTGCTTTTTCTCGTCTAAACCTTCAATAGAAGAGACCTGATCCTGGGGTCACCCCCTTTGCCCCTCACTGTTTTCTTCTCCACCTTTCTAGAAACACATGCTTCAGAACAGGGTAACTACTCATTTATCTCTCCTCTACTTTGAGGCATGCCGACTAGCTTTCTGGGCTGCCTGTATTTCCAAACTTTGTTGTTGTTTTTAATTTTCCTTTTAGACTTGGTGAGTCGCAGATGAAAAGGAGTGGCAGAGAGGCAATCAGAGTTACTCTGGCATTTGAACTGCAACAAGGAAATGACAGTGTCGGTGCCCCCGCTGGGAATAGATTTGCTCTTCCTATCTTTTCCCAATAAGTTCAAACAGAAACCCAGAATATGTAAAATGACATCTCTGCTGGGAACTTGTAATGAGTCTCTCTCTCTTCCCTATCCTGAAGTGCCCAAGTTGTGGTTCAATTTAGTTGTCAAGTCATGTCAAGATTAATAACCCTTTAGAAGAGTAATCATCTTACCCAACTAACTGAATGAATCTCCCTCAGTGGGAATTCTGACTCTTGTAACCAAATCATAGTCTTAGGAATCATGGACCTGGAAAGAACCTTCTGAGCCATTCTAGGTCATCTTCATGTCTAGGTAAAACCAAGTTCAAAATAAAGAGAACAATGTGATCTGTACCTAAAACAGCCAAAGATTCACTAATCTTTTTCAGTCACACAATACTTAAATCAAGAGACAAACAGGAAAATTAACTCATATTCTTCAGAGGGAAAGAGTAAAGAAATGGTTTTAACTATCAGATTTTCAACATAATTTAAACTGTAAGTGAAATGTAGACTTTAATTCATTAAGAATCTTAAAAAAAACATGAACTAATATGTTGACAAGAAATTGCTGAAATAAAGGGTGGGCATTTCTAAAATAAGTATACTGTTGGCATGGATAAGCACGGCATTCAGAGCAACTAATTCAAACTGCCAGAATTATACTAAAATAACTCTGCACATTAACAAAGAAAATTCTAAAATTAATTTATATATTGTGTTACTCAGGAATCTTATTTGCAAGGATTACATTCTGGCTGATTTAATCAGAAAATGAATGAATTGAAATTATATCAGCTACGTGCAGAGTTGAGTCACTAGGAAGGTTGGAAATTGGTCAGGAACAAGGGATACTAGACCACACCCCAACTGGGGCCAGAGTTATACCACAGACTTATCCAGTGGGGACTCGGCTTCTGATGTCCCTGAAAACCAGGCAAAATAATTTACAAAAATGTCTACCAATGACCCCAGACCCCAGATGTTGCTCTTGTATCTGTTAGCACCAATTTTTCCAGAAATGTACATTGCTACTACCACTATTCCTATTTCTTTGCATTTCTAGCTCCCAATTTATATACTTAGGTGGATGTACTGATTTGGATCAAGTGCCTATAAGAGAGCTGACAAAGGTATCTATCCCTTTCTATTTCCAGGATATGAATGGGGCTCTGCCAAGACTCAGGGTAGGGTGATGGGAGAGACCAAATTATGCTACTAAACAAACCACCCCAAAAAACTCAGTGGCTTAAATGATTTTTTTTTTGTTTCTTTTTCTTTCCTTTTCTTTTTTTTCCCCCTTGGTCATCCTTCATATCTTGCCACCTGAGACCTCTTCTCATTCTCACTCAAGGACCTAGGCTAACAGGACAGCCTCTATGTGGAAAGCTGTAGGTCATCATGGCAAAGGGAGAGTGCGGTGAAACACATACCAGTACATAAAGCTTCTAACTGGAAGTGACACGTCATCCCTGCTTAAACTTTAGTGGCCAAAGCAAGCTACATGGCCACACCCAAACTCAGGAGAAAGTGGGATGTAGGGAAATACAATTCTGTGTGCTCAGAAAAAGATCCAGAAATACCTGACGGACAACACTATGAATAGCATATTGATGAGCTGCCAGATATATAAAGGGGAATTCAAACACTAGGCCGTCAGAAACTGACAAGCATCTCTTATATATCAATGGTAATTAACATTTAGTGAGTTGTTATTACCATGTTCCGGGCACCAATGCTACTGAGTTGCCTTATATACTTTATCTCATTGAGTTGACTCTCGGACTGAGCTTTTAGCATTATTCTCATTGATGAGGAAACTGAGTTTCAAGAGATTATGCAACTGGCTCAGGGTGATACCAGGGAATAGAGAGCTAAGAGTTCAATTTAGAATTATCAACAACTATGAACAAAAGGGGAAAAAAAATCAGAGTTTTTCCTGAACGGACAAGAGTCGCACCAAGCACAAACAAAGAGATGGCTGAGGGTTCTTAGGGCAAGTAAAGTGTTATCTCCCTCAGCTTTTGACTTCTGTTGCTCTTATTTTTTTCATTCCCCTGTCTTCTATTTTTGCCTCTGGCTCTCACTAAGCCTGTGAGCTTATCCCAAGTCTCCTTCACAGAGGCTCTGATCATAAATTGTGGAGGGAGAGATGACTATACCAGGAGCAAAAGCTCTGGGCTCTGATATCAGGCTTTGGACTGGAAGCAGTTCGCAGCCACTCTGCACTTCAGTCTTCTCAACCATAAAATGGTTAACAGTAATCTTAAATTATAGGATTGTGGTAGAAATAAATTCAAAGTAGTAATTTTTAAAAGACAAAATTACATATGTAGAATATTATTAGTAGGAAGATGATCTGATAAAGAATGTCTGCTGTAATAAGATATATCTGAAGAAAATTTCAAAATCCAAAAGGATGAACAGCAGAAGAAATTCCTAGCCAATAGGTAGATACTTGGGTGAATTATCTTTTTCAAACTTTTTCTGGAATAACATCAGGCTAGTGCCCACTTGCAAGGCTTGTCTTGCTCTCCCAAAATACTAGGTATGTATATATATCACATACCTAGTACGTGAGAGCCTCTTTAGCAACCTCCTTCCAAAATACAGATCACCCCTGCTTTTTGAAAGTAGTGTTTCTGGGTGCCTGGGTGGCTCAGTGGATTGAGTGTCCAGCTTTTGATTTCAGCTCAGGTCATGATCTCAGGGTCATGAGATGAGCCCTATGTGGGACCCTTGGTTTCCATGCCCAGCATGGAGATTCTGCTTGAGATTCTCTCTCCCCTTCCCTCTAACACGCCCTCTCCCTGCCCCACATGCATGCATTTTCTCTCTCTCTCTCTCAAGACAAAAAAAAGTAGAGTGTTCCTATGAAAAGTTTCATAAGCAGAAATGGCTTTAAGCAAAGAGTATACACTCTTGGAAAAAGGTATGACAGATTTTTCATAAACGTGAAGTGACAGTACTGTGAGCTTTCAGAGAGTGTGGGGGGGTTTGGGGGGTATCTGTAAATCAAATTCTTTAAGTCTTTCCTTTTCAGATTCTCTGATGCATTCCAGGAAGCAGTGGTACCAAAAATGAGGTTATATCTTATTCGTTTCATTGATAATGAACAATCATCACATGTGCCTCTTAGACAATATATTCTTAAAATGATTCTGTTCATTTGGGGTATGTCATTGTGAAGTTAGGATTTCTACATTCTTTTACTTTTATCAGGTTAAGTGGATAGGGAGGTCAATGTGGAATAAAAGTGAAAGCACAGCTAATCAGAGGGAAAAGTGATGCTAATAATCGGAGAAAATGTCAGGGCCAACTAAAAGTTTCCATTAAAACATCTCCCATTACAATTTGTCCTATGAGTGCTATGGCTGAAAGTGCCCTGGTCACTCCTTTGAGCATTTTCCATTAATTAAGATAGTTTTCCATTGTGTCGATTAGAGTAGAACCGATTGCTTCTAAGCATTCACATCCACAGCAGGTCTAAATTAATGATACGTTGTTTTTTTTCAAAGCTGCTTTGTGCAAGGCAAACCCAGTGGTAGCAGATGGACATTTTCTATTGCAAAGAGAGCTGTGTATTTATTATAAAATATGGTTTCTGTTGCTTAAGAAACAGTGTATTTTATGCTTCCTTTACCAAAAAAAGTAAAAGTATTCATTCTCTGTCACATATCTGAAAATTATCTTTGTTGGCATAAATAATAGAAAAATAAGAAAAGGAAAGACCCACATGGGAATAGTCTGCAGTTTTCCATTATTGTTGCATAAATTACCCATTTTTGTTTCTTAGGCTGCATTTTTTTTTCTAAGTACCATTAGTTTCCTGAGACACTAAATACCCTTCAGCACTACACCACATCTCTGCCAGATTTTAATCCTATCTTAAGCAAAACACATTGAAGAAGGTTAAATTGCTTTATTTTACAAACCAAACATAAGTGATTACTGGATCCCAATATTAGGTTGTATTCTACTTCCCCGACCCTTTGGCCTAGATCACTGTCAGATGCCTATAACTAATTTCTTTGTGGTTTAACTAGAACTTCTGGTCTTCAAATATCAAATTTTTGATTTTGTTTTGTAGGACTTAGGGACCTATTTTAGCCTCAATTGTTTATAAAAACACCTGTCAACTTGTCAATGGTAAACTGGAGGCATTATTCAATTCTTCATTGATGAATTCTCACATCAAGAAACTGATGAAGAAAGGGCATAATTTTTAGAATGAGTTCCTCCAGATTTCACCTAAATATCTGCAAAGAGAGTAGCATGAAATCCTCTATCTCCGCTCCCACATAGATGTATGGGCTCAAAAATAAAACACAATTTCCCAGGTAAATATTCATAACCTGAAAATTGGTTTTTTTTTTTTTTTTTTTTGTTTTTTTTTTTTTAATGATAGTCACAGAGAGAGAGAGAGAGGCAGAGACACAGGCGGAGGGAGAAGCAGGCTCCATGCACCGGGAGCCTGATATGGGATTCGATCCCGAGTCTCCAGAATCGCGCCCTGGGCCAAAGGCAGGTGCCAAACCGCTGCGCCACCCAGGGATCCCCATAACCTGAAAATTGTGAAGACAGTATTGTTACTCCAAAGAATGTCTCTTGTCTATCCATATGGTTTGCTGTGGTTGTGCCCTTAGAATGTGTACATCTGCTCTGCAACCTCCCTTCTCTGGCATTCTCAGTATGTATTTCTGTGGAGGAAAAAACCATCAGAGGAAAGGTCTCACTTGCACATTTCTCTATTGTCATTTTATCTTGGTGTTACTTTCCCTCCCCTACTCCTCTATAACTTCTTTCTGTAACTAAACAGACTTTCAAACCGGAACATTCTATTTCTTACCTTTGTATTTATGTTTCTGGCTCTTAGTCTAGAAAGTAGAGAATGGTTTATATTTCTCTTTGGGAAAAAAAAAAAAAAAGAAAGAAATGTAGTCACTTTCACATATATGATTTAGAAAAGTATTTCTTTCCCAGAAGCCCTTAATACAAAAGAAAAAGAGAGAGAAAAAAAAAAAACCAACAACTCCTCCCTCTACTAAAAGGCTCCCTAGGAGGGAATGCAATCAGCCACATTTAGTTCCTTGAGAGAGAGAAAGATCAGGCAATCATCATGTACCACTTGCTGGGAGAATCTGGGAAATGAGGGCCATTTACACATATTTGGTTAATTAAAAAGTTAGTGTTGTATGTTACTGAATCTATAAGACTATATCTTTTCTTTTTCTGCATTTTGAATATATGCTCTTGTACTGAATTTTCATAATTCAATGCTATACAAAAGCAATAGTACAAAACTTCTTTTAAAAGATTTTATTTATTTATTCATGAGAGACACATAGAGAGAGAGAGGCAAAGACACAGGCAGAAGGAGAAGCAGGCTCCATGCAGGGAGCCCAACCTGGGACTCGATCCCGAGTCTTCAGGATCAGGCCCTGGGCTGAAGGCGGTGCTAAACTGCTGAGCCACCCGGGCTGCCCACAAACTTCTTTTAAATATCCCCAACTTCACAAAAAAATAACATAAATAAATAAACAAACAAACAAACAAACATCCCCAACTCTAAACCCTAATGCTATTTCCCCCCTGTGAAGTAACACTGTAAAAATGTGTAATTCAGGTTTTACAGGGCATATTGTTACTAGAAAAAAACAATATAAAGAGCTTCTCATTAAGGTGATATACATTCCACATTATGACTTCTAATTATCAACACCAACTCCAACTATGACTCATCATTTCCATGAGTTTTAGGACAAGAAAGCAAGAAAGTCAGAGAAGAATTTTATTATCAGTGTTTGGGTAATAGCAGATTGGCCCATTCTACCGGCATTGGAGAAATCCCTGACATCTTCTCTGCCTTTTTTATGAGAATTAATACACTGTCTTGTTGTCTGAGCCACTTTAAGTATGGAATTCCTATTACTCATAACAAATAGCATCCAAATATATAATATAGCATTATTAATTGAAAGCACCAGAACCCAATTCCGGGTCACTTATCCAAGAGAAGGTGTATCAGATAGATACCTGAGGGATCACAGGACATTATTAAAATCTGACAGTACAGGCCTGGAAACTAGCAGAAATCTAGGAGGTAATAGAGGGCTATGATTTAGAAATCCATAAGAGTGCCATAACAGACTTTATAGTCTCAAGTGGCTCCCTCCTCATTCTTGTTTCCCTAACCCAAGATTCAATATCTAGTTGCCCATACTTAGATTACATTCTACCATTGGAGTATGCAGAGAACAGGAAGGACTGATATGATTGGCTCCCTTCATTTTCATACTGGGAAATGAGAAGCTCCACTCCAAAAAGATGCAAGACAGGTAAACTCCCAAAGGAACTGGAACATGAAGACAAGTGAGGATGGATTCTGGACAAATTAAAATGACAAATGATCTAGGAAAAAAGCATGAGCTTTGAAGTTAGACTCTACTTATTAAGTATATGACCTTGAGCAAATTACATCCTATCTTCAAATTTAGATTTTTAAATCTATAGGATGATAATGAGTATGATGATGAACATAACATCTGCTTTGTAGATTTCTTCCAAAGACCAGATAAAATAATGTGTACAAAAACCTTAAGCATAGAAACCATGACAAAATAAAGACCATCAGCAGCAATAGTTGCATCATTCTGTTTTTCTAGAAGACATTCTTGAAAATGTTATCCTCTAGAACCACCTATTCCCTGATTATCAGATTATTCTTTTAAAACTCATGACTTCAATAGCAACATTCTAGAGGATATTCTGGGTGACAAACCAATCAAAAACCTTAATCCAAATACTCAGTCTAAGAAGGTGAAACCTCCTTATGCTTGGGAATCAAGTATCAAATACACTGTGGATCCCTCCCTGCTGAACTGAAGGCACGTGTGCACGATGGACCTCAGGAAAGGTAGAAGTGCAACTAACAAGACTGGGCAAGATTTTGGAGCTCAGACTCATTCATCATCTCAATCCATTCCAACCCTCAAGGATGGTTTCTTCACATGATACCTGGGACCCTTGCATCTACAGTGATTTCACTTGTAAGGCAGCAGCTTTGTCCCTAACTCTAGCTATGCATTTGGGTGGGGAGGCTGTAGGTAGGATTTCTGGGTTCTTACTGGCACAGCAGACTTCTCCAGAGCTGGGGGAAATGGGAACCTCAGAAGGCATTGACACCAACCCAGAGTTTCTAATGGATAACACAACTTTCTAAGGTATTAAAGTTCATGACTTAGAGGTGCTTCACTGACACCTATTAACCATTTGTAATCTGTAGGGAAACTCCTAGGTTTTTAGCTTCCAAACAGCATGGTAGGTATAAGCCTAGATTTCAGAGTCAGAGAGCTCGATTCTGATTTAGTTCCATTCCTCTTACGAAGTTTGACAGAAATTACTGACCTTCATGTGAAATCTTGTCTTGGCATAAGGGAAGTAGCTGCCCAGCGAAGGACATTTTCCAGACTCTCTTGCACCCTAAGTAGGGTCATCTGACTAATTGTCACCAATGACATGCAGTTGGCTAAGAATCTTCAGAAGCAAGTTGCCTTCTTCATTCTGTCTTCCTCAGCAGCAATGGCGAGAGAGGAATTAGAGTCCTAGGTGGCGGCAGAGACTGGATCACTATATGGAGTGATGCTTTCCTCTAATCAAAAATATCTGCTCTGGGCTGTGATGTTGAAGCCACTATACAGTTTGCAGGTTATTTTTTAGCACTGCCTATACTAGCCTAATTAATACATAAGTGCTATGTAAGCATTTACTGCACATATGAATATATTTTCTCCCAATTTACTTTTTCTATACAGAGTTCTATGCAGATATTCTCCTATAATAAATAGTTTGCTATACTGCTTTGCTTTTTATGCTTAGAGTGCTTTTTCCATGTTTCTATATTCTTGTAACAGAATTTAATAATTCTAGAAACTTCTGAATGGAATATTCCATGATTGACTTAATCATTTACTTATTGGTGGATTTTTAATTTTTTTCATATCTTCCCCCTTTTAATTTAATCCTGTAATCAATAACTGTAGTTGAAAATAAATCTTAATGTGGTATATTTTCTAATAATCTCTTGGTTACTGTACATCTTTTAACCAGAGCATGGTTTCTGTATCATACTTGAACAATCTGTTTGCTTGGTGTCTCTTCCACCTTAAGTCTCATTGGATGAAGAAACAAAAAGCAGTCCTCAGCATCTGTTAAGCTAACTTTTCTGTGTGACTACCTGGACCAACCCAGACCATGCTCCATGTAATTCTGTCAGATAAGTGCACGTACATCCAAACTTAGTTTCTGACAATCAAGAATAAAACTCAGCTCTAGGGACTCCAGAGAAAGGTTAGGCCAGATGTATATAATGCATAAATTTAAGTGGTACTCAGCTCCATCAATTCACAAACCATATAAGAACTTATTCAACCACTAAGCAAAACTGTATCTGGAGACTCTACCATAGACATTTCATGCCATTGAGGCTTTATGAACTCACCAAATGGACCATGAAAAACTTTAAGAACTGTGAATCCATATTAAAGCAAGTGAGGAGAAACATTTTGTGATGTTGCAACCATTATTTTTCCAACTTACCTAATATGCAACATTTGGGAATTCCCAATGCTACAATGGGCTCACTCCTTAATTATGGATAATCCAACAGATTGTTGTAGATATTTTCTGACCCTTTGAAAAGGCACTAAGATACCTTAATGTTTTGTTTCCAACCAGGGAAGCAGATTAAATAAATAGCTTCAGACCAATTTTATTGATGAAACCAGGGACTGGGACTTCTGGGCACACTATTTTTTTTTTCCCAAAAGGTAACTGCCAAGCTCAGAAGTCACCAATCTGTGCCTCAAAATTCTTATACTGTTTATGTATAGATAATACAAATTAACTAAACCAAAGCAAGTGGTAGATTTATCTCCTCTTTTCTGTTTATTCCATTGTCAATCTTCTTCTTTCTTGTTTAACTTATTGTCTGATGAAATCTTTTAAGTGATCTGAGAGACAGTAACTAGTTAATTGGAAAACTGAAAAAAAGCGAGAGCTAATTAAAATTCAGTTGCCTGGGAAAGTCCCAGCAAGGTGGTAACTTATGAGATGATATCTACATGATAAGAAGGAGCCAACCATGTGTCTGGAATATTCAGCAGCCAATTTGAAGGCATAACTTGGAGTGTTTAAGGCAAAGAAGGCCTTTGCGGCTATAAGCATGGTAAGCAAGAAGAGAGTAATGGGGAGTTGGAGAGTGGTCTGGGACATTCAGAACATTGTTAGAAGCTCAGCTCTTATTCTGAGTACAATTGACAACTCATCTGGAGCATTTTTAAAAAGATCGTGGCATGATCTATTTTACATTTTAAAAGATCACTGTTGCATAAAAAACTGATTGTGGAGAAAGAAGAGTCCTATGAAAGCCAGTCAGGAGGCTACTGCAACAGATGAAGAAAGAGCTAATGATAGCTTGAAATAGTGTGGTAGCTCTGGAAATACGGGGAAGTGGATGGATTTCAGATATGCTTTGGAGGTAGAGGCAAAAAAAAAATTTGTGAAATTGCCTATGGGTAAGTAATGAGGAATGACTATTGGGCTGTAGGACATAAACAGATTTACAGTACAGTAAACATAAACAGTACTCTACACCAAGAGAGAGGACCAGAGGGATGAGAGAAGAGAAATTCCATCCGAAGTTCTGACTTAGTGATGTTAAATTTTAAGGGCTTATTAGTCAATAAAGTATGCAATAGGTAGTTCATAAATGAATCTGGAATTTGAGAGAGGTTGGGCTTGATGTAAAGAATATATACATTTAAAGTAATAAGACTCAATGAGGCCATCTAAGAATAGAGACCAAGAAGGATAGAGAACCCATAATTGCTATGGGGCATTCCAAAAGAAAAGAAAATGGAGACAGAAAAGGAAAGTCAATATGGAGGTCAGAGGAGTAAAAAAATAACCCAGTGTCTGGTGTCATCAAAACCAAGAAAACAAAATGTGTTACGAAGGCAGAGCCAACTGTGTCCAAATCCAGTGAGAGGTTGAGAAAGGTCCAGATAGCCAATGCCCCCTGGATTTGGCAATACAAAGGTAATCATGACCTACACCAAAACAGCTTCAGAAGACTGGAAAAAAAAGAACTCAGTTGAAGTCAGGTAAGGAGGCTGGGCTGGGAGGAAAAGAGAACAATGGCAATATTAACTCAATAAGTTTTTCTGTGAAGGAGCACTAAAAGGGGGTGGTGGGTAGAGGAGGGCGGTAGTCTACTGGTGTCTTTGTCATTGATACTTGTTGGAGGTGGGAAAGCATGTTCCAATATCCATAGGAAGAAGTCATTACAGTGGGGGATACTGGTTATGAGGAGGACAGGAAGGTAGAGCTGAGGAAGTGACTCTAAGAATGTGACAGAAATGGAACCCAAAGGACAGTGGAAGAGTTGTCCTTTGAGAGGATCAGGAATGTTTATCTTCTGTAACAGAAGAAGAGAAAGAATGGTCCCAACTTCAGAGACATGGAATACCAGTGGAGTGAGTCAGCTTATAAAATGGGATGCCCTGGGGCATCTGGGTGGCTCAGTGGTTGAATGTTTGGCTTTAGCTCAGGTTGTGATCCTGTGATCCTGGGATCAAGTCCTTCATCAGTCTCCCCCCAGGGAGCCTGCTTCTCCCTCTGCCTGTGTCCCTGCCTCTCTCCCTGTGTCTCTCATGAATACGTAAACAAACTCTTTAATTTATTTTAAATAAAATAAAATGAGATGCTCCGAGGTATTGAGGTGAGGGTTCAGAGACTTTGCTACTGGAATTCAGAGGCTTTGCTCAGTCTCCAGCAGATACGACTTTTCACCACATTTCTGAACACTATCATCCTTTCCCCTCACCAAGTTTCCACTTTCTACTACAATTTCTCATTACCTTTAAAAGTATAACTCAACGCCCCTCTTCAAGCAATTTTTGCCTACACAAATTTCTCCTTTCTCTGAATTCTAAAAGTCCTATACAGTCTACATTTGGCAATTTATTATGTACTATTTTGGTCTCTAAATGTTTGCCTTAGGCCTTTTTTGCATCTGGGGTCCCAGCTCCATAAGACTGTGATTATGTGTTTTTGTTTTTGTTTTTGTTTTTTAAGATATCTGGTTTCTTGTGGTGTCTAAATACAAGTGGATGCTGTCTTGCCTTCAAACTATCTGATTGCTTATGAAGTGTAGCAAAGGTAAACTGAGTCATCAGGATAGAAGTGACAGAACAAACAGTCTTTCCAAGGAATATTCATCATCACCACATCATTAATCCCAAACTCTAGTTAATTTAGGGTGAATTAAATTCCTCAGGGATGTATGGTATGAGTAACAGGGTTGCTACAACCATTTCTACTGCTAGCTCTTTGTATATTTCCAGCCAAGGCCAAGTCTGCCTGAGAACCCTGAGATGGGACTGTTCATTCTAAAATCATCAGTCATTTATTGAGGAAAGGTTATAACACTCATTATTGAAGGTCATGGTTATTAACTCAAGTTTTGCAGAGGTATCTATCACCCTTATTCAATTCACATAACAGACAGGATAAACTAGTATAAATAAAGATGCCTACATCTCATAGTTGCTATATTTCCAAATGAAAAGCTCTCTGATTAAAAAACTTTAAAAAAAAAGATTACACATTATTGTCATTTCCAATGAAGAAAATAGAATTTATTTTCTCAGGATCTTCAACTATATTGCTATTAGATTATGAATGTTCTCTTATAATTTGCATTGTTAAATTGGGATGTAAGGTATTGGGATGTAAGGTATGAAGTTGGGATGTACTAAAACCACAGCTCCCTATGTCATCTCCAAGCTATCCTTCATGACAGGTCATTTCCCAGTTGGATTTAAAGCATGTCAATGTCATCTAGATCTATGACAGTGCTGGGGATGATTAGTTATAGGAAATCATTTGGGCACTCATTTGGCTCCAGTAAGGATAGAGTCAAGAAAGATGGAGGGCGTGGATTCTTACTAGCCAGCTCCAAATCTGTTATCCCAAAAAACAAGGAGCAAACATTTAAAATAAATAAAAAGCTGGTGTATCAAGTAATTACAGCTGGATGGCATTTTGCTTATTATAACATAAAATACCAGCCAGAAATCCAATCCCTGATCTGTTTTCCACCACCACCCAGCACCACCACCACTTGTTCCTTTCTCTTATTTGTATTGGTTGGACTCTTTCAGTTGTTGGTGTTTAAATAAAACTTTACAAGTGTGAACTACCAATCAGTACATACTAGATGCGTTGGTGCATCCACAGGATGGGGTGGGACAAGAAAATCGTAAGAAAGACTGGAAAGGGGGACAAAGTGATATGACAGTCATTTTAGAAGTCATTAACTCTAATATAGAAAACAAATGCTATCACACAGAATGTTCTACAGAACATAAAGCTAATGGGGTAAAAGCTATTACTCCTTGTAGTGATTTTTTTTTTACTGTTTTACTAAATGTTTTAGTAATTTTTCATCACTGGGGAATATTACTTCATATGAACAAAATATAATTAACTTTTAAGCCCTGCTGAAGAAGGTATATTTAATGCTCTTGAAGCTATCCTAGTCTAAAATGTCTTCTTTTTTTAATACCTTTTTAAAAAATATTTTATTTATTCATGAGAGAGAGAGAGAGAGAGAGAGAGAGGCAGAGACACAGGCAGAGGGAGAAGCAGGCTCCATGCAGGGAACCTGACGTGGGACTCGATCCAGGGACTCCAGGATCAGGCCCTGGGCTAAAGGCAGCGCTAAACCACTGAGCCACCCAGACATCCCTAAAATGTCTTCTTGATTCTTCTTAAATTAATTCTCATCTCTCCTTTACTTTTACTCCTCTTCCCTAACCATAATTCTGCCCAGTCCCTCTCAAATCAACTGGGGGTAAAAAATCAGAAATTTTCTCTTCAGGGAACTCTACTCCAGGGGAAATGATAAAATTTTGTGCCATTTGGAATTTACAACTAATTATTTTGTTCTCTGAAAACAGATTGGAGTTGTCTAAAAAGTCTATCTAGGAAAGAAAATCTCCTCTTCTTTGAATTCCTTTGTAGATGTGAACATGAGAAAGGTTACCTTTAATGCAATTTATAAGCAGTCATTTCACTGAAGGTGCAGGAGTACATTTCTAAATTGGTTTAGGATCATTGCATCTTATATCTGCTCTAATTCCCTTAGAGACACAATTTCCAATTAACATTGGAAAGCTTGACAAATAGAAAAGGAACATTCCTTCCGTGATGAGCAATACCTTTCTGATGCTTTCCCTTGGCCTGAAGTGCCCTCCCTGCCCTAGTCCATCTCTCTGTGTGAGATTCAGTTGATCCACCCAGCTAGAGTCAGGCTTCCTGGGAAAACTCCCCAGACCCATTCATGCAGGGCTACTAACCCACTTTTTTGCGCCATTAGTGGACTCGATACACATCTGCATGAGCTGCCCTTACCATGTACAGTGCCATTATTACTTTGCTGGTCAAAACTCCCCCACTCTGCCATAAGCAACTTGAGAACAGGGAGGCTCCTTTATTTCTCTTCACATACTCATTGCACAGAGCAGGTGTCTGACAAATATCTGCTGAATGAATGATTCTCCGCTCCACTAAGTACAATGTGGTCTTGGATGAGTTACGTAGTCTCTTTGTGCCTCAGTTTCCTCATATATGGCTAATAACATAAACCTTATTGCTTTGTGGGCATGATCAGAGAGACTATGCAAAATGTCTATCAGCATGTCTGGCTCTTAGAAGAAGTTTGTGGCAGAATGCTGACCACCTACTCCCAAACCATCCCTCTTGCTAATAAATACTGGATGTTACTCTGCTATGGGGCAGCAGTGTGTTTTGAGAAGGTGAATCCATCCCTCATACTCAAACAAAGGAATTCTCTTGACAATGATAGGTTTAAGGGTGGGCCTAATGCTTGGTCCCACTTCATGCAACTTAAGGGGATTCTGCTAGGAGTTTCTTGTATTTTCCTTTTCTGTAAAAACAGAGTCAGGAAGAAAAAAGACTGTCCCTTTTCCTTCCATGGACATTGTTTTATGAGGTGTGACCTCCATCCCATTACCATGAGGGTAAAGCTAAGAGAATTACAGAGAAGCCAACTCAAGGAACTTGACAGATTTGAGTTGCTGTATTAACAACCCTGAAACCATCTCTCTGTAGACAATTTAGTACAAGAGAAAATTAAATGTCCTGTTGTTAAGCCACTTTAATTGACTATTCTATTACTCGAAAGGGAAAAAACCCTAAATGATAGGATGCTTAACAAATCCTAGCTATTCATTATTATTATTAATAATTTCAGCCCAGTACTAATGCTTCTGAAGAATTTCTTCTACAACAAGGAAGTAGGCTTTTGCTGGAAATTATACCATACTTTCCCTAGTGTTATTTACAAAATAGGAATGCCATAAGTCAAGATTTTCTTATCCATTTAAAAAATAGGTTAAAAGGGGATCCCTGGGTGGAGCAGCGGTTTAGCGCCTGCCTTTGGCCCAGGGCGCGATCCTGGAGACCCGGGATTGAGTCCCACGTCGGGCTCCCGGTGCATGAAGCCTGCTTCTCCCTCTGCCTATGTCTCTGCCTCTCTCTCTCTCTCTCTCTCTCTCTCTCTCTCTGTGTGTGTGTGTGTGTGTGTGTGTGTGACTATCATAAATAAATAAAAATTTAAAAAAAAATAAAAATAAATAGGTTAAAATGTACTGGTACCCACTGCCTGACTCACTTCCATACTACCTCTCTAAAACCCCATGGAAACATAGTGCAAATAAAGATTGGTCTGGCTTATAATTTCTTTCAATGTTGAACTTATTTTATGGGACTTAGTAGAGAACAGGTAGGTTATGCCCTGTGTCAAAGCTAACTCAGAGGATGAACTCTGACTGAATCAACTCAGTCAGCAAACTCTTCTTCATTCTCTCCTCAAGTGGGCTTTGCCCCCTCCACCTACCCTAGATCTCAGCAACTTACAGCCCATAGTAAACAGTTAGTAGGTTAGCAATAGAAACAGTTAGGATGAGTTGATGTCTGCTTTTTGGGACAATGTCTTAAATTCTTATATTCTTCTTCACATATATTGGCATTTCTTGTTCTCTAACACTCTAAATAAGTTGTTAAAGTTTCAGACTCCTTCAGAGATTCCCAGACTTTCAGGTACCTAGAATGTTATCCCAGGTCTACTCCTCTTCCCTACAACACCTGCCATAATACATCAAAGACCTCCAATAGGAATATATATATAAGTTCATATATATATAAACTTGTATACATTATATATATTATATATACAATTGTTGTACACGTTGAATATCTTTATTATGATAAATAACAAAAATGAAGATTTTGAGGGTGAGAGGGAATGGTATTCTCCACCACACACATACCCCACAGAGCAGTCATCCTAACAGAAGACAAATGGCATACTCAGAACCAGACATAGAAGGAAGATACTTTGTGGAGGATTTATAAGAGGCTAGGACAAAAGTGTAAGAGAAGAGTAACACTAAGGGATAAGGCAGTAACTGGAATCAATAACAGCCAAGTCATTACCACCTCAAGACAGAAAAAAATGGGGGGGGGGGATTAAATACCAAAAGCTGCCCTTGAAGTGATCATCAGCTGATGGACACAGCCAGCCCAAGGAAATTTTTCATGGAAGGATTTAATGCCTGGACCTCTCCTTCTCTTTTCTAATCTTGGTCTAAGCCTCCACATTGACCAAATCCAATCAGAATTCAGAGGCTATGGCAATGCTATGATGCAATCTATACATATCAGCCTATGGGAAGAGAAGAGTGGATAATAGATCTGAAGAGGCATAGCCTGAGTCCAAAGCAGGGTTACTATGAGAAGAAAGAGACTGAGTCAGAGCTGCTGAACTTTGGAAAATATATTTCATTGTACATATCCTGGCAAGGTCTAAGGGCAGTGAGAGAAAAGGAAAAGCCGAATCAAAACCCTTTTACCTTTCATTTATATTTGCTTCAATATTGAGTCTCCAGATTTTAGGCCAATTATTAGTCCTCTAAACATTAATAAAAGTTTGGATTTGAGTGAGAGATGCTGACAAAACACAACGAGAGGTAGAAAAATTGGAGGAAAATTAGATGTCAATTTCTTTCACACTCCCACTGTGGCAGTTGCAATAACTTTGAAAAAGATGTTCCTTGATCTAAGCTGTGGAAACATTTTAAAGGACTCTGTCTTAACTTGTCCTCTACTAGATATTGACCTGGCTGTTCACAAAGCAATGCACATCACTTTATAGAAAATCCACGTCTACCTGTATAAGGAGGGCATTATTCATTTCTGCCTCTTTATTTATCTACCTAAGTTTTTTAGTAGCTTCTTACAAAGAAAGTTATTAGTTTCTTTTTCCTCAACATATGCCACTGAGTATAAGTGGGCTTTAGTACTTACACCGTTCAAATATATTTTGTATATTCTTAATTAATTTTTACTTAGTCAAGTAAAAACCAATTTTCCTTTCAGAAAAAAATGAGACTTGACATATATAAGTCTGAATCTATGCCCCCTCCTCCCTGAATAACTCCAATCCTTCTCCTATCACCAAACATCACAGTTTGTGGCATACCTCCTTCCAGATCATTTGCCTATGCTTTTAAATATACATCTACAACTATATATTTATAAAAATAGACTTCATGGAAATTACATAGTATTACATAGAGTTTTACTGTGCATATAATTTTGCAACTTTTCTTTTATCTCAATAATATATGTCAGATATGTATTGATGTTACTTTACATAGATTTGGTACATTCCTTTTAATATTAACATAAATTTACCATAGTTTATTTAAACATCCACCCATTGATGAGTATTTAAGTTAATTTGGGGGAAGGAATATAAACAATGCTACAATGACTTTTTATACATGTGTTCTTGATTACAAGTGCATTCATTTTTGTAGGGCAATTAGAAAAGCATGAGACTGCCCATCCATAGCTAGGAGTGCTAAATAGTCTCTGAAGATGGTTTCACATACTGCTCCTCACATCAACAGGTAGAGTCTAATTTCCCATCTTCTTGAAAATGAACAGAACTAATTTATTTGATCAACAAAATGCAGTGAAAGCTGTGTTGAATTTCTGAAGCCAGGTAATAAGAAGCCTTGCAATTTCCACCTGGGGGAAGCCAGCCACTGTGTCAGAAACATGACTACCTTGAAACCCTCATGCTGTGAGGAAGCTCAAGTTAATCATTTGGAAATGCCATATTAGGAGAAAGAGAAAAAAACCAGTCAACTCACATCTGCTCTAGATTTTTAAGTTGAGGTACTGTACATGCCATGAATGAAAAAGCCAACCTGGATGTCTAGTTCAGATGATTTTTTTGGGTAACTACAACCCTAGCATCACTCTGACTGCAACCACATGAAAGATCCCAATGAGAACAACACAGCTAAGCCCAGTTCCTCCACAGAAGCCATAGGAAATTAATTTTTTAACCACTAAATTTTGAGGGTTTCTTAATGTAGCTATAAATAACTAGAACAAAAATGTATGCTAATTTTCATTGTTAATCAGTGTTTCCCAGTGAGCCCTCCCAAGAAAGCTGTATCATTTACTTACTCTCCTACCACTACTATATGAAAATTCCTATGTACTTACAACTTAGTTCTTTACAGTAAGAAAACTTAAAAAGGGTATTTTTTCTGGCTGACCTTTTACTTTGACTCTAAAGCCAAAAAAAACACGTTCATGTTTTCCATTTGTAATAAAGAGATTTTGCTGTTCTTGTGCTCCACATACAGACAGGGTCAGACAGACTCTTCTTCCTTTCTTAAATAAATGAGTGAAAGATCTTTTTTTTTACTCAAAAGTGTGAAAATGGCTCAAATGGTAATTGTAATATCTGGTTATCTGGTATCACATTTGCAGACCATGATAAAAGCAATGTTTGAAAAATGACTCTGGATTGTTTCCTAGTGGTCAATCTAAGGCTAATCCCAGGTCCACACATGCCTGGAGGGAGCTCATCTCAATGCCAACGTGGTTCTAAATATATAACGCTTTTCCTTTCATCTCTCCAATCCAATTAAATACTAGCAACGTAACCTCTGTCAGAAAATGACTGTAGAGAATTGGGTCAAAGCACCTCTGTGAGAACCTCTTCTGGGCCAATCAGAGGGTCAGTCCAATTATTTCCAGTGATTTGGAGGGTGACAGAAAGTCTATCCTTCAATTCTATCATTTAACTACTAGCAGCTAGACAGTCTCAGTGCTAAGCCTATAGAATATGATGTTCCCAGCATGGACAAAGTATGCACCTATCAGTGATCCTGGCCAGAAGTACTTGTCCTTTCTTTTTTTTTTTTAATTTTTATTTATTTATGATAGTCACAGAGAGAGAGAGAGGCAGAGACACAGGTGGAGGGAGAAGCAGGCTCCATGCACCGGGAGCCCGATGTGGGATTCGATCCCGGGTCTCCAGGATCCCGCCCTGGGCCAAAGGCAGGCGCCAAACCGCTACGCCACCCAGGGATCCCGTACTTGTCCTTTCTATGTCATCCTCCTTTATGCACCCAAAGAAATCCATCACTCAGCTTCTCCAGTCTTTTCCATAAAATAATCCCCCAAATGGCATTGTTTTATTACAAATGTAGTGCATGGTCATTTTAGAAAGAGATACAATGCCAAATCATCAAATCCTTCCCTCTTTGTTCCCCTTCCCCAGTCAGAGCACTTTTGGTAGTACGGTCATTTTTCTTCCAGAAACATTCCTATGCACCATTGCACTGTTATTCCTACTACTGTTGTTGTACAAATATGGGATCATAATACTATTTTGCAACCACAATTGTTTACTTAAATCATGTATCATGGACTCTTGCCACAGGCACAGCAACTTGCTGACCTTGTTTGTCCTTTCTAAACAACTACATGGGATTCCACCATCTCGTTTCTTTCTGGTGGGAATTATGAAGAATTATTGGAGAAAAGCAGATTCTTACCTTTTTATACCAATGTCTCATTTCAAAATAGAATCAGTAAGGGTTGGACAGCAAAGTAGAACAATAAATAAATTTGGAAATGGAAGAAAAGAAGCAATGGCAAAGCAGCTGGGGGCATAGACTCTGTGTGAGTCTTGTGGTTGTTGATCAGGTCAGGAAGGAAAAAGAAAGAATGGCATAGTCAATACTGATCATGTCACATTAGCATCAACGTGTCTTAGCTGGAACTTGAGAATACTCATATAGCCATCTTTTCTTTTAGACTATGGCAGGCTATTATTTAAAGGAATATGATAGAACCCCATTAAAGAACAGGAATTATTATATGTCCTCTTTCTGATATACACTGTACATTGAACTACATTCTCCAAAATTGAATTAAATTCAAATCCTTGTGATTAGAAGACCTACAAGTAAAACACCTATTGGGTTTCACTGACATCACCATTATTAAAAAATACTAATGGGTATTAAATAGGTATTAAAATATAAATAAATAATTAGTATAACTAAAATATTAATAGGTATTAGTATTAAAAATACTAATAGGTAAATTCACCTCTGAGCATTACAAAATCATCTAAAAAAAGTATTCAACCTCTGAAAGACTTTTACTTAATACAACTGGTATTACTAACAAAACAACAAAATAGCACCATGGTTTTCGACTGAGAGTCTTTGAGCCAATGAGTATGGACAGATTTCTAATGGTTGGATTTTTTTAGTTATCATGAGAGAAGCAATCAATTATAACCACAGATTATCTAAGAAACATCCCATGAGTACATTTGGGACCTATTCCAGAATCAGCTTGACTATTTCAGTAAACCAAAAATAATTCACTGACTCTGAAAAAATATCTGGCTCTTCAAGTCAAATTAATCCCAATCCAAGTGCAGCAGAAGGATAATGGGAGCTCCAACATCCCTGAATATGTATTTTCTACCAAAAACAAACACAGTGAACCTTGACTCTGTCCCTCTAGCACTCATCTAGCAACCTTCACTGTCCGAAAAGCAGACAAGAGCCAGAAAGGAGATGAAAAACAAAACAAAACAAAAAAACCTCTGAGCATCCAAAAGAGCTGCCATAAAATCAAAACATTAAATGCTGTGCAATTTATTCAGGGGGCACCAGAGCCTTCAGGCAAAATTGTACAGTTTGGAGCCAATTTTTAAAGGCTTGCTTATCTGGCTTTCTCAATTCACACTAGATTAGACATGGCAATTAAGAGGAGGTGGAAAAGACTGACTACTAATGATAGGCTGACATTAGTGAGAAATACAAGAAAGAAATACCACCACCAACAAAAAAAACATGAAGGAAGACACATTAATTCAAAATCCTTTCAGCTTGAGGTCATGTAGTACAGACACAAATGGCCTCAGAGGTCCCATAGCCTGGAGAAAAGTGAGTTCATATTTCTCTTCACTATACGCTCTGTAAGAAGGCTGAAAACTGTAGAACTAATTTTCAAAAGATTTTTACTTAAATGTCATAGTGTGTGTGTGTGTGTGTGTGTGTGTGTGTGTGTGTTAGTGCTGAAGTTTCATTAGGGTGCAACCCCATGTGATATCTCATGAGGTGCTAACTTTCCATATTCTCATTTATTTGAAAAAGGAATGAAGGAGCTTTCATATACAGGGAGAGGTAACCTAGTGATGCATCCTCCAAAGTACTCTACTAGCCTGTTGTATAAATTGCTTGTCTACATACCAGTGTCTCTCCTTGTCAACTGAAATAAGGGCCTTGCCCACCCACTCCCTTAAAATGTGTATGGAGCACTGAGTAGATCCACTGAAGATACCAAAACAAGATCTTTCTCACAAAGGTTAATTGGCATGACACATAAGCTTATGTATACACTGCATTTCATAGAAGGATAAATCTTGGAAAAAGAGTAGGAGTATAATTTAAGAAGCATCTAGTCCAAGAGTTCCTGTATTGTGTTCCAAAGAGCCCTCAATTCAAAAGAGATATTTCAGAGACCACTTTAGGGAGTAGAAAAGACCAAGCAGATTGAGGGGGGCGCCAGACCCCTATACACCTTTGCCAAAGCAGCCCTACTTTCATCTGTCTGTCCTGATGGTCTATAAAAATCTTCTGTAATAGAGGATTCTATAGCCAAAACAGAAGTTTCAAATCAGTAATTATGACCTAGCTATAATTAGCGGTAAATAAATATCAACAAATGTCTATATTAGGAAAGTAAATGAGATTTGTAAGTAATACCATTTGTTTACATTTAAGACATAGATGTTCATTAAAGTCTACACATTTTTAAAGAATAAATGGATATTTAAGGATAAGTTACACATACTTGAGTGAGTTCCCATCTGGGGGATAAAATGAGGTAAGGATTGTTGAAGAAAGGGAGGACGAAATGAAATAAAATTTAGGGAAAAAAAAGAACTCTTGTTGTATCAGTTAGGAAGGATGTTGGATTTGAGCTTGATGTTGAGGAGAATAACTGCAATGACTTCTAATGCTTTGATAAAACCTCAGATGTGAAGCCTTCTGGCCAAACGTGCAAGATTTCATACCGTTGGAGGAATCACCGTATCCCTGGGGACTGCAGCTTTCTATAAGTTTGTTGTGACTGAACCAAGGAAGAAGGCATATGCAGATTTCTACAGCAATTATGATTCATGAAAGATCTTGAGGAGATGAAGAAGGCTGGCATCTTGAAGAGTGCAAAGTGACTTGGGAATATATAGAATTTCTTTGGGTTGAATTCCATGGATGTTTGTCAGTCCCCTGTGTTCCTGAACTATGAAACATGAACATTGAGCTCTGGAATGATAAATTCTTGATAAACAAACAACAAACAAATACTATTGGCAGTAAAAAAATAAAAATAAAAAAAATAAAACAAAAGGAACTCAAGTGGATGGTGAGGATCATATGAAATGAAGAGTACAAACTCTGAAACTAAGATTAAAAAAAAAGATAAAATAAAACTTCTTACTCTAGTTCCAACAGACACAGTAAAACATCCTTTAACTACACACAGTTTCCAGGTAGCGATGCAGCCTCATTTTGAGCATTTTCAACCACAGTGACTCACACAGGCCAGAGTTGTGACCTGGGACCTTTTCATCCTTAGAAAATTCCTCCATATTCCAATTCTTTGCAATTTCAGTCATTGACAAGGATTTTGAGGTCTGAAGAAAATATCATATTAGGTTGAAAACCAAATGTACTCTTTAGCAAAACATTATATCACAGCTTTAAAAAATTGACTATATAAGTAGATGTGTGAAACCATGTTGGACTCACAACCCACTGAGACCAATTCAGTGCCAATTCATATGTGATTCATATCAGGGAAATAGGGGTATCATGGGTCTTGGAAACATATGAACTGTAATGATAAAGTGAAACTGATGTTCAAGGGGTATACAAACAACAAAAGCTGTACATATATTTCTGAAAAACAGAACTCCATGGAATTTTCTAGGCTTTGTGATATAAAGAGAGAGCAAAAGTAGAAATGCAGCAAACTATACCAGTCAAAAGTTTTCCTTATGCCTAACTATGGTAGACCCATCTAATTTTGTAAATATATATATTGATATAAATATACTTACATTATCTATTATATATATTATTATATAATGCCTCTATTTTCAGAGATGAGTCTCTAAAATATCATTTTATAACTTTCCAGTGAATTAAACAAAGAAGAAAGAACAATACTCCTCTAAAACTGTCTTCCCAGTTTAAAATATCATTCAAAATTTTAGATGTAAAGTGTTAAAACTGAAAATCATTCACTAATTGTATTCTCATATTTTTGCTTAGATCATCTTGAATGAAATTGAGAGAAATAAAGACAATCAAAATCATCTCATTATACCCAAGAATATTTTACACTAAGTCCCTGGGAACTTGTGAATAAATCATCATTGTTGTTTCTTTTTCTTTCTTCTGTTATTTATAGCGTAGGTGTTTTTTTCTTTGTTTTGTTTTGCTTTATTTCCTATTTTCTTACCAGATTAGTCAAAGGAAACATACGGGTCATTTATATCCTTAGTTGGATTTTTGTCTAATCCCTTTACTTAGGAGATTTGCCCTTTCTTTCCTTGTGTATTATTTGTTACAAATTAAAGTATAAAATCTCCCTAATCACTTCCACCATTTCCTGCTTGTGTTCTTGGGGATTTTGATACCAGTGGAGATCACTGACCCAAGGAAACCTCAGTACTTACACCTCCATTAAGATATTTTCTCAAATATCAAGATATTTTGTTATAGTTTAATTTAAGATTTGACAAAATTGCATATTTCACAGTGCAAAATAGAATCTAACGGTACTCATCAAAGGCTGAGGATTTCCAGTTTTCTCAATGAAAGGACTTTTCAGAGCTGAGATACCACCCAAAGTGAATCCATTACAATATTTTGGGGGCTAAAAATAAAGGTTATCACATTTGCATGTCTTTCCTTCTCAGTGTACAAATCCTTCACAGCTGTAATCTATTTCCTTCATCTTTATGTGGTTTTATATAATCTGTGTTTACTCTCATTTAGTAAATCTTATTTAACACTGGAAAACTAGAATATAAAAAGACATTGTATATACTTTTCTTTAAAATATAATAATCCTGGGGCAACCCGGGTGGCTCAGCGGTTTAGTGCCGCCTTTGGCCTAGGGCCTGATCCTGGAGACCTAGGATCAAGTCCCATGTCGGGCTCCCTGCATGGAGCCTGCTTCTCCCTCTGCCTGTGTCTCTGCCTCTCTCTCTCTCTCTCTCTCTCTCTCTCTCTCTCTCTCTCTCTCTCTCTCTGTGTGTGTGTGTGTCTCATGAATAAATAAATAAAAATCTTAAAATATATATATAATAATCCTTATGGATAGCCCCAGGATTGACTTTGTGAAGTTCTCTGTGAAATCAAGTTCCACCAGTCTTATAACTCTTTGAATACTTTCACTTATTATGCTGGAAAGGCCAGATAATGCAGAACTAACTTTCATAAATTTCATAAATCTGAGCTTTACTTATTCACTGAATTCCCAGGTTATTGTCTATTTGTAAAATAAGTTTATCACAAATCAGTTTTGAGATGAGGTACAATGATAGCAGTCCAAAATTGAGTTTATGAGGAAAATATAGGTGTTCAGGGTGTGCTTAAATGGGTAGGTCTGGAAAGCAAAAACAGTAGACTCTTAGATTGTCCATGTGATGAAGATAAAGACCATAGCTAATTTATTATCATTGTATTCCCAGAACTGAGAACAGTGACTAACACATAGTAGATGCTCAAAAAATTTAAATTCGTTTATGAGCCATAAAACAGAGTATATGGAATTCTGTTCAGAATAAGAGGTGAAAATTATTACCATCCTACCTAGAATGAGTTTAATATACTTGAATGACAAAATAACATTAAGTGGTGATTAACTGGCTCCACCAATTAACCTGGCAAAGACAGGACTAATTAGGGTTTGAGGAGAAAATCACTGGAATACACTGTTACATTTGGAAGAGGAAAACACTTAGAATGCCTTTCCAGCTCTTTGAAAGAATGGTGGGATGGTGAGAGGGTGGGTGGGAATGCAAAAATATAAAATCAGGAATGAGTATGTGTCAGAAGGATAGGACACCAACCTAAAGAAATGTAGAAGGGTGACATTGGAGGGTGGTGGAAGTCCTATCGGAAAAGAAAGCTGGGGCTCTGTGTGTGTGCTGGTACAGCAATACTCATATCAGACAAAATAGACTTTAAAACAAAGACTGTAACAAAAGACAAAGAAGGGCAATGCATAATTATAAAGAGGTCAATCAAAGAGGATATAACATTCATAAATGTTTCTGTACCCAACATGAGAGAACCTAAATATATAAAGCAAATAATACAGACATAAAGGGAGAAATCCACAGCAATACAATAATAGTAAGGGACTTTAACACTCCACTTATATTAATGGAGAGATCATCCAGACAGAAAATCAATAAGGAAACATTGGCCTTACGTGACACATTAGACCAGATCGACTTAATAAATATATAGAGAACATTTCATCCAAAAACTTTGGAATACACATTCTTTCAAGTGTGCACGGAACATTCTGCAGGACAGATCAGGTCACATATTAGGCCACAAAACAAGTCCCAATAAATTCAAGAAGATTGAAATTAAATTAAGATCTTTTTTAACCATACTGGCATGAAACTAGAAATCAATACAAGAAGAAAGCTGGACAAAAGCCACAAACACATGAGGATTAGGTTATATATTCCTAGACTACCAGTGGTTTAACAAAGAAACCAAAGAGAAAATTTTAAAAAGAAATACTTTGAAAAAATGAAAATGGAAGCACAAAATCTCTGGGACACAGCAAAAGCAATTCTAATAAGGAAAGTCATAGCAATATGAGCCTATCTCAAGACACAAGAAAAATTCCAAGTAAACAATCCAACATTATACCTAAAGAAACTAGAAAAAAGAACAAAAACTAATGTTGGTAGAAGGAAGGAAATAATACAGATCAGAGAGCAGAAATAAATGAAATGGAGATGAAAAATAGTAGAAATGATCAATGAAACTAAAAGCTAGTTCTTTAAGAAGATAAACAAAATTGATAAACTTCTAGATAGACTCATCAAAGAAAAAAAGAGGGCCCCAATCAATAAAATTGGAAATGGAAGAGGAAATGATACAACTGAAACCACAGAAATACAAGGATCGTAAGAGATTACTATATTTATACACTAACAAATGGAAAAATCTAGATGAAACAGATAAATATTAGAAACACACAATATTCTAAAACTGAATCACAAAGAAACAGAAAACCTAAATAGACTGATTACAAGTAATGAAATTGAATTACTAATTCAAGAACTACCAAAAATCAAGTTAAACTTTCAGAGATAAATTCTTCCAAACATTCCAAGAGTTAGTACCTATCCTCTACTTATTCCAAGAAAATGAATAGGAAGGAAAGCTTCCAAACTCATTTTATAAAACAGCATTTTCATAAATGATATCAATACCAGACAAAAACACCATGCATGTGCAAGCATGCACACAATCACACACACACACAGACACACACACACACAAATTATAGGCCAATACCCTGGATGAACATAGATGCAAAAGTCCTCAACAAAAATATTAGCAAGCCAAATTCAACAATACATTAAGCGAGTCATTCACCATGATCAAGTGGAATTTATTCCAGGGATTCAAAGATGTTTCAACATCCATAAATTAATCAATATGATACACCAGATTTACAAAAAAAATAAAAAATAAAAATCATATGATTATCTCAGGAGATGCAGAAAAAGCATTTGACAAAATTCAACATCCATTTATGATAAAAAAAAAACTCTCAACACAGTGTATATAGAAGGAATGTACCTCAACATAATAAAGGCCATGTATGACAAACTCACAGCTAACACCATATTCAATGGTCAAAAGCTAAATAAAAGCTTTTTGTCGAAGATCAAGAACAAAGACAAGAATGCTAATTCTCACCACTTTTATCCACCATAGTATTGAAAGGCCTAGTCACAAAATTAGGGGAAAAAAAGGAATAGGCATCCAAATTGGAAAGGAAGAAGTAAAGCTGTCATTATTTGAAGAAGACATGATACTATATATTAAAAACCCTAAAGACTCTATAGAGAAATGATTAGAACTGAGAAATGAACTCAGCAAAGTCACAGATACAAAATTAATATACAGAATTATTTTTGAATAATTATTGCACAAACAATGAGCTATCAGGAAGAGTAATTAAGAAAACAATCCCACTTATAATTGCATAAAATACCTAGGAATAAAGTTAACCAAGGATGTGAAAGGACTGTACTCTGAAAACTATAAGGAAGTAGTTAAAGAAATTGACGATGACACAAAGACAGGCATACCTTGGAGATATTGCAAATGGTTCCAGATACCACAATAAAGCAAATATCACAATAAAGCTAGTCAAATGAGTTTTTGGTTTCCCATTCTCAATGCATTTAAAAGTAAGTTTATACTACAGTGTAATCTATAAAGTGTACAGTAGTATTATGCCTAAAAAAGCAATGTACTTATTTTAATAAAAAATATTTTATCATGGCACCTGGGTGGCTTAGTCAGTTGAATGTCTGACTCTTGGTTTCAGCTCAGGTCATGATCTCAGGATCATGGGATTGAGCCCCACATTAAGCTCCATGCTCAGTGTGAAGTCTGCTTGAGATTCTCTCTGTTCCTCTCCCTCTGTCTCTCCCCCTCCTCTCCCTCTCTCCCTCAAATTAATAAATCTTTAAAAAATATTTTACCACTAAAAATGCTAACCATCATCTGAGCTTTCAGCAAGTTGTAATTACTGATCATAAACCATCATAACAAATACAATAAGAAGAAAAGTTTGAAATATTGCAAGAATTACAAAAATGTGACACAGAGACATGGAAGAAGCAAATGCTATTGGGAAAACGGTGCTGATGAACTCACTCAATACAGAGTTTGCCACAAACCTTCAACTTTTAAAAAACACAATTATATGGGAAGTGCAAAATGATAAAGTCAATAAAATGAGGTATGCCTACAAATGGAAAAATAGTCCATGTCCATGGATTGGAAAATTTTACATCATTAAAATGTCCATACTACCCAAAGCAATCTACAGATTTGGTGCAATCTCCATCAAAATATGAATGGCATATTTTCACAGAACTAGAACAAAGAATCCTAAAATTAATATAGAACTACAAAGACCCCTAATAGCTAAAGCAATTTTGAGAAAGAAGAACAGAGCTAGAGGTATTACATATCTTAGTTTCAAACTATATCACAAAAAAATGTAGTAACCAAAAGGCTATGATACTGACACAAAAATAGATACATAGATAAAAGAGCTCAGAAATAAATCCATACGTATATGGTCAATTCATCTATGACAAAGGAGGCAACAGTATACAATGGGGAAAAGACAGTCTCTTCAATAAACGGTTCTGGGAAAATTGAACAGCTTCATGCTGAAGAATGAAACTGGACCATTCTCTTATACCATATGCAAAAACACATTCAAAATGGATTAAAGACTTGGAATGCAGGACCTGAAACCATAAAACTCCCATAAGAAAGCATAGGCAATAATTTTTTTGACATCAGTCTTAACAATATATTTTGGATCAGTCTCCTCAGGCAAGATCAATAAAAGCTAAAATAAATAAATCACATCAACCTAAAGCTTTTGTACAGTGAAGAAAATAATCAACAAAATGAAAAGGAGAAATAGTGATTGGGGAAGATATTGCATATCACACATGCAGTAAGGGACTGGTATCCAAAATATAAAGAACTTACACAACCAAATAACCTGATTGATTGATTGATTGATTGATTGATGAGAGCGAGATGGGGGAGACAGAGATAGAGGAAGAGGAAGAATCTCCAGCAGTCTCTCCCTGAGTGCAGAGCCAGACATGGAGCTCTTCCTCACAATCCTCAGATCATGATCTGAGCTGAAAAGAAAAGTCAAACACCTAATGACTAAGGGAACCAGGTGCCCCTCAAACAACCTGATTTAAAAATGGGCAGAGAACTTGAATTATTTTTCTAAATAAGACATACAAAGGCCAAGAGGCGCATGAAAATATGTGACAAGAAATCACAAGTGTCAGCAAGGACATAGAGAAAAGGGAAGCCTTGTACAGTTGTACAAGTGGTAATATAAATTGGTCAAGCCTTTATGGAAAATATTACAGAGGTTCTCAAAAAATTAAAAATAGAATGACTAGATAGATCCAGCAACTCCACTTCTGGGCATTTATCCAAAGAAAACAAAAATACCAATTGAGGAGATATATGCACTCCTGTTTTAATTTCAGCATTATTTACAATAGCCAGAATATGGAAGTAACCTAAGTGTCTATGAATAGATGAATGGGTAAGATATATATATATTTACACACATACACATACACAGAGGCAACAAAATATTACTCAGCTATAAAAAAGAATGAAATCTTGCCATTTGCAACACATGGATGGACTATAGGTTACGATGTGAAGTAAGAGAAGTCAAACAGTGAGAGGCAAACACCATGATTTCACTTGTATGTGAAATCAAAGAAAAAAATGAACAAGCAGAACAAAACAGTCTCATAGATATAGGAAACTGTTGCTTAGCAGAGTGGGGATGGGGTTCGGTTGCAGGCAAAATAGGTGAAGGGCATTAAGAGGTACAAACTCCCATTTATAAAATAAATAAGTTAAGGAATACAATGTATAGCATAGGGAATATAGTCAATAATATTGTAATAAGTTTTTATGGTGACAGGAGGTGACTACATTTATAAAGATCACTTGAAATATATAAAAGATCAAATCATCACAGTGTGTGGCTAAACTAATAGAATACTGTATGTCAACTATACTTTAATTAAAAAAAGAAAAGAAATAAATGTAGAAGAAAGGAGAACCACACTTGAGCTGCTGTAGGGAGAAGGATGCCAGCAGGTAACAATGACTATAAAATTTCATAGCCCTGATGGTGAGGGACACCTGGAAGTTGTCCTGAAAGTACCATCATGTCATCCTATCAGACTTTAGCATCAGAAAATAAAACTGCAATCATATTAGGCCAGAAGAACTGAGGATTAGTTAGATGTCTTAGAAATGAGGAAACTGAACTCTGTGGGGAAAAAATGGGGGGACGCCTGGGTGGCTCAGTGGTTGAGCAGCTGCCTTCGGCCCAGGGTGTGATCCTGGAGTCCTGGAATCGAGTCCCACATAGGGCTCCCTGCATGGAGCCTGTTTCTCTCTGTGTGTCTCTCGTGAATAAATAAATAAATTTTTCTTGTGAAAAAAAAAATCTGTAAGAAAAAAATGGAAAAAAAACTTTGCCCAATGAGGGGATCCTGGATAACATTTTTAGCTGTAAGGATCCATAATTTTCTGTGTGAATTTCAAGAGAAGTCACAGAATATTTTACAGAAGGGTTCTCAACCAGGGTATGATTTTGTCTGCCAAGGAACATCTGGCACTCTCTACAGAGTTTTAGCTGTCACAACTGGCAGGTAAGGTGCTATTGACATCTTGGGAGTATAGCTTAGGAATGCTGTTAAACTTCCTGTGATGCACAGGATAGCTTCCCCCCCACAAAAAAACAAAAACAAACAAACAAACAAACAAAAAAACCAGCGCCAAATACCCATAGTAACAAGATAAAGAAACTGTTCTGGAGTATTATGCAAATACTCCATAATAATATTGCAAATACAATCCATAATAAAATTTGATTTCCAATTTTAATCGAAATAATTGCAAGGCTAATCTAAAGCTAGTTTGACTCTGACATTAGTCCATCATTTTAGTAGATCTACTTCTTTGAAATCTCATTTTGTCTACATCTGGAATTTCAAATGTCTAGAGTGAAGTCCTATGGAGAAAGACAAGCTTCCCAATAAAGTATGTATTAATTGAAGCAAGGCCTCCCCAGGAGTTTGGCTTATACTTACAAATGCATTCACCATTGAAAATTGAGATTTACCAAGGACAAAAGTCACTGCACAAATCAATAATCCCCTGGGGTAAAAAATGCTCAGCTCTACGTGAAGGTTCTGTTTTCACCTTAGGATTCATAATTATTTGCCATGTTGATAACCTCTGCAGGGAAGGAATAGGGGGACAAAATCTGTTGTGTCAAAAGGAGTCATAGAATTTTCTGGCTGACTAAAACAACACAGAGGTGGAAGCAGAAGCAGAAGTCTGTTTTGCTGATAGAGATAGAGGACAGGAGATTACAAAGGGCATGTCATCCTCAATAAAAGTCTAGGTAGATTAGACTTCACGGCTGTTTTCTTGAAAATGTCTTCCTGTTCTTCTTAATACTCTATTATTACTGTCAGCATGTTGGGGAGAATTTTATTTTTCCTCTTTTCATTTTGTCCTCATTTTTAGCTGCAAGAAAAGACCCTGTTTATCATAATAATTCTGACAGGAGTATACATTTAAATACCACATTGGGGTTTACATGCATTTATATTCACAGAGCATGTCCACATATATATTTAAAGGGGTGAATAACCTGACACTATGTTGGTTTTGCAACACTTCATTCTTTTCTGTTAATAATTTCAGGGAAAAAAAACCCTGAGATCTACTAAATACTCTGATTTGGGCTTCAAAGGCACCCAGGAATGCCTGGGTGGCTCAGCGGTTAAGTGTCTGCCTTTGGCTCAGGGCATGATCCTGGAGTCCCAGGATCAAGTCCCACACTGGGCTCCCTGCATGGATCCTGTTTCTCCCTCTGCCTATGTCTCTGCCTCTCTCTCTCTCTGTGTCCCTCATGAATAAATAAATATATAAAAAAAAGACACTTAACAGAAAATTTAATTATGATTTCACTAAATACTTGCTTAAGATGTACACTGTATTGTTCTATGTTCCCATAGATTTTTCAAGTCTCATCCCTTTATTAAATTAGGCCATCAGCCATACCTAAAGTAATTTTACTCAGGTAACATTTAATGATGTTACCTATGTTTTCATAAGACCACTAGAACAACCAGTTGTCAAGAAATCTTTCCCTTTGTCACCCAATATCCTTCCACATTGATGTCCACCTGGTAAGTCCATCTCTGTGCTTAGCTTCAAGATTTATTTACAGGTGAATAATATGCAACACTGGCCCAAGTTATAAAATGGTAGTTTTTCCTATTCAATTTTAAAACCCATATGTGATTATAGAATACCTGTGTAAATAGGTTTACTGAAGAAAGACAAGAAAAATGAAGAGAATAGGAAGGGAAAGGAAGGAGCTCCTAAGGATGAATTAGGAGATCATCACTTGTTACTGAAATACCTCTAATTGCTTGAAATTTAGGACAATTCTGAAAACTCACTTATTTTCTAAATAAGGACAATGGTGTAAAACAAAGCAGAAAAAAATGGGAATTGAGAGCTGTGAAGAAAGTCACACAAAAAAATTAGTTCACAAAAGGCATAATCTCCAGAGTATAAGTTGATGAGGATGAAAAGAAAGCATGTTGAGCTCATATTCTGTAAGAGATACTTAATTGGTTTAAGGAAAAAATGAAACTCAGTGGAAACTTCTCTAATCTTGACCCAAAAAAGGTGTTGGGGTAGGTAGGAGAGCTCATTAACAGAATTGCAAGGAGCTTGAGTAAAGAGTGAACCAATGTTGAGGAAAAATGTTAATATTAATGAAGTCAGACGCAATTTTAGTGTTTTAAAATGTTTTTCATTCCTTCATATTTTCAAATCAGTTCATTATTTATTAACCACTATAAAAAGATGTATTTCAGGATCATAAATACATGATTTGATCCTACTTCTCCCTCCGCCTTTGTCTCTGCCTCTCTGTGTGTGTGTCTCTCATGAATAAATAAATATATAAAAAAGACACAAGAGAAAATTTAATTATGATTAACCTGATAATATCTTAATCATTGCTTTGAATTATGTCCAAAACCTGATTTCACCTTAATTATTCAAGCATCTATGTTGCATTCACAGCTCAGAATCGTGTCACCATGTCACTTTGTAGTGTTCCTAACTGAATTTTCATAATCAGGCCATGTCAAATTTCTTACAACATAAATTATTATCACTCATGAGGTTTTTTACCCAAAGCTCTAAATTGGGGATTCAAAATGGATGGTGACTTGACCATGTAATCCAAGATGACTTCTTCAATTCCTTGAGCCACTTTGAATTTACAGTCAAACTCAGTGTCTGAGATAACTATCTTACCAGGTGCCTATTACTATCTTACTTCCTGCTTCCTTGAGCCTTCTCAGATTTACTCTTGTTATATTTAAGCGTCTGAACTGCCTCATATAGAAAGTAAGTAAAATAAATGTTGTTTGATATTTTCAAGGAAGCAACTGTACTCAGATTAACATGCCTAAGTGATGAATAAATAGACACAATCAATATTTCCATTCATATTAATGCAAATGAGTTATGCAGATTAATAAACCCACAGGTTCAGGATTCAAAAGAAATGGGTGACACTTAAAAATATCATGCCCCAAAAGTCTAGAAACATCAGTAGTAATTGAAATGATGACCCAAAGCAATAATATTTTAATTATCTGCACTTGTATTATTTCCTTCTGCACAAAACATTAAAACTCAAACTAGGTAAGCATGGGAAGCCTAGTGAAAAATTCATGTGCTGCTTAAATTATTTTGCAGGACAATGGATTCTAAACTGTATTTGCAAGTTTCTACATGTTCACATACAGTAGGATTTCACAGACTCAACTACTAGATTGTGAAAGACATACCTCAATTAGCAAAAGCCTATATATTGTAAAGATACTTAAATGAGTGCACCCAAGTATATATAGTAACTACAACCAGAATAACAATGAGCTGTCTTTTAGAAGTCCCAAAGGAAACCTATTTTTAATGATGAGGAGAGAAAGATTTGCAATTAGCATATTCATTATGTGTATGCAAATCGATGATTCCAACAGCTGCTTAAGGGTGTTAAAAAACAATTTGTTCTATTAAGCAGTTTAAACATTCTTCTTAAAATCCTGTTTACCCGTTTAATTTGCTGAACAATGTCTTTCTTCAGAGGACTGGGGGTGGGGTGGGAAGAAAGATTCAAATTGTCTTCCCTGCTGTCATTTCTCCTCTGGTGAGATTCTTAAGCAAAAAGTGAGAGGCGGAGGCCATGGTTTAATGTTAATATTTTGGTGACTTTCTATATTCTTTAATTAAGTGCTGCAGCATTTTGCGTTTCTGGCAGGGATAAATTTTGCAGCGGTAAAGATCATTTTTCTGCACAGCGCCATCTCTTTCCTCGTCATGCATCCTCCAGTGAAGCTCAGAGTAAAAAGGTTGGAGAATGTAAAACAAAGTAAAAAAAAAAAAAAATTTTTTTTTTCTCAAGGCTGCCGGGGAAACAATCAACGATGACCTTCCTCCTGGCACCTGATCAGTTCAGGTCTCAAACTGCATGCTGGGAGAGTCCTGAAGGCTTCGAGGTCTGTCCCCTACTCTGGGATTGCAATTCCGAGAGCCTTTCATTTTATTCTTAAGCAAACATAAATGAGAGTCTTGCACAGACATCCCAGCTGTAGGCCTCAGTATTTGCTCTACCTTCGCTCATTTCCCTGCTCCCCTCCCTGCAGGAAAACCAGGGCAAATCATCCCTTCTGCTGGTTCCTGTCAACCTATGAAAATAAGCCAGTGAAGTCTCCTTCAGGACCCTGATTTCAATCCTTGAGCCCATATCCCACACCTATTCCCTTGCTCTACCTGCAGCCCTTTGATCTAGACCAGGGCTCTCCAGACTTCACTGTTCACTGGAATCATTCAGAGGGCCTTGTCAAAATGCAGGTTTTGAATCAGGAGGATGAGGCCTGCCATTCTGCATTTGTAACAACTTCCCAGGCAAGGCGGCTGGTTGCTGGACCCCACCCAAGCAGCAAAGGGGTCAAAGCTGAACATCAAGTCCCTGATTTTACCTCTAGGCGCAGTAATGAGAACAGTAAAAATACCACTAGCAGCTAATACGTATGTGAACTACATATCTAACACTGAATTTGCTATTTTCTCCTCAAATGTGGCAATCAGAGGTAAAAACAGATGAAATAATACTACAAAACCCACACAACTAAGGACGGGGTCAAGATGCAAACAGAAGCAGTCCAGCCACAGATCTGCTACACTGTGGATCCAGACATGCCCAAATGGGAGACTTTCTGGCTTTCCTTTCAGCCTCTGGGCTTCAGCTTTCAGGCAGGTTTTCTGTTTCCCTTGTGCTTCGGGACCTACCATCAGCTAGTTCTATTTGGGTTTCCGGAACTACTGCACCAACTACTCCAAGGAGATGAGGAAATAACAAAGAAGAGAAGTTTCAGATTCACTTCGGTTTAGACTGAGACATTTTGTAAACTTTAAGGATCCCAAACATGTACTTTCACCAGCACTAATCAGACATAAATGACCTAAAGGTAATCAACAACCTCGTGGTTTCTGCCCTAAAGCTACATCCAATAAGTCTGGGATTTATTGGATGATGTACCGTGGGATCCCAACATGTCCAGTTGCCGGCAGAGTCCTTTAATGGCATTGACAGTTGTGAGGGCCCAAGAGAACACACTAGCAGAATGATTATGTCACCTAATCTGTGTTATTAAAGGAGTCATCAGTGATACTTAGGTGGACAGGATGACCTATGGCAGATGCATAAATACCGTGACACAAGAGTAAATAGCACTGGTCAACAGTCACCAAGACACGGAGGATGTACATCCTATCACATCCACTTGTGATCAGGCTGGGGAGGCCAATGTCCATGGTCTAAATGCTGATGCTAGGATGTAGATTGAAGCTATACAATGCAGAGACTGTATTCTTTTTTAAAGAAATCATAACTAAGGAATCCTAACACTTGCCCCATAAGATACTCTGTGATCTTGAGTATTTCTGTGATGATGGAGGAATATCCTCCTCAAAATCTCCAGGGCAAGATACTTCAGGTACTGGCATATGTGCAACAGAGTTTTTAAGAATACTTCCTGTACAAGACCATAGGGGTCTCTTGTTTTGGTATAAAAATAGTCAGCAAAAATGTTTCCTGCATTCTTTTTCTAGGCCCCTCTGCCTATTGTCCCTATTCAAAAGGACGATGTTTATTGTCTCACACCTGTTCCTGGCGTCTCCAGTGGAGAGCCACACTATTTTTTATGCCCAGAGAAACATGTCTGCCAATCTCAACTTTGACCAAGCTTCTCCATTGCTGGTTGAAAAGGACTGCTACATCATGAACCTGAAGACTCGACTTTTCAGTTTGAAATCTCTATTGCCCCTGAAATTTTCCAATGGTTCATGTTCTTAAAAAAAAAAAAAAAAAAGAATCCCAAGACTGATACTGTGTTTTGATGATATCCTGAGTGTGAAAGCAATGCAGAGGGAACTGAAGGAAACAATTTAAACAGCTCACAGTGTTTCCAGCTCTCAGAAAGAAGAAAACCAAAGAGATAAAGGAGGAAGGGGAAAATGAATAGGATTTTCTAGAGCTGTTTCCTTAGACGATACTGTTATTGGAACAAATCTTCTAACATATGTTGTTTGTTCTTTTACTCAGTAAATATTTACTGAAGACACTCCCCATAAGGGACAGTTTCAGGTGCTAAGGATACTGCAATGAACAAGGCAGACATGATTCTTGCCCTCAGAATATGTACAGAATAGCAATTCATGCAACCTATCTTCAATGTATGATGAAACCACTTCAAATTTTCTTTTAAGTCAATTTAGTTTTTTGTAGAATTTTTCTTTTCTGCCACCATTTTTGTTTCTGAGAGTTGTTCTGTAGATCCAAAAGTCTAGCAAATATTGAATAGTACATTTGCATGAAAGCATCCTTATTAAACCTATCCTATGGGGGGTTGGTAATTAGCAGAGAAACAGGCTGGGAATCCTTGAATTTGGCAAAGCAGAATTAGAATGGAAAAGCCAAAAATAGAAAATGGGTCAAAGTTATATATTTAAAACTAGAGCAACAATAAAGGCTAATTATAGCATATTATATACAATATTTTTAACTCCCATAACAACCCTTGTGCAAGTACATTTATTAAAACCACTTTTCCAGCAATACAAAATGATACTTAGAGAGGGTGAAAAATTTGCCCATGGTAGTAAAACAAAAGCCAAGGCCTAGATCAAACCCAAGGGATCTAGGCCAAAGACAAAGCTCTCAAATGTCATGATATGCCAGCCTCTCAGAACCTGGCCTGTGGTGAGAGAAAAATAGAACATGGGACAAAGTCATCTCTAAGCCAATTAAAAGAAGATGCCAAATTCAAGAATGATTGAGGATAATAAATAAAATATGAAAAGCTCATTTAAAATTACAGATGATGGGGGTTGGAAAAGCAGTGAGATGAATAGCAAGCCAAAAAGTCCAGACAAACTTTCTTGGTTCACATTCTCTGATAGGGTCCCTTCAGAAATCTATGGTGTCAACCTTGAGCATATGCTCCAAACAATCTCCAAAGCTGTGCATTTCTGCCCCAGCATCTAATAATTCCATAATTTCTTACCACAAATGTCTGGCTGTTTGATAGTGTCACGGACCTTAGTCACAAAGTACTTTAGCACTGTGGTAGCCACCACTTTTCCCACAAGGTCACCTACCAAATACAGTGGAACACAAACGGACTTTTCTGTTATGAAAGTTGAGAGGGTCCCTGATACACTCTACAATTGTTTTTTAAATCTCTACCAATCATCAGTCTATAATAATGGGTTGGCAGGATTCCTTATCCTTTTTTTTATATAAATTTATTTTTTATTGGTGTTCAATTTGCCGACACATAGAATAACACCCAGTGCTCAACCCGTCAAGTGCCCACCTCAGTGCCCGTCACCCAGTCACTCCCACCCCCCGCCCACCTCCCTTTCCACCACCCCTAGTTCATTTCCCAGAGTTAGGAGCCTTTCATGTTCTGTCTCCCTTTCTGATATTTCCACTAATTTTCTCTCATCTTAATTATGTGACAGCATTTGTAGGTCTGAGGACTTTCCCAGGTAATTTGGATACTGCAATTGTCCATGAACTTGGGAGAGAAATATAACCCTAAATCATTTAGGGCACTTCCTCTAGCAACTTTAATATACAGATACCTCCCTGATATCTTTTTTGGTTGAGCAAATTATATAGATAACTGTTTGGGATTTCAGAGAAGACTTAAATTATCTGTGGAACGGGTGACCAATAGTGGAATTTACTGAGAAATTCGGGAAAATTTATAAAGCATCAACATGAGTTATCTGTCTATAAGGATGCCTGCCATAGAAGAATCACATCATTCCAGAAAACATTATCCTGGTCATATTAGATGCTGCATATCCAGAAATAGACCACACAAAAACATTGACAGACAACAAGGTTCTCTCATTAGAAATTTAATTAACCCCATATTTCTGATTCCAAACCCCTTACTCTCAGCCTTTATATTGGACTGAACAGTCTGATCTGACAAAGTGAGAAATCTAGGCTATATCCTATAGATATAAGTGAGTAAGCAGTATTTAAAAAAAAAAGGATAAAATGATGGACCTGAGGGGCACCTGGATTGTTCAGTGGTTGAGCATCTGCCTTTGGCTCAGGTCATAATCTCAGGGTCCTGGGATTGAGCCCCACATCAGGCTCCCCACAGGGAGCCTGGTTCTCCCTCTGCCTAGGTTTCTGTCTCTCTCTCTCTCTCTCTCTCTCTCTCTCTGTCTCTCATGAATAAATAAATAAATAAAATATTTTTTTAAAAAAAGATGGAGTTGATCTTAAGTAAATGTGTAACTCTAGAAGTGGAGAAGATCACTGAAGGGGAGAAGGGAACAGAGACAAGATTTGGACAATTGCAAAGATACAATATCTATAGTTGTTTTATAGTTTAAGTTTTCCTACCAGTTTGTTCTCAGCCCAAGTCCTTCTCTACCTAGACTCCTGAAAACTCTGTCTTTTCATCACTTTCAACCAGTTTCTACCTAGCCTCACATCAGCCTGTCAAGGTTCTCCCCATCACTCAGATGCAGGTCTTTCTTCTGGTGGTCTAGCCTTAGGGCAAAGGACAACCATACTCTTATCAGGTATTGCAGTTATCATGGCTGTATAACACGCTATGCCAAATCTGTTATCCCTCATGATGCTGTGGGTCAGGAATGTGGGCAGGGCTTGGCCAGCCATTCTGTTCCTTGGAATACTGACAGGGGTCACTAAGGAGGTGGTTATGTTGGTCTGGAGGATCCAAAATGGCTTCACGTACTGAATGTGCCTTGGCAAGGATGGCTGGAAGACTGGACTCAGCTAGGACTACTGGCAGGCACCTCTAATGTGGCTTTTCCAACATGGCACTTCTCCTGGCCATACGTCTACCATGGCAACTGGCTTTCCCCAGAACATATGTCCCATCAGACTCAGGCAGAAGCTGCGTGGCCTTTGGGTGCTTTCTGATCTAGGTTTGGAAGCTATTGCAGTGTTACTTCTGTAATATTTTAATAGCTAAAAGTAAGTCATATGCCAGCTTAGATTTGAGGGAAAAAGAAATAGATAACATCTTTTGATGGGTGATTGGCAAGGTCACATTGTACAATAGCTAGTGAGATGGGAGATAATATTGTGACTGCCTTTGGAAAATGCCTTCTGCCACAAAAACAAAGAATTGAAGCCAGACAGACCTGAGTTCAAATCCTACCTCTTCTTCCTCATTGTACAACTCTTAGAAAGTTACATAATATCACAGTTTATGTCTTGTTCTATGAAGCAGGATTTAGAAAATGCTATTTCTTGTAGTCAGAATATAGAAATAAATGGGAAAATATATACAAAGCAGCCTGACTGTAGTAAATGCTCAAACGTGCATGTTTTTCACTCCTCCCTCCAGAGCCTGTAACACTGCAAGCCACAATCCTAAATAATTCTTAGAGAACAGAAGTCTTCACTGCTTTCATACATCTACTAATTCTTAATAACTGATTCATTTCTACTCCTTTCTCTTTTTTTATTTCACTTTCTTTTTCTACACATTGTTTACAGCACCTCATCACCCAGAATGGTGACAAATGGATCATTCACTACAAATCAGCCCACACAAACACATCCATTTCCTCAGAATATTGTCAGTAATCTTGGGCCAATGGGAAAAAATAATATTCAAAAGCTTATCTACAGAATAAGGAATCTATTTATCCCCTGACAAGGAGCAAAACTGCAGATCAGCCCCTGTCTAACTCATCACAAATTCTAAATATACAGGTGCATATTCCAAAAGTATATATAATGATATTAGTTTGTGGTAAAACGACAAATTCCACTTTTATTATTGAATGTAGAGGCACCCGGGTGGCTCAGTGGTTGCGCATCTGCCTTTGGCTCAGGCTGTGATCCTGGGTCCTGGGATCGAGTCCGCATCGGGCTCCCTGCAGGGAGCCTGCTTCTCCCTCTGCCTATGTCTCTACTTTTCTCTGTGAATGTCATAATTGAATTAGAGTGTAAGATTCTATATAAAATTTCAAATCCAGGCCATAAAAAGCACTGACAGTAAACTTGTTAGGGTAGGTCTATGAATTGTTTATAATAAGAGAACCATACTTATTCATTTCTATTGTATACTGACAAAGTGCTTTAATTCTTCCTTCCAATCTTTCTTCTTTCTTTCAATTTTCTTGCTTGTGACCATACGCCTCATTGTTAACAGTGTATTTGTATTCACTCATTCTCTAGAGCACATAAAATTATGATGAAACACAAAATCTGGGCCAGCCCAACATGGGGCAACCCTAGACTCATTTTTTTCTTTTATTTGAATAAGAAAGCAAGGAGCGCTGATGGAAGTAGGTCTCCTGTAGCTCAGCTCTCTAAATGTTCTGCAACATGGTAGGAAACCTGAGTAAAATGATGCAGATCAATACAACTGTCCTAGGAAGGTGTTGTGATGTTTTCCTGCTGTCACCCATGAAACAAGCTTAAGATCATTGATGATTCTTTGTGCTGGAGGCACGAAGCTGCATTCAGATACTTTGAAGAAACCATAGAAAACCCGCTAGGACAGTGGGCCTGAGATATCTTGAGCCTCATTCTTCACAAAACAGCATGGGCTCTGAACACCAATCAGATCAAAAGATGACTTCCCCAGTGGGGAGTCTCAAGCCCAGAAATGCTCAATGCAAACACGAATAACACCGAACAGTGCTCTCTGGGGCACAGGCCACGAAGAGTCACATAAACATACACAGTCTCCGTCATCTTTGCCTTTTTCTTCTAAGAGAGGCAAAGATAACCACGCTACTTTCAATGGCTTGTCTGCATTTTGTCCCATCAGTGTGCTGCAGTCCTGTTTGAGCTGAAATGCTGTGGCCTCAGACAGGAACCAGGAATAATTGGAAGCTAATTTACCATGGAAATCTTAATGATATTTGAAATCACAGATGAGTGCTTTAGGGAGATAACAGGAGGAACATTCAGAGCAGGCAGCAGGCACATCACCAACGACAATCATAGTTTCTTTCCTCATGAGCTACAACTAGCCCCCGTCATTCTCTCTACATCAGGCAGGGATCTTCTGTGCCCAAACTTTTTGCAAAAAATTGATGTTATTTTTTTAGACTAAGTTTATTTTAATTATGCCTGCATCTGGAAAAGGAATTTTATTGTAGTGAAAAACAGGGACACTTCTCTTCTCTACCTTTTGTTCACTAGATCTGGCCTATACTCATTTGTTCACCCAGAAGTGGGTTCAAATGGCTCTCTTGTCTGCTTTTACATTTCACAGACTCATAGGTTTAGAGGGGCCTCAAGAGCTGGGCTGGTACAAACATGACCCCCTGGCAGCTTCGTTGGTTTTCGTTCCCTCACCTAACAGCATGCCACAGAGGCAGGTCTGGAACTGTTCGAGGCTATCCCGAGGAGGAGCAAAACGGAGACCAGATCCCAATCTACCTGTTTCCTCCCAACCCACCCAGATCCTCCATCATAATGGCTCCATATTATATCCATTCAGTGTGAAATCCGGAACCATCTTTTTCTTCTTAGTTTGTTTTAATATCATATCCCAGCACTGGAAGAAGAGCAAATCACATCAACATTTGGTGTTAAACCTCAAAAATTCCTTTCATTAGCCTTTCTAAAACACTACTCTCTCCTTCTCTGCACTTTTCTCATTCCATGAAAAAAATAAATTAGCATAAATAAATCCGCTTTATCATGCCAGCTTGGAAGAGGTCCAGATATGAGTTTCTGAGACAGTTTATGCTATATGATTTCTATTTTTTTGTTAAGTAGAAGCTAAGATGCTCAAAAAGTATTAATTGGTGATACAGAAGAGAGAATTTATTCGCCATGGCAGTATTCTCAAGTGGTTAAGAGTTTAGGCCTTGAACTTGGCCTGCCTGAATTCAAATCAGGATTCTCCTACTTCCTAGTCATTGACCAACTATTTCACCTGACTTGTCTCAGTTTCCTTATTTCTAAAATCGGGATAATAATATTGCCTTGTGGGGCTATTGAGAGCGTTGAATGGGAATGTGTATAAAATCTTGTCAGAGTGATAGCACATGTGCTCAATATTTTTTTTTATTTGAAGTGAATGCACAGTGCCTTTTACTGGATATGACAAATATGTGGGCATAGTACACAGGATTTGAGAACAGAAAATAAAGCTCCTCAGTTCCTAAATACTAAGAAAATGTGTGTGTTGTAATTAAAAGGGCAAAGTGGGGAGGAGTTTAAGCAGCTGATGAATGCAAGAATGAGGCCTGACCTCCATTGTGCTCAGCCAGATACATCATGGGCCTCTGTCACATGTCACCATTGAACTGGTACCCTTAGTCTCTCCTGGAGTAGATACATGACCCACAAAAGGGACACATGAAAATACTACCCCAGAAATGGACAAAAGCCTTCAAAGGGTCAGAACCAAATCCCCTGGAACATAGTCCATTATAAGAGAAATTCTGGCCAGTCACAGACTCTCAAAGAAGGATGTTCATGCAACAGAAACTTGGTTCATTCTCCTACTTAGATTCAACACGGGGTCTCACAACCACCAAGGGCTTCCCAAAAGGGGCCTGAGATTTCACATTTCATCTACTGTCATCTATGAAGTCAGTCTTCCAGGTGTGGCATTGTGGGAAGGGCAACAGAGCAAAGGGGTCTTCTCCTTAACTTCCCAAATGGGAGAGAGGAAGGATAAATTTTACCTTAACATTAAAGATTTTAAAATATATCAAAGACTATCAGGGAAAATTCCTATGCAGTGATGCAAGATCTTAATCTACATTTAAGTTTCTTTGCCACTTTATCTGAGTCAAAAAAAAAATTAGAAGAAAATAAAAATAACCCTTAACTTAGCATTCTTGTCTAGGCAATTAATGAGTATGCAGACACCTATAGAAGCTGACTTTGCTTTTGCCCCATCTACAAACAAGTGATTCATTTACATAATTTTTCTTTTCTATGGTGACCAAGAGGACATCATCATACTCTACCTACTAGAATATAAGCATCCAGATGCTTCTCACATTCATGCTAGCTAATAACTACAGCAGGAAAGAACAAAAGACAAACTATTTGCTCTATTTAGATTTCTACTTTTAAAGCTAATCCTAAACCTACCAAACTACCTTTATTACAAGCCTTTTGAATATGAAAAGTTATATTTTCCAACATTAGAGCTTGCAAACCAACATGATTGATTATTTCCAAGTGGTCATAATATTAGGGGTAAAAATAGGCTTTAATTTGACAAATAATTAGCTTTGCATTCAGAAATGGATAATGTAGCATCACGCTAAAAGACAAAAGTGCTCTTTTTTCTTTTCCTGCTGTGGATATTAGGAATACTTCTTTAGTCATATACAACAATGCACAAATCACTTATTTTATTACTTCTCCAAGAGAGAGAGTCTCAATTATTGAAAATCTCTTGAGCTAAGAATGTGCCAACTTAATTGGTAATTCAGAACTGAATCTATTTTCCTGAATGTTAAGGTTGGGAGTGCTTCTGAAGACCAAACTCCTTTTTTACCTTTCAATATCCTTCCTGATATGGCCTCTGCTTCCCTTTCCAGTCTCATACCTTACATTTCTGCTTCTTATTTTTCCTGCTTTGCCATCTGAGCTTTGTTTTGGGTTCTGGGGACAAGTAATGCTCACTTCCACCATGAGACAAATGCACTTACTCTTTCCTTTCTAAATCAGTTACCTCCACCACAGACCCCTCATTGATGTCTGTGAAATCTTCCCTTAGCCTCCAGACCAATGGTCTTTGTTTTATATCATTGCACAATTATATATATATATATATATATATATATATATATATATATATATATATATCACTCATATTTATTTGTATCATTATTTCATTATCTCCTTCATAAGGCTTTATGAGAAAATGGATTTTGACTATTTAACATTTTATTTTAGATGAGGCATCTAACATGGTGCTTAATATACATAATAGAAAGTTCAATAACTACTTGTTGAAGGAATAAATATCTTTCTTTTGGGGGAAAACCCATCAATAGTCTCACATTTTTCCAGTTAGGAAGTCAACCAACCAATGCCATTCTAGGTATATCTACCTTAGCAAAAAATGAACAGACTACAAATTAATATCTATTAAGTCCTGTGAAGTAATATATCATGTCCACTCAATTTCATCTTTTCTGCTAAGTGTATCTTTTGTTTAATGATGCAGATTTGATGGGGACACGGGATCAGGGTTCTTAAGTAGCCTATTTCATGGCAGTACACTATAGAATTAGCTCTTCTGTAGGTTAACTTCTGTAATAATGTTACCATAAGATAGAATGTGATGCTGAGATGGATAGAGATGAACCACTTTATATATTCACTGGTTCTCATGGCACTATTTTGACTCTGAAGAATTCTTAGTGCAAAATCCAACAGAGCCCTAGGGAAAAAAAGAGGCATTCTGTCTTCTAAAACTATCTCTTCAATCCCATGGCCCCTGAAGAAACGTTTACAAGTAGTAAAAATAGTAAAAAGTAAAAACTCTTGGTCCACCATTTTTGGTAGACCTGCCTCTTCACGCAACAGCAGAATGCACGGAAAACCTTTATTAAACTCACCTCACATCCACACAACATTTTTCCCATTGTCTTTTTTTTTAAGATTTTTTATTTATTCATTCATGAGAGACACACACACACAGAGAGAGAGAGAGAGAGAGAGGCAGAGACACAGGCAGAGGGAGAAGCAGGCTCCATGCAGAAGCCTGACATGGGACTCGATCCCGCGTCTCCAGGATCACACCCTGGGCTGAAGGCAGGTGCCAAACCACTGAGTCACCCAGGGATCCCCTCCCATTGTCTTAAAATAGCTTTCAAACTCTTCTGTACTCTTTTCTCCTACCACAAAACAAGACTATCATGCACTAACCTTAAAGGACTATTTCTAAAGCACAATGAATCAACAGAACTGAGAAATTACATATATATGTTATTAAAGAAATGTCGAAAATGATTAAGAAGGAATTTATTTCAGCTTCACAAATCTTTGCAGCTCTCAACATTATGGAAAAGTTAGCAGAAATAAAATACCTTGTGACATCTCTCAGAAAATAAAAGAGAAGAATATAAATTTCAGAGAAATAAGAAAGTGTCACCAAGAAAAATGTAGAGCAAAAGATTTAAAATAAAACTTCTGAAACTTAAAAACAAACCTTTTGTATGCCTTGGTAACAGTAATGATAATATTCAAAATGATTAATAATAGAGTTAGTACTCAAATAATCAGAGTACTAAGCAAGGGATTCATGGATAATGTCATGTAATAGTAGAGCCACCACTTAATCTAGGACAGAATGCCTCTTTTTATGCCTATTATGGAATCAATCCCATGTCTTCTCAAGACAATTGTCCTTTCCTCTTTTTATTCTCAGCTTTCTTTATTGAAAACAATGCAAAAATGAAGGAGCACACTATTAGATTTTGTTTTTGTTTTTCTTTGTTGAATATGTTGTCTCCCCCTGGTTAATACATAATTTAGTCCAAACCTTCACATAGACATAATTTTCAAAGTTTTCATTTCCAAATATATATAGTTTGGGAGGAAATTTAGTCATAGGTTTGAAATTCTGAACTATAATAGCTGTCAAACTGACCAATTGGGCCAGTAAATTTGGCCCCATATTTACCTAATGGGGCAGAATCATCAGCAATCACAGAGGATTATCTGTTTTCTGAAAACAAGTTATGCAAGCATGAATATGCCCATTATGCATGTGTAAAAGATTTACATCAATTTTAGTATTCCCAAACCTAACACAGAGGTTGTTTGTCAAGTTCCAACCTTATACTTGAATTAAATTTTCTCTCATTTGGTTATAATCAAATTCCCCCTAAATACAGGGAGAGGGCTTGATTTCCAGGTTAAGAAGAGGCCTATCTTCTTGGGAGAGTCTCCTTATCCTTCATGAGAGGCATTTTTGTTTGTTTGTTTGTTTTTAAGATTTTATTTATTTACTCATGAGAGACACAGAGTGAGAGGCAGAGACATAGGCAGAAAGAGAAGCAGGCTCCCTGCAGGGAGCTCAATTTTAACTCAATCCCAGGACCCTGTGATCACACCCTGAGCCAAAAGCAGATGCTCAACCACTAAGCCACCCAGGCATCCCTCAAGAGAAGCTCTTGATGAGCTAACTCATATGTTTAAAGCTCTCAGGAAGGGAGGAAAGGAACATTTAAAAGGTTAAAAGGAGGGGATCCCTGGGTGGCGCAGCGGTTTGGCGCCTGCCTTTGGCCCAGGGCGCGATCCTGGAGACCCGGGATCGAATCCCACGTCAGGCTCCCAGTGCATGGAGCCTGCTTCTCCCTCTGCCTGTGTCTCTGCCTCTCTCTCTCTCTTCTCTGTGACTATCATAAATAAATAAAAAAAAAAAAATTTAAAAAAAAAATAAATAAATAAAAAAAAATAATAATAAAAGGTTAAAAGGAAATCCCATGACCTGAAATGAAACAGATGGAAACTCAAATACACGAGAAGAAATGAAGAACCAGAAATGTAAGTAAATATAAAATACTTTAAAAGCATTTTTTTTCACATTTCTTCTCTTAACTTATTTAAAAGACATAAGATCCTTATAAAGCAACAAATACAATACTGTATTGTCCGATTGATAACAATAGATGTAATATATGTAACAATAATAGCACAAAGAAGAGGGAAATAATAGAGATACATTGGAGCAGTTTCTGTATTTTATCAAAATTAAGTTAATATTAACCTTTAGGAGATTGTGATAAATTAAGATGCATTTGATAATTTCTAGAGAAGCCTTTGAGAGAATTGTTTTAAATAGCGTTAAAAATCAAGAGAATTTAAAATGGTACACTAAAAATATTTTCTCTTTTTTTTTTTAATTTTATTTATATATTCATAAGAGACACACAGAGAGAGTGGCAGAGACGTGCAGAGGGAGAAGCAGGCTCCCTGCAGGAAGCCCAATAGGGAACTTGATCCCAGGACCAGGATCACAACCTGAGCTGAAGGCAGACACTCAACCACTGACTCACCCAGGTGCCCCTAAAAATATTTTCTTTAAAAATAAGTCAATAAATGAACAGAGAAATAAGGAAGTAGGCAATTCAACAGTGATAGTTGGAGATTTCAATATCTAGGAACCAATAATAGAACTACTTTACAAGAAATCAGCAAGGGTACAGAAGACTTGAACAACACTATCAACCAACTCAAATCAACTTAAATTAGCTAACTTATGTAGAACATTTTACCCAACCAATGCAGAATGCATGGTTTTTTTAAGTGCACATGGATCATTTTCCAGGATAAAACCACATGGCAAATCTCAATAAAAGACTGAAATCAAACAAACTGTGTTTTCAGCCACAGTGGAATTAATTTGGAAATCAAAACAGAAAGAAATCTGGGAAATACCAAATACTTGAGAATTAAACAACACACTTTCAAATTAAAGGGGAAAAAAAAGAAAAGAAAAGAAATAAAACTAAAAGTTAGCTCTTTGAAAAGATCAACAAAATTGACAAATCTTAACCAGACTAACCAGTAAAAAGTGGGTGGGTGGAGGACACAAGCTACCAAATTCAGGTAATAGAAGAAATCAAGGTAAATTCAAAAATATTTTGCACTGAATGAAAACCAAACACAACATAACAAAATTTTTGGCATGCAGCTAAGGCAGTATGTAGAGAGAGATTTGCAGCTGTAAAGGCATATATCAAAAAAGAAAAAAGCTCTCAAACCAATCACCTATTCTTTAAAAGACTAGTAAAAGAAGAGTAAACTAAATCCAAACTAAACAGCAGAAATGAAATGACAAAGATCAGAAGTCAATGAAATGAAAATAAAAATGAGAGGAAAAAAAGCAATAAAACTAAAAGTTGATTCTCTTTCAAAAGATCAACAAAATTGACAATCTTTAATTGAACCAACTGAGGGAAAAAAGAGTGAAAATACAAGTTACCCAATTTAGGAATGAAAGAAGAAACATCACTAACATAGCTACAGAAGCTTAAGAGATTATAAGATAATTATAAACAACTATGCCAATAAAATAAAACAAATGAGATGAAATGGACAAGTTTGTAGAAAACATATTTAAATAGATATTACACAAAAAATAAACAAATGAGCAATACATATGTGAAAATATATTCAGTTTCATTAGTCATTTGGGAAATACAAATTAATTAAAATACAAATACAATTAAAATCACATGAGATATTAGCACCTCTAGAATGGCTGTCATTAGAAAAAAAAAGTCCAAAGTATAGGCAAAGATGTGGAGAAACTGGAACCCTTCTCTATTATTAGTGGGAAGGTAAAATGATAAGCCACATTGCAAAACAGTTTGACAGTTTCTTATGAAGTTAAACATTGACTTACCGTATGACCCAGCAATTGCACTTCTTGGAACCCATCCAAGAGAAATGAAAACATATCCACACAACTCTTTGTAAGTGAATGTTGATAGCAGTATTATTTAAAATAGCCAAAACAGGAAACTATCCAAATGTCCATCAAATGATGAATAAATAAAAGTGGTACATCCATACAAGGTAATATTATTCAGCAATAAAAAGAAAAAAATACTGATACATGCTACAGCTTAGATGAATCCCCAAAACATTATAATTTTTAACAAAAGTCTGATCCAAAAGACTACATATAATTTCGTTTATATGAAATATCCAGAAAAGATAAATTTGAAGAGAAAGAAAGCATGACAATGATTTCCTAGATCAGGTGTCTGCAAATGGTCTGCAAATAATCAGAAGACATTTTGAGGTACCACAAATGTTCTAGAGCTAGAATGTGACAATGTTCATATAACAGCAGAGTTTTTAAAAAATCATTGAATTTAGGGGTGCCTGGGTAGCTCAGCAGGTTAAGCATCTCCCTTCAGCTCAGGTCATGATCCCAGAGTCATGGGATGGAGCCCCACCTTGGACTCCCTGCTCTACAGGGAGTCTGCTTCTCCCTTTGCCCTCACCCTCGCTTAGGTTCTCTCTCTCTCAAATAAATAAAAACTTTTTAAAAATAATTTAATTAAATTACACATTTACAATGGGGAAAATTGTATAGCATATAAATTATTTCTCAATAAAGCCATGTTTATTTTAATAGCTAATAAATAATATGAAAAAGGGAACACAAATGGCTCTGTTTGGATGAAAATGCCTGATTTCTTCATAAAGCATTATATATTAAAAGCATAATGAGATACAGTTTTTACAATTCAGGTACTAAAAAATGTTTATGACACACCCAACCAATAATGATATGGACAATAGGCACTCTTATTTATGGCTGGGAGGAATATTAATCTGCTATATCCTCTACAGGGAGCAATTTTGCTTTATCTATTAGAATTGAAAATTACATGTTCCTTGACTCAGTAATTACATTCCTACTCCCACTAATGCCAAGTGATGAATTTACATTATATTTGCTACAAGTAAAAGATTGCAAACAATCCAAAAGTCCATCAATAGAAGACTAAGATAAATTGTAATAGAACCAATGAGGGGAATCTAATGCAGTTTTAGAAATAAACAGCTCTCTGGCCTATTAGGAAAACATCTGCATTCTCAAGTGCAAAAAAGTAAAAGCAGAGAAATGTGTATACAACATGTTGCCATTGTGAAGTATGAGCAAATATAGTAATATATAGTAAAGACATTAAAGATATATTCTGTGCTTGCTTTCTGGGAGTAGAGGTGAGTGCCTTAAAAAAATAGGGAAGTGATAAAAGTTTACTTTCTTTGTCTACTCTTTTGTACTTTTTCAATTTGACATCATGTGCAAAAATTCAAAATCAGTAATGCCATGTAAATTATCTCTAAAAGAGGGCTTTGAGTAAGCTTAAGAGGGATATAGAGAGAAAGTACTGGGCTCATACTAAATGAAATTATCTTTCCATCTGGTTATAAATCAAAAACATTGACTCATTCATTAATATAATAGTTACAAATTCTTGTTTGTTGCTATAGCAATAGCTATAATTTTGACTTTAAAATGTTTTATTTGGGAGAAATTTCTATTTAATTGCTAGGAATGTTATTTAATTTGAAGTTGATATTTTGCATAGTATAATCAAACATGGCATTTGAAAGTGAATTTCTTTTTAAGTTGAAGATTTATTTTCCTATAATCCATGATTTTAAAAAATCAGAATATTATTTTAAAATGCTGGAAGCTTAGACAATAATTATACTAAAACCTAAAAATTAGACTTTGACACAAACTTTGAGAGCAGAAATAAATGATTTCTGCCAATAGGATTAATGGTAATTCAGCATACTTGGAATAAGGATTTCCCCCTGGATAATCTCATTCAGACACATGTTCCTTTTCAAACTTCATTACACATAAATATTTCAAGGTTCTTAAGCTTTTTTTGGTCATCCTTTGTTTCTCACCCAAGATTTTTTACTTTGGTTTCCATGCTGTCCCTTCTATCAACTTTATTTCCTCATAGCTTGAAACTTTCTGATTTGCTTAACTCCAACATTGCAATACCAACAAGCTGAAGAATGTCAGAGATAATAAAATGCCAAAACTCACACAGAGGAGACAGGAAGACAGCTGATATCACAATCTCTCCAAAGGGCCTTTTCTACCACAAAGGTCCCCATTGTCTCCTAAAGATCTAAAACTAGCCATTGACTCTGAGCCTCAAACGTTTTTCCCTTTTAAATACAGCCAAATTCACTTCGAATTTTCTCCCATGCCATTTAGCAAACATTAGTCAAGGGGTCTATCTGTCAGAGATAGTCTACTTCGCATTAAAGATGAGAAAACAAGTAAGTTCCAGTCCCAACCCGCCAGGAACTTAGAGTCCAATAGGGAAGTCAAACATGTACACACATAATTATAATAAATTGCCATTTGGGCAGTAACAGAAATGTGTACATGGTAGAGGGCATGCAAATAAGGTGATTAATTCTGGAAGCAGAGGGAAGGTGCTTGCATAGGACTGATGATGTGTGAATAGGTTTTAAAAGGATGAGTAGAAATGTGTTAGATGCTCGATACAGGAAAACACTGTTGGCAGCAAGTGGGAAACTGTGAAGCAGTATGATGTGTCAGGGGAAATACTCAAGTAGTGATGTACTGATGAAAAATAAACATTGGGGGGGGGTGAAAGTTACAATGGCAGGCATGAGAATGGGGGGTTGACCCCCCACTAGGTTTCTCCTTCTTTACCTCTAAAGTTGTGTTTCAGAGCCAGGAGAATTGTACAGAACTTGGGGAAATTCAGATGTTATATTTATAGGTAGCTGATAGGCTATACATCAATATACAAACATTCCTTGCAGCTTTGTCTGCAGTGGCAAAGGACAGAAACAAACTACATGTTCGTAATTTGGCATCTGATTAAATAAATCATGATAGCTTTATAAAATCTGGTACCATGAAGTTAATTTTTTTTAATAAGGCCCTGCTCCATGTATTAAAGTGGATCTTGGGACACCTGGGTGGTTGAGCATCTGCCTTTGTCTCATGGTGTGATCCTGGAGTCCAGGGATCAAGTCCCACATCGAGCTCTCACTATGGAGCCTGCTTCTCCTCCCTCTGCCTATGTCTCTGCTTCTCTCTCATTGTGTCTCTTGTGAATAAATAAATAAAACATTTAAAAATAAATAAATAAATAAATTGGATCTCATTCCAGTATAAAATACTCAGTGGAAAACAAAAACAAAACAAAACAAAACAAACAAAAAACAAGAGGCTGATCAGATATATACTGCCTTTTATGTGGTATTTTAAAATATATACATATTACCAGACTATGATCTTCTAAGCATGTAACGCTACCATTTAAAAAAAAAAAAAAAAACAGCCCAGGAATTCATTCTTTTCCACTAGTCCCTTTCTTTCATCTGTGGAAACAAGCAAGATAATACTAATCAGAACAGTGGGAGGAGGAGAGGTAAAGCAGTTAAGAATCATATTCAGGGGCACCTGCATGGCTCAGGCAGTTAAGTGTCCAACTCAGTTTCTGCTCAGATTATGATCTCAGGGTCTTGGGATAGAGCCCTGCATCAGGCTCCATGCTCAGTGAGGAGTCAGCTTGAGGATTTCTCTCCCTCTCCCTTTTCCCCCACTCATACTCTCTCTCTTGCTCTCTCTCTAAAATAATTAAATCCAATCTTAAAAAAAAATTCATACTCATTTGTGGATTGTCTTACAGAATTAAATATGGTCAAAAAAAGGTACTACATACAGGGTCGCCTGGGTGGCTCAGTCAGTGAAGCATCTGCCTTCAGCTCAGATCATGATCTCAAAGTCCTGAGATGGAGCCCCACATCAGGCACCCTGCTCATTGGGGAGTCTGCTTCTCCCTCTGCATGCTTCTCCCTCTGCTTATACACTCTCTATCTCTCTCTGACAAATAAATAAATAAAATCTTTTTTAAAATGCTACATATAACACTTCAGTTAGAGGTTGCACCAGCACACTGTACTTTTGATCAACAAATAAAATCTTATTTTTACTTCCTAGGTATACAAATGATTGTAGTGATGTTGGGTAGAGGCATGAGGAATGTCAAGCAGGAAAACAGTATGTCTGCTGCAACATGGACACTCAGTCCTCCAAATATAAATCTAACATCAGGGAAGCAAGTAGTTCTATTTAACAAAAGCCTGAAGTTAATGGAGGACAAATTGAATAATATAGACATTTTTATAGATGCAGCAAGATGCTGTTGTCCTATAGATGTAGACTGTGTTACAATTATTTCTGTCTTGGCCAGTGTCATTTTAAATTTTGTGCTGGCAAAACATCCTAAAATTTGATGTATATCATGTACTGAAAAGCTTGAGTCTACTACGTAAAATTCATCCTCCTTGGGATGCCTGGGTGGCTCAGTGGTTGAGCGTCTGCCTTTGGCCCAGGGCATGATCCTGGAGACCCGGGATCGAGTCCCACATTGAGCTCCCTGCACAGAGCCTGCTTCTCCCTCTGCCTGTGTCTCTGCCTCTCTCTCTCTCTCTGAGTCTCTCAAGAATAAATACATAAAATCTTTAAAGAAAAAAAAATCTTCATCCTAGTTTTCAACACTAACACTTTAAGACATTTGACCTATCCTAAATTCATCATGAATATATCTGTACATATCCATAGAAATAAGATGAATTTAAAGGAGAAAAAAATGTGTTATGGGTGCAAGGACAGCACCTGACCACATAATACCCAGAAGTAATCTGCAAGTGCACCGAATTCAGTGTCCAGAGCTCTGTAATCTGCTCTGAAGGAACCACAAAATGAAATATATTGTGCCCATCTCATTATACTCCATTCCTTAAAACACTGTTGTAAATGCTCTAAAGAGTTATGGGCCAACACAAGCTGGTCAGTTCCCCCTGTGTGCTTTGAGGCTGGACAGCTAGGCTCTGTAGATGCGGAGAGGCGGAGCAGTGACAGAGGACACCACCTCTGTCTTGGCCTCCAGGGCTCTTCCCACGGCTGTCAGGATGCCAGCTGTATCTGTCTAATCTCTAGCAGAAGCTGTGGCTGCAGTTCCTCCTTCTATAGAAATCCCAGGTGCTAATGACCTCACTCTTTTTGATTAGTTTTTCATTTCCAGGTTTCAGGTAACATGGGGCATTTTTCCTGCTTTCACTCCTTTAAATATCAGTTCTTGCCCAAGTGGACACCAGCATCCAGGAGGAGTCTAAAGACCACTCATTTGTCTATTTGTGCCTCCTGCCTTCTAATGGATTCCTCATTATAGACCTCAGTTTACTCTCTGAACCGATTTCTGTTCATCTCCTTAGGTTGAAGATTCAATTGGCTGCCTCCCAGAGGTCTAGTTCTTACCTCTTCTGAGGTCAGGTGTGATCTGAACTCAGAAAGGTCGGGGCCTTGGTCTGCATGTCCCCTAGGCCACACACACTTGATTTTTTTTTTTCCATGTAGACAATCCTTTTTCACTTGTTCAGCATTTTAGCCATGTAAGAACATGAGAGACCATTAGACCTTGAGCTTCTGGTTTGCTGTTTTAGTTTTAAACTTATCTGATCATCCTCATATCTCAGTCCAAGCTGTTCATAAAGATACAAAAGGGGACTTTAGGTGTCTGCCTCTGACGGGTTCCCCAGAAGGCAATCTCTGAGACACAGCATGATGGGTGTTTATTACAGAATGTTGTCAGAATCAGCACCTATGGAAGGGAAGGAAGGAACAGGACTGGCTGGAGGGAGAAGCTGCGGTGTGATGCCATCCCAGTGAAGGGCTCTATCAACTGAAGCCAGTGGGAATTCTGGAACTGGGAGGGCTCCTGAGAGTTGTTCTGACTGGTGTGAGTGGAGGGAGCCTTTACACTCCTGCCTTGGTCAGTAATTTGAAAGAGAGTTGCCCAAACAGAGCTGAAGGACATCTCTGAGCAGCGCTAGTGGCAGCTGGGAGAATAAGTTCTTCGTTCGCAAAGAGAGGTCTGAGCAATAGCACGGTGTCTGAAACGGGCCATTCTGGCCCATCCCACTTCCCTCGATTCCCCATCTATCTCTTTCATTTCCGAACTCTGTCGCTTTCTCTCTTCTGGTTACAGACTTCCATATGTGTCCCAGCCTCCTTCATGTCTGGGAACTATCCACCCACCCCTAACCCACACATGCTCTGCCTCTGACTTCTTAGACCTTGGCACCCATCTCAGCTTTGCCATCCTGGGATCCTTTTTCTTTCTTGAGACTACAGGACACCCTCCTGCCAAAAGGGAAATTAGGTTGTGGATTCTGTGGATCAGGTAAGCCAAATTGTGGAAAGTAAAATACCTCCTTCACTGAGAAAAATAACCAGTCACTGAAAATAGGCTACATCTTTCACTACATTTGGGGCTTAGATAGAGTAAAAGAAGAAAGGTAAAGGTCACTTTGGGATTTTTAAAGTTCCTGGTACATAGCTCACACCATGAGACCTACAATTTGGAGATTCTGAATATCAAATATTCCAAGAGCAAAACATCATTTAGGGACAATCTTGAAAATCTGAAAATAAGTTATCAAGGGATGATTACCCAAGATGAGAGACTTCACTGCAAGCCCAGGCAAAGAAAGCCTCCAGAAATGTATCTTTGCTTTTGAAAAGTCATCCACTACTCTCTGTTACTATTTATCCTCAAATTTACTGACATAGGTTCAGTGTTTCAGCAAGTGTAATTTTCTAGAAAAATGATGTGGCCACAGCTATCACAAACTCCATGTACTAGCTGGAAAGGGATCTAAACATGGCTCTGATGGGTTCAACAGTGCATCAGTCTAGAAGTCAGAGAAGAACTACTATTATTAGGACTTAACTGTAGGAAAAGCTACGAAAGCTTTTACAGTTAGACTGTAAAACTGTAAAGCTACTGTATTAGATGTAATAGACTTGAGGCATTTTGTGTAATACCAAACACTTGCCAAGCAGCAATAGCATTGTACTATCAGAGCAAATCTAAATATTCATGACCACGGTGATCATTTTAAATCCTCCCCCCAAAATCACTATTTTTAATTATGTTTTTAACAAAGGAAAAAAATTTTTTAATTTTTGAATCCTTCTTTGGAGGGGTTAGAATAAAAGAAAATTTAAAACAAGAGACAACTCTTAAAGGACAACTAAAAAACCGAATTTTGGGTGGAGGCTAGGAAAATAAAGCATTCTGGGTTGTGAGCAATGTGTGCCAGATGCAAGTTAGACAAAGGTCTAGTGCTCCCCAAAGGAGATTCACTCCAAAGCCAGAGAGGGTGTGGAACCCAGTCCTGTTGCAGGGAGCATGAAAGGGAGCTCATATGCGACCAGCTTGCCTTTGGACTCAGTTCAGAAATGCTCTCTTGCAGTAACACAGGGGCATCTAGGCAGTCCCCAAGTTGACCAGGCACTGACATAGAAGCGATGAGAAACACTGGTGGTCATGTACTTACTAAACAGGAATTAGCAGCCATATCTGGATCATGAAGCAGGCTTCTCAAACTAATTGAAATTTTGGTGGGAAAGGGTGTGATCAGGGATGAGAAATACCCCCACACACTTACACACCCCATTCTTCATGCTCAAATGTACTCTAAGCTCAGATGCTTTTCCAAGGTTTCTTGGGTCTTTGCTCTACCTCAAGGAAGCCTCTCTTCCCACTTCAGGCAAGGAGAATGGCCTCAATCAAGAAGAATGAGAAATTAGGGGTGCTGTGATTCTATAAAGGTAGTATTTGAATTGCTTTAATCTGCACTGATTTTCCAGTTCTAACAAATGCTTCTCCAGAGGACACATCTACACTGGCCACTATAGGCTCATTGTCCTACCTGTTCAGGGGACTACTTCCTACAAACCTTTGGAATCAATACCCTGATTGTAATCCCCACTGCCACAATCACAGGGCAGGCTGCCACGAAGCTTCCGCTGAAATTAATGCTCAGCTCCGTCCCTGGTGACAATTCTTTATGCTTTTCCTAATGCCTTCTAGATGAAATCCAAACTCAATTATAGGACACAAGAAGCTTTCCCTTGAGTTTGTGCTGTAACTGTTGCACTTACATGTTGGTTTTGCCATTTACTTGTGAATTTCCTAGGGAAAACACCCTCACCTTTATTCCTTTTAATCTCAAGGCCCTAACTCCTGAAACACTGAATAGCGGTCTAAATAACGCCCACAGAACAACTGGCAATCAGTCCAAGTTTCTGTGAATCCTGGGCAAGGTGCTGAACCTCAGATATAACGTGGTCCATTTTAGCCTCTGGAGACAGCAAGTTATTTAACCTCACTGTAAAATGTCTTGGCATTTACCTATCTGATAAGGTTCTTATGAGGACTAAATGAGATCATATGTGTAGAAGGCCTAGATCACTCCTGGGCACATAGTTTTTATTTTATTTTATTTTATTTAATTTATTTATGATAGTCACAGAGAGAGAGAGAGAGAGGCAGAGACATAGGCAGAGGGAGAAGCAGGCTCCATGCACCGGGAGCCTGATGTGGGATTCGATCCCGGGTCTCCAGGATCGTGCCCTGGGCCAAAGGCAAGCGCCAAACCACTGCGCCACCCAGGGATCCCCACGTAGTTTTTATTCAGTAAGTGTGTAGTCCATTTGTTTCCTTCTCTTAGCCCCAGTTTATAATTTGTAAAATTAAAAAATTATACTAGGTGATTTCTATCTCAAAATGTCCCTTCTACCTCATAATGAGATTTTAGCACAAAATTATTAGTCATTGATAGGGGGGAAAATGAAAATCAGTAAAGATACAGAAGAGTTGGACCACACAACAAGTTTGTATAAATCCCGTGAGATGTCTGTGACCTGAGTACCATCTGTAGACTACTGCCCCCAACAACTGTAGAGTACACATTCCAAGTGCATATGGAAAATTACTCAAACTGACCCCATGGTGGGCTACAAATAGTATGATACATAACAATAGAAAATGAATAAAATATGGCCACATCCACCAAAATGGATGAGTCCTTTAGACACTAAGCTGATGAAAAAAGCCAGATATTCATATAAAGTTAACAAAAACAGGCGAAATTTGTTTATGGCATTGGCAGTCAGGATAATGGTTTCTGGAAAAAGAAGGCATGAGAAAGGTTTCTGGGGTTCTGTTTCTTGATCTGGAAAGTGGTTAAATGGGTATGTTCACTTTGTATTAATTCATCAGGGTGTAAAAAATGATGTGTCAATAAAAGTTTATTAATAACCGCCCTCCCCAAAAAAAAACAGTATGGCTAACATGCCCAGCTAGATAGCGGTGAAGCTGGGATTAGAATCCAGTATGTAGTCCCTCAGCATCCTCATGGTTGTACCTCAGCCCTATGCATATTGTTTTTTTTTAAGATTTTATTTATTTATTAATGAAAGAGAGGGGGGTGGAGAGAGAGAGAGAGATTGAGAGGCAGAGAAAGAAGCAGGCTCCATGCAGGAAGCCTGATGTGGGACTCCATCCTGGGACGCCAGGATCATGCCCTGGCCCAAAGGCAGGCGCTAAACCACTGAGCCACCCAGGGATCCCCCCCATGCATATTCTGAAAGCTCTTCTCAGCCTCTCAGGTTTCCTCCCCTGCTCTCGGAGGCACATATCTCAAGGAGGAAAGAAGGCATCAATTTGAGGCTCATGTCCCTATGCCCCCTTTCAATTTAGGGTGTTATCTCTTTATGACCTCTGAAAAAGAACTGACTTGTGTTTCTTACTTCCAGCAGATTATTCTATCAATATTTTATCCAGTCTGCAACAATGTGTTCTACCATCATAAGAAGTGACAAGAAGAGGCACCTTGGTGGCTCAGTCAGTCAGTTAAACATCCGACTCTTGATTTCAGCTCAGGCCATGATCTCAGGGTGGTGAGATTGAGCCCTGCGTCAGGCTCTGCACTGGGCATAGAGCCTGTTCACGATTCTTTCTCCCTCTGCCCCTTCCCCCACTGGAAAAAAAAAAAAGAAATGACAAGAAAACTTACTTCATCTTTCTTATCCAGAGTTACACCATTATTTTATGAATTATTCAACAAACACTAATCGGACATCCTCTACAATACCGGCACTATTCTAAAACACAATTCCTATGACATTTGCATCAACAAAATTAAAATAATAATTGCATCTTCTTCATTGAGATTAAATTAGATAATGAATATAGTATGCACCACTTAATGCTTATTATATAGAAAGTGTGAAATATATTTTAGCCATTATTTGTGCGTTTTATAACTTCGACATCCTCATTAGTGTTCCCAGCTCAAGAGGAGAAAATTGGACTCCATTTCAATCATCTGCTGTACATACGCACAAAATAAAAGGAAAGAGAGGAATGAGGAAGATATTTTGAATTTGGACCATTTGGAGTACAGAAACCATCAAAGCAATAAGGCATCCTAATTCTACTCGTAACAAATGATCCAGCTAAAAGCCCGTGAAGACCCTTGTCACTACCTCCCTGCAACTCTGCAGAAATCATGGAAGGCAGAGCAGTGTCTCTGATTTCATGGGATGTAGGGCCACTTAATGATGACAAATTAAGAAACCTGGTGGGGTGATTCCTCCAGCACCTCCAGCTATGAATTATAAACATGCTGCTCTAAAAGGGCAATGCCCTGACTTGCCTTAATTAGATCACAGCCTTCCCTCCTTTATTACCTCAACAGCTTGCACTTTCTTTGCAGCCAGGCTGACCCCAGGGCACCTTTGTTTTATGTTAAAAAATAACTTTGCAAAGCTGGAGTGTGTGGCCATGTTAACTCTAGAATTCAAAAGGGCTTTCCCCACCTGCCCGCACGGCCTGCTGTTACAGGACCAGAACACAGGGCTGGGGCTTCCCTTTTCCTAACAGCCGCCGCATATCCCCATGAGGAAACATGTCAGCACAGAAGTTTTTGCAGGCTAAAAATACATGACCAGGTTTTCAAAATAGCACACAGAAAGCTTTCCACAGCAACCTGTTCTATTTGATTCACCTAGGAAAACATATCCATGCGGTGATTCTTCCCACAGCCTCTGGTTCACACAGAGGGCCAGTTCTTTGAAAATTTCTGAGCTCTGAAAGACGCTACCAGCATAATAAGGTTAAAGGGAAACCTAGAGAATTATCTACCAGACATTAGCGAGCAGTTTTCCAAAAATATGTATTACAAATACTCTAGAGAGAACAATAAATTTGCATTTATTTCCTCTATCTTTGTAAATGGTCTCTGCTCTACCGACATTCATTACTCACCACATCATGGAGACAAAAAAGACCTAGTTATGGTCTGCTGCTTCTCCAGAGAAAGATTCCCGTGAAAGCCAAAATGACAACAACAAAACAGAAGAAAGATTGAAAAAGCTGAAATTCTTTTAAACCATACAAAATCTGGGATAGGGCACCTGGGTTGTTCAGTGGTTAAGCGTCTGCCTTTGGCTCAGGTCATGATCCCGGGGTCCTGGGATCAAGTCCCACATGGGGCTCCTGGCAGGGAGCCTGCTTCTCCCTCTGCTTATGTCTCTGCCCCTCTCTCTGTGTGTCTCTCATGAATAAATAAATTTTAAAAAATCTGGGATAATTTGCTGCTGTCATTATGAGAGATTTATTACTGTGCAAAAATATCTATTTGGGATGATGGATGTTATTTGTCATGATCTGATTCAAGAGGTAACAGAATGGACCACGTCCGGGATATCCACCACCACCAGCCTAGAGTCCCAGGCTGGATCTGAGATTCTGGGAGGTTCACTGGGCAAGGAGAGGACAAGGCTGGTGTGGTCTAATACTTTAGCAAGCTCCTTGGCAGCAAGAACTGGGCTTTGACAGTGCTGCATCCCTGACATCTATACAATGCCCAGCTCAGAGCCCCTAATGTATGGTTTTGGTTTGGTTTGTTTTTGTTTTAAAGATTTTATTATTTATTTGACAGAGAGAGAGAGAGGGAGAAGGAGCACAAGCCAAGAGAGCAGCAGAGGGAGAGGAGAAGCAGGCTATAGGAAGCCCAACATGGGGCTCGATCCCAGGACCATGGGATCATGACCTTGGCCAAAGATAGGCGCTTAATCAATTAAGCCACCCAGGCACCCCTAATGTATGGATTTTGAGCTAAGAATTAATGAATGGTGGCAAGTACTACTGCCTGAGAGATAGGCAGATTATAATATCTAAAGCAGTTTCTCAGCTGTGAAAAACAAAACAAAACACACCATTGTTTTCATTTACATTGCACATGATATTCTGAATACTACAACACTATCTCTGACACTTCTGATACCAGATGTAGGAATTTTTCCCACACCAGCCATTTCTGTGACACCTGCTGGTTGTCTGACAGCTGAACTCAATTCTCACACTGTCTACCTAGAGACAGGATTAAATCCCACAGGTTAAGCTCTTGCTCCTACAAGATTCCCCCTCCCCCACTTCAGACACTAGTTTCAAGTTCAGGTTGTTACTTGTGCTTCAGAGCAAAGGGCCAGAGATCAGAGGTTACCATGACGCCCTACTCTGGTTTGATTGCTTTGCTAAAGTGACTCATAGAACTTAAGACTTTATTTACAAGATTACCCGTTTGTTATAAAACAAGAAAACTAGGAAGAACCAGATGGAAGACATTCATAAGGTAAGGTAGGTGGGAAGGGGGGTGGGGCTTCCATGCTTTCTGGGGTGACACTCTTCCTCATCTTCCAAAGGAAGTTCTCCAAACCCTGACCTTTGGGGGTTTTTGGCAGCTTCATCAAGTAGACATCAATTGATCAAATCATTGGCCATTGGTGAGTGAACCTGGTCACTAGTCCCTCTCCCTGATCTTGAGGTCAGACATGGGGCTGGAAGTTCCAAACTTCTAATCACATGGATGGTTTCACTGGTAACCAGCCCCCATTTTTAGGCTACCTAGGTAGGGGCTTTCCCAAAGTTGGCTTATTAACATAACAAAAGACAACTTGCTTGCTCTTATCACTCATCACAATTAGGAAATTCTAAGAGCTCTGTACTAGGAACTTTCAGAAGGAAGACCAAATATATATTTCTTATTATAAATCACTATATCACAGTCACTATTAACGTTTGGCTAGATAATTCTTTGTTGTCTCGGGCTATCCTGTGTATTATTGTAGGATGTTTCATAGCACCCCTGGACTGTGCCCTCCTACCCCAATCAAAAACGACAGTCAGGGATCCCTGGGTGGCGCAGCGGTTTAGCGCCTGCCTTTGGCAGGGGCGTGATCCTGGAGATGCAGGATCGAATCCCACGTCGGGCTCCTGGTGCATGGAGCCTGCTTCTCCCTCTGCCTATGTCTCTGCCTCTCTCTCTCTCTCTCTCTCTCTCTGTGTGTGACTATCATAAATTAATTAATTAATTAATTAATTAATTAATTAATTAATTTAAAAAAAGAACAGTCAAAATGTCTCCAGATATTGTCAAATGTCCCTTAGGGGCCAAACCCATCCTTGGTTGAGAACCACTGATATAAAGGAACAGGGTCAAAGATCTAGGGAGATCCTCAGAATCAGAGAGGTTTGACAGCAGGAACCTTGGCAAGGTGGCTGAGGTTTAGGGACAAAGTCTAGTCTCCAGAAAAGACTTGAGAAGTATATTAGCATCCTACCTATTCATTGAAAGTGGTCTAACCCACAGTGGTTTGAACAATAAAAGATAACCTATTAGAATAGTACCTTAAAAATGCAGCGATAGCTAACTTCAGGTATAGCAGGATCTAGGAGCTCAAACACTCTCATCAAAACTCAGCTTGTCTCCATTATTAGACTCTGCTTTCCTGTGTGATGGTACAGTGCTTATCACTCCAGATCTACCTCTTACCAGCTCCAAAACCAACCCTGACAGGAAGAGAGCTTCTCCTTCACAATGGTTCTAATAAAGAAAAAAAGAATTCTCACAGCTGAGTCTTTTTGGACCAATTGGGTCATGTGTATATCTGTGACTAATCAAAATCAGAAAATTAAGCAGTTGTGAAACATGCCAAGAGGCTGGATCTAAATCTTGTGGCACTGTTGGATAGGGAAGCAAGGAATAGGATAGTTTCACCCGAAGTACTTAGATTTACATGAGGGGCGGAGGGTGGGTACAGAATAGTTACCTAAAGAAATTCAACCTGGTAATATCAAAAAGGAGCAGTAGTAGGCACTGGGTAGGTAAAAGAGCATAAATACTGAATTAGAAAACAAAGTAAGGGGATCCCTGGGTGGCTCAGCAGTTTGGCGCCTGCCTTCCGTCCAGGGCATGATTCTGGAGTCCCGGGATCAAATCCCACGTGAGGCTCCCTGCATGGAGCCTGCTCCTCCCTCTGCCTGTGTCTCTGCCTCTTTCTCTCTCTGTCTCTCACGAATAAATAAATAAAATCTTAAAAAAAAAAAAAAGAAAAAGAAAACAAAACAAAACAAAACAAAGCAAGGGCTCCTGGGCTAGTATAAATACAGAGACCCAGTGCTGGCCTTGGTCTACAAGCTGCTCAGGGTACTATTTACAAGTATTTTGTCTGAAATTTCCTTTTCTAGATCAGTGAGTATTTATTAAACATGAAGAGATTTGTACATTCAAATAGCAACATTTAATCTCCCCCTTCCTGGCTCTATTTGCATACCTTTGCTTTCTTTCTTGCCCTTTCTAAAGATCCCCTTTGGTAAATTCAAACTTGAGACAGTTCCCCCCAAGCTTGATTACAGACACTTTCTATTTTGTTCTACTCACAGACACTGAATTATGGAGTGAGATCTCCTACCTGTCAAGGCCAGGTTGAGGACAGGGAAGGGAGACTTGTAATATCTTGCCCTTGTAGGAGGAGGACGAAATTTCTTCCTACTCTAGCTAGGGAGCAATTTACATCTAGAAAAGGAACAATGACCCCTCATAATGTTTAGAAATTGTGGTCTCCCTGACATGACCACAGGTGCTATTTTTACTTGCTTAAATGCTAATCCCGTTTATAAATCTTACTGAACATTTCTCTGCAGACTCTATCTCATCCTATCAGTCTCAGATGACATGTTGTATGGAATAGGAGAAGTCCAGCGCATGCCCCTTATAATTTTACAGGCTTTTAATCTCATTGTGTGACAACCTGCAGAAGTTCACGTGGAAATGTCAGGAGTCTGGTCTGTTTTCATAAATTTAAGGCGGTTATTCGTAAACTGGAAGTTCTTTGAGGACAGTCACTTTTGTTTGTTGAAGGCAACTTCAGTGTGTGGAGGGACAAGGCTTGTGCTAACAATAGTCTAGATTGGTGTCTGTCCATTGAAAGATTTGTCTGACTTTAAAGACTAGAATCTTGAATCCCCAGTGTTGAGCAAGATCAGTATCTGTGATAAGACTTGGAAGAGATTCTTTAAATGTATGCATTCCTGAATAAAAGTAGACTTATTCATTTATGAGCATGACAGCATTCAGTGAATTCTAAGACCAGTCCAGGTTGCTCCTGTATTAGGGACCTGATAACAACCCTGAACTGTCATGATAATTGTCTGGTTTGGATTCTTCTTCTGTGTTCAGGCTTGCTAACCCTCACTAACATATCAAATAAAGCCTTGTCCTGCTCTCTTCTATAGGAAGCCACTACAGGGCAGTGTACTGTGAAGACTTCAGATCTGTAGAATCTCACAAACCTAGTTTTGAGTCTTGTTCTACTTCTTACAATTTTGGGACCTGGCGCTCATTTCACATCTATTTTCTTATCTCTCATCTGCAGGCACACCTATTTGACAGCATTGTGCTAAGGTTTACTTACGGGGCACACGTAATGTTTGGCACAGAGTAGGAGCTCTACTCATGGTGGCTATTGTATTATTTCAGGGCCTTTGCTTACTGTTTGAAAATAATCCTTGGTTTCTACATCAGCAAGCATATAGCATTCTTTTTTCAGAGTGATCTTTGCGTCTCCAACACTCCAAGTGAACTGCTGGCCACCTCCTTTATGTGTTGACTAAGGAAAAAGCCAGGGTCTCCCTGTTTGGTCTGTGGCCATGTCCAGCAGAGCACTCCCTCCCATGCCCAGGATGGCTCCTGACTTTGGGCAATATAGTGCTGCTATCTGAGTAATACCACAAAGCACCCCATAAGAAGAGCACGCCAGAGACATAACAATCATTCCACACATGATATGGTATTGGTTCTGTGATGGTTTAATGTGATACTAAGAATCGGTTATGTACATGCATATCTCATAGAACAGATGATTTTTTTAAAGTAAAGGCAACCTCCACTAGGAATTGAGCTCCATTTGATACAGAGCATCCCCCACTACTGAGCAAAACACATTTGCCAAGACCTGTTCAGCCCACTTTCTTTTTCTCATTTCTTTACTCTCCAGGTCATGTGTTAAAGGAATGCTATCACTTGCCCACCAAGTGAATAGAATCAGCTTACAAACAATCTCCAGTAAAAGGGATCTAGACAAAGCTATCATTCTTTAGGGGCTGTTTGCATATCTTCATTATGCATACTTGAATTTTTAGCATCTGATTATGTGGCTTGTTTTTGTGGGTGATCACCCTCATCTTTCATGTGTATATTCAACTCTAAGCTTACTCCTTAGGGTTTTATGTTCTGTCATAGACCTCATCTTCGGAAATTTCTAAGCAATTAATTTCTTTAACAAACATATATTGAGCATTCCCTATGGGTAAGACTCTGCTAAGTGCTGAGGATACATATCAAATGAACCATTGCTGGAATGCAATGCAGAATACAATAGTTAATATAATAAATGCATGAGCTATAAGCTGTGGCATCATAAAAACATCATATCTAATCAGAAACTGAACCTTGGGGTGCGAGGGTAGCTCAGTTGGCTAGGTGTGCAACTATTGATTTCCACTCAGGTCATGATCTGGGGTCATTTCTAGCTCTGTGCTCAGCAGGACACCTGCTTCCCCTCTTCCTCTGCCCCTCCCCCTGTTCACATGCACTCTCTCTCTCTGTCAAATAAATTAAATTAAATTTAAAAAAAGAAAGAAATCAAATCTTGTGGGCCTCTCATGTCTGCTTTGATGCTGATACTGACATACCTACATAAAGGCAGGGGGCATGACCTCAGACACTACACTCCAGACAGATATGACCTTACGGGCACAAGATTACGTTCATGGCCAGAGAGCTGAATGAGAAAATGGGGAGCATGTTCTCAGGGATTCAGCTGCTAAAGGAATCAGAAAGGATAATCACACAGGGGTCAAAGGGTTGATTACATATTTCTTCGCTCATCTAGATCTTAGTTTCAAGGTTGTCACAAATGATTCTTCATATGTGAAATAAATTTATGACCATTGCATTCATGATCACTCCTGGATAATTTTCTGGCAGGCGCAAGAGACTGAGTTATGAAAATAACCTGACTTTGCCCTTTACCAACTTTCCCCATCCTTTGATTTCACACCATTAGTATCTTTGATGTTGTATTGGTTATTCTTGTTAATAATTATTGTGTTGCCTTTCTTTTTCTTAAGGAGTGAGAATGTGTCTTCTGTTTTCCTGCTTTGCAATAACAACTCCTTACAGCATATTAAGTACTAAGTTAAATTGATGGAGGAACTGAGTCAAGGAGTTTTTTGGAAATTTTATGTTTAGGAATTCTTAAGTAAGCTAAAAGTGTAAGAAACCCTGAGACTAACCTAGAAAAAGACATAATCCTTAAATTGACCACAGTTGAAACTCTACCAGGACTGTTTTTATAAACAGTATAAATCTCAGATAACACAATTAAGGGCTCAAAGCTATTTGTCATTATCTTTGATGGAGGTATGCAATCTTCTGGTTCTAAGCAGAATTTAAGAAGAAGGTAGCAGCAAGATTTATAGAAAGCAAGACACCTTCCTGTATACCAACAGAGTCTGTCTTTTTTATATCCCGTCTAGAATGGAAATAGCTATGGCATGACTTCGCTTCTATTTAACTCCAGAGCCCTGAATGTGTCACCCTTGACCCTGAATTTTGGGACACTGTCCACTAAAGTCCAAAAGGTAGGTTTTGAACAGGTTAGCCCACCCTCAAAAATCTTTATTATTTTTGTTATTTTTGAGATAAGGACTTGAGTATAGAAAGCTTTTTTAGGACATAAAGGGAACACCATCAGGGAGGAGAGAGAGATGGTAGGGGGAGTGAAGGCAGCCAATAAAAGTGTTACAGAGCCAGTTACCACAGTGGGCAACCAAAATTTAATCCTCTGGAGAAAGTGGGAAATGTTGTACAATTCAAATAGAAGAATTTTCTCACTGTAAATGTTATGGGTTGATTTATGTCCCCCCCAAAAATATATTGAAGTCCTAACACCCAGGACATCAGAATGTAAACTTATTTGTAAATAGGGTCATTGCAAATGTAATTAGTTCAGTAAAGATGTGGTCATCCTGGAAGAAGGTAGGCCTTGAATCCAATATGACTGGTACCATTATAAGAAGATGATGTAAAGATGGAGACAGAGCTGTACTCATACAGCTCCAAGCTAAGAAATACCAATGATCATTGGTGACAGTACAAGCTAGGGTGAGGCAAGGAAGGGTTCTAGCCAGAGTCTTAGAGAGAGCGTGGTCCTGGTAACACCTTGGTTTTGCAATTCTGATCTCCAGAAATGTGGAAGAACACATTTCGGCATTTTGTTAGAGAAGTTCTAAGAAACTAACACTCAGAGGTATGGGGGATATTTATACACCATCATCAGGCATCGCTTGAAGGGTGCTCAATCAGTGTCTGATGACAATTAAGTTGTTAGCCTATTTTGATTTTTACACAGGCAGGGCAGCAGTTTTCTGGGGTTCCAGAAAAATCCTCAGGCATAGAGATCTAGTTACTGGCACTAGAAGTCCAGTGAACATCCTAAAATGTGGCAGGCCTCCACTCCCTCATTTTACCTGGAAGATAAAAGTCCAGCTCCCCAGGTTGGTGGCAAAAGAAAAAGACATATTTAAAACCTGAGAAGGACTCAGTGCATTCTTGTTGGTTTGAAGATACAGGGGGCACTTGTCTCCATAAGCAATGAGTGGTCCCCTTCCTCCTGCAAGCTTCCAACCCTCTTCCAGCCAACAAAACACTGGCTTCTGCTAACAACCTGAATGAACTAAGAAGTGGAATTCCTCCCCTCAAGCCTCCAGATAAATGCCAGTTGGCCTTGACTTTGGCCTTTTGAGACCTATTAAGGCCACTAAGTTTTGATGTGGTTTGCATACATAATAGATACATGAAACAAGGCCTTTTATGCCCTTTCTTTACAGCTAAACACTTCTCTAGATTGGTCCTGTTATATATATTATCTCTAAGCTCACAACAACATTGAAAAGTGGCTCCTGTATAATTATCCCCATTTTGCCAATAAGAAATTCGACTTTCACATAGGTTGAGCAACTCATGTATATTTACCATCAATGTCCCATTTCTACTCCCACCTTTTAATGATAAAACATTACTCAAATCTCTACTTTTAAAAAGTCATTTTCTAATTCATGCCAAGTAAAAAAACTGGAGGGGCACTGACATGGGTTGGGCTTCTTGCCCCAGGGAAAAGGAAGTGTCACTGTTGTATGGCTTAGATAGGCATATGACCAGAAGCATGTTGACCTCTCCAGGAAATCAGTGGGTAGCAGATGCCCTATAGGGAAGCAAAGGTCTACCTACAACTCACCATATGTCAAGCAGTGACAGGTCAGCATTTGTCTAAGAGGTAAGCATTCTCAGAGTTGTCACCTGGGAGCATATGGCAATCGGGATAGAAAAAAAAGTGCCCCACTAACAGGTCAGGTGTTAAATATCAGTTTCCAAAAATATATATTGTTTATGACAGCTTTTAATTTCTGAAGAAACGTGGAGAGGCATTTTTCCCCTATGCAACTTTCTGGAACTAGAGTTACATTCAATAAGCCGCAACAACTCTATACAGCAAAATGCCCAGCAATAGTGGGATTGTTCCATGCTCCTAAAAATATGGCCCCAAATTATTATGAAGCCATTAAGTATTATCAACCAGACAACCAAATAGAAAAATGGACCAAAGGTGGTACACCTTTATGGCTCAGTTGGTTAAGGGTCTGGATTATAATTTCAGCTCAAGTCATGATCTCATGGGTCATCGGGTTGCATTGAGTTCCATGCTCAGGAGGGAGTCCAATTTCCTTGAGGTTCTCTCCCTCTGCCTGCTTGTACTCTCTCTCTCTTTCAAACAAATAAATAAATCCTTAAAAAGAAAGTAAGAAGAAAGAAAGAAATGGACAAGAGATTAGAACAGACACTTCAAAAAAGTAGGTATCCAAGTGGCCATTAAGTATGAAATGGTGATCAGCTTCATTAGGCATCAGGGAAATACAAACTGAAACTCCAAAGAGATGCCATTGACAATCCAACACAATGTAAAATGAGAAAAACCAACAATATCAATTATTGACCAGAAACTGGAAATTTCAAGTGCTACCATTGGAAGGAGTATAAATTGGAACTTTAGGAAAATCTTTAGTGGTATTTACTAAAGCTGAACGTAGCCTTACTATATGATCTAATAATTACACTGTCAGGTATACCCAACAGAAAAGTGCGTATATGTTCTCAAATGACATGTAAAAGAGTGTTCATATATACATAGATTATGATGCAGTGCTTGAAAACTGACACTCCTCATATGAGACCCAATTGATAGCTTGTTGGTTACTATCGGGTTTTAACACACGCTCTGTATTGTAGTGTAACTGAGAACTCCAGCTATGAGTCAGGCAGATAGGGATTAAAATACTGGGCCTACCATTTTATTAGCTATGTGACTGTGGACACTTTTACATCCATTTTCCTGTCTTTAATATGGAGGTCATAACAATACCAATTTCATTAAACTGTAATAAGAATTCACAATGTTAGTACAAATATAGCAGTTAGAACAATGCACACAGTAAATGCTCCATAAGTGAGATGCCATGTATCAAGCTATCTCTCTTTCCCTACCTATATATCTGTGTGCTCAGGTATGTTTTATACATATTCAGGTAGGTTTGGCTAGAGGGGAACTTCATTATGACCATTTCAGTTAATGGACAGGTAAGCATCCAGTGATACTGTAAAAATCAAATCTGTTATTTGATAAATATTGACATTAATAGGTGAAAAGGGAATAACTTTATAAGGATGTATGTGTTTCTGAGCATGTATCTTTTTAATACTTTTAAAATTAAGACTAGAATGTTGATAGTGTGCTTAATTAAACACATAGGATTTGGAACTCAATATAGTACATAAAATAGTTATATTAATTGCATGCATAATATGAACATTTGTTTCATCAACATTTTCATTTATTTTCAGATTTACTAACTTAACCAAAGTTTTAAAAGTTTGAAGGAGAACAAAAGTTATATGATAACCTTGAGGTCATAAGTCCAGAAGTCAAATAGATTACAAAGTGACACAAAAGTTGGTGGTCAGAAAGAAGGGTAGATAGCACTAAAGAAATAGAAGAAAAAATTGGAAGGAAAAATAAAAGAGTAAAATACTTGCATAAATCCAACAGAAACACTAAATATCAATGATCAAGTTACAATGATATGGAAAACATAATTCTTTTTTTTTTTTTGCTTGCTTCAACGATGAATCCCGTATATGCCTTATTCCCTCTGATAAAATCTGCCTTTGATATTCATTTTCTAGCTCTTGAGCCTTTCCAGTGACTACCAGAGTGGCACGGACAGGTTTTTGATAGAATGAATTTGCACCTTCCAAGATAATGTTAATATTTTCCTCTCTCAGGAATCCCAGCACTGAAAAAAGAAAGTCCCCAGATGACAGCTATGTGCCAGCCTCAGGAACAAGTCCTAGATAGAGCAAGAGGTTCTGGGACTCAGCACAGACTTCTCTGGAGAAAATGGAGTCAAGAGGTTGCTTATGTGCAGGGCTGTGTGGAGAAGAGCTTTATACATCAGGCAGAGACTGGGGTCGGGGCAAGAAGAAGAACAGACTTAATGACAGTGAAAGATTAAACTAAGCAACAGGAAAGATGGAGAAATCATTGAAACACCAACCAAAAAAATGCAATCATATTACACAAGTTGGCTCAGCTGGGAATAATATTTACATAGATATAATAACGGAGGCACAGTATTGATTTAATACAGCATTATGACATGACTATACTGCATTAGGAGAGTCAAGGAGGAAGGAATAGTGTGATAGGAACAGAGGACATGAATGTGTCAGTCAAGGTTAGGATATGTGGGTAAGAAAACAAAACTCTCTTAGTAGAATCAAAAGGTAGCAGTATAATTATATTACATATGGAGGTAAATATCCACCTCCCCCCCCCAAAAAAATCTGAAAGTTGATAGAGATGAGAATGGCAAGATTTGAGGGTCTTTATCATTATTAGATTTGCAGTATTATTTAATTTCAAAACTACATACCTATTCTATTCAGTTTTTTAAAAAACACTAAATGAATAAAAGGTTAATCTTTGGACTCACTGAGTCTTGATTCTGAAAAAACTGCATAGCTAGCAGTGTTTATAACAAAATATAGCAATGCATACATTAAGTGTGCTAATATATTATAAATAACTATTCGGCTCCACTGAATGGCTTATGTGATATTCATAAAAGTGTGGTCCCTAGACGGGTCCTCAATTACTCAAAGCCTGACAAAATTAAGATACAAGAAAAGGGTTACAACATCATTATATTTCTATAGTTTTTATGTAGAGACTAATGCTAAATTCAAAATTTAAGAATATAATGGCACTCGGTAATACTATTTGATAGAATTGTTTTATTATGTTTGTTTTCCCAGAGTAGCCCCTGGGTTCATGGCCATTATTAACAACTGTGACTTTAGTTGAATATCCTATGAGATTGGCAAACCCTGTGGCTCTCTCCCAGACACCCTGAGAATAGATAGAATAGATTTTATCTATTTCACTTGCAGCCTGTTGGCACAACTGCTGAAACTTCCGTGACAAAATGAGGCCAAACCAGGTCCTTCAGGGGCTGCAGGCTGCTGAGACATGCCCATTACACCTCCTCCTGCTGGCCACCGTGTCCAGGGAGCATGGAAAAGAACATGAATGAGAAGGCAATGAAAACTTGGTTTCTCTCATTCCTTGTGTGCTCACATTATGGAAGAAAAGGAACCTACATTTAGTTAAAACAAGGCATTTAGCAATAACCAAACTGAAATGGCAGTATTTGGGATCAGCAAGAAAAAAAAAAAAATCAGAAACAAAAATTGCAGAGTATGAGAAAAAAACATACAGAGGAAAGTAAAATAAGCATGAGCCTAAGGCATGTATTGTTTTTAGCTCCCCAGTATCTATCTATTCTCCTCCACCAAACCCAGCTCCAGGGCAGGATCTGATGGGTCAAACCAATCATAGAAATTGTACCTCCTTTGTCAAAAGTCATTTACCAGATAAACCAAACAAATCCTTTTCTTTTTTCCCCTTCTTAAAAAAAATTCAGATTTACTGAGGTATAACTTACAAATAAAATTGTAAGAGATTTAACACATACATTGTGGTGATTTGATTTTACACACACACACACACACACACACACACACACACACATACACATACACGTTGTGGGAGGATTTCTCCCATCTAGTTAATTAACACATCCATCACCTCACCTACTTCTCTCTTTTTTTTCTTGGTGAGAATATTTAAGTTCTGCTCACTTAACAGATTTCAGTTATGTAAAACAGCATCTCTAACCTCCTTTCACAAGGTTTTACATGAGATTCTCAGACCTTATTTATCTTATAGCTACAAGTTTGAACTCTTTCTCCTAGCTTCTTATTTCCCAACCTCTGGCAACTACTTTTCTTCTCTGTTTGGGAGTTTGACTTTTGTTTTTCTTTTTTAGATTTCCTAAGTGATACTATGTGGTATTTGTCCTTGCCTGTCTGGTTTACTTCACTTAGCATAGTGTCCACAAGGTCCATCCATGTTGTTACAAATTGTAAGATGTCCCTCTTTTTCATGGCTAAATAGTATTCCACTGTGTATATATACCACATCTTCTTTATCCATCCATCCATTGATGGTCACTTAGGTTGTTTCCATATATTGGCTATTGCTAAGTAGGTATTTATCTTTGCTCTGGGGCAGTCCAGTCTGTATAGTACTCATAAAATCTGCTCAGTAGTTATGGAAAACCACAGTCTCCCAGTTGCCATCTCATGACCATTAGGCATCAGAAAGCTAACCTAGGAAAGCAAGGTGTAGAGAATCACAAAATAAGCAACCATGTTTAAGAGCTGCCTCACCTCTAAACTTTTTGGGAGTGTGAGCCAATAAATCCCTTCTACTGTTGAAGCCTATTTGACTCCCATTTTCTTTTACTTGCAACCACAAGCTTCTGACACAATACCTAATGGATAGGATGTATGAAGAAGCCAAAGAGTGATAGAGTTTTGGGCACTGGGACAGAGAATTGAATGCATCTTAAAATAATACCATTCAAACAGAGTCCCGAATACAAAGAAAAAATTCAGTGCTGGAAACTAGAAGATAATTGCTTAATTATAGTTTGGGGACAGCATTTGTAAAGGGGAACATTTCACCCCAGTGGGACTGCAGAGAAGGAAATTACTGATTGTTCTCAAACTGGTAAAAGTCGAAATCCCTTGTCTAAGGATTATTGTTCTCTGTGACAGCTCCATAATATTCTGTTAACTTGCATATATATATATGGCATGTTTTTTCTGGGAGCCCTAGACGAAATAAATAAGGACAGGGAGATGAAAAATTGGCAATTTAATGAAATAAAGCATATATTTTCATACATATATACATATCATGGACATGGCAAAATCTTATATTTGCAATAGTGATTTTAAATGTTAAAGCTTGAACTTTCGGATAAATAATATAACAGAAATTTCTGCTGTGTGGTTCTGAGCAACTCCCCCCACTCCAGTCTCCTTTCTGTCCAGATAGAAGTTGGGTCAAATCATGGTTTGGGTTTTTGCAGTCTTCCTTCCCTTAGCCATACCTCCACTGACTTGGCACCATAAGGATTCCATTGGCTGGAAGATAAGTCTTCTGTGGTAAGAGGACTCTTGATTTGCATGTTAAAATTACACCTAACAGGTTGCTTTTAACTTGCAGATCAATACTGAATTATCCCTTTTCTCTTAGATTTCTGAGTCAATGGCCACATAAAGAATATAGCTCTTGGGATCCCTGGGTGGCGCAGCGGTTTGGCGCCTGCCTTTGGCCCAGGGCGCGATCCTGGAGACCCGGGATCGAATCCCACATCAGGCTCCCGGTGCATGGAGCCTGCTTCTCCCTCTGCCTGTGTCTCTGCCTCTCTCTCTTTCTCTCTGTATGACTATCATAAATAAATAAAATTAAAAAAAAATTTTTAAGAATATAGCTCTTAAATTCACCCAAACACATGCGTTCAGAACTCTTTGAACATTAAGTGCTTAAAAAAAAAAAACCAGTTTCTAGACAGAATAGACCAGATATGGAATTGTGACACATGAAAGGTAAAAGAATAAAGGAATGACTGCATTGTGTTAAGTCTAAGATGTACATTTTTTTCTCATTTTAGATCTTAGGAACTGAGCTACATCTGACAAGTGGCCAGGTTACTGAGTTTTTTGTTTGTTTGTTTATTTTCCTAAGATTTCATTTACCTATTCATGAGAGACACAGAGAGAAATGCAGAGATACAGGAAGAGGGAGAAGCAGGCTCCCTGCGGGCAGCCTGATGCAGGACACAATCCCAGGATCATGACACTCAACCACTGAGCCACCCAGGTGTCCCCAGGCTACTGTTCTACTTGCCTGCATGTGTGTGGCCCTCATCATAGATGTTCATAGATGTCCATAATGTTGCAACTTCAGCTAGTATGTGAATTGTTGGCCTTTTATGTGTTGAGTTTAAGCACCATTTAAAAATGATAACAAAATACCATCCCTGGTGTCTTTCTTCTGTGTGTCCTAATCTCCTCTTACAAAGACACTGATTAGATTGGAGTAAGACCCACTCTAAAGACCTCATTTAACTTAATCACCTCTTTCAAGGCCCTATCTCCAAATGTAGTCACATTCTGGGGTACTGAGCCTGAGTGCTTCAACACACGAGTTTTGAGACACAAGACACACAAGTCATTCCATAACACAGGGATAAAAAATTCTAAGATGTTAAAGCTTTATATGGTGATCCATCAGTTTTTCCTCCCTAAGTATAGATAAAATAATGAGATATTTTAGGATGAATGGCATCTGTGCAGATTATTTCTTTATTCTTCTCAGCAGCCAATCTACCCTACTCTCTGATACTTGTGGTAGGGTAGGAACCACAGATCCCATATTTCCCTGCCTCATGGCTCCCCAGTAGGCTCTGCTGATGGGAGACCCAATAAGGAGGCTAGAAGGTGGGAAAGGGGAAGAAAGGACTTATTTTCTGTGTCTAGCTCCTGTCAACTTTGCTCCAATAATGGAGGGATGCTATAGCTTCAGACTCAAGATTCTTTTGGCAGTTCCAGAACCAGCCATAGAATAGTCTTCTAAGAGATGACCACCCATGCCCACATCAGCCACACTGTAGGCCCCAGAGATTCAAGCACCAGCCACACAGCACCAAGCCCCCAGATTTGGTGGACCCATCTCTTTTTATTCCCTACCATGGTAGCTGTTTACTACAATGTCCATATCATGGGAACCCTCCATCCACTTTTTGTACTTGTAACCTCCAACACCTGCATAACCAGTTCCTGTATTAAATTGCCTCGATCAGAAATACTTGGTATGATTCATCTTTCCCTATATAGAACCTGACTAATATAATGTCTTCTATTAGATAAAACATAGTATCTGAAAATATTTAAGTATATCTAAATGTTCTGTTTATCTTTATCCGTATGGTTCCTATAAACCACTTTATGTAGATATTTTACCTCAATTATCCACTTCTTCAATTTGGAGCTTTAAAGGTTATTTTCCATATACTCTATTTAGTCTTTACAGATTCATGATAACAAATTAATTAGCTCTATACTATCATTGAAGCTTCTGACACCTGCATGCACTCAAAGCTTTATCTATAAAAGGTAACCATACCTAAAGGGGTATATACACAGGTTCCCTAAGGGCAAAATACATCTATATTTTGTAACTCTATTGAAAATAAGTTTTGATGGTAGTGGAAGAGATAATTTTGAAAATGTTTATGATAAAATATTTTCATGCATGTACATTGTCCTGGATAAATTCATTTGTAACCAAAGATAAGAGAACTTCCTAGATTTGTTATTTCCCCCTCAGAAAGTTCTTCACATGTGAGTTCTGGCCTTTTTCCCTAGAAATCTCTAGATTTCATGTCTAGTACAAGTAAAGCCACTACAGATCTCTGTGGCTTTAAAGGAAACCACTCTATAGCTCTGACCTCAATCATCTTATCTGAGAAAAACAAAGGGCTTGAACAAGATCAGTAATTCCTACCCTAATAAGCATTAATGACATATTTCCTCACTTCTCTCTCATAAACCCTTTTTAAAAAAATGTTTCTCCACCAACAAGACTGCATTTAAGCTTGGATTTCACAGACATACAGAATTTTCAATTGGATATTTTGATTTTCAAATTTCTTTTTACTTTTAAAACTTACTTCCACATTTTTAAAATGTGGAATATAATTTAGTAGCCCCCATAATTATGTTTATGAACCTCTATAGGTATTCCAGTTTCAGAACCACTGTTCCCAGTGAAATCCATTTGCACTTGCAGTCTAAATTCTGCACTCTTAGGTAAAGTCCACAGTTTGTGTCAGTAAAACATTCCCTTAACCAGAATCTTCATCCAAATATACATAACAGGAACTGAAATAGAGTGGATCCAAATGGGCATATGTTTGTTTCTTTCAGGATCACTTTATCAAGCACTCCCAAAGAAAATAAGGCTGGTTTTAACCCCATAAGATTCAATCATGCTTGTAAAGACAAAGTTTTGAGATTTTATATATGCAAATAATCACAACATTGAAAGGAACCTCAGCTAATCAGTTCAATTGGATCCTGAATTTCAGGCCTTTGTTTATGATGGTCCTGCCCAATATTTGTCCAAGCTCTGCTTGAATAAATTAAGCTGATGGGGAGGTTCACAATGTTGTATAATTTAAACCACACAGACATCAGTACCCGACATATTTCCCATGGACTGAAACCAAAGACCCACAAGTCCTTTACATATTCCATTACTGACACAGAGAAGGTATAATCTCCAATGCTCAAGGAAAACTCAGATCTGTCCAAGTGGCATTTCCTGTATGGTTTTGCTTTCACTCACCTGCATGAAATGGAAACTGTCACACCCTATGTTTATCTGCACAGGCAAAGCAGAGACACTTAATGCAATCACCTGGATAATTCCAGTCAATGGCAAAATGCAGTAACTGAAGTAAAAGGGGATTCAGGGTTATCTAAATCATGCAGACTGGCATTTGTTTTGGTCAAGTTGAAATAAATTGAAATACTTAATCTGTATATGCAATCTCTCTCCCATATGCCATGTCCATTAGAAAGAACATTTATGCTTCTTTTAGCTGTTTTTTCCTTTCCTCACAGCTTATATTTTTAGAATGGATTTATATCACCCATTATTCAAGTAATTATCAGTTTCTAGTAGATTTGTTGATTTTCTTAATTAAACTTAGCTAACAAATCATTAAAAAAAGAAAGAAAAATTCAACAGTGTTTCCTAGCCTGATTAGTTAACTATTCCTTATTTTATTCTGTACCTCCTAGACTAGAAAGTAAATTGTGCATAAAACAACACTTCTAATTTTACTACTGTCATCTTAGGCTCATGGTTCCAAGTTGCAAAGAAAAAAAATATCTTAGAACACTGTTATTTATTGAGAAAAACATAACCAGCTTGTGTCTTGAGGCAGATGATAAAAGGAAACTATAAAAGAGAAACAACTTTGGAAGTTTCACAAAAGGAAAATGCAGACTTCCAGAGACACCTCAAATCATTTTCTGGAGGTGAAATTTGTTATAACGAATGTAGGAATTTTTTTTTTAAATCCCATCTTGCTGCCACACTCATTTTCTGATTTGAAATTGAACAGTTACAGTTCAAATAAATGGTCTCTCTCGGAAAATAAATAATAAATAAGTAATAAAAATAGTCTTTCTCTTCTCTGTTTATATGACAAAATGCTATGTCCTTTCACATTTTCCTAATCAAGTAATTCTCTAGTTTGTCATATCTCTCAAAGAAATCTATTTTATTCACTACCACTGATAGGAATCTGATCCAGGCCCTGAATGTCTAGCTATGGACAATCATGACAACCTCCACACTGGCATCCCTGCTTCTATTCTCCTCCTGAATCCAGTACAGCACCACTGCGGACAGTGAACAGGAGCACAGACTTGAGCCAGATGGCCTAGGTTCAAATCTCAGCTCCAGCTGTGTGACCTCAGGAGAGTTACTTTACTCCCGTTTTTTATCTCAAAAAATACCTAATGGATCCCAGAACTCTTTATACCCTCCTCTGCTCTGTAGCTCCCACATCAACTGACTCCCAGTGGGTTCAGCCAGTAGGTGGCATTAATGAGTGGAGGGTTAGAGGAAAGAAAAAGCTAGAAAACCTCTCTTTCCCCACCTTTCCTCCTCAGGCAGGCTTTCTGCAATGTCTTCTCTTCCTCCACAGCTCCAGCTCTCTCAGGATTAGCCTGCTAAGGTGATGCCTTGGTGGCTCAGTGGTTGAGTGTCTGCCTTTGGCTCAGGTCATGATCCTAGGGTCTTGGAATGGAGTCTTTCATCAGGCTTCCTGCAGGTAGTCTGCTTCTCCCTCTGCCTATGTCTTTGCTTCTCTTGTTGTATCTCTCGTGAATAAATAAAATCTAAAAAAGAAAGAAAGAAAGAAAGAAAGAAGAAAGAAAGAAAGAAAGAAAGAAAGAAAGAAAGAAAGAAAGAAAGAAAGAAAGAATAAACCTGCTAGGATTACAACCTTGACTGTGACCCAGTGACCATTCCCCGCTGGCCTCTTGCAACACTGCCTCCTCTCATCATTCTTCTAGCCCAGATGTGATAGCAGCTTCCTGATGCTATGAACCAAAGGTGTTTCAATGTCCCTTTTTGACATCTATCAATTCCATCACCTGTGTAGTAACCCCCTCTGTTTTACATATTCAGGATAGGGTTTTGCTGGTTAGTCCCAGTTAAACCCTGAGTGATCCAGTACCTCACAGTGTTATCGAAAGGTTTAAATGAGTTAATATATAAAAAAACACCGAGAACAGTACTAGGAACTTGATAAATACTAGTGATTATTAAATATTTTTACATACTATTGCTCCACTAAGTAATGAGAAATCCCTTGAGCTGTATTCTTATGAGTGCACAATTGAGTTCACATTAATATTAATACTCAGATTCCATAAGCTTAGTTAGTTCACCTGTAGGAACTCAGAATCCAAAAAAAAGATTCTATTCCTTGGTATTTCTGAAGTCCCCAAAGGTGACTCACAGATACTCATAAACAAGGTGACTCCTTCTTTGTAAAATGCATAATTTAGCACAACACCTAACACTCATATCATGAGTTCCCTAGGGCTGCCATGACAAAGCACAACAAACCCAGTGGCTCAACACAACAGAAATTTATTCATTCAGAGTTCTGAGAGCTGGGAGAGTCTAATATCAAGCAGGCCTACACTCCCTCTGAAGACTCTAGGGAAGAATCTTTCCTTGCCTCTTCCTAGCTTCAGGTGGCTGCCAATAATCCTCAGTGGCAGTCCTTACATCCATTGGCCCACCAGTGCCTCACTCCAATGTCCTTGTGTATGTCTCCAAATCCCACTCTACTTATAAAGATATCAGTTAGTGGATTAGGGCCCATCTAGTCTTAACCTGATTATACTTACAATAACCCTATTTTCAACTAAGGTCACACTCAAAGGTACCTAGCATTGGGACTCCATTATCTTTCTGGGGACTACAATTTGACCCCTAACATATATATGTAGCTGTAGGCACATGCATCTTTCCTGTGTTATGCTAGTTAATAATCATAAAATGCCTGAAGTGTTATTTATCCTCATTTTAGAAAGGTGAGGCTGGGGAGGTAGAAAGGGAAGGTATCTATCCAAAGTGCAAACAGCAATAGTATACTGCAAAATTAGAACCTGAATTCAGGCTTTCTGGAGCCCACTCCTTTTCAAGTATACCATTTAACACTTGAATTCAGTGAGAACACTGATCTTTGTATTTAGTGAGATTTAAATTCTTTCATATTCTACAAAACCCTATACTGCCTTTCCAGATTTAGTCAAGCAGCCAAGTGAAGGTCTGGAAGGTCAAGTATATCCTGTATGAGTTAGCTGTTGTTGCATAGCAACCATAACCTCATGCTCCAGATGCGTTTGCGCCTGGGGTCAACGGGAGTCATCTGTGCAGATCTGCTGCCTATGAGTGGGATCATTCATATTTCTGGGTTTGGCTGGCTGTTGACTGATCTAATCTAGACTCAACCAATCCAGCCCACCACTGCTGCATGTGTCCTTCATCCTTCCCCTGAGACCAAGAAGCTAGCCTGGACTTGTTTCCATAGTGTTGGGAGAGGTCCAAGAAAGAAGGTATGCCCCAATGTACCAGGCCCCAAGTCAAGCCTCTTCTGCTGACATTGGCTACTAATATCCCTTTGGCCAAAGCAAGTTTCATGGTTGACCTCAGTGGCAAGGGGAAGGGCAGATTATGCTGCCCGTATCGGGATGGAACTGCAAAATAATATGGCAAAAGGCATGGATAAAGGGAAGGGTGAAGAATTGGAGCCCTCCCTGCAATTTGCTTGGCCTCCTTAGAGTTAACTATGGTGAGTGGTTTCCTTCTCCCAGCTGGCACCAGGACCACAGAGCCACTGAATATCTAAAGTTTATTGCCTCTCCTCTTCACCCAATAAGTGATCTTCCTGCAGTCCCTCAATAAATTTTGGAAGTTCTTATAATTCTGTGGCTAGCTTTCACATAAGGCTTGAGCCTATTCAAAAGGAAAGGGTCATCATTTTAGAAATATGGAAGTACTTGAAGAATGAAGAAACATATAAATTTTTTTACTGCAGCAGACGGAATCATTTACATTGAATCGTATTTCTCTCTCCCTCTCCTCGTTCCAATATTCTTCATATTTCAGCAAAAGGTTTAATTTTTCATTTTGACACTGTGATTCACCTCCTTTTCAATAGTTTATATATAAAGAAAGCATATTTGAGAAATCTCAGTAACAGATCCTCTTTGTTCTTTAAAAAAAAAGAAGAAGGGGGGACCTTACCAGTATTCCAAGTGTATTCATATGCTGAGTTTTCCTCAGCAAACACTTTTTTTCCCCATTTTACTCCATTGCATCTATGTTCATTCACGATTATATTCAAAAGTTCTCAAATATAGTCGGTCTTCAATAAACATTTGTTGAATAAATAAATGAATGAGTTAACATATGCCTGAACATGCATTAATTCTCAACCAACAATGCCCATAGAGGAAAGGTGATTATTGTTTCTGTAATTTGTGAACAAAATTACTTCCATCCCAACTGTGCTGCAGGAATTCCGTGTGCAGGAACTACAAGGAATATGTGGCTTGAACTGAACTTGTCATTTCATCTCCTATTTGGCTCAATACAAGAATAAGTTTTCAGCTCTTCTCCCACTCAGGAAGTTACATACCCAATCCCCTCCACTACCACAGTATGGTAAAGAACACATACATGGCCTAGAGCCGTACAGACTGGTGAGGCAGGACAGGCAGTCATCTTTTCAGAGCCCTCTATAGGGCACAATCTTTCTCAGAATATTCATTCAATTACACATTTGGTTGACAAATATTTTTGATAGCCTAATATTTGCCAAGTATATATGCCAAGTCTAAAATGACAAGAAAAAAACATGCCAAAAAAAAAAAAGAAGAAGAAAAATTAAAAGAAAGAGAAAAAGAAAATCCAGTCCTCTCCTCAAGGAGTTTATAGGCTTCTGTGGGCATATAGTCGTTGCTTAATCACACAGATAAATATAAAATTCAACCTTGATAACCACTTTGAGAGACAGCTCCATTGTGATGTTAGTGCATACAACATAGTGGTTTGACCTAGTTAGAGAGGACAGAGGATAAGTAGGAATTAATGGAGGAAATCAAAGTGTGGGGCAAAGGGTATTTATTCTATGCCAAAGGAAAAGCAAGTGCAAAAAAAGTGCAATAGGAAGAAGCAAAGCATATTTATTTGAAGAATTAGAAGAGGACTGGTAGATTGATTACTGTAAGAGCTCCAATGTCCACACCTTCCTGTGGCCACACCCTTTGATAGTACCCTCCCATACCCACACCCACACCCACACACCAATCCTGAGCTGGCTATGCAGTTGCTTGTAGTGAAAGTGGCAGTTCCAAGTTGGGTGGGCCTCAAGATACCTTGGACACTGCTGCTTGCTCTCTCAGACTGTCAGTCTATCATGAAAACAAACCTGAGCTAACCTGCTAGAGGAGGAGAGACCACATGGAACAAAGCTGTATCATCTCAGCCAGGGCTATTCATTTTTTTTTTTTTTAAGATTTTATTTATTTATTCATGAGAGACACAGAGAGAGAAGAGATGTAGGCAGAGGGAGAAGCAGGCTCCCTACAGGCAGCCTGATGTGTGACTAGATCCCAGGACCCCAGGATCACATCCTGAGGCAAAGGCAGTAGCTCAACCACTGAGCCACCCAGGTGCCCCAGCCAGGGCTATTCAACCAGCTATCCCTCTGATGACCCGAGCACAGAAGCAGAATAAGCAAGGAGAGCATCAACAAAGCCCAACTCAGATCAGCAGAACCACCAAGCTGATCCATGGCTCGTGAGAAATGCTAAATAGTATGGTTTTAAGACACTAAGTTTGAGGGTAGTCTGTTATGCTATCTGATAAAAAGAAAAAAATTAATGTGTCTGGATTACAGAAAGCAAAGGGGGCTGTTGTGCTAGACAAAGCAGGAGAAATAGGTAGAAAACAGACAATATAGAGTCTTATATATACGTAATAGTGGACACTTGTATCTCACCTGCCCCAGCTCATTTTCATCCTTCTTAAAGCAAAAGCTCCGGGTTTCCCGCAGGTATCTGCGCTTCCCCCACTCTCAATCTACCTGGCTTCTGTGAAGCAGAATCTAGGTAAAGCATGTCATCCAGCCTTTGGCAGGCCCATCAATAGACCCTGTTCCCCTGGCCGCAGTAATTGGTTCAGGAGAGAACACGTGACCCAAGCCAGTCCAATCGGAACAAATCCAAGGATTTTGGTTAAGAGTGCTGGCCTAATAGAGCACCTGGGTGGCTCAATCCATTAAGTGTCCCAGGGGCCCCTGCTCAGCAGGGAGCCTGCTTCTTCCTCTCCTCTCTGCTCCTGCTCTCTCTCTCTCTCTCAAATAAATAAAATCTTTTAAAAAAGAAAAAAGACTGCTGAGATAAGGGTTTCTCCTCACAGTACATAAAGTAGAGTTGCTGGCAGTTGTGTTGTGGCCAAAAGAGATCACCTGAAAAGAATCAACGTGGAGGAAGTAAAGCTGGTGTAGAGAAAAAGCAGATCTTTTATTAAATTTTTAAAGTCCTGAGCCTGGATTTTGGATAGAATTATCCAATAACATTTCTTTTTTTTTTTTTTTTTTTATTGAAGTCAGCTTGAATTAGGCTGCTTATTACTTATAATCAAAAGAGTCTGGGGGCACCTGGGTAGCTCAGCGGTTGAGTGTCTGCCTTCAGCTTAGGGCATGATCCCGGAGTTCCCAGATGGAGTCCCACATCGGGCTCCCTGCGTGGAGCCTGCTTCTCTCTGCCTCTCTCTCTGCCTCTCTCTCTCTCTCTGTCTCTTATGAATAAATAATAATAATAAAAAAAGACCTTCCATTTCCTTAAAAAAAAAAAAAAGAGTCTGAATCCACATCAGGTACTTTTGTCTTTATCCTAGGAACACTAAGGAGACCTTGAAGCGTTTTAAGCAGGAGATGAAGGAGTAAATTTGCACTTCAGAAGCCCCTTTGGCTGCTGTGTGGGAATAGATTAGAGAAGCTGTAGGCTGAATGGTAGAGAGGGGTTAAGATAGTTTTGCAGGAGTCCAGGTGAGAGCAGATGGTCACTTGGACTACAGTCAGGTAAAAAGAAGGTCCACTTTGAGTGATGACTTAACAGAAATAAAAGGCATACTGAAGGAAAGGAACATTCCAGGAGTATCAATTCTGCTTCTGTGCCTGCAAACCAAGACATGCAGTCCATCCACAGACTCAGAGAGGCCACACTGCTGGCAATGCTGTCCAACACTGTTGGGTGGCCCTTGCTCACTCCTTAACTCTGTAATTTCACTTTTCCTTACACCTCTAGCTTTGAATAAGCTTCTTCTCTCACTTAACAGTGGCATAATCCCTCCTGTCCGCCCCCCTTTTTTAAATTTAAAGGCCTTCAGCATTACACTTGGTTCTTAACTCTCCCTAGTTTTGGTGCCAGATATTTACATCTTCTGTATCAAAATTTTACATCACCATACTAAGACTAATTCTAGGAAATAACAAATTTGGTTAAGAGCAAATGTGGTTGGTTCATCAGAGCATTTTGGTAAGAGCGAAAACTTCCACCAATAAGGGAACTATTATATGAGTATGGTTATATGTGATAGTGCACAAACTTTAAAGTGACCACTGTGAAAATATTGTAGGAAGATAAATTCATTTAAAGCAATATGTGTTTTATGCTCAATATATTTACATCTAGATAAAAAAATACATAAAAACTAAGTGAATGCACATTAAATGATTGTAGTTGCATTTTAAAATGTTTGCATGACTGGAATAACTTTTTCCCTCTGATTTCTAAACTTTCTCATATTTTATCTCACTTTTTAAAATTTGCAAAAAAAAAAAAAAAAAGATAAAGAAGGAATAGTGCAATCTAACCCTCCAATTAGTCTCATTGGTTGGTAATCTGTCCAACTCGTTTTATAAAGATATATTGAATTTAGACATCACATTACACTTGCTACAAATGCTGTGCCCACTTTATGGATTTGGGAAGCAGTATCCTGGGAGAGTAATATTAATGGAAATGTTAGAAAGGTCCATAATGCCATATCTGCAATTCTGAGATCCAAAAAGCTATAAAAAACTAAAAGCTTTTTGTAGGGCATTTGATGGCAAAATCTGACCTGACATGAGGCTACTTTTACCACTTAGTGTGAATATGCATCCATTTCTTTGCAGAAAGATGAGTGTGTGTCTTTACAAGGTTCTTTCCAGTACCTAATGTGTTATATGATAGGTAATATATCCACCATATTACTTTTCTAAAATCCAAAAGTTCTTTTTTTAAAATATTTTATTTATTCATGAGAGGCACACAGAGAGAGGTAGAGACATAGGCAGAAGGAGAAGATATGGGACTTGATCCCAGGACCCCAGGATCACGACCTGAACCAAAGACGGACGTTCAACTACTGAGCCACCCAGGCATCCCTAAAATCCAAAAGTTCTGATACACCTCCAGCCTCAGTGTTTCCTATAAAAAATGATGGGACGTATTATTCTTCAGGTTCAATGGTATGGAAATAATAATCACTCTCCTAATCATAATATAACTATAGTGTCCAGAGCTTCTATTTTGACATATACTATGTGCCAGATGACTCTTCTTTCATGCTGACTTCTCCATATACTCTTTTTTTTTTTTAAGATTTATTTATTCATTTGACAGAGAGAGAGAGCAAACACAGAGGCATGGGTGGAGAGGGAGAGAAAGAATCTCAGCCACATTTCCCACTGACCGTGGAGCCTGACATAGGGCTTGATCTCACAGCCCTGAGATCATGACCTGAGCAGAAACCAAGAGCCAGACACTTAGCCAACTGAGACACCCAGGGCCCCTTTTTTGGTGTATGCTTAATTCATTTCATTCTCACACAACACTATAAATAAGCCTTTATGATCTCAGCTCTGTAGCTGAAGGAAGTGATATTCAGAAAAAAATGACCTGACCACAGTAACACAATGGCCAGTAGTGAAGTTGACCTTCCTGAGCTTTCTGGGCTACCTTAGCGATAAAGATTACTTTATTTTCCAATGAATTCTGCTGCTATGATTAACTATACTTCCATACCCACCACTCCTCACTTAGACCAATTCCATTCCTATATCTCCTCTCTGTCCAGTAGCCCTGATTTAGATCAGGCAATTGATTCACCTCATAAATTGGCCACTCTTTAAAGCAATTAATGTTAAATATTCTGGTTCTTTCTGCTCTGCTGGGAAAGAAAACCATGATTTCCAAAGCAATTTCCACATGTCAGACACACTGTTTGCCATACAGTATCTTCTTTCATCTTCCCAACAGGGATTGAATTCAATTTTATTATTTAAGTTTTCGGGTGAAGATACCATCCTCACCATGAGAATGATCTCAAAGTCATTCCAAAAGGAACTACTATTTATTGAGTGACAACATCACATAGGCAGTGTTTATCAAAATAATTCATGGATGAACATCATCCCAGTCACAGAGATCCCTAGCCCCTCTCTAGACCAACCTAATCAAAATATCTAGAGGTGGTACCCTAGAATCTGTCCCTAAGAAGCTTCCCCAAGAGGAAAAAATAAGACAAGATGAAATCAGAGAGGGAGACAAACCAGAAGAGATTCTTAATCATAGGTAACAAGCTGAGCATTGTTGGAGGGAAGAGGGGTGGGGTGATGGGCATTAAGGAAGGCACATGATGTAATGAGCACTGGGTATAATATAAGACTGATGAATCCTTGACCTCCACCTCTAATACCAATAATACATTATATGTTAATTAATTGAATTTAAATTAAAAACATATTACAAAAATAAATTCCAGAAAAAAAAAGCTTCCCTCAGAGAATTCTGACACTGGAAAATTTGAGCCTTGCCCCAGAGAATAGGTGTGGGCTTTGAAACTGAAGCACTCCCCCAACAGACAAATCCAGACTCCATCTCACAACAGCTGTGTGACCCTGGCTGAGTTTCTTCCCCTCTTTGAGCCTATTTCCCTAAGTTTAAGGTGATGCTACTCACCTTCTTCACCTCATAAATTGTGGAGAGTAAATAAAGCACCATATATGATGTTTGTAGCATGTGATAAGTAAGATAGATATTTAATAGGCGATACTGAAAAACATAAATAGAATTAATAGATAAAAGAATGAACAAACTGAAATCTGTTTGACTCTTCTGTTGCATTTCACTAACTATGCTACTTTTCCTGAGTCTTTCTTTTTGTAAAATTCCCCGTATTTGTTGACTTAACTTGGAGAAGGCAAACTTAGAGACTCATTATCTCTCTTGTACATTTAATGCTCTTTTATTTGAGCTTGGATCTCAGTTCACACAAAAACATTATCAAGTGAGATCAAAGAGGGTGTTTGCAGGCACTGATGGTGCAAGCCAGCACTTCTAAGCCTTGTTCATAGTGTTAGAGACACTCACAAGAAAACCCTGAAGCTAGCCCAACCTCAGTCTCACCTGTTTATAATGTAACTTGGTGTTTATAATGTAACCTTTGAGCATAAAATGGCTTTGTCATAACAACAGATGCAAAACCCTCAGACTGAGGTAGCCTCTGTTTTATAATATCCTTGGTCGAAAAAATGCCAAATTCTGGGCCCTAGGTAATTGTTTCTATGGCTGACTTTGACCATTTTTTAAAATCCTTTTGGCTACTTTTAGAAATAGTCTGTTCCAAAATGCTTTACACTTAATTCTCGTGGTAGAGAAATATTGCATCCCATTCATTCATCTTTGTTATATAAAATGAGCTAATATTCCGATCCCATTTTCCAGATAGGAGAATTGAGGTAGTATCTCAAGACTAAATCCTCTATGAGTCTACAGGCCTCATAAACTTGATTCCTGAACCATCTATGCATATATAAGCATTAGTGTTTTATTTGTTTATTTTTTTTAAGAAAATTGATAAATTTATATTACTTAGAAATGTTTTAACTCATTTTTTAGACTGCAGATTTTGTCAGGATACAATTTTATTCCTTTTATTATTGAAATGGTAAATGCCTCCACTTGTATGTTCAGAGGTTGGAGCTAAAAGTCCCTATGGGTAGACCTAATTCCATACACAACCTATGAATAATGATTCTCAGAAATTCAGGCTGCAACTATTACGAGAAGCTAGTATTTCAGATCCTCTGCCCCTGCCTTGATCTCTAGATCACACCTCTGAGACTGCTTCTCAGAGCCTTCTTTTTTTATTATGTCGATACAGTATGCATAACAAATACCTCTGAAAATAATATGGAGGACATTTAAAGAAGTTGAAGAAAGAGTTTGATCTGTTTTATTTAGAAGACTGAGTGATAATGCTTTTCTAAAGAAAGCACAGGTATGGAGTCTAAAGCCTGGATTTGAACAGCAGCACCTACCTACTTCCTGCATCCACCAATTGCATAACACTGAGCAACTCTTATTCACCCCCTCATTAAAAATAAGAGACCCTAAATGGGCTCTCCTGTGCTAAGCATCACATCACCAAACTGGACCTTAACTATATTGCAGTTTCAGCTTTCCCACGAATATAATCTTTTAAGATTTATTTTTCTTTTTGTTTATCTCAAGAGAGAGTAGGAAGGAGGAGGAAAGGCAGAGGGGGAGGAGGGGCAGAGGGAGAGTGAGAGAGAGCATCTCAAGCAGACTCTGAGCTGAGCGCAGAGCCTGACCTGGGGCTCCATCTCACAACCCTGAGTTCATGACCTAGGCCAAAATCAAGTCAGATGCTTAACTGACTGAGCCATTCAGGCACCCCCCACACCACAAATGGAATCATAAACCAGTCAATCAGAAATCACCTGATCAGCACTAGGTAGGCCATCTGACTGAGAGGCCCCACTACTCCCTAAAGGAAAATAACTTTGCAAAAACCAACCTGCCTTTTTTGCCAGTATAACTTCCTTGTTCCTGCTGACTTCTGCCTATAAATCTTCATTTTGTATATGGCTCCTCATAGCCCTTTTTGTATCTATTGGAATGGATGTCGCCCAATTCAAGGAGATTTTTGCTCAAATAAACTCTTAAAATTTTTAATATGCCTCAGTTTATCTTTTAACACCCTCAATGGAATAAGTATTATCTTCATCAAAGGCTTCCTGGAAGGAACATATAAGACAGTGAATATATGCTATATAGTGGCATATGGTGTGCACTACATATGTTTGTTTATTTTGTTTCTGAGTCCTTTTCTTTTGTTGGTCTGCAACCTGATGTCCCCAGCCTACGGACTACTGAGGAATGTGCTGGCTAAGAGCCTGGGCCATGACCTTAAGTGACCCTTACATCCATTTCTGCCCCTTTCTTGCTGTGTGGTTTTGGATAAGTTAATTCACCTCTCTTTGCTTCAGTTCCTTGACCTGGAAATTAGAGAAATAATAGTAACTACTTCACAGGGTTGTTAAAAGAAGTCAGTGAATTAGTATGTGTAATGCACTTAGCACAGCACAGCACAAGTACATTAGTAAGTATTAGCTATCATCACCATCATCATCATCACTCTCCAGATTGAAACTTTTTATACTTTTGAAAATTGCATTTAGCTCAATAGACCACTACTGTGATATTTAATAAACTATTGCTTCAGCGGACCTTTGTTTCAAAAATTCCCCCTCCCCCCACAAAAGATTTTAAATTAGAGTTGTAAATTACCATTGAAAGAATATACTTGACTATTTATAAACTCCAAAGCAATTTAGGACATTTTTTACAAATCCGTCCCCTTCATTCAAATTTCCAACCCCTTGAGTACAGACTGTGTTTAAAACAACACAATAGGGATGCCTGGGTGGCTCGGTGGTTGAACGTCTGCTTTCAGCTCAGGGCATGATCCTGGGGTTCTGGGATCCAGTCCTACATTGAGTTCCTCAACGGGGAGCCTGCTTCTCCCTCTGCTTATGTCTCTGCCTCTCTTTCTGTGCCTCTCATGAATAAATAAATAAAATCTTTAAAAATAAGTTATTAAAAAAATAATACAGGGGATCCCTGGGTGGCTCAGTGGTTCAGTGTCTGCCTTCGGCCCAGGGCGTGATCCTGGAGACCCGGGATCGAGTCCCATGTTGGGCTCCCTGCATGTAGCCTGCTTCTCCCTCTGCCTGTGTCTCTGCCTCTCTCTGTGTGTCTCTCACATGAATAAATAAATAAAATCTTAAAAAAAATAAAAAATAAAACAACACAATATAAAACAAGGGTATTTTGACACTAATGCTTAGCAGTGTCATGGAGAAAATGAGAAAACTTTCTGTTTGGTCAATGCCTTCAAGATCAAAGACAATCTGCAGATTTCTGAATTCTCCTACCATAATCTCAGGGCTAATAAAATCATTTCTTTCTGTGGGGATTGTGCCTTGAGTAAAGATTTAAAAGGCACTGGGGCTTTGCAGAGCTCAACCTGTTTGCCCTTTATGAACACTGATTTCATTTTTGATAAGCAGGAAAAGAGATGCAAAGTTCATGTTTTTACAAAAGCCTAAACCAGAAAAAAACAAACAGAAAGGCTAAACCCACATCTGGGCCTGAAGTGGTCTTCCTCTGTCATAACTATCTGGGGTTTCAGCAGTTTTCTCATGGCTTGGTATTTAGGAGGTTATGAAGGGAGGGGCAATGCCTGGCAGACCTGTGGGAGCAGGTGTCACTTCGATGCCAGGGCCCCAGACAAAGTGTCCAACAACTCTTGCTGCTGAGGGTCTGGCCCCACCCATGCTCTCTCCCTATTTCTTAACTCAGAGGGATCAGTTCTGTCTTAAATTCTGAGAATGTCCCAGCATCTTTCCAATCCATTCCTTTTCTTAAGTTTAAACAATGTTCATTTCTCTTGGTAGCAACAAACATAATGTTAGCAAGTACATTCATTGAGCACTTGATGTAAGTCTCACCGTTCTTCTAATCTCTTCATTTCCACAACATAACACTATTTAACCAACCTATTTTATAGATAGGAAAACCAAGGCAGAGGGAAGTTATGTTACTTTCCTTCTTTTTTTAATATTTTATTTTAATTCAATTTGCCAACATATGGTATAACACCCAGTGCTCATCTCTATGTTACTCTCCTAAAGTCACACAGCTAATTGGTGTAAAAGCTGTACTTGAACCCAGGTAGACTAGTTCAAATGGGCAAATGATAAGTTCCCAGGTCTCACCCCTTTAGAAATTGTCTCTGGGCAAAAAAGCAGTTTTAGCACTTACTATGCCTAGAACGACAGGGGAAATGAAAACAAGACAAGAATGCCATTCCACGTCTCACTTAAGCAAGGCTGAAAAGATGTTATTTCCATTGCTTAAAAAACAAAAATAAGAATGAGACCAGTGCTTTTCAGAGAAGTGAAAATATCCAGGTCCACAGACATCATTCAAGCAGAAATTAAATGCAGCCAGCTTTCCACTAGCAGAAGCACAGGGAATGCACCCGAAAGAATAGGAGGTTCAACATTCCCTTTATGGCAGTGAAAACAGAAAGCAGGTAGGAACATAAGCTGCATCTTCACTTCCACGCCATATTCACCCCTCACTCCTGGAGGACAGCTCCAGTCTCCTGAGTCACACCTCCCCTCCCTTTCCATTTCCTCACTGCTTTGACATTCCAACTTGCTGCTACATTTTCTATTTCTGAGCGTCTCTTTTCCCTAATGAATCCAGGCCCCAGGTCACCTCTGAGGGAGGCACATGCACTTGCAGAGGCTGGGAATGGAGGTCCCCCAAGCAGAGCTTCTACACAGAGAGAGTAAAAGCGTGAAGCATGAACATATCTATCACTTACTGTGTGTATCCCATGTGTGGGAGGCAGGACCACGCTTTTTACTGTGCCATCACATCTCAGCGACCCCCCCCCCCCCCCACCATCCTGTCAGGTAGTGTTATTTCCCTCCTTTTAGAAATGCAAAAGCTAAGAATAAAAGAGATACAAGTAATTGGCTCAAAGGTGTGTTAGCCAAGATTTCTTTGATTGTAGGTCACAGAAACCACTTTGGCCAATAAGCAGAAAGGGGGCTCTGTTGACAGGATGTTAGTAGCTCCTTGCACTCAAAGACCCAGAAAACAAGACAAGAACAAGACAACTCTCGGCATCAGGAATTACACAAACGAATGGTTCAATATTGCCAGTGGATAAATGAGCTCTACCATTTTTGTCAGGCCTTACCCAAGACTCAGATGCTAGGAGAATCATGGTCCTAGCACGGCTAGGAATGGGCAGCACACCTAGGTTTATATTCCCATCAAGAGATATTGCAAAGAGGGAAAGATAAGGAGGATATAGAAAAAAATACAATCCATATCTTTGATATTCCAAAGTGGCAGAAACAGGATTCAAACCCAGGTGCTTCCGATAGGAAAGTCAGAGCACTTTTCTCGATGTTTGTGGAAGAGATGGGAGGTGGGTTAAGATAGCTGATAAGAGTTTCTTGGGGTTCAACATCTTTAACTAAACTGACAAGGAACACAGCCCAGTGCTGGACACAGAGGAGGAGCTTGATAAGTTCTTGCTGCATAAATAAACCAAAACGATGCATAAGAGAGCCAGGGAAGCTGACATTCTGATTCTCATTCCCCTACTTCCCACCCTTGGGGGAATCGGCACCTGTTTGTCATCCTTAAAGCTTATCTATCTGAAACATTCATTGATCAAGGCTCTGAGTGGAATTAGAAACCTGAGCCCTTCTTTTCTTTATGAAACCAAGACATCATCAGCCTAGCCTCCATGGAACTAGACAGCAAGCCCCTGTCTGATATATGTGCATCCAGGCAGACACACACAAAGGAATCTTCTTTGATGGAGGAAAGGAAGGTAAGCCACAGTACCCACATACTGCCTCCCTGCTTTCAGAGGAAGCTGGATGTTTCTTAGAAGAAAGGACTGTGAAGCCGGCATGGTATACTCTCTTCCTAATTCAAAATCTCAGAGCCTGAAAGACTCAGATCTAAAGGGATGTGCTGTTTTAGTGAAACAGAGAAGAAAGGAAGATCATATAATTGGGGGTCAGGAGGAGAATACCTTCTCAAGATGCCAGTTTTCTCTGTTGGAGCTTCCTTGGCTCTGGAGATCTAGGAGGGAACTTTTTATCTCTAAAGAACTACTTGGGTTTAATGTAAAAAAAAAAGTCTACACTGGGGAGCCATACCTCTTCTGTTGACCTCATTGATCCTGTGACCAGTGGCATCCACAGGACCATACATCACTGGAGTTAGAGCAATTTGATGTTCCTTTAGGTTCAAAATAAGACCTCAGCTAGGAGATTGAGAGACTGAGAAAACCAATGAACCAAGTTCATTTCTGTCATTTGCAAGGTCAAGTTTCACCAGTGACAGCCCAAAATAGTTCGTTGCTGAAAGAATAAGGAAGCTCCTAAAATGAACAAAGATGAGGGAGACCCCAGAAATCACTAGCCCCTGTCAAAGAAGCTGAATGTTTCCCTAGGTGAAAACAGATTTTTTTTTGAAGGGCCAACCGCATTCTTGTAAGAAACTCAAAGCAAAACTCATATGAAATATTTTGTTTTTATAACTACCATTCAAAGCTTAATACACTTGTTTTGAGTCCTTAACACAGGGCTTAGGAGAAACAATCTCGACTTCCTTTTTCTTGTGAATTAAAAAGTATATTATGATGGCTCACGGAACAGAGAAAAGACAACAGTGCTCAATAATGTAGTGCTTCAAATACACCTCCTTCAGCCTCAGACACATTGCAAGTTCCCCAGCTGTTTTCTAATAATGAGAACTATAGGTAGGGAGAATCTATCACTCGGATGATCCAAAGATCATTACTGTTTTGTCAGCAGCCTGCTTTAAAACACGATCACAGCACAAGGGCTGTGCCAATAGAATAAGTGCCATAGACACAATAATTAAGCCCCATTATGGTTCAATTAGGGAAAAACTGAAGAACTTCTCACTGTCCCATGGTTTAGGAGATGCTCAACTTCTTACCCCTTCTTCCTACATGGCAGACACAGACAATATCATGACTCAGAGTAATTCAAAGCATACACTTGGGCAGAAATGCCTCTGTCTTGAGCTTCAACTCTTTCTTTCAAAGTTTGGTATGACAGAGATATTCATGGGCAGTTTTAATCTAAAAAGAACCTTGGGGGACACTTGGGTGGCTCACTTGGTTGGTTAAACATCTGACTTCAGCTCAGGTCATGATCCCAGAATCCTGGGATCAAGCCTCGCATAGGGCTCCCTGCTCTTCAGGGAGTCTGCTTCTCCCTCTCCTTCTGCCCTTCCCCCCACTGCTTATGCATGCTTTCTCTCTCTCTCTCTCCCAAATAAATAACTTAAAAAAAAAAAAAGGAATCTTGGGCTGTGTTCTCAGATGCCTGCTTTCTATTTTGTACCTAACTCTGGGAGCTTTGAACATAATAACATCTTGCTAAATTACCTCTGAAATAGGGAAAATAATGTAAGTTTCAAATAGCAATAACAAAAACTGAGTTGTACTTAAGAACTATCTTAACTAATCTAACATAGACTCATTTAAGAGTCATTGAGCTAAGATTTAAAAAAAAAATCTAGCTACACAAGATTCAGGAATCCATTTATTCAATAGACACTTGGTGAACACGTTATGAGCCAGGCCCTTGCCATAGGCACTGGGGACATCATGATAAAAAAGACACTCTCTGCCTTCATGAACTTCCAATCCAGGGGGGAAGACAGACGATGGACATGTTACAAACCAACTAATGCTACCTTTCCTGTCTTGAAAAGAGTGCTAAAGAAAACAAAACAGATTATTACGATAAAGCATACATCCATTGATACAGGCATATTTAGCATCTATACTTTGATGAAATAAATCTTGGCTTTATTTTTCATACTGCTTTCCACTCCCATTTCCCTTGCCTGCCATTTTAGCCCTTCATTTTGCTTTTCTAAGCTGAATAACCATCAACAATGACTGTATTTCTCTGGGATGGACTATCTGACTCTAAACTGATCTCAAAGCACTTTGGTACTTTTTATTTCAGGGTCTATGTTTTAGTAAACTAAGACAAGAGTTTTAGAGTCAATGATTCTGTGATGTAGAAGCTTGATTGCAAGCTGTGCTTTTACAAATAATACAATAGAAAAAAAATACCCATTTTCAGTATGTGACCTGGGTAGATACATGTTTTCAATAATTCTAATATATTTTGGATATTCTGCTTAAAGCACTTCATACAAAATCACAAAATTGTGAAAATGAAAAAGCAAAATAGTGGCAGAGAAATGAATTATAATCCTAACTAAAGAATTGGATTTAGCTTTGGACACATCAAATATAAAGGGAATCTATGAGTTATGACAGACTCCATTTCATTCCCTTAGTGACAATATCAGTTCCTGATTGGCAGTTCTTGTCAAAATCATTTCTTCTAATTAATATAAATCCTTCAAATTCCTTAATGCACTTTACTGATGAAAAGTAACTCTTAATTATTCTTACTACTGGCAGCAAGGAAATTCTGGAAAGCAAAATACAGTCATAATCCACAAACCTAACTGGCCCTGAGACTCTTCGACTAGAATTGCTTTTTAAGGAATGCATACCCACTGTTTCCTTTCCTTTGATTTACACCGTCATGAAAATTCTCCAGGCAGTGAAATGGCCTGGAGGCAGACAGAAGAAAACAAGAGAAGAAAAATCTCTGTATAATCCACAGGCTGAATAACCAATCCCCAGATTAGAGTTGATTGTACTGTTTTAGGACTATTACTTTACAAAAACACTAGAACTTTCTGAAAAGTGAATTGGATTGCTATGCCAGTAGAACGAAAATGCAATTCAGTCTTCCTAAAATCCCCAATTCTAAATGAAACCATTTAGTCTCATTTCCATAGCACCAGATTGTTACAGAGAAAGACAGAAACAGAGAGAGATACACAGAAAGAGGGAGGATCAAAGCCAAGGCTAAGAAGGCCTGGAGAAACAAGTCTCAAAGTATAATAGAAGCAGCTACTTTCTGCAAGAAAATGATTCCTAGTGACATCAGCAGTACTTGGATTGTTCAAATCAACAGAAAATGGTATTATCCATTATGATATAAATAGGAATGAAGACACGGTCTTCTCTCCATTGGGGCAACTGAAGTGGACTGTGTATTAAGTGACATTAGAGAATCACCAATGACTTTCTTACGTGTTATCTGGCATGCTGGTTATGAGAGCATTTGTCCTTGTTTTTGAGAGCTGTGTGCTGTAGTTAGGGGTAAAGGGTCATGACATCTGACATTTACATTTAAATGGATCAGTGGAAATAAAATAAATGTCAATAAAGTAAATATGACCACATGATAACATATGTTGAATACAAGGTTTGTGGGTTGCATTCTATCCCTTTGACCTCTCTCTCTGTTTGAAAATTCCCATACTAAAATATTGGGAAAACTGCAATAGAAAAATGACTTTGTGGCCTCCAACTGAATGAGAAGGACAAATAGACAACTAATTATAAAACAAGATAGAGGAAATAAGTGTCAAAACACAACTTTGGATTTCTGCTTGTTCAGTGCAGTATTACCAGGGCTAAAGATAATAGTGATTACCTCTGACATGGGGGAAGCAGAAGATTTAACAAAGGAATTGCTATATATATCCTTAAAAAATGAAAAAACTTCAATAGGCAGGTGAGAAGTACAGTCCTACAGAGAGATAGCATTTCAGAAAGGCAGGAAGATATCACATATGTGATGTGTTTCAGGAATGGCAAACACAAGCTGAATGTTCATGGAGTTGAAGCTAGGGTTGAGGAGGTGGAGATGAGCAGGAGCCTGGCCTGAGGCCCTGGAGTGCTCTGAGTATCCTAATCATGACTGAGAACTTTGTATGCTGGGTATGGGAGAGATCCTTGAGGTTTGTTCAGTTTGTTTGTTTGTTTGTTTGTGTGTTTGTTTGTTTTCAGCAGAAGAGTGAAAATTTAAAAGTTATTTATACATTTTCCCCAGCATTGTGTTATATTTATATATTTTATTTTATTTTTTAAATTTATATATTTTAAAATATAAATCAAACAATAGATATATTCAAATAATAGTAGTTATCACCTCCTAAATGTGCCAGGCACCATTTTAAGTATGATGTGTGCATGAACTCAGTCTACCATCACCGCTTCCCAAAGGGATAGGGATTATTATTGTGGTTTCCATTTTGTAGAAAAGAAATTTGAAGCACAGAGACTGAGCAAATTATTCAAAACCACAGAGCTAGCAAGTGGCAGAGTGAGGATTAAAACCTGGGCAGATTGGCTCAGATCATTGTACCATACAGCCTCTCTTTGCAAGAGAAAGTGGAATGGAAAGAGATAATGCTGTTCTTGAGAAGCCACCTTGAGAAATCTATCTGAGAAATGTTATTGAGCCTACGAAATTGTATACGATTTTAAAATTTTTATATAGAAGTTTATAAATAATTATATGCTTATTTATAAGTAAATCCTATTATAGAAGTAATATATAATATATAATAGAAGACTAAATTATATATTTAAGATTAAAAATTATAATCTAAGATTATATTTAAGAGCAAGATTAAATTTTGTATATGTAAAATATTATATTTATTATATTTATTTATTATATTTACATATAAAACATTTAATTTAAAAATTTATATATATACAAAGGTAAGATTATATTTAAATGGAAGCTTAAATTTTATATGTATATAAAATTTATTATATATATATATATAGAGAGAGAGAGAGAGAGGTGTTATAAGATAATGTTATACATCTATTTCCCATGGAAGCAAAATAAGACTATGATTTCCTTTTTTTAAAAAAGACTTTTTTATTTATTTATTCATGAAAGACACAGAGAGAGAGGGGGGCGGAGACATAAGCAGAGGGTTGGGGTGGGGAAGCAGGTTCCATGCAGGAAGCCCCATGTAGGACTCAATCCTGGGACTCAGGGATCACGCCCTGAATCAAAGGTAGAACCTCAACCACTGAGCCACCCAGGCATCCCAAGACTATAATTTTCTTCTCTAAAAGAAAAAAAGTGAGCTAAGCCAAAAGGAGTAGAATTTGACCAGCCATGAAGATCTAAATAAAATAAAGTAAAACTACCTTTTCAGGCAACTGTCCAGCTCTAGCAACCATAGGTTAGTACGAGGCAATTGAAAATGTCCATCTACCCTCATCCTACCTCCCTTCTATGATAGAGGCAGTCGTGAAATTCCCTATAGATGCAAATCTATACATGCAAACATTTCCTTTGGCCTCAAGAAGACATAGCTATAGTAGATCTCAGACAAAATGTTCCCGCTATCATGGAGGACAACTTTGTCATTGTCTGAGTTGATGGTAGGAAGGACACTCTTGACAGAGCAATTCTTAGATTCTTCTTTGGAGTCATTATTTTTTTTTAAAGATTTTATTTTTTTATTCATGAGAGACACACAGAGAGAGGCAGAAACATGGCATATGGAGAAAAGCAGGCTCCCTGCAGGGAGCCTGATGTGAGACTCAATCCCAGGACCCCAGGATCACGACCTGAGCCAAAGGCAGGCACTCAACTGCTGAGCCACCCAGGTGCCCCCTGGAGTCATTAATTTTTAAAAATATATTAATATTTTATCTCATCTTGCCTTGTCCCCTTTCCCTTTCCAAAGTCAAGCAGGAAGAAGAATGTAGTCACTTGGAAAGAAGAGATTTTGTGACACACTTCCTTCCTTGGCTTTTGGTTTCAAAAGTCTAAGGAGGAGGTGATTTCAAGTCCAATGAGAAAGGAAAAGCAAGAGTGAGACGGACTCAGAGGAGGGTCTCCTGAGCAGTGGGGAGTAATCCTCCTGATATGTGGCAGAATACAGCTAAGCCTCAGAGATATATCTCTGATGCTCCCAGGAAGACCATATCCTAAGCTTTGAGGCTCACAGCATTGTCAAAATTCCTCTGTCCACAAAATGAAAGGGTGGCAGAGCCACAAGACCTTAGGGGACCATGAGAACAGGGACAAAACATTCAAGAGGATGAAATCTCCCAATGGCTTGGCACCACCTAAGATCTTGAAGCTTTAATATGACCCTAGGGAGAGGAAGAGTCTCATGAAGGATAAGGCTAAATTTCCTGCCAGCCAAGAAGATGAGTATTGTGTTGATTGAAAGGAAGGAAATGTGATATTTCTTGTCTACTTGCATTCATGGATTGCGAATCATACTGTTATTCCTGTAATCTTTTTAATGCAAATATTTTCAAAGCTTCATAAGAGCTAATAAAAAAATAGTATCAGGGGATCCCTGGGTGGCACAGCGGTTTGGCGCCTGCCTTTGGCCCAGGGCACGATCCTGGAGACCCGGGATTGAGTCCCACATCGGGCTCCCGGCGCATGGAGCCTGCTTCTCCCTCTGCCTGTGTCTCTGCCTCTCTCTCTCTCTCTCTCTCTCTCACTATCATAAATAAATAATAATAAAAAAAATTAAAAAAAAATAGTATCAGAAAACTGTAATATCTTTTTCCCTTCCCAATAGCCCCCCCCCCAAAAAAAAGACAAAAAAAGCGGGGGTGGGGATGCGGAGAAAGAAAAAGAAGGAAAAACATGGAAAAGCAAACACTACGATCAGAGCACTATAATCTAGTACCAGTTACCTATAGATTACGATTTGAGGAAGAGCAGAAAGACACCGCAAACTATTTTCCTCCTGTTGCCTATAATTGCATCATTAACAGATATGCCAGATTCTTACGCATTACCCCATTTGTGAACTTTCAAGTATAAATACTGCTAATGACAGTCAAGAATAATGACATTCTCTTTTCTGTGTGACAAGAGGGTTGAATCTTGATGAAATAAAAGTCTGAGTGTCTAGGGATCCTGAAATAGGTCAGTACGGAACAGAACAAAGAATAGAACCAGGTGGCTTAAAGACCAAAGAAAAACTATAACTATATTGTGATTTTGCCTAATGATGTGCTTTTGACCTCACCAAGGCTAATGTGGCTTTGCCTCTCTTGATTCCCAGCCATTCCCAGGCTGATGGGACATACCAAAAGGGAAGGAGAAAGCAGCTGGCCTTCCTCCAGATATAAGAAATATAATGGGATTGAAGTATATTTTTGAAATCATCCTAAATCTTGTATCTGCACAAAGACCTGTAAACCCTCATGTTTTCTTGAGGAACAATGCTGCAGCTTTTATGATCAATCCTTTTGTTGAGCTCAATGATCACTGAGGTCCCTACCAACACTGAGATGCTTTGATTTGGAGAATATTTAATTACCAATATGTTAGGAGAGATTGTTGGGATCAAGAAAAATTGATAGCAGAGTATTCTATTTGAAGGGGAAGTAGTATCTTTATTGTTGGGGGGCCTGAGTCAGAGAAATACTTAAATGCCTTTTAAAGATATACTTTCACCTAGTAATTTCTATTAAAAGGCTGGAGTAATGACACAGCCAGCAGACCTATTTAAAGGCCCACAAAGCAGAACAGAATTATCACTGATAGAAATATAAGTGGATCATCAGCCCTGTTTGCTCAGGCCTTGTCCTCTTTCCCATAAGCAGTTGGTCGTGAGCATTCCCAGCCAGATCTGTCTTGGCTTCAGAAAACATTCTGTACCACTCATGCACCTGACAGGCCCAGTGCTCTACTACATCTCTGGGGCAACCATGAAAACATATGACCTAAGCCTCTCTAACTATCTCCTAACATATGTGTCCTGCCCCTGGCTGGTTTCTGCCCTGTGCCGAGTTTTTACCCCTGTTCTCTGCTGAAGGAGTCTGGATCTTGAGCTAACATGGAATCTGTGTTGAATTTTGACCGATTGCCACTCTTGATTTTGTACAGGCTAGCTGTGTCTCCCCAAATGCGGACTAATCAATGCAAGAACCTCAGTGAAGCTCCCTGGATATGGATCTAAAGTAAACATGGTCCATGACTGCTACTCCAGCATCATGCCCTGCCCAACCCTGACCCTCAGACTGAGTCTGATGCCAGAAGCAGATGAAACTTCATGGAAATTCAAAGGAAGGGTACCCTTCCTACCTTACCCTGCCCTTTGAGGGAAAGATAAGTATGTGGAAGGGATTTGTATTATTGTGTTCAGACAGTAAGACTGTGGAAAACTATATTGTTTAAAAACAGCTACATGTATGTCTGGATTCTTCCATTATTTTGACATCAAGAGTTCAAATCTATTCCACTCCCCTTGAAATTTGGCAGGGCTTTGTAACTGCCTCGGTACATAGAATGCTATGGAAGTGACACCATACAAGTCAACTTTGGAGGGTAGGTTTACAAAGGCAATATGGATTCCTCCTGGCTCTCTGACTTGGGACGCTCGCCCTGGACATCCAACCACATGTGGAATGAATGCCCAGATTACATGGAGATGAAATGTGTAGATATTCCAGCCAATGCTCTCAAGGGCTAATGTCTCAGCCAACAGCCATCATCAACAATCCAGCCTGGGAGTGACAACTTTCAGATGATTTGAGCCCCCAGCTGCCAATCATCCTATTCTGGAATCTTCCATCTGAGGCACCAGACACCATGGAATGGAAGCAAACTGTCCTTGTGTTCCCATCTAAATTTCTGGCCCACAGAATCCATGAACATAATAAATAGCTGTTTTTCACAATACATTTTGGGGTAATTTGTTACACAGTAATAGATAACCCAAACATCCGTGAAGGATGTGGGTGCCCATGATGTAATCCTCCTTATAATTCCAACATCATTTTGCAAATAAGAGCTAAAATGATTACAAAAGCAACCTTGAAGGGTGAAAACTGCATCAAATGAGCATCCAGATGGCGTGAGCACATTTCTAAGAGCTGGTTGCATGCTTGATGCTGAGCCTCTGCCTTCTGCAATAGCAGATGTGATGGTCAGAAGAACAACCTCAGTCTTCCATTTTCCAAAGACAGAAAGGGCAACTCTAGGACTACATCCCACTGTCCAACCTGAGAAGCAGCTCACCACATATAGATGCATGCACTGGAAACCCTGTTCCCCAAAAGTTAGCCAGAACTTCTTTTGATATCCACAATCTCATATATAAAAAGACCTTTTCAAACACTCTCAATATCCAAGACTGATTATAAATGGTGCCACTATTTCATTGAAGACTGTTGCTTCCCTTGCATTACTTCTCCCTCTTGATATCATTACTTTATTTCTCTTTATGGTAGATAGAATGATTGGCCACAATTATTTGCCCCTCCCTGTATCCATTCCCTTTGTCATGTGACTATGTTTTTCTTCCTGCTAGTGGCAAGACATATTTTCCAGCCTCACGGGTGCTGGAATCAGCTGTGTGATTTGCTCTGGCCAATGAAGGTATGCTGGTCTGAGCTGACGTTTTAAACAGCACCACTTGTTCTCACGTTTCCTTGTAACTCTACCAGTACTGTGAATTTACCTCAAGTGGTATAACCTAACAACAAAAGACTGTTAGAGTTCATTTCCCCTGTACCCTAAAAAGAATGTTTGTTTTCACTACCTAGATTCCCAGAAAAACCTCAAAGTTTCTGATACCTGGTTATTCTGGCTTTACACAATGAAAGTAACAGGACTAGGGATATTTGGAACAAACCTGTACATTGAAATAAGTCTACAACTAATCCTCTTGAAGCAAAATAGCCTAGTTCCACAGGAGGCAACTCGGAGTGGGGGGGAGAAAAAAAGAACTGTATGTTAAAAATTTGACCTTTGTAAAATACCCTGGGAGATGGGGGTAGGGCTGTAAAATGTAAAAGAAACACAATTTGACCTTCACCAAAAGATCCATTGTGCTTGATATTTATGCAAAAGCCTCCACATTCGCAAAATGGGATTTGTACCATGCTGCGTCAATTAGGAGAAAGAAATACTCTATAAATCAGTTACAGACTCTAGCTCTCTGCTTGCCAACCAAAACAACTGAATCTCTAATAAGTACACACAGTACGTGCATGCATACATAATACACACACACACACACACACACACACAGCAAGACTTCCTAGCAAATGCAGCCCGGAGACCACACTAATCAGAAATACCTGAGTTATTTCACACAATGTGACCTGGGTTCGACACTGTGATTATTTCTGGGACTGTTATATGTTATGTTATTTTTATACTAGTTTCAACAAGCCTTGTTATGTTTCCCAAGTGTAATCAATCACATTCATTATTTTCAGGTTTCTCTCAGCTGTTAGCCTTCTCATTGGGGTAACCATGTGGAATTTCACAGCCCAAGTAAGCTCGTTGGCTTGTGTGGCATTTCCATTTCTCAATTTTGGCAGGCTGCGGAAAATGGGGTTCAGTGGCTGCATGCAGTCATTCATCCAGCAGGGACAGCATCCTTCATCTGTTGCTTTTCTTCCCTTTGCCACAGAAATCTTCCCTTTTATTTATCTGTACAAGACATGAGATTTTACCGAATCTTAATGTTAATACAAAGCACTCAAGTTTGACCTTATATTCTCATTTTTTCATTTCGTGAAAAGTAGAGCAAAAGAAGCAGAAAATGGATTCTTACTAGTTTTGCCTCAAAATATCTCCAGTTCTGGGTTTCGGGATCATAAAGTGCATTAAATATCCAAAGCTAACAGGGAGAAAAGATCCCAAACCTAAGTCCATAATAAGAAACATGTATTAAGACTGTTTTGTAAGACATTGTCCTTAAACCTTTTTCTTCTCCACAGGAAATCATACAGGTTCCCCTCCCCACCACCACTATCCAAAAGGTAGAGCATTCCTGTAAAACCTTCCCTAAGCAGAAACGGCATAAAGCAAAGATGCAATTACCATTCATTTATGTGGAAACACTTCTGAGCATTTCTCAGACCCCAAAAAATCACCTCTGTTTATGGGATCATCATGGGATTTCTCTTCTGATACCTTAGGACACATCTTGCTAACAGATGCACAAAATTAATCCAGATAAAGCACAGATGCTCACATACACAGCTCAGGCTATGGTGGCTTGATGCTGAAATGCTGAGTGTAGTTCCCAGGGAAGGAATCGGCGAAGCAACTCTTGCTTGCCTCTATCATAGCTCACTGTCATAAGCAAAAATCCTCTTGGATTTCTCTCCATTAGCGAAAACAGGTACTGACATAGATCATTCATAAAAGCAAAAGTACATATAGTAAACTTTCAAAAAGTGGGAGAAACCTGTACTATGAAAGAAAGTTTTGCCCTCTCTACAATGGTAAAGCTTAACAATGGGAAATTTCAAACCTGCTTTTCTTGATACAGAGGACCAGAATCTAGATGAACTAGAAAAAAATAGACGTGGGGGAAAAAAATGAATGTGAAGTATTTTCCTGAGTAGCATTCCTACCTAGAGTAAGGGGGCATTCCTGGAGTGCCAAAAACCAAGAACAAAAAATTAAATAAAATAACATAACATAACATAATAATAAAAAATAAAATTAAATTAAAATAAAACAAAACAAAAACAAGTACAAAATATTGGTGGTGGGGTGGGGGCAAGAATTAGGAATTTCATATACACTTCCATCACCTAATATGTACAGTCTGTCCCATTATTGTGTCCTAATTATCAGAAGTATACAATGCAAGGTTACCACTACATAGAGTCCATTTAAAAATGTACCTACTAACACATGCCTAATATATGCAAAACATTATTCCAATTTCTGGCTGAGACAGACTTGAGCAAGATACAGACTCAGTTTTCAAAGAGGTGGCATAGTAAGCAGTCCCCCACATACAAAGCAGATAAGTGCCCAGTACAAGATAGGCAAAGGGTTTTGTGGTCTCAAAGGAAGAAGGTAGGACACAGGACAAGAGAGAATCCATGAATGCTTCAGATATGGCTGGATTCTGCGTGGCCAGTGGACACCAGCTGGCTAAATGGGGTTCATGGGGTCTGCTCAGCTCATGTGATATTTTAATCCTATTTTATGTAAATTTGCTGCATAACTTTGGAATATTGCTTATAAATACCTGGAATCCTGACTTCTCTTGCAAAATAAGATGATCTGAAAATTCTGAGTCCAAGTCCAGCCCGGAAAATAATTCCTCACTTTACTAGAATCTGCTACTCGGTCCCTGGCCTGCTGCATTCCTTCCTTTTGCCTGCTCTGATCCCATATGCTTCTGTCTGCCTTAAAGACAGAATAGCAGCATACACAGCTATCCAGGAAAGATCAGAACAAAGGTACAATAGTGGCTGGGACAAGTGAGGAGGAATTCCATGCACTTTTTCTAATGCCAGGATGAAGCAAACAGACTTAATTTGGTCAGAATGTGAAGCCAATTCAGAATGTTAGGTCAGGGAACTGCCACCATCTGAGGTAGCTTTCAATCTGATTAATCACAGGTGAGCAGAGCAGAGCTAAGATTCTATGTGGATATTCTGGTACAGAAGGAAAGGAAAAGATGACACAGGCCTGGTGGACACTGAGGAGATGATACAAATCAGGCTTGGTCACTGCTTAGATAGAGTGACAGGGAAAGAACAAAGCTGACAGGGAGAAAGAAAAATGAAAATGCCTCTATGGCTGGAGTCCCAAGCTCAAATGTCTTCAGGTACAGTCATGTAACAGAAAGCAGCTAAATGGCAGGGATAAGTGTCAAGGATTGGTGCAGACTTTGGTGAACTGGGGAATGCACATTCCAAATCAATTTATAGGAGGATCTGGGTGGCTCAGTCAGTTAAGCATCTGCCTTCAGCTCAAGTCATGATCTCGGGGTCCTGAGATTGAGCCAGGTATTAGGCTCCCTGCCCAGCAGGGAACCTGCCGCTCCCCCTGCCTATGCTCTCATCTCTCTCTCCCTTTTCTCTCTTTCTCTCTGTCAAATAAAATTAATAAAATCTTTTTTAAAAACCCACAAAATCAATTTATAAACTCAAAAAACAAGAAAAGCAAGTAGTTTGCCCATCAAGCAAAACATGTCAATGCAACAGAATCAGCAAGCTGCCCACCACAAGCCTTGAAATTAGTTAACAGACATGAAAAGGCATGGTTACAGGTAGTCCACCCAGGAGAGATATCCACCAGGCCAGGGTAAACACATGTCTGAAGATCAGGAGAGAGCAAAAGGCATGAGTTTTGATTTGCAAATTGATGGATAAATGATAGAATCTCAGGATTGGGGATCATGAAGTTCAGGGATCATCCATGTGCTGATGACAGTTGAGGCTATGGATGAAGGTAAGAGAGTCAAGGAAGAAAACCAGAGGATGGGAAGAGAATGGAAGCACCCCGCAGTGGGGCTTTAAAGAGCACCTGTTCTCTGGGGGCCGGACGAGAAAGCAGAGGCTGAGACAGGGATGTGGAAGCAGGAAGTGAACTGAGATGATACCGTGTCACGAGAAATAGAGAAGGAAAAATATTCGAGAAAGAGAAAATGATCTCCAGTATGGAATTCCCTGTTCACTTCTGTCCCCTTCTCAAACACTCATTTAATTAAAATACCTTTCTCTCAAAATCGATTATTTCTGCAATAGCTTTTTACAGTCAAGGTAAAAGGAATTCCATCTGTTCTTGGATCTTTCTCACATTTCCTTTTGCCTCAGGGCAAGCGATGTTTTCAACCACCAACTTGTCCCTGATGTGTGCAGATGCTGGAGAGACCATGTCTTTTATGTGATCTCTCAAATCCCTATCTGCTGCCTTCTTTGGAGACATTTGGAACTCCCCAAAGGAGCCAGGTTTTCCTGGGCATCACTCTCTCTCTTCCCAGGCAGCTGGGAATTGAGCTGTGAGTACAAAGATGCCACAATAAGCAGAAACCCTTCCCTGGGTGAAGAGATAGAGCTGAAATCAGGATACATAACAGAGTATCATGAACCTCCCCATCCCGGCCGTAAATCTGGACTCGAAGCCATTGTATGGGTTCCAACACCATTACTGAAGCCAAAATTACTCCTAAATCACCCAACTGGGGTCCCAGATGACAGCCTGCAAGCTTAGTGATTTTGCTTTTAAAATAAATAAATAATTGTTCTCCATACTTCCTTGAAAAGATGAAACAGCAAATAGGCAGCAGATACTATTTTTTAATTCAGGGAGCATCTGTTACCCAGCTGGCTTCAGCCCTTTATGAGGCCTTGAAACACAGAATGACAGGTGCTCCTGAGATGTCCTTAATGTCAGTGCTCCCTACAACTTTAATTTTGAGATATGCCATTGCCCCAAACCATGCCGGGTGACATCCCTGGCTGAGCTAGTTTCCCACACCACCCCTCTAAAGACAGGGATTAAGAAAACTGTTATCTTCCATCTTTTCCACCACTGGCATTAAAGTTCCAAAATAAATATGGATGATGCAGGTCATTGTCACATCCCTGAGACAAGAAAGTGCTCAGTCTACAGGTAGAAAAGGGAGGGTCCTGTGATTTACCGACAATGCTTTTGCTCAAGGGCAAAGAGTGTCTGAGACAAGAAAAGGTCCAACTTGACAACAAAAGTTGAAAAGGAAATGAGATGGCAAAGTCCATCGTGAAAAGTGGTATTTCTAAAGGGCACAGAGAAGCAATTGCTTCCACTCTGTTGCTGCAGCCAAAGACAGAATTCCTTGCTCTCCTGATCCCTCGGACACATCAGGCATTTCCACCTTTGCAACTGAATCATGCTGTACATCTTCCCTAGTTCTCTGTGCCAGCAGAATCTTATCTTTCCTTCATGGAATGGGGCAAATCTTGTCTTCTTTACAAGGCTTCCTTTCCTTTCTGGGCTTCATGCATCACTTTCTCTAAATCTCTACAGTATTTCTAAACTATGGGATTCATCTTCATTCTTAATTCGCACATGCACAGTTTAAGGTGTTGCAAGTGAAAGTCTTGTCTCCCCAGCCAGATCATAAACTTTGTGACATGCACTCTCCTTGGATGTCTTCATACCCTCTGCAGTGGTAGCACCATGCCATGCCACCAAACCTTCCTAGTAATCACCACTGAACACAGGACGTTTTGCAGAGATATATGGCAAGACACAAACTACAGAACAAAAGGTTCAGATAATTTTCTTTTATTATTTGAAAGAAATATGTAATTACATCCAAAATACTTTGCCAATTAAATTCATGCTGCTAATTTTACGTAGCAAGAAACTCCATTTGGGGAAAGATTATTTTCTCAAGTCTTTCACAAAATCCAAGAAAGAGTCTCTTAACATAAAATTCCCTCTTCCTTAATCACCAAATTACCATAATTTCAACCAGAGCTTTTATCAGATAAGATCATTCTAAGGAAGCTGCATATTTGCCTGTTTTCCTTTCCTTCTTTCTTTTTCTTTCTTTTTGTTATAAAGATTTTTATTTATTCATGAGAGATACAGAGAGAAAGAGGCAGAGACATAGGCAGAGAGAGAAGCAGGCTCCCTGCAAGGAACCCAGTGTGGGACTCCATCCTGGACCCCAGGATCATGCCCTGAGCTGAAGGCAAACGCTCAACCGCTGAGCCACCCAGGCATCCCCCTTTTTTCTTTTTTCTTTCTTTTTCTTCCTTTCTTCATTCCTTTCTCTTTCTTTCCTCCTTTCATTCTTCCTTCCTTTCTATTTCCTGCTTCCTTTCTTTCATACAACAGTGCCACATACTGTCCTAAATTCTGAGAATACTGTGCCGAATAGTACAAAAACCCCACCTTCATGGAGCTGACATCCTAATAGGAGAAATAAACAATACAGGTATTAATAAGTAATAATTATCAGGATGTGATCTACACTATACAGAAAAAAATAAATTCGAGAAAAGAGCAAGAGAATAATAGAAGAATGAAGAGACAGAATGATCAAGGAGGACTGAAGAGATGGCATTTGAATGGAAATTTGAACAAAATGAGAAAGCAAGCAGTGCTCCAGACACAGCATCCAGACAGAGAGAAGAGCAAGTGCAAAGTCTCTGGGGCAAAACTGGTTTGGAGTATTCAAGGAATAATAAGGAGACCATTGAGTCTGGAACAATGATCCTGGAGAAGAATGAGCAAGGAGAAGGGCAGATGCCTCATCAGGAACTAAATCAGCTGGCACCTTGATCTTGGTCTTCCTAGTTCAGAACTGTGGGAAATAAAGGTCTATGGGTTAAGTCATCCAATCTGCGATATTCTGTGATGGCAGCCTGAGCTAATACAGGTAGTAAAGAAATAAGTGCAAAACACCAAAGGTGCTTGAAAGATGCTGTGACTGTAGAGAATTAGAGAAGAAAAATTCCCAAAGAAGGTGACATTTAGCAAACTCTTTTAGTCACTTCTATCTCCAAAGTAATTTTTAAGACTTTATTTATTTATTTGAGAGAGAGCAGAGAAAGAGAGCATGAGCAGGAATGGGGGAGAGGGAGAGAGAAAAGCAGCTGAGCAGGGAGACCAATGTCGGAATCCATCCAGGACCCCAGGATCATGACCTGAGCCGAAGGCAGATGCTTAACTGAGTCACCCAGGCACCCATCCAAAATCAATTTCTATCATTTTCATGTAGGTGCCAGCTGAGATTGCTTACCATGAGTTCATTATTTTTCTCAATGGTGATATTCTTGTCTATATGTTTTTAGCTATTTTATACATTCTGCATGAACTCCCAGCATCCACATACCTGGCTTCATTAGGTATTTTTGCATCCCTTTTCATTCATTAAAAAAATAGCATTTTTAAAAACTTCAGCTAATTCAGTGATCATTGAATCTACCTCTTTTATAAGTTAAAATAGTTGCATGAGTCTTGTTTTTGAAGGAAAACTCTCCAAGCACATATATCATTATAAAACATATTTTATTCTACCTTCATTTTGTTGATTCATCTTCCTAAACCCATAAGTCATGTGAATCCTAAAAAGAAAGGGATCAAAGTCCTTCTGTGAATATCTATGTTCAGCTCCTCAGTTTATTGTGTTTGTGATAGGAGCCCCTTGTTTTCTCTGAACATGCATACAGGTAAAGTCAATCTTCCATCATATGCTACCAAAATATTCTCTCTACGTGAAACTCGGTAGCCTTCTTATCGCGGAAGACTGAATAACAAGAAGGAATACATTAATCTTCTCCAAAATAAAGAAGCAGGAGATGAAGCATTCAAGTGGGCTAGGTTCTGGAGTCTTCTGGAGCTGAAGTTTATATTGCATAGTTTTACAGATTTTGTTGCTGGAAGTGTGTTTGTGGTTTGGAGTTTCGTTTTGTTATATTGTTCCACAGTAAGAAAAGTCACACTGCTTGCAAAACTGAGAAACTTATTAGAATCCTGTGGTGTTTGCCTGCTTCGATTTTCACACAGCAGAGCTAACATGAAATGAAGGATAGTGTTGCAAAGAGAAACGTGGAACACTTGCAAAAATTCACAGCTGGAGATGGCACCACAGAGGCTGTGCCGAAAGAGTCTTCCAACCTCAGCATCCTTCTTCTTCTCAAACAAAGGCAATTTTAAGTTAGATTTTGTCGGAAAAATTGCATCTAGAGCTGAGGTCTTAAGCGAGAATTGGAACTGTACACTGCAGTTCAGAAAATCACGGTGGAAAATGCCAAAAGATTTTTATATTTGTTTTAATGATTTCAGCTCACCTCAAAGGGGCTTTGAATCATCAGGTGGTTCTAAATGCCAAGTGGGACTGCTGGACATTTGGGCTGAAGTGATAAAAGGCTGTGCTAAGTCAATAAATGTGTTTGTTTTTTATTTAATTCTTTGTGAGGCATCTTTGCCAATATCCCTAACAGGCACACCAGGAAAAACTAGTACAAAAATCACAGAGGTGCAAAAATCACACCAAAAATCAATTAGAGAAATAAGCTTTGGGAAATGTAAATTGGAGCAGATGAAAAATTAGATAAAAACTCCCAGAAGCACTGCAGAACATGACAGATCCCAGCCAAAGAGAGAAGCCACCACATAACCAGTAAATTCATCTGATAATTATAGCAAATGTATTCTTAAAATAATATATTTCTTTTTATTTAAAACAAAACAAAACAAAACAAAAAAAAAAAAAAAAACACCTCTCTAGCATGAGTCTGTCCAAATGGTAAAACTGGGACACTGGCCAGAGAAAATATCACAAATGAATATTCTGAGTTTCCTAATAACACTCATCTGTTCTGTTGGGTTACAAAGTCTCCAAGGAGAGGAATATATGCTTATGAATGACAAATCTGTATTGTTTGCCAAAGGAAAACTTCCTTTTCTTTCACTTCTTTTGATTGGCTATATTAACCTAAGAATGTAAGATTGGGATCGTTTACCTGATTCAGAAGGGAAACTCTGACTCAGTCAATATCTGCCTTAATTAATTCCTGCTTAATACGGGCCCTAATGTCTCCCTGGTAAACACGCTCATTAACAAAACTTTGACAAAGTTTGTCTGTTCTTCTATACTATTTTAAATAAATACCAGTAACATTTGAAAACATTTTCTTTGTTAAAAAATTAGAACATTATAGAAATGCCTAAACATCTCTGGTTTGCCCTGCTTTCTCCAACCCCTGTCTCTAGAATATACACATTAGAGCACATATATTTTGTAGTGTTTCTGTTCCACATATTGAATCATATTATACATACCTTTCTTGGTTTTGTTCACTGATCAATGAGATATGGAACTGTTTATGGTAGTGAAAATAGACCTGCCTTAATCTTTTTGATCAGCTGCATAGTATTCCTTGCGAATTTTAGTATGTGTCTTGCCATTCTCCATTGATAGATAACTAGGTTGTTTTTAATTATTTGCTTTTTTTTATTTTTTAAGATTTATTTATTTATTTATTCATGAGAGACACAGAGAGAGAGAGAGAGAGAGAGAGAGAGGCAGAGACAGAGGCAGAGGCAGAGGGAGAAGCAGGCTCCATGCAGGGAACCTGACATGGGATTTGATCCTAGGTCTCCAGGATCACGCCCCAGGCTGAAGGTGGCACTAAACCGCTAAGCCACCGGGGCTGCCCCTAATTATTTGCTTTTATAAAAACTCTTCAATGAGCATCTTTTCATAATACATCATTGGATACTCCTCAACATGTTTTTTCAGAGTAAAAGACAAGAGAAATGTCTTGAGTTTTTTAAGTGGTGTGCTAAAATAGTAGGGAATAAAGAATGGAATAAAATGCATGACCTGTTACACACCAGTCAGAATGGCTAAAATTAACAAGCCAGGAAACAACAGATGTTGGTGAGGATGTGGAGAAAGGGGAACTCTCTTACACTGCTGGTGGGAATGCAAACTGGTTTTACAGAGTAGCCTCTCTGGAAAACAGTATGGAAGTTCCTCAAGAAGTTAAAAATAGAGCTACACTATGACCCAGCAATTGCACTACTAGGTATTTACCCCAAAGATACTAACATGAGGATCTGAAGGGGCACCTGCACCCCATTGTTTACAGTAGCAATGTCCACAATAGCCAAACTATGGAAAGAGCCCAGATGTCCATTGACAGATGAATAAAGATGTAGTATATATTTACAATGGAATATTACTCAGCTACCAGAAAGGATGAATACTTACCGTTTCTGTCGACATGGATGGAACTGGAGTGTATTATGCTGAGTGAAATAAGTCAATCAGAGAAAGACAATTATTACATGGTTTCACTCATATGTGGAATATAAGAAAACAGCGCAGAGGATCATAGGGGAAGGGAGGGAAAACTGAATGGGAAGTCATCAGAGAGTGAGAAAAACCTTAACTATAGGAAACAAACTGAGGTGGTTGCTGGAGGGCAAGTGGGTGGGGGGATGTAGTAATTGGGTGATGGGTGTTAAGGAGGACACATGATATGATGAGCACTCAGTGTTATGTGCAACTGATGAACTACTGAACTCTATATATAAAACTAAGGCAGTACTATATGTTGGCTAATTGAATTTAAATAAAAATAAATAAGTAAAATGCACCTGTCGGACTAAAATAAAGAAAGTTAGAACTTTCCCAAAGAAAACGAGAAAGCTACAACAGGTTGGTTAGGAACAGATTCTTAAAAGTCACAGACTCCTAGATTCAAATCCTAGTCCCAGTTCCAACCTGAAAATAACCTAAGTGTCCTTTTATGGGAATGGCAAAACATACTACCTAAGGAATACTATATAGTTGATTTTTTTAAACGAGGCAGGTATATTAACATAGAAGAGTGTAACTTTTAAAAATTTACTTCTTTGCCAAGCTTTAGTTTCCTATCAAAATGTGGAAATAACAATTTTACAGCTTACATTAATTTCTAGAGCACAAATTAAATGAATATTTGCTAAGCACTTAGTATACCACATGACACAGAATAAGTGCTCAATAGATATTGGTTCCCATTATAATTTTTGATCTGTCCCAAGATGGTGGAGGAATTTCAAAACCCAAGGCCATTTATTAGTTTGTCAGTCACTTACTAAGCAACTATTATTAGCAATGCTTTATGCTACCTGAGTTGAGGAAAACACAGATGAATAAAATAATATCTGCCCTCAAGAATCTTGGGAATACATCTGGGAATATAAATCATGTCCCAAATAACCTTAATAAAAAACAAGAATGGGCAGCCCCAGGTGGCTCAGCGATTTAGTGCCGCCTTCAGCCCAGGGCCTGATCCTGGAGACCCAGGATCGAGTCCCACGTCGACCTCCCTGCATGGAGCCTGCTTCCCCCTCTGCCTGTGTCTCTGCCTCTCACTCTCTCTCTTTCTCAATCTCTCTCTCTGTCTCTGTCTCTCATTAATAAATAAATAAAATCTTAAAAAAAAACAAGAATATTGTAACATAACAGATGTCATAATAAACTACTATTACTTTATCTGCCCAGCATTACTTCTTTCTTCAGGGAATAGCATCCTTCTTTGGAAGAACTATTTCCCCTCCAATCCAACACTGATGTGAAGATAGCCAATTATAGAAGCCACTGGCCTGACTGGCCACAGTTGGTAGGTCAGGAAATGTGCATGTGATTTAGTCATGTGACCCAAGCCAGGAAAGTCAGAGAATTTTTCACATTAAGAATGGAGGGAAGAGGGTGGAACTTTTCTAATGGCAAAGGCATGAGGTGGGAGGCTTGGGTGTAATCACAGCCAAGTCTCTAAATATTTGAGTGACTCCAGTCTGAAAAAATAAAGAAACATAGTTAAAAGAGTAGAGGCAAAAACAAAGACAGACATGTTGGGATCTGAGTCCTTGGTTCTGGAAGCCCAGTCTCAAATCTGCCTTTTGGTAATGACATGGCATAGCATTAGTTCTTTGAGATCAAGGATTTCTATATCTTTTTATTACTAATGTATCCCTAGCATCTAGAACAGTGTCTGGCACATAGTAGACATCCACTACATATTTCCTGAAGAATGAATGAATAAATGAATGAATGAATAATATCCTGTAATATAACCCTATTTTTTTTCTAAATGAGTTAAAATGTATTCTCTCCTTATAACCAAATCCAGAATTATTCCTGGTAAAGTTGAATTTTTTACAATCCTACTTCAGAAGGAAAGTGAGGAAGGGATGCAAGGAGTAAGGGAATATAACATCCAAATATTTTTTCCTGGACCACTAGGATAGTAGCTCTACACACTACTCCCTATCAGAGTACTGCCAATCTCTTTCGTTCACCACAAACCTAGAGGTATTTTGAGTCTGAGTTATTAAAACTTGTCATGTAGGATTCAGTCTCATTTAATAAAATACAGGCTTATCTACTTGGTTTCCAAAATTGCAGACTCTAGCATCTAGAAATCAAGACACAATCCATCATGTGACCGCTTCCATCCCTCTTATTTGTATATGTCTTTTTTGTTTCTTCCCATAACCAATAGGTAAGATATAAATAACTAGCCAGGCAGTTAAAGACTGGCAAAAGTCTAAGCTGCTGGCAATGAGCTCATTATCAATAGGAAATTCACATTAAGGAGCTCAGATTGGCAGTGGTTTGATGTAATGCCCATGGACTGAATAGCTTGCAAACATCTCCAGCAGACCCGAAACACACAGCTTACTAAGAATCACATCATTATTGAAAAGCTGCACAATATAACTCAATGTGTGTGACAAGTTGTAGCAACTGTAAATTAAAGCAAAATAAAAGATTGCCTCTCTTTAACACCTATTAACTGCCTAATATATACTGGAAACATTAATAGGAGTTGTCGAGCAGAAAAGAAAAAGTAGATACAGATCTTGGTCTATAGCCTGACTCTAGCATATGGCTAAGACATGTTGTTGTTTTTTTTAAGATTTTATTTATTTATTCATGAGAGACACAGAGAGAGAGAGAAAGAGAGAGAAGCAGAGACACAGGCAGGGGGAGAAGCAGGCTCCATGCAGGGAGCCCGACGTGGGACTCAATCCTGAGTCTTCAGGATCACGCCCTGGGCCAAAGGCAGCGCTAAACTCCTGAGCCATCGGGCTGCTCTAAGACATGTTTAATTGTCAGGTGCAACCAATCCAGGACAGAAGTCAACCCACATGGGATCCAGCCATGATGAAGAGTATCAGGTGAGAAAAATGTTATAGTAAGGGTTGCATCAACTGTTGAGGAAACAGCTACTTTTCAACTCTCTCTCATGCTACCTTGACCATCACCTCCTATGCCTGGTCTACCTGTGGCTTTTGACATTTTCTTTTTGCTTACCTCCTCATGACTTCTATAAACAATATTTACTGGCCCATAATGTAGCCACTTGGCTACTAAGTAACCTGCCCTGTGCAGGCTGCTCTTAGGTGCATACCATCTCCGAGATCATTTATTTAGCATATCCTAGCCATAAACATTACTGGCACCTACATAAATCTTAATATAAGGAAGAATGAATCATGAATGGACAATGCAACAATTCTCATCAGCTGAATTACATGAGCTTTTTGTATTTGTTTACACAAAATTCTAGAAGAGTAGACTGCCAGTTAGACAACATATGTATGTGTATATGTGTATATCCATTATCTATGTACTTTCTATGGATGTATAAACATGTGTTAAACATATACGGCTTATGTTGTTGAACATCCTTTGTGCTGATCAGTACTGTGGAGGAAAAAATAACTGTGTTTATTATGTGTCTGCTCCATATTTATTAATCTCCTCCTTATACACTTATAATCCCAAAATATTTCTTCCTGTTTCATTCCACTGAATTACCAGTGAGAAAGAGAGAAACTACAATTATATTTCATTGTTCCTTTTCTCTTCTGGATCCTATTCCTAAAACCTTCTCCTAACTTACAAATGAAGACACACTGTCTTATAAAGGCTCCAATAGTCTAACAAAGTTTAACAAAATAAATGTTTAGGAAGCATATTCTTCTAATTTCTGATTCTTTTGACCAACAATAGAATTCAGAGGCAACACAAATGTAAGAATGAGAGACAAAAGAAAATTCTTGCATATTGAAATCTACTGAGGAACTACATACATAGGAAACCCTTGAACATGTGCTTTAAAACCAGACCTGGAATTGAACAACTATTTCTTCAAGTATGGACCCTTGACCTGGTTTCTATTATTCACTGAATAATTCCACATGATACCCATTTTATTTAGATGGCCATAGTCCAATATCTGTGGTAACTATTACCAGAAGGATTCTTCCAATACACCACCAGTAGGATTATTTCATCCACAAGAACAATAAAATGGAGCTGTGCCAAAACGGCATGTTGATATTAAGTCACTGAATACTGACACAAGTAGAGTCTTAAAGATCATCTTCTAGACCACTGTTCCACAAAGTAAGGTCCTTATACCACCAGCAGCAGCAGTATTACAGGGGAACTGGTAAGAAATATAAATTCTTGACCCTACCCTAGACCAAATGACTCAGAAACTTTTGGAGGTACAATCCATCTGGGTTTTAATATGTCTTCCAGGTGATCTTGGTGCTCACCTAAGTTTGAGAACTCCTGGTCTAGACAGTTTCTTACTTTGCAAGCGAACAATCTGAACCCCATAGAGGTGAAACAAGTTGCCCAATGGATGACAAGAATGAGGTAGAAATCTCACACAACACAAACTGAAGTTGGTGTTGGGATTCTGGAGAACAAGCACCTCAAACTAGAAACAACAGAAGAGCATATTCCACTCACAGGCCTAAAGGGGCAAAGGGCTGGGGTAGGGATGGGGGACACTGGAGGGGAGGGGGAGGGAAGAACTATATATAAAAGGCAGCCTTGAAAAGTGTGGTGATCTTGATTCATGGGACACAGACAGCCTGAGGCCACCAAACAGGAAGGATCCAAGAGCCAAAAATCCCTGACCTCACTCTCCACCATCTCTTTGATTTTGTTAGGACTTCTTTTAGGTCAACCCAAATGAAAGCCAGAAAACAAAGAATCTCATGTACATTTCATACAGGCACCCTCCCCAGGCTGAGTGAGGAGTGAGAAGGACAGAGTAAAATTAGAAGGGCAAATGGGAGATTTCTGATACAGTATAAAATCAAAAGTGGCCAGAAATTACCGGAATTCACAATAAATACTAGGAATTCATTCCCCTCTTCTGTGCTCCAACTACTACTTTCTTCTCAAGAAGGGATCCCTGAGAGATGCCTGAGTGCCTCAGTGGTTGGGTGTCTGCCTTTGGCTCGGGGCGTGATCCCGGAGTCCTGGGATCGAGTCCCACATTGGGTTCCTGCATGGAGCCTGCTTCTCCCTCTGCCTGTCTCTGCCTCTCTGTATCTATCATTAATAAATAAATAAAGTCTTAAAAAAAAAAAGAAGGAATCACTGAAACCACCCCCTATTCAAAATTTTTTAAAGATACATTTTATTAAAAAAAGATATATTTTATTAGTAGTATTCCCATACTGAGTGTTCCTACCTTCTTTATGAGTAGTAGAACTCCTCAATCTTACCTGGAAATGTGGCCATCTCACCTACAAGATATTTCCCATCTCACATGCAGTTTTATATGTAATGTGACTAAGTTCTAGCCAATGGTGCATAAGTGCAAATGATGTCCATACTTCAGGGACTTGTTCTTAAGGTTCCTCCTTCCAGCTGACTGCAAATTCAGGCAAAATGCCTGGCTTTCCAGGAGCCATCTGGAAAACCTCATGAGTTAACACTGAGAAGGAATGACATGTATGGTGGAGCAGCAAGCTGGAAGGAGGTTGAATTTCTGACTTCATGCAACACTAAGCCAGTCCTCACTTGACTATCTCTCTGCTTTTTAAATAGGTGACAGAGATATATTTTTATATTCTTAAGCCACAATTATTTGGTGATTTCTGTTACCTAAATCTCATTATAACTAACATAATCTATATATACTAACATGGAAGGATCAGCAAAGGTATGTGTTAAGGGTTAAATTGTGCCACTAACACCCACCCAAATTCATATGTTGAAGCCTTAACACCTCGTACATCAGAATGCCAGTGTATTTGCAGATAGAGACTTTAAAAGACAGGATTCATTTAAAATGAGGCTGTTAGGGTGGGTCCTAATCCAATCTGACTGGTGTCCTAATAAGAAGAGGAAATTAGGGCACGCAGAGACCCCAGGGATAGGAACAAAGGAAGGACCTTGTGAGGACACAGCAAGAAGGTAGCCATCTGCAAGGCAAGGGGAGAAGCCTCAAAAGGATAAAAAAACCCTGCAGATGCCTCTGGATCTCTGGCCTCCAGAACTGTGAGAAAATAAATTTCTGCTGTCTAAGCCACCCACTTGTTATGGCAGCCCTAGAGAACTAAGACAACATGCTATTAAGTTCAAGAAAAAAGTGGCAAAATGCAGAATGATATTATTTATAGGTAATATGTTTATGTATGAAAATGTATAGATGAAAGTCTGGAACTATACAGCAGAAAGTAAAAAAATTGATGATCAAAACTGGGGAGCTAGTGGAGGACTAGAATAAGGAATGGAGGCTAAAGGGGAATTTAACCTTATATAGAAAAATATATTCAGGATTAGATGTGAAATTAATACTTTAAAAAAAATCTACTAACTTCTCCTCTGGTTTTGGCAGAACTTTGATTCTGCTGAGGAATTAAAATTGAAATCTGATTCCCCTGCCCATGGTGGTGACATCTAAGGTAAAGAGAATCTCAGAGCGGGGCACATGTTTGGCTTTTTCTGTAAGAGAACCAGGTAGCCCAGGCTGCTCCTGATTGTTGAAATGAATTGTACTTTGGGTATTTGGTCTGCAAAATTGTGAAAGAGCCATTAGGGATTGATATCTATAGGACTTCAGGGTCATGTTCATAAAGATCACATGCTGAGTTGTCTGGAACCAAACCCAGAGCTATAGAGAACTGGCAAGAAATCAAATGGGATAAAATACAATCTGGTTATAAGACCAACAACCAGGAATGTGTTATAATATGACTTACATTGGAGAGGAAAAGAAGTCCTCCGGTAGGAAAAATAGTAATATTTTTAAAAATAGAATAATTATTTTGAAAACTAGTTCTTAAATTATCCCAGGAAGGACATATTTGAAACCCACACATGAAATTCTCTCGGTGTACACAGGGATACTTAGAACAGGCCTCCTTGGAGCACCTGGGTGGCTCAGTTGGTTATGCATCTGCCTTCAGCTTGGGTTGTGATTCCAGGGTCCTGAGATCAAGCCCCACATTGGGCCCCCTGCTCAGTAGGGAGCCTGCTTCTCACTCTCCCTCTGCTGCTTGTCCTGGTTGTTCTCTCTCTCTCTCTCTCTCTCTCTCTTTCTCTCCCTCTCTCTTTCTCTCTCAAATAAATAAAATCTTAAAAAAAAAGAAAAAAAGGATAGGTCTCTTTGGAATCTGTGTGTCCCCACATCTGTGTTTCCACAGAAGTGAAGTGGTTCCTAATGGAAGAAATACCCAGGATGTGGCATATGGAGAACTACCCTGAGCTCTGGTGCCTATTATAAGAATAGCATAAAGTTATAATTAGAGGAACCAATGAATCACAAAGGACCATGGTAACATGGCAACCCTTGGAACAATGGGATGAGGAAATAGGTCACAGCTCTCTCTGGCAGTGGGACAATGTTATTTCTGAATTCAACACCTGGGCCTGGTTAAGAGGAGATTACCCTGAAAAGAAAGGATGATTGGTTGCAAGTTCATATGGTTCAGCGTGGGGAGTTTTGCTAATAGGGGATAAGGCTATTCCTGTGATAGTAATGTATTCAAGCAGCTAAGCAATACAAAAGAAAAATGAAACAAGAAAAACAGATGGGGAGAAATTACAAATAGGATCCTTTTCATACAATAAAATTTAGAAAAACACTTATAAAAAGTGGGTAGATGTTGTAAGGGTGAAATTTGGATCCAAAAGAGAATCTGAGAAAGGGTATAAGTCTAGCTAGAAGAAGTAGGAGTTACTAAATTAAGGTGAAATTGTTTAAGTGAGGCAGGCCTGGTGGTAGAAGAGACAAAATGGAGGAAGAAAGGAGCATCACTTTAATGACAAGAAAACTTCCCTTTGGAGGGAGGTCTGGAGGAGTTTATGTTACCAAACAAAGAATGATGTCAAAGAGGAGAAGGATCCTGACCTAAATACAGAAAGGTTCCCTTGCTTCTGGGGCTAAGAAGGGCTTCCAGGTTCTGGATACACCTTGTTCCTGCTGAATCTGATTGGTGTCAGGATCAAGAAATAAGTCATGTAGTGATATACTCTCATTGCTTCACTAGTTCTCTTTCAAGCCTCAATGATTAAAAGGAGATCCTTACAACCAAGAGCAAGATCTAGAAAGAACAGATACTCATTCAGTTGGTGCCTAAAGCCAGGACTAAGATTGTTCTCCCTACATTTCTATCATTTAGAGGTCTAGGCCTGACCAGAGTGGGGAGTTGGTGGGGCAGTCAACAATTCTGCATGCACTTCTTCAGAGACTGATTCTACCCAAGGCTTCTCCTGAGAATGAAAGACAAAGGGTTTCCTCGAGGCAGACCTTCCCCATCACAACCCAACAACTATCCTGGCCAATCCTTTTCCATCATAACCAAGCAAGATAAAATCATTTCTTTTTTTGGGGGGGGGGGGTGCCCAGTAGGACAGCGGGGAGGATCAGATAAAATCAATTCTAACCAAAAAAGCACATCTGGTTGTATACCCCCAAAGAGGACCACACCAATGACTGGTGATGGCCAGAATACTGCACTGTGGACACTCTACTGATAGTTTAAGGGATCTGACAAGCAGGGCTAAGAGTTCATATCCAAATGAGACAGTCACATCACTTCCTCGGCTGTAGCTGTTTCAGGTAGCTTAAGTTGGCAAATCCACAGCTTTCCAACTCAAATGACCACTTCACTTGTTCCACTTTCATCTTTCACTAGACTCGGCTGCACCTGCCTCTACCCAACAAAAGCCTCTACCCCTCAGGCTAGCATTTGGCTCTGTCCACATTAGATGATACCTCCGAGAAAGTCATGAAAGAAATACTAGTCTTCCAAACATCATTACTAGTTCCAGAGAGGATGTCAGCTGGAAGGACCAGAAAGGAAACCTGCCTTCTGTCGCCAGAACATGCTAGAATGATTTAAATCCTTTAAGTCCTATCACTAAGCAAACTTGGAAAAATTTCAGCCCTGCTCCCACCTCATAGGATAGAGGGCCAGGAGGAAAAGGTATTCATCCTACTCCAGACCCTGTAAATGGATCCAGTACCTTGGCACCATGCCACTAGATAGAGACAGAGTTGAAATCCAATAGTATTTGGGATCTCTAAATCAAACTCCCACCTCCAGCTGTTTAGCTGTTGCTTCTTGCTACTGGAGAATTTCTTTGGCTCTCTATACCCATCCCAGGCTTTCCTTGTTTGGTATATAATAGGCTTGCACATTCTCTTGCAACTTTTACCCTCCATCACTCTCATAGAATGATATAGTGTACAGTTGCACAGACTGTGCACTGTCCAATTCCACAATGCCATTTATATAGTTGTCTTTTAAAACTATTAATAAAGATTTTCTGGCTTCACACACTCATGACTACTAGTAAGAGGCACTCGCACCTCTTGCCCTGGTTTCATGAGAACTGTATAAGCTGGGTTAGCCCCAACAAAGAAACATTGAGACATAGTTCTCAGAAGTAGAGGTCTAAGCCAAGGGAAATAAGCAATACATGTCCTGTAGGTTACAAGTTGCCTGGCTAGTTTTAAGATGTGGCTTCAGATCAAATTTCAGAATCAAATATTTGAGAGATGCCTCTGTATTGTTGCTTTTCAAATGTAGCCATATATTAACATTTCATTAATTCAGAAGCAGTGCCAGTTTTCAATTTTCATTTTTTCTTCATATCTTTTATCTTTTCCAGATTAAAATTTATGAATTCAGTTGAATTATTCCTTGTGACTCTACCTAGATTTATGCCACTAGCTCCTTTCCTCCAAAACACTACTCTTCTGAAGTAGATGAGTAGCTATTAAGTCCATGTGTTTATGCTTTCAATTCATATGTGAATCATAAATGATATATAAGTTTGGGGGGATTATTTTAATTTTATATAATTAACATTACATGTTGTACTTCTGTACCTTGCTATTTTTGTTCAAAACCAAGTTTTTGAAATTTGTTTGTAAGATTCACATCTTTTGGTAAGTTTTTTCTTATCTTTGGAGTTCTTTATATATTCTGGAAATGTTTTCTGTCTCAGATATATATGCTCTTCATATATATTTTTTTCATATATATATTTACATATATATGCTACTCTAGTTTTGCTTTTAAATTGTTTATGTTAAAAAAATAAATAAATTGTTTATGTTATCTTTTGTCACACATACTGTTAAGGCTTCAATATAATCAAATGCATCAATATTTTCCTTCTGATTTCTGCCTTTTTAAGTTCCAGTCAAAATATCATTGCCAACACTACACTTATAACAATATTCTCCTTTCTATCCCAAAAGTTTTATTTTTCTTATTAAGGAATCTTTTTATTCATATAACTTATATTGTGTTCCAATTTTTGCAATGATGTACAATGGCTTCTCTCTCATTACAAAGTTACCATGTATACATAGATTTATTTCTGGCTTCTCTATTTTGTTTCTTTTATTAATTTCCATAACGTTTCACCAATATCACATTGTCTTAATCATATCTTTTTAAAAACGTTGATATTTGGAAATATACAGAAATTTGTTCCATTTCTACACACTGGTAATGAAGCAGCAGAAAGTGAAATCGAGAAAACAACTTCATTTAAAATTGCGCTAAAAATAATAAAATATCTAAGAATAAACTTAACCAAAGAGGTAAAAAACATCTGAAAACTATAAAACATTGATGAAAGAAATTGAAATGAAAGAAATAGGGATCCCTGGGTGGCGCAGCGGTTTGGCGCCTGCCTTTGGCCCAGGGCGCGATCCTGGAGACCCGGGATCAAATCCCACGTCAGGCTCCCGGTGCATGGAGCCTGCTTCTCCCTCTGCCTGTGTCTCTGCCTCTCTCTCTCTGTGACTATCATAAATAATAAAATAAAAATTAAAAAAAAGAAAGAAATAGGAAAACATCCTATGCACATGGATTGAAAGAACAAGTATTGTTAATATGTCTATACTACCCAAAGACATCTACACATTCAATGTAATCCCTATCAAAATACCAACAGCACTTTTCCAGAGCTAGAACAACAATCCTAAATTTGTATGGAACCACAGAAAACCCCAAATAATGAAAGAAACCTTGAAAATGAAAAACAAAACTAGAGGTATTGCAATTCCAGACTTCAAGTTATATTACAAAACTGTATTAATCAAAACAGTATGGTACCAGCACAAGAATAGATACATAAATCAATAGAACAGAATATAAAACCCAGAAATGAATCCACAACTATATGGTCAATTAATCTTCAACAAAGGAGGAATGAATATACAATGGGAAAAAGACACTCTCTTCAACAAACAGTGTTGAGAAAACTGGACAACAACAGACAAAAGAATGAAACAGGACCACTTTCTTTCACAATCCACAAAAAAAAACAAAAAACAAACAAAAACAAAAAAAAAACAAAAAAAAAACCTCAAAATGGATTAAAGACCTAAATGTGAGACCTGAAACCATAAAAATCCTAGAAGAGACCACAGACAGTAATTTCTCTGATATTAGCCTTAGCAACATTTTTCTAAATATGTCTACTGAGGCAAGGAAAACAAAAGCAAAAATAAACTATTGGGACTACATCAAAATAAAAGGCTTCTGCACAGCATAAGAAACAATCAACAAAATTAAAAGGCAACCTACTGAATGGGAGAAGATATTTACAAATGATATATCTGACAAAGGGTTACTATCCAAAATATATAAAGGATTTATACAACTCAAAATCCAGAAAACAAACAATCTAATAAAAAAAAATATTGGGCAGAAGACATGAATGAAAATTTCTCCAGAAAAGACATTCAGATGGCTAACAGACACACGAAAAGATGTTCAACATCACAAATCATCAGGGAAATGCAAATCAAGACCACAATGAGATGTCACTTCACACTTGTCAGAGTGGCTAAAATCAAAAACAACAAATGTTGGGAAAGATGTGGAGAAAAAGGAACACTTGCGCACTGTTTGTAGAAATGCAAACTGGACATCCACATGCAGAAGAATGAAACTGGACCACTCTCTTTCACCATACACAAAGATAAACTCAAAATGGATGAGAGATCTAAATGTGAGACAAGAGTCCATCAAAATCCTAGAGGAGAACACAGGCAACACCCTTTTTGAACTTGGCCACAGTAATTTCTTGCAAGATACATCCACAAAGGCAAAAGAAACAAAAGCAAAAATGAACTATTGGGACTTCATCAAGATAAGAAGCTTTTGCACAGCAAAGGATACAGTCAACAAAACTAAAAGACAACCTACAGAATGGGAGAAGATATTTGCAAATGACGTATCAGATAAAGGGCTAGTTTCCAAGATCTATAAAGAACTTATTAAACTCAACACCAAAGAAACAAACAACCCAATCATGAAATGGGCAAAAGACATGAAGAGAAATCTCACAGAGGAAGACATGGACATGGCCAACAAGCACATGAGAAAATGCTCTGCATCACTTGCCATCAGGGAAATACAAATCAAAACCACAATGAGATACCACCTCACACCAGTGAGAATGGGGAAAATTAACAAGGCAGGAAACAACAAATGTTGGAGAGGATGCGGAGAAAAGGGAACCCTCTTACACTGTTGGTGGGAATGTGAACTGGTGCAGCCACTCTGGAAAACTGTGTGGAGGTTCCTCAAAGAGTTAAAAATAGACCTGCCCTACGACCCAGCAATTGCACTGTTGGGGATTTACCCCAAAGATTCAGATGCAATGAAACGTCGGGACACCTGCACCCCGATGTTTCTATCAGCAATGGCCACAATAGCCAAACTGTGGAAGGAGCCTCGGTGTCCATCGAAAGATGAATGGATAAAGAAGATGTGGTTTATGTATACAATGGAATATTACTCAGCAATTAGAAACGACAAATACCCACCATTTGCTTCAACGTGGATGGAACTGGAGGGTATTATGCTGAGTGAAGTAAGTCAGTCGGAGAAGGACAAACAGTGTATGTTCTCATTCATTTGGGGAATATGAATAATAGTGAAAGGGAATATAAAGGAAGGGAGAAGAAATGTTGGGAAATATCAGGAAGGGAGACAGAACATAAAGACTCCTAACTCGGGGAAACGAACTAGGGGTGGTGGAGGGGGAGGAGGGCGGGTGTTGGAGGGGAATGGGTGACGGGCACTGAGGTGGACACTTGACGGGATGAGCACTGGGTGTTTTTCTGTATGTTGGTAAATTGAACACCAATAAAAATTAATTAAAAAAAAAAAAAAAGAAATGCAAACTGGTACAGCTACTGTGGAAAACAGAATGGAGGCTCCTCAATGAGTTAAATATAAAACTACCCTATAATTCACTATTCACACTATTGAGTATTTACCCCCAAAATACAAAACACTAGTTCAAAGAGATCCATGCACCTCTGTGTTGATTGCAGTATTATTTACAATAGCCAAATTATGGAAGCAGCCCAAATATCTATCAACAGATGAATGGACAAAGAAAATACAGAATATCGTTCACCCATAAAAAAGAATGGAATCTTGCCATTTGCAAAAACATGGATGGAGTTAGAGAGTACAATGCTAAGCAAAATTAGTCAGAGAAAAACAAAAATCATATAATTTTGCTCTTATGTGGAATTGAAGAATCAAAACAAAGGATCAAAGAAAAAAGGAGAGAGAAATAGGCTCAACTATAGAGAAAACACTGACAGTTACTAGAGGGGAGGTGTGTGGGGATATGGTTGCAATAGGGGATGGGGGTTAAAGAGTACATGTCTCATGATGAGCACTAAGTAGTGTACAGAATTGTTGAATCACTATATTCTACAACTGAAACTAATAACACTGTATGTTAACTATACTGGAATTTAAAAAGTTAATAGAATAAGAGTAAAACTTTGATAATTGGCTCATGAAGATGCCTGTCCTTTTTTTCTTTAAATTATGAATATTATTCTTGGACTTTTACTCATCCATATGGATGATGAAAACTACTTGTCAAACTCCATACACAAACACACACTTCTTTTATCTTTTACAATAGTTTTTGTAATTTTTAAACAGTAATTCTTCCCATTTATGAATATATTATATCTTGCCATATATTCAAGACTTGTGTATGCCCTTCAATAAATTATATATTTTTCTCCCTAAAGATATTGCCCCAATGTTCCTAAAAAATATTCCTAGTTTTCTTATTTTTATAACTAGGGTCATTTTTAAATTTCACTATATTTTTGAATTGGTTATTCCTGGAATATTGGAAGACTATTGGTTTTAAAATATTTATCTAGACCCAGGAAGTTTGCCAAACTTTCTTAATAGTTTCAACACATTGTCAATACATTTTGCTAGATTCACTAACCAAACAATTTACGAGCTGCACATATGACAATTTTCTATTTTCTTTTCCAAATCTTACACTAGCAATTTACTTTTCCTACTCTATTGCATTGGATAAGACCACCAGGACACTAATGAATGAATAGTAATAATTATAGATGCATCTTTATTTTGTTCTTTATTTTAATGGAAATTCTTCTAAATCGTTTGAATTATTTACAATATTTTTATATATTTAAATTTTTGATAATCTTTTTTCAAGTAAAGGAAGTTCTTCCTAGTTGCTAAGAATTTTTAATCATGAATACTTGTAAATTTTATCAGCGTCTTCAAGAATGATAATAGTTTTTTCTCCTTCGATGTATTTTTGTAGTATATACCATTAATAGATTTTGTACAGTTAAGCTATCTTTCATTCTTTGGGTAAACTATATATAGTCAGGATATGTTTTGTATACTACTAGATATGAGTTATTGATATCTAGAAGGTTTTTCAATCTCTGTGTAAATCAGCTTATTCTTTTTTTTTGTATAGTATGTCCAATTTTGGTGACAAGTTGATATGAGCTTAAAATTAGTTGGAAAGCTTTCCCTCTGAAACAATTAAATTAGAAAGGAATTATTCTTGAAGGCTTGATAAAATAAAACTCTTTGCGGTTGGTACCCTCAGAAAAAGATGAAAGATGGAGATTTATACTCCAATTCAGCCTCTTTCATAGTTATTTGATAAATCTGGCTTTATTTCCCTTGAATCAATTTCAATAACCTATTTTTCTAAAAACGTATATATTGCCTGGTAGATACCAGAAATTTGGCACAAAATGTTTGATTTGTCCACAGTTTTTTTATAGAGCTATTTTGTCTGTAGCTATGCTCCTTTTTATTTCTAAAGTTGTTATTCTTTATTGCTTTTTATCAATTGCATGAGTATTTCAAATATTCAGCTTTGAGATTTTGTTAATCATTTCAACTACTTCTTTAGCTATATCTCACAAATTGTGATATGTAACTAGTTCTTTTATTTCATTCTAAATATTTTAAATTCCCCATTGTAACTTTATAAACACATGAATATTTATAAGTATAGTTTACCGTCCAAATATAGGGATTTCTATTGTCTTTCTGTTATTCATTTCTAATTTTATGACTTTGTGTTCAGGGAGCATGGTGTATATAATACAGATTCGTGGAGTGTCATTGAGATTTACTTTTGTAGCCAATTTCTATAATTATTCTCTGTGTCTTTAAAACATATATATGTATATATATGTATACATTGGGGGTAGAAATCATATATCTCTATTAGCAGTTGGTTAAATCTGTTACTAAAATCTTAAATATCCTTCATAATATTTTTCTGTAACTTGTAGTTTCAAAAACGCATGTATTACAACCTTCAGAGGGTAACAGAGGTTTCAATTTCTTCTTGTAATTCTGCCAGTGGTTGTTTTATATGTTTGGAGGCTGTGTTGTTTGGTGTATACAGACTCGTAATAGTTATAGCTTCTTTAGTCAATTATTATCATTAGAATATATCACTATCATAATTAGCATTTTTGTGTTACATTATATTTTATATGATATAAAAATAGTTAAACTGGCTCTTTTTTATATCACATAAATTTATTTAAAATAAATTTTCTCGGGGGATACCTAGGTGGCTTAGGGGTTGAGCATCTGCCTTTGGCTCAGGCTGTGATCCCGGGCCCCAGGATCGATTCCTACATCCAGCTCCTCGCAGGGAGCCTGCTTCTCCCTCTGCCCATGTCTCTGCCTCTCTCTCTCTGTGTCTCATGAATGAATAAATAAATAGAGTCCTTTTAAATAAGAATATTTATTTATTTATTTATTTATTTATTTTCTCCTAAAACTCCAAAATCTCAAATCACTTAGTTTAATTTCATACAACTCCAGTCAAAGGTAAATTCAAGAGGTGGATATCTCCTTTTTTCTTGATTGAGATATAATTGACATATAACATTATATTACTTTCAGGGTACAACAAAGTGATCTGATATGTGTAAATACTGTACAATGATCACTATAATAAGTGTAGTTTGCCCTGCCCCCATATAAAGCTACATAATATATGATACAATATTACTAACTGTAGTCACCATATTGTACCTCACATTCTCATGATTTATTTATTTTATGACTAGAAATTCAGACCTCGTGATCCCCTCCTCCCATTTCACTAACCACCATAACTCCCTCTAAACTGATTTTTTTTTTAAGAGAGAGACTCTTTTTTTTAAGATTTTATTTATTCATGATAGACATGGAGAGAGAGAGAGAGAGAGAGGCAGAGACACAGGCAGAGGGAGAAACAGGCTCCATGCAGGGAGCCTGACGTGGGACTCGATCCCGGGTCCCCAGGACCGCGCCCTGGGCCAAAGGCAGGCGCTAAACCGCTGAGCCACCCAGGGATCCCCTAAACTGATTTTTACATAAGCATTTACCCAGTATATAATTTTCCATTCTTTCATTTTTTTAACTTTCTGAAGTAAAATGTTATTTTAAATATGATAAAATTATTCACACATGAACAAAAGTATAGAGGTTGAGATAATTCCATTATGGCCTAATGCAAATTCAACAATTAGCTAGACTTTGCCCACACTTGCTTTCTCTATTCTTTTTTTTTCTTTCTTTTTTTTTTTTTTTTTTGCTAAAGTATTTTACAGCAAACCCCACAACTCATATCATTTTACCCTTGCATACATTGAAGATTTCAAAATTACAAAAATTGTCTCACATATCTACCATGTTACTTCCACTTCTAATACAATTAAGACTAATTTGTCAGTGTTATCTGATTCCAGTTGACCCTCAAATCTACCAATGGTCTTTAAAATATTTTGGGGGTATTTGGGGTTTTTTATTTTTTATGATTTCTTTGTTCAAATGAAGATCTAAACAAGATTTACATGTTACATATAATTTTTATGACTTTTTAATATAAACAGATAATCTCTCTTCTTTTTTTTTTCCTTTTTATGCCTATCTTCCCCCAAGACAAGTCAGTTTTTCCACAGAATGGCCTACATTCTGTTTGCTTCACTTTCACTCTTATGTCATTTAACTAGTTTTTCTATCCCTGTGTTTCCTGTAAACTGGAAGTTATCTCTAAGGTCTAAGTGTACATAAACTCAACACTTTGGAACAACATCACCTCATATATATCTGTGTACTTCATATTACTTCACCTCTGGAGGCCTACTCTAAATGATGTTGTTTCTGTCCTACCATTTTATTCTAATTCTTCCAGTTGTTAAAAGTTTATATATTCTATTTCCATTCTTTCAATGACTATTCTTAATTTTTCAATATGCTTATCTATGTAAGCTTTAAGTTAATTAATATCTCCACTCCTTTCCCAAACAAAACAAGAAAATTAAAATGCTATAACTCTGAACTCCTACCTCTATCATCCACATTCTTGCTTAGGAGTTTGATTCTCCTTTGCTTTCAAATGTCTCTCCCAAAATCAATGTCATTATTTCTATAGCTAATATTTATTTAGTATTACCAACATGTTTACCATCATCTTTTTTACCTTTACTTCTTGCATTATATGGTTTCTTCTGGGTTTAACTTCCTTCCTAGTAAAATACATCCATTCCTAGTTTTTGTCATTTATTTTGTTTTGATTCAGGAATGGTCTGTAAGTAGAATCTTGTCAATCTTTTAATATTTTATTTATTTATTTGAGAGAGAGAGTATGAGAAAGAAATCACAAGTGAGGTGAGGAATAGTCTGCTTGACTCCCCACTGAGCAGGGAGCCCAATGTGGGAATCAATTCCAGAACCCCGGGATCATCATCTGAGCCAGACAGACGCTTAACCGACTGAGCTACTCAGGTACTCCAATATCTTGTAAATCTTTATAGTTTGAAAATACCATTTTACCCTCACTGTTTAGTCATGATTTCACTGAGTACAGAGTTGTAAACAGATACTATTCTTCTTCATAACCCAGAATGTATTTTATGGTCTTATGGAATACGTTTTTTTATGTTGAATAGTTTTTCTTTCAGTCTGATTATTGGTATTTCACAGGTGATGTCTTTGTGAGGCTTTTAAAATTCTTTCTGCCTTTGCATTTTACATTTCCATTATGATACATCTGGGTGTAAAACTCTTTCTATTTGAGATTTGTAATGCTATTTTGATCTCAAGACTAGTTGAATTTTTCTCAATTCTGAGAAGTTTTATACCATTATGACTTCAAATATTCTCTAACATTTTTTGAATTCTGTTTTTGTGTAATTATACTTAAATATCTCATGTTATGTTCAATATCTCTAATATTCTTCTTCATGTTTTCCATTCCTTTCTGTCCCTGTACTGTCTTCTGAGTGACTTCCAAGATATATCGCCTAAGTCCATCATTAACTCTATATAAACATCTATGGAAACAATCCATAGAGGTTATTTCAAAGCATATATTTCCCTTTTCCAAAATTTTCTCAAATATTCTTTTTTGCTTTTTTGTAATACTCATTCTTTTATTGTCCCATAATTGATAGTTATTGAGCTGTGAGTTTTGCAGTTTGTCTGATTTGCTGATTATTACAGCTTTTAGCTTGCAAACATGGAAGTAGAAGTTGTATAGAAAGAGGTTCCCACATGATCTGGGCTGAGGAGTTTCTTTATGTGGTTGTTTTGTGTTTGTATCTATCTCATCCAACAGTTTCTCCAATGTCTAATTGTTTTATAAATGACTTATTCAGCTAGTTCTCAAATGACACAGAAAAAAGGAACTGTGACCCTATATCCATAAGTCTTGAAGATTTCACATTCCGTTTTCCCATAAGTCCAGTTTCCTTATTACCTCCCTCAAGTCGGTAGTTGTAGACTCATCCGGTCCCCATGTCATCGATAAAGAAGGCTTGAGTGACTCTCAGCTCTACCCAAATGCTCTTGATTCTAGTTCTTCACTTTCCTATAGGCCTTAGCAAACCTCTTTGAGCTCTTGGCATTTTTAAAATTTATCTTTATTTTTTAAAGTAGGTTCCACACCCTGCATGGAGCCCAATACAGCCCTTGAACTCATGACCCCAAGACCAAGACCTAAGCTCAGATCAAGAGTCAGATGCTTAACCAACTGAGTGACCTAGGCACCCCGAGCTCTTAACATTTTTAAAGCATCCCTTCTTCGTTATTTATATCAAAATAAAATAAATTATCATTTTTAATGATAGAGTATTAGAAATGCAAAAATTGAATTGAGGGGTTTGTTTAAATATGGGAATATTAATGTGGGAAGCACAAGTTCTGACTTTATATTTTTCAAGGGGAAACTATTCTTAAGAGTTTTCAGAGAAAAAAAAAAGGGAGGTGTACTAAAATACTGCTGCCACATGAAAGGTAGGGAGTAAACTCTGGAGCTCCAAAATTTAGGTCTGAGACTCTTTGGACCATGACATTGTAAACTGGATTTCTCAGGGTTTCAGCTTTCTATGTATCAAGTCAGAACAGTGGGGCTTGAGGGGAAACATGCAGCTTCAGAGATGTCTATAAAGAAAGGTAAATTCCTGTAGAAAAATGCATAACATTAATACCACAACGTTTTAAAGTCATATTTCTTAATACAAGAAGAGAAGCTTTGTGGATCGTGAGACCATAAAATAAAGTTATAAAAAGTGAGATGGCTTTAGACTCAGTCAGTCTGATGACGCTAGACATTAGTTCTTAAAGTGCTGCTTACTTAGCTAAATCCAGTCTAAGAAGGAAAAATCATTTTCTAGGCTTTGGGAGCGAGAATATCTGTAAATTAAGACTTTTCCTTGAGATATTACAATAACTCCATTTCCAAACTCTCTTGCTTGCTCTGGTCATAGAATTAAAAAAATGATCTAAACCAGTGTCATTAGTCAGCCTTAAAAGATCAAGTTCCCACATAGTTTCCTCTTGATAGAAGACCAACTCTCTCCTGGGACAAGAATGGCTTTGAGACTCTAGAAGATATTTCTCATTTTGAAGAAAGAGCAGGTAAAATATAGACCAATTTTATCTGAGCAAAAATACTAATCAGGTTATAGACACTAGAAAAGCATTAATAGCTCCAAAACGTGTGAAGCTCAAAATATAATAAATGGTGTGTATTCTGCTGAAAAGCAACTGGGACCCATCTAATCTATATTAAGACCTTAATTTGGGACAGTCTTCTTTCTCCTAGTTCATCAACCAAATGCTTAGGTCAGCAGGGCAAAGCTTTCTTTTTTTTCTTTCTTTTTTCTTTTTTTTTTTTTAACAAAAAAGTAAAAAGCTTTGCCTTTTTCACCATCCTGCCTAATTTCCAGGATATTAACAGGACATTTGGAGATGATTTTTAAAATAAGATACATCCCTTTGGAAGAAAAGCAGATTAAGTTTTCCAGCAAGTCCATTGCTAAAGATACTCACTGAAGCCTAATATTTTAAAAGCATTTTCCTTTTGAAGGTGTGGGGATCTTCAAATGGCTTTTCAGGCACACGCCTATTTTGGACCTACAGACAGGGCCTAGTACTGAGGCCAGCTCTCATTTCCGGTGGATAAATGGAATCCATAGTCTCTATATGCACATGGGAAAGCCAATCCATATGTGTTGACCAAATCAAAAATTCAGCAGGGATGAAGATATAATATGAAATGAACAACCTGGGCAGTCTTTAAATATTTTGACAATTACCCTGTTGTCAGCTAGATTTTCATCTCCAGATGTTATTGCTTGACAGTACCATCTGCCTTGAGTGTAAGCACTTTTTTATTTTCTGTGGCCAAGGCAATTTTCCAGATGTTTCCTCCTCCTTAAAAGTTAGCAGGGGGAAAAAAAATGAGTACAGTCAGGCACCAAGAAGGCTGCCAGCCCAGCAGCTGTAATAGCAATCTAACCTTCTAGAACACTGATGCTTTACTTTCTTCCTTGTCCAGTAAAGGAAGGAGTGGCCTGTCAGTCAAAAGAATGCCATTTTGAATTGCAAGGAGACATGAAGGGTGCCTCCCAGAAAACTCACATTCTAGAGAAAGGAAGATGGATGATAAGCAGGTAAACAAATGATGTCTGACAACAATAAGCACAATGAAGAAAATAGGGCAATGAGACACAGTAATGAGGAATGGAGGCTGCTGGCTGTTTTTGATATTTTATTTTATTTCACTTTAAGATTTTATTTATTTGAGAGAGACTGAAAGTATGGGCATGGTAGGGGAAAGTGCAGAGGGAGAGGGAGAAGCAGACTCCCCACTGCGCAGGGAGTCCAACATGGGGCTGGACCCCAGGACCCGGAGATCATGAGCTGAGCTGAAGGCAGATGCTTAACGAACTGAGTCACCCAGGCACCCTGTTTTTGAACATTTTAGATCAAGAAAATTTTCTTATGAGAGATGACATTTGAGATGAAAACTGAAAGATAAATCATAGCCAAATGGCTTTGAATGCTTTAGAATGTTCTTTTGTATTTTTAAATGGGCTTACATATTTTATAACATGGTATTTACTCAAACTGTTATGACAGTATTTTTACTTTTTAAACTCTTCTAACAGGATCATTTTAACAATTTATTTGAAAAGAAATTAACACATCAAGAAATTAAATATCACTCATAATCCCACCACTTAACCACTTAACCTCAATCATACAATAAAGTTAAAATTTTCCATTTTTCTGTTTCTCCCATCCTTCTAATCTCTAGGACCCTGTGGCTAATCCCCTCTGTGCACTGAAAAGAATCAATAGTAACAATCTGGTGGCTGGATTGCCGACAGCGCTCTTATATTTAATTCAAGTTTGGTGGATAGTTTGCAAAAAGCCTCAGGAGTTCTCTCATTGTTCTTTTGGCTAGAAATCATTTTACCTTGCCTGTGGAAGTCCCAATGGCTGCAAAAACCTATCAGTCCCCTTTTAACTGCATGAATGAACTGTGAACACCCAATAGCAGCTCCACAAACCACAGTAATAATGATGAATGAGGAGCATGAACTGTGCACCCAGCAGCCAAGTAAAGATTTTACATACATTATCCTATTTAATCTTCACAGCAACCCTACTCTACAATGTCTGGGTAAATGTCCCCATTTTAAAAGCGAGGCTCAGAGATTAAATATATCACCCCACATCAAATAGTAAGCAGCAAGCAAAGGTTTATGTGCACATCTGGATGATTCTACTAGCCCTCCTTGGGATAAGGAATTGGAAAACTATAGCTCAAAACAGGTATCCATTTGTTTCTGTACAGCCCATGAGCTAAGAATGGACATTATGTTTACAAATGGTAGAAAAAAATTTTTATGACAAATAAAAATTATATAAAATTCAAATTCCAGCACACATAAATAAAGTTTTACTGGACCAGGCACATTGATTCATTATGTATTGTCTTTGGCTGCATTCATGCTGTTGAACAGCAGAGTTGAAGAGTTGCAACAGAGACCAGTTGACCTACAAAGGCTAAAATATTTACTAGTCATTTAAAAGAAAGTTTTTCAACGCCTCCTCTTGATAATCAAGCACCCTTGAAGCAGTAAATGAGTAATAAGCTGTCTCATTCTAAGTTTGATCAGCAAAACAGAGCTACTATACTATTATGATAATAAAGGGTTTGATATAGGAATCAGGTTTACAAGAAAGAGAAAACAGCTGGAAGAGCAAAGATCTCGAGGATACAGCAAGAAGTTTAAGGAAACAGCCACTTTTAACCTCAACTTGAAACACTGGAGTAGATGGAGAAAGCAGAGTTGGTGGGGGATCTCTGAGGAACTGCTACATCTGGCTGCACAACCCAAGACAGAGCTTGTGGAAAAGTCTACAAAGCTGCTACATCTGACAGTATCTCCTGAGAATGATGGCTTCTCCTTCACTTTTTCTTTCCAAAACTCTGCAAGTTCCTCCCAGTGGTTAAACTCTAACCCAGAACTGCAGAAGAGGGATTCTGGGAAACATAGACCAGGCATAGGAGGGGGAAGTAATCATGCAGAGTTGAAAACACAATTCAGCATGCAAACCAACCTACACTTGGCAATACCATAGGCAAGATTTACCTGGTGGTAATCAGTACCTGAAAAGAGCCCACCATCTTTCCCACAGGGATGGGGATGTAGATTGGAGTCCTGAGGAGCCTTTTTGCCTGGGTTTCTACATTATTTACAGTACTTACACTGCTTTTTCTTTGGGACTGTGATCCAGGCTTAAAACTCAAACCAGACAAATGGTAACCCAGTATATCATCTTTATCATCATCATTGTCTTTATTGTCATGAAAAGGCACTTCCACTTAAAAAGTTCCTGCTTTGGCCTATACTGGATGATTTATAAACTTTATCTCATTTACCCTACCCACAATCCTTTGAGGTAATGAGGTTTAATCTCTTTTTACAGATGAGAAAACTAAAGTTTGAAGAAGTTAAGAAACTTGATGAACTTCACAGCATAATGGCTGAGCCAGGATTTGTATCTCAAAGCATGTGACACCCACACATATCACACTGAAGCACCATGCTATCTGCCAAAGCCAAGTTTCTCTCAAACCCTGCTTCTGGTACCCTTCTCTTTACTTGGCCTACAAATTTGAAAATCTTTGTTTGCTGGTCATCTAATTATCTACGACTATGCTCTGATGCTCCTTCCCTTGAATTAGACTCTTGGAAAGTTCCAGATTGAACCGAATTTCACTAAAATTCCTTGATCTTATATTAACTGCTGATTTTAACTTAGATGAAAGTGAGGATCACATATATTGCCCTCCTAGTTCTTTTTTGCAATGCTATACAGAATAGCATCTGCCCTACTGCTTCTCAAAAAATAACTTGGTCCAGGGTATTTATGACTATGACAATAAAAATCTATCTTAACAAATAGTCCTCTCTCCCAACATTGTATAGGATAAGAGTTCAAGTGCAGGTTCTAGCATGAAATTACCTGTTTTAATCCAGGCCCTACCACTTACTATCTATGCATGACCTAACCACTGAGCTTATGTTTTCTCATCTCTAAAAGAGAGATAGTAATCATATTTATTTCATACAGTAGTTGTGAGGATTACATAAATCAAGATATATAAATAACTTACTGCAATAGGATACTTACTATAAGCACACACAGTTGGCTATGATTATTATGATTATCTTCATAAATCAAAGACATCAAAAAAATACTGGCTTTTCAAAATGATATACAGTGCATTTTCTATCCAAGCAAGCCAATTTACACAATTGTTTCTAGTATGATGAAACGGTTTCTCAGTATAATGATGATAAAAATAATTAATAGTAGTTAGCCAGTATGGCGCCTTGTGATTTTGAAATAGCTTCCTCATTAATCATAAGCATGCACAATCATTTTTGTTCATGGACTAAAATTCCAGTTAATGGATTCTGAACTGGGGCTGTGTCAGAGCAGCCAGAAGGTGTGTGAATTTTTGACGAAGCAGAGAAGGGCTTGGCAAGCTGGTGTTCAGTTTCTAATGCATGCAGGACCCTGTGCCCTGATCTGCATGCTAATGGCCTCGCTAGAAACTAGATTCTGCAGGGTAAACACCTGGTAGTGAAATGCTTTCTCCCTCTCTCCCTTCCTCCCTCATGTCTCTTCATCTTGTTCTTTATTACGATCATTCAATCTTACTGCCACCAAGAAGAAAAAACACTCCGCCTTATCCCCAAAATGAAGCAAGAAATCTGGAAATAATGGTTCTTTTACGGAGTTTCCACAGCTAGAAAGCAATTGTCAAAATGACCCTTGGGATCCAGGCACACTAAGTGGCTTTAGGCATTGAGAGTAACATGGTCAGATTTGGGTTATAGAAAGATCTACTTGGAAACATGGGAAAAATGAATTAAGAAAGATTAGCCAGAAGGCAGAGAGTATCTGTTACAATAATCCAGGGTGATATTATGTTCAAGGGGGACCTAAATAACATGCTATAAAATGGAGAGAAATGGACAGATACGAGGGACAGTTAGAAATAAAACTAAAGACTAATTGGACATGGGGCTGAGGGAAAAGGGGGGTCAAGGATGACCCCCAAGGATGACCCTGTCTCAGTCAATTGGATCCTCTGAGCCTAGAGATAATTAGTAATTTAAATTATCATTTGATTAAATGGCCTTATACACCCAATTCATTAACACTGTAGGTCAATATATTCATAGCAACACTGAGACTATTTACTCATTAGACACTGCAACAAAAGAATCGTTGACACCGCTATTTAGGAAATAATCCCTTACTATCTATGTATGCTATGCCAGGCACCAGCAAGGATATAGAGATGAATACAACATGTAACACATTTGCAAAACAAAATTGTTAAGTGTTACCGTAAGGTAAAAAATGCATTCTCTATCGAAATATACAGGAATGGGAGGTTAATTTCAGCTTACCAAAATGAACACTGACTCCTGAAAAAATGTGGTATCTAAACTGGTCCTTGAAGAATGAGCAGAATTTCAATAGGTATAGAATTTCAACAGGCATATGTTATTCTTGTTTGATGAAAAGGTTTAAGCAAAACCTCATGGTATGTGACTATACTTGCTATACAACAGAAAGCCTGAATGTTACATTTCTTCTAGCCTTTAACGTTAGATGCATTATCAACATAATATGGGCTGGAAGAAATGCATTTAATATACGGATCAATTTTGAAATACATCTCACTTTGAATGGATAAAGTGAAAAAAAAGTGATCATGAGATCAAATAAAGCCAAGTATAATATAGGGAGCAGGGGAAGTCTTTAAGAGATATGTCTGGGAATAGGGGTTTATACTTGATTTCAGGGACAATGGTGTGGAACATTCAAAAGCTTTTGAGGAAAAAAATGATGCTATCAGATCCGTTAATTAGGATGAGGTGTTCAGTGCAAAAAGTCAAGAAAAAGACATAAAAGGCAAAGATCAGTAAGGGAGAGGTAAAATTCTATTTGTAGATGACATGAATTTTTATATAGTAATTCCTAAAGAATCTATAAAATAACTAGCAGAACTTAGCAGAACTAATACATAAATTGATCAATGCCACAGCATACTAAGTTAATATTCAAAAAATATGTGCTGGCATCAAATATTGCAAAACAATTTTTAAGATTATTTCTGCAATACCACCAAACAGCATAATATACCTAGGAATAAATTTAACAAGAGACATGAACCTACAAAAAAATGACATGAACCTACAAAAGTGAACCTGCAAACATTGCTGAGAGAAAGTAAAGAAAACCTAGATAAACTGACCCACATGCAGTGCTGATAGAATGGCCTAGTCAATTTTGTTAATGTAATCAGTCTCCTCCAAAACCCTGCAAATTAATCTATGCATTCAGTACAATGCATTTCATAACAGCAAAGGACTTTTTAAATAAAAGTTGACGAAATGATTCAAAAATTTATATGGAATTACAAGTGACCTAAAATAACCGAAACAATCTGAAAAAAAACCACACCTATACTTACTACCAGTGACCAGATTTATTATAAAACTACCATAATCAAACTGTGTGAAAGGGGCATAAGACAAATAAATAAATAGAATAGAGTTGATAGCTCAGACAAAGCCCCACAAGTGTATTATTATTTTATTTTCAACAAAGGCATAGGACAGTTCTTCAGTAAGTGGTGTTGTACAACTAGATATTCATATATAAAAATGGACCTGAATTTCCATGTCACCCTATACTCATAATTAACTCAAAATGGCTCAGAAGCCTAAACGTAAAAGCTAGACTACATGGGAGAATATTTGCCTAACAGTAGATGAAGTTTTCGTAGGTAGGACAAGGAGAATCAAAGCTCCTTAATATTTATTCAAAGAAATTAAAAATGAATATCCATACAAAAACCTGCACATGGATGTTTATAGCAGCTTTATTCATAATTGCCAGAACTTGGAAGCAACCAAGGCGTCCTTCAGTAGGTGAATCTCATTATCATTCAGTGAATAAATGGAAACATAAATAGTGGTACACTTGTATGATGGAATATTATTCAATACTAAAACAAATGAACGATCAAGCCATGAAAAGACATGGAGGCACTTACATGGATATTACTAAGTGAAATAAGTCAATCTGTAAAGGCTACATACAGCATATGACTCTGTGAGAAAAGCAAATTTGTGAAGATAGTAAAAAAAATAAAAGTGGTTGTCTGACTTGAGAGGAGGGAGGGATGAATAAGTAGAGCACAGAAGAATTTTAAGACAGTGAAACAATTCTGCATGATATAATAATAATAAAGGATTCATGTCACTATAGATTTATCAAAACACATAAAATGTACACCAAAAGCAAAAGTTTACCTAATGTAAACTATGGACATCGAGTGATAATGATATCTCAGCGTTGACTCACTGACTGTAACAAATGTACCATTCTCTCGTCTGATGTTTATGTAGGTGAGGCTGCACCTGGGGTGGGGGAGAGCAGGCTATATATTGGAACTCTGTGTACTTTCCACTCAGTTTTGCCATGAACCCAAGACCACTCTAAATAAATAAAATATTTTGTATAGTCCCTGAAAAAATAAAGCCTCAACAAGTGTATGGTTTTATTTCATAGGATCATTCACCAGAAAAAAAAAGTCTTAGGTCAACTCCATGTTGTATTCCCTTTTAGAAATTTTCCATCAGAGGTACCAAATATATTCTAGGGCATAAGAGGATATGAGTGGGTTACCATATAAAACATCATTATATTAATTTAAAGCTTGATAACTATGCCTGTCAATGTAATTTGGGGACAAATTAAGAGTAAGCAGGGTTTGGAGAAGGTCTTGAAGTTATAAGCATAGCTAGACCTATCCTAGAAGAAGACGAGATCAGGGTCCTGAGAGAACCTAATTACCAATGAATATCACTTCCTCCTTTAATATTTTCTAGGACTAATTCCTGGGGCCTTCCCAGAGTTGAGAGACCTAGGATGAGCTCAGTAGATATGTCTATGCCCAAGCACCTGGTAAAATAGATGTACTTTCAAGGATAAGAGAATAGGTCTGGTATGATTTCAAACTGTCAGTGAATAATTTATATTTCCCCATCTTCTTCTGAATGCCTAGAATTCCCTTTGGTTGGTTGGGGGCGGTGGATCTTTAATCTATGGAGTTAAAAGATCTATTGAGTTAAAATGCAAATATCCATGTGAGGTCACTTTTTAGACAGAATATATTTCACAGGAGGAAAAAAATCTAGTGAATTGATTAACCAAAGGATTAATCTTCTGGTAATTTCCTATTCTTGGACAGACACAAAAGTGATCAGGAGATAGCATAATGTGTTCACTGGCACTTGGCCCTAAGTTAAGTTATATTACACACCATATTCAGAAATGATGCTGATTATAACTGGTTATTCCAGGGGCTTGGGTATCTGCATGCTTGATGATGTTCCCAAGGGATTCTGATGTTCACCAAAATTACATACCCATTCCTCTGAGTGCTTAACCCTCATAGTAACCTCCAAGGAAATCTGCGTGTTTGGGTGGTATCTGGAAAACAAAAGTGGACGATAATGTGTTACTTTTATAGTAGATACAAGAACCTCTTTTATAAAGGAAAGTGTCTTTATTTTCCATGTGCCACTTGGAAAAGTAGGCAAAATCTAAAGGCTTGAACGGTCACAGGGCTGAAGTGGCTGAAAAGGCTGTGTATGAGCCAAGAAGAAACTGGTTTGCTCTTGCATGAATGGAACCGAGAGGAAAGAAAAGGAGGGAAAGGAGGAAGAAGAGGAAAGTTAATGTATAATGATCAACTTGAGGTTGTATTGCTGAACTATAATCCCCAGTTCTGGATCCCCAAAGCCATTCCCACTCCCAGATCCTCACTGGGTCTCCTGGGCATAGAAATTGTCTTGTGGGAGGAAGCTTTTGTGGAAATTAAGAAAATCACAGAGAGGGCAGTCCCGGTGGCTCAGCGGTTTAGCGCCACCTTCAGCCCAAGGCATGATCCTGAAGACCTGGGATCAAGTCCCACGTCGGGCTCCCTGAATGGAGCCTGCTTCTCCCTCTGCCTGTGCCTCTGCCTCTTTCTCTCTATGTGTGTGTCTTTCATGATTAAATAAATAAAAATTTTAAAAAAAACACAGTCACTTCTCCGTCCATATGGTAGAGAACAAAGAGGGGAATATAGGACTACTCATTGGTGCATTAAGGGAAGACTGGGAGTCTTCCAAAGCCAGGATTTCTACAAAGTGAAAGACTCTCTGGAAAGCATCAGGAATCTTGTAGCCAGCCACAGGATAAGATACTTAAGGTTTAAACTAATCTTTCCTAGAATCTGAAGGAGGACTAGTTGATATCTGACAGCTATACACATATATCCAAGTCAAAAGAAACTAAGGTACCTTTTGAGAGATGCCTTAGCTTGATGGTAGAGGTTTTGATACTGGATTTTGCCAGCGTACTGGCATTTTTAGCCATCTGAAGGACAAACTGCAAAAGCATCCATAACAAACATGCTGGTTACTCCTCTGCACACACACACACAAAAAAAAATCTGCTGCTTCACATCAAGGGGAACAAAGGCAGCAGCAAGGCATTAATTTATAGAATGAGATTCTAAAAAGAAATACAGTTGTGAAGATTGACAAATAACAAAGAAAGGAGTAGGGGAAATAGCCCTTACTATTCCTTTGAGGCAAGCACTCAATCCCCCAGAGTGTTTGTTTTTTACAGATATGTCATTTGAACAGCCTTTAGGTAGAGCAGTTTTAAACTGGCATGTTCCATGATAGGCTGTGAGCACTAGTCCCAACACAGGGCGTATCCCCACTGCATTTCCCTACCATACTACATGCCCATAAAGCCTTCCACACCTGCAGCTTCCCACAAAGGAAAACATATACCACTGTTGTTATGAAGGTTATGGATATTCAAGTCAGTTGAATAATGGCTAGAAAATCAAGCCTGCTGATCAATCCACTTTAATCAATCTGTTTCCAGCTCCCCCAATGTTTAATGATGTGAAAACTTTGCCATAGATCCATATTCCTTCTGATACCATTCTGGGTTGGGAAAAAAAAGCCAAGGCCAGTATCAAAACCGGACTGAAAAATAGTTACAAGTACTAGAAAAGATTTGTATGGAAAACTTCACCCCCACTCAGAGACCTATGTGAAATCACTGTGTCCTTAAAATGTCCTATAATTCCAGGGTAGCGTTTGCCATAAATTCTCCTCCCAGAGAAACTCTGAAAACAACAAAAGAACAAAAGACCTTATCACTGGCCTTTAGAAAAGATAAAATTGCAGCATGATTTTTCACCACACAATCAGAGGTCTTTGTTCAAGGTCAAGCATTTCCTTCTGCACTTGATAAGTTTGCTATAATTGCAATTGGCGCCACAAAAGCAGGTGCCCCCAGAGCTCCAGTGTTTGTCAGCCAAGAGAAGAGGTAAAGGGATTCAGGCTGCTGGTTGTGTGACAGTCTACTGATTTTAAAATGTCTATTGTTTCTCTAAAGGAAGGACTACATCGAAAAAGAAAAGGATACTCTCTCAAAATTTAAGGCCAGCTGATTTATTCATCAGGTCTTGATCACCTAAAGTGGTTTCTGTGCATGCTACACTTTCACTCAAGTGGTATATCTGGCTCTCTGACAACATGAGAAATAAAGAGAATAGTCTGATAACACAATGACAGCAGGGAACAGGTGAGTTAGACCAGAAATAATCTCCTCACCAGATTCTGTACCAAAGTCCTGTACCACCATCTTAACTGGTTTGAATACAACATCACAACAAGAAATATTAATTACATGAAAATCATGGTATTGTGCCATTTATTACCATGTGCCATGTGCTGTCTGAAGTTTTTTGAGCTGAGGATTTATTACTATTTTCCCACCTTCTCTCAGTCTTCCACCTCCACTCCCTGCAATCACTCTGACCTGATTCACCAACTTGGAGTACAATTAGGACATCTTTCATTTCTTCAAATAATCAGTCAGACTCTCCCCTGTCTTATTTTTTTTTTAAGATTCATTTATTTACTTGAGAGAGAAAGAGGAAATGTGAGAGAGTGTGTGTGTGATCAAGGGGAGGGGCAGTGGGAAAGGGAGAGAATTTCAAGCAGACTCCCTGTCAAGCATAGAGCCTGACACAGGGCTCGATCCCACAACTCTGAGATTATGACCAGAGGGGAATATCAAGGATCTCTCACCTGCCCTATTATCAGGAAGTGTAGATTCCCTTCCTGGGGCCCCCACCACCATTCTGATTTATCTTAGTACCCAGAGGGGATCGCTCTCCCTTACAATGCCATGAAAAAGAATATTCAAATTCCAAGCAATCCACTATCTCTGATAAACATGGTGGCTCTGCGTCCTTGCTAACACTTGCTATCATCCATCTTTTTAATCATAGCCATCTTAGTGAATATGAAGCAGCATTCATTTTGGTTTTCATTTGTATTCTTCTAATGATGAATAATGTTGAGCATTTCTTCATCTGTTTGATTCTTCATCTGTTTTATTTTCTTTTCTTTTTATCTTCTTTAGATAAATGTCTATTTAAATCCTTTTCACAAATTTTGTTGGATTTTTTTGTCCATTTGTCTCTTTGTTGGATTTTTGTCCCTTTGTTGAGTTGTACAGCTATTTATATATTCTCGATGCTACATAACTTATAACAATGCTATATAACTTATACAAATTTATAGGTAGTTCCTCTCATTTTATGGGTTGTCGTTCCATTTTCTTGATTTTGTCCATTAAAGTACATAAGGTTTTAAATATGAAGTCAACTTTACACATTTTTTCTTTGTATGTGCTTTTGATATCATATCTAGAAACCGTGGCCTGATACAAGCATGCAAAAACTTATGCCTGTGTTTCCTTCTATAATTTTTATAATTTTATCTTTTAATACATTAGCTCTGATACATTTCTTAACACTGTATTAGGTAAGGGTCCAACTTCATTACTTTGCATGTGGATATTCAATTGTCACAGCACTATTTATTGGTTCTTCTCCCCCACCCCACCCCCGAATGATCTTGTCCCTATTATCAAAAATCAATTAAAATCAATCAATAAATGTAAGAGTTTGTTATGGACTCTCAATCTATTTAATGATGTGTACGTCTATCTTTATGCCACACAATCTTGATATTGCAACTTTGTAGTAAGTTTTCAAAGTGGGAAGTAGGAGTCCTACAAATCTCTTTTTTCCAAGAGTATTATGCCCATTTGGGATCCCACACATTTCCATATGAATTTTAAGGTCCATTTGCCAATCTCTGCCAAAAAAAAGGGCAGCTGAGATTTTGAAAGGAATTGCATTGGATCCATAGGCCAATTTGGAAAGTATTTCTGTCTTTAAAATATTAACTGACTAATCCATGAAAACAGGATACATTTCCATTTATTATTTAAGTCTCAATTTTCTTTCAAAGATGTTTTATAGTTTTTGATGTACAAGTTTTCCACTTATTTTGTTAAATTTATTCCTAAGTATTTTATTCTTTTTGATGTTGTTATACATGGAATTACTTTTATAATTATATTTTTGGGTTGTTCATTATGATTGTATACAAATATGACTGACTTTTGTATGCTGATCCTGTATCCTAGAGCTTTTCTATACGTTTTTTTTTTTAGATTTTATTTATCTATTCATGAGAGACACACACACACACAGAGAGAGAGAGAGAGAGAGAGAGAGAGAGAGAGGCAGAGACACAGGCAGAGGGAGAAGCAGGCTCCATGCAGGCAGCCTGATGTAGGACTAGATCCCGGGACTCCAGGATCATGCCCTGGGCCGATGGCACGCGCTAAACCGCCGAGCCACCCAGGGATCCTGCTGTATGGTTTAATAGGGGTGTGTGTGTGTGTGTGTTTGTTTAGATTCCTAAGGATGTTCCCTCTGCAAGATCAGGTCATCTGTGAATAGAGATAGTTTAAGTTCTTCCTTTCTGATATGGATGCTTTTTATTTTCTTTTCTTGTCCAATGCCCTGGCTAGAACCTCCAGTATAGTGCTGATTATAGTTGGTAAGAACAGACATCTTTGCCTTGTTTACCAATTTTAGGGGAAAAGTTTTCAATCTTCACTACTACGTATGATATTTTCAGGTTTTCATAGATAGCCTTTATCAGATTGAGGATATACCCTACTGTTATTAGTTGGTTGGCTGTTTTTATAGTGAAATGTGTTCGATTTTTAAAATATATTTTCTGTATTAATTGGGAGGATGATGTGATTTTGATCCTTTATTCTATTAATATGTTGTATTACATTGATTGGTTTCCCTATCTTGAAACAACCTTGTATTCCTGGAATAAATTCTTTTGGATTTAGTGTACAACCCTTTTATATCTTGTTGGATTTAAATTTTTGGTAGTTTCTTGAAAATTTTTGCTTCTATATTCATAAAGAATGTTAGTCTACAGTTGTTTTTTCTTTTGATGTCTTTGATGATTTTAGTATAAGAGTAATGCTGACTAATGAAAATGGTTTGGAAAATGTTACCTCCTCTTCTAATTTTTGGAAGAATTTGTGAAAGATAGGTGTCAATTCTTCTTTAAATGTTTGATAGAATTCACTAGTGAATTCACTATATGGTCCTGATCATTTCTTTGTAGGAACTTTCTTGATTATTATTCAATTTCTTTATTTGTTATATGTCTATACAGATTTTCTTGAGTTAGTTATGATAGATGTGACTTTCTAGGAATTTTTCCACTGTATCTAGGTTATCTAGTTTGTTCGCATATATTTGTCATAGCATTCACTTCTGGCCTTTTGATTTCCTTAAGGTCTATAACCTTCTTTACTCTTAAATTTACTAATTAGTCTTCTATTTTCTTCATAAGTCTAGATAAAGGTTTGACAATGTGTTGGTATTTTCAAAGAATCTTTTGGTTTTATTGATTTTTTCAATTGTTTTTCTATTATTATATCATTTATTTTTCTCTAATCTGTACTATTTCCTTTCTTCTTCTTGCTTCAGATTCATTTACTCTTCTTTTTCTAATTTTTTTAAAGTAAAAGATCAGGGGATCCCTGGGTGGCGCAGCGGTTTGGCGCCTGCCTTTGGCCTAGGGCGCGATCCTGGAGACCCGGGATCGAATCCCACATCGGGCTCCTGGTGCATGGAGCCTGCTTCTCCCTCTGCCTATGTCTCTGCCTCTCTCTCTCTCTCTCTCTCTGTGACTATCATAAATAAATAAAATTTAAAAAAAAAATAAAGTAAAAGATCAGGTTGCTGAGTTGAGTTTTTTTTTTTAATATCAACATTTATAGCTCTAAATTTTTCTCTAAGCATGATTGCTTAACTCCAGTGCAAAAGTTTTAGTATGTTGTGGTTGCATTTTAATTCATCTTAAAGTATTTTCTACTTTCTCTTGTGATTTCTTCTTTGCTCCATTTGTTGTTTAGGGTATGTGTTTAATTCCCACATATTTGCAAATTTCTCAAATTTCCTTCTGTTATTGATTTCTAATTTTACTCCACCGTGGTCAGAAAACATACTTTGCACGATTTCGGTGTTTTTTTTATATATTGAATCATTGTTTATGGTCCAACTTATGGCCTATCCTAGAGAATGTCCCACGTGCAATTGTCTTATGTACACTACTGTTATCAAGTGAACTGTTCTATATATGTCATTAGGACTACTTGGTTTATTGTGTTATTCAAATCTTCTATTCTCTTGTTGATCTTATGTCTAATTACTCTATCCATTATTGAAAATGGGATTCTAGGCCCCAACTATTAATGTTGAATTGTCTATTTCTCCCTATAACCCTGTCAGTTTTTGCTTTACATATTTTGGGGCTTTGTTAGGTAAACATATGTCTATATTTGTTACATTTTCTTGATGGTTTGAATTTTTAATCTTTATAAAATACCCTTCTTTGTCTCTAGTAACTGTTTTTGTACTAAAGTCTATTTTTTTCTAACGATTATATAACCACCTAGCTCTCTTTTGGTTACTATGTGCATGGTATACATTTATCCATCCTGTTACTTTCTTCTTTTCATGTCTTTGAATCTAAAGGGTGTCTTAGAATATCTTATAGACAAAATATAGTGAGATCATTTTAAAATCCATCCTGTCAGACTTTGCTTTTTGAGTGGAGTATTTAATTGATTTACATTTAACTAATTGCTCATAAAAAAGAATTTATATCTGCTATTTTGTCATGCCTTTTTATATATATTATATCTTTTTTGTTCCTCTATTCCTTCATTACTGCTTCATTTAGTGTTAAATAAGTATCTTCTAGTGTACCATTTCAATTTCCCTGTTTCTTTTACAATGCATTTTTGTTTGTTTGTTTGGTGATTAAGGATTATAATTAATATATTAAATTATAACAGTCTAGTTCAAATTAATATCAACTCAATTTTAGTAGTTCACAAAAATATTTCTTTATATTCATTCTCTACCCCTTCTTCTGTGCTATTATTGTCATATAAATTATATTTTATACATTATACCACCATCAACATGTATTTATAATTATTCTTTATGAAGGTGTCTTTTAAATTGATAGGAGGAAGAAAGAGTTTTCAAAAAAATTCTTGTCTTTTACATTTACCTATATAGTTACTTTTACTGATATTCTTTATTTCTTCATGTGGATTCAAGTTATTATGTAGTATTCTTTCATTTCAGCCTGAATGACTCTTTTTAGAATTTCTTACAGGGCATGCCTGCTAACAAATTTTCTGTTTCTGTTTATCACACGTATGTCTTAATATTGCCCTCATTTTTGAAGGATAGATTTGCTGGAAATCAAATTATTAATTAAAATTATTTTTATTTTTCTCTCAACACATTGAATATATCATCTTACTAGCTTTTTCCTCCATGGTTTCTGAAGAGAACTCAGTTGTTAACCATATTGTGGATCCCTAGTACAGGATAAGCCATTTTTCTCATCTTATTTTCAAGAGTCTTTCTTTGTCTTCAAGTTCTGAAAGTTTGACTATGATGTGTCTAGGTGTCAGTCTCTTTGAATCTATCTTACCTAGAGTTTATTAAACTTCCTGGATATATATATTAACACTTTTCTCAAAGTTTTAAATACAAATTTTATATACAAGATCAATGCCACCTGTGAAAAGAGGTAGTTTTATTTCTCCTTTTCAATCTGGATGCCTTTATTTGGCTAATTTTCCTCAGAAAAACCATTATTTCTTCAAATATTCTTTTTTTTCTCCCTTCTCTCCTTTCCTTCCCGAATTCCCATTATGCATATGTTCTTTATTTTTTTTAAGATTTTCTTTATTTATTCATGAGAGACAGAGAGAGAGGCAGAGACACGGGCAGAGGGAGAAGCAGGCTCCATGCAGTGAGCCCGATGCAGAACTCGATCCCAGGACCCCAGAATCACGACATGAGCCAAAGGCAGACTCTCAACCCCTGGGCCCCCCAGGCATCTCTGCATATGTTCTTTAACTTGATGGTGTCCCACAGGTTTTCTGAGATTGTTCACTTTTCTTCACACTTTATTCTGTCTTTTCTCATATGAGATAATTTTAAGTGATCTATCTTTAAGTGCACTGATTCTTTATCCTGCCAACTCAAATCTGCTGTTGAATCTCTAAGTTAAATTTCACTTCACTTATCATATTTTTGGACTCCAGAATTTATATTTAGTTCTTGTTTGTAACTTCCATCTTTTCACTGACATTCTCTATTTGGTAAGACATCATTCTTGTATTTCTTTTAGTTCCTAGACATGGTTTATTCTCCTAAATTTCCTTTCTAAATATGTTCTTTGATTTTATATATATATATATATTTTATATATTTTTATTGTATATTTTATATATATATATATATTATATATATATTTTATTGGAGTTCAATTTGCCAACATATAGTATAACACCCAGTGCTCATCCCATCAAGTGCCCTCCTCGGGGCCCGTCACCCAGTCACCTCATCTGAATAGCTGATTAAAAACATTCACTTAATAAGTGTCATGCCTGGGGGGATCCCTGGGTGGCGCAGCGGTTTGGCGCCTACCTTTGGCCCAGGGCGCGATCCTGGAGATCCGGGATCGAATCCCACATCGGGCTCCCGGTGCATGGAGCCTGCTTCTCCCTCCGCCTGTGTCTCTGCCTCTCTCTCTCTTTCTGTGACTATCATAAATTTTAAAAAAAAAAAAAAAGTGTCATGCCTGTGCTTTCTCAAGGATAATTTCTATTGACTAGCTTTTTTCCCTATGTATGCATCACACTTTCTTGTTTCTTTGTAAATCGCATAATTTTTTTGTTGAAAGCAGGACATTTGAAGTAATATAATGTGGCAATTCTGGAAATCAGATCTTCCTTCCCCAGGATTGGTAGTTCCTGTTTGTTACTGTTGTTTCAGTGGTTTTTTTAGTGATTTTCTGAGCTGATCTGTCATTTGTATTCTAGCTAGAACTAATTGTTCTACATTGTGTGTGGCCACTGGATTCTCTGCCCATTTAGGTTAATGGTCATCTCATGCTTGAATTAGATTTCCTTAAATGCCTGGAACCAGTTAAGTCTCCCAGACTCTGCTGAGGATCTTGGTGTACATACTGGGGCATATTTTCCACACTCAGGCAGGCAGTTTACAACTCTGTCTTAGCCTTCACATCCTGCTTGCATATAGCTTTAAAATCAGCTGGAGATGAGAGCTTAGAACCTTTTCAAGTTTTTTTCTGAGAATGTACACTGCTCTACATATAGGAGTAGTTTTCTATATTCCTAGAATATGCTGAATCCATTCAAAGTCCTCTATATACATCTAATTTCCCAGCTTTTCCTTTTAGATTTTTTTGTTCTTGTTCAGCTCGTTGTTTTCCCCAACTGTTATTACCACCTCAGGCAATTGCAATGTTTAATAATTGCCACTGATGACTTTAGATAAATGCTCCTTGAGAAAAGACTACAATGGGTTGGCTTTGAGTCAGTTCAAATAAAAACACTCCTTGTTAGTGGGATTTCCAAGAGGCTGACATACTGGTCAAATATTAGTTATACGGTAATTGAGCTTAGAGGAGCTGCCGTCTCATTTGGTCGCTACAGAGGCTGCTAGGCTGCAGGTATTCAGTATATGTTATTGGTCTCCAAGGCTACCACTGAGATGGAAAAAGGAGAATAAGACTAAGCAAGTTAAAACACCACAAAGCTTGGTGTTCTTTCTGATTCAGAATTTTCTCAAATAAATATTTTTCAAATTGTTGCAATCTTTGGTTAATTTCCAGGGTTTTGAAAAAGTTGATTTTCCACTATTCTCATTCCTTTATGAAAGAGAGGATTTTTGAAGGTCCTTACTCTACCATTCCTCCTGATGTCACTTCCTCCCATAATTTTTAAATAGCTTTTTTAGTGGTTTTATTATCTGCTTTAATATGTACCCAGTTACACATCCTTTCTTGTCCTATGACAGCTAAGAGTCTACAGGATCAAACTGAAAAGGGAAAAAAGCTGTATATAGAACAATAAAAGAATCCATTTGACCACCACTATCCACTCTGCATAGACATGACAGTTTGTTATGCTTCACTAACAGAGTCACAGGGCAAGTGGACACACAGCAAGCAACCTCTTACAGATTAGAAAACACGCTTTATAGACTCCTCTCTCCTCTCTTCACTACTTGGTTCATTTTTTTAAAGTTTTTGAAAATGTTAATCAAATTAAAGCATGACCAAAGTTAAATATACCCCAAACATCAATGACAGAAAGTAATAGTCCTCTGTCCCAGAGTGAACCATTTTCAACAATTTATGTTCTGAGTTCTTTGAAAAATTATCTGCACATTTTAAATAATATGTTTATACCACTAACTCTTCATTTATCAAATCTAGATATTATTATTCCCTTACTGCTATAACTTCAAAAATTATGATGCTTAGATCCTTATTTTTAGTTTTTTAATGGTTACTTTTACTTTAGGTTATTAATATAATATAATTTTTCCCACCAACAGAAATGGAATCTTACTCTTCACATTCATAATAAAAGGTTCATTGCAACCCTTTGTTTCCTTCACATTTCCTCCCTTTTTCATTTTCTCAGCTTCATTTAGGAATACTTTTATTTTTCCATTGTCAAGGTTGATAATATTTACATTCTGTTCTGAAACATTTTTATTTTTTGCACTTAGTCTGTAGGTTAAACCTAAATGTTGAAAAACAATTAACAATATTTCTATTATTATTACTCTCGTTCAGAGCACAGCTGCATAGGAACTATGATGAAATTTCCTTCCCCGAGATTGTAATGTAATTATATCTGTGATACTCAAAGGGCAATCTTCCCAATGACAAGGTCAAATGAGTTTTCTTTTTTACTTCTCCCTCTCCTACTCTCACTAATTGCTCAAAGCTTGATGTATTTCAATTTGCCACTTATGTGACCACAATTTTCCTGTACTTTTTCAAAAGTCAATTTTGCCTTTCATCACAATTTTGATAGCTCTCCTTGAACCATAAGCCCCTTAGTTCTTAGTAAATATATATTGAAATTAAATTATTTGAACTACCAGTCTATCCCAATTAATACATGAAATGTTAAAACAATATTTTAATATTTCCCAGGGATTCTGTATGTGATTACTGGCCGAATAAGAGAGAAATTATTCAGTATGTCCCTTTAGGATAAATTCCAATGCAATTTTTGGCGGTACCAAGCTTTCCTGAAATGTTTGTTGGCAATATTGGTATCATCCCACACATGTATGGGGTATATGGCTTCCAGAAACCAGAATGACTTTGCTGTACTTGATATTAACTAGCCAAAAGGGAAATAAATGTTTTATTTTTCCATAATTAAACTGAAATTGTTTAATCTGTCAGGTTCTAAAGAAAAAGGATCTGACTCAATTTAAAAGGTTTACCTAAGGAGTTTGATTCCCAAAGAGTGTGCACATAATGAAGAATTACAATAATCAAATCCTGGGAAGGAAGAAAGAGCCCATGAGCAAAATATTGACAATGATTCAAGATAATGCCAGTGGAGGAAATAAGCAGCCTTAATTGTCAAGAGAGAGGATGATATCTAGCCTCCTAAGACTAACTTTACTAAACCACTCACATAGCCTTTCCCATTCAAATATATCCCTTGCCAGTTCTCCTGGAGCACAGATTAGAGTGTGGGTTCTCAGACCTCTATAAATAAGCTTCAGCAATTTGGCAAACCTCATTTACCTATTTAAAGAGTTTCATGTTTATATTTCTAAAAAGAGGGTTTATAGATGTAATTGATTTGTAAAGGGTTCCAAGACCCCAAAAAAGTTGAGCTCACTGCCTCAGATTAAATCTGGTTCTTGGATATCATATGTTGACAGGCCAACCCATAAGCAAATATACCCAAGACTTCTTTAGAAGGGCTACTAATTCTGTCAGAACTAGAACACACAACTTATCTCTCTTTATGAATTAGTCAAATTATCACACTAGATAACTCCCTTTCATCTTTCTTATTCCATGCCTATTAGAAATATTACATGGCTAAAGAAAATTTAAAAGAAAGCCTAAACCTCCTGAATAAGTACGTTCATAACCTTCAGAAGTATTGGGTAATAGCAAAATATCTGCCAAAAATCTCACTAAAAAGTATAAACGAAACATGGAAACAATCTGGTTTACTCTATTAAGGCCTGAAGAACAGAAAGTAGTAAATGTCCTCAACCTCCTTAAGTAAAAACATACATTCCAGATTGAGGACAATACATTGCATGGAAATACAGGGATCTGACCCTCCAGTGGAGTTTCTGGGATCTATTACTCTGGGGTATGTTGAGATGTCCCTCCAAGTGGCAGAAACTTGCTACAACTTGAACCTCCTACAAAAAAAAAAGTCACAATACTTAGTGACCTTCTTGGGTTATAGAGGTAATATACACCATGCTTTGGTGTACTTCTCTACCCCATTTCCTGTTGAGTTCAATGGTTGTCAACTTAAGTGAGACTAAGGGCAAATGGAGATTCTCCAGCTGGTCCAAGCTGCTACCACCAGCCCTAACACTTGACTTAAAAAATCTAATAAGACTTGATGGGTTTATGGCAGACTGTGATACTCTGTGCAGAATTCCACAAGATTTAAAAGGCAATTTCTTGCTTTGGGGGACAAACATGCCCCTTTCAAGTTATTGTCCCTTTGAAAAACATCTCTTGGTTTACTTCATTTACTAATGAAGACCCAACACCTCCAAGGGATGCCAGCTGATCAAATAACTTCTTGTAACATCACATATTAAATATTATTTAACTAATGGCAACATTATAAACTCAGGCACAGTTCACAAAACCATAATCATATCATTGATATATATTGATATATTTACCTATTTTAAAGGTAGGTAGAATTACGTAGAGAAAGAGACAAAGACAGAGATCTAGAGAGAGATAAAGAACTGAGATACATCTTAAAGGTACAAGTGATTTGCCTGAGTAAGGGGTTTACACTCCCTGAATATTCACTCATGTCTTCTGCCACCTTCCCTCAGCCCTCACTTATGGCCTCCTGAGGACTTTCCTCTGGCTAGTGATCTGAGAAGAGAAAGACAGAAGTGTAGCTTACAGACAGTTCCAGAATATGGTGCCAGGATCAACCAAAAGGGGACCATGGGCAACTTGATAACTTTCCTAATGAGTAGCCATGAAAGACAATAAAGAGAAGTTTTCCCATGGGTAGAAGACTGAGTGGGATACAACTTATCTTTCACTGAGTAAGTTGTGGTTCAAATAACCCCAAAACATTAGTGCTTACAATAAAGGTTATTTGTCACTCATTATCAGGTTGGCTCTGGGTGAGCTACAGCTTTGTTCTACGTGCTTTCTCAGTCTTATCCAGAATGAAAGAGTATCCGCCATCTGTGGCATTGCATTCTTGTGTCAGAGTGAAAAGGGATGATGTCAGAGCTCATATGGCATTCTGATGTTTTATCTGAGGATGCCAGATGCCATGGCTGGTCACACTCCATTTGTTAAAACATGTCATATGGCAAAGCCTAATCAATTGTCTCCACAGGAAGAACTGTCAATCACATGACAATGGATAGGTTATATAATCCTTTAATAAAAGGGGTATTAATAATGAGGAAAATAGTATAATCTACCATAAGCAGTACATACAATTTCTCACTTTTGCTGGAAATAAAAACTTTTCAAGATATGATTCAAGACCTATTCATAGAGGGTGGCTGATAATTTAACTGGGTCAGAGAGAGTCCCATTGTGGAGGAAACTCTTAGTAATCAGATGATTTATCTAGTGAATGTCAGTAAGCCTGTCTTCAGTCAATGAACTCATGAACTAAGTGTCTATGCCAACAGGCAGAGAAATCTCCCCATGAAAGTCAACTGGCTGTGACCACCAGTGAGTGCTCCGATTGCCAGCAGCAGCAACCAACCCTAAGTTCTGATTATAAACACATTTCCTCAGAGTGAGGGCAAAGCAACCTAGCTATCCTATAATAGATTGATTGGATTATACCCCTTCCATTAAGGTGAGGACATAGATATATTTCCCCCCACTGGAATAATCACTATTTCTGGATTTGGGTGGTGACGAGATGTCCTTACTAATTGTCCCTGCAGTCAATCATTTCCAAACCTGTTTCTCTAGCCTTCCTACTGATTCTGTGGGCTACACAATTTCCTCCCAATAAATCCCTTTGCAGTTCAGAGTCAGTTTCTGCTACTTGCAACTAAGACCATAGTCAGAAAAATAAAGCCCTTGGGATTTCTATTCAGTCACTATCCTTCTGAAATAAAGCCCTAAATTCCCAACTTCTCAAAATCCTACCATTACAAAAAAACATGGCTGAACATTGAGAACATTACGCTAAGTAAAATAAGTCAGGCAGAGAAAGACAAATATTATATAATCTCACTTATACGTGAGACATTAAAAAAAAAAAAAAAGAAGAAGAACTCGTAGTAAAAGAGAGAAGATTGGTGGTTGCCAGGATGGGGAGTTGGGAAGTGAGAGAAATGGGTGAAAATAGTCAACTTCCAGTTATACATGATGAATAAGTTCTGGGGATGTAATGTACAGCATAATATACAGTATTTATAGTTATTTGTATATATAATTAACAATATTGTACATTTGAAAGTTGCTAAGAGAGTAGATTCAGAAAGTTCTCACTACAAAAATAAAATGTAACTATGTGAAGTAATGGATGTTAACTTATCTTATTTTGGTGACCATTTTGCAATATGTAGATAGATCAAATAATTCCATTGTACACCTTAAACCTACACAATGTTATATGTCAATTTTATCTTAGTAAAAAAAAAATAATTCCCAACTTCTCCATAAATGAAGAAGAAAGGACTTATCTCTTTCTTGAATTGTAGACCTGGCACCCAAGCTACAATCAAATCAATCCAGAGGAATTTCTTAGAGATTCAAGTTTAGACTGCCTAGGAAAAACAAGAGCTAAATTGAGCAATTCTCCACTGAATTCGCTAAGTGCAGACAGCAAAGCTGTCATTCACTTTATAAAATGCTTCTTTTTCTTTAAACTATTGTATATTTCCTTGGATATTCTGGTATCCTTTCTATATACTTCATTTTCTCTGCATAAAATAAGCCAAATTAGGCAGTTCTATTTAAAATATAGCAGTAATTGCTACCATGTCTGTAAGTTTTCCCCAGCCATCTTTGCTAAGAAAATGTTCATCTAGCAGCTTCTTAGTGACCAAAATCAAAAAGAATTCAGGTAATTCCAAAGCAATCTTTTAGTACTTATCAGGGACTGCCAGATTTTTTTTTTAAGTCTTTATGCCACACACTCATGCCTGCATTAAACTTCCACTAGCCTTGGAGTAACATCTAAATTAAAATGGACAAAACTCTGGAATTTTAGTGACTGGCACAGCAAAGTTTCATTTCATTTATATTTCATTCATCTAATGTCTGCTAAACGGCTACTTTTCTCCATGCAATGACATAGAAATCCAAGATGCTGAAATGTGTGGTTCTACAATCTCAATATATGACCTCTAGAGCCCTTTGGCCAGAACTAGTCATATGTCCAGCCTAATGGCTAGGGAGGCTGTGAATGCCTGAGAAATACCATCTCTGCTACAGATGAAAAAAATAACCAGGTATTATTCATTGGTCTAGCATTTAAAAATAATTATTTTCTTTAGTAGCTGATGTAGGTCTGAAACTTTGTATGCACCAGGGCTATGAACTTCAGCTGTACATGGGTCTTTCCTCCAGAAAATTATAACTTAAGGAAATGGGGAAAGGTGAAAAATAAATTAAACCATTTATAATACTGTATAGTAAGTACAGTACACAGGCTACTGTTAAAGCACACAAAAAAAAAGAAAACGGGGTAAGATTTTTAGGGGAGGTGATTTTTAAGCTGGGTTTTTAAGGATCTAGTTTAATTTTTTATTTATTTTTTGAGAGAGAGAGAGAGAAAAGAGAGTGTGTGCACAGTGGGGGATGAGGCAGAAAGAGCGGGAAAGAATCTCAAGCAGACTCTCAACTGAGCATGGAGCCTGGCATGGGGCTCCATCCCAGTATCCCAAGATCATGACCTGAGCCGAAATCAAGAGTCAGAGGCTTAACAGATGGTGCCACCCAGGGGCCCCAAAGATCTAGTTTAAATTAAGCAGATGAAGGGAAAAGAACATTCTAGGCAGAAAGGCCAAGATGTGAGAACACTTAGAAAATGGTAATAGCATGATGGTTTCAGAGACAAGCTGGATCAGAAAATAGAGGAGACATAGTCACAGAAGTTAAGAGTCCAGTATTCATAAGAATTATGAGTCTCCTGAAATCCTCTGTGATGAAGGGATTCAATGGTTAAATGTGTAAAATGTTTGGAAAATACAGCAGATTATATGCACATTTTAGCATATTGAAAGTTCTGAGAAACCCTACGATATTCAAAGCAACTTGACCTAACTTTTGACTAGTATTTATCAAACTCAATGTGAAATTTTATTAACAGTTCATAAAATTGGTAGTCTATGGAATGGAGAAAATCTGGGACTAGATGGATAGGTGTATGTTGGATTAAAAAGGGTATAATTGAAGGAACTGGAATTTTATCCTGAATGTTATAGGGACAGTAAATGTTTCTAAATAGAGGAAAAATTTGAAGATGCTATGGTGTATGGTAATTCAAGCATGTGGTTACATACATTCCAAGCCCAGGACTTTACACATAGTAGAACCTCCACAAGTTGAAGAGTGTTTGGGTGCTTTAGACAGCTTCTGAAATGACTCACAATGACCCCTGCTCTCTTGGCCTCCATGGCCTTTCTGTAATCCCCTCCCCTTGAGCTATGCCAGACCTAGTGACTTGCTTCTAACAAACAGAATACAGCATAGGATGCCACTCCTGCGATTAGGTGACAGAAGATTGTGACTTTCCATCTTACTTCCCACTCTCTCTTGCTGGAATTCACTCTTGTACTTTTGCTGGCTCTATGTTCTAATACATTGTACAGAGAGGCTGCCATGGCAGGAAGCTGAGAGAGACCTCCAGCCAACAACTCATGGGGAACATAAGCCTCAATTTAACAGACTACAGGAATTAATTCCTATCAACAACATGGAAGTAGATTCTTCTCAGTCAAACCTTGATATGACTGCACGATCATATCCAGAGCCAGGAGACCCAGCCAAGTGTGATTACTGACCTACAAAAACAATGAGATAATAAAGTGTATTTTTTGAACTGCTAAGTTTTGGGATAATTTGTTATGCAGTGATACATTACTAGTACAGTAAATGAACAGATGAATCAATCAATACATGTATTTTTCTCTATTTTATGGCCTTGATATTTATCAAGCCTTTGTTCTTCCTCTTTTATACTTGAATGACATAAGATGGTATACTTAGCCCCAAATGTTTACCTTTTTCTATGTTTCTGCCTTTTCCCATCTGACTTGGCCATTTTTCACATCAAAAAGGTAAAATATATTTTCCTATCTCTTGACATTGGGATTAGCTACATAATTTGCTTTAGCAAACTGAGCAAGGCAGAAGCAACAGAGTGTCAACTATGAGCCTAGGTTTAATAGACCTTGAATTTTTTCATTTCAATTTTCTTGCAATTCTTTTGTTGCTACAAGAAGAATGCATTAAAACTAGTATGTTTATCCCAAAAGGAAGATGAGAGGCATGTGGAACTGAGCCACATGGTCAAGTCTGCTGTCGGTCAACTGACTCCCAGACCATCCACTGAATCATGAGCTAGATAGATGCTAGTTGTGTGTGCTATTGAGATTTTGTGATTTTGTTGTGGTGGTGCTTACACTGTTATACCCATAGTTGACTCGTATATACTATGTTCAGAAAAGGGGGATGGGAAATCACCTACTGAAGAACTGGTCTGATTAAGTAAACCTTAAACCAAAAAAAAAAAAAAAAAGTAAACCTTAAACCTAGCATGTGCTAAAATAAAAAAAAAAAAGTAGACATAGCTAAACTTTCAGGCAATAGGAAATAATTTGAGCAATTTTTCTAAACTCTGAAATTTCTAAATCCTATTATTATTTGTGGCTTGCTAACACCCTCAGCAAGTTGTGGGGGAAAAAAGTAGATTCCAGTTTATCACTTACCTTAATGAGTTACAGAAAGATATGAAACACTTAAGTCTCCCTTTTCCATTACCATGGTTCATAAATCTGATGCTTTTGAAGAACTCATTAGCTCTTTGGGATCATACTTAGATGGAAACTGTAAGAATGTACAGTGACTTTTATTTTTTCACTTTTTTCCCCATTAAAATAGTGAACATAGGGAGGACAAAGTGGTCAATTGAAGGGAAACTTAGTCCATGAATGTTTTAAATGTAGTCTAAGAAAATTCAACCTTTGGTGGACTGAATCATATTGGAACTAGACTCCTATTTGAGCTTAATTGCCTTTAACTTATTTCAAAGAAATCACTATGATTTGCATGTTACTATTTTTCTTTCCAATTTTTATCCCATTACACTTACTTAGTTTGAAAAAGCATTTCCTATTTCTCTGCTCAAATTGCCAGATCCCCTTCCTAAGATAGCTGAATCACACTATAATATTTTATATAGTAAACTAGAGCCTTTCTGGTTGTTTATACTCTGGTCGAATGCATTATCATAAGCTATACATTTTCCAGATTTCTGTAGCACTGACAGTAGAATGTTTTGAAATTCACAATATTGGAAAAAAAGTGTTTACCTCTCAAATCACATGGCAAATTGAACCAATTTTAACAATGATGTGGAAATACTGCTTCCTTGAAATACTAGTCTAGGCTTTAATTGCTGTAATTATCCCTCAGCAGGGGGATGGTATAGATTTCCCAGCTGCACCAGCTGCATGGCATGCTGGGACTTACAGGAAGAAAACACTGAAGGGATCATGGAGTTTTTGGAATAAATAAAAATGCAGCTTCAAGAAGGAGATGGTCCCAAAAAGTCCAAATTTGAAAAGAGACATAGCAAAATCAAACTATATTTATTACTGAGGATCAGTAGAAATGAAATATGTCATTCAAGAGCGCAAAGTACAGATCTTTCATAGCCAGTTGTGAGAGAAAACACACAGTTATCACTTTGGGTCTTTCCAAGAGTTCCATTAAAACAGAACAGAGAAAAGCCTGAACCTTGTGTGATTCCAGATTCCAAAAGCCAGATTCCAGGTGTGATAGAATAATATTATGAAGAATTAGCTCATGTGTCTCATATTCTTTACTCCCCTTAGGAGTAACCTTACCATCCCCTTCTGATGCCCCAGGAATAAGAATTTCTCAAATTAGGCCAGTTAACAGTACATACAATGCTTTGTCCTTAAATATTTAAGTCAATGCAAGACCAAAGTGAATATAGTAGATATGTAATCCAACAGAATGGATCCTTGCTCCTGAGTATTTAAGCAGGGGACAAATAGAAGAAGAAGATGAAGAAGATGAAGACGAAGATGAAGATGAAGACGAAGAAGGAGGAGGAGGAGGAGGGGAGAAGAGGGGAAGGAGGGGGAGGAGGAGAAGGGAGGGGGAGGGGAAGGAGACTTTAGATAGTGGTCCATCTCTGTGCCAACATGGTAAGTTGGCTGCCTTGCTGATATCCCTCATGAAACAATGGCATGAGTTTAACACAGCAGGGATACCTGGCAGGGGTGTCTATGTCAAGGTAGGAACCAGGTGACCACACAGGCTTTTCCATGGAATCCCATGAAGAACAGCTGTAACTTCCATATGCCCTTGAAAATAACAAATAAGGGCCAAGCAAGGCCTAACAGAACATGCCCTCTTCCTCCTTCAAAATAAAAACAAAAAAACAAAACCTAGAGTTTGGAATAAGAAGTAAGCCAGGTGATCTATGCTGACCTGATGGCTAGAGACCATGGAAGATTAGACACTTAAATCCTCTATGAGATGATTTCTGTATCTTGGTAGGCACCTTGTAGAAGAAAGTCAAACCTAAGGACCAGATTTGGTGGGCTCTAAATGGAGCAGGAGGCCAGCAGAAGAATGAAAGAGATGGAGAAAAGAAAGACATCTATTTCCACCATTGGCTTATTGGCCTATTAAACCTCATGGAGATACTGGCAAAAGCCAGATCATTAAGATCTTGTTAGAGTTTTAACTTTACTTATGAGCAGTGAAAAGCCTTTGGACATATAATTTTTTCTACAAATGACAAAAAATTCACCTAATATTGTTATAGACAGGTATCTCTCATTGTTAATGTCCAGAAGTCTATAGAGAGATAATTCTGGGCTGGTACAGCAACTCAAACACGTTGTCAAACACTCAAGTTTTTTCTGTCTTCCTGCTACACTGCTCTTTGTATGTTGCTTTCATCCTCATGAATGAAAAGATAGTTGCAATACATCCACTAGCCAAGCCTGCATTCCAGCCACAAAAAAGATAGAAGGCCAAAGGGTAGAAGACAAAAGAGTTTTATCCTGGTAGGATATTTCATTTTGTTTTATTTTTACATATTGTCATTATAATTGTGGTGTATTTTATTATACTCATCTACTAAAGAACTGGAGAAATTTTTTAACTATTTCATTTTTCCTTCATTATTTTTGACAGCTTTACTGGGATACTACTTATATAACCATTAAATTCACTCTTTTTGGGATACAGTTCAATAAGTTTTAAAAATTCACAGAATTGTGCAACTGTCACTAAAATCCAATTTTAGAGCATTTTCATTGCCCCAGAAAAATTCCTTACACCCATCTGAAGTCAATCTCAATTCCCATCTCCAGCCACGGGCAACTACTTTCTGTCTCTGCAGATTTGCCTTTTTCAGACATTTCATAAAAATGAAATTATATAATATGTGGCATTTTGTGTTTGATTTCTTTTACTTCACACATTGATTTTGGGATTCATCCATATGATATGTGTGTTACTAGCCCATTCCTTTTTTTTTTAAGATTTTTATTTATTTATTCATGAGAGACAGAGAGAGAGAGAGAGAGAGAGAGGCAGAGACACAGGCAGAGGGAGATGCAGGCTCCATGCAGGGAGCCTGATGTGGGACTCGATCCCGGGTCTCCAGGACTCGATCCCGGGTCTCCAGGATCACACCCTGGGCTGAAGGCGGCGGCGCTAAACCGCTGAGCCACCCGGGCTGCCCTAGCCCATTCCTTTTTATTGGTAAATGGCATTCTATTATTTGGAAATATTAATTTTATTTATCCTTTCAGCAGTTGGTGGGCATTTAGGTTTTTCAGTATTGAGCTATTATGAATAATACTTCTGTGAACATTTATGTACAAGTCTTTGGGTAGACATGTTTTCATTTCTTTTAGGTCGATTACTAGGAGTAAAATAGCTGGGCCATAGGATCAATTTATGATAAACTGTTTAATTTTTAAGAAATTGCCTAAATAAAGATTAAAGGACAAAAAAATTAAAAATAACTCTAGTTAGGCTGGGAAGATGGTCAAGTAGGAGGACTCTAAGCTCACCTTCTTGCAAGGATACAATTAGATAATGCCCACATCAATGTATATAACCCAGAAAACAACCCAAAGATTGGCAGAACAAATTCACCAAGTAAAGGTAGAGAAATAACCACATCAAAGAGGGTAGAAAGGGTGGAGACTCAGTGGAGAGCTGTGGTCATCCTGGGTGGAGGGAGAAGGAGAGAACCATGGCCTGGACAAGGTCAGGAAACAGACTATAAAACTGGGGAGCCCTCACAGCAAGACAAACCTCCATAATATTTTGCTTTGAAAGTGGGAGAGGCTGAATTTTGTGGGTTCTAACAACCAGTGGGACTTAAAGCCTAGAATTTTAAAAATCAGTAGGATTGTCTCTGGGAAAAGCCAGAGGGCAAGAGGAATCTGAGTCTCCACCCTTAAAAAGACAGCATGATAAACAGCCTGCTGAGATACAGCATAGAAGAAGCAATTTGAAAAATGCCTGGGACATAAGAGACGGAGAGTAGTTTACTCATCTTTGGTGCATATCCCAGAAGGGCAGGGATCACTGAGGGACTCCTCTAAGAACAAACGAGCTGGCAGACACCATCTCCCTCCTCTGCTCCTCAGCATAAAGTCAGGGCCACCTGCAAGCTTACATCTTCCACCACCCCCCAGTCAGTCCTGGCATTACAGGTCCCCTCCCCCCAGAAGACCTGCACAAACCTTGCACATACCTCTCCCAAGCCATGCATTCTCCTGGCAGCAGTACCTGAGGCTGCAGTGGACCCTGTGGAAGCTTGAGGCATACATTGTTAAAATTGTGAACCCCACCCACTTTGCAAGCTTTGCGGATCCCCCTTTGCAGTGGCCCCATCCCAGTGTCTGCAGAAGGGGTTTCATGCCAAAAGCAGATCAATATGCATCTTATTAAAACTACATGCCCTACTCTGGCCAAGGACCAAACACTGCCCACAACAGCCAAAAAGAGTCTCTGCAGAAGACTAGATCAAAGGAAAAAGTGGCTAAGACACAACAGCAGGGTGCACACAACACACATAGGAGACACCCCCTAAAGCTCCAAGTTATGGTGAATAGGGGACACTGCACTGCAGGGCACTAGAGGACCTCTTCTCCATAAAGCCATTGCTTTCAAGAGCAAGAGACCTAGCTGACTTTCCTAACATGCAGAAACAGACACAAGGAGTTAGGCAAAATGAAGAGACAGAGGAATATGTTACAAATGAAAAAACAGGACAAAACCACTGCAAGAGACCCAAGTGAAATGTATATAAATAATATGCCTGATCAAGAATTTAAAGTAATGATCATAAAGATACTCACTGGACTTGAGAAAAGAATAAAGGACATTAGTGAGATCTTTAACAAAGAGATAGAAAACATAAAAAGGAACCAATCAGATTTGAAGAACACAATAAATGAAATTTAAAATACACAGGTGGGATAAGTTGCAGGCTGGAAGAAGCTGAGGAATGAAATGACCTGGAGGACAGAGTAATGGAAAGTAATCAAGCTAAGCAAGTGAGAGAAAAAATTATGCAAAAATGAGAATAAACTTAGGGAACTTGGCAATGCCATCAAGCACAATAACATTCACATTATAGAAATCCTGGAAGAGGGAGAAAAGGGAGAAGAAATTTTATTTAAAGAAATAATAGCTGAAAATTTCCCTAATCTGGGGAAGGAAACAGATTCCCAGATCTAGGAAGCAGAGAGATATTTCAACAAAATCAACCCAAGGAGGTCCACACCAAACAAATAGTAATTAAAATGGCAAAAGAAATAGTGATAGAGAATTTTTAAAACAGCAAGAGAAACCCTATAAGGCTATGAGGAAAGTCCATAAGACTATGAGTGTATTTTTCAGTAGAAACTTTGCAGACCAAAAAGAGAGCAGCATGATATATTCAAAGTGCTGAAAGGAAAAAAAATCAACCAAGAATAGTGTATCCAGCAAGGTTACCATTCAGAAAAGAAGGAGAAATAGTTATTCAGATAAACTAAAGCTAAAGGAGTTCATGACCACTAAACTAGCCCTACAAGAAATGTTAAAGGGGGTTTTTTGAGTGGATATGTAAGACCATAAGTAAGAGTAAGAAGAGTAGGAAACACAAAAGCAGTAAAAATAAGTGTATCTGCAAAAATCACTCAAGGGATTCACAAAATAAAGGGATGCAAAATATGACACCATATGCCTAAAACATAGGGTAAGGGAGGAAACAATGAGTTCAAACTTAAGCAACCATAAACTTAATATAGGTTGCCATGTGCAGAAGATGTTACATACAAACTAATGGTTACTACAAATCAAAAACTGGTAATAGATATGCAAAACATAAAAAGAATGGAATCCAAGTATATCACTAAGAAAAGTCAGCAAACACAAAAGAGGGCAAAAGAAAGAATCAGAAAAGAACTATAAAAATAATCACAAAATGGGATCCCTGGTTGGTTCAGTGGTTTAGCACCTGCCTTTGGCCCAGGGCATGATCCTGGAGTCCCGGGATCAAGTCCCACGTCAGGCTCCCTGCATGGAGCCTGCTTCTCCCTCTGCCTGTGTCTCTGCCTCTCTCTCTCTCTCTCTCTCTCTCTCATAAATAAATAAAATCTTAAAAACATAAAAAATAAAAAATCACAAAACAAGTACCAAATGGCAATTAATACATATCTATCAATAATTACTTTGAATGTAACTGGACTAAATGCTCTAATCAAAAGACATATGGTGACAGAATGAATTTTTAAAAATCCATCTATATGCTCTTTAGAAGAGACTCATTTCAGACTAAAACACACAGGCAGATTGAAAAGGGATGAAGAGGGGCACCTGGGTGGCTCAGTAAGTTTAATGTACAACTCAATTTCAGCTCAGTAATGATCTCAGTGTTGTGAGATCAAGGCCCATGTCAGCCTCCATACTGGGCTGGGCTTGGAATCTACTTGGGATTCTCTCTCACCCTCTGCCTTTCTCTCTCTCTCTCTGTCTTTCTCTCTCTCTCTCTCTCTCTCTCTCTCTCTCTCTCTCTCCCAAAAATAAAGAAGAATACAAATAGGCAATAGGTACAGGTAAGATGTTCAACATCACTAATTGTCAGGGAAGTGTAAATCAATAGCACAATGAGATACCACCACACAACAATTAGAATGGCTGTCATCAAAAAGTCAAGAGAGAACAAGTGCTGAGAGGATGTGGAATAAAGGGAACCCTCATGCATTGTTGTTGGGAATGTAAATTGGTATAAATAGTTTGGAGGTTTTTAAAGAAATTAAAGTGGGGCTACTATATGATCCAGCAATCCCACTTCTGGATACATATCAAAAGAAAATTTAATCAGGATTTTGAAGAAATATCTCCACTCCCGTGTTCACTGCAGAATTATTCACAATAGCCAAGTTATGGAAACAACCTAAGTGTTCATGCACCAATAAATGGATAAAGAAAAAGTAATATAAATACACAATGGAATATTATTTGACCATGAGAAAGAAGAAAATCCTGCCATTTGTGACAATATGAATGGATCTAGACAGCACAAATACTGTATAATCTTACTTACATGAGGAATCTAAAAAAGCTGAACTCCTAGAAACAGAATGGTGGTTGCCAGGGGTCAGAGGTTGGGGAAATAGAGATGTTGTCAAAAGATACAAACTCCCAGTTATAAAATAAGTAAGTTTTTGAGATGTAATGTATATCATGGGTACTTAAGAATGATACACTTGAAAGTTGCTAGGACAGTAGATCTTAAATGTTTCAACACACATAAGGTAATTAATTATGTGAGGTAATGGAGGTGTTAATTAAAGCTATTATGGTACACACTTTGCAACAGATATGTGTATCAAATCATCACGTATACATCTTAAACTTACACAATGTTATATGTCAATAAAGCTAAAAAAATAAATAAATCTTTTTTAAAATGTTCCAAACTCTTCCCAAGCGGCTGCACTATTTTATATTCCACCTGTGATATAAGGATTCCAAAATCCCTGCTTCCTTGCTAACAGTTTTTATTGTTTGTCCTTAATGATAGCCATTCTAGTGGGAATAAAGTGGTATCTCATTATGGTCTGGATTCACATCTTCCTAATGACTAACGATGTAGAGCATCTTTTCACAGGCTTGTTGGCAATTTGTATATCTTCTCTGGTGAAGTGCCTGTTCAGATCTGCGTAATTCTTAAATTGGGTTATTTGTCTTACTTTTGAGCTCTAAAAGCTTCTTATTTTATTATGGATAGAAGTCCTTAATCAGATATGTGATTCAAAAAATATTTTCCCTGGGTCTATGGCTTGTCTTTTCATTTTTTTAACGATGTCTCTTGAGGCACAAAATTTTAAAACTTTAATGAAGTTCAATTCATCACTTCCTTCTTTCATGGATCTTCCTAGGGAAGTTTTACCTTTTTATTTAAGAAGGAAGTTCCTCTCTAGTGATATCCCCCAGATATCACTGACCAAAACTGCATCACATAACCAATCTTAGTGGTAAGGGAGTTTGACTAACAAAATTAGCCCTCAACAAAGTCAGGTTCTGTTATAAAAAGGACAAAAAAGGACAAAACGGCTATTTGGAAGGCAATTAGCATTGTTAGAGATTCTTAAGCAAGATGATTAGATTCTACTTTAGAAAGTCTATTGGTTTTTCTATTGCCACAATAATGCTTCATAACAACAGGCAGAAAACTCTCATAGCATACACAATGAATGCCCATGTGTCCAGGGTCAGCTGAACTTTGGCTAGGTGGCTGTGCTAATCTTGGCTGGCTCTCTGTCTCTCTCTGCTACATGCCTAGGACTGGGCTGGCTGTTGGTTGATCCAGGCTGGTTTCAGTGGGCTCACAGTGATAACAGCTCATCTCCATGTGTCCCTTGTCCTCCATCAGGCTAGCCTGGCCTTGCTCTCCTGGTGACGGCAGAGGTGCAAGAGAGCAAGGTAAACAAGGCCTCTTGAGGCTTAGACTAAGAAAGGACATTCTTCCACTTGTACTACATCCCATTGTCCAATGCAAAGTCATGAAACCAGCCTGGACTTAAGTGGAGAAATAGATCGATTCCTCTCTTTAGTGAGGAGAATTGCAGTGTCATGTCAACTGTATACAAGGGGAATGAAGCTGTGGAGCCTTGAAATCAGTCAATATAACATACAAAACAATCACTGTCAGGCTAGGGCAGTGGGGAAAGGGAATGAACTAGCCTTAAGTAAGAACAAGTGAGACTATTTCAGTAACCCAGATAAGAAAATGGTAGCCCGAGCTGAAGGGGAGCTTGTGAGAATGGAGAGAAACAGACCAATGTCAGAGATATCTAGAAGCTAGTGAAGAAGACTTGGAATTGATTAAATCACAGGAAGAGGAGAACAGGTCGGGAGGCAAGGAGCAGTCAAGTACTCCATGTAATATTTTCTCTTTTGCTTTTCAGTGGGGCTCTAAGTCATCAAATATTTTTGTTATCAAAAAGAATGACAAAAGAGAGAAAACAACATTATGTAAGAAACAGCATGGGGCATTTGAATTTTATTTATTACCAAAACTGACCCATTTATATTACAGCTTTACTTTGATTTCACACTGATCTCTTGGGAGTGTTGCAAGGTACGATAACTTATGACACGCGTCTATCCCTAGGATCTAGTTTAGTGAAGCATTATATTCTAAATGATATACCGTGGGCGAGGTGAGAAGAGAAATGTTTTCCCAGAGCCAAACGGATATGGCTTTTGGTTGATTAGCCCTGAAAATTGTCCAAAATAAATTAGTGCTTAATATAAGCCATGAAGCCAGATGCCAGCTTGAATGGGGAGTCACAAAGTAGCATGGTAACAGTGACACATAAGAGCTGAAGGGGCCTGTAAATCAAATGTTGCATTTGCTGATACAAGTTCTGTGCATACTCAGGGCTACAGACACCTGCTTTATTGAGAGTGAAAATTTCCAAGGTTCATAATCATGGAATATGGTATTCCATGGGGTTCATTTAGCCTTCAAATGCAGAAGTTGCAGCTGGAAAACCAGAGCTGGAAGCAGATATTTTGCTGGGTCTTGATGATTGCATTCTCCAGTGGAAATTTCAAATTGCATTCAAAATAAAAAATGCCAGTTTTCCGTCACCCTTAACCAAAGCCCCACTAATCTCAAGAACAGGAAAGCAACAGGTTTTGACCTGATAAACCTGTCTGGGAGGCATAATCAACACATTGAAAGTTGTGCTTGCTGTTCTAGGGTACCTAGAAGGAGACTGGGAAAAAGGTAAGATTCCCTCTCCAGAGAGACCCCATAAACTTCATCATTTGTCCCCCCCAAAATAAAGCAGAAGTGGGAGTGTGAATATTATACCAACCCCTATGACAAAGTCTCTAGTGGACACCACCCTCTGTTTACTTACACACTTTCTTTCATACAACAAGTTATCAAACACTTAATTAATATCAGTGACATCATGGATGTTGAGTTCTGCTGAGTGATATGAAAATACAAAAAGTAAGAATATGGAGTGGGAATATGCCCTTCCTGAGTTGAGGTAAAATGATAGCCGTCTTCACCGAGATCTATGTAGCAGGCATTTTGCATATTTATCTTATTTATTTTTCTTAAAATTCCAAAATGTAAGTATTCGTTATCGTTATTTAAATGATAAAGAGAATGAGATTTAGAATGGTCAAGAAATATGTACCCAAGCTCATGTATTCAACCAGAATTTGATTTTCTTCTATTCTGTTCCCAAATCCCTTCCCCTTAGCTATGCCTACCTTAGAGTCTAAAAGGAGCGATAAAATGTGGAGAAAAGTAAATAATCAGGGTAGATATAATGATCCTTATAACGCTTTCTACATGCCCAACATTTTTCTAAACACTGTACATGTTTTAATTCACTGAATCCCCACAGTGATGTCATAATGTAGGTACTAGTATTATCTCCATTTTAAGAATAGGGAAAAAAGAGGCACAGAGCGATTTACCAAAAGTCATGCAACCAATAAATGACCATGCTGGGATTTGAGCACAGGGAAACTGGGGCTCCAAGAATCCATGCTGCCAACACCTTGCTACACTGTCATTCTCAAAGGAGAAACACAGTTTCAAAGCTAGAGGAGGGAATGATTTCTTGCGGCTGTAAAGGATTTTCTTGAGGCTGTATGTGGGAGAAAATAAGTTTTCAGGGGAAAATGAAACTTTCAAACTGGTTTTTGGAAAACAGGTGGACAGGTGGAAGGAGGGTGAGTTCCAAGGGGAAAATATTTTACCCAAATAGATTTCTCTCCACTGCCCTGCCTTTATTCTGTATCTTTGGCATTATTTCCTTCATGGCAGTTTATGGTTTGTAATTATTCAGTTATACTGCCTTATATTACACTACGAGGGCAGGGACTGGATTCTCTTCATCACTACATGCCTAATGCCAGGCACACAGAAGACACTCAATCATCACCAATGAGTGGGAGAAAGAAGAAAGGAAATTGGAAAAATCAGGTTGCCTGGGTGGCTCAGCAGTAGAATGTCTGCCTTTGGCCCAAGGCATGATCCTGGAGTCCCGGGATTGAGTCCCACATCAATTTCCCTGTATGGAGCCTTCTTCTCTCTCTGCCTACGTCTCTCTCTCTCTCTCTCTCTATCTCTCTCTCTTTCTCGCTCTGTTTCTCATGAATAAATAAGTAAAATCTTTAAAAATAAAATAAATTTTTTTAAAAAGTAAATTGGAAAAGTTAAGAAATGAGTAAGGAGTTGATAAATTCTGCAGGAATTCAAGAAATCTGTCCAAGATTGGTCATGGAGAGCTTCATGTGGTTGGTAGAATCTGAACCAAGCAGCAATTTTTAAATGCATTATATTGCATTGATTCTCAGATTTACATATTTCCTATGTGAAGTGAGTGACAGTGAAATTAGAATCCACTTTTAATCAATAGTATATTTTAGCTAAATTGGCATCACTTTTTCTACCTTAAGTGATGGTTTAAGATCATAGTCCATTTTATAGCTGATGATATCTTAGATGTCAATACTTAATGAAATAAAGTATTGATGTAAAAATGGCTTGTCTGCCACCTATAGACAATGCCTATTAGGAAATGAATGTGGAGGACAAATCACACTATGGAGTGTCCTAGAAGCCAGTCTTATTGTAAGCCTGATATGAAAAACAATAGGGAGCCATAGTGATTTTCTGGGCACAGGAGTAACTTCACTGAAACAGTATTTAAGAAAGAAGTGACTGGGACACCTGGGTGACTCAGTAGTTAAGCAACAGCCTTTGGCTCAGGTCATGATCCCTGGGTCCCAGGATCCAGTCCCACATCAGGCTCTCCACAGGGAGCCTACTTCTCCCTCTGCCTATGTCTCTGTCTCTCTCTGTGTCCCTCATGAATAAATAAATAAAAATCTTAAAAAAAAAAAAAGTGACTGGACTCCACATGAAGAAAAGCCAGGAAATGGAAGAAAATGTCATTAACAAACGCCTAGAATTAAGGAAGTAGAGAGTCATGTCCCAAAGTCAGGGGGGTTCCAAAGTCAACTGTATCATTAATACTGTGAGCTGACATGCATCATTTTGCCCTTTGGTTTTGGTGTCCTCATTAGTATGATGGAAATGTAACACAGAGCAGTTTCCAGGCTGCTGTGAGTTCTAAACCATGATTTTTGTTCCAAGTATGAGATAGTGGGACCCTGCTGTGGACTGCAGATAGGAATCTAAACCATGAATGCTTCAGGGACAGTATTTTGAAGGAAGAATAGTGTATGCAAAAGCATGGAGATTGGACAAGAGATGGAACTGAACCCAGTACAGTGTGCTAAAGATAAAGTCAGTGACGCCGAAGTGCGCAATAGTACAAGGCTGAGCAGAGCCTTTTGAAAGCCATGTTTGACCTTATTCCAGAAGCAATAGCGAGCCATTGAAGACTTCATAAGCAAGCACAACTATCATAATCAAATATACACTTCAATAGGATGGTCATTCTGTCTGATTTGCTGAGGGAGAATCTGGTAGGGGTAAGCTCAGAGCCCTTCTACTATGAAGAATCACTTGAAAAAAAAAATGGAAGAGGCTAACATTAGAGAAAGCGAACTAGACAGGTTTCAGGATTCTTAAAAGACAGAAGTGGCAGGATTTACTAAGAGATAAAGTAGTGAAGGAGAAATAAAAAAAAATAATTATAACAGAGGTTATATTTGTTTGCTAGGGCTGCCGTAAGAATATACCACAACTGGGTGGCTTAAATGAGAAAGATTTGTTTCTTCATAGTTCTGGAGGCTAGAGGTCCAAAGTCCATACGTCAGCAGGTGTGGGTTCCTCTGAGGCCTGTCTCTTTGGCTTTCAGATGACCACCTTCTCACCGTGTCTTCACATGGCTGTATATCTGTGTGCATGCTTTCCTGGTGTCCCTGTATGCCCTAATCTCTTGTTATAAGGACTCAAGTCAGGTTGAATTATGACCCATCCCAACAGCCTCCTTTTACTTTAATTAGACCTTTAAAGGCCCCATCTCCAAAAACAAACCTCATATTGTGAGTTCCTAAAGGTTAAGGCTTCAACATAATAACTTGGGGGATACACAAATCAGCCCATAATGGAGTAATAAAAATAGTAATAGCTGATACCTAGAGGGCCTGAGTTCTATTGTCTCACTTTTCACCATTCTGGACTATCCTTGTTTCCTTTTCCACCTCCCTTATCTATCCTCAACTATCCATCTGTTAACCCATCTACCCTCCTACTTATTTCCTAGGGCTCTGAATTCACCACCATCACATTGGACACCAAATCATGCCTCATTGCCTCCCCTCCATAGCTCCCCAGCCATTCATTAAGCCTCTTAGGTCCCATTGCCCTCCTGTGATCTTACCTCCCCTGATCAATAGAAACCAAGAAATAACTACTGAGCCTCCCCCCACCTCTTCAGCAGACACAGGGTACCCTGACCTCAACACACATCCATAGCCTCCTACTGATATCCCCTGTGACTCTGCCTAAGTAGCAGTGAATGAATGCCCATTCCATATTAGGTTCTCCAGGAAGCACCGTGGAGGTGGTATTTAGTGTGTTTGTTAGGATGTTTGTTAAATTAACAGAGTTGTCTTGGGATTGCTATCCACTGAGATAGGAAAGGAAATAGGAGTGGGCAGAGGGAAAATTCAAGTTGGCCCAGTGCACCAGCCCAGTGACAGCCTCCGCCAACCCTGTGGGGAGTTCTCTAAGCAAATTAGAGTTGTCCCAAGTTGAGTTTAGATGGCCAGGCTTTTATATCCCCACTTCAATCAGCCATTGGATATGGGTCACCATGGAAGGACGTGACCTTGGCAAGGCAGGTTTCTGCACCTAAGGCAATTACTGAATGGGTAGCTGGATAGTGGAAGGCTATTCATGGACAGACAACACACGGGCACACACACACACACACACACTGAAGCTAGGCAACAAGTCCTTTCCTAAAGGTGAATCTGGGTGGTACCTCATGGTGGCCCCCACAAGGTCCCCCAGCAAGCAGCCCTCAGCCAATGACTGATAAGGGTTGGAGAATAAGTGCCCCTTCTTCCTCATCTCTTGGGGTTGGGACTGGTGGGGAGATACCTCTATAGCACATTGCACACTGTCTCCCAGAATTTCCCAGTTGAGTTGAGCCTCAGTTGCCCAAAACAATAATCTGCTTGGTAGCACACCATTTATTGGATTTCTTCCTTTCCCCATCGCACTTCCTCACCCTTTACTTGTGCTTCCTAAACAAACTATATGCATTTAAATCCTTATCTCAGGATAAGCGGATAACCCTATACTTTGGGGATAACCCAACCAAAAATGCCTCCAAGAAGCTTCTTTACTCATTTTCTCTATATGATAAAAATAGACATTTTTTTAAAAAAAGGAATGACCTGTATCCCTAGGCTAAATTGCCTCCCTTTCATTGCAATTTACACTTTTTTTCCTAACTGAACCAGTTATTTGAAGTAGTCATGAGTGACCTTGGCATATGCTAATGCCTGTAAGGCGCAGACTGTTTGCAGAAAGTGCTGATTTCTCCAGCGTGGTGTTTATTGTTTATCAGAAGGGCCCATGCACTCAACAAGAAAACATCCTTAGCATTCTCTGTGACTTAATCAAAAGCTGGTTGGTGAAGCATATTCTTCAGTCATAAACCTAGCAGACAATAAAATCAATCTTCTCTGAATGGTTGTGTCTGGCACCCACTTATAGCAACTTGTTGGCTGCTCAAGTACCCACATCTGTATTCAGCAGCAGCTGTCCAGGGAAATGCTCTCCATCTACCTCAAGATTACCTGCTGTTAGCCTATTTGCATAGGCAGATATAACCAGAGAATTGCTCCTCATGGCAAGGGATGACAGATGGGGCAAAGACCTCCAGAGGGTTTGGATGCTACGCCAGGAGTGGCAGTTCCAGGTGGTAGATGACTACACAAACACTTTTAACCATGAACAACTCTCCTTTACGTGGGAAGGTTGTCTTAGATGACAGATAGATGTGGTAAGGGGCATGTTTGTATTCGGTCTTCTTTACTTCCTTTTAACCTGTAGCTCTTAACCATTTGGATCCATTTGAGTTGTCAAGAAAGAAAAGGGGAAAAAATGAAAAATCTTTGGCTTTTAAGTTAAAAAGCTACAGTCCACTGTAGATGAAAAAAATAATTATAGTTGAAGGCATTTTAAAGGCGTACAACTTCCTTCACAGGAAATGTTCAAGAATACAGGCAAAGAGAATTTTGCTCCACCCATCAAAGAAATTTTTATCGTCCTGAGACAATGACTTGGGTGCAAGTAGTTTATTTAGGAGGTGGTTCCAGGAAGCACAGGTGAGATGTGAGACAGAGAAGGAGGAAAGTAAATAAATGGTTGTTGATGAGCTGGTGTGCAGTGTGGGCAGTTGGAACTAAAACTGATGAGGGACCCACTGAGAAATCGTGGGAAGCGCCCCCCAGAATCTTCCCACTGAAAGACAAGCAGATGAGGCCCTTTTCTCCCAAATCCTCTCACGCATCTGGCCAACAGCTTCCCACAGAGATGTCAATATTGTATAATTCTGGGCTGTACCTGCTCAGCCAAGCAAGCTCCCATGAGACCGAGAGAGCCCTCAAGCAGAGAAACACAGAGACAGGTGCAGGTACTTTGGGGACCTGGCAATGTGGTGGCAGCGTTCTATCTGCAGCTCAGGTGGGTGAGGGGATCAGAGAAAATGGGGCAAGGCATGAACAGTGTCTGCTTTAATATGCTTGAGGGTTGAAGAGAAGACAGTAAGGGATGGAGAGAGGAAAGTAAGGCCCTGAGATACCATGTGATTCTTTGAGAAGGGCCTCAGGGCACCTGAGTGGCTCACTAGTTGAGTGTCTGCCTTTAGCTTAGGGTGTGATCCCAGAGTCCCGGGATCAAGTCCCACATCAGGCTCCCTGTGGAGAGCCTGTTTCTCCCTCTGCCTGTGTCTCTGCCTCTCTCTCTCTCTCTCTCTCTCATGAATAAATAAATAAAATCTTAAAAATGGGGGGGAAAAAAGAGAGAAGGGGCTCTCCCCCTTCAGTCCCTCAGCCTCCACTGATCAAATCCAGTGTAGGGAAGACTGATTGAGCCCCCACATAAGTTTTAGAATCTAAGGGCAATGAGAACCTGACTTCAAGTTCCTGGCAGGGCCCCTGAACACAAGCAGGGTCCTTGAGGTCCCCTATATCTCACTGGCTTAGAACAGCAACATAGAGTAAAAATGAGGTCAGCAAGGGCAATCTCAGAAAATAAAGAAATATAAGAAGGCTAGAGAGGTAAATCATAAAAGCCTCTAGGCCATGATGAAAAAGAAACAGAGTTCATGAACTGAATAGTATTTATTACTAAATAAATAAGTCAGGTCAAGGAGAATATGGATATTTCAGCAAAGTCAGGGAGAAGGGTAGTGATGGCTAAGAACACAGTTGAGACTACCACAGCAGATGCTAGCAAAAAACAGAGATAAGAAACATTCCAGAGTCCTCCCTCCAAAACCATGGCACTTTATCAATTCCCTGAAATCTTATCTGCTGCTTCAGGGAAGAGCTAGGGAGGTGATATTTCCCCTCTAAAATGCCTATGTGTCTTAGTCTGGGTTTCCCTAAAAGAAGAGCCTGAATTTGAATGTAGGTGCTTTGAGGGCGGGGGAGGGGTGAAGTGGAAGGGAGATGATTTCAGAGAGCAGGAGTGAGGGACTGAAAGACAGAACCTGGGAAAGCAGCAAAGCCAATGCGAGGGAGTGTTACTAAGGTAGCCCTTGTGAGCAAGAGGAACTCATTTCCCTTGGGACCTCCTGAGAATCAGTAGAGAACTGTCCACCTGAAGGACAGGAGGCTGAGACATTTATCCGTTGACTCTCATCCCCAAATGGTCAAGGGACGCCCTCCGTATTAGTCTGATTCACCAGAAAAACAGAAATAGTAGGGTGTGTGTGTGTGTGTGTAGAGAGAGAGAGAGATTCATAATAAGGAATTGACCACATGATTATAGAAAGTGACAAGTCACAAATTCTGCAGGGTGAATTGGCAAACTGGAGACCTAGGAGAGCTGAGGATATAGTGCTAGTCTGAAGGGCAGGCTCGAGGCCTGGGAAGAGCCATTGATTCCATTTGAGTTTGAAAGCAGGAAAAAGACAATGTACCAGTCCACTGGCCATGAGGCAGGAAGAGTTCTCTCTTACTTGAGAGACAATCGGCCGTTTTGTTCTATCCAGGCCTTCAACTGATTGGATGGGGCCCACCCACAGTATCCCAGGCAATCTGCTTTGCTCGGCATACCAATTTAAACATTAATCTCATCTGAAAACTCTCACAGAAACACCCAGAACAACACTTACTATCCGGGAACCCTGCAGCCCCAGTCAAGTTGACACATAAAATTAACCATCACACCCTCAGAAGTGCTCATTCTTCTTCACTTCCAATCTGCCTGGACACTACAAGCCAAGCTGGCGCCTGCCAACGTTCATGGGTTTGAACAGATCCATGGGCAAAAAAAAAAAAAAAAAGCAAAGACTCAGCACATAGACTTCAGTCCAGAGGCTGACAGTTGGAAGTAAGTCAAAGCCCATACAGAACTGTGCACACAGCCAAGACTTAAATCAGAAGCAAAGCAAAGATGATGCGATTGGGGGCACAAGGGCATCTTATCTGTTAGGTTTTTCAGAATTTATTAAGATTATTCTTTTTCTGCCATCGACAGAATAGGGATTCAGGGAAGAGATTAGATTGAGTTACAGAAAGATTTAGAAAGCTATACTTTCTGCGCATCTGCTTTTTGTGGTCTGGGATATTCTTACCCACTTCACATACAGAAGAATCCAAGCTCGATCTGATTAATCAAATCTTGGCAATCAATAGATTGCTGCCTGCTTACCTCATATCTAATGTGCCTGTAATGTATTTTTCCACATTAATTCATCCATTGAACATTTATTGAGTATATAAGCCATTTAGCTGTTTGGGAGCACAAAAAGGTGGAAAAGATGAATTTTCTGCTCGCTGATAGCTTCTCTACTACTTGCCTCCAAAGACAAAAGGTTGATTTTGTGAATACTGGCAGCTGTATCAGTTTATGACTTCAAGCCTTATTTGGGCACAGTGTCTCTGAATGGAGATTAAGAGGAGAAACAAATGTTTACCCAAGCACTGGAGGTCACAGCAGTTCACATTTGAGTCATTTCCATTCCAAAGCAAATTGTCTGACCTCAAACCTCTAGGCATGCCTGTATCTAAATTTATAAAGATTAAAAAATTATCTTCAATTCATACCACCACCACTCTGTTTCTTTTTACCATTTGGCAATAAAGGAGTCAAACCAAACCTATAATTTCCTTTTCTTTTTCTCGTTCACAAATAAGTAGAGGTATATGTCTCCACAATGTTCTTCCTCTATTGTCCTTTCTTTTTCCTTCTTATTCATTATCTTTTACCCTTCTTTAGTTTTCCTTCTCCCCTGTCTCCCAAAGTCCAGAGTAGAGGAGTAGAAAGCCAGGGTGGAAGGAAGGAGCAGGAAAAAGGGTCAATATTTAATAAAATGATTTCAGCAATATTTTCCTCCTCTTAAGCCCCAAACAAAAGTGAACTCTAGGGCAGTCCAGGTGGCTCAGCAGTTTAGCACTGCCTTCAGTCCAGGGCCTGGTCCTGGAGACCCAGGATTCAGTCCCACATCTGGCTCCCTGCATGGAGCCTGCTTCTCCCTCTGGCTGTGTCTCTGCCTCTCTCTCTCTCTCTCTCCCTCTCTCTCATAAATAAATAAATAAAATCTTTTTTAAAAAAAAGATTGAGGATAACAATATCCCCAATTCATTCACTTGAACTAAGGAGATCCACAGTGTGGTCCACATGAAATTGGTAAGCCAGTGTGGTTGTTACTTGGGTGATGTACCATGCTGTGTGTATTTCACAGACTTTATTATTTTCATCCTATTCTAGCAATATGTTACTAATAGAAATAATAATAATAGCTAGCATTTGTTGAGGGTTTATTAATGTGCCAGGTACTCTCAGTAATGCTTTCTTTATATGTATTAAGTCATTTATTTTTCACGCCAAACCTAAGGGATAGATTCTTTGTCATCCCTATTTATAGGTGGCAAAACAGAAACACAAAGAGAAGTATAATTCATTGCCCAAGATCACATAGTCAGTAACCAGTAGAACCAGTCTGAATCCAGGCATTTGGGCTGGGGCGCTGTGTTACCAAGCCTTTGTTTAAGCTATGGAGCAGTATTAAAATTGTCACTTATGAACTAAAATCAGCAGTTTGCTAGTGTTTACTAGGGACTCTCTTTCAATATTCTAGTAGGCTTGTTGTTTACCATGCAACATAGCAAATCTCCTATTAAGCATAAGCATAAACAGTACTTGATTCTAAATTGCTAAGTCCAATGGTCAATTCTCAATCCTGACTGTACTTGATCAGTAGCATTTGATTCAGCCTCTCAGCTCTTCAGTATAATTTCTCTTCTTTTCTTCCAGAGTACCAGTCTCTCCTGAAAGGGGCATCATTAGCCATTGCTTCTTGGTCTCCGTGGCTTGTTCCTCCTTTTATAGACTTGATAATTCTGGAAAGCACCAGAGCACAGTCCTTCATCCTTCTTTCTTAATGTAATAGCACGTAGTTTTTTGGTTAGATAATCCATTCTCACAACTTAGATACTATCTATTTACATGCCCATAACTCCTAAATGTATAACTCCAGCTCAGCCTTCTTTCTCTTTCCGGAGCTCCAAACTCTCCTACCAACTGCCTACTTCAATGCCTTCATTCAGATATCTAATAAACACCTGAATCTTAATATGACTTGAACAGGGCTCCTGATCTTTCCCCCTTACATGGCCTTCTTCATCTCCAAAAGATATTAACTTCTTTCTTCTACGTGTCCAAGATGAAAAACCTTGGAGCCACCCTTGACTCTTCTCTTGTTTTCACATGCTGCATAAAGTCCAAGAAGGCTCTACTTCAAAACATACACAATATAGCTGCTTCTCAACACTTCCACTGTTAGGACCTAACATGAGCCACCAGCATCTTCTACCAGGATGACTGTAATAGACTTCTAACTGGAGTCCTTGCTTATATTCTCACCTTCCTACAATCTATTCTCAATATAGCAGCCTAATAGATTATAAGTTCTATCATATTGCTCTGCACAAAACCCGTCAACAACTTCCCATCTCACTCAGACATGAAGAACACCTCCCATCACACCAACACTTCTGACATCATCTTTCCCCTGCTCACCTCCCTCCATGGACACTCTCCTGCCTAAGAGACTGTACATTGGCTGTGCCCTCTCCCTAGATGTCCTTCTCTTAGAAATTTATTTGGCAAACTTCCTCACTTGAAGTCTGTTCAATGAGTCTCCTCAATGAGTCTTGCTCTTATCTCCCTATATTTAAAATTGTAACTAATCCCTACACTTAATACTCCTGATCTCTTTACTTGTCTCTCCATTTTTCTTCTTAGATAGTAATTGTCAACTACTGCCAGGTGATACAACTTAATTACTTTATTTACTCTTTCTCTTTAAACATTCTTTTTTTAATTTTTTAAAGTTTTTTTTTTTATTTATTTGTTTTAAAGAGATAGGCTGGAGAGGAGCGCATAGAGGTAGGAACAAAGGGAGAGGGACAAGCACACTCCATGCTGAGTGCAGAGCTGGATGGGGGGCGCAACATAGGGCTGAGTCCCACAACCCTCAGATTATGACCTGAGCCAAAATAATAAAATCTTTTATATATATGAGATTCACTGATTTTAGGGTCACTGACTGTGTTTGTAGAGTGTATGACTAGGTGATTAAGCACTCTGTCTCCATAGGTGCCTGGCTGGCTCAGTCAAAGAAACAAAGGACTCTTGATTATGAGTTTGAGCCCCATGTCTGGTGTAGCGATTACCTAAATAAATAAAACTTTAAAAAAGAAAAAAAAAAGAACTCAGTCCCCAGAATCAGTCATGCTTAGGTATGAATTCCCAAATCACCAACGACTAGTCATGTAAACTTGGGCAATTGATGTAACCTCTCAGCATCTCCACTACCCACCTCTGAAAAATGGAGATAATATTAGTACTATTGAGAGGATTAATTGAGATAATGCACTTGTCTCAGCACTTGGCACATATTTTGTGTTCAATAAGTATTATTTATTATGAAATTATTGTTTTAAACAATTGTGCACAATAAAACTGTAGCATTTACAATGAATCATATCATCAGAAGAGGTGGAACTTTATACAGCTACAGAATCCGGGTTATGCCTTTAGGGAAAACATACACCAAATATTGGTTTCTTAGATTTTAAATGGGAAGATTAAAAAAAAAAAGCACGTGTTCATTTTAACATTTTTTTTCTCAAGGTCAAAATGAATTTTGCTTTGGGCTTTACAAATCCCTCCTTTAATTGTCTAAACATCTTCAATTGAGAGAACTGTGTAAATAAGTTTATTTCCTCCAATGACAAAAAAAAATGAGGCCACCAAAATCATTTGCTAGTGCATAATATAAAGACCTAAATGGGGAAAATAAATCTTCAAAGACTATATGCAACCCCTTCATGATGGCCTTAAGATATATATTAATTTCCTAAACTAATAGAAAGAAAATTAGATCTCATCTATTCTACCTTTGATTTTTTTTCCTACCTTCTGAAGTTGCAATTTCAAATGGGCTACAAGAATCAATAAACAGTGTACATATAACATAAACAAGTATTACAAATTTAATATTTCTTGATTTAATGAGTACATAATTTTTAAGAACTAATCTTATGCTAACACCTTCCATTTATTCTATTACAATCAAGTGATGCTAGTGAGAACAACTTTCAGCTGAGGGGATATTAACATACTGCAGGCAAAGTAAAGCCACAAGTTCTTTGACACTCTTCCCATTAAGAAGTGGTGCCTATATTCTCTCCCTTTGAAAATGGGTGAACTCTTAAATAGACAGTTTTCCAAATAAGACACACAGATGGCCAACACATACATAAAAAGATGTTCAACATCACTAATTATCAGGAAAATGTGAATCAAAACCAAATGAGATATTACTTTACACCAGTCAGATGGCTAGAATCTAAAAGACAAGAAGAAATAACAAGTGTTTGAAAGGATGTGGAGAAAAGACAACCTCTAAACACTACTGGTGGGAATGTAAACTAGTGCAATCACCGTGGAAATCAGTATGGAAGTACCTTAGAAAGTTAAAAACAGAGCTATCATATGATCTAGTAATTCCTACTGGATATTTACCCTAAGGAAATGAAAACACTAATTTGAAAAGTTATATGCACCCCTATATTTATTGTAGCATTATTTACAATCGCCAAGACATGGAAACAACCTTAGTGTCCATCAATAGATGAGTAGATAAAGAAGATATGTTATGGGGGTACCTGGGTGGCTTAGTCAGTTGAGCATCTGCCTTCAGCTCAGATCATGATCTCAGGGGGTCCTGGGATAGAGCCCTGCATCAGGCTTCCTGCTCAGCGGGGAGTCTGCTTCTGCCTCTTCCTCTGCCCCACCCACCCACTCATTCTCTCTCTCTCTCTCTCTCTCTCTCAAATAAATAAATAAATAAAACCTTTAAAGAAAAGAAGAAGACATGGTATATATACACAATGGAATTTTTTTAAGATTTTATTTATTTATTTATGAGAGACACACAAAAAGAGACAGAGACACTCGCAGAGAGAGAAGCAGGCTCCATGCAGGGAGCCCAATGTGGGACTCAATGCCAAGACTCCAGGATCACGCCCTGGGCCAAAGGCAGGCACTCACCCACTGAGCCACCCAGGTGTCCCTATACAATGGAATATTAATCAGCCATTTTTAAAAAGATATCTTTGGGCAGCCCCAGTGGCTCAGCAGTTTAGTGCTGCCTTCAGCCCAGGGTGTGATCCTGGATACCTAGGATAGAGTCCCACATCGGGCTCCCATGGGGCCTGCTTCTCCCTCTGCCTGTTTCTCTGCCTCTCTCTCTCTGTATGTGTCTCTCATGAATAAACAAAATCTTAAAAAAAAAAAAAAGATATCTTTCCATTTGCAACAACACAAATGGGCCTAGAGGCCCATTTCACCAAGTGAAATAAGTCAGACAGAGAAAGACAAATACCATATAATTCCACTTACAAAATTGGAATGTGGAATCTGAAAAACAAACAAAGAGAAAATAAAAATAGGCTCATAAATACAGAGAACAAACTGGTGGTTACTAGAGAAAATGGGAGTGGGGAGATGGAGGAAATTGATGGAGGCAATTAACAGGCACTAACTTCCAGTTATAAAATAAATAAGTCACAAAGATGAAAAGTACAGCATAAGACATATAGTCAACAATATTCCAATAATTTTCTATGGTCATAGAGGGTTATTATACTTATCATGGTGAGCATTTCATAATATATATAATGTCAAGTCAATATGTTGTATACCTGAAACTAATATGATATTGTACACCAACTATACTTCAATTTAAAAATAAAAAATTGGGGAAGCCTGGGTTGCTCAGTGGTTGGGCATCTGCCTTTGACTCAGGGCATGATCCTGGGGTTCTGGGATGGAGTCCCGCATAGGGCTCCCCATGGGGAACATGCTTCTACCTCAGCCTGTGTCTCTGCCTCTTACTGTGTCTCTTTCATGAATAAAGAAATAAAAAATATTTAAAGAAAATACTGTTAAAAATAAATAAATGAATAAATAAACAAACAAATATATTCCCATACTACCTCCTCTTCATACGCCATAGTGAATAGTCAACTCTAGGGTTTGGGTTGGATTGCTGGTAAATAATAGTTTCACTATCCTTTAAGGATTAATACACTCTTTTGTCTAACTAGTTTTGAAGAATTCTTTTGTGAAACTTGAGAGTAGACAGTATGATGTGCAGAAACAATACCAGACAGTTTAACATCCATTTAACCTGCAGTGTGGGAAAATTGGAGTGTAATCATACTACTTTGGCTACACTGGTATCAGTTAGCCATTGTGTACTTTTGGTGTGTATCTGAAAGGACACTTGCTGCCCTAAATCTAATTGCATTTATTTATCAATAAATGGAAATTATATTACATTTGACTATTTTCCAAATGGAATAAGAGAGTAGTCTATAAAATGTAGCCACCCATGTTCCTAGTCATGTGCCTTGAATGTATGTACGTCACCTAATCTGGCCCAGGCTACCTGTTCTTCCACTTAAACCTTTTTGATTCATGCTACGTCATTCATTTATTTCACGTATAGTTTAGGCCCACTAGAACTCTTTTCTTGGTGATGACATATAGCACAAATGTTTCTTGGTCTTCTTTATCAAAACTAATGCCTTTTAATTACATCAGTAATTCCTATTAGAAACACATTTGTTACAGGAAAATATTAGGCATCCCTGAACGAAAATTTCCAAATGTCTTTAGTCCAAAGGAAAAGACTTAAAGCTCATTCCCCTTTCTTATATACACCTGAATAAAAACGATGTGCATGTTTTAGAGATAAATTACTTAACCCTCCATTGGTCTATTTACGTATTAGAATGTTTTTAAACCATATATCTTTTTTTATTATTTAAGGAATCTCTACAGCCCATGTGGGGGCTCAAACTCATGACCCTGAGATCACGAGTCATATGCTTTCCCAACTGTGCCAGCCAGGTGCCCCAGCACATATCTTGTATCTTGTTTTAAATGATGTACAAACTTCAGGCATTAAAAATACGTAAGAGAAAAAAAAAAAAAATAAAAAAAAAAATAAAAATACGTAAGAGTATTTAAAAAAATAAAACAAAAATCCACAAAAAAAGAGAAAAGAAAATAGGTGCACTCTGTGACAGTTTTCACATGGAGAACATGGCAGAAGGGACACTGTTTCAATGTCTGGGCCTAGCAGGTAAGAGACCGGTAGCCTCCAGCTCCTGTCTTTTGGATCACTGTCTCTGGCAGAATTTGTTGGTTTGCAAACTTCCATGAAATATGAAACTCTCCCCTGTGCATGGAAGGCAAAGAGACTGAAGGAAGAAGCAGGCCATTCCTGGTCAGGAGGTGGCAGGTTTAATAAGCAAGGACACTTAATAAGGTTTGTCTTATGTGGCCACCCACCAGAATCCTAAGCATTTACATAGAGGCCTTAGCTGGGCTCAGTCACAGATTCAGTCCAGATGGATCCTAACAACATTCCTCCCTTTCAAGTCTGCATCCTTGAAAGTGACTCCCACTATGGGAATGGTGGGTAGAACATACATTCCAAGGATGGGGACAGAGGCAGGAACTTCCAATTGCCCAGGTCCAGTTTCTTGGTCAACCAGAGATCACAAAATCTTGATGACATCCTCCAACAAAAGTGAGGCTCCATTAAGGCTCCAGCTACCCTGAGACCACCATACAGTGAATAAACCCAAGACAGCCACATGGCTAGTTTACAATGAGATACACACACACACACACACACACACACACACACACACACACACAACCAGCCTGCAGCTATTCCAGGCAGCAAATATGTGAATAACAAGTATTTAAATGACTCCAGCCTGAGCCACCATCTGACTTCAATCCTATGAGGGACCCTAAGCAAGAATCACCCATCTGTATCCCTCAATCTCCAGATCAGTAAGACTTTATTATTACACTGTAGATAACCTGAATAACATTGTCTTTCATTTATTGATAGAAGAGTTAACTGAAAGAAAGATAAAATTTCTTTCTACTCTTGTTTTATGTATTATATAATGGTGGATCTAGAATGAGGGGTCTAATTCCACAAGCTTTATTGCAGATTCTCAAGCCAATGTCTTCCAATTAGAAATTGGTTCTCTGGGCAGCCCGGTGGCTCAGCGATTTAGCACCATCTTCCGACGGGGGCGTGATCCTGGTGACCTGGAATCGAGTCCCATGTCAGACTCCCTGCATGGAGCCTGTTTCTCCCTCTGCCTGTGTCTCTGCCTCTCTCTGTGTCTCTCATGAATAAATAAATAAAATCTTTTTTAAAAAAGAAAATTGGTTCTTTTACTTTTAAAAGTATAACCACAGAACTACTTTTTTATACCGCCCTCCAGTTTTCTTTATGCAGAAGAAATGTTGTATCTTCCTAGATCAGTTATATCTACCTAGTAGTACTTAAAAGTATTGTAAAAATACACTTTAATATTCTTACTAATGAGCAACAGATTAACCACTTTCTAAGTTATGGGCTTTCATCTTTATAATTTTATATGCAAGATTCTAGAGGAGGAAAATGAACACTGTCTAGAAGGCTGAGCTGACAATGTATTGGGATGAGGATTGGACATCAATGAAATGTAAAAAAACAACAACAACACATGAAGTTTTCCAGGTCAAGCACAGTTTCCTAGCTCAGTCCAGCCATGACCTAATGAAGAAGATACGCATTTTTAATAGCTTTAATTAAACTTGTTCACAATTGAAGTATGGAAGGACAATATCTTCTACAATCTATTCTTACTTTCTGAGTGGAGTGTTTCAAATGAGTTGTCCATTTTTCTCATTCATTATGTAAATTAGGAATTTAATCTTTTCTCAAGGAGTAGCTCATTGATTGGTTGATTCATTCACTCATTCAACAAATTGGCTGCTATACTATTTGTTAGATACTATGTCAGGTCTTAATAATACCAAGGTAAGTGAGACAGACTTGGTCACTACCATGGAGTTCATATTCTAGCAAAGAACATATTCAACCAATAGAAGTGTGGTAAGAGCTAAAAGGAGAAAACAAAAGGAACTATACAAGCACATAGAAGAGGAATTTAACACAGTATGGAAGGTCTGAGAAAACTGCCTGTACACCATACAACTTGATCCCAATAAACAGCCCCATAGGGATGCCTGGGTGGCTCAGTGGTTAAGCGTCTGCCTTCTGCTCAGGGCGTGATCCTAGAGTCTGGGGATGGAGTCCCACATCAGGCTCCTCGCAGGGAGCCTGCTTCTTCCTCTACCTGTATCTCTACGTCTGTGTGTGTGTGTGTGTGTGTGTGTCATGAATAAATAAAATCTTTATAAATAAATAAACAAACAAGCAAACAGCAGCATAATGCCCAGCCTTTGCACAATTTAAGGTATAAAGCAATGAAATGACAGAGGAGGCCAAAATAATCATCTTTTTTATTGCTAGAGCCTTAATTAAAGGACATTACTTATCATGAAAGCCAAAGAGACTAGAATTAAATATATTTATGCACCTACCCAGACCAAGTAGTGCTGGACCAGGTTAAGTAAGAAAGGCAGAGCTGGGCTATGCATACCCAGTTACTATTTCCAATTTTACCAACCAAGCAGAGCAAATCATTCATGAACAACATCAAAAAGCAGAGAAGGATCAGAAGTGTTGCCTCAATAGAATTTCTTCCACTTGGAAGAAATCATAATGAATGGTAAGACACAGGAGCTTATTTACACAAGAAAAAGCCATTACCTCCTTCTCTAACTAGTTTCTTCTTATCCTGCTGTTCTCTTTAACAACAAAAGAAAAATTGTTTTGAAAGTCATCTCCAACTTCCTGATGGTTTCTATTAGCAGCAAAAACCCATTGCATAAACAGTTCAAAATGTAATAAATGCCTTTGAAGTATAAAATGATCCTTTTGCTGATTCATCAATAAGAGTGAAAATGCAGTCTGACCAGATTGGACACTTAAAATGCTTTCTATTATTACCGTATGTTTTCCCAAGTGCAAAGCTGAGTGTCTAAGTAATTCCACTTAAAATACAGTAGATCAGTGTAATAAATGCCAATTGAAAAGCTGCCAGCAAAAGCTTCATGCTAATTTTTCTCTGTTCTACCTTCTGAAGAAGAGAATATTTTATTTTTTAAAAACTCAAGAAAAAAGGGATTAATAAAAATCAAGGATAAGTATTTCCAGATAGCTCACATTTCAGCCCCTGCTCTTTTACCAAACTCAATATTTTATTTTGTCCATCCTTCAGATAAGTAAATTTTTGTTACCAAAATATAAAGAAATTGGGCTGAACACTGGTAACTGGCAAAGTGGAAAAGTGAAATCATGCATCTAAAAGTATAAGTCGATGTAAAAAGATTTGTTGCCATCTTGTGAAAGTGATAAGATCCCTTTAATAAACTAATGAGAAAATTTGTATTTCAAAGAAAATCATAAAATAGAAAATGGGGATGATTTTAATATTGTTTCTTTCCAGAAGTTTCCTGAAGACTTGTAGTAATTATTAAAAAATAAAACAAAAAATAAATAAATAAAATAAAATAAAATAATAATAAAACAAAAAACTAGGTTATGGTCGGTGGTGGGCTAAGTGCAGAGAGGGCCCCAAATCTCATTATGCTCCAAGTAATACTGCCTCTTCCCAGTCTCTGCCCGCCATCAGCATGAGTAAAAAGGAGGAGGTGGGGCTTGGGTTCTTGGCAGGTCTCTACCCTACCCCGGATACCATCACCAAACACTCACAGCCTCATCACCACTATTTGTCTTGGAGACCATCAATACTAGCTCCATTTTCCTCCGAATCACAAAGACCCAAATCCCAGACCGTCCTTCACAGTCCTTAATCTGACTTAGCCCCAAATTCTTCCATTACACTCTTTGGAGCTCATGATATAACATCAGTAAAACCTTATTCTCCAAATACTTGCTGCTGGATGATAGAGCACAGTGATTATGTACACCAAGATTCTGAGGTGGCCTACCTGAGCTCAAGTCCAAGCTCTGTCACTTACTACTACTGATCATAAGTAAGATACTTAACCTGTCTATGTTCTAATTTCCCTATCTATAAAATAGGGCTAAAAATAGTATCCTCCTCAGAAACCTTGTTTTGAGGATTAAATAATTAATATATAAACATCATAGAAGAGTTCCTGGCACATAGTAAGTACTTTGTAGATCTTTTTCTTCTTTCTTTCTTTCTTTCTTTCTTTCTTTCTTTCTTTCTTTCTTTCTTCTTTCTCTTTCTTTCTCTTTCACCTTTATGCTCCCAATAAGCCCTTATTCTCCCCTGAGACCCTTCTTTCCCCAAATCTCTACTAAGTGGTATCTGTTTTCTCCCCCATATCCCTCATACTAATGTGACTGAAGGTTAAATAGAAGTCTTTTGTGCCTCTCATCTCCCCTTTCAGGCCGTTATCCTCCTCCCAATGACCCTCTCCAAGTCTAAAGTTCATGCATCAAACTACATCACCCATGATTACTCCTTGTAGAATCATTTATAGAGTGGCAGACCACCTCTCTTATTCACTGAGAATTTCAATTCCTGCACCCTTACTACTCTAGCTCTACTGTTGCCATGCTTTCTGGTGATATAAGCGTCTACGGAGATGATCCCTTCAAATCCCTGTTTTTTGTTTTTTGTTTTTTTTTTACTTTCCTCATCATTTCACCTCCGGTGATTTCTCTCCTTAACTTCAACTCAACAACTCTCTCCCCTGGTTACATCCTGGTTATAGACCTTACCATTGCCAATAAAAACATCCTCCTCCTACAGCTTCATTCTCTGACCATTGTCTCGTATCTTTTAGCTCACTCCCTTAGCTACTCCTGACTCCAACAGTTATTTGCCTTCCAAGTTATCTTAGTGTTTAGATTCTACAACCTATTCACTCATGTCCAGATTTCCTTGCACATTATTAAACGCCCAGTGCATGGTCTGTTATTATAGTCTCTTCTTTCCGTGTGCCCTCAACTCCCTTGTGCCATTACCCTTCATTACACTCATCCGGCAAAACCCAACCCTGGTTAAATCCAGCTCTTGACATCTCTGTGCTTTCTTCCACAGAGCAGGCTGTGGGGGTCTAATAGGGTCTGTAGAAGACCTTCTGTGAAATCTTCACATCAGTAGATTTCCAACTCATGGTGACTTATCTTACTGTACAGTCATAATTACTAACTTGGGAAAGCTCATTTGGGCCCAATAAGCATATTCTTTTTATCTACTCCTTTAACTCTCCTACATTATTCCAGAGCTGTTGAATACATCTTCTCTCTCCTCAAACCTTCAATATGTCCTCCCTAATCCTTATTTTCAGTTGGGAATGATCCCTTCTATTTCACAAGAAAATAGAAGAGGTCGGAAGCTAACATTTTCACCACCATCATGCTAGACATTTTCCATTTTCCCCTTCACATTCACTCTCCACTCTCATCCAGCCTGCTCTGTGCCTGAGAGGTTTGGCCTCTATGGATTGCATCAGCTATGTTACCCTCTAGATACCAGTTGGTTCAGCCAATGAAAGGACTAGAGAATTGAAAGTAGGAGGAGAGTAAAATCCAGGTCTTTATTCCCTTGACTTTCTCCCTTCTGGTCTATGGGTTGACAGTTACTGCATTTCTTTTATTAGAGTCCCCAGCTCCTATCATGAGGCTCTGGATTTGGTTAATAGGTATAGCTAGAGCTCCACTAGTTTCCAATAACATTCCTTCCACTTGACTCTTCAGGCCTAGGGTGGTTGATACTATGGCTCACATGAGATACTTCAAAAACTCTTATTAGTTGTCCCAAACTTGCCCATTTCTTTGTAAATAATTACTTTACTAATCTCTCATCAATTACCCCATTCAAATATGCTATCAATTCCCTGTCAGGGTCCTTCTGACTTATTCTCATCTATTTCATCTGTGCCTTACTCTCTGCCAGCTCTCCTGTTACAAGGATGAACAGTCTGGTTCTTTTCTAGGCCAATCCCTACACTTGTCCCCAGACTCTCTCACTGATTAAAGGATAACTATCTAGCAATTAATCATTTTTGCTCCTGCTTCATCTTATTTTTTCTTTTTACTGGATCATACCAATAAGAATGCAAACATCCCCGAAGAGCTCAGTTATAAATCCTCCCTCTTCCTCATATCTCTTTCCAGCAACTGCCCCATTTCTCTGTTCCACTTTAAAGCAAAACCCTCCAAAGTGTGGTCTATTTTATCTTCCAGGCCTCCTTAACATTCCCTATAGATCTCATTCCAAACAAGCATCCTTCTCTAACACTTAACAAAAACAGTCATCCTCCAGTCACCAATGGCCTCCCCACTGGTAAGTCCAGTGGCTACCAACCAGTCAACACCTACAAGGACACAGCAGCAGCATTTGATGCATGTGATCACTCTCTCCTTGAAATACTTCCTTTCCTTTCTTTCCTTGGCTCTAGGAAAACACTCTTTCTTGGTTATTTGCTACCTCACTATGTGCTCCTTTCAAGTAGATTTTGCTGGTTGACCCCCCCAACTAATGATGGAATGCCCTAAGACTCAGGCTTCTACATTTGTGGATTTAAGCAACTTCATCTCACCTCATGTCTTTAAATTCAATTTTTCCCTACCCTAACCTCTCCTGCAAGCTATAGGGTGTCTAATATACCTGTATAGTCAATAAACTTTGAGGCATACGAGGCTCCTCAAATTTAGCATGTCCAAAATCAAACCACTGAACATCCTCACCCACCTGTCTCTGAACCTATTCCCCTAACCTGCTCCATCTCAGAAAGTAGCAACTTCATTCTTCCAGCTCCTCAGTCATCTGAGCCATCTTTGACTTCTCTTTCTTTGCACATCCTGTACCTTATGCATCAGCAAATCTTGTTGGTGGCACCTGCAGAATATAATCAAAACCTCACCTTTTCTTACCATCTCCACATTACTCCCCTCATCTAAACCAACATCTCTCTTGACTTATTACTCTTTTACAGACATCTAAACTGTCCTGTTCAGTTGAGACTTCCCCTGGCATCCAATATAATAGAGGAATTTCCTTATTCCCTTCACTCAGCTATGTTTTCTCACATAGCATTTATCACCATCTAACATAATCTATATTCACATATTTATTTTCTATCATTCCTTAAACTCTATGAGAGTAAGGATCTCTGTTTCCATTTGTTGCTATATTCCTAGTGCCTGCCAGAGCATGTAACCCACAGTAGTCATTCAACATGTATATTTCAAATATGAAATGAATGGCTGAATAAGAATAAGCCACAATGATATCATGATCTAAATTCATATCACTAGAAGAATGGGAGACCTGGAAGACCTGTATGACTAGGATATCATAGCTTGCACAGCCACTGTTTAATACTCATATACTGCGTGGCCAACCTTAAACCCTTTTAAGGTATCAACTGGTGGATTGCTGTATCTTGCTTTTTCTTAAACCTGTACTACATTATAGCATAACAAGCTTGGAAAACCAGTTCTTGAAGCATACACTGTTCCTTGAGGAAAGGAAAAAGACAACCTGTTCCAGCTGAGGTGAAGAGAAAATGAGGGAGAAAATGAAGGCAGAAGGTGCAGGCTGTGATAAACTGTTCGGAAAACAGGGCCATGTTGGAAGCAATGGAAGATAAACTTGTATACAGGGGAACTGACTGTGAAATGATATGCATCAAGCACTTATTAAATGCTTACTCCATGCAAGATACTGTGTTGGGTGCCAACACTGAGGTACATTTAAACATGAGTAAGGCAGGTTCTTGTCTCTAGGTGTTCATAATCAAATATAGCAAATAAAACATATGCTTAAATAACTCTAATATAAGGTACAGCATGAGGTGTCAGAAAGGAAAAGAAGGTGAGAAGAAAAAAGCTACTGGGTGGTATAATGACTGCTAATGGAAATGAAGCAGCAGGTGGAACCAAATATGATTCTAAAACTTTAAGCCTAAAGTTCCAGAAGTATTGAAAGTACATGAACAGAAATGAGAATGAGTTTGGCAAATTTATAGAGGATTAGTTTGAAACAACAGTGGACCATTGGTTGAACAATGGTCCAGGGGCTCCCAACTAGGTGGTCTTGGGATCGAAGTATCTGAGGAATTTTCAAAAAATACTATACTCTAAGTCCCAGCCCACAACTACTTTATCAGAATCTCTAGGAGTGGGTGTATATTGGCTTATGTGTATTTTGTACATATAGATGTGGGCATTAATGTGATACACGCATGAGTGTATGTGTGTGCAATTTTTTAGGTAAATAATTTAATGACGATAGAACTCTGTAATTCCTTTAAACACAATATTTCACGTTACTATTTTTGCCTGGAGTACACATCTGAAATGGTACAAATTGTGCCCAAATACTGAATCATAAATTAAGCAAATAGAATGAAAAAAAAAATCCCCCTGATCTTAGGTAGCTCTGATACAGTCAATCCATGGACGATCATTTGGAATCACGGTTATTGAGAGCTGAAAATAAAGAACTAAAAAGAGGATGAGGAGTCATTATTGGGGAAGTTATAATTCTTTAAACCGACGACCTAATTCATATGCTAGGGATTGGCACCTCTAAGAATGGAGGAAAATCTGGATGATTTACAGCTTTACAAGAGGAGAGTTAGATTGGCATGCAAGGGACAAAAGGAAGGCACAAATAGGCATTCTGTAAACAGACTGAAAATAGTTCTTAGGAGAAAGAATAATGAATTGCCCCAACGCAATAAGCAAGTATTTCTTGTGCATAATAAAATATGGAGTCACGTCTCAGGTATAAACATCCTCACGTTCATGTTTTCCCTTTTTTTTTTTTTTTTTTTTTGTATTTTGAAGCCTAGGGATGTAGAATAACAGAGTAATTACTTCCTTCTCCAAATATTTTTGAAAAAGAGAATTGCTGTCTTAAAATAATTAATACTGAACTGAATGTTGCAGAACAGATGCAGTGCCCAAAAAGACAGGTCTTGCTAATTAACTCAGTACTCATTAAAGATGAACAGCTCATGAAGCTAAAACATAATTGTGCTCTGGCTTAAAATCTATAATTAATATGAAAGAGACTGTATTATTAAAATAAAATAATTTGTTAATGCAATGGTCAGTCTGTGGCCTTCTTGGAAATGCATAGTGTTAACTTTAACCATGTAACCTAATTTTTTGTTCAACTATGTAACCAATACTTACATGGCACTTACTGTATGCCAGGTACCCTTCTAAACACATGACAAATTTTAATCCATTTAACAATCTTATCAAACATTGTGATATATACTGTCTATTTCATATAGGAAACAGAGGCATAGTGAGGCTATGGAGCTTGCCCAATGAACCACAACTAGAAAAGATTCAAATGCAAGCCATCTATCCCCAGACTCTATGTTAAGGCAAAGTAGTTGCCATAACACTGGGAATAGTTTTATGAACTTTAACTCCATTTAATTTTTATCTGAAAACAGAGAACAGAAGTTAGTTTATGGTATTTTACCATTATGGCTAATGAACATATTAAAAGCTGACTGAAGTAACCAGAGTTACCCATGTATCTGATGTTGGAGTGCCTCTTATCCTATGAAAGTTACCCCCAGAAGCAGATGCTGAGACAAAGATGTGAGAGCAAGCAGTTTGGGAGTGGTCTTGGGAAGCACCAGAAGGAATGCGGGTACGTGAGACAGCAAAGAGAGAAAAGCTAGTACAGTACATTCCTGAACATATGATTCCTGTGGGAAATTGTGGCTGAGTCTCACTAGGGAAATCTGGGTAGCCATATGCAGATGCCTCCCCAGGGCATGAGGGAGCTGGGGTATTTACCTACCGGCTCTTGGCATTGGTGGAAAGCTAATTCTGGGGACTATTAGTATCTGACACTTCTCTGGCAGCCAGAGACAACCCTCAGGCAAAGAGTGGCATGTCTTATAGTTGGGAATCCTGGGGTCAGTTGTCACAGCAATGCTGAGAACTCAGAGGATGTGGAAAGGGCATCAGCAGTATCCTTACACATCTTGATGTGCCTGGCTCTCACTTCAAAGGATAAATGGTTTCCCACAAAGATAGCTGTAATTATGTAAAACTGTAGTTCTATAAAGTTAATACTACTTTCCCATTTGTTTAAATCATACAGCCTCAGAATCAAAGCTCCTTTGAAAATATATTGCATAGTTAAGTACAAAGTACTCTGGACATCATATTGCATTAGTAAAATTTTACCAAAGTTATAGTAAAGATAACAGTAAAGTAAACTTCCATAAAATTATTCAGTGCATGAACAGTTTTACATAGAGGAAAAAATAAGAGTAACATTTTAAAACCAGCTCTTTTGAGCTATGTGATTTAGGACAAGTGGCTTAACCTCTCTCCACCTATTCTATTGTGTGGAAAATAGAAATGATGGTATTTGCCTCATGGATTGTCAGTAGATGTGTATTCTTTACCTTTGAAGTATTTCTTTCTTTGAAAAATTAGCCCTCCTTCATTTTGTGTGTCCATGGGGGAGCTATGACCATAGTAGCTGGTCACTCCCCAACAGAGGTGAGCAGGTGACTCAGGCAGGGCCAACTTGAGCTTTTCCTGAGGTTAAAATAATGATTCTGGTAGAGGAAATTTCTTATCTACTGCTTTGCTAAAATGACAGGATGAAGTTATGGAGAGGCCAGTAGCCATCTCAGCAGATACAAAGAGACAGCCTACCTGCAAAGACACCAAGATGACACAAGCAATGCTTCAAGAGAGAACCAGATCCCTGGCACCATTGTTTGAGCTCCTGAATATTCATGGGTGAAGTGCACTTTATCTCAGAAAATTCCTGTTAAATTCCCTTTTATTTAAGCTAGTATGGGTTCACTCTCATACTAAAGAAGTCTCACTCCAGGCATATTAAAATCTTGCAACACTGTTTAATACATAACACGTGCTTGACAAATACCAGTTCATCCCTAACACTACCACTTCTAGAAGCTTCCTAATTCCTGCCTCTGACTTGAAATTTTGATTCACATATTACTCTTATGATAACAATTCCTCACTTACATTGGTATCACACTAATCCACAATGATATCCTCTAAAGAAGGTTGTATATGCCCCAATTATTAAATAATTAATAATTATAATTGGTAGATTAAATTCTATGTTTAATGTTGCTATGTTAATATGTTTCTCAATGTTATGTGCTCCTTATTACAGTTTAAAATTAAAATTCTGAAGAATTAATCTGTCCATTTTTAACCACTTTTGTTAGGAATTAATTTAAAATAAAAGTGTGCATGTGAGTCGTGGGGCAGGTGAAGGATAAAGAACTAAATATTCATCTTCTGAAATAAGGCTATGGGTGTTGTTCAAATGAAGAAAATAAAATAAAAGCCATAAAAGCAAAATATCTATTGCTACTGAGGTAAATAACACACATATATACACATATACACATACTTAACATGTAAAATCTTACACATCTCAGTTAAAAGAGATGAAAGTGGTTGTTTCTGGAAAATCAGAAATGGGGAAATAAGCATAAGAAAAACTGCCTTAACAAACATTATATAACAGACTCTTTATGTACATTTATAACTTTGATAAAAATAAAACATAATAAAGTATAATAAAATAAAAGGTAATGGGTTACCAGTAGACTCACTTCAAGCTATTACAATACTTTACCTTCACTCACACTGCCTAAAAAATACACCACTTCTCACTCTGTTGTTTTTTTTTTCACCAATGATGTCACTTCAATACATATCTGTAACTGAAGTACAATGTAATAGCTTCAGAAGCACAAGCTAGTTTGTGCCCACAGAACTGCACTGGGCTTCCAGGACTAACTATCCATTAGACTTAACGAACACTATATTACTTGTCTATAAAGGAAGAAGAAAATCACAAATGATATCAAAAGCCTAAAACCATAAACGTGCTTAACCATATTTTCTTACGTAGTTTTTCATTTAACATATGTTACAACTAAACATTACATTTTATTCTTGATATTTGATATTTGAATATTGAGTTGCTAAATGGTGTTATAATTTTTAAAGAGTTACAACAATGGTTTTACATGCAAATATCAGAATCAGCAGGTAGCTATGTAATATTTGACAAACCACTTGAATATTCTGGACTTAATTAGCTGGTACATAAAAAATAGATATATGGATGGACTAAATAAATTCTTAATTTCCCTTCCAGCAAGACCATTATAAAATTATTTAAAAATTAGTTGCCCTATTTCAAAGAAAGAAATTCTGCTTTCTTGTAATAAAAATATAAATTTTAATATTCTAATAATGAAAGTAATATTGCCCAGATGTCATATCTCTGCAAAATAGAAATTGGCTCCCAGAGGAATTCAAAGCTTCTCACTACCACTCTACCACAACTTCCCACCCCATCTCTATCTCAAAGGTCATAGTCAAGGTAAGAAAGGACATCAAAAAAAAAAAAAAGAAGAAGAAAGAAAGAAAGAAAGAAAGAAAGAAAGAAAGAAAGAAAGAAAGAAAGAAATGACATCCAACCAAAGAGGAATACCAATCTTAATTGGTTAGATTCTGAAGCATCCATGTGAGATTTTTCGAAATGGTTAAAAATGGAATTGCAGGTTGCTACATGAGATCATAAATTCTTCTCTTTTCTTCTTCCTCTTAGCCTTGCACTCATACAGCTGAAGCAGTCAGTGAATTTAGGCTCCCAGCAAATTCAGCTGGCCACACCAGGGTCTGGAACAGAGAATCTCGGCACAAGGCACTGGAAGTAGATGTGCTCTTTCCTGCCAACTGCTTCTCTTATTCCACCTCCTCTACTATTGGCCCTATGGCTTTTTGTCCAAAAGGGGCAGTAAAAACTGGCATTGAGTGTTAAGAGCAAATGAAATACTGGGACTTCAGGATATAAAGCCAGTAAAGGGTAGATCCTAAATCCAAACTCACAATTCTTGACTCAAGAGTCATGTTCCTCCTATTATATCCCAAGAATAGCAAAGGTAATTCAGAGAAAATAGATGCAATCTTGTGGTCCTCTTACAATTAAATGAAGTCAATAAAATCACATGGATCATCCTACTCTATATGTCTAACACAGTATTCATAAGAAATTCAATAATAAATCTTGTGTCTCAGTTGGAAGCAGCAGCAATAATCTTTCAATAATTTATTGAGGAAAAAGTAGGTGGAAAGAAAATAAATTTGGTTTTAACACTTTTTAATAATGACTTAAAATGGAAAAATTATGAAAGAAGCATGAAAAATAGATGTGCTATTGTTCAGATGACTAATATTTTTGAGAGTGAAAAATCATTATACAAGAATAACGAAGTTTTTGTTTGGTTTATGATGGGATTTTTATTCTTGCCAAATACCTTCTAAATAGTTCGTAGAAATAAAATATGCTAAAGACATTTTATACACACCGTGTAATATTTTATACAGCACCAGTGAGTGCTACAGAAATAGGTTTTTATATGAATAATTCAGAAGGAAATTACATGTTACCCCAGTAACATTCATATACAATTACTTTCAACTTATTCAGGTGCTAAAACTCCTCAAAATGAATGCAGGATGACAGTATGGCAGGAGCAGCATGACCAATAACATAGGGATCAAGAAGAAAATAAGGAATCTGTGTTTTGTTCTAAGAAACACAGAATTAGTTCTGGGTGACATACAGCTTTGTTAAAATTATTCAAGCCTGCTTCAGCTACATCCAAGCAACTACCACTTAAATGTATGGTGACCATAACCCAATCCACCAACTAAATGGCAGACTTTGAGTATTCAGTATAGAAAAATCTGCCTGTCAAGTCAAAAACAAAGCCAGGGAAATTCACAGACGTTAGCTGCCATTAACAGTATTCATGCTGCATGAAGATTGGGCAATTACTAATTGAAATGTTGTATCATCATTCAAATTTTATCCAATCAAACTCAGGATATATAGCACCAAGACCAGAATTTTAATCTCTCTTTAACAATAAAAGGATAGGCCCACAGCTAATTTAATACATGCTAAATAACAAGCAACCAACAATTCATTCTAACAATGATAAAGCAGGAGGAGCTGAAAACGACCACTGAAAATTTATTAAATCTGTCCCACGCAGTAGCATTGGTTAGTACATTTTTTTCTTTTTTTATTTTATTTAAATTCAATTTGCTAACATATAATACATCATTAGTTTCAGATGAATACCTACCATTGACATCAGTGTGGATGGAACTGGAGGTTAGTACATTTTTTAAAGTCATGCTCTAAAGTAGTATTGTGGTGGTATGGTATCCCTTGATTTTACACCTGCACTTGCATGACATAATGAGTTCAGTCAAGAAGAGTCAAATCTGAGGGCCAAGAAATTGAATACCTATTCCAGGTGGGTCTTCAGCATCATAAATTGGCAGTGTGCTCTGAATTGAATGTCTAACTTCATACAACATTAATTCCATAATTAGTTTCTTTCTGACAGCATATTTATTAACTCATTGCCACTCCTACCTAACTCTCTTTTAATTTATAAATTAGAAGATACAACAGAATTATTTCCTGTATCTTTTTTTTAAGATTTTATTTATTTATTCATGAGAGAGACACAGGCAGATAGAGAACTAGGCTCCCTATGAGGAGCCTGATGCAGGACTTGATCCGGGATCCCAGGATCATGTCCTGAGCCAAAGGCAGACGTTCAACCACTGAGCCACCCAGGTATCCCTGATTTCCTGTATCTTAAGTTACTTTACACTTAGATTGCCAAGATTTTACCATACTGCTGGTGTAAGTGCGGTTCACAGTAATAATAATGAAATTAATTTCCTTGGGTCTTTCTCTCACTCACCTAATGCAGTATTGCACACTCCTGCAGAACTCCCTCTAAGAGTGTCATGTAGTTTCAAGAGGTATCTCACAAAGGCTTACCAAGAATTTTATGGTTTTTCTTCTCTGGACTCTCTTATTAATGGAAACTGTCATAAAGCCAACTTACAATAGTACTTTACTATTTTTATTCATATTCTGGGAGGTTTTTCTATTAACACCCCCCAGTACTGAAAAGCTGAATAGTCTGAACCAACTGGCAGAAAAAGGGGTCATGTTCTATGGTCAGTTCCAATTACTAAGGTGAAGTTGAGGTGTCACTACATAATGAAGCAAAGGGGAATATGTTTGGAACCCAGATGATTCCTTAGGATGCCCCTTAGTATTCTTTCAACCAATGTTCCATCTTAATAGAAAACTTTAGCACCCAAATAAAAATAGAAGTACCAAGGACTCAAATCCTTCAGGAACAAAAGTTTGATCACCCTCTAGGAAAGAACAGAGGCTAGCCAAGGTACTGGCGGAGGATTAGGAGAACACGAAATGAGTTATAGAAAATGAAAGCTATGATCATCAAATTATACCTCATGACCAGATACAGGAGATTTGGCAACAGTGTTTATGTTCATTCCCTGCTACCTTACATAAAGTATTGGTAATGGCTAATACTTTACATTTTAGGTGGAAGCGCACCTTATCTAACATTATCTTGTGATAATATGTATCTGATGGCATTTTGTGTGCCCCCATATAAGAAATATACTTTTTTTTACTCGAAGAATAGTGGTAGGTGCTTAGGAGCAAACGCTGGATATTTACTCTGTGCCCTCTCAAATCTACTCTTTACTCTTCTCCACCCATTATGTACTACAGGAGAGACATTAATGGGATCCCTTGCCCTCTGGCTTCCCATTAAGTTTGACCAACAGGAGACAGTGGCAGAGAATTAGAAGGGAAGACGAGTAAAGTCTAGGGTTTTTTTCTTCCAGCACTTATCTGGTGGGTTGTTGCAATTTAGCTGTCTTTATCAAAAGCCCAGCCCCTGTATGTAGCCCTTTCCTACATTATAGTTCTCACTCCAGATTCCAGTAATTACTTCCATTCCTTACCCCTTCAAGTACATGACTCTTAACATTTTAACTATTGTTAGTCCTAGGATGCTATGCCATCTTTCATTGGTTTATCTTTACCATATCCACATCTTTATAAATACTTCTTTTATGTGTTCTACCCTAATGGAGAATGTACTTTTTCTTGTCAGTCTGAAACTGGCACACAATGCAATAACCAAAAAAAAAAAAAAGAGAGAGAGAGAGAGAGAGAGAGCAAAACATTTGAACAAGCCTGTATGGAATAGTCTCCCTATCTATGTCATTTAAAAAAATAGTCTTAATAAATTTCAAAGGACTGAAATCCTATTATGGTGTCCTCTCATCATAATACGATTACCTTAAAGGTCTATAATGGAAAGAAATATAGGAAAACTCAAAATGTTTGGAAATTAAACAAAATACTTCTAGATGAATCATGAGCCAAAAATAATGTAAAATACCCTAAAAATAAAATAATGAATGAAAACAAAAATATAGTATACTAAATTTACAGAATGCAGCTAATGTAGTGTTTTGAGGGAAATTTATATCTTAAAGTGCTTATCAAAGAAAAAGAGGGCAGCGGTTTAGTGCTGCCTTTGGCCCAGGGCCTGATCCTGGAGACCTGGGATCGAGTTCCACTTCAGGCTCCCTGCATGGAGCCTCCTTCTGCCTCTCTCTCTCTCTCTCTCTCTCTCTCTGTCTCTCATGAATAAATAAATAAAATCTTTAAAAAAAGATATTAGCCCACTTTAATAAACTATAAACAGAAGAGCAAACCAAACTAATGCAAGTAAATAAAAGATACAGTAATGATTATAATGGAAACCAATGAGAAAGAAAACAAAATAATAGAGAACATCAATGAAACCAAAAGTTTGTTTTTTGAAAAGACTGACAAACCCTTATCTAAACTAGCCAAAGGAGAGAAGAAATACAACCTATCAAAATTAGGAATGATTTCTTATTCTACAGAAATTGATAGGATTATATGGTAATGTTATAAACAATGTTATACCAACAAACCATATAACTTTAATGAAATGGATATTTTCCTAAAAAACCACAATAACCAAAACTGATTCAAGAAGAAATATACAATCTTAATTGACTTAGAAGTAAAGAAACTGAATTAGTAATTTCAGAGAAATTACTACAAAATAAAACTCAGGGTCAGAAGGTTTCACTGGTGAATTCTATCAAATATGCAAGAAAGAAATAATACTAATATTTCATATACTCCTCCAGAAAATAGAGGAAACAATTTTCAGCTCATTCTATGAGGCCAACATGAGACAAGATATCTTAAGAGAATAATCCATAAGTTAATATTCCTCATGAACATAAATGCAAGTATCATTAGTATAATAATAGCAAGCTAAATTCAGCAACATATAAAAATGATTATAGGAGCAACTGGGTGGCTCATCAGTTGGGCATCTGACTCTTGATTTCAACTCAGGTCATGATCTCAGGGTCCTGGGATCAAGCCCTGCATCAGGTTCCAAGCTCAGCAAGGAGTCTGCTTAAGATTCTCTCTCCCTCTCCCTTGGCCCCTCCCCCTGCTCTCTCTCTCTCTCTCTCTAAAATAAATAAATAAAATCTTTGAAAAAAATTCATTATAGACCATGACCAAACAATATTTATTCCAGGAAGCGAGGTTAACCTCTAAAAATTGTTAAAGTGACACACTCTATTAGTAAAGGATAAAAACCCCATGATTATCTTATGATAAAAGTCAACACCCATTCCTGATTTTTAAAAATTTCAGTGCACTGGGACCAGGAGAGCACTTCTTGAACTTCATAAAGGGCATCTAAGAAAAGCCTACAAATAACATCATATTTACTGGTGAAAGGCTGAGTGGTTTTCCTCTAAGATTGGGAAAAGACAAAGAAAATAATACAGGATTTTTAAGCCAAGAGAGATAAATATAATTTTTTTGCACAAAAAGAACATCAACTAGAAAGTGAAAAGCCAAAAGAATGGGAGAAAATATTTGCAAATCATACACCTGAAAAATGTACCCAAAATATACAAAAAGAAAACTCGTAATTCAAGAATTATAAGACAAACAACCCAATCTTTAAATAGGCAGAAGACTTGAATAGATAAATCACAAAAAAGACATATGAATGCAAATGAGCAATGCATTAATGATTCATGCAAATTAGACATTAGAGAAATGAAAATTAAAACCACAATATGATACTACTACGCGCCTACTAGAATGACTGTAATCAAAAAGATAATCTAAAATATTGACAAAAATCTGGAGGAACTGAAGCCCTCATTCATTGCTGGTGGAAAGGTAAAATGATGCAGCCTTGTGGCATACAGTTTGGCAGTTTCTTATGAAGTTAAACACAAATTCACTATATAATCCAGCAATCCCACTTCTAAAAACCCACCCAAATTAAGTGAATACCACACACACATGAAGATTTGTAAATGAACATTGATAGTAGTATTAAAACTGAAAACCATCCAAATGTCCATTAACTAATGAATGGATAAATAAAATGTAACATATTCACATACTGGAATGCTATTCATCAGTAAAAATGTCCTGATCCACTCTACAACATAGATACACCATAAAAATAATAAAGTTTACATATATATAAATATATACAATAAATTATATATATACAGACACACTGTAAAGTATATATATATACAATAAAGTATATATATACAATAAAGTATATATGTCTTCAAAGAAGACATATACATATATACAACATATACACAAAAAAGCCAACATATACACAAAAAGATGCTCAACATTTCTAAATCATCAGGGAAATGCAATCAAAATCACAATGAGATAACACTTCATACCGGTTAGGATGGCTATTATCAAAGAGACAAGAAATAACAAGTATTGGTGAGGATATGCAAAATGGGAACCCTGATATACTGTGGAGGGAATGTCTATCAGTGCACCCACTATGAAAAACAATATGAAGGTTCTTAGAAAATTAAAAGTAGACAACCACATGATCCAAAAATCTTACTTTGATGTATATATCCAAAGAAAATAAAACCACTATCTCAAAGAGATATCTGTACTCCCATGTTTATTTCAGCATTATTCACAGTAGGCAAGATATGGAAACATTAAGTGTCCATCCACAAATAAATGAATAAAGAAAATATAGCAGATATAGTTAATAATGTATTACATACTTAAAATTTGCTAAGATAATATATCCCAAATGTTCTCACCACACACACACACACACACACACACACACACACGGTAACCATGTGAAGTGATGGATGTGTCAATTAGTTTAATTGTAGCAATCATTTCACAATGTATTAGTATATCAAAACATCACACTGTACATCTTAAATATATACAATTTTGTCAATCATACCTCACTTAAGCTAAAAAAAAAGATAAAAGCAAAGTTCAATAAACTAGAAAATAGGAAAAAAAGGGAAAAAAAACATACTAAGTGAAAGAAGCCAAATGCAAAAGAATACATATTGTATGTGATTCCTTTTTTTTTTTTTTAATGACTATAGTTGACACACAATGTTACATTAGTTTCAGGTGTGCAACATAATGATTCAACATCTACATAAGTTCACCACAAGTGTAGATGCCATCTCTCACCATACAGTGCTATTACAATACCACTGACTATATTTCCTATGGCTGTACCTTTTATTCCTGTGATTTATTCATTCCATAACTGGAAGCCTGTATCTCCACTCCTTTTCACCCATTTTGCCCATCCCCCTATCCCCTAGCAACCATCAATTTGTTCTCTCCTTTTATAGGTCTGACTCTGCTTTATGTTTGCTTATTTATTCATTTGTTTTGTTTCTTAGAATCACATGTAAATGAAATCATATGGTATCAGCTATAGCAACATTTTTCTAGATACATTTCCTACAGCAAGGACAACAAAAGCAAAAATAAATTATTGAAACTGAAACAAAATAGAAAATGTTTGCACAGCAAAGGAAACCATCCATGAATGAAAAAGACAACCTACTGTATGAGAGAAGATATTTACAAATGATAAATCAAATAAGAGCTTAGTATCCAAACTATATACAGAACTCATACAATTCAACACCCAAAGGAGCAAATAACCCAATTTAAAAAATGGGCAGAGGAAATGAATAGACATTTTACCAATGAAGACGTAGAGTTGTCCAACACAAATGAAAAGATTATCAACAACACCAATCATCAGGCAGATACAAATCAAAACCACAATGAGATGTCACCTTACACAGGTCAGAATATCTAGTACAAAAATGCAAGAAATAACAAGATTGGCAAGGATATGCAGATTAAGTCTCATGCACTGTTGGTGGGAATGTAAATTGCTGTAGCCATTTTGGAAAACAGTATGGAATTTCCTTGAAAAATTAAAAAATAGAAATGTCATATGACTCAGTAATTCCACTACTGGGTATTTATCCAAATAAAATGAAAACACTAATCCAAAAAGTTACAAACACTCCATATTCATCAGAGTATTATTTATAATAGCCAAGATACGAAAACAACCTAAGTGTCTATCAATAAATGAATGTATAAATAAGATATATATATTCCGTATATATATATAAAGATATATATATGGAATTTTATAGAATATTACACAACCATAAAAAAGAATGATATCCTGCCATTTGCAACAGCATGAATGAATCTAAAGGTTATTATGCTAAGTGAAATAAATCAGAGAAAGATATATGATTCCATTTTTATGAAATGATCAGAAAATACATATTTCTAGAGACAGGAAGCAGATTAGTAGTTGCCTAGAGCTAGGAGTGATCACAAAGAATGACTGCACATAAGCTTCACAGAATTTCCTGGAGTTATGGACATGTTCCAAATTTGTACTATAATGATGATTACATAATTCTATAAATTTACTTTTAAAAAACATTTAATTGTACATTTACAAGTGGGGAATTTTATTGTATATAAACATGCCTTGTGAAAAATAGGGACAAAATCATGTGACAAGATGTTAATCTTTTTCTTAAAGATGGGCTATGAAGGATGTGGAATTTGTTCATACCCAACTACAAAATTAATTTAAATGGTGGGAGCATATCTTCAAAATACTGAAGAAATTATTAGTGACCACAATAAGGCAGCCTGCCGATAAAACTTTGTTCAATATGCTGATACTGGCACATAAGGTAGGTTGCCCATCCTTATCATAATATCCTTGGACAAACCAGGTATGATAACTGTCAGTCTACTCTAAACAATGTCTATTTTTTTTCTTTTTACCAGTAGAACAAGCCAAATTAGAATGCTTTCCTGAGAGCACCCTCCTAAAGAGGTCACATTAATTGATCTCTCTGTAATATATACTGCAACTTTCTGAAAATTACTCCATTTTCTAAGTAATTTTTGGGCTTGCACTTAAGACTAGGATGAAAGCACATTTCCTTTCCTTTGAAACCTCAGAGCAATTTTTCACATATTCCTGTTTTGGAATTATAAAAACATTTCCTTTTTGTTGTACTCAGATGAGCTCTTTCTTCATGAAATATAATACAGATGACTTTGAAATGCATAGCAAAGGATGCCTTCCTCCTCTGCCCCTACATCCTCTTCCTTCCTGTTTCTTCCCCCTCCATCCTACCCCCGGCTCTTATGGAATGATGTTAAGACCTGCCAGAACTATTTCTCCTCAAAGTCTTCAATACATTTTTTTAAAAACAATCCCCAAAGGATTTTATTTCCTATTCTGGCTTTCTTTTCAGGATCCATTTATCAAGAGCTTAATGATGATATATGCCCAGTCTGTACTTTTGCCCCTACTTCACACTTAGAGGTAAGTCTAGGGCTCAGCAATGTGCAAAACTCTGCAGATTGACTCTTAGGAGTCATATGCCTCAGTTCCAGCTCTGAATGTCATCATGATCAGATTGGGAAAACAGATGCACATATAAGAAACCACAGAGAATCAAGTTACTCAATTGAATTGCCAGAGAACAGAAAATGGTCAGTGACCTTTTTTTTTAAGATTTTATTTATTTATTCATGAAAGACACAGAGAGAGAAGCAGAGACATATGCAGAGGGAGGTGCAGGCTCCCTGTAGGGAGCCCGATGTGGGACTTGATTCCAGGACACTGGGATCACACCCTGAGCTGAAGGCAGATGCTCAACCACCAAGCCACCCAGATATCCTGAAAATGGCCAGTGTCTTAAATGGTTTCTTGAAAAATATAACTAGAGACAAAGTTTTGAGTGCAAGGAGTTTATTTGAACAGCAATCCCAGGAAGCACACTACATAAATCAGGAAGTATGAGTAACGGAAAGGCACTCTCAAAGCTGACCATTGAGGGCAACTGACTTGATCTTTCCTGCTTAAGAACTCAGGAGACATCATGAAATATACAAAGTTGTCTCACTCCGCACCCATCCATCTTTGGCTGAGGAAGGGGGGAGGTGTTAATTCCCCAGCACTTTCAGCCTACCTTGTAGAGGAGAGGGAAGAAGCCCTTAGGCAGAGGATGAACTATGCTTGCAATAGGATGCCATCTGCAGGAACTGGAAAGGTGAATGTCAGGGAGATACTAGCAAAGCCAACCCTGCTACAGTCAGTAAAGACTTTGAGGGATGACATTTCAGATTGCTTAAACAATGCACTGTGAATTGGTCGAGAAAAATAGCATGAGTGAGAAGAGAGAAGAGGGAACTGGGAGAAGGTGACAGCAAGAATCCCAAGAAACTGCCTTTTTAAAGCCTGCTATTTATGGGGGGGGGGGGGGGGCGGGGGGACATTACTTTCATCTTAGAATCTTTGTATTTGTAGGAATCATCTCATTGTATACAGATCAGATTAAACTCTCACCAGAAAATGAACAGCTCTTGGTTCAGAAAGAAAGCAACTTGGGAAAAGAAAACGCAAAATAAAATTCATGTGTTAGAAAGTAAAAACTTGAGCAAAGGCTAACACTTAAAATCTTTATTTTATAGAGCAAAGGAATGAACAACACTGGTCTGAAGTGAAGGCCTATGAAGTACAGGTCTTCCTCAACTTATGATGGGGTTATATCACAATACACACATCATAAGTTGAAAATACACATAATACACCTAACCTCCTGAACATCCTAGCTTAGCCTCGTCTGCCTCAAACATGCTCAGAATACTTACATTAGCCTACAGTTGGGCAAAACCATCCAACACGAAGTCTATCTGATAATAAAGTGTTGAATATCTCATTTAACTGGCTGAAGATTGTACTGAAAGTGAAACCAAGAATGGCTGCATGGGTCTAGAGTGGTTGTCGGTGTATCAGTCATTTACCCTCATGACTGGGGCTGACTGGCAGCTGTGGCTGCCATTGCTCATCAGCACAAGAGAGGATGAGCTGCATAGTCCCAGCCCGGGGAAAGATCAAAATTCAAAATCTGAAGTATGGTTTCTATTGAATGCCTATTGCTTTCACACCATGGTAAAGTTGAAAAATCGTAAATCCAGGACCATCTGTACAATGTACATAAAGCTTCATTGAAAAATACGTTTTCAGGTTGTCTCAGACAGTGCCCTTCAAAGGGGCTTGTATACAAGGATCACCTATGACATGTCTTTAAAAACACAGATGCCTGAGCCAAATACCCAAATGTTTTGATTTAGCATTTCCTGGGTAGATCCTAACTACCTGCATTTTCAAGATCCATAGATAATCCTAATATGCAGCCTGGGTCATGAACCCAGATGGAAAACAGAATAAACTATGAGTCTTGTATTTATGCAATTGGACTTTAGGGGATACCTGGGGAAAGAGAGTGAGAGACTTGGAGAGCAACTAGATATTACCTCTGGCCAGCAAATAAAATGTTATAGACGGAAAAAGAAAAAGATACGACAACACTAAAGGAAAAGAAGTCTCCCAACCCCCCACGTATGATGCCACAGGGAAATTTAGCATGTATCCTCCTAGTTCTGTATAGCAGGCCTGGCTCCCATAGCCTAAATTATCAGGTGAGAAATGCCCCCATAGAATCTAAGGAAGTGGGATCTGTTCAGGGTGAGTGTTAAAAAAGCAGGTCACAGAGTTGAGGAAGACTTAATGGGAGAACTTCCCATTTCTTTAACCATCTTAAATAAAACAAATAATAATCAGAAAGCAACAACTTGGTGGCATGCACGATGAAGAAAGAGGATTTATCAGGTTCATGCACCAGCCACTGATTGAATGTGGAATATTGAGAGCTTTGTTGATTAAATTTATTAATATAATTCTGTGCTAGTAGTACTCATAAGAAATGTGTTAAGGGAAAGAGCAGCACTTGATTTAGTGGGTTCCAGCTATAAAGCATACTAAATAAAGAGGATTTATAAAAATCCTAATCCTTCAGGCCAACAACATGCTGTGCTGCAGCTATATTTATATGCTCCAACAATATATATGGTAGTTTTATGGGAAAAGGTAATCTAGATGCTTCCTACTCCACCCTGAAAAACAACAGAACACAAGAAACATCTTGTAATGAAAGCTTAAAATGATTTAGTTTAATTGTGCACAAGTTCCAAGGTATTAAACACTAACATGGATTAAAATGTATATCGTGCTCTCTGGGCTCATATGTAGTTTGTGGTGACATGGCCAAAAGCACCAAGAAGGTTGGAATTGTAGGTAAATGCAGACCCATTATGTGCCTCACACAGGAAAATGGTGAAGAAGATTGAAATAAGCCAGCACAGCCAAGTACACTTGCTCCTTCTGTGGCAAAACCAAGATGAAAAGATGCGCTGTGGGGATCTGGCACCGCGCATCCTGCATATACACTATAGCTGGTGTCGCCTATACCTACATCACCATCGCCTCTTCTACCATCACAGGAAAGTCGGCCATCAGAAGACTGAAGGAGTTGAAAGACCAGTAGAAGCCCCACCATTTGAAACACTGCTAAGCTATAATAAATGGATTAATTTACGTAACAACAACAACAAAAAAGTATATTGTGGAAAGCCCTACAATCCTCTCTCTAGAATTTTGCAAATGGATTATAAATCTTTCCCAGCCTCATGGATCTCTATCTGTTGAGTAATAAAAAGTAGAAAAGAGTGTCCAATCATATGCAAGTATTTGTTGAGCTTAAATGTTGGCATTGTCCTAGATGTTTGGGGGAAGAGAAAAATAGCAAAACACTTGATCCTTGTCCTCAATGATCTTATATTCCAACAAACAGGATGAAAGTAACACATCCCATACAACAACAACAAGTGAAAACAGCTTATGCTGTGTCTTCCATTCTGAGATGTCACTAATTATCTTACATCAATTTAGCTCACATCAATTTCTTAGATAAATTCTTAGAGAAAAAAGATGTATTTCAATTCTAAAAATGCTAAATCATAAAAATATGTATGCTTTGTAACAACAGAAATGTTGTAATTAAGAAATACACCATATAATACAGGCTATAATTTTATGGAAAAGAAAAATCAAAATAAAGGAAACCACCATGTGCCTTTCCCTATCTGGTTCACATTTAATACTGTTCATCTCTGCACTGGATGTTCTGTAGAACCTTACTTATCTTTTTACATGAAACCCTGCCTCCTCAGACTACATGCCTCCAAGGACAGTAATGGTGTTTCATACTAGTGTTTCTCAAACTTTGCTGCAAATGAGACTCACCTGGGAAGGTCTGAAAATCAACATGTCGAGGACACAGTCCAACTAAACCAGTACTTCAGGGGTTCGGGGAAGGGGGATGAGCTTCCACATTTTTTAAGCTTCCTGGAGCTTTCAAAGATGAAGTCAAGGTTGACACTCATCATTTTACACCTTTTTTAAAATATTTTTATTTATTTGAGAGCAAGAGAGAGAGCATGAGCAGGGGGAGGGGCAGAGGGAAAGAGAGAAGCAGACTCCCCTCGGAGCAGGGAGCCTGACATGGGGCTTGATATCAGGACCATGGATCATGACATGAGCGGAAGGCAGATGCTTAACTGAATGAGCCACGCATGCGCCCCTACACCTTTTTTCTATCACCAATATTTAACGTCATATTTTTTTCAGGAAATGTTTATTATCAATGATACTTTTTGAAGGATCTGGATGGAATTTTAATCATCTTTAAAACATACCACACACACACAACAACATGCATGAATTTCACAACTTAACGTTGGGAAAATTTCAGAAACAAAAGAAAATATACAGCATGATCTGTATTCCTATAAATTTCAAAATAGGCTAAAGAAATCAATGATGTTGTAAGTCAGTTCTCTTGAAAGTGGGTACTGACCAGAGGGGCCATGAAATTTGGGAGTGCTCCAACATCCTGCTTCTTGATCTGGTAAATGTGTTCATGTTGTGAAAATTCATTGAGCTATACACTTATAAGCTTCTAAATGTATGTTACACTTCAATTCAAAAATTTAATTAAAATAACAAATGAGGCCATTTTAAAAGCTGGCTTTGAACTTCTCAGTAAAGATGATGACATGATCTAAATCACTTAGGCTCCATCTCTAATATGAATGAGATGAACAACAAACAATAGAACCCAACTTCCCTCAAAAAATTCATCAGCAGAAATCAATTAGAAAAGTTCTTGATTTAATGGCACAAAATGCAAAAGTAGAAATGGCTGCAAGCTGAATGTGGAAAATGATTCTGTGTATGCATCCCCCAGGGGTGATATGCATATTTAACAGAATTATCAGGAGACCAAAACCTAGTTTTCTATAAATGATTCTTTTCATGTCCCAACTCCCAAAATCTCAAGCCAGAGAAAAGTAGTTGAGACACAATACCAAAGTTTAAAAATCTGGTTCAGGAAAAATAAGTGTGTTTATGATCCAAAATAATAATAATAATAATAATAATGTCAACAAGAATTCATCAATACTATAACTAAAGAGTAATTCTGGTTATGGCACACACTAGGAGCTAGATGAAGCATCATGAGAATCATATTAGCAGACTAGAGATCAATAAATAAAAGTAAGAGGAAAGAAAATACAAAGAAATAGGGAGAATGAGTGGGAAGAGAGAGAGAGGAAGGAAAAGGGAAGGGGATAGAGAAGTAAATACAAGGAAGGAAGGAAAGAAGGAAGGAAGGAAAGAAGGAGGGAAGGATGTAGAAAGGGAGAGAAGAAGAGAAGAAAAAGAGGGACAGAGGAAAGAAAGATATCAACCCCAAAGTCGAGAATCTCTAACTGATACCTGATTTCCAGATGTGGCACCTCTTCTTGATCCAGAGACCCAGGTAGTAAAAGGACAAATTATCCATGTTACCATACATCTAAGAGACAACAGTTAATCAAGAATGACAAAATTGCAATAAATAATTCATTCAGAAATAAACCTTTTCATTTGCAAAGAGGAAGGATGGGAGCACACAGCAGTCTCTGGTCCACTGCGAGACTGAAATCCAGCCAGGAAGATGTAGTGAGCGGCCAAGACTCTGGAGTGGGGAATATTTCTTCATCTGGCTCTGATTTTGTAATCTCTGAATAGCTCGCCTGTCCACTGTTCTCCACGGATCTTGCCCCAGGCCTTGAAAAGTGTCATCCTTTTCAGTTAAACTTCTTTGTTGTATCTGAAGAAGGATTTAAAGCAACTACTGAGGCAAAAGCATCAAGGCATTTGAGCAGTGAACCAAAGAGGTTTGTAAATCTCTACAAAGTAGATGTAGACACGGCTTAGTCAAATATCTTTAAGGAGATTCATTTAGCCAAAGTGAAAAGTTGATGCAGAGTAATGGCAGCAAAAGATTTAAGGAATCCTTTGATTTGTCTCCCTTTGTCTACAGGATAAAGTCCTAACTCTTAGGCTAAGAGCTAAGACCCTTCAGAGACCAGCACCAACCTGACTTTCTAGTCTCATTTTCTTTTATTTCTTTTTGATTCTATAGGATCAAAATAATGTGGTACATTATTCAGAATTAGTAAGCTATTAAGAATGTCACCTCCAAATTAAGTGTGTATATTTCTTGAGACTTTAGTAACAATACTAAATAATAAAGGGTCCTTGGAACATTTCTACTTTCTGAGCATTTCTGCATATAGATGACATTAAGAGTCTGATGAAAGAATGTGGAAGGTTTTGTGCTTCAGACAGCAGGGTAACAATGCTCCATGTTCAGTCTTTGAAAGGGATGATTTGCTTCATAGCTCTTTAGCAGTGGTTCTCAAAATGCGTTAATTTTGCCCCCTCAGAAAAAAAATGTGTTAATGTCTGGAGACATTTTTGGTTATCATAAATCAGAGGAGGGGAGGTTAGAAGGAACAGGGGCTCCTCATCTAGTGGGTAGAGGTCAGAGATGCCATTGAACATGCTACAGTGCACAGAACAGCCCCCTACCATCCCTATATAGAATTATCTGATCCAAAATGTCCATAGTGCTACTGTTGATAAACCTTGCACTATAGTTTGGCCTACAAGCCCAAGAAAAGGCCCCAAAGAAAAATGGAAATAGGAAAAAAAACAGTCCTCATCACTAGAGGGGAAGGGGGGTGTGCTTTTGGCAGAGATCCCAAGAGAATAACTACACCTGCCTCCATTTCTTCAGCCCCCACATTCTACCCACGCTCTTTCCCATATGTCCCCATAGGCTCTCCGGATCCTGAAGGGAGCCGTGCACAGAAGCCAGATGGCCTTGCCTCTCACCCTCTGCTTGTCCACTTCTCTAGACTTGTTGACTCGACACAAATAATCCTAATTACCATTGCTATTTCAACGTAAAGACAGACATTTCTTAAATGAGCAGAATATTCTGAAAGAAAGAAAGAAAGAAAGAAAGAAAGAAAGAAAGAAAGAAAGAAAGAAAGAAAACAAAAAACAAACAAACTTGAAAAATCCCCAAACTTTAAGCCCTTGGCATTGAGTGCTTCAATTTCATGTCAGGGAGTCTGGACTTGGCCTGAAGGGAAAATGCAACAGAGCGTGCCATCAAAATAACTAGGTCAATTTTCAGCTTCTTCTTGGAAGGTTTTCTGCTCCTTCTCTGCCCTCCCTGCTGGGCCCTTAGCCTGTCTGTGCCAACCACCTTCATTTCAAATAACTGGTTCCCTCAGCCTACATCTCAAGGCCCAAAGGCCCCTGGGATTGAACAAATTGCCCACCTAACTTCGAATCAAAGAATATAGTCCTGCTCCTTCAATTTGGGCATCTGGAATTAGTAACACCTACAGTGTGCAAGCACTAGACCACCTGGCAGAGAATGAAGTTTTATGGGATGCCTGCTGGTTTTCTGGGCTTTGTCCACTGGCTCCATCAGAGCATACCATTGGATGTCAGGAACTGCTAAATTTCATGCTGTACCTGTGGACATAGTTTCAGGCTCATGTCAGTGGAAAATACATGATTTATCAGGCTTGTAAAAAAAAATCAAACAATAAAACCAAAAATAAGCCCAAAGTATCAGGTTTAAGGAATCCAAAAGCCAGAAAGAAATAGGAAAAAAAGGAAGAAAGAAAGGAAGGAAGGAAGGAAGGAAGGAAGGAAGGAAGGAAGGAAGGAAGGAAGGAAAGGAATCCAAACAGATGGATGTCAGGAAAGATTCTTTTCAATCAAATCTTCCCAGGACATGGCATCCAGCTTTTTAGATAAGAAAATTGTATAAATAAAGACATCAACTATAGAAGTTCTCATAGTTCTCTATTTCTTTATACATCTCTTTCTACCTCAAAACACCTATGCATATGAGAGATGGAACTTAATTTTTGTCTTATATACTCAATATGCAACAGAATGCCTGACTTATACTGACTGGGTGCTTAATAGATTAACTGATTCCTCAGTCTTTTCTTATATTCTTTTTTAAAAGACCACCCTCAAATATTCTCCCAAGTACACCTGTCTCCCAGTGTCAGTACTCTTTGACCTCATGACCTTAGCTACTGTACCTACACCCACTGCATGTTAAGAGTTGACTCTTCCCCACCTGAGAACTGTTTCTTCTATATTAACTGCCTACCACTTACAATCAGTTGGTTAGTGTTAAAGACCATGTGCGATTTGTGTCTTAATGAATAATATAAAAAGAAAAATATCTCCTTTACTGTTAACTCTGACTTCTTGAGGACAGTATCCATCCATACCATATTACTCATTGGTTAACACTGCTGAATTCAACTCTTTCTACTATGGAGCCCTACAGAGTGTAGATACGAGCACTTGCTAAACAAATACTCACTTCATTAAAGAGATACCTTATCCTAATATCATAGAAGGGAGTTATTAAATAAATATATCTTTGTGTTATATTTATATATCAAACAAGTACATGCTGATTCTCACACGAATTTTTCCCAATGAGAATAAATAAGGAAAAATGAGGAATAAATCATACTAAAAACATAATGCCACCACCAGCAACAACCTCCAAAAACATAGACCGTTTCTGAACTATAGTAAAATAAAAAAGAATTTGCTCCTAGTTGAAGTAATTTTCTTACTTTGGGACAAAAAAAAAATGGGCAAAAAAAAAAAACCCTCCTCATAACTTGACATGCAGTCTGTCAGGGTTTATTTCTTGAATAAATGAGGCTTTAGAGTTTCTTTCTTAGGAGTAAAAGTTTGATGAAGACTTAGGAAGGTATCTCAAAAACCTAGAAGGTGAGAGAATGATGTGGTGTCAAGACAGCAAAGCATCCCAGCAGCTGAACCACGCAAGAAGCTAACATAGACTCAATAGTGCATTGAGAAAGAGAACTAAAGCAATGTCAGAGACAAGGAAGTTAAAGCACCATGAGTAATGCTATAAGATGGAAAAATTGGGTGCTATCTAATATTATCTATCATTCTGCAAACATATGGACATTGTTGCCAGCTTCTGCTCTATGCTTGCCTATCAGGACAATGTAACGCCCATTGTTTGTTCCGGAAACATTTGCCAGAAAGCCAAGCTGTAACAGAGTAAATATGATGACAACTTAAACAACAATCTTTTTGAAGTAAACCTCAAGTTCTCAGAATGTAAGTTATTAGAAAATGACTACTAGAAACCCACAATGAAAGCTTTAAGACCTAATTTTTTAAAGATACATGATTATAGTGAGAAAAATTATAGAAATGGTAAAAGCCATCATTTTCTTCAAGACAGCTCAGCTGTATCTAATGAAATTTTTTAAATGGCTATATGGTGCCAAGTAAGAAGAAATGGAAATGGAACCAATATGTATTGATTTGTAAGTTATCTTATACAATCAATGTCCAAATCATGTCTATCTTCTCTTAGGCCCTTACGTGGTAGCAGGTGTGTTTGGAGGAAACTCTGTGCCAGCCATTTCTCTGTATATTTTATGAGAATATTTAATCTTCTGGAGGGAAATATTACCTTTGCTAGTTCACAGCTGAGGAAAGGAAGACTCAGAAATTTAAAAAGTTCTCAAAGTATGAGGCAGCCCCAGGATTTCAACTCTGATTCTTCTAAGCTCAAACTCATGTCTAATACTAAGTCAGTACATCCCAGACTTTGAAATTTCATAGACCAGTAAACTCTCAAGAACATTCTGAGATCAACATAAGATTACTAACTTTTTATTCTTCTAAGACATTAAATACACACACATATACACAACCTGTCAGCATCATTTCAACAAAGAACATTTTAACACCAAAAGAGTGGATAAACCTAGCTTCATAAAAAACTTGCTATATAGCCTTACTTTTATTACATTGCCTCAAATGGGGAAATTTTAATCAGGTGGTGAAAACTTCAGCTCAGCACTGAACTTCTGAGGTCTTGCCTTGGGAACTGCTGCATGTAGCCAGAGAGCCTCTTCATGGTACAATGGCAACAAAGCACCTCCACCTGGAATTGAGTTGGATCTACTGCTGAAAACCTAAAAGCTGTCAGGGGCCTACTTTGCTAACTTCCAGCCATCTGCATGGATCAAGATGTCCAGAAGAACATGGGGAAAATATAAATTTGGGGGTGCCCAGGTGCCTCAGTCAGTTAAGCATCTGCCTTTGGCTCAGGTCATGATCTTGGGGGTCCTGGGACCAAGCCCCACCTGGGGCTCCCAGCTCAGAGGGGAGTCTGCTTCTCCCTCTGCCTCTGCCCCTCCCCACCCCACTCCCTGTGCTCGCTCTCTCTTTCTCTCTCTCCTCCCAACAAATAATCTTTTTTAAATTTTTTTTAAGATTTTATTTATTTATTCATAGAGATGCAGAGAGAGAGAGAGAGAGAGGCAGAGACACAGGCAGAGGGAGAAGCAGGCTCCATGCAGAGAGCCCGACCTGGGACTCGATCCAGGGTCTCCAGATGACACCCTGGGCTGCAGGTGGCGCTAAACCGCTGCGCCACGGGGGCTGCCCCAAATAATCTTTTTTTAAAAAAATAAAATATAAATTTGTATGGAGGAGGAGGAAAACATATAGATCATTTCAAGCCAACATACACAAGGTATCTGCCGTCACTTTCGAGAGCAGATACTATGTTTGCCACAGTTCTCTAAAAATTGTCACTTTGATGAAAAGACATTTCTGTATTGAAATTAAACATTTCCTGAAGCTGGGAACAAATGAGGAAGCTCAGGTAACTTTCTTAGAATTAGTTGTTTATGTTATATAAATTTTGCACAAAATTTGCACTACCTGAAAGGGGAATAAAGTTCAGTAGAAAAGCCATACAGACAAGTCTGGGTTCTCCACCTTGTTTTTAGTCACTATGACTCCTAGCAAACCATTAAATGTTTCTTGGTCTCACTTCCTTACTAGTAGAAAAAAACACTGAGAACATTGCTCTCCAATCTTCCTTTCAGCTCCATTAAACTCTACTTGACAACATCTGAGCTAATGGCTTATTTACAAAGAACTTATTTTATTCTTATTACTTTTGTTTTTCTCTTTCCAATTATATTAGCATTTTGAGTACTGTAGAAAAGTTGGAAAAATGAACACAAAATATGAAGAAAAAATTAATAATAATCCTACCACCCAAAAACAACAATGCTAACAATATTGTTAGTATTTTTCCAAGAACATTTTTACATGGCTTATAAAATGTTGCACATAAAATTTTTCATCTGTTTTCTCTCAGTATTATATTAAGAATTTTTCAGGGCACCTGGGTGGCTTAGTGGGTTAAGTGTCTGCCTTGACTCAGTCCTCAGCTTGAGCCCCTAGGCAGGCTCCCTGCTCAGTGGGGAGTCTGCTTCTCCTTCTGCTCATCACCCTCAAACCCCCACCTCTCACCCCACACCCCTCACTTGTGCAGACACATGTGCATTCTCTCAAATAAATAAAATCTTCTTTAAAAAAAGAATTTTTCCCAATGTAATCAAATATTTTTCAGAAACATACATTTCAAAATAAATGTTTTTACTGATTTAAAAGTAATATGCATTTACTATAGGATGCAAACAGAAAAACATAAAGAATAAAATTTCATATGTCCTAAAGGTTAATTCCTATTAATCCTTGGATGTAAATATTCCAGATATATATTATAAAAATTTTCCATACTAATTTTTTACATCAAGTAAGGGCTATGTAGTACTTGATCACAGGAAACTGCCAAACGTATTTATGTAATCTCTTATGCATGCTTATGTTTTTAATCCAGTCTGATTTTTAAAAATCAGCTGTTACTATTGCTCTTTTAATAATAATACTAGTTTTATTAATATATATTTTAACATTTCAAATTTAAAGCTGCTAGTTCACTATAATAATTACAGTATCATAGAGCTGTTGACTCTGTCCCAGGCATTGTCCCAAGCATTTCAGTTAATCTTCATGACAATCCAATGTGATAAGTACTATCTTATCGCCATTTTATGATGAATAAACCAAGGCTAGGAGAGATCAATAATTTACCTCAGTTTGGTAAGATTAGTAAGTGACAGAGCCAGATTAAATCCTATCAGACATCAAAATCCAGGCTCTGAATCTGGAGAGTCCACCAATTCCTCAGGTTGCCGAATAGTGAATACTGTTTACTTACTTGTTTACATAAAGACTTAGTCTTCTGAACAACGCAGGTTTTATTATTCCCATTTAGCAGATTGGATAACGGAAGCTTAATGGAGTTACAGAACAATACTAAGAAACAAGTCAGCAAGTGACAGAAACAGGAAAGAATGTAATATTAATGACACCGGGTTTTTTTTTTTAACAATTTCACAGAGATTTTAATACACTTTATTTATGGTTTAATGCATTCATTTAGTTTATTTAGTGTTTTTAGCTTCATTTTTAAACCTTCTTTGTTTCTATTTTTCTTGTTTTCTCTGCTTTTTGTGAAGGCACATGGCCTATTTTTAATTTCATTAATAGTTACCTTGAGTTTTTTTCTAAGATCATCCTTGGACCTACATTCCTCAACATCTCAGAATCAAGGGTAAAAGTGTCTCTTTTTCATTTGCTTATAAGGTGTGGAGGTACTCTTTTAACCACCCACCCACCATGGGCTCCTTCTACACGCACTTCTCAATCTTTATTGCTACAATCTAGTAATACATTCTAATCAATATTATTACATTAAGTTATTTATTAATTTGCAGTTAAATGCATTACTAATTAATAAATAAGTATGTAAAATATTAAGTTTATTAAACTAAATTTTTGTTTTTGAAGTACTCAGCTTTTCAAAAAACTAATTTAATAAAAATATTTGGTTACATAAGAAGATTTACAGTACTTATTTTTTAGATGTGTCTTGTTGAGCTAATTCCAGTGACACCACAGTCATCTTTCGCACAGCATCCTCATCCATGAACTCCAAACTTCATTCATCATTCAAATGGTCACAAGACAAATCCAGTTGTAGGGCCATCTGATTTTTATACCTTTGTAGCTCTCTCCTCCCTGGTTAGATACTCACAAGACTGTTTTTCCTTGTCATTTAATGCAATACTTATTATCTGGATAGTTTGAATATGGATCTCTTTTCACTTATTTGTCCAGAATCATAACGGAATCTTTCATATGCCTAAACCAGCCTTCTTAGCTCACTTATTACAATTACATCATTGTCATTGTTATTATGTTCATCTTGTGAACGCAAATTATCCATTTGTTGAATCTTCTGTTTCTGCTTATATTATCTTCTTTCTTATTATTATTGTCAAATTTACCTTTTATTTCTGCATTCTGGGAGAATGTGTCTTCATTGATTTTTCTATAATGCTAAATCATCACTTTTTTGCCTCCAAGGTAACTTTAGTTCTACTATTTAATTTTTAATGTACTTGTAATCCTTTTTAATATTATTATTCTCCCTTTTCATTTCACCCTCTTGTCTTTTCATCAGAGGCTTTTCTCCCTTTATTTTTTTTTTAAGATTTTATTTATTTATTCATGAGAGACACAGAGAGAGAGGCAGAAACATAGGAAGAGAGAGGAGAAGCAAGCTCCATGCAGAGAGCCTGATGCGGGACTCGATCCTGCCACTCCGGGATCACGCCCTGAGCCAAAGGCAGACACTCAACCACTGAGCCCCCCAGGCATCCCGCCTTTTTTCCCTTTATAATTTTCTCTACTATTCCACAGAGTCCATGCTTCCTTGCATCCTATTGAGAATGTCTGTTTCTTCATAGTTTATTCTAAATCTACAGTTGGTCAGTTTTTAAAGTCGTGATCCTCTTCAAAGATTTCATAAGTCTGTTCTCTTTCCTTATTCTATGTAACTTTCCCATTAGCTCCAAATTGGTTGTGAGTTCAGTTCATGATCTTTCTTCATCCTTGCTGAGAAAATACTGCTTGTGGTAGGCTCAGTTCTTTGACCACTAAAGTAGTCGCCAAAGTTGCTAGTTTCTCACTGCCAGTTGCCTGGAGCAGTGCTCTTTGTCCTACTGAGATAATGTTCCTTTTCCCACCATCTTGCTGGTTCTCTGGTTCTCCAAATCAAAGAAAACAAGTTACCATTTACAGAATGCACACAATGTGCTTTTACACTCTGCTACCTTTCACATTTTTTTCCTGGAGATCCTATCACCCAGGGTGCCATTGGCCACTACCTGATATCCTGAACTACTTTGCCCTCAGTGTCTAAGAGTGGTTGCCTCTGATCTCTCAAATAAAGTTGATGAGGGAAAGGGGAGGAGGAAGAGTGACATGGCTGCCTCAAAAATCAGCACCAAGTCAGTAGACCAATGGCTCTCAAATTTTAGGTGCATCCTCCACCCTGAGTTTCTGATTCAGTAATCTGAGATGAGGCTTGTGAATCTCCATTTCTATCAAGTTATCAAAAAATTTTGATGCTGCTGATCTGAGGACCATGCACTGAGATCCACTGTAGTAGAGGGATGTATGCCCTTTTTTCTGATTAAGAAGACCCCTATGAGCCAAATTAGACAGTGAGAGTGGAGAATGCCTTTTTTTCCCAGGTAGGTTCTATATCATGGAGCCAAGCTTGAATAAGTTTTCTCTCATTTGAAGAAATAAAAATTTCTAGTGTTAATTTATCTGTTGGTTTTGGCTTTCAGGAGAGGTTATTATAGATATTTTATTGAAAAAGGGTGTTTTAAGGGCTTCTAGCCAGATACCATTTTAAACTAGAAGTTTCTGGGATCCCTGGGTGGCGCAGCGGTTTGGCGCCTGCCTTTGGCCCAGGGCGCGATCCTGGAGACCCGGGATCGAATCCCACGTCGGGCTCCCGGTGCATGGAGCCTGCTTCTCCCTCTGCCTGTGTCTCTCTGCCTCTCTCTCTCTCTGTGACTATCATAAATAAATAAAAATTTAAAAAAAATTTAAACTAGAAGTTTCTAAACATCATTTTCTTAAAACAACATAATATTCTTACCAATGGATGTTTCATAATTGCTTCATCATTCTCCTAATGTTGTGCTCTTGGGCTATTATCAATTTTTCAGTATTAGTACATAAAGCCACACTGAACACCTTTATAAATGAAGTCATTTCTGATTTTTTATATTACTCCCCCTGATAAATTATGAAAAGAATAATTACAGGACCCCTTTCAGATACAAATGACCAAATTCTTTTCTCAAAAATGTACTGTAGTAATCAACATTGCATATTCTCACAGGAGGGAAAAATCACTATTTTCTTAATTTTTAAAAAATATCTATTTATTTGAGAGAGAGAGAGAGAGGGAGAGAGAGGGAGAGAAAGAAAGAGAGAGTGAGCACACAAGCAGGGGGAATGGCAGGCAAGGGAGAGGGGGAAGCAAACTCCCCTCGGAGCAGGTTGCCCAATGCGGGACTCGATCACAGGGACCTGGGATCATGACCTGAGCCAAAGGTTGACACTTAACCAGTTGAGCCATCCAGGTGCCCCATTTTGTTAATTTATTTTTTTTCATTTTGTTAATTTAACACAGGAAAAAAAGTATCTCATTATTGGTTAGGTTTGCTTTTCTTAGTTGTTGGTTTTTTGTTTTGTTTTTTCTGTTTGGTTTTTTTTTTTTTTTTTTTTGGTTTTGTTTTGTTTTGTTTTGTTTTGTTTTGTTTTGTTTTGTTGTCAAGGAATAGTTCTCCTAATACCCTGCATACTCCAACATTTCCTGGAACCCAGGCACACACCAAAACTAGCATAACATAGGGGGTCTTTGGTAATAAAATTCTGGTAGGAAGCAAGGCCAGAACATCCTTCATCATAATATACAGAGGAATGTAGAAAATCTGAAAGACTCCACCAAAAAAGTTACTAGAACTGATACAGGAATTCAGCAAAGTTGCAGGATATAAAATCAATGCACAGAAGTCTGTTGCATTTTTATATACTAACAATAAGGCAGCAAAAAGAGAACTCAAGGAATCGATCCCATTTACAATTGCACTGAAAACCATGATATCTAAGAATAAACCTAACCAAAGAGGTAAAAGATCTGTACTCTGAAAACTATAGAACACTTATGAAAGAAATTGAGGAAGACACAAAGAAATGGAAAAACATTCCATGCTCATGGACTGGAAGAACAAATATTGTTAAAGTGTTTCTGCTACCCAAAGCAATCTACACATTCAACACAATCCCTATGAAAATATCATCAGCATTTTTCACAGAGCCAGAACAAACAATTCTAAAATTTGTATGGAACCAGAAAAATCCTAGACAAAGTAATGCTGAAAAAGAAAACCAAAGCTGGAGGCATCACAATTCTTGACTTCAAGCTGTATTACAAAGCTGTATTCATCAAGACAGTATGGTACTAGCACAAAAACAGACACATAGATCAATGAATGGAACAGAATACAGAACCAGAAATAAACTCTCAACTCTATGGTCAACTAATCTTTGACAAAGAAGGAAAGAATACCCAGTGGAAAAAAAGCAAGTCTCTTCAACAAATGGTGTTGGGAAAATTGGACAGCCACATGCAGAAGAATGAAACTGAGCCACTTTCTTACACCATAGAAATAAACTCAAAATAGTTGAAAGACCTAAATATGAGACAGGAATCCATCCAAATCCTAGAGGAAAACAAAAGTAGTAACCTCTGTGACCTCAGCTGTAACAACTTCTTGCTAGACACATCTCCAAAGGCAAGGGAAACAAAAGTGAAAATGAACTATTGGACTTCATCAGAGTGAAAAGCTTCTGCACAGCGAAGGAAATAATCAACAAAACTAAAAGGCAACCTATGGAATAGGAGAAGATATTTGCAAATAACATATCAGATAAAGGGCTAATATCCAAAATCTATAAAGAACTTATCAAACTCAACACCCAAAAAACAAATAATTCTGTCAATAAATGAGCAGAAGACATGGACAGACATTTCTCCAAGGAAAACATATGAATGGCTAACAGACACATGAAAAAATGCTTAACATCACTCAGCATCAAGGAAATACAAATCAAAACCACAATGAGATGTCACCTCACTCTTGTCAGAATGGCTAGAATTAACAACTCGGGAAATATCAGATGTTGGCGAGAATGCAGAAAAAGGAAAATCCTCTTACACTGTTGGTGGAAATGCAAACTGATGCAGCCATTCTGGAAAATTGTTTGGAAGTTCCTCAAAAAGTTAAAAATAGAACTACCCTATGATCAAGCAATTGCACTACTAGATATTTATCCAAAGGATACAAACATAGTGACTCAAAGGAGCACATACACCCAACATTTACTGCAGCAATGTCCACAATAGCCAAAATACGGAAAGAGACCAAATGTCCATGGACAGTGAATGGATAAAGAAGATGTGGTATATATATATCCAATGGAATATTACTCAGCTATCATAAAGAATAAAATCATGCCCTTTGCAACAACATGGATGGAACTAGAGGGTATTATGTTAACTGAAATAAGTCAGAGAAAGACAATTATCACATTATTTCACTCATATGTGAAAATAAAGAAATAAAACAGATAAACATAGGGGAAGAGAAGGAAAAATAAAATAAGATAAAAACAGAGTAGGAAACAAATCATTAAGAGACTCTTTTTTAAATATTTTATTTATTTATTCATAAGATACACAGACAGAGAGGCAGAGACATAGGCAGAGGAAGAAGCAGGCTCCCCATGGGCAGCCTGATATGGGACTCCTTCCCAGGACCCTGGGATCATGACCTGAGCCGAAGGCAGATACTCAACCACTGAGCCACCCAAGCGCCCCCCATCAAGAGATTCTTCACTACAGGGAACAAACCAAGGGTTGCTGGAGGGAAGATGCATGGGGGGATGGAGAAATTGGGTGATGGGCATTAAGGAGAGTTCATTGATAATGAGCACTGGGTGTTGAATGCAACTGATGAATCACTAAAGTCTACCCCTGAACTAATAATACACTATATGACCATTAAATTGAATTTAAAATAAATTTTTATAATAATAATAATATACAGAAGATGCATTGGCAGAAAGCTCATTTCAGCATGTGAAAGGTCTTTTTTTGTATTCTATCCTAAAAGTGAGTCATGCTTAAGGCCTGATCTTCCCTATACACCTCCAATCAACCCGCCTCCAGTATCCAAAGCCCTTTGATATTTCCAGGGCAGAACTGGACATAGAATAATGACCCAAACTTTCACAATGGTCTAGACATAAGAAAAGGTAGGTTCCTGGGACAGGAGACACAGAAGGAGGGAAGAGGAAGATTTTAAAAAACCAAAAGCTGGAAGAAAGGGGGAAGAACCTATAGAGAACCAGAAGTTGCAAGATCCTTAGCTGACTTTGAAAAGGTGAACAGTAGGCCCTATAAGTAGGAAACTCAGACCCAGTATCTACCCTTTAGGGACCCTAAGGAGTGGAACAAATAGTTTATGGGCTCTTTCTGAATTCTTTCACAAAACACATGAAGCTACCACACTGGATATGGTGGAGAAGTGGCTCTCAACATTGGCTGCAAGTAGAATTTAAAAAAAAAAAAAAAAAAAAGCTGAGTCCAGGGGCCACAGCTGGGCATTAATCTTGTTTAGAAATTCCTCAGATGATTTTAATGTAAAGCTACTAGTGATGAGAAGTTTGGGGAAAACCCTTCAAATCCAAAGTCAAGAACTGATTACCCTTCTTGTATGTTAAAGTCCTTGACCAGTGTGAATGGGAAGTTCATTTGGAATGAACTGTGCCTCTGTGTTCCATAATAAAAGACTATAGTATTAAGTTAAAAAGTAGATTTGAACATTTCTCCATAAGCCATTCTTCAGTCATTCAGATGGTGGGTTTACAGCTATAAATCAGGGTATTGTCTACCTATTTTCTGAGCCTCCCAGCTCAAAGCTGATTGCTGATCATTTGTAAAGTACCATGGAACATGTCTTCTGGATGAGTTCTAAATACAGTATTATTGTCTCTCTTGTTCTACCACATGCTGGAGTGTATATTTAATGGTGTATAAACAGAATCGCTGAAATGTAAACACTAACTTACAGAAGCAAAATTCCTTTTGTTTTCCCCCTCTGAACACTTAAACTTGCCTGTCCACAATAATAGCAAAGTTTATGGTGATGGACTTGAGATTAGATACTGTACTAATAAAGCTCCTTTGCTACTTTAAATTTTGAATAATTGAGGCTGTAGAATGCTAGAAGGAATCCACAAGGGCCCTTAAAAATGTCCTAAAGCTATCAAAGGACATACAAGTAGGATATATTTAAAAATTCTTCAAATCAATAAGAAAGAAGAGAACCCAATAGAAAAAATATATATGCAAGTGATTTGAACATGCCCTTCACAGATGTGGTTATCATATAACATGTGAATAGATACTCAGCTTCACTAGTCAGCAGGGAAATGAAAATTCAGAACATAGTAAGATACCTATACACATCAACAAGGATGACTAAAATTAAATAGATAGAAAATATCAAGTATTGGTAACTGGACTCTTATACCCTGCTGGTGGGGGTGTAAACTGATACAATCACTTTGGAAAAGTATTAGAAAGCTGAAAATACATACCCTCTGTGACCTATTAATAGGTGCCTCTGTGACACAGCAATTTGTGATCCCTATAACCCAGCAATTTCACACCTAAATATTCCTCCAACAGAAATTTTTGTCCAAACATGAACAAAAATCTTCATAACAGCACTATTCATAATAGCAAAACCTGGAAATGGCCCAAATATCCATCAAGAGTAGGATAGATGAGTGTATTATGTATATTCATACTATGGAAAACTGTCGACAATGATAAAGAACTACTTACGACTTACTCATAACAACACAGGTAAATCTTACAAACAGAATAATGAGTGCAAGAAGCCAGATACAAAATCGTACATATGTATGACTTCAGTTATATGAAGTCCAAAAACAGGCAAAAACTTGTCTATAATATTACAAGTCAGTATAGTGCTTATCATTGGGTAATAGATCAGGAACAGTGACCACAAAAAAGGAAAGAGGACTTCTGAGATACAGCAATGTTCACTTTCTTGACATGGGGGGGAGGGTAATGGACTCGTTTTGTAATAAATGCGCTATAAATGAATGATTAATATACTTTCTTCTGCACATATAGAAAGCTCCCTTAAAAGTAAACTGAAGTTTAGGATAATTTTATTCCATAACTGTGAATTATAAAAAGCTAATTCATTTACAATTCAGAGAGCAGCAAGAAGAATTCTAATACCAACATTTACTAGCAAGGTAGCTGTGGGGCAATTATTTCATGTCTCTGAGCCTCTGCTCCTTCAAGTGTATACATTAATTGTTACAACAGCTAAAGAAGCTAGAAGTAAATGGCATACAAGTTAAGTGAAAATGCCCACCATGGTGTCCAATATACAGTAGGAGTTCCATAAACATTGGTGGAATTTCTATGTGTCATATTATTCCCACGTGAAATGAACAAAGAAAAATAAGACTATAAGAAAGAGACTTAATCTACTTTCCTAGGAAACTCAACAATTTTCAATGATTCAGATTTATCTGTTTGGAATTCTTTCCACTTTCACATTTGGTCACATGTTCTCTAGAAAATAATAGCTCTGATGAACTATTTGTTTGTTTCTTCCATTAGATGGAAGATGATAGCTTTGATGAACTATTTGTTTCTTACTAGAAAATGTAAGTCGCCATTGCAATCTTGGGAACCCCAAGTGTCTCCCATTATCTTAAGGGCTGTAATGGAATTTTCTAAACAAGGCTACTTATTCTTTAATATGTAAGTAGATATTCTAAGCATAATTAGAAAGATACATGTATGAGGTAAGGAGGTAATGTATGATATCATGAAACCAATGAAAAATCTTAAGACTTATTCATTTAAATGAGGGTTGGCAAACTTATTCTGTAAAAGACCAGATAGCAAATTTGGGGGGATACATCATCTTTGTTGTAACTACTCAATTCTGCCATGGTGCAAAAGTAGCCATAGATAATATGTAAATGGATGGACATAGCTGTGTTGTAATAAACCTTTATTTACAAAAACCTATAGTGGGCTACATTTGGCCCACAAGTTCTAGTTTGCTGACCCCCCGATTTAAATGTGAAGCCAAAAGTGAATTTTATAAATAATGATCTATCTCTCAACTCTTTCAGGCTTGTTTTAAAATAACTGGAGAAATATCCAGTCAATTGAATTCAAATCAACTTGGGACTGAGATGGAGGGCCTCTCTTCCAACCCTGAACTAATTAAGGACTTGTTCCTCTTTGACCTAAACTCACAACAACTCCACAAGGATGAGGCACCACATTTCCATTCATCTTCTAGCTTTATCACAGCTGTGCCATTCCTGTCAGCAAAACTCTGGGGCTGTCAGCATTTTCATTATAATGCTAGCATCTCAGGAGGTTATAAATCTGCCTAAGATAGCCTGAGCTAAAACTTGGCATGACAGCTTCTAGACCAAGAATTTTCTCAAGGATGAGCAAGCTAGCTCAACAAAAAGTAAGTTCATACTGGAAGCTAGGCCAAAAAAATTATCTTTTTAAAGTTCAGAACAAGTTTTGGTTGTGAAGATTCTCACACAATTCAATATAACAAGCATTTATTGAGTTCCTACCATGGATAGTGTCTGTTATTTTATCTGCCCCACTTTACTTCCCTTGGGGGAACTACATCTCCCTTAATTTGTGGTAGCTTCTAATGGAGCTGTCAATCAAGGAGGCTTGCTTTGCCTTCCCCCAGAGAGTAATTCACATGACCCAAGTGAACCAATTATATTATTCCAACTCCCCAGGCACAGCATGAATCCCAGGACAGTTTGGGACTGTTTCCTTTTTCAAAAGCTATTACAATTTCTTGGAACAAGAGAACTTCTCTCCTTCCTTGCTATTCTAAAGGGGCCCCAGGAACCTGCTGTGTGGGATGAATTTGAGGCATCCTGGGACATCCTGTTGGTGATATCCAGGAGGTGGTTAGATCCAGGTTGCAATTATGGATTTGGGAGTCATTAATGTACTTCAAAAAACACTCTGAGGGGCGGCTGGGTGGCTCAGTCAATTAAACATCTACCTTTGGCTCAGGTCATGATCTTAGGGTCCAGGGATTGAGCCCTGAGTCAGCCTCCCTGTGCAATGGAGAGCCTGCTTCTCCCTCTCCCTCTCTGCCCAACCCCCTCCCCCCGCTCATCCTCTTTCCCTCTCTCTAAAACTAAATAAATAACCATTTTTTTTAAAAAAGCCACTTTGAAGAAACTTCTGGCATCCTCCAGTTCTCTGAAATGCAGCTTAAGAGTACTAAGAATGCAACAAAAAGTAAAAATAACTACTCAACATATATACTGTGCTCCTACCACATCATTCATTCCAGGCTAGGTGCTAGGGATATAAAGATGAATGAGAATAATGTAGGGTACTGATAAGGAGATACAAATTTAATGCACTTATCAGTTGGGGACTCTTGGTCCCTCAAGACTTAGTTAATATGATATTCTGTCCCTATTCTATGACCCATGAAAGTTCAAAACCTTCCTGAAAGTTTCTGTGGAGTCATCACTGTCTCCAAGTTCCTACTTCCACATAATTTGCTTCTATTGAGAGCAGCCTACATTAAGAATACATTTATGAGCTCCAAGAGCATATATCATCCATTCGTTTGGCTTGTGTTTATGGTCTATTAATTTACTTCGCATTTGTGAATATCATATGCCTTCAACTACCCTATGACCTTACTGCAAACAGATGTTATATCATTATACCTCAGGCTATACAATAGTGGTGCAGTGTCTTTGTGGATTAAGCTTTATTCTACTCATTCGATCTGTACAACCCTTGAGAAGCCTCACTCTTCTTGTTTGTGTGAGTAATAGTTACCCAAGTCAACCCAAGAAAGCAGCCATAGGATTTTCTCTTGTGACATGCCAATAGAAAAGACAGGCAAGATTATATCAACTCAGAAACATAGGGTGCATTAGTTAGGTTACACTGAACCACTGTCACAAATAGATCCAAAAATGTTAACTGGTACAAACAAAATTGAAGTTTGTCTTTTGGTCACAAAACAATCCAAGTTAGGGGTTCCTGGTTGACTGTGACACCATGTAATAATTCAGGAACCCAGGCTCCTCTGTCTTGTGTTTCTAGAATACCTGTGGCCTCATCATCATCTATATCCAGCTTTCATAAAGAAAAAGAGAGTATGGAGGAGACATACACATCTTCTTAAAAGCCCTAGCCCAGAGGTAGCATGCATTTTGTCCCATGGACACACATACTACAAAGGCTGGGAAATGTAATCCATTCTATATACCTTCACAAATTCCAGTCACTATGTAGGGAGACCATAGATATTGGTGGTCAACTAGTGCACTCTACCATTCTTGGTTCATCTACTTTGGTTAAGATCACCCCAGCAGATAAAATAACAGGGCAGAGGGGCTGTGCATTCTCTTTTATCCTCTTCTACCTATTACTCAACTCTTTCTCTTACAGTATGAGGTTTATTCCTCTATATAACCTCCCAAACTCCCCCTAATCCCATCTTGTCTCTTGTCAGAAAGATAAGAATTCAGTAATACTGCCATCATGATCATGGCTTTACTTCTAAGCATTGTACAAGCTAAGTCATGAATGTCGAATTTATTCATTTTCTCTAATGAAACATAACATGAAAAATAATTCTAGCCTTTAAAGACCAGGCCTAGAAACTCTTACAAGGCAACTTTTACAAATATATTTTTTATCCTGACAAATCCTCCCTTTCTCTGAATACATCAAACTTCCCTCCTGATCAAAATTCCCAGTCTCATCATATACATGTCTACATCACCAGCATCTAGCACTGCAGATGTCACTTTACCGACTGAATTATCTTTCATGATCCTTGTTATTCTAACCTGAAAATACATAGTATACATATTTAGTCAACAAATATTTATTAAGGGCCCACTGTGTGCTTAGCAATGAGAAAGACACAAGGAGATTTGAGAATGAAGAGAATATACTTGCAAGTCACCAAGAATTTACTGTGGAGTATGGAAGACAGGTTATAAACAAGTATTTATAGCCCATTATAATAGAGCTCTGAACAGGTCTTCATAGGATAAGAAAAAAGGAAACACTCAACTCTGCTTGAAGATGTCAGGTTAGCATTATTCACCAACTCTTACTGAGTCCCCAGTCTGTACTCAGTGCTATGATAGGCAGCGTGAAGGCTACGAAAGAAATAAAATGTTCTGTCCTTGTCCTTGATGAGCATATCATCTTCATCCACAGAGCAATAATGTTCTTAGCAAGGCTGTATAGAGTGTTGCAACTCAGTGCAAAGGGATATTAATAATGCTGAAGATGAGATAAGCTTCCTGGGAGAGGTCAAGCCTTCAGTTGGACCTTAAAATTTTGTTTTGATTTGGGTAAGAGTTGCATGCAAAACACTTGGCTTTCTGGGCAAAGGAAAGAAATGGAGTGAGAGAGAACAGGGAAAAATATAGCCACTGTATGCCTGAAACAGCAAAGAAATTAATCTTTCTGGAATAAAAGGCATTAGCTGACAATAATGGACAAGAATGTGAGTGGCTTGCTGGAGTCAAAACTTATGAGTTGAGCAGACAAGATTTAACATATATATAAATTTTTAAGTGAAATATTCTACACAACAACATACCTCAGAGGAAAATTTCTGTAATTCCAAGTTGGGATAAACTTTGATGTAAGACATCAATCCTGAGTGAATGCAGCACTCCCTCAGATGGCAGAGCATCAGAAATTCCTATTCATGGAAGACACAAATAGTTCAACACTGTTCTTTCCCTAGTAAAGGCAGATTATTTGCCTATATTGGCAGGCATTTTAAACAACTTTGGGAAATATTTTCACCTTTCCTCCAAAAACGTTAAAGAAAATCAGAATCCTAGAATCCTAAAAGGTATCTTGGGGATCAAATTTATTAATTACTCCCTTATACATTTAAAATGACCAGCTCAAAAAAAAAAAAATAAAATAAAATAAAATGACCAGCTCAAAGACTGAAATCTGCAAATGGCCTTCTTTAAATTAGTTGGCACCCCATGGTTTGTAATTTTATATTTCATTGGATGCTGGTTTGTTTATATTGTAATTTTTGAAGTACATTGTTCAGATGTTCCCTGAGTAATTATGTTTAAAGAAGCATTTTATTTTTTTAAAGATTGACTTATTTATTTTAGAGAGAGAGAGTGTGTGTGTGGAGGGAAGAGGAGAGGGGAAGTGAGAGAGAGTCTTAAGCAGATTTCTCAATGAGCATGGAGCCCTCCCTACGAGGGCTCAATCTCATGACTCTGGGATCATGATGTAAACCAAAACCAAGAGTCAGATGTTTAACCGACTAAGCCAACCAGGTGCCCCAAGAAGCATTTCAAAATCAGATACATTAAGTAAAGTGTTATGTAACAGTAAAAAAAAAAAAAAAAGGATTTAATGCCTATACATTAGAGGACTATTGGAGCCTTATACAGAAGGGACTATTTGATAGAAGCAGAGACCTTCACGCCAACAGTGGCCTGATCCATAAATACTTGTGAATTTTTAACCTATGCACATCTTCCACTATCAAGAGTTAGGAAGTAGTGGTGCTGCCATGCCATTCTGTATTGAGTGGGACAATTTCAATCCTCTGGGTTCATGAAGTCAATATGTAGATGAAAATTAGTTGGAGACATACCAAGAATAGTGTAAGTAAATCTTCCCAACTTTGGGGGCTGCTTTCTGAACTCTTTAATGAGGTTTTCATGAGGGGATTCATTGCAGTCCTCCTGAAATCACTGTGTGTCATGTTTTTGCATTACTGTTCTCATGTGAACAAGCTCACTCTTTTTTAAAGAAAATTTTATTGGGGGACACCTGGGTGGCTCAGCAGTTAAATGACTGCCTTCACACTCTGGGCATGATCCTGGAGTCCCGAGATTGAGTCCCACATCGGGCTCCCTGCATAGAGCATACTTCTCTCTCTGCCAGTGTCTCTGCCTCTCTCTGTGTGTCTTGTCCTGAATAAATAAATAAAATCTCTAAAAATTTTTTGATTGGGATTTATTTTGTTTCAAAAGTTGTGGGGTTTTTTTACTCCAAATCTGTCTTCTATTCTAGGTAGATGCAAATTGATTTCTTGTCTTGACATCTCAAGTCAAATGCACTACTTTCATATGATCTACAAACCTTAAGACTAAATGATCTGTTTAAAAGTTAGATTTTCGGGGATCCCTGGGTGGCTCAGCGGTTTGGCGCCTGCCTTTGGCCCAGGGCGCGATCCTGGAGTCCCGGGATCGAGTCCCACGTCGGGCTCCTGGCATGGAGCCTGCTTCTCCTTCCTCCTGTGTCTCTGCCTCTCTCTCTCTGTGACTATCATAAATAAATAAAGAAAAAAAAAAAAATATATATATATATATATATATAAAAAAGTTAGATTTTCCAGGCACCTGGGTGGTTCAGTTGGTTAAGCATCTACCTTTGGCTCAGGTCATGATCCCAAGGTCCTGGGATTTAGCCCCGCATCAGGTTCCCGGCTCAGTGGAGATTCTATTTCTCCCTCTCCCTCTGCCTCTCCCCCTGCTTGTGCTCATGCTCTCTCTCTGTCAAATAAATAAATACAATTGATTAATAAATAAATAAAAATAAAAATTAGATTTCTCTTCTTTACAAGCAAAACTTTACATATGGATCCAAGGCCCAAAAACAAATCCCTCTGGGATGATTTTTTTCCTTAGTCCAACTGTTAAAGACAATTCAACTGAAATGACTACAGGGGTAAACCAGACAACATGAACAAATGAAAGATTCCTCATATAGTAAAAACAACAAGGCAAACACAATGAGGAATGGCAAATAATGGAATCTCAGTGATGGAAATAAAATGGGGAACAATGAGGCCCGTTGCAAAATCAGTTCTCATGCCCCACTCAGATGGAGCAGCTGCCACAGAGAGCTGGCTTCTGGCTTCCAAGCAAGCATCTCCAGAATTTCCAGATTTTCTCATTTTTCAAAAGGACATAATTCAGATTTTTATGTGAAGTGTCTCAATTTTTTTTTAATTTTGCCACCACATTAGAGATCTTACTGTTGTGGCTCAATAGTCATTTCTCATAAACATCTCCTGCTTTCCTTTCCAAAAGCTAAAAAACAAGGTACTCACTTCCCCAGACTCCCTACTTTTAGGAACTGTCATGTAATCCAATTCTGGCCTTTGAGATGTAATGAAAACTCTTCTGAGGAGATTGGAAAGAAAAAATTTTGGAAAGAGTTTTTTTTTTTCCTTCTCTGCAAAAAGAAGAAAACAGTACGAAGAGAAATCATATTCACTGTTCTGGCTATTATGTAGCTTTGTGCCCTTAGTTAACAGAACTTATGTGATGAGATGCCTAGAGGTGTGGGAGCCATTTTATAAGCATGATGAGGACAAGAGAAATACAGAAATGTCAGCCGAGAGCCCTGGATTAGTCTGCTCAGGCTGCCATAACAAAATACCATGGACTGGGTGCCTTAACAGAAATGTATCTCTCTGCTAGAAGCTGGAGAACCCAAGGTTGCACATAGGTAGATTTCATTCTGAAGCCTTTTCTGTTGGCCCAAAGGCAGCCATCATCTTGCTGTGTGCTCACATGATCTCTTTCTGTATGTGCCAGCAGAGAGAGCTCTTTGGTGTCATTTCTTATAAGAGCACTAATCTCATCATAAGGTTCTCACCCTCATGACTTAATCTAATCCTAAGTACCTCCCAAAGGTCCCATCACCAATATGTTAGTATTGGGGATTAGGGCTTTGTCCCATGAATTTTGAGAAAACACAAACATTCAATCCATAACAAGTTCTGAGATTGATAAGCCACTGATAGAACTCTGGGAACATCTATCTCCACTCTTTGTGTCATATGAGAGAATAAAATAGGTTTATTATTTAAGCCACTATTAAGTAGGTAGTTGGTATACACCATCAAGAAATATTCCTAATTGATACAATGTTTTTCATTAAATGCTGTGTAGAATTTGTTTATAATGCATTTTAGTAACAATAATCCAGAATTCCTGTGTATTCATGGGGATTGTTGGAGATTCAAAGTCTGATATCCTCCACAAAGCTCTACTACTTAGTATTGGTACTATCTGCTTAGAACTTTCTTGGTAATTGTGGGTGGTAATTATAAGCTGTTAGACAGCGAGTTTCTTCATGCCAATTTCTCTGGGAAGGAGCCATGAGTCATAGTGAGTGGAGAATCTTTAATCACAACGTCTAGGTTAAGTGATGATGGTATAACTTTGAGGGAGAAAAGTATATCCCTGGGAGAACCTAACAAGAGAATAGGAATTTTTCTTGAGAAAAATGCACTTCCACACTTTACACTGCTGTCTGGGTATACTTCCATGAGTTTCACAGGCCCCCTGATTCATGCCTTGGATTGTCCAAATTAAGAACCAATGATTTTGAGGTTGATTTAGAAGATGTATTAAAGTCAGACCCAGAAAACAGTGATTGGGAACTGACAACGGAATCAGAAATGACCATTTTGGGAATGGAAGATAACCATCCTCTGTAACCAAATAGCCCTGTGGCCATTTAAAATGAACGCCATGCTAGGTGCTATATGCTCAAGATCTGATAGCATCTCCTCTTCTGTGAGGAGCTGCTATGTCTCTGGACACAAATACAGTCTCCAAAAGGCAAACCTACATTACTTCACCTTCCCATCTGGATTATAAACATAGCACAACTGGGCAGAAATAAGCCAACATCAGCAAGGAAGGAGGGGGAGGGGAGCTCTTGCTTTAACCCAATCTGGGCACAGACTCTTGATATATAATAATAACAGGTAATGTGATTATATGCCTCTATCCAGAAGGAATCTTTAACATGAACTTCTAAGGAGTGTTTTAGTGTTGCCAATTTGTCAGAACCAGTTTTCTTTCTGATTCTCTAGGTCTAAAATGTAAATTTCTATGTTGATTTGTGTCTTAAATAAATAGCGAAAATTTTACTGCAGCCCTGGTACAAGCGAGACTCTGCTCAGTAAGCCAAGGAATCTGATGGGCTAAATTCCAAACTCATCTTGGCACAGCTGACCAGCCAAACAGTATGCAATTCTGTGAAAATTTTAACATTTTCCTTTTGAAAGCACATTATTCACAACACTGTTTTTCTTTATCTAGTTTTTATTGCTCTTGAATCTCAAATATGTTTTTTAAGTGAGGAATATTTTGCAGTCCTACTAAAAAATGAGAAAGCTGGTCATCTTAAATTTTAAAAGACTAATTTACATTAGTACTAAAATTTCCTGAAGGAAAAACATATACATGCAGAAATGTCTTCTAATATCTGGAGACTACTTCTGCTTGAGTTTACCAAATTTTACTCTGAGTATTTTGAGTTTGGCTAACAATGAAAAATTGCCTCTTTTGGATAAAACCAATAAAATCTGGATGTTGTCACCTAGTGAAGAAAAAGGAGCCTTAGAGGAGCGGTGGGTACCTAGGTGGCTCAGGTGATTAGGCATCTGCCTTCATTTCAGGTTGTGGTCTCAGGGTCCTGGGATCAGCCCCATTTAGGGCTCCCTGATCAGTAGGGGGTCTGCTTGTCCCTTTCCCTCTGCTCTCCCCCACTTGTTCTCTCTCTCTCTCTCTCTCTCTCTCGCTCTCTCTCTTTCAAATAAATAAATAAAATTTTAAAAAGAAAAAAAAAAGGAACCTTGGGTATAGCATTCATTTTCTATGGAAAGAAGATAATTTGCTAAGTAAGAAAAGAAATTTCAGGAAAGAAATTACAACATCAAATTTGTTTAAATTGCTTTTAGACTTTAGTTAAAGACTTTTTGGTGTCATGTATGGGCCAATGAGCACAGGATTAAATGCTGAGTAAATAAGAGCTAAACTATGTATTTTCAACTTTAACTTAATACTTTTTGATTATTTGGAAGCAAAATATGACTTTTTGAAAAATAATTCATTAAAGTCACATAATTTAATGTGATATATAAGATATAACATAGAATGTTTCCCATAACCTTCACTTCAAACTTGGCCATCCCCCAGCAGTGCCTTCTAACTAGTTCAGTCCTCATCTGATTTATCCTGTGTGCCCATCTTTCACAGAATCTCATGACATACAGAAGTCGCTTAGTTTGAGGTCTCCTCAGCTGAAATAGTAATTGATGACATTCCGAGTTTTTTACTATGAAAGCCACTAAAGAATGTGAATCCTCAAAGATTTACCTGTCAGCGGGATCAGGTAAATACAGCATTGGAAGAAACATCCTTGCATACTGGATGTTTGCCCTCTATTCTCATCTCTGCTTGGCTAATCATTATTATGCTTGCCTGTCATTTTTCTAGTATCTAAACAATCAATTTAACATAATGTGTTTGTGGGTTTATAAAACCCCAAATCAGTTAGATTTGGTGTATAGCGAACCATCCAAAAGTTTAGTTGTTTAGAACAACCCTTTATTATGACCCATGAGTTTATAGTCATCTAGATGGTTTTATTGATCTGGACTAGGTTTGACTGGTCTTAGCTAAGCTATTTTATGTCTGAAGCTTTGCCTGAAAAACTGAGGTGACTCCACTGTAGTCCACAAAGGACCTCATCCTCCATCTGGCTGTCCAAGCCTATTTTCATAATGACTGGCAGTTTTCCAAAAGAAAGAGTGGAAGCCCATAAGGTTTCTTGAGCCCAGGCTCTTAATTCACACACAATCACCTGACGCATTCTATTTGCCAAAGGAAGTCACAAGCCTGGCCCAGGTTCAATCTGAAGAAATGGACTTAAAAAAAAATTTTTTTTTAATTAAAAAAAAGAAAAGAAATGGGCTTTGCCTCTTTATGGGAAAAGACACATTGCCTCCAATTGCAAAAGGAAGGGATATAGGTGGAGGTGAAGAATGGTCATTATTTTTGCCACAGAAACAAGATTCCTTCCATGTGAAAAACTGTTTCTTTATAAGGAGTTTAATTTGGAATAGGGAGAACTCTGTAACACAAAAGGGTCTTCACAAATCTAACCACATTAAGCCAGGTAGAGCCAGGCCTCCAGTGCATTCAAATCCGCAGTGTGCTCCTCAGTTCTCAGTTCTGTGGCCACACATTGCCACGCCCATCAAACAATCTCTCAGTTCCCACCCAGGAAGGAGAGTTTGGAGGACAATGTTAGTTGAAAAGTAATTTAAGCAGCCTCTGGCCTGGAATGCATCCACTGAACTGGAAGATTCAGGAGCTACAAAAATAAAACACTTGATGGACAAATAAATGCTTGGCTCCTTCTAAAGGAGGGAGCTGGAGAGCAGAGGAACTGGCAGTAAAGGTCAGTGCAAGAACAAACATACCCCACGGTGCTCGCCAAGGTACCACGAACTCCCAGGGAGGCTCAAAGCCCCTGGGGACAAAAGAGGGTAAGAGGGAAGACTCCTGACAGAAGAAAGCAGAATACCCGTAAAAACCAAAGACAGAGAAAATGAAAAATAACAAAGAGGCAAGAGAAATCTGGAAGACCAAAAATAAAAGGACTTGAATTCCAACAAAGTTCAAAAATACTAGTCTTTCTGGAAAATGAATCACAAACATGCATGCCAATTTCCTGAGGGCATACCTATGGTATTTGTATATACAGCAACTAATATAAATAGCTCCTTGATATTTAAAGAGTTTATTCCAGGGGCACCTGGGGGGCTCAGTTAGTTAAGCATCTGCCTTTGGCTCAGGTCATGATCCCGGAGTTCTGGGATTGAGACCCACATTGGACTCCCTGCTCAACGGGGAGTCTGCTTCTCCTTCTGCTCCTCACCACTGGTGTTCTCTCATATTCTCCCTCTCTCTCTCTTTCTCTCTCTCCCTTTCTCTCTCTCTTTTTCAAATAAATAAAGTCTTTTAACAAAAATAAAGAGTTTTTTCCCAAGCTATGGATTATCTGGTCCACTGTTTTCCCTTTTCCTATTTCCTTCAGCCTAGGCATTTGGGCAGGTAAATGGAGATTTGCAATACATGCTAATGGAAAAAGATAGCAGAAGATAATAAAAATTATTGACTACTATATAACAGAAACTTTATAAATGTTCAATGTTAGCATCCCAACAACCCAGAGAGGAAAGTGTCATTTTATTCCTTTAAGAAAGTCAAAATTCTAGGGATTAACACAGTAAACTAACTCATAGTTTCTTACTTCTTACATGTGCCAGATTCAAACCCACTTCTGCCTAACTCTAAAGCCCAGTCACTTAACATGGTTCTTTAGAACTCTGAGACCAATTAAAGGCCCCCATTTGAGGAGTGCCTAAGTGGCTCAGTCAGTTAAGCATCTGACTTTGGCTCAAAGCATGACTCAGGGTCCTGAGATGGAGCCAGCATTATGTCAGGCTCCCCACTCAGCAGGGAGGGAGTCTACTCATCCCTCTGCCCCTCTCCCCTCTCTAATAAATAAACTGAATCTTAAAAAAAAAAAAAAAAACTTCCATTTGAGTATTTGGCATCCAGACCAGTGTGATTGGTAGAGCTGCCCATATTAATTGGTGTCCTGGGTTAATGACAGATCCTGGGCTTGAAACAGTTCTAAAACTTTCTGGTCCAGGGCTCTCTCTCCCATCACACACCTAAGGGGGGGAAAATCAGTTAATGTATTCATTCATTTGAAGATTGCTCATTGAGCAGCTGCTGTGTTCCACATACTGTGCCTGGGAGCACCATGTGAGCAATATACAGAGTTGCCAGCAGTTGCAAAATGAACACTGGATTATGAGGAAGCCTGGAATACAGGGCAAAGGAAAGTGTGGGGATGCAATTATGCATTGTTCCTACTTTTTTCTCCTCTCTTGTTCCTTTGATAGTTGTTCATCCTTCCCTTGCTCACCGCATTCCACAGAGCTTTATCACAGCAGTACTTTATCCAGTATTAGTCAATGACTCAAAAACTGAGCTCCTGCTCCCCATATTCAGGACTTTTTTCTACAATTAAAGGATTGAAAAACAATGCAAACAAGAGCTCTGAAACTTTAGAAGTCTTAAATACCTTGACTATCTTCACAGCAGTCCCTAATCCCTCCAGGAGGGCAGTGAAACTCACTATCAGGAGTTTTCTTCATAGGGTGCTTACTGAAATCTCTCCCTTTGCAGTAGTTTGATGTCTTTTTTTTATCATTAGCACTGTGCTAAAAATGCCTAGAGGAAGTCAGCCCAGGATAATATCTCCAGAAAGCGAAGTTTGAGACAAGCACCAGAGTGCGGGTGATTTCTTAGGAGTCAGTCCCTGAAAGAAGAAGTGAGAGAGTGAGAAAAGCAATACAAGAGAGCTAGAAAAGACAATAAAATTGTGCGTTAGCATGCTGGTTACAACTACCGCTCACTCCTGCTGACAATTCCCTAGGGAACTATGTGAACCATACTTGAGACTTGTCTCACCAGAAAACAAGCCTAGGATGTTAGGGTGCAGCCTTCCATCAGCCTCTGAGGCAGGATACTCCTTAGGGTATTAACTTCCCCGAACTTCCAAGTCATGTCTGTATGTGCTTGATCATCCTTCTGTGACTTCAGAAAGGCCCTCTGAGGCAGCAAAGTCTAAAGATGCCACTTCTTACACTTGATGAGGGATGCTGATAACTTGCATGGATCCGTCCACCTCAGTGACACTAAAATGGGCCTAACAGGATGTAGCACCTTGTATCCTAAGCATCTACTAGAAGTAACATCACTGGTTTTAAAATAGAAGTAATTACAGCACTTTTTGGGACCTTGTAATTTACAAAATGCCCTTCACATACACAGTTACATTTGGTTCTCATAGTAGACATACTATGAGACTGACCTTATTATTACCACATTTTCCTCATAAAGTTCTGAGGATCAGAAAAGCTGATAATGGTAACATTACTCCATCCTACTGAGAGTTCTAGTCGGCTTCTTCCAGTTAGAAGTGAATTAATCAAAATATCTTCATTTGAATAATCAATATACTCTACACCCCTGACTTGGAAATGCTAAACAAAATTTTTAATTTGTTTAAGATTTATTTACTTATTTGAGAGAGAAGGAGAGAGAAAGTACATTTGAGCAGGGGGAGGAGCAGAGGGAGAGAGAGAATCTCAAGCAGACTCTCCACTGAATACAGAGACTAATGTGGGGTTCCATCTCACAAACCCAAGATCATGACCTGAGCCAAAATCAAGAGTCAGACCCTTAACCAACTGAGCCACCAGGAACCTCAAATTTTTAATTTTCTAATTATTTCACAACCATGAACACCTGGCCTAATAATACTGCAGAGGACAGCTGTCAACAACTTATATTTTTCTTATCCTCCAGTACATAAATTAGAACTGTAAAGGCCAGGAAATAATTAACAGGTTTCAGCTGATCTTAAAATAGCCACCAATATAACTCATACGGCAATTCCAGCAATATGAATGTTCCTCCCTTGTGCCAAAAAATCCTCCATAGAAATCTGTTGCTGAAAACATTATGTGGCCACATTCCCATCTGCAGAGATGCTTGTTTTTCTCTGTTCCATGCCAGAGTACTTAATCCAGTCATCATAATAAATTGCTGTTTTCTCTGCCCTCTTTACACAATTATTAGTGTATGTATCTGAAAGAATCTTGAGGTCTTAAGAATAGAGGAAGCTCCACCAGAAATGTTAATAGAATCACTCCCACATTTCACTCCTCTGATCTTTGTTTTATCAAAAAGTAGGCAGCTAAGTATATTTTTTATGAAATGTCACTGTGCATTTTAACAGACTTCAAATTATATTTATTTTCATCCTTTATCTTATCTGTTTTCCAGTCTTACTCAACAAATTTAGTATTTGCTAATAAAAACAACCATATTATCATTTGCTTTGCCAACTGGCAGATAGACACAAACACTACCATATCATCTGGTTGTTATATGACACTACGACACATAAGGTCATTGCAAATAGAGGAGATGAATTAACCTACGGAATGCAAGTTTATTGCCAAGAACAATAAAATTATAATAAAATTGTTGGAAAAAAAGAGAAAACAAATATAGTTTGTAGATCTGCCTATGTGTCATATAGTTAAAAGATAAAATTCTTCAGTTTTTCTTAATAATGAAATCTACTTATTGCAATTCCCAATATTCCAGTCAAATGGTATGATGGTGGAAGAGTTCTACCAAAAGAAAACTATATCCATGTCACAGTTTTCTATTTCTTGCTTACAATAATTATTTCCTATTGCTGTCTTTTGACGTATTTTGCAAACCATATCAGGGCCAAAGAGCCTCCTACCAACTTCCCTTCAGTGTTTATAGAAGGGTTTACTGTGTCTCTCTCTTCATCCTTTGATATCAGAAAGGTTCATTCTACAAAACCAGAAGGATTAAAGGGTCGCTTATCAAGAAATTATTAATAGCAAAATTCTGAGTAAAGTCAACACACCAAGTTTTGACAGATTTGTACATGCCTCTAATATATTTGCTCAACTACAGAGAAATGTTCCGCCCAAGCAACCAAGAAAATAACTCATTAAATGTTCAAAAGACTAACTGGTTTTTATTTTAGGCTAAGCTAATAAGAAACAGGTGTTTTCTCACAATATGTATGAAAACTCCAAGCATCACTTGAAGAAGGGCAGATTTGAATCTTCTAGTCTACCTCAAATCCTGCATGATAAAGAAGTTTCTAGCATTGTTGCAAACATCAAATGTTCTTCACCAAAAAAATGTTAAAGTTATTTCCTAATCATTACAAAGACAGGCATCTGAAATTGCCCTCCAGAAGGTACAGCAATGGAGGCACCATAGTGTACAATTCGTGTCATTATAAAATGTTCTTCTTGAAATCATCTATTCCAGTTAGAAATTATACTTCATGCAATTGTATTTCTAAAATTTTCTGAGAAATAAAATTTCCTATAAAGGGAAAACTATAGAGCTCTATTAATAGAGTCAAAAATATCCCTACTCAATATTTTAGCTACTACATTTCAATAATAGATACACTTCATCTCTATTTGCATTCATTTATGCAGATATAATGAGCACCTACTCTGTGCCAGATACTCTATGATACACTGGGGAAAGGAGAATGAAAAATATACAGTCTTTGTTCTGGGAGTGGAGGGGAAATGGGATCACCTTCCAACAGTGGGAAATGTAAACAGGTAAAGCAAGTAAAACGTTCAATTGAAACTATATAGACTGGATGCTATGAGAGACCCAAGAAGATGATAACTCAGCCTCTGCCTAAGAGATTCTGGTTCACATGGGAGGTGACTTTTGTGCTTATTCTTACCTTAAGTGAGGGTATTTACCAGGGTAGGGATGGTGGGGGTGGGAGCAAGGTGTGACTTAAGACATATATACAAAGCTAAAGTGAAACATGTAGTCCAGGAGAATAGGGTATCTGGCTACAAAGAAGGTGGTAGCAGATGATGGAGAAAATTACATGCTATACTATGTAGGTCAGAATATAGAAGAAGTCAGAACTTCTCAGATTCGTAACAAATGTCCTAACAACACAGAATCAACAACATGTTTCCCCTAGGATTTAAAAGCTGAAGAGTAAAAGAACTTCCAGCTTGGTTCAAAATTATTTGAAATTCATACATTTCAACTTTAAAATTCATGCTAATTTATACCCTAGTCTATATGATATCCGTGTTTATTTTAACATTTTTTAATGTTTCAATTTCCATTAATGCTCCTGGAAGGGGCAGAGGAGGGGGCCTGTGTTTCTCCTACTCATCCTGGAGCTTCACATACCAACAGCCAATAAGTATTTATTGAGAACCTCCCCCCACCATGTCCCAGGCACTATTTGGATTGGCATACCACCATGTACTCTTGCTGAGAAGCTCTGGGGGGCAAAGGGGCAACCGTTTAAAGGATTAAAGATGGTGTTATAGGTTGGGTTCTCTGAAGCAGGTATTGAAACAGACTGTAAAGGGTGTAAGATGTTTATGAAGGATCAATAAATGTGAGGGGAAGAAAGAAAGGCGAAGCACAAATGGGTAAAGAGTAAAGTTAAGCTAAACTACAGGCTCAACCATGCCTTGGCCAACCCAGTAGGAAGCCTGGGAACAAGCATGGACCAGGTTCCAACAGAAATAACCTATATCTCTCTATCCCTCTAGCCTGGGTGTAGGCCTCCAGGGGGATGGTGTGATCTGGGTAAGCAGCTGAGGCAGGACCCAAAGTTGCTGAAAGCTGACGTTGCCTACTGACCACACTCTACTGCAGAGAATCAAGGAGGATCTAGGTGGCATGTCTCCATATCTAGCAGGGTGGAAAGTGATATAAGAAAATCTGCTTTAGAAGGATCACTCCAGCAACTACAAGAAGGGAGGCCCTTTTTTGATAGTATAACCCAGAGGTGATAAGTTTTCCTATTCCTCCTTTCCCTCTTCTTGGTTAGTACTTGAAATCAGGGGAAACTGGTGGAATGTAGACACGCTGGGGCATGCTGGTGGAATGGAGACATGATGCACCAACTTCTCTTTCAAAGTTTTTCTCCTGAACATTCACACACCCCTTATTAAATTACACTTCTGCTAAAAAAAAAAAAAAAATACACTTCTGCTGGTTCATCTGGCACTGTCACATGAATCATCTCATTTGTTTGATACTCACAGCAAACCTACAAAAGAAGATAATAAGAGAAATAAGTCAGAGTCCATTGGCTGGTTGCTCCCAGCTGTATGATACGGAATCCCAGAGAGCCATCCAGTCCCCCCACGGAGAATCTTTGCCTAAATCCAATAATAGGGTGGAAGTGCATAATTGCACCATAGAGTATTATTGGAGCTATTTAGCACACAGAACAAATATCACAGTGTTATATGTTTGGCTATTGGGTTAGTCGGGGTTCTTCAGAGACAGAACCAATAGGATGCATATACCAAAAGAAAATGAGAAGTTTATTATAAAGAATTGGCGCATGAAGTTGCAGTAGATGGCAAGCCCAAAATCTGCAGGGTAGGGGGCAGTTTGGAGACCTGGGGAAGAACTGCACTTGGAGTTCAAAAGCAGTCAGCTAGTAGATTATCCTCTACTAGAGAGCCGGTCAGTCTTTTTCTTAAGGCCTTCAACTATTTGGATGGGACCCACTCACACTATGGAAAGTAATCTGCCTCAATCAAAGTTTACTGACTTAAATATTAATCTTATCTTGAAAAATACTTCACAGAAACATCTAGAATAATGTTTGAGCAAATGTCTGGGTAGTGTGGCCTAGGAAGGTGACACATAAAATTAACCATCACTACTATTAAGACATTAAAGATACTAGATGAACACAGTTCCATTAATACTTTGCACATTAATTTTCATATGATAAAAAATCAATGTCAAAGTTACACTGTTTTCATACAAAGTTTTATTTTTGTTATGTTTTTTGTTTAGCCTTCCATATCAGTTAAATTCTTAAATTCAAGCAACAGAAACTGATTCTGGTTGTCTTAATCAAAGATAATTTATTGGAAGGACATGAAGAGATGACAGAATGAAGAATAACTTGGATAACCAAGCCTATAAAATGGAAAGGAACCAAGGTAACTGCGGAGGTTGGACAACCAGGAGCCCACACTACTGTAACATAGTGCAACTGCCCACTCCTACATGTCATTGACCCTGCCCCATGTCAATATTCCTGCTGCCTTTATTAATACTGCTGCCATTACCTTTGTGCTGTTCAACAGAGACCTAAGGTCACATGGAGACATTAGATTTTCCAAGCCTGAGTCACATGCCCACTCTTTAGCCTCTGCTCCAGGTACAGAGAATATTGCATATTTTGGGCTTCCATAATGTAAGATAGCACCCTATATTCAACAAGAGAGATGGCATGATGGATTCCCATAAGATGAAAAGAATGTTCAGATGGTTGTAACCAAAGAATAAGGGAAAAATATGAAGACTGAAGCATCAGATCTACTTACTCTAGCCTCAATTTATAATGCATCTTTTTTTCTGTTCTCAAAAATGGAAATTCCAAAGGGATTCCAACTGGGTGGCTGTGAGCCATACTGTCTGGCTCTCGCATCTGTTCCTTTATCCCTATCTTGAATCTTGACAGTGGTGAGGCCAGAAAATTCACTCAGGGGATGAGCAAGATTTGGACAGCAGATCTAAAGAAATTAATTTATTGTCAGTCATAACTGGTCAGCAGCTTATCTAGCAAGGAATTCGGGAAGTATCCAACATAGCTCTAGATACACAAGTTGGTCTCCAAGAAACATCATTATTTAATATATATTTATTAAATATCTAATGTATGCCAGACACTATTCTAGATGCTGAAAATATATAGGTGAAAAGAAAAAAGGATAAGATCTCTCCACTCTACTGAAATGTACATTCTAATAGAGGAAGTTGAATAAGTAACAAACAAACAAGCAACTGTGCCAGGTGATGCTAAGGGTCATGCAAAAAAGAACAGCAGGAGAGGGTGACAGAAAGTGAAAGAAGGTGCTGTTTAAATAGAGTGGCAAGGATGAGCTCTCTGAACTGGTGACATTTGAGTAAACAACTGAATATAGTAAGTAGCATCAAGGGATCTATAACTAGAAGAATATTCCAGCAGCAGATATGCCAAGTGCATAGGCCCAGAGTTGAAAATATTTTGCCATGTTTAATAAAAAGCAAGTAGATTTGTATAAGTGGAGCATAAGGAAGTATAGGGAAATAGTAGGAGATGAGGTTAGATGAGTAGCAGGAGTGTAGGTTGTGTCAAGAGGCTAAGAAGTTTGGGTTTCATTCTAAATTGGGATTTTACTTGAACATTTTTAGCAAAGAAGTTGTGGGATATAACATATTTTAAAGCATTACTCTGGCCACTATGTTAAGATGAAAATTCTAGGGAGAGGGCAAAAACATAGTGTCTAATTAAACTGGTCCATGAGAAATTATGGGGCTTGTACTAGGCTTTTACAGTAGAAGCACGTGGTGAGAAGTGGTCAGACCATGGATATGTTTTGAACATGGAACCAACAGGATTTTCTGACAGGATGCGGAACATAAAACAAAAAGAAAAGGCAATGATGACTTCAAAGTTTTGGGCCTGAGCAATGGTAATGACAGAGTTGCTATCAACTGAGATAAGGAAGACTAGAAGGTGAGAGTCACATGAAAAGTTTTAATTGGGAACATATTAAATTTGAGGTTTCTATTCGACATTCAGATGGAGATGTTAAGGTCATAAAGATGAAAAGGATCCAGCAAAGAGAATGGGGACTGGGTAGCCAGGGAGGTGGGTGGAAACCCAACAGATTATGATATCCACTGAATGCCAAGGGATGAAAGAGTTTAGAGGAGAGACTGAGGAACTATGTCAATAAGATGAGGACCACTGGATTTGGATTTGATAGCATGGAAGTCATTGGCAACCTTGATCACACAGTTTCAGAAGACAAAGACTTATTGCACTAGATTCTAGAATGGCAGGCAATGGAGTAGATAAGGCAACAGACAAGTTTATTCTCAAGGAGAGCAGAGAAATGGAACAATAACTAAAGGAGTAAGTGGAGTTGAACATTGGTGAGTTGGTTAATTTGCTGGTAGAAGTATATTAATGTTCTCTTCCAATTGCTTCTAGTGTCTCAGTGATATAAACAAAATCTTAGTGGGAGGCAGGGCAGTGGGGAGAGGAAAGGTTGAAATCTGAGGAGAGAAGAAAAGGTATATAGCAATAATAATTTGCCTGATATCTATTCTCTCCATTTTCCTTAAAAGAGAACTCCTATTTTTTAAAAGGTTTTATTTATTTATTTGAGAGAGAGAGAGAGAGCAAGCAGAGGGAGAGAGAAGCAGATGCCCCACTGAGCAGGGAGGCTGAAGTGGAGCTCAATTCCAGAACCAGACACTTAACCGACTGAGCCACCCAGGTACCCTCAAGAACTCCTATTTTTAGCTGGACCCTTGGTTACCCAGAAGAAAGACAATAATTTCCAAAAAAAAAAAAAAAACCCTACAATTAGGTGTGACCAACTGATGAATTCTGGCAAGAGAGAAATATGCAGAAATGTTATATGAGACTACCAGGAAGACTCTTTAAAGGAAAGAGCCTCTCTTGAGAGGTGCCCCATTTGTTTTTCACCTTCCTCCTTTCTACTTCCTGTAACTCAGATGTGATGACTGACATTCCAGCAGCCAACTCTCTTACTCACCTTGAGGATGAAAGTTAACTACAAAGCATGAGAAAGCAAAAAGAGGGGAGTTTCTTGGACCTTTAATGATTTTGTGTGACTGTCAAAGGAGCCAAGTACTACCTTTATGTGTTTTATGTGAGAAGATCCATCAGGACTTGAGTCTAATTCCAACAATATATGGTATGAAATAATCATATGGGAGTATGAGAACGTTGAAAGGGGCAATGCCAAGAATGTGCCAAGCCAGCTAGAGCTATGCGGTTATATATTTAGAGTGATCTTAGTCATCACGGTTATATTTTTCTCAGTTGCTTGAATGCAGAGAAAGGAGATTTATCAGAGTTGGAGCCTTGCCAACCATACAAGTGGAGAGAGACACAAAAGTGTCAAGATTGTATGCAGTAGAGTGGGATCTAAATGAAGAAATAAAGAAAGTGAAGCGACTGGAGAGCTGAGTGACAGTGAAAATATGTTAACAATCTTGGATTAAAGGTACTGATGGGGTTGAAGAATTGATAAGAGCATGAGATGTTTGAGATTGAGATTACAAGAGGCTTGCAGTTATACTCAGTATTAGCATGTAAGGTATGCCCATGAAATCAGGTAGCTGGGATAGAGTGCAGGACGAGATCAAAGCAGTTGAAGAGATCATTGAATCCCATGCACTGAACCTGGGTCCAGACCAGGAAACCTTTAGAGATTGACATTTAATTCAGTCACATGAAAATGTTGATGAATTTTCTAAATTTGTTTTTGAAAAATAGTTGATTTGGGATGCTTGGGTGGCTCAGTGATTGATCGTCTGCCTTTGGCTCAAGTCATGATCCTGGGGTACTGGGATTGAGTCCCACATCAGTCTCCTCACAGGGAGCCTGCCTCTTCCTCTGCCTATGTCTCTACCTCTTTCTCTGTGTCTCTCATGAATGAATATATAAAAATCTTTAAAAAGAAAAAAAAGAAACATAGTTGATTTTGTACTTCATTACTATCACAATATAATCATCATCACATTTGTGCTTACAGTCCATTTGTTTGTTTGTTTAAGATTTTACTTATTTATATGACAGAGCACAAGCAAGCAGAGCAGCAGGCAGAGGAAGAGGGAGAAGCAGGCTCCTGCTGAACAAGGAGTCTGATGAGGGGCTCTATCCCAGGACCCCAGGATCATGACGTGAGCTGAAAGCAAATGCTTAAACAACTAAGGTACCCAGGCACCCCTATAGTGCCCATCTTTTGAATATAAACTGATCATCAGGTTATTATGATCAATTACTATTACAGAGTCCACTGTGAAAAGGGTAAGGATAAATATTAATAGCCCTCTTTTTTAAATTAACAACCTGAGGCAGAGAATGAGTAACTTGGTGAAGAACACACACACATAGTAGGTAATTTCAATGGCTTTCTATGTGGAGAAGCCTGGCTTTCTCAAGGGATAAGTGCCCCCATCAGAGTAACTTCTGAAACAGGAACTCTCTTTCCCTACTAACTTTATGACACCAAGTGAAATTCCACTCTCCACACCAATGGGAATTATACAACCCTGAAACAAAAGAACTGAAAAGAAGCCTTCCTGCTGTTAGCTTGGAGCAGGCTTTTTAATCTTTTTAAGCACTCAAGAAAACCTAGATGTACTTCTCCAACCTTGAAATCAGACTGGAATCTGGAGTTTTCTTGTTATTTCTTCAAATGTACTTTTATGGATCACCAATATAGCAAACATAAAAGTATGCTTGGTTTGGTTAAGGCAAGAGTGGGAGCCAGGGCCCTGCATACTTGGGTTTTCCCCTTAGTCCTGTTGGGGGCAGGAGACGAGATTTTTCCTACACCTTCTCAGGGTCCTTGGCTAGATCTGAAAATTAAACTGACAAAGATGGATCAACAGGAGAAGAGCATACTTTTTTTAATGTAAGTTTTATTTGACACGAGAGTCTTCATAAGGAAATGGAGACCTGAAGAAACCATTAAGCCACGGTATTTTTATGTTAGGTCTGATGAAGAGTGGACAGCTGTGGGGGAACATGATAGGTCAAGGAGTAGGAGGTAAGTGTAGTACAGTGGAGGAAACTTAGCAAGGCCTGTTCCTTAGGATTCTTCTAGGTATCCCTTTGTCTTCAAAGATAAGGGAGTTCCTTCCCTCCGAGTATAGGGAAGGCATCTCTCACATCAGGGTTCTATGACCTGTTTCAAGGGAAAGAGTTGGGAAGGGTAATGACAGAAGGTCAGAGTAACCTTCCTACTCCTGCCATTCCCCTAAATTAAATTCCTTCCCCCTAACATATCCAATAAGCAAACATGCCATATTTTGGGGTAGCATTTCCTGAATCCCATCACATATCTACCAACCATGGCAGACACCCACTCAAGGAATGACAGTTTGAAAATAGAGATCAAGTTCAGTCCCCATTTCAGATGATGAACTGCCTGGCCCAAGTCTACACATTCAACTTATGGCATGGCTAAGACCTAAAGTAAAGTGTTTTTAAAATACCTACCTGTATGTATGGATTTGTTATGATAAATACTCACTTGTCTACTAATTTCTCTATTTAATGATGTGTTTAAGAGACAAGGAAATAGAGGGAAGGCTGAAAGGTGCAAATCCTCACTGTCTTGGACCTGTTGGTTTTTATATATATATATTGGTTACTTTCCTTCTTTGAGAAATCTCTGAAACACAGAGGGGACTTTAAAAATAATTTAAATTATAATGATCAAAATTTGATTCAGAAACAAACATAGGAGCAATTAAAAAGAGACAAAATAAAAACAAAACTTTACAAAGGAACGAAAATACTTTTAAGTTAATAGTATGGCAGAAAAGAGCACTACATTTATAAAGTCAGCAGGCCTAGGTTCTATAACTGATTGCTTATTTGACCCATTTCCCCATGTGGAAAATGCAGACTGTAACTCTGCCCCTGCATGCCTCCTCTGGGTTACAGTGTCAAATAAATATTAATTTCAAAATGCTGCACAAAAAAAGAGAGAGACTGGTAAAAGCATTCTATAATCTCTGAAAATTTTCAGATTCTCCACATTTTTTAATATGATTGTATCCACTATTACATAATAGTGGGTATAATAATAATGGATATAATAATACTCTTAATTAAGAGTACTGAACATCCCCCAATATGCCAGGCATTGTGCTAAAGTTTCACATCTATGGTCTCATAAAAATGAGTGTCAGTGAATCTGACTTGTTGAGGCCTTTGTAGGGCCTGGAATATCATCACCAGTTTGAGGCACTATGCCATCATAAAGGCATATTACTTTCTAACAGTTTATACAAAATTTCTTTGCATCATTGCCATTTTGCAGAATAATAGAATAAACCCAAGGATACATGTGTTTTATTAAAAGGAGGAATGACAGAGCCTATAAAAATATCAGGAGCTTGAAGCTCCTAAGAAAAATCAAAGGAAACTTTGAAGGGAAGCCAAAAACAAACTTGTCCAAATGCACAAGATTCCCTAGCTTGAGGAGGTTTGAGTGGATGGTTTGCAAACTGCAAAAGCTAATGGGACCCCCAGGTTGGCCTGATTCCTTTCAACATACAGTCACTCTCTCCCTACACATTCATCACTACTCCATTTCCATTCTCATATCTCTCCTAGGATTTCTATTTATTTTAAAGGTCAGAATTCTAAAAAAGAAAACTGAATATATTTTTAATGAAGTCAATTAATCCTAAATATAAATTTGTAACTTGCTTTGTTGGTGTAGTTAAGAAGTTGTTCCTTTAGTTTGTGAATATACAACAGAACAGAAATACTGCATTTAAATCAGCAATATTGTGGATGTCACTCAAGTTTGTTTTTTTTTTTTTTGACTTACTTCTTTCTTTTAGAGAGAGAGAGCACCAGTGGAAAGGGCACAGAGAAAGGGAAGGGCACATGAAAAAGGTGGGGCACAGGGAAAGGGTGGGGCACAGGGAGAGGGATAGAGAATCCCAAGCAGACTGTGGAAAGAGTGCAGAGGTAGATATGGGGCTCAATCTAGGACCCTGAGATCACCACGGAAGCCCAAACGAAGAGTGGGATGTCTAACCAATTGCACCACCTAGGCACCCCACATGTCACTCCGTTTGTAAGTGGGCAAACTTTTGCTTTTGAGAGTCAAGAAGAAAAAAATTTTTAATGGGTTGTTGTTAACATACGAACCACTTCTCAAGCAATTTTTCTTTTAAATTCAGGCCAAGGAAAATATAGGTGTCTATTTCTTTCTGCCGAAGGATTGCTACAATTAAATAAGATCATATACTGTCATGATGCAGGTAAGGCTGACTTTTTTTAGTTTAAATGTAATTATTTTATATTCAGAATAAATATGGAATTTAAACATTTCTGAGTAAATCTCTAGATGATATATATTTTAACTTCAACATTTTAGCTAGTTGATTGGTTGGTTTACCTAGCAAAATGTAAGATGACTTATCTGGGTTATAAATGAGCTGAACTGTTGAATAATTTGAGCTTTAAAAGGATTTTATGCCTATTAAATTATGGAGAAAGTTGGGCAGCGTGTGATAATTACTGAGTAACAGTTTTATTTCCTCTACCACTGAACTGGTTATAAGAAAACACCATAATTGCTTTTTGTGTGTGTGTTGCAAAAAGTTTCATCCCCGAATCTTATGCTTAGCTCTAGGCTACAGTTAATTGGCAGTGAAAGCAGGGATATTGTCTGCTGGAAATTAACTCTCATTTAGAAGTTTTTCTGACTATTCCCTGGCTTTGGAGACTAACTGGAGGAACTTTTAAATAGGACTTCAGAATCATTAATAGTCAAGGGGATCATTTAAAAGAACCCACCTGCTTGAATACCGGAATGAGAGAAAGTCAAAAGTTCCCTCTTTGTCTTTAGTGCCATAAAGTCCCATAGAATTATCATCGAGGTGTTGAAATATTTACTAAGTGCAAACAGTATGCTAGGAAAATATGAAGGAAGCAAAAGGAAAAGAAGGAAAGAGAATCTAGAATATTCTGAGGAATCTACTAGACCGCCTTCAGAGTGTTATCTTTGTACTCCAGTGCCCATCATCATTGACAAGCATTTAGGCTACATATGACATGAGCCAAAATACTAGAACCAATATGCCCCTTTTCCACAGTGGGAAGTCATGTCTTCTTTTAAGATTCCACTTGATTCAAATTGACTTCTTCCCAATTGTCCATTCAATAATTGCCCAATATTTTGTGAATAAATACCAATAGTTTCCGCTTATTAAAAATGGGTGAAGACTTTTTGTTTCCTCTGCCCCAAACTCTGCCAGGTGCTAGGATACAATATTAAGTCTCAGGCTAAATTGTGCCACTCATATTAACATATGTCAACAAGAAGGAACACCAACAAAGTCATTCAAACTGTGGTATTCAGAGCACTGTTACCCAAATACCTCAAACTACCTGCCTTCTGGACATATAATAGCTTCATATTTGCCAGTAGAAGACCCTCCAGAAGACAGCTCACCTTTTCCTTCTTCCAAGACAACGAGCAGTGTTTCAGGTTATGGCTGCTGTGTCAAACAGGCTCTCAGGATGATAGCCATGCAGAACAAACCCTCAGCAGACATGAATAATGAGTAAGAAATAGACCTTTGTTGCTTTAAGCTACTGAGATTCAAAGTGTAATTTACTCCTACAGCATCACCCAGCTATCCTGACTGATGCCCAGTGGTCATTGCAAGCCCAGTAAAGTCCCATTTTTTTGTCCAACAACTGCTTTGAGTAAAAATTTCATTCCGAAGTAAATGCAAGGTTATTACAATAGGACCACCTAGAATTCTCCATATTCAATGTGAGGGAGAGTAGGAAGTGGGGATGAGCCAGCTGTTGTGTCTAGGGAAATATGCTAAAGTTAAGTGGCTAAATTCACCAGACTTTGACCCATCCATGCAATGACAAGGTACCTACACAATCATCTTTGTCAACCACATATCTTAAAAGCCATTCATTTAATCAATGAAAAAGTATTTCTCTCCATTACACTAAATAGTGAACTCTGTGGTGCAGATTCAAATAGCTACCATCTATTTTGAAGTTTAGATTTCCAGTTAGGTTATCTTGAAATATTAATTAACCTCAAATATTAATTTAACCTTAGAATACAAATTAAAGTTAATCTACATGCACATATATATCCCAGCCTAAACTAGCATATTATAGTTAATTACAGACAATACAATATCAGTAAAATAGATCAAGCTCTCATCTTACTTATCCCCCCCCCCAAAAAAAAGCCTCTTCTATTTTCTAAGGACATATCTCCCATCAAGATCCTCAAAACTCTCTAGAATGCTCACACATAACTAAAGGATTAAATCAGATTTTTCACTGCCTTTTTGGAGGTGTTGGGACTCCAGATGTGCTATCCCCGACACTGGAGAAAACTGTCATCAGAAGCAAGTTGCTTTAGAAAGAGCTATATAATTACCAAGCTGTAAAACATTTGTGTTTTTGTTGTTTTCTATATGGGTTTTTTTTTAAGATTTTATTTATTTATTCATGACAGACACAGAGAGAGAGAGAGAGGCAGAGACACAGGCAGAGGGAGAAGCAGGCTCCATGCAAGGAGCCCGATGTAGGACTCGATCCCGGATCCCAGGATCACGCCCTGGGCCAAAGGAAGATGCCCAACCACTGAGCCGCCCAGGCATCCCAAACATCTGTTTGGAATATGACCCCTAAAACATCCAAAGAAAGCCAACACCTTGTGTTTTTCTCACTGACACTGTCCTTGGTTGAGACCCCCTACCAAGTCTCAGTGGATCTTCTAGATGCAAGACAAGAGGTTCTTCCCTCAACACCTTCCCACTCCTACCCCAGTCACTGCAACAATGAATCATGCTTACTTCTTGTCAACATTGGCCTGTGCTTCCAATTTCATGTCTTTAAATTCATTCATTCGACTTTTCAAAGTCCCACATATAATTTAAAATAGACAGCTATTGTTTAAAGGAGACTATTTTCAAAAGTATGGGCAACATAACAAGGAAATCTAAGGAATAGCACAATACTCCAGATAAGTTACAGTAGAGAACTGTTACTACCCCTATACCTGATGGGCCGGGGGGTTGAAGGAGTATATAATAAATCATAGATGGGACTCTGTGAAATGGGGCTAGGAAAGAGCTGTGATGTTTGGTTGAAGGACCGAACCAGCCTACAACTCCAAAGAAAGGGAATTCAAGGGAGGGGCATACCCAGCTTCACCCTTCAGCATCCTGAGTATCCTGCTAGTGTGTGCCATTGGCAAACCCAATCAGAAACAAGGGGGCAAGCGAGCCCTCATGATATAATCCAGATAGTATAGCACCCTAGGCTGGGGAAGAGGAACAAGTGTATCTGGAGAGAAAAACTAAAAATATCCAGCCCTCATACAGCTACTTCAGAGGACACAAGTCTGTTTCTAGCCTAGGCTAAAACCCACCACTTCAGAGATCCAGAAGAATCTTTCCCAGTGGCCCTATCACTTTCTACCTTCATAATAATTTTTTCCTGACTACCCTCTGAGAGTTCATTGGTCAAGGACACTAATGTTCTCCCCCAAAAGGTTTCAAAACTCTGACCCTCAAGGTAGAGTTGGCAATAAAGAATAAAATGTGTGTTTCAATGGAAAACTGTACATTGTCGATGTATAGCATATCTTTTTGGGTTATCAGACTGTAGCCTTTCATTTATTTGAGCTATTTTGTAAGTTTTTGTAAGTTAGACATGCCAATTCTGCTTCTTCCAGTAAAGTTTCTGTTGACTTCATCCCTTTAGTTTAAAAAAAAAATTCAGAATCCCTGGGTGGCTCAGCAGTTTAGCGCCTGCTTTCAGCCCAGGGCGTGATCCTGGAGTCCCGGGATCAAGTCCCACATCAGACTCTCTGCATGGAGCCTGGTTCTCCCTCTGCCTGTGTCTCTGCCTCTCTTTCTCCCTGTGTCTCTCATGAATAAATAAATAACATTCTTTTAAAAATCAACAAATAAATAATAAAAAATTACTTCCATTTGCAATTTCAATTTCCTTATTTCATATAAATGTGTGCTTTTTAACTTTTTCTTTGAGGTGGCTTAAGATATTTTCTCATATATGAGTAAAATAAAATCTTGAACATATGTTAATTTCTGTATCTATAAGAAAAGTAAGATTTCACTTTTTCTGAAAACTATCTTTTAATGAAAGTCTCAGTCTTTTCCCTATGAGAAAGTACTTGGGATCCTGAGGCAAATTTGCCCTAGCAAACCCTAAATTTAGCATATCAGTGATTTATCTCAAAAGATTGAATAATAGATATCTGTTATGCAAGGCTTGTAGAAAATAAAAAAGTTGATAGCATGCTCTGAAAATAAAGATTCTGATTATATTGTGAAATGTTAAAATACCCTGACAGTATTTTATAACTCTATCCTTCTGATTCATTTTGCAGATGTGACCATGACTCAGAACCACAATGAGATGCTGAATTTTATAGCAATAGTATTTGGTTTCACAATGTGATTACTATATTATTTTTCACTTCTCAAATATCTATTGGAGGCAGACAGGCTTCACTGTGTGTGAAAGCCATTGGGTGGGCAGTAGATGAAAAGGTGTAGTACTTCTGAGAGAATTATCAACTTGGGGTGGGTACCCTACCTTCAGTGAACACCCAGAGAAAACAAAATAACCCAAGATTCTAGAACTAATTATTTTAAAATCACCTCCTTGCTGCAGGTTTGAGGAATTATTTCCAATTTCATTAGTCAATATGTTCTCCTTTCAAAATTGTGCCTTTCACTACTAAAACGCTAATACCAGCTGAATCAAGCTCTCACCTACTTCTCCTGCCGTAACTCCCACTACACCACAACAAAAGTCGTCCACAGTGTCAGACTTGACTGCCTTGGGGCTGAACATTCCTGGCTTCTCCCAGGGACTCACCATCACACCCATCAGGTCTCCTGACTGCCACCAATTCATTTCTGAATCCTCCTTGCACTTTTCTGCCAATGCAAATGAACTGTCCTTGCAGGATTAACTCAAATATCATCTCTTCTGCAAAGTTCTTCCTGACCATTCCAGCTGGAAGTGACATAACATCTATAGGTCTTTAACACTTACAGCTTCTCTTCGCCATCCATTCAGTGGTGCAAGGTAGGCGAACTCAGAAGGAATAAGTATTACAGGCAGATTGGATCTGCTATGAGAACAAATAACAAAATTGGCAATCACATCTCTTCCCTCTGTGAATTCTAAAACAATTAAAACAGATACAGGGGTCAGGCAGGGGTCAAAATGCCAGCTTTACTGCTTGCAAAGCTGAATTAAAAGGTACAGTTTGAACGTGAGGGTGAAACTACACTTTCTCTTGCCTCTCTCTGAGTTAGATAAATTTATTCACCTAGTATTGGGGCCAAGAAGCCCTACCAGAGCTTGTCTGCACACCGAACGGCAGCAGAAATGAAGAGAACATATAATATGCATCTCTTTAGACTGAGCTGTACATATTCAGTAACTTTCTGCCCATGAGTGTAGTTAACAAAGGAGATAGAGTAAGGAAAAAAAAAAAAAAGGAGATAGAGTAAGGGACAAAAGCCACTCATGAAGGGGTGGCCATCTCTAATTTATCAGACAATAGGAATACAAGATGAATGAGAAAGTGATCGTGCCTGCAGACGAAAAGTGTAATTATGTAATTTATGTAATTTATAACAAGGAGTAGCCAGTTCATCATCACCTCCCCTCTGGGAATGTTGCGCCCTCCCCCCAATAAAACCAGTACAGCCAGTTAGTAAGATAAAGCAGAATTCACTGCTCAATGTTGGGGTGGGGGGGCTGCTGGTCAGGGAAGGAATTCAGAATTTATTCAGAATTGAGAGTTTGGTTTAAGGAAGAGCTTTCACTGTGGGGACTTGATTGGATTGTACTACAACAGTCCAGTATTGGTGGGAACAGCAAAGGGAGGATTTTGTATGAGGGATTCAAAGAATCTTAGTGTGCAAATTGCCCATTGATGCTTTCCACTGAAGAGTTAGTGAGATTTGGGGACTGTTCTTATAATGAATAATCAAGTTGTGTGTCTGTAAAGAGCTTCTTAATAACATAAAGCTATGCTAATTAAAACAGCAGAATAACAAAGTCATGTTATTATAGACATTAAGTGGTGGCTTCTGTTCTAATTGTCCAGGCTGCATAGAAGTAAATGATTTTGGTTCTCACTTCATTCTGAAAAGAAAGATGAGTATTGCCAGAGCCAGACTTTAGAGACTCAAATCCCAACCCCATCTCCTTAAAATTCAAGGCATAGAAGCCATCATACACAAAAGAAACTAAAATCTGACTATAGGTTCTGACCTTTACAAGCCGCAGCAAAACTTTCCTCAAATCTCTTGGTCTCCAATTCTCTCTACAGGCCTCTTGCAGTTGGATTAGTTAAGGTTCTACAGAGAAACGGAAAGAACAGGAGACAGATTAAATGAGAGAAACAAACTTAGAGAAAGAATCTATTTTAATGAACTAGCTCACATGGTCATAGAGACTGGCAAGTCTAAAATTCACAGGTAAAGCCAGAACCCTAGAAACTCAAAAATTTGGGACATGGTGATGCAGTGTTGACACAGAATTTCTTTTTCAAGAAACGGTTTTTGCAGGGGGATCCCTGGGTGGCTCAGCAGTTTAGCACCTGCCTTCGGCCCAGGGTGTGATCCTGGAGACCCAGGATTGAGTCCCCCATCGCGCTCCTTGCATGGGGCCTGCTTCTCCCTCTGCCTGTGTCTCTGCCTCTCTCTCTCTGTGTGTGTGTGTGTGTGTGTGTGTATGTGTGTGTATGTCTCTCGTGAATGAATAAATAAATAAAATCTTAAAAAAAAAAAAAAAGAAACAGTTTTTGCTTTGAAAGCCTTCAATGATTGGACAAAGCCCACGCACATATTTAAGAGTTATCTCCGTTACTTATCTCCTGTCACAGAGACAAAAGGAAGATAAATGACTTGCCAGGAGCCCATAGCCACATAGTTTGTCATCTTCTGATTCCTTGAACACCATCTTCTGACTCCCTATCTCAGTGCCTCTGTCTCCATAGTTGTGTGTTGCAATGGCCCTACCACTACATTTATGTTTCATTATTTTCTAAGATGGGAAACAACCCCAAAATACCATAGCATCTCCATGCTAAGTAATATTGTCTCTGCAAAATAATCCAACTTTCTAAAACAGTGATAAAGTACATGTCATCCATTTAGTTCCAACAAAAACAATTAAAACGTATTTTTAATGAGAGTATTAGGAACATGGTATAAGTTGTACTTCTTTCCCTTTCCTTTGACATCTTGTTCAATTCATTAAATAGACTGATTTTGTAATCTGCATTAGAGTTTAGGAAATGTAGGGACAGTGGTAGAGCAATTAAGGCAAAGAAATTTGTGGTTGGCAAAATAACAAGCCTCTAAAGATGCCCATGTCATCATCTTTAAAATCTTGTCTATGTTGTCTTACCTGGAAAGGGGACTTTGTAGATGTGAATAAATTAAGAATATTGAGATTGAGAGATTATCCTGGATTATGTGGGTCAGCCAATGTAATTATCAAGGTCCTTATAAATGGAAGAGGGAGGTAGAAGAAAAGTCAGTGTCAGAGTGATACAGTGTGAGAAAAACTTAACTGACCATTGCTGGTATTGAAAATGGAAGGAAACCATAAGCAATGAATATGGGCAACCTCTAGAACCTAAAAGAGGCAAGGAAATGGGTCTCCCTGTAGTCTCCAGAATGAATGTGGCTCTGCCATCACCCTGATCTTAGCCATTGAGATGCACTTTAGACTTCTGACCTACAGGACTTCAAGGTAATAATTATTTTGTTCTTTTAGCCCACCCAGTTTATGATAGTTTGTTACAGCAGCAAGAGGAAACTAATACAAGATTTCTGTTATTCAATGTCATAACAACTAAGAAGGCCTCCTCTCTAGTAGTTGCTTCAACAACTCTCAAGGAATTTCTGCTACCTTTTCAGTTAGGATAATTTAGGTCTATCTGCTTATACCATCCTACATGGCTAATCTCTTTAGATCAGAAGTAAGACATTCAAATGGTAGGGACAGCAGGTAATATAAATTAGAGAATTGGATGAATATAAGAAACTGGGGATCGGTGAAGACTGAGGCACACTAGAGAATGCATATACTATGTACCCCAGTGCCATGCAAGAGATCTTTCCACTGTGATGGAAGTATTCTATATCCATACTGTCCAGTAGGATAGCCAAATAGCCACCTACAGCTATCAAGTATTTGACACATGCCAGTATGAATGAGAAGCTGAATTTTTAGTTATGTTTAATATTCATTAATTTAAATCTAAATATAAAATATACACATGTGGTATCTTGTTAGACAACACAGACATAAAGAATCCAGAAATAAAGGAGCTAGTGTGTCCAGATCTTCTGGTTTTTCTTTTTTTTTTTTTTCCAGATCTTCTGGTTTTTCAAGAAAAACCAAAGACATATGTTCCCATGTGAAGTATCTTGGCTTTTATATGTTGGCTAAAATTTACTTTTTGTACAAAAAAGCAGCTCTGTTGAGCTATGATTGATATACAAAATATTGCACACATTTAACTGTATATGATATGATGAATTTGGACATATGCATCCACTTGCAAAACCAATGTTACAATCAAGGTAATAGATATATCCATCATTTCCAAAAGTTTTCTTGTGTCCCTTTATTTTTTGTGAGTATAACACTTAACATGAGATTTACCCTCCTAACAAATTTTTAAGTGCATCATGCAGCATTGTTGACTAAGGGTGGCTCCAAAATTCTTTTAAACAGTATATAGACCAGGGGTATAAAGGAGACTCTCTCTTTTCAGCAGACCAAACAGCATTTTCTCTGTTCTAGATTTAAACAATGTGTCTTATGTGAATGGAGCTAGTGAGTATTAAGCTAAGCAAAATAAGTCAGTCAAAGAAAGACAAATGCTATATGATTTCATTCATATGTGGAGTTTAAGAAATAAAACAGATGAACATAGGGGAAAAGTAAAATAGAGAGGCAAGACATAAAACAGACTCAACTATAGAGAACAGAGCGTTGATGAAAGGGATGTGAGTGGGTGGGTGGATGCATTAAATGCATGATGGGGATTAAGGGTGGCACTTGTGATGAGCACTGAGTGTTGTATGTAATCATGAAATCACCAGATCCTACATCTGAAACTAGTATTACACTATGTTTACTAACTGGAATTTAAATAAAAACTTGGAAGAAAAAAAAACTTGGAAGAAAAAGTAAATAAATAAAATGTTATTTAATTGGGGCGGGGAAGCATTTTCTACATGTAGAATTATGTTGTCTGTGAAAAAGATAACTTTACTTCTTTAAAAACATAAATAAATAATAAACAATCTTTCTTACTCTCAGATATTTACCAATTACTTCCGTAACGAACATTCCTCAGATACCAAAGAGACCTTAAAGAAGATAAATATGTCTTGCAGACTCGAGACACAAATTTTCAATCTCCTTGTCACTATTATCATCTTCTGACGTTCTTACACAGTCTCTAACCACAGAGTCTACCACAAATCAAAAATTTAAACTCCATAGGACCAGAGACCGGATCCTATACTCTTTTGAAGCTGCCATTGGTACCTGAAATAATGATTCTTTTCAAAGCCTCTTGATATTTGTTGCTATGTTATTGTATCCCAGATGGAAATTTTGTCACAGGCATGTTCCATTTAGAGTAAAATTAATGTATAAATTCCAGAATTATGACAAAAAATTAGCAGGTGATTTTGCATCTACATAGAGAATTCTTTATTGGCAACTTTCTCTACCATTTTTAACAAATGATTCTAGAAGAAAAAGTAGATGCAATTATTTGTGGACATATCAATTGTACCAAGCAGTGATGGTGTCTAAGTTAATGGTCTCAAAACTATTATCAATAAGACAGAAATATATTTGATAATCAAGACTTCAATCAGAACAAAAAATAAATAACAAATTGTTTTTCAAATTTCAGGTAAGAAACATTTACTACAACATTATTTTCACATGTATCATTTGGTCGACAAGATAATTCTACAATAAAGGAACTCTAACATACAGTCTAAACCAAATTAATAATAAAAAAAAAAAAAAAAAACAAATTAATAATTAAAAAGTAGGGATCCCTGGGTGGCGCAGCGGTTTGGTGCCTGCCTTTGGCCCAGGGCGCGATCCTGGAGACCCGGGATCGAATCCCACGTCAGGCTCCCGGTGCATGGAGCCTGCTTCTCCCTCTGCCTGTGTCTCTGCCTCTCTCTCTATCTCTCTGTGACTATCATAAATATATAAAAATTTAAAAAAAAAATTAAAAAAAAAAAAAAGTAATTGCCCATTTTAAAGTTGGGTAAAGGACTTAGATAGACATTTCTCCAAAAAAAAATACAGACATGGCCAAAAAGTTCATGAAGACATGTTCAGCATCATTAGCCATTAGGAAAAAGAGTTAAAATTCAATGAAATACCACTTCAAATCCATTAGGAAAATAACCACTGTTGTCAAGGATGTAAAGAAATAGAACCCTTGTGCATTGCTGATGTGGATGTAAAACAGTGCAACCACTGTGGAAACCAGTTTGGAGTTCCTTGAGAGTTAAGCATAGAATTATCATATAATCCAGCATGCCACTTTTAGGTCTATATCTAAATTAAAAGCAGAGACTCAAACAGATGTGTACAATGTTCAATGCAGTATTATTCACAATAGCTAAAAGGTAGACATGACTCAAGTTTCTATCAACAGACAAATGGATAAATAAAATGTGATATACAAAGCACTACCTGAGCTGTACTAAGCCTTAAAAAAGCACAGTGCTAAGACCAAGGTCACAATTTCTTTGGCTATATTTTAGCAACTTAGATTTTAATGGAAATAACCACTGGATTGGCCTGATCAAAACAGAACTGATTTAGTTGATCAATGCTCAACCTCTAAGGTCCTCACAGTTCTAGTATGTTTTAATTCTATTATTGCAAAAATTGCTGAAATATTCAGCTCTTTGATCTAAAGACTATTAATTTGGGGACTATGAGTACTCACAGTCTTGAGTTTATGATTGACGGACTCACTGCTTAGGAAGACATTAGCAATTGTCAATTAAGCTTTAATGATAGTATTAAAATGCAAACCATGATAATTCATACACTTTTCTATGACTTGGAAACAGAACTTTTGTTCTACAGAACAAAATCTATTAAAACAGCCTTCATGCATAAATCGACAACAGAACAAAATCTATTAAAACAGTCTTTATGCATAAATGGAAAAAGAATAATTTGCATGAAACTGATAATAATTAACTTACACTTACATAGGGTTTTAAAATTTACAAAGTGTTTTAACATTTCCTCACTTAATCCTCATTAATATATTGTTTTGTGGACTGTAAGCTGAATATTCAAATTTCCAATTATACAATCTAAGATGAAAATAATGCAAATAGTAGTGGCTCTAAGAGTGAATTGAGAACTACCTTAAATTTACAAAAGAAACCTCACAACTTTTTTCTTGATAAAACTAGCAAAAATTCCCTCAAGACTAGAATTATAATGCTTAAATAATTCTTGAGCCTAAATGACTGGTTTGAACCATTGAACAAAATTACAGTATGTGGGCAGATGAAGTTCAAATGCAAAGATAAAAATGAGTAATTAACTATAAGATTAGTCAACCCTTACTCACCACAGAAAGACAAATAAGAAAGGCTGAAAATCTGCTATTTAAAATAAATGCGAGTCCACCTTAAACTATTCTTAAAAAGATTTTAGTTTTTAAAATTAGTTTGTTCTTCTTGTCTCTTTATGTTTATGTTTTGAGGACTTTGTGTGTTTCAAACATATAACAATGGTAAGTAAAACATTTAAAAAGTATTTTAAAATGTGAATAATGGGGCAGCACCGGTGGCGCAGCGGTTTAGCGCCGCCTGCAGCCTGGGGTGTGATCCTGGGGACCGCGGATCAAGTCCCGCATCGGGCAAAAATCTTAAAAAAATAAAATAAAATGTGAATAATGTAAAACTGAGATAAGCAACTCCAAGGAATAAATTGTACAGAGGCATTCAATATTGAGCAAAACATCAGGTTCTCTGCACATATAAGTAGGCAAAAGAGTCTTGGAATTTGGCTCCTATTGAGAAACAGGTTGGTATTGGATCCCTGTACTCTTGAAAGGAAGGGAAAGAGATTCTGCTAACCACTCTCTGTGGCTGCTACTTGTATGAGCCTCATGCCTAAAGAGGCAGATGAATATATATACCACCTGTAGCAAGACGCTGAGCCAAACTACCCATGACTCAGTAACAAGTTCTGCAATAGCCCCATTATCACTGAAGGACAAGTGTTGGGAACCACCAATATGAGACATGGTTCTAAGTCAGAGGCCTGGGGGTAGTCAAGTGGAAAGCAGGTAGATATAACCTGAAAACTACTAATCAGGGAGAACAGAGTACAGAGCAAGAGATAGCCTTCAGTACATGGTAAGCCTGCAAACCCTAAGACCAGAATACATAAATAAAACTATAGCAAAAAAAGATAGTCCATAAATCAGAATATAGATTTATGACAAACAAATTGGTCAGCATGCTCAGAAATAAAACAGTAACACTCATAAAAACAAGCAAGAAATCCTAAATCCAAAGCAGTTGGTAATAAAATAAGAATAGATGATGGTAAATAGAAATTAGGAAGAGTGCAACTTGCACTCTTGCAAACACTAAAATACAATGAACAAACAAGATAACACCCCTAGTTGGACACAAAAGAGAAAGAAGGAAGACCAAATTGGAAGGCATTCTAAAGAATTAACTCAGAATGCAGCACAGAGTGACCCAGGGGTTTTAAAGGTACCTATATCTATGTGGATAGAGAAAAGGAGCAAGAGAAACGTGAAGGCAGAGAGGCTCAAACAAATACCTAATAGTAGTGCCATAAAAATAGAATAAAGGACATGGTAGAAAAATAATATTCTCAAAGATAACTGCTCAGGTCTTCCAGAATTGATAAGAATATAAATAAGATTATGCCAATAAATATCCTTTAAGTTAAATAAAACAAATAATTTTCTAGAACAGCATAAAAACATCAAAATTGGCTCAAGGAAAAAAAAATGGAATTCCTAAATAAATAGCCATTGAAGAAGTTGAATTATTTTTTTTTTAATTTTTACCAAAAGAGGATCCAAATCCCCTACAATTTTATAGGCATATTTACCCCATCTTCAAGGACAAATAACTTCTCTTCTACAATCATAAGTTAATATAAAGACTTATTAAGCTTTGGTAATTAAAATGGAGTGAGGCTCATGCAAGAATGGAACAAAGTGCTAATGAAACAAAAAAGGAAGCTCAGAAACAGACATATCTGCATAATGTTGAAACTTGGTATATGACAGAGATGTCCCTATAAACCAGAAAGGGCTAATTAATAAATGTTCTAGGATAATAACCATGGAAACAACTAGCTATCTGAGGGGCATCTGGGTGGCACAGTCAGTTAGCATCTCACTCTGAAGTTTTAGCAGAGGTCATGATCTCAGAGTCCTGAGATCAAACCCCATCTCTGGCTCTGTGTTAGAAGAGTCTATTTAAGATTTTCTCTCCCTCTCCCTCAGTCCCTCCCTGTCTCTCTCTCTCTCTCAAATGAAAATAAATAAGTAAAAATAAAGATAACCTAGCTAACTGAAAGTTAAAATTTTCAGAAGTAAATACAGGAAAATACTTTTATGTTGGACAGAGTACAGATCATTAGGGATAAAACTGATTTTTAAAAATCCACCAAGTTAAATCTCAATGTGCCTCTGTCTCAAACAGCATAATTTTAAAAAGTTAAAACATAAGCCTAGACTGGGAGAAGATAACATATAACCAATGAAAGATCAATATCCAGAATATCAGAGGAAATCCTCTAAATCAGTAAGAGACAAACCACCTGGAAGCAAAGGAAGTGAACAATTAATAGAAAACCACATATTTGAAAGGGTGCTCAGCCTCACTAGTAGTGGAGGCAATTCAAATTAAAACATCAACAGAAGACTATTTCACACTCATCAAACTAGCAGAAAGTAACAAGTGTGAAAATACCAGGTGCTGAAGAGCAAGAAGAAAAGCAGGAATTCTGATACACACTGCTGGTAGTAGAGAAAACGGTGTGATGACTTGAAAAGTAATTTGGCAACATCAAATAGAACTGCAGATGTGATTTCTTTTATCAAGCAACTCCCTAGATATGTGCATTGAAACTCATACATATGCACAAGAAGAGAGAAAAATAAGGAGTGGGTCCACATATACTCTAACCTACTCCACATCTGGTCCTGAAGTTCAGCTGTTCCATACACACATACATGACCTTTCACTGCAATTTGACTCATAATAATATTTTTTAAATGAAGACAGAAACCATCTAAATATCCATAATTGGAAAGTGAACAAACAAGTCATTGTTCAGTAATACGGAATACTATAGAGCAGTACAAATGAATGAACAGGAGCTAAAGGTATTGTAATGTATAAATCTGGGAAACAAGGTTGAGAAGAAAAAGTCTGGTGGTAGAACTACATATACATATACAGTTTGATCTAATATGTTTCAAAACAGACAAAACAGTATTTTGTACAAATATACATCTTTTTGAAGAAAAAGCTGCATAAAAGCTAATGACTTAAGCAAAGTGTGTATCTCTGGGGAGTGAGAAAATAGTAATGCCATTAAGGAGCCACAATACATGGGATTCCTGGGTGACTCAGCGGTTAAGTGCCTGCCTTCAGCCCAGGGCATGATCCTGGAGACCCAGGATCAAATCCCATGTCAGGCTCACTGCATGGAGCCTGCTTCTCCCTCTGCCTATGTCTCTGCCTCTCTCTCTCTCTCTGTCTCTCTGTCTCTCTCTCTCATGAATAAATAAATAAAATCTTTAAAAAAAAAAAAAAAGGAGCCACAACCCTTTTTTTTTTTTTTTTTTTTTTTTTTTTTAGACAGAGAGCGAGCAAGAGCATGAGCTGTGGAGAAAAGCAGAGGGAGAGGAAGAAGCAGACTGCCCTCAGAGCAGGGAGCCCAATGCAGGGCTCAGTTCCAGGACCCTGGGATCATGACCTGAGCCAAAGGCAAACGCATAAACAACTGAGCCACCCACGCACCCCAACACCTATTTCTTAAAAGAAAAGGACTAAGCTAAATGCAGAAGATATTGGAGCTGAGTTGTTAATACAAGCCTCTTTTTTATGTACTTGTAAATTTCTTTGAATATTTTCTAATACAAATGTTTTTTCAATAATTTTCATCAGAAAACTCCCCAAGAAAGCTAACTGGCTGAAATGTAGTTGAAAGAGAACAGAACTCTTAGATTCACAAATAGTAGCAATAAAAATTGTTAGAACTTCTGGACAAGTGTCATCTTAGAAATAAAAATGAATGACATTTTATAACAAATTTAGTCTGTGTTCAGTGAAAAATGCCTATGGATAATTCTCTGAGCATTAAACTAGAAAATGCTGAGAAGAAGCACAAAATGAGATACAACTTTCTTGGAAATGTAATCAATAAATTTGTGCAACACTCTATTAAAAAAGTGACAAATATCCTACATAGTTTCGAGTTTGATTCTTATGTTCCTTCAATAGAAATCACTCTTTGCCTTTCAAGTGTGTTCTAACATCTGTGGAACCACAGAAGGAACACCTAAGTGGCATCACAAAGCCTGGGTCCTGTATCTGCCATGTGTGGGTCCTTGCCTTAACTCATCCCACTCAGGTGCAGGGGCCCTTTGAGCCCTGCCCAGCCCTGAGTCAGTTCTAACCGAGGCATCCAGGGTATTAATAGTCTAAGAAACATCATCTGGTGGGCTCTAAGTTTCATCTTACTGCCCTAAACAATCTGGCTTTCCAATCCACTCCACACTTGGTCTCCCAAGTTTAGCTGTTCCATATATACACATCACAGCCCCATCTACCCCATGAGAAGGAGCATCACACGATGCCGGCACTGTTGGCTATTTTTCTAGCCCTACCTTCCAACCAGAAGAAAGTTTCTGGTTTTCCTATTCCTGTTGTGATGTTTCTGATTCTTTACCCCCAGTGTAGACACTTACTTGGAGGCTCTTCCAGGATTTGACACCTTCCCCCACATCCCAGTGCTTGCTTTTTTGCGATAACCTGGTCCTGTTTCCAGTGCTTCCCATTGTCTTAAGTAAACTTCCCTCTCTTGCCTCCAGCCTCTGGACAACCATACTGCAGTCCTTCCCATGCTCTACCTATTCAGCAAGTACCTTAAGCTATGGTTACAGTACACATGACACCTGGGCAGAGGGGAGCACTGAGGACCTCCCTGTCCACCAAAAATTAGGTCCACCACTCTAGTGTTTGACCTATGGCTAAGCTTCCATTCTGGTTTCCACTTCACTTTACCTCTCTGGAGTAAAAGCCCTGCCTTGCAAAATTAATAATAATAACAATAGTTACTTATATCTGTCAAGATGGAATAAGAAAAATAGAAGCTACTCTGTAGAGGTATCTTAATACAGGGATTTAGAAGTTTACACACTTGTTGGAAGAACTTCAGGAGAAAGGATCAGGAAAGCCTCCACCAGCCGCCTTGGCCTACAGCACTGATATGGCTGATTCTTTAAGGCTTGCTGGAAGGCTCTGGAAAATTCTCCGTTCATGTTTCCAACTGCACTGCCTCCAAAGGCTTCCTTCTCTTACCTTTCAAATCTCACTTAAGCGTTTCTCTTGGAAACACCCTAACAGATCTAGAGAGAGAAGGGAAGTCTGGAAGGTGCAATCCCAGCTTCTACAGAGTGCAGAGAACTTTCAAGGGGCTAGTAATGATGCTGATTTGACAGCAGACAGGCAAGCACACTAAACATTTACTGAATGCTTGGAATATGCCAAACACTATGCTAAATTATGTCATGTACACTATCTCCATTAACAGAAAGAGAAGCTAAATTCAGGAAGGTGATGGAATATTCCCATGGTTACATAATTTAAAAAGGGCTCAATTAAGATTTGAATCTAGATCACCTGACTGCAAAATCCCACCACTTAACCATCATGCTATATCAAAATCCCACCACTTAACCATCATGCTATATGTCCCTGAACTCTACCCTATCTGAACCCTTCAAAGGAACTAATCCTCCTAGAATCCTCCACCTCCAGTTGGAGACTGATTCTGTATCTTCAGCCTCTGCTTGGGGTCCTATTTCAAATTGGACAAACCTACAAGGAACAAGATGGTGCCTCCCAATTGATCCAGTTTTACTGCTGCCTGAAGTTTTCTAGAACTAAGTAAGGCTTTCTAAGACCAAGACATTCTCGACTACTTCCATTTGGTCTCTGTGGACCCTTCTCTCAAGGCCAGCTCTATTTCCACACTAGTTCACCTAAACCTATACTTCCTTACTTCCTACCCTTTTCTACTAACCCAAGCTCCTAGCATCCTTCAATGCCACCAAGGCTAAACTATACATGCTATAATACTGCAAGATTCCAGCAAGCTAATTCTGCAACTACTCTTTGAAACTCCTGAAGCTCTCCACCACAAATGTACTGTGAACGCTCTTCCCAATATGAGTTAATTGGACAACCGGACTAACACGGCACAAAAATTTTCGGTAGCCATTACTGCTTACAGAATAATATGGATACTCTCAAGGGATTCAAAGTCATTCTCAAATGGTTCAAATCTACCTTTCCAGCTTTACAGCCCATTATTTCCCTAAATATATCTTTTATCCTGTCAAAACTCATCTAGTTACCATCTTTCTAACAGAACCTGTGTGGCCCTGCCTCTCTACTTCTGTTAAAAACTGCTCTCTCCACTTGGAATTCTCTTTTTACTCTCTGGTCACCCCAGGCAAATTATAGCCTGGTTCTCAAAGTGCATTTCAAATGACCCCTAACAAAAATTATATTTCTCAATAACAAACATCAACACAGTGCCTATATCCTGACTATTTGGATAAGCATATTATCTGCTCTATTGCTCTGCAAACTGTCAAGGGCAAGGATTATATGTCTTAATGATGTCCCTCACCCACATTTTCACAGACTCCTACAGTACACTAAGACATGAGAGATGATCAATAAAAATTTTTCAAATTTAAAAGCTGAAAAGAGGTCAAGAAAACTGTTATCTAATAAAGCAGGACATTTCTAGTTTTCCCAAATTGGAAAAGACATTCTATACAATAATTTCTGGGTAGACAAAATACAGATTTGAGATGATGCAAGTAGAAAAAAATTTAATATGACACTACCAAAAGAACAATTTCTGGGAGAAAAAAAATCTAGTCTCTAGTTAACAATGGATTTTAACTATCATCCCATCCAAAAGTTGGAGACACATGAAGAGTCAGTACAGGTTATAGATTCTGACCATTTATCCCATTATGTTCCATTTGTATCAGTTATTTGCAGTCCATTAAAACACTTATTCAAGCCCTTGGGATTTCCCCTACCTTCCTTCCTAAAAGTATTTCCATCAATATGTTAAAAGAGAAACAGAAGTTTTTGCTGAATCCTTGCCAAAACACACTAAATACTGAGACTGAGAAAATATATCTTCTGCGTCATTCAAATACAGGAATATCAAACATCTGAAGAGAATAATAGCCTAAGAATATAAGAAGTGTCAAAGATTGAAGCATTAGGACGTCTTAAGGCCGTGATACCAAAGGTTGTGTAGTAAGGAATCTTTGTTTTTCAGTGAAAGGAGAACTTCAGATGATAGGCATTAGAACCTCCATCCTAAGGCATCTTCTGCCTACAGGCAGGAGCTACAGAGCCTAGGCCAGCAGTTGCCAAGTATAATCCAAAGGTCTGGAAGCCCAACATTGAAGACAGGTGTTAAGAGTCTGTTAAGGGCCATTCATGGGAATACATAGATTCCTCTGGATATTAGGGATCAGGAGTAAGTCAAACATGTGAAACACAAAAATGTCAAAGCAAGTGAGGAACACAACAGGATTTGAATGGTCAAGATAGACATAAACACAGAATTGTGAATGTTATACTGATCAAGACACCGGCACCAAGAATAAGATTGCAAAAGTGTAATTTGTGAAATAAACATGATCATTTGTGATACGAATACCCTCTGACTCCCTCCATGCATTTTACTAATTGTGAATTATTCCATGGTCACAGGTAAATGGAGAAAGTCATTAAAGTAGCTGGAGCCCAGGGGCATTCCTGATACAGGTGAGTTCTGTCGGCAGCTAGAACAGGAATAGATGAACTGAGTGTGGCAGATTATATTTTCCAAAGATGGCCACTGCATTGTCTCCCTAAAAATGTGCTCCTCTGCCATGAGATCTGGCCATTTCGCCATCAAGAAGTCATCTCATTACTCTTCTGAGTGTGGCCTTAGTGACTTTCTTGACCTACAGAACGAAGCAGAAGTGCCGCTCTCGGACTTCTGAGATAGGATTACAAGAAGCCTTGCAGTTTCCACCTTGGCCTCTTAGAAGGGTCATTCTGGGGCCGATCCCTTTGAGAACTTGCTGCTGTCCTATGAAAACTCTAGACAACAATGAAAGTCCATGGATAGGTGCCTGGGAGGCCTAGCTGAGCTCTCAGCCTTTGGCATCAACTGTTAGCCACGTGACATTCCAAATCAACAGAACCTTCAAATAAATGCAGCCTCAGCCTCTGTTTGACTTCAACTGCATGAGAGACCCCAAGCTAAGCCAGTCAATCCACAAAACCACGAGAGATAATAATAAATTGTTATTTTAAGCTGTATGTTTTGAAGTGGCTTGTTATGTAGCAGTAGATAATCAGTACCTGGAGTTAAAGGGATGATTTTTGAAATTACCTCTATCTATAGCTAGTAATATTGGGGCCATGTCATTTACAATTATCACCTCTAGCAGACTCAGAAATTCACCATTTCTCCCATCCACTGCCTTTGATGTTTTTACAAAAGGTTTGGTGGAGGGAGAACCTGAAAGTTAAAATTAAATTTGGTAGTATCTGGGGAGTCTGGCTTGCACTGTCTCTGTAATGGCTACTGTTGCATGTACTTGAGATTTGGCTGAAGCCTAGAACAATCAAAAATGTGGAACAGTCTCTATTAAAAATCCAGGATAGAGCATAAGCATTAGAGATAATTGAGCAATTACTGAACACCTTAGAGAATCCATACCCTGGTGATAATTGCCATTCACAGGGAGAAATTTTCCAGAGAGATAAATCAGAGCTTTCTCATACAATTAATACCAGCACTGTGCTATTTGTTATGTTGTTACATTTCCTCCTGAAATATTACAGGTGTCAGGCTATTTCGCTTACCTCTAAACCTTTAGTTATTCAGTCCCTGGTAATGCAGGGACATAATGCAGCACATAAAGTGATTCTCAGTTTACAGTTAATTCTCAATTATCCAAGGCTTATGGAACTGCAGTTCAGTCCATTAGAGTTCTGCTTAAATATTGGCTTCATTGACATTTGGGCACATCTGGAAATCCAATCTGTTTAATTATAATTTTGCTATCACAACTAAGTTCTTTCAAATCTAAATACCCAATCACCTCCTATGAAAGTTTGAGCTAGATAGGAGGAAAAAAATTTTATAGATTGTCTCTTGTGTATACACTGCTTTGCCATACATTATTTAATTTAATCCCTGTAGCAATTCAATGAGGTGCTATTATCTTTCTTTTAGTGAAAAAGAAACTAAGGCTTAGGGATATCAGGTTTGGTTTGCTTCCTTCCCCTATTTTGCTGCTTGACATTAGAATTATAGACTCTAGAATCAAACAGGTTGGAATCAATCCTGTTTTCATCATGATGTGTTAACATTAGAATTGGTTTTCTAATGTAAAGTTCATCTCTGTTTTTATATATGGCCGTTTCTCTATGCCTTAGCTTTCAGAAAAGTTATATTTTTCTTAAATGACCTAGCTTCTACTTTATTTAAGTCACATCTTTACTATCTAGGAGACATTTAGCCTTAGAGGTGAAACAGGGAAGCATGTAGCTCAAATAGTAGCAGCACCCAGCACTAAAACAGAATGAGAAGTGAGAAGAATATGATACATCATTTTAAAAGGTATAATGACCACATGACCCGGAATTTTTTTGATAGTTTTTCCTCCTTGTTCTCAAAACTACAATTCTACCAGGCACTGCATCCTGAGCTTTGTTTGGAAAGCATAGTCATCCTTTGTTTAGAGAGGAAAAGTAGCCCTAGACTAATAGCCTGTTAAAAGTTGGTTGGTGGCCTTGTTTTACAAATATGGGCCACTAGTGTATCCACAGTAATTAATGTGGAAACACAGATTCCTGCCACAATTGCTTCATCTTTTACATGTAACACAAGATGGACATATAAATGGTCTGCAATGCAACTTGTAATTTCGACTTATTAAAAAACCTGGTGTTGGTGACTTATCCATTAGCTAAGAGACTCCAGGCAGATGGTTCTAATTCTCTTTCAGTAGTGTGTTTGCCTGGTTCTTGGCTGACAGCTGGAATTAAAGAAAGAATTGAGTTTCCTTCTATAGTATGACAATCTTATGGGAACACTAAGAGATAAATTAAAAATTAGCCTGCAATCTCTCATATAATGAAATCATAAAAACATTTACAGGCATCAAATAAGATGCAGCACTAGGATGCAGAGTGCTGTAAATCAGAAAGCACACAGACCGTGCTGAAGATTAAGTAATGACAATGCACAAAGTAATGTTAGCAGTAATCCTTGAGGAATGGGTTTTACTGGGGTAATATCAATCTTAGCACAGGCAGGCAGGAGAGGAAGAAACAAAACCAAAACTCAAAAGAGAATCTCTAGCAAGTATATATGGTTTTTGAAATGTAAGGTGACGGAACACAATATTAGACCTAAGTTCTTTAAATAAAAGTGTAAAGAAATTAAAATTATCTATCAGTGATAATTAATCAGCCAGAATTGTATATCAACCCACAGAGACAGGTAAAAAACCAAGTGAAGGCACCCCTGCACAAAACACCCAAGATTCCCCCAGAATGCACATGCCATCACTCCAACTGCTCTGCCAAAGTGCCCCTTGCTTGGAGTACAAGGATGTGCACTCTCACCACTTTTTTTCAACATAGCACTGGAAGTTCTAGCTGCAGCAATCAGACAAGAAAAAGAAATAGAAGTCATCCAAATTGGAAAGGAAAAATTAAAACTGTCACTATTTGCAGATGACATGATACTATAACAACAACAACAACAACCAAAAACCCTAAACACTTAACATCCAACAAAGTATTAGAACAATAAAATTAATTCAATGAAGTTGCAGGATACAAAACTAACATTCAGAAATCTGTTGCATTTCTATATACTAATAATGAAATAGCAGAAAGAGAAACTAAGAAAACAATCCCAGTTACAATTGCACCAAAAATAATAAAATGCCTAGGCAGAAACTTATCTAAAGAAGTAAAAGACCTCTACTCTGAAGACCATAAAACACTGATGAAAGAAATTAAAAATGACACAAATAAATGGAAAGATATTCCCCAGTCATAGATTGGAAGAATTAATACTGTTAAAATATCCATACTATCCAAAGCAATCTAAAGATTCAATATAATCCTTGTCAAAATACCATTTTTTCACAGAACTAGAGCAAATAATTATAAAATTTGTTTGGAATCACAAAAGACCTTGAAATGACAAAGTAATTTTGAGATAAAACAAAGCTTAGGTATCAGAATTCAGATTTCAAGACATACTATAAAGCTATTGTAATCAAAACATTGATACTGACACAGAATAGATGCATAGATCAATGGAACGGAATATAGAGTACAGAAGTAATCCCATGCTTATACAGCCAACTAATTTATGACAAACCAGGTGAGATTATGCAATGGGGAAAAGACAGTCTCTTCAATAAACGGTGGTGGGAAAACTGGACAGCTACATACAAAAGATTGAAATTGGACCACTGTTTTGTATCATACAAAAAACAAACTCAAAATGGATTAAAGACCTAAATGAGGAGCACCTGGGTGGCTCAGTTGGTTAAGAGTCCAACTCTTGATTTCAGCTCAGGTCATGATCTCAGAGTTGTGAGTTGGAGCCCAATGTTGGGCTCCATGCCCAGCCTGGAGCCTCCTTCTGATTCTCTCTCTCCCTCTGCCCTTAATCCCACCTCCCCCTCTCTAAAAAGAGTGGGACCTAAATGACACCTGAAACTATAAAACTCCTTAAAAAAAATGGTAGGCAGTAATCTCTCGGCATCAGCCTTAGTGACATTTTCTAGATATACCTCAGGCAAATTAAACAAAAGAAAAAATAAACTATTGGGTACTCGGGCAAAAGAAAAGGCTTTTGTACTGAGTAAAAAACAATCAACAAAACAAAAGGGCAGCCTACTAAATAGGAAAAGATATTTGCCAATGATATGTCTGATAAGGGGTTAATACCCAAAAATATAAAAATATAAAAATTACTTATACAAGTCAACACCAAAAATGAACAAATAAATAAATAATCTAATTCTAAAATGAGCAGAAGACCCGCATAGACATTTTTCCAAGGAACATACAGATGTCCGGTAGACATATGAAAAGATGCTTAACATCACTAATCATCAGGGAAATGCAAAACAAAACCAAGATAAGATATCCTCACACCTATCAGATGGCTAGTATCAAAAGACAAGAAATAACAAGTATTGGTGAGGATATAGAAAAAAGGGCACTCTTGTGCACTATTGGCAGGAATGTAAATTGGTTCAATAGGTGTGGAAAACAGTATGGAAGTTCTTCAAAAAATTAAAAATAGAAATACTATATGATCAAGTAATTCCACTACTGGGTATTTACCCCCTCCTAAAAAAAATACAAACACTAATTTGAAAATATATATGCACCCTTACATTTATTGCAGCATTGTTTACAATAGCCAATATATGGAAACAATCTAAGTGTCATTGATAAGTGAATGGATAAAGATGTGGTATACATATACAATGGAATATTATTTAGCCTTAATAAAAGAACAAGATCTTGTCATTTTTGACAACATGGAAGCACCTAGAGGGTATTATGCTAAGTGAAATGAATCAAACAGAGAAATACCATATGATTTCACTTATATGTGAAATATAAGCAAGCAAAAAAAAAGCATAAACAGACCCATAAATACAGAGAATACAGTGATGACTACCAGAGGGAGGAGAGGGAGAATGGGCAAAATGGATGAAGAGGAAAGAGACATAAAGCTTCTAGGTATGGAATGTATAAGTCATGGAAATGAAAGTCACAGCATAAGGAATATAGTCAATGGTATTGTAATAAGTATTATATGCTAAGAGATGGTAGCTACACTTGTGGTGAGCACAGCATAACATATAGAGTTGTTGAACCCTATGTTGTGCACCTGAAACATTGCATGTCAACTATACTCCAATTTTTAAAAAGTGAAAACAGTAGATTGTTTCATATTGATAATCAAATAAACATGAAAGAAAAAGTAAGATATTTGAAAAGTTGGACAAAGCTCTTTAGAAAGGAAGATCCACTGACGAACAATTATCAGGGAAGATAATATCTAGATACCTAGTAGATTGAGCTCGTATGGGCCCCCTTCCCATTACACACTATAAAATTTCAAGACATGGGTGAAGATACCTATACCTGGCACTCCAGCAGCCCCACGTGGTATTGGACCCAAATGTAGGCTCTAGGAGGTAACTGAACTGCATGGGGTTCAGGATAGGGACAGTGACCCTAGGACTAGGACCCCTACAGAGAACCAGAAACTAGACCCAGGCATCCAGTATATGAAATAGAAACTAGACTCTGTCCACATGGAAGACAAAGTGTCTGGGGAAACCTGGAAAATAAAGGAAGCCTCCTAAAAACAATTTAAAAACCCAATTGTGCCCTACATGCAGAGGTAGAGTCAAGAGATACTACTCTATGAGTCATAATAATAAATTGTTATTTTACTTCATATCTTCTGGGATAGCTTGTTATATAGTAATAAAATCAAAACCTGGAGTTACAGGGATTCCTCCACATTACAGGAATTTCAAGCAAAGAAATTAACAAAAGAAAGCTGGTCTAGAAGTGATGAAACATGAATCACTGTCAGAAGCAAACAAAATCATGGTGAAGTGACATTTCTAACTCACTGCAACTCAGGTATTAACAACATGATAAAACCAAGTTAAAGATAAACTCACAATCAAAAATTGCAAATCATATAAGAAAATGAACGACCAGAGCCAACAAAAATAATGGAAAACTTTACAACCTAAAAATATTTATAGACTGTATTTAAAATTATTAAAGAAATTAAAAATAGAATAATGAGTATCTCAACTATTTCTTGATTTCTGAATTAGGTCTTCAGACATTCCTTTGGTAATGTTGGTAGTAAACTCTGTTTTTGTTTATCTGAAAATGGGGTTGGAAGATGTTATTAACTACAAAAGGCACTAGGGATTTTTGGAGGGATGATGGAAATATTTTATAATTTGATTATTGTGGGGTTACAAAACTTTTGTCAAAACTCATCAAACTGTGCATCTAAAAGAGAGAATCTTACTATATGCAAATTATACCTCAGTATCTGACATTAAAAAAAAAAAACCAACAATCTTTTCTCTTTCAAGATCTCCACAGACAGAAAACAGAACAAAATAGACATATTCATTCGGAGAATAAGAATTTGTGCAGATACATTAAGCAATAAACTCACTCAAACAAAGCCATAGAAAAAAGCAGATTCAAATCCTACTAAGGGTTCAGTGATTTAAGTTAAGACTTAACTGAATACTGGTCCTCAAAAACAGACATGGATGAGGCAGCCTCACATGGGAAGCAGCTTCCCTGGTGAGGTTTGGTGTTAACACAAATGTGACAGCCATATCTATGGTTGAAAACTTTGTAACAGAAAATATTCACATTTTTTAAAGATTTTATTTTAAAAAAAAAAGATTTTATTTATTTATTCATGAGAGACAGAGAGAGAGAGAGGCAGAGACACAGACAAAGGGAGAAGCAGGCTCCAAGCAAGGAGCACAATGTGGGTCTCGATCCTGGGACTCCAGGATCCTGCCCTTAGCCAAAGGCAGACGCTCAACCGCTGAGCCACCAGGCCACCCAGGCATCCCAATTCACATTCTTTTATAGCACTGGAAAAATAATAACTAAATCCTTAGTAAACAGGTTTGTCACTGGAAAGTCAGAATAAATTTGTTGACACAGATAATAAGGAAATTATTCAAATTCAGACTTTGCCACAAATAAGTAATATGATTTTGAGGCCAATGTCTCACTTTCCTGCTCCTCAGAGTCATTGTGGTAATAAAGATGACCCCTCAGGTCCATTCATGTATTCACATTCTAAGAGTTTTATGACAATTTGGAGTTAGATAAGGAGCCATTAAAACTTCAAAGTCAAAAAGCCAAATAGGAGAAAATTTTGAGGCCTGTAAAACTTAAATGCCATAGTAGATCAAGGTTGTACAGTTTCAGAGAGTAGTAAAATCATACTTTCCTCAAAAATCTCTATTGGGGGGATTTATCATAGAAACTAATTTCTCACTGATGCAAACAGGAGGAAAATGTGAATTACAAAATGTGAATTACAGTATTCGAAATTCAATACATGAAGTTTAAGAAAAATTAGCAAATCACAGCTTCATATACCATGTCCCATTCCTTCAAAGTTCTATTTTCTCTTTCTAAGAGATTGTGGAAATAGCAGCCAACTCCAACCAGCTCAAGCAAAACCTGTAGTCTACTAGAAAAATACCAACAGATTACATGGAACTCAGGAGGAACAAGTGCTCAGAAGGTGCTAAAACAGAACATTGGGACTTGAAGTTCTTCTTCTTGATTCTCTGGGGCTATATTAGAGCTTATTCTGGCACCAACTGATAGACTGCAAATTAACTGTAGCACTAACTATCTGGAATCAGCACAGACCCCACAAGTTAAAGGCTGAGTCCTCCACAAGACTACCCTCATTTTAATGCTAGCCAGGCATCAGGGGTCGCCAGGGGCCACCTGCACTTCTGACTGACTGGCTATAAATTCAGGGGTTCCCACAAACCCCTCAAGCTTGCTAATTTGCTAGACTGACTCACAAGAACTCATAAAAGTGCTATGCTTATTATTACAGTTTTATTATTAAAGGATACAGATCAGGACGAGTCAAATGAAGAGTCATAAAGGCAAAGGTCTGGGAATTTTCTTAACACAGAGCATCCACACCCTCTTCCCATGGAATCAGGACATGCTACCCTCCTGGCACATTGATGTATTTATATATTTATATATCAGGGAGCTCCACTGAGCATCAGTATCTAGTGTTTACTGGGGTTTCATTATAGAGGCAGGATTGATTAAATCATTGACCATTTGATTAAACTACATTTCTAGCCCTTTGCTTCTTTTTTTTAATAATAAATTTATTCTTTATTTATTTATTTATTGGTGTTCAATTTGCCAACATACAGAATAACACCAGTGTTCATCCCGTCAAGTGCCCCCCTCAGTGCCCATCACCCATTCACCCCCACCCCCCGCCCTCCTCCCCTTCCACCACCCCTAGTTCGTTTCCCAGAGTTAGGAGTCTTATGTTCTTTCTGATATTTCCTACCCATTTCTTCTCCCTTCCCTTCTATTCCCTTTCACTATTATTTATATTCCCCAAATGAATGAGAACATATAATGTTTGTCCTTCTTCGATTGACTCATTTCACTCAGCATAACACCCTCCAGTTCCATCCACGTTGAAGCAAATGATGGGTATTTGTCGTTTCTAATGGCTGAGTAATATTCCATTGTATACATAAACCACATCTTCTTTATCCATTCATCTTTCGATGGACACCGAGGCTCCTTCCACAGTTTGGCTATTGTGGACATTGCTGCTATAAACATTGGGGTGCAGGTGTCCCGTGTTTCATTGCATCTGCATCTTTGGGGTAAATCCCCAGCAGTGCAATTGCTGGGTTGTAGTAGCCCTTTGTTTCTTCCTAGAGGTCAGACTGCTTAAGGTCCCAACCTTTTAACCATATAGTCGGTCCTTCTGCTGGCCAGCCCTCACCCTAAAGCTATTTTAGAGGCTAACCTTAAGACATCTCATTTGCATAAACTCAAGTGTGATCCAAGGGGCTTGTGAATAACAAAGACACTTCTATCACTTGGGAAATTCTAAGAGTTTAGAAGCTCTGTGCCCAGGACCTAGAACAAAGGCCAAATTCCTTATTATACAACATCTCATCTCAGATTCTCTCTGCATAGTCTTTTTAAATATTCTTTCTCAGCACACAGGCATTCCTGGCTCCAAGATTCTGGTCAATCACAGCTGTCCCAGCTACAGTGCTCCAGTCTGATATAACCATTCAGTTTCACCACTCAGCTCCAACTAACTGACTAATATCCCTGAGTTACCATTTTAAATCTCTAGGAGATAAAGTCTAAATGCCACAGCTTGAGTCAAGAGATCATTGGTTTAAAAAGCTGTGATTAGAAGGACAAGCCACAGGGTGCTTCAAAATGGGCCTAACAATTCTCAGAGAGTAGAACATGGACTTGGCAGGCATCAAACAATACATCTAAATGCAAGTTCTACAATTATGAAAAGCACAGGTGCATAAAGCAAGACCCTAGGGAATGTGAACAAGGATCTGCACACAGAGAACTTAAACATAATCAAGCTCCAAAATTGATGCCATCCCTCCTATAGTCTCTTTGTAAAATAAGCACAGAAATATTTCAGTTCAACTTTACCCAAGAAGGGTGTCATTAAGATCAATATTCATGGGAGGCAAACCCATGAATGGGTGTTCTTCTTGGCAAAACCATGAATGGACATTTTCTTCTTGTGTGCAAATGATTCTGTTTGGTTTTAGAGAATCATCGTTAATGAAGAAAGCAGTTTATAGGGGATGAGAGAAAGAGAGAGTCTATTTGGGAGTACTTTCTGGAATCAAAATATGGAGAGCTAATAGAAGACTTAGACAAGCCTAACCAAATAGCACATAGTTGAGCTAAAAGAGAAAAAGATAAAGGTCTCTTTAGCTACATATGAGGGAAGTTAATTAGAGCTAGATTAAGACAAATGAGACTTTGTCATAATGATGAAGGAGTAACTCATGAACTACAAATGCAAAAGTGCAATCTGGCCTCCAGAAGGAACAGAGACCCAGTGTCAAAAGACCTCATGGCTTCTCTCTGTATGTTTGCCTCTCTCTCTCTGACATTCCCATTTTTTTGTTTCTCGGGTCACACAACGATGCATGAGGGCCCCTTCACAACTCTGAGTTTACTTTCTAAAAAAGCTAGACTCTTTTAGTTCCAGGTCTTTAACTCCAAGAGACACTGTCTGATTGGCCCCCTTGAGAACAACCAGCAATGGTCTAGAGGCAGGGATCACACAGTAAAAACGCAGCTGTAGGGACCCATCTTTGTGGGTCAAGGAGGCAGGTAAGGAGCCATTTGTGAGTTGAGAAGATGCCCCAAAAAGTAGCTCTGATACTGCTCCTTTTATTCAGTTTAGAGAAAAACAATAGCTGCCCTGAATAAATGACAATGTCTAAAAAAGCATCTCCTGGGACTACATGATAGTTTCTGCATTTAATATTTTTTCTAAATTATGTGAAAAGTAAATGGGAAGAAAGAAGAAAGAAAGAAAAGAAAGAAAGAAAGAAAGAAAGAAAGAAAGAAAGAAAGAGAAAAATTCACATTTGCAGATAAACAAAGATCTCTGGAATATATAAGTAAGTTAAGGTGATAGGAATAAAACACCAACAGATAAATTTCATTGAGTATAAGGGTAAGGTAATAAACTCAGAGAAAAGTAAATCCAAATGATCTAAATCCATTGGTTCTAAGAAATCAAAAAAGCATAATCTTGAATGCACTGAAGAGAATTTCAAGCAGATAAAGACCTGAGATATTCTATGACCTAAAAGATGAATGGAGACTTATATTTATTGAGTAACTTTTAGTCTCAAGTATTATTTACTCATTTGCTCATGCAACAGAAATATACAAGGAAAGAAAGGGGGAAGGGAAAAATGGTGAGAGGGAAGGGAGAAGAAGAAGAGAAGGAAGGGAAAGAGAAAGGCAGACAGACAAGGAGGAAGGGAAGTAAGTCCTACCATGTCATACATACCTTATGAGGCAGGAATTATCAATCTCATTTTCAGATGAGGAAACTGGACTCAGGATTCCACAAACTCCCCAAGACCACTAATTAGTAAGTAGAACCAGGATTCCAGTTCAGGTGTGTCTGAGTCCAAAGCATATGTTCTCTCCACCACATGATTACCCCACATTTTCAAGATTTGGCATGAAATTCTCAGAAAAACATTAGAGCACATTAAAAAGCCCTGAGGTACTGATTTTTTTTATACTATACATAAGTCTGAAGATGAAACAACAATACATTTGGAGGCAGAGTATGATACCAAAAAAAAAAAAAAAAGTAAACATACTTTTTTCTACCCACCTACAGTTGTACCCCCAAAATGCTGCCCTGTTTGCTTACTAAAGCCTAAAATTTCCAAGAGGAAAACTTTGGTGTCAAGTAAAATGAAATATTCAAATCTAAAAACAAAGAAGAAATAATGAAGGAGGGGAAATAAAGATATATCACATTACAGAAAAATTAAAAGCTATTTATAGGCAAGTAATACCAATATAAAGTTAAATTGGAAATCCTGAGTAACATTTATGATAGTAATGACTATTCTTAATATCTAAAGAGGTCATACAATAAGAAAACATTAAATGCTTCTATAGCAAAAGGGCAGAGAACTTAGGAAAAAATGTAACCCTACTATTTGTCTATCCAACTGCAAGTTTTCTCATGCTTTTTTTAGTAATAAGAACCAAGGGGACACCTGGGTGGCTCAATGGTTGAGCATCTGCCTTTGGTTCAGGGTATGATCCCGGGGTCCTAGAATCAAGCCTGCTTCTCCCCCTGCCTATGACTCTGCCTCTCTCTCAGTGTGTCTCATGAATAAATAAATAAAATCTTTAAAAAAAAAAAAAAAAGAACCAGTTTTGTGGAGGATATAGGGATATGGGCTTTCTTAATATTGCAAGTGAATATATAAATGGTATGCATTTTCTGAAACACAATTAGTCAATAGTATCAAAAAATTCAAACATGTGTCTGCCTTTTGGCCCAACACTTGCATTTCTAGGAATATATTCTAAGACAAAAATTAGATCTCAAAGACTATAAATGGTACTGTGTTTATACACAAATATCAATAAAAACTGAAAACACATAATATCCAAGAATAACTATTGCTTAAAGAAAGTTGATCCATCCATATGTCATAATTGTTTACAACCACCAGGAGGTATGCTCTAACAAATAGTAATGCTGTGAATAATTAAGTGAAAAGGGTAAATTATGAGATTATGTTTACTTATCTATAAAACTTAGGAATGCAAGTATTAAAAGAAAAAGGAATGCAAGTATTATACATTATACATAACACATAATAGAAATAATTTAAAATATTCATCAGATACACACCCAAATATTAACAGTAGCTCTTTCTGCATTGGGCTTTAGGAGATTTTCACTTTGTACATATACTTGTTGTTCTCTATTTTTCATAGTTTCCATAAAAAATTAAGTTGCATTATTCTTATAATCAGAATACAATTACTTTAAAATAAAAATGCAAATTTTTCAAAAAGAAGGCATTATTTCCACTCATCTAGTCTATGTGCAGAATGGATTCAAATAGGTTTGAGCCTATTGAAGGAGGTCACAAAGGTGGCAACTCATCCTGCATGACTATAAGTAAACTGTCCTATTTAGAAATTTGTGAAGCCTTTTTAAATATTCCTTCCTGGAGCAAAACACAATCGTACATTTCTAATAAGAGCAATTTGCTTTTGATGATGAATTCCTACCAAAATAATTAAGACATTATTCAGAGTCTTCAAAAGCAATAATACAAATAATAGCAACAGAATAAATACACAGTAAAAAGGATAAAATACAAAATCCAAACAAGGTCATCTCATTAAAAACAAGGGATTACTGTTGAAAATGTCCAGGGTCTCATTGGGACGACTTTATTTTCTTTAATAAGAGCTTTGATTTGAGAATGCCAATGCCAAAATGACTTCATTTTCCTCTCATAATGCTTTCATGACCGGATGTAGATAGCTCTGAGAGTGTTCACATTGAGGAGTGTAATTGGTAGAAGAGGGAACATATTATTTGCAATTTTCAAAAACAAAACATACTATATGCAGATAATTACTTTTTAAATGTCCTGGATTTTTTATTTCATAGAAACAGTAAAAAACCGTCTTAGGGGTTTTTTTATTATTTGAGTTTTTTTCAACGCGATAAGAGTACTCTTTAGTCCTCATTATTTATCAGACCCATCCCCCCACTCGCCTCCCCTTTGGTGACCATGAGTTTGTTCTCTATTACATTGAGTTAGGTTTAAGCAAATCTGGCTCCTCTCTTCCTGTTCTGCTCCCCTTCCCAAATATTTCTGCCACCTTATGCCCAAGGGACCAAAATACACCATTACTGAGTTATATCCTGGGGTCCTGTGGGGATTTACTTTATCAAGAATCATTCATTACTTGAAAGCAAATGCTCTATGAGCCAAATTCAACTAGTCCTTGGTTAGTTACCAGTAAGAAAGTGACCAAGACAAACATAGCCGGGTGAGGAGAACGTGTAGGAAGGACATACATATGGGAAGGCATACAGTGAGCACAAGGCAAAGTGAAAAGATCATGAAAGCAAGCACTGCTAGGTATCCATATATAGATAATGCATATTATCATCTAATTCTAGAGAAAAATAACTGATACCCTTTTAAAATCAAGGAAGCATCCGCTTGATCCCATTCTATTAAGGCGCAGAAAGCAAACCACTCACTCCCTGAAATAACTACTTCTTCTTCTAACCACAAGGTGGGGCTCTCCTTAGGATCTGCAAACTTGGATTGCGTGTTTAGAGCTGAAACAATGGGAAGCTTGCATTAGAAATCCCATCTATAAACCATGCTCCTCCAGTCAATTCAGTGTTAAATAGGGATAGTTGCCATTGAAACACACTACGCACGTATCAGAGTTCTGTCCAATGAGGATCCCTCATTACTGATGCTGCATCTATAGGGGAAAAGTCTTCTCTAAATTTCAGCATCTACAGCCATCATTTCCTTTCCTCAAGCTGAGCTTCTGCTAGGGAACTGAGCTCTATGCCTCCCCCTTTTTCTTCTTTCTTTTTATTTCTTAGATCTTGTTATTTTATTTTTGTGTTATGACAAGTAAAGTGAAATGTCATGCAATAGCAGATATGGAGATATGCCACCCAGATTATTCTTTAGGAAAAGCCTGGCAGCCCAGCTGTGAAGAGTGGAGTCATCAGAGTGCAGTTATCAGCTCCCTCACAGTCTCAGCTACAGAGAGCCACCCCATTCAGGCCATGCCCTTCCTAGAGCGGCCTGCCTCAGGGGTACAAGGAGGGTGGATAGGGATATGGAGACCCAACCACCTCAACCCAGTGCAGAACAATTGTGACAAACAATACTTGCCCTAGAGCTTTGCTGGGCCTGCACTACATGTCACCTTTGTCCCCCAGTTAACGCTGCTTCCAGCCCTCCTTATTTCAAGATATCCCTGATAAATATCTTGCACACCAAACTACATGTCTATGACTACCTGTGGAGAACATAGTCTACGACAATGCAAAAGCAAATTGCTCAGATCATCTGACAATGATAGGCTATTAAATAATTTTGAATACTTAACTTTTGCTTTTATATGCTTTTGTGCTTCAGATGTTTTTACTGAATCCCCATTTACTCATTTATTCAATAAATATTCAAGTGCCTTCCCTGAGCTGGGCATTGGCAAAGATAACCTGAAAAATATCTGGAATGCAACACAGACTGGAGGTGAAGCAGCCATGTTGCAAGAATGAAAATGAAAGCAATGATCCAAAGGATAGCAGAAAAGAGCCAGAAAGAGCCTTTGTGGAGCAGTAATGACTGCCCTGGATTACCTAACTCTGACCTTCTCATGTGTGAGCAAAGTAACCTCTACTTGGCTTTCTATTATGTACAATAATAGAACCCAATTATCAACCCTAGCTGAGAAAATCTCCCCAGTTGGCACTTACTATGCCTGCTGCAATTACCACGCCTTGGCCATTGTATGTTAATTTATTGATTGAGTAAATGAACAAATGAAAGATAGTTCTTACTATTAGGTTACCCCCACATTCCCTAGTCAAATCCAGAAAGTTAGCCAGTAATAAGGCATAAAGCCCTAAAAGTAGTCTGGTCCCTGACTGCCCACTCCTTGGCTCAAATCTGCTCACTTCATCCTTCCCTTTTTCAGTTCAAAACTATATTCATGCTATTCCTTTTATAGTATTGCCACATGAAAATGAACAACAAGCAAAGCATTTCTCCAGTAAGATCATTTTTGACACTTTTTTCATCTGCGTCTCATATACAAAGGGGAGGAAAATTTGACACATAGGCTGTGGGGCTGTATAAACATATAGCATATTACTTAAAATGCTTCAGTTTCAGGGGAGCTGAGAGATAAATGGCACGTCTATAATTATCCCTCCATTATCAATAAGCTTCAAATTACTATCTATTCACAAAGGTAGAGAAAATGTTAAAGTATCTTTTATGAAACTTCAGAAGTTGTGTATTTGGTAATTTGTTATAAAGTCCTAGACACAAAAGGTGTGTTGAGATTCTATTTACCTAAATGACGTTTTCAACTGTTTGATTGTGATGTAAGAAGGCCCCAAGAAAAGCCTGACCATGAAGCAAATCCACATTCACTGAGGTTCAGGAAAACTTTCCACCAAAATCACCAGCCACTGGTGGTATGACACTCAATTCAGCTATCTCCCTACAAATTTCCTTTTTCCCAACAATGTCTCCTCCAAATTTACTGATTTATATATCTATTGAACAGGCATTCATTAAACACTAATTACATGCAAGCGTAATAGAAATAATAGAAATAATAATAGAAAACCAAGTAGAGATTACTTTTCTCACACAATGAGAAGGTCAGAGTTAGGCAATCCAGGCACTAGAAAGAAATAAGGCATGGTCCAGGATCTCAAACTACAGAATTCACAGACAGATACAAACACCCAATAAGGCATTTCAATACAATATCATGTGTCTAATAGAAGTAAGCATGGGCTGTTCTGAGAAATCACAGAGAGAAACCTATCCTAGCATGATAGAACAACACAAAAAAATTTTCTCAGAGAAAATGGCCTTTGAGGTATCCTAAACAATGAACAGAAGTTACTTCTACCTACTATAAATATATTCAAATCTAACTCCTCCACATACCCACCTCTACTAGCCAAGTCCATCATCCACCGACCTGGGTCACTACAAGAGCCTCCTAATAGGTCTTCCTGCTGTGAACTCATGACCCTACAGAAGCCAGAGGGGGTCTCTTAAATGGTAAATCAGACAATATCATCCCTCAAATGGCTTTGCTATATCCTTAAAATAAAAGATTTTACCATGTCTATAAGAACCTCTATGATCTGATATCTGGCTACCTATTCAATTTCATTTCCTATAACTCTTCCCCTGGCTCACTGCTCTCCATCTGCATTTGCACCTTAGAAATTCCTCAAACACAACAAGAAAGCTACTTTAGGGTCTTTGTACTTGCTGTTCCCTCTGCTTAGAAATATTCCAGTGGCCTACTCACTCCATTTGGGTCTCTGCTCAAATATCACTTCCTCAGAGAGGCCCTCCAGGACCATACCATTGAAACTACTATGTACCCTCCCCTTATTTGACTTGATTTTTCTTCCTAACACTTGTCAATATCTATCATTACATGTAATTATCCATTACCTATCTCTCCCTCCAGAATGTAAGTCCTTTAAGGGGAAGATTTTATTTAGTTCAATGCTGCAGCAATTCCTGTTATTCACAATAAACACTCAATAGACATCTGTTGAATAAATAAATCCTTTGCATATGCCCACATCACAGAAAAGAAGAAACAAAAGGATACTGTGTTTAGAAATTCTTACATGGCAGGCCCAGGCTGTCTGCTCCCATTCTAATTGAGCTAAACAGTCTGTCCAACTAACTGCATGAAACCAAACAAAGAAAAGATCAGCTTCAAAAGGGTACAAAGGTGGGGGTGGGGGGTGGGTTTGGGCAAGATGACTCCTCTGAAAAGTTTTGGAAACAGTATTGTTAGCGAATCAGAGCCATGGTGCTAAAAGCCTTTTTAAGTCCTTCAAATCCTAAATGACTACAATGCCCCAAGTCCATTTGGAAACATGCTCAGTCACTTCAGCTTGGTGTCACACTCTAAAGATAGGGTTTTGTGATGAACAAGGGTTGCTGGAAAAACTTTGCTGTACAATCTCAGTGGGAAGCTATGTAAGAATTTCCTACACACAGAAGTAAGAGTTCTTAAAATGGTGACTCAGAGGCCCATTCTGTATTTAGGGATCGGGGGTGGGGTCGGCAGGACATACACTGTATTTTTATGTATTTCAAACATTAGAAGATTTCATCCTAAAATCCATATTTTCTATGATCTCTTGAAAATATGAAAACTCCAGCAAAATATAATAGTCGGCTGGAGCCTAGTTACAGCAGCTGCCTTCACTCTGTAGCTTGCCACCATGCTTAACAAGACTCTTTATTACCTCAGATGGGTTCACTCATTTATTTGACCTGCCTGGGCCAGGTAGGAATGTAAGTCTTGATTCCTGGCCTTAAACTTGATTGGTTACTTGTCCCCCAGAGTCAGGAAGATAATAAAAAGAGTAAAACATTCAATGCCATAAAGAACCACCAAGTATTAAGATGATACAAGTCCTTGTAGAAATGTAGAGCTGTACGGGGCCTCAGAAATCATCCAGTCAACTTTGTTATTACAGATGGGGGAATGGAGGCCCTGGTGGGTCAAACATTGAACAGATCAAAGGCTGGATCTCCTGATGCCCAAAATGGGTCTTATACCTCCCAAAGAGTCGTTATCAGATCCTATATTTGCACGTTAGCAAACGCTGTCATATAACCCTGGTCAGTGTCAGAGCCACCCACTGATCTTCAATCCTAATGTTTGGAAAACATTTTTAAAAATCGAAATATTAAGAAAAGACAACATTTATGTAAGGACAACTGAGAAAAATCTATGGAATAAAAATCTCATGAGGCCGGGACAAGATTTGGAGAACTGATCTGGCCTCTGTCAGAGACAAGTAAATTCTTTTGGTAAAAGGCCAAATAGTAAATATTTTAAACTTTGTGAGCCATACAGTCTCCATACAGTGGGCCCCATACAATGGGCCACAAGGTAACTCTGTTGCTGTAGTGGGAAAGCAGACATTTATTTACAATATGTAAATAAATAGGTGTTACTGTGTTCCAGTAAAACTTTACTTATGGACACTGAAAGTTGGATTTCATGCAAATCTCATGGGTCCTGAAACAATACTCTTTGTTGTTTGGTGGGGGGTGGGATTGGAACCATTTAAAAATGTAAAAAGTAGGGGGGATCCCTGGGTGGTGCAGCGGTTTAGCGCCTGCCTTTGGCCCAGGGCGCGATCCTGGAGACCCGGGATCAAGTCCCACGTCGGGCTCCCGGTGCATGGAGCCTGCTTCTCCCTCTGCCTGTGTCTCTGCCTCTCTCTCTTTCTCTCTCTGTGACTATCATAAATAAATAAAAATTTAAAAAAAAAATGTAAAAAGTACTATTAGCTCAAGGGCCATACAAAAACAGGTGGTGGGCAGGATTCAACCCAGGGGCTATAGTTTGCTAATGTCTGGCATGGATGGTGAGGGCAGATAAGAAAAGCAGCCAGTCCTGCTTGTCCTGGTATCCCAGGGCTTCTTTCAGTTTGAATGTAAGAGATCTCCTAACTCAGAGGTCTGACTTTTTAATGATAATATTTGAATTGTCTTAGAGTTTATCAAATTTATCCAGTAACTCACATTCTCTTGTTTGCTCTTCACAATCATTTTATTAGATACATAGAGCAGATATACGTGTATATTGCATTTCAAATTTGTTCACTTTTTTACAGGTTATAATGACAATAATAGAAGAAGAATTAACCCAAAATATCACCACCTAAGGAAAATATATTTGACATTTTTCTTTATACTTCTCTATCCTTTTTTTCACATGTATGCAAACTTTTACCAAATTGGCATCATCATGTGGATAAAATGATATATTCCAATTCTTCACATAGTGGATCTGTGCATTACACCATATTACTAAATAGGCCTCATGGTGAATATTTAAGATTCTGTGTAACATGTCATTATTTATTGAATCCTTTCTGCTTTGGTGGACATTTAGGAACTTTCCAATTATTTACCATGATAAATAATGCTGCAATGAAAGTCTTTATTCAATTTACTTTTATAGGAGTATTTCCTTGATATTCCCAGAAATTAGATTACCAGATAAACAGTAACAGTCTTTGATTATTAATATGCTTTGGACCTTCCCTTCAAAGTAATTACACAAAGCAGTTTTCATTAGCACAGGGTTAAAAAAAAAAATGGGCATGGAGCAGCCCAGCTCTGTCATAGACTGCAGTGCGACCTTGGGCAGTCACTTCTACTTTAGGCTTGAATTATGCCACCTGTCAAAAGAGGAACATAATCTATGCCTTCTGTGAGAATTAAAAAAAAAGAAATCTATGTAAAGATGGCCCACAATAAGCAACTTCCAAACACCAGTGAAGATGCTATGAAATGATGATGAGATTGATAACAGTGGTGACGAAGGCGATAATGACAGTGATGCTGAGTTTCAGTTTATTTGTGAAGAACTGAGGTTCATATTTTAATGTCTTGCCTGATGCCATATATTTGGCAAAGAGCACTTCGAACTAAATTATGCCTTTTGGACTTTCACTTTGGTGGCACCCAAGGATCTCCTGGGACTTTGGGTATATAAATACTTTTGATTTCTTACTCACTCTTGGGGACATTTCATTTGCAGACTGACTTCTAAGTCCCAGATATCAGCCAATCTGTTCCTTCCAGATTCTTAGACCCTACTTGTCCATCTCTAACCCACTACACAAATCCAGAGGCAATGCTTTTTTCCTTTTTATTTTTTAAATTAAACAAGTAACAGATGAACATTATGTGGCATAATATTTGTGTCTTCAGGCCCTCATATCAGCCTGGTCACTAAATTTGCCACAGCAGTTTCCCTTCTGACAGTATTTAGATGGCTATTAAAGAAGATGTCGACAAGTTCTAACTGAGTTCATTTATATTCATAATCTTTTATCCACGTTCTGATATTTCAAGGTTAATGAAATCAGTAATCCTGAAACTGAGAATATCCAAGAAGAATTCACATGAAAAAAAATGTAATACTTCCTCGTTTTTATTTCTTCCTTTACAAAAACAATATACTCAAGAAGAAAGGGGAACCCTCTTGCACTGTTGGTGGGAATGCAAGCTGGTATAGCCACTCTGGAAAACAATGTGGAGGTTCCTCAAGAAATTAAAAATAGAGCTACCCTACAACCCAGCAATTGTACTACTGGGTATTTATCCCAAAGATACAGATGCAGTGAAACAACAGGAGACTTGCACCCCAATGTTCATAGCAGCAATATCCACAATAGCCAAACTGTGGAAGGAGCCAAGTTGTCCTGTGACAGGTGAATGCATAAAGAAGATGTGATATACATATACAATAGAATATTACTCGGCAATCAGAAAAGATGAATACCTACCATTTACATCAATGTGGATGGAACTGGAGGGTATTATGCTGAGTGAAATAAGTCAGTTAGAGAAAGACAATTATCATATGATTTCACTCATATGTAGAATATAAGAAATAGTGAAAGGGCCCATAAGGAAAGGGGAGTAAACTAAGTGGGGAAAAATTAGAGAGGAAGACAAACCATGAGAGACTCATGACTTTGAGAAACAAACAAAGGGTTGTAGAAGGGGAGGTGGGTAGGAAGATGGGGTAACTGGGTGATGGGCACTAAGGCAGGCACTTGATAGGATGAGCACTGGGGATTAAACTATATGTTGGCAAATTGAATTTATATGTTTTATATAATTTATATATTAAAATATATGTGTGTATATATATGTCCCCAAGAAAGGTTACAATTAGAGGCAAGAATAATTATTGTAAGAATTTTGACAAAACCTATAATCTCTATTTTCTCTCTTCTATAATCTTATTATTAATGAAATGCAAAGATAGAGTCTACAAACTTTCTAGCTGGTTCTTAATCACTCCTCCCAAAATGGTTTCTCTAAGTTTACTAATTGATGAAGCTGTGTTTCTAGGTGTTGGTTGCACAGGGTAGCAACTGTGATTTAAATTAGTTGAGGCAAATCTGGTTCTAGGAATTAAAGATACTTGTGGTTATAGATTGGGGGCATTTGTGGGTCTAGTGCATGTGTCAAGAGACTTTTTTCTTAGATAGCCAGATAGTAAAGATTTTAGCCTTTGTAGGCAAAGGTCTCTGTTGCAACTACTCCACTCTGCTATTACAGCACAAAAACAGCCATAGACTGTTTAAAGGAATAGGTGTGGCTATGTCCCAGTGATACTTCATTTACCAAAGCAGATGGTAGGCCTGCAGGCCATAGTTTGCTAACCTCTGGTCTAGAAGCTGACAGAACTTGCTCTTCTAGATGTTACTACCTTGGCACTTTGTAGCACTTGATAATACCTTAATGGCACATACAATCTTGATTTTGGTGTTTTCTGGTAGTTTGTGAAACTAACAAAGGATGAAGGCTTTTTGAGACTTGATGGCACTTGAGGTTTTATGCTTGATGATCCTTGTGGCTGTGAGTGCTAGTGATATTTACATTTCTAGAAGATGGCTATCTAAGAGCCTTACAGTTCACTTGCCAATCCTGAAGGCATAGGCCTCAGCCCATAGTAAACACTCAAAGAATGTTTGTTGAGTGAATAAATGACCTCTTTGGGGATCTTCAGGGTATGCTAAATATTGTATCTCTATTCCATGCCTTGTAGTCAACAAAAACTGGCTACTTAATTTGGAAAAAGTAACAGACTTTGGCCAACAGGTCCCTTGGGCTTTCATTAATTCATACTCACAGTTACCATTTTTAAAAATATTAATTAAGAATCTACTATGTGCGGGGTATAGGACTTCCTCTAACCATTTCAAATGTTGTATCTGGGTGCACAGCTTTATAAATCTCTCTTATTGAAGCTTGGTGTATCTTCCAAAGCACTATGGAGAAATTTCTGCAATCCCAAAGGAATGGGAATGGTATTATACTCAGATCCTACTAGTCTCGTTCTTAAATAAATAACTATATAAATATGGAATTTTATCTTTCTTCTGCACCACTATGAGAATGTGCTACTCTGCATTAGAAAACTCTAATTTTAAGGGGCACCTGGGTGGCTCAGTGGTTGAGCTTCTGCCTTTGGCTCAGGTTGGAATCCTGGGGTCCTGGGACCGAGTCCTGCATCAGTTCCCCTTGAGGAACTTGCTTCTCCCTCTGCTTATGTCTTTGCCTCTGTGTGTCTCTCATAAATTAATAAATAAAATCTTACAAAAAGAAAACTCCTAATGAGAACAAAGTCAGCTTTACCTATTGACCTCAGAACATGATTAGAAATAAAACATTACTTTAAAATTTTTCACTTATCTTCTGAATTTGCTTTTTAAAATGAAATAACTAGGCGAAGATGGCAACATTTATGCAGAAGGAGTTTGCAAGCTGGTCTGAAAAGCCATACCAACTATCAAGGTTTTGGCACCATCATGTGGCCATTTAGATTTATCCGTTAAAAACTAAAACAAGTGCCACCGTAACCAGGATATTCCCATAACTCCAAACAAATCATAACCAACATCTGGAAATAGAAAGAAACTCTTCAAAACCAGGTTTCAGTCAAACCTGTCCTCTGATAGGGGACAAAAGATTATTATAATCAAACTATTACCTGACTTAGAAAGTTAAGCCTTGTAGAATGTACTGGCTAAATGTTGCCTGAATCTTCTCTCTTGTCTCTCCCACTGCCCGCACCCTTGTCGGGTACCACATCTGTTTCTCAGCCAGTCTGTCTCATAGGCTTCTAGAACTAGCTCCCTGCATACACTATTGATTCCCTCCAATTCATTCTCTACTCTGCTGCCACAGTGATTTGTGTTACTACAAAACTGATCGTATAACTCCTAAACTCTACCTAAGGCCTTTCAATAACATCCCACTTCTCCTAAGAAAAATGTCCTAATCCTAACACAGCCCACCAGCCTTATAGAGCTGTCCAAAGCAGCAGCCTCTAGCCATCTGTGGTTACTGAGCCCTTGAAATATAGCTGGTGCAAATTAAGTGTGCTGTCAGTGTAAAATGTACCCCAGACTTTGAATCCTTAAAACATAAAAAAGAAATCTTGCCATTTGCAACGATGTAGATGGAGCTAGAGGGTATTAGGCTAAGCGAAATAAGTCAATGAGAGAAAGGCAATTAACATATGATTTCACTCATATGTGGAATTTAAGAAACAAAACAGAGGAGCATAGAGGAAGGGAGAGAAAACTAAAACAAGATGAAGTCAAAGACAAACCATAAGAGACTCTTAATCATAGGAAACAAACTGAGAGTCCCTGGAGGGAAGGGTGTGTGTGAGGGGGGGATGGGGTAACTCAGTGATGGACATTAAGAAGAGCATGTGATAGAATAAGCATTGGGTATTATATAAGACTGATGGATCACTGACCTCTACCTCTGAAACCAATAATACACTATGTATTTAATAAATTGATTGAATTGAATTAAACTTAAACTTTTAAAAAACATAAGATTTTATTTATTCATTCATTCATCCATTCATGAGAGACATGGAGAGAGAGAGGCAGAGACATAGGCAGAGGGAGAAGCAGGCTCCCTGTGGGGAGCTGATGCAGGACTCGATCCCAGGACCCTAGGATCACAACCCGAGCCAAAGGCAGATGCTCAACCACTGAGCCACCCAGGTACCCCTCATTACTAATTTTTATAGTGATTACATGATTACATTACATGAAATGATAATACTTCAGATAAAATGGGCGAAATACAATACATTTTAAACTTGTTTTCACAGGTTTCTTTTTACTTCTACAAATGTAGACCTAAAACCTGAGGCTCTGGTGAAGGCAATGGGAAAATTTCCTTCCCCTATGGTACTTATGATCTCATGGGAGAAAGAGGGCATAAACAACGTAAATCAGAGAATATGTAAGATAATGACATATGCTAACAAAAAGGGAGACATGAGGTACCCAGACCCGTGGCTGAATTTTACATAACCCATTCTAGGTAAGGCGTTACTGAGTAGGTGATTTTGAGTTGTAGGAAAAGTGAAGGAAGACACTAGGAGGAAAATCATTATGGGCAGAGGAAACAGCAAGAGCAAAGGCAGGGGCAGACCTTGTTTATTTAAGAACTCGCAAAGAGGTCAATGTGACTTGTGTTCAGCAAACAAGGAGAGGAGAGATCAGGGTAATACCAAGAACCAGATCATTTAGACTCTTAAAGGATGTAGTAAGGACTCTAGCTGAGGGAGTTAGGAAGCTACCAGAGATTGTCAATATCACATTTATGCTGACTCAGAAATTTTATCTCCAGGGACACCTGGGGGCATGGTCAGTCAGTTAAGCATCCAACTTGGTTTTGACTCAAGTCATGATTTCAGGGTATGAGGACGGGCCGTGTGAGGCTATGCGCTCAGCTTGGAGTCTGCTTAAGATTCTCCTCTCCCTGTAGCATGCTCTCTCACTCTTGCGAGAAAGAGAGAGAGAGAGCAAGAGAGAGAGAGAAAGAAACAGAAAGAGAGAAAAAAAAGAGGGGGGGAGGAAAGAAAGAGAGAGAAGGAAAGGAAGAAAGAAGGAAACTTTATCTCCAGCCCTAGCTCTTTACCTGATTCGAACCTGTATATCCAATCACTCCACATCTTCCCTTGGTCGTCTAAAAACTCTTTCAGAGGCAGCCCGGGTGGCTCAGCGGTTTAGCGCCGCCTTCAGCCCAGGGCCTGATCCTGGATCGAGTCCCACGTTGGGCTCCCTGCATGGAGCCTGCTTCTCCCTCCGCCTGTGTCTCTGCCTCTCTCTGTCTCTCATGAATAAATAAATAAATAAAATCTTTTAAAAAATACTCTTTCAGGTGTTACATCAACACTGATTCCTGATATGCCACTCCTCCCTGTCCTGCTAAGATCTGCTTCTCACCCAGGATTCCTTGTCTTGCTAAATTAGATCTACACAAACCTCTTTACCACTTAAACAAAAATGATTTACAATAAAAGGCCGCCAATTGCAGCTCCAGTCTGAAAAGACTTGAATTATCACTCTTAAATTCCAACAAGAAACAGCTGAACAATGTGAAAAATCGATGCCTTTTCTAGGACCCATCACAGAACTGAGGTATCAAGGCAGATCACACCCTGAAATCCGGAGAGGCAGGTGCGCGCAGTGAGTTACAGCCAAGGTCTGCTTACCTGGAGGAGAAGCCGCTGGAGTGGTAAACTGGGAGCCTCAGGTTCTACATGGTTGCTATAATTACAGAGAATTTGACTCCTAGGCAACTGACAGGTGTCAAAGGCTTTTCCAAGCTAGAAATAAAACCCATAAGTAAAATATTTACAGAAGCCATGAAATCTAAAAGACAGGTTTGACTACATAAAAATGGAGAACTTCTGTATGACAAAAGAAAAAAAGTTAAAAGATGACTAGGAAACTAGGGAATTATTTGCAGTATAGGTAACAAAAGGCCAACGTCCACAATACATAAATAACACTCACAAATCTTTTTTTTTTTTTTTTAAAGAAAACCCAACATATAGAAGCATAAGCAGACCTTTGGAAAAAAGTAATTGTATTTGGGGAGTATATAGTAGATTGAGAAAAAAATGTTAGGAGACATATAACAGGGTCAAAGGAACACCAAAAAAGGCACTATAGAATAGCATTGGTAGGAGTGTACATTGGTAAACCTTTCTTAGTGGACAATTTGACAACATTTGCCAAAATATTAAACGTGCAGATTTTTTGAGCCAGCTATTCCACTTCCAGAAATTATTAAGTGAATATACAGAAACATATGTATGAGCAACCTCTTGTTACATTGTTTTCAATGCAGAAAAATTGGAAACAATTTAACATTCACTATTAGGAACTGGTTAGGGTAGGTATATCCATTCAGTAAGGTTCTATGCATGTGATAAAGGCCTGTTGTAACTCACCTACTGTCTTAAGAAAATGTCCATGGTTTGTATTTAAATAACAAAAGCATGATAAATATTCAGTCTTATCTCAAAAAAAAAAAAAAAAAAAAGCACTTGGGACACCTGAGTAGCTCAGTGGTTGAGCCTCTCTGCCTTCAGCTCAGGGCGAGATCCTGGAGTCCTGGGTTCAAGTCCCACATCAGGCTCCCTGCATGAAGCCTGCTTCTCCCTCTGCCTGTGTCTCTGCCTCTTTCTTTCTCTGTCTCCTGAATAAATAAATAAAATCTTTAAAAAAAAAAGAATTACTTAATGTATTTATTCAAGACTTCTTTTATAGTACCACAGTGAAGTTTTACAATTTCTCCTAGAAGGACCTTTACAGGCTTTGTTAAGTTAATTTCTATATAGTTTATGTTCTGTGATCCCACTATAAATGGAATATATTTTTCTATTATATTTTCTATATAAATTTCTATACGGTTGTATAAAATGTGTTGCTTTTATATAAGAAATCTGCTGATTTCATATGATTAATTTATAATTGAACTCCTTATTGAACCATCTATTGTTTTGAGTAGTTTCATTACCTACCCCTTCTACTTTTTATATTTCCGTCTCTCCCCCCCAACAGGAGCTGTTAAATACGATTGCAGTTCAGGGGAATTTTACTGCTAAACACCTGGGGAAAGAGAGTAGGGAACCACAAAATTGCACATATTTAGAAATAAAATTGTTTTGTAAAACAAGTAAGTATGTGGTTCCTGAACTAAGGTTCCTAATGTCATTCTCCATCTGGGCAGTGGTGTTGTTCACATACTTTTTAAGTTTTTTTCCAAATGAAAACTTGGGGAGGAGCACAATATGTAAAATTGAGCTTGTCTGGTTGATGCTGCTCTAAAAATTACTCTTCTTCAATGTATGGGGTTCCCAAGATAACTTTTAGACACAAATAAATAGGGCATTTATTACAGTCCTAATGGAATATTCCATGACCATCATATTCTGGAATTTGATTTGGCTTTAAGGAACCAAAAAACAAAATACAGTGCGTGGTGACTCTTTGCTTTAAAACCTATTTAGCTCCTTCTTGAAAATTCCTATCTCTTGACCTTAAAAACATCCCACACTGAGTGATTAAAATACCAATGTTTCTGCTGATTTTATGACTTTATGAAGATTATCAATTTAACAAAAGGTCTCACTCTGTCTGCCCACAGCTGCTTAAGGAGAGACAGCGTCTCCAGAAGTCAGAAAAATCAAATCAAAAGTGGAAAGGAGGAAAAAACTTTTAAAACAATGTAGACTCAGGATGGAGCTTTACAACAATGGAGTTTTACCCGAAACTGTGCCTGGCACAAATCATTCTTCAAGTTCCATTTACATAATTGGCTAAACTGAGAGGTCTGCTGTCTGGCAAGCACTCACTTATAAATTTGGTTCTTCTAGCCCTCTGTCAGGTAGAGCTGGCAGCTGTGATTTGGAACTTCTCTTACTCTCCTGGCACACATCTATGTGTGCTTGCATAAAATTCCATCTGGTGGTATATGGAGAGATTTTAATTGCAAGACTGCATTTGGCGAGTGGATGAGATATTACATCAGAAGTTTTCCACATGATGAAATTGCATCTCCCAGCATTATACTTTTTGAATGACTGACTAGGCTAAACTACATTGTTTTTCAGCAAAAGCCTTTCTCCCCAAATCATGTTTTACAGCAGAAGGAGCTGTCATGCTCTAAGCAATCACACTGACCAGAAGGCTTTCTTTAAAGCAAACCCTGTCAGCTGCTCAGGCTCTATAGAAAGTACAGTATGGCACAGAGATTAAATGAGTACCTTTGGTAACTGCTTTGCCACGATTGGTATAAAGAAAATAAATACACAATTGAGGAAAATTACAGCTATCCAGATGCACATTACTTAATTCGCTTAGCCACAACTGAATGCACTAATCATTTTCCCCTTAACATATCCTGCTTTCACTTCTCTTTCTTACAAGTTAATTGTACCCTTATCCCCAGGCTTAGGCTACACTCTAGCTTTCTGTCTAGGTTTAAGTCTACACTTAGAAGCTACAGAATGCAATACCTTCTCTCATAGCCAAAGGATGCATATATAAGTTCTATCTGTGTCCATTTCTTCCTGCCCACAGAACTCTCCCATTGATCCTGAATGTACTGCACATTTGTTTTATGCATCAAGTATTGCTGATGAAAAGTCTGATATCATTCTGATTTTCTTTTCTTTGTAGGTAATCTAGTTTTTATAACTGGTAGCCTTTAGGATTTTCTTTGTATCCCTAGTGTTTATTAGAAGTTTCACTACAATGGGTTACTTTTTGTGAAAGGTATAATGCCTGTATGTAGGTTCTTTTTTTTTTTTTTTTTTTTTTTTGCATATGGATTTCCAATTTATCCAGCACCATTTGCTGAAAAAATTATTCTTTCTCTATTGAAGTGCCTTTGCTCCTTTGTCAAAGATCTGTGAGGTCTATTCAGTTCCATTGGTTTATGTCAATCTATGTGTCTGTTCTTTCACCAACAAGCTATCAGTTTGCTCTCCGAGAAAGGTTTACAAATACATACTCCCACCAACACTGTTTTACATTGACCTTTTATCCACATCCCCATCAACACTAAATGTTATCTGTCTTTTTAATTATTTTTTCCAATCTACTAGACTCCCCCCTTAAAAAAAATCTTCCTTTTTTTCAAAATGCATGCTTATCCTTTAATATATTGGGTGATTAAAAAATAAAAAATAATAATTAAAAAATAATAATATATTGGGTGATATTTTTAATGTGGTTTTGGTACTGTTCACATATTATATACTGAACTTTTTACCAATTTGTAAATAGTTCCTTCCAGTTTCCTACTTACCTTTTAACTTTTTTGTTGTTGTTGTACAGTTCTTCATTTTTATGTAGACAAACCCATCTTTTAGATTTCACAGCTTGTAGAAGCATTTTACTTCTGAGTTTCATTTCTAACTTTAAAAAGCCTGTGACACCTGCCAGATGCCCAGGAGTCAAATTCTCAGTTTAATTGTAGCAACCATGTGGAATCTGTGGTTTACATATTTTCATCTGAAATTTTTGCTTTCTCATCTCAGCATTCTAATTTTCTTTATATTATTTAATATTTCATTTAGCTAATATATGTAATGCTACTTCAATAAATGTTTCAGTCTTATAGGAAGTTAAGTCCTAGCACACAGTGGGTAAAAATAAATGTTTGTTCCTTCCTAGGTGCATACCCCAAAGAAGTGAAACCAGATGTTCAAACAAAAACTCATACACAGATGTTTATAGCAGCACTGATCACAAAAGTCAAAAGGTGAGGGGTGCCTGGATGGCTAAGTCAGTTAGGCAGCTGCCTTAGTCTCAGGGAATGACCATGGAGTCCTAGATGAAGCTCCATGTCAGACTTCTTGCTCAGTGGGGAGTCTGCTTCTCCCTCCCCTCCCTCACCCTAGTTCCCTCACACACTCTCTCTCTCTCTCAAATAAATAAATAAATAAAATCTTTAAAAAAAAAAGCCCAGAGGGTGGAAACAACCCAAATATCTATCACATGATGAATGAATAAATAAAATGTGGCATATCATACATTGGAATAGTAATTCGGTCATTACTAGGAATGAAATATTGATACATACCACAACCTAATGAACTTTGAAAACATTATGTTAAGTAAAAGGAACCAGATACAAAAGTTCACATACTGTATTATTCCACTTATATGAAATCATCGAGAATAAGTGAATCCCTAGAGAAAGAAAGCAAATGAGTGTTGCCACAGACTGTGGGGAGAGAGTAATGAAGATTGATTGCATGGGTTGATGAAAATGTTTTGGAACTACATAGAGGAATGGTTGCATAACATTTGTGAATATACTAAATGCCACTGAACTGTACACTTTAAATGGTTAAGTTTTGGGGCACCTGGGTGACTCAGTGGTTGAGTGTCTGCCTTTGGCTCAGGCTGTGATCCCAGGGTCCTGAGATCGAGATCCATGTCAGGCTTCCTACTGGGAGCCTGCTTCTCTCTCTACATATGTCTCTGCCTCTCTCTCTCTCTCTCCATGTCTCTCATGAATAAGCAAGTAAAATCTTTAAAAAGCAATACATAAATAAATAAATGGTCGGATTTACATTTTGTGAATTTTACCTCAGTTTTCTTTAAATACAAATATATAATATACCTTTAATATACCTTTCTTTCTAAGGTGGGAACCTTAATCTCTACCTACTGCAAATGATTCTTAAAATTCTTAGATGATACACAAAGTTAGAGCATTGTACATATACAGCATGATCCAATAGATCATAATCATGCTGTTTTCTCTTCTAGGACAGATTTTGCCTTCCTTTCAAAGCTTCTCAGCTGTGGTTTGTCATTCGTAAATCTGTTAGGACAACAAATTGCTTAGTTTCCACCCCTGCTCTGCTTGAATTTCAATAAAAGGAAGGTCATGGTTAAAATTCTAGCCCATCTCTGTCCCTGCTCCAATTAGGAACAGGCAGCTGGTGTTCCTACTGACTGGATTACAAACTGTGTGGACTCAAAAAAGCACAAAAGGCAACAACTGCAAGCCCCTTCCCTAAGGGCACAGTTCACTTTGGGGTTGCTGTTTTATTTTCTTATTCAGAAATTAAACATTGTTGAGCATCAACTATGTGTCAAGTACCTGGGATACATTTATCAACAAACCGGTCAAAAATACCAGTCCTTGTCGAGCTTGCCTTCTGTAAAGAGAGAGAGAAAAAATAATAATAAACTTAATAAGGAAGTAAATTTTATAGTATGTTAGAAGGTGATGAAGTACTGTGAGAAAAGGGAAAGGTAAGGAGCATTAGAAGCATTAAGAGGGTTAACATTTCTAATAGGTGATCAAGCTAAGGCTCGTTGGAAAAGTAGCATGTGAACACAGGTGTTTAGGAAGAAAGAGGTAGATCTCTAGGAATCTGATACTTACCATGAAGAGTGCTTCAGGCGGAGCCTAGGCAAATGTCATAAGGCTAGAGCATGTTAGAGGCTCAGCACCAAAACTGACCAGTGTGGTCAGAAAGGAGTAAGAATGGAAGAGAAGATGGAAATGAGATCAGAGGGGCAAAGGGGGATACAGATTACATTAGGTCCTTGTGGGCAATTACAAGGACTTTGGTCACTAGCAAATTACAAGGTTCTGAGCAGAGGCCCTGCTCGTGGCCAGCTTAACTTCTCATTGTGCAGGCTGGGTTTCCCTCAATGACTCCAGCTCAGCATAATACTTCCTGAATCACAGGCTTCTGGAGCACATTTCTGAATCTTCTTAACCCCACCTCTGACTTTAGTCACTATTGGAGTTACTAGTTTTTTGACATCCTTTGTCCCCAAGCAACTAGAACATGCCCTGCTTTATGCTGCACTGCATACCACTTGCTTTCTGTCCAGGGATTCTTTTGAGGTTAAACCAAGATATCTTCCAAATCACTTGGAATTCTTCATCCAGATGTACAGGGAAGTTAACATGAGAGAAGCCATTCATGACCATGGGGAATAGAAGTCAATGAGTAAATGCTTCCCTCTTATATCCCCACCAAGAAAACAGTTCTTAGATGCATTTCATAAGGCTTCTCATGAAGTCTCACTGGATCCAATACAGGATGCTTCTAGCACTGGTTCAGCTCAGTAACACATCCTTCTATTGGCTTTTACTGCTCTCTAGTCTCATTCTTACATCCTGTACTCCTGCTGAGACCATATCTCCACATAAATTGACTTCACAGAAACATATCTCAAATTCTGCGGGAATTTAGGGGAAATCCAGATTAAGACACCTCCCTACACTTTGAAACTGTCCCCTTATTCCTCCAGATACAGCACCCTAGAATGTGGTACCTGCCTGGAATGTCACAAATTGTCATACTCACCTCGCCTTGATTGACTACCAGTTCTACTCTGGTTGCCCGTTTACTCCCTCTGTTCCTCACAGCCAGAAGGAGAAAATGAACCCAGAAAACAGGTGACCAGCAGATTGCCAAAGGGCTGGGATGCCATGCCCAGAGTTTGTAGGCAGAAGAGATTCATTAGATGTTTTTAATCAGGGGAAGAATATGATCTTATTTTAGAAAAATAACCAATGACCGTGTAGATGGTAGATGGGAAGAAGAAAGTCTGGAGCCATGAAGATGAGGAGCAAAGTAAGTTGAAGAATATACCCTCTGAATGATTAGTCTCTCCTCAAAACTGATAATCTGCCAATAGTGCTGGGCTTAGGAGTGAACCAGGGCCCCAGGGGAATGGTAGACATGCCCCTCCTCAGTGAGGTCCTCATGTGGAGGGTTGGGTTGCCCTGGGTTGAGGGGCTGGCAGGATAGTTGCAGAGGAAAGATAAACAGATGAGGGAATATGGTGATGTGATGATGTGGTTCAAGGGATAGATCATGGACTCATATTGAATGGGAAAGGTACAGAAGCCAGGCACAATGAATAGTCTAAAAGAATCAGGATGGTCAAAAAGTGGTGGGTTTGACAAGGGACAAAAAGGTGAAACTTTAAAATGTCCATCTTACTTCTTTAATTACAATTCTGAGTGGAAGGCTTGATATAGACTACATGGATACTAATCACTCAGATGAGGCTTAGGGATTATTGGTGGATTTCAAAGATAATTGGACTGAATATGCAATGAAATTCAATTCTGCTTAACTGATGGGAACTAATGATCTCATTTCAAAGTCTAAAGTGAGAATGGACAAAAACTTTCTATTAGTTCAGCATAAATATTAATATGGGTCCATGGGTACAGAGCTAGAAAAATGAGGCCAGAGTACAGCCTTAAATTTACTTAGAATAATGGTCAGAACTAAATGCTATAGTATTTTTAAGAGTTAACCACACTGATACAAATATAATAAATTAACAATCTTTTAAGCCACCTTTAAATATAAATTTGGTTTATCAATTTGGCGATTTTTCCTTTTTCTTAGTAATTTAACTTTTCCATTTTCTTTCTGTAATTGAAGAATTAATCATTCATCTTCCTTTTTACTATTAAAATGATTTTCATATACATGAAAAATAAACAGCAGAGATACATGTAAAAGCCACGATAAGAATGAGGTCTGTAAACCACCAAGGAGGTTTTTGCTTGTTTGTTTGTTTGTTTTACTTTTACCTACGTATAATGGTTATCACCTTAAAAAAAGGCCAGACAAAATATATCAAGGCTTAAAAAACTACAAATCAATATATGTACCAATAAAAAAGTAAATAGCCAAATCCCACTGCATCAGTTATCTATTGCCACATTAATGCTTTGTAACAAACACCCACAAATCCTCATTGGCACACACAGACAATCATTCAATGTTCACATCACTGTGGTATGTTTCTGCTGATCTTGCCAGGCTCATTCAAGTGTCTGTGGGTTGGGTAGGTGGTTCTGATTTAGTCAGAGCTTTATGAATCCACTTAACTGAGCTAGTTCTTTTACTTTCCTGAAAACAGCAGGCTAGCAAGGAATGTCCTCATGGTGATAGCAGAAGCTCAATTGCAAAAAATGCTCTTCAAGACTCTTCTTGCACCACATTTCTTTTTTTCTTTTAATATTTTATTTATTCATGAGAGACACACAGAGAGAGGCAGAGACACAGGCAGAGGGAGAAGCAGGCTCCATGCAGGGAGCCTAATGTGGAACTTGATCCTGCAACCCCCGGATCACTACCTGAGCTGAAGGCAGACGCTCAATCACTGAGCCACACTTCTAGCATCTCATTGACCAAAGCAAGTCATCTGAGCTCAAAGTTGGGACATTACATCCTGCTCACAGTGGAAGAGGCTGAAAAGTAACATGGCAAAGGACACAGATACAGTGAGGGAAAAAATACAGCCACTGGTATAATCTACCATACCCATTTTTCAGAATTTACCCAAGGAAATATTTTAAAAGGATAAAAAAACAAAACTATTCATAGGACTATCATTAGCATACTGATTACAATACGGAAAAATTAGAAATGTAAATATCCATGAATAAAAGCCTTGTGAAGCACATCGTGATATAAGAAAACGATCATTTATACTGCTATTAAAATTGATGTAGGGGGCACCTGGGTGGTTCAGTGGTTGAGTGTCTGCCTTCTGCTCAGGGTGTGATCCTGGGGTCCTGGGTTCGAGTTCCACATCAGGTTCCTACAGGGAGCCTGCTTCTCCCTCTGCCTGTGTCTCTGCTTCTCTCTCTCTGTGTCTCTTATGAATAAATAAAATCTTTAACATCTTTTAAAAATAAAATAAAATTGATGTAGATCATCTTCTTCTTCTTCTTCTTCTTCTTCTTCTTCTTCTTCTTCTTCTTCTTCAAGATTTATTTATTTATTTGAGAGAGAGAGAAAGCATGCCCAGGAGCTTGGCAGGAGCCAAGGGAGAGAATCTTCAAGTAGACTCCCTACTGAGTGTGGAGCCCATCACTGGGCTTGATCTCATGACCCATGAGATCATGACCTGAGCCAAAATCAAGAGTCAAATGACTAAGCCATCCAAGTACCCCAATTATTTTCTTTTTTAAATGGAAAGATGTCCAGGACACCTGGGTGACTCAGTTAAGTGTCTGCCTTTGTCTCAGGTCATGATCCTGGGGTTCTGGGATCAAGCCCTGCATCAGGTTCCCTGCTTGGCAGGAACCTGCTTCTCCCTCTCCCTTCCCCCGCCCCAACTCATGCTCTCTCACTATCTCTTTCTCTCTTTCTCAGATAAATAAATAAAATCTTCTTAAAAAACAAACAAATAAATAAATAAACAAATAAAATCTTTAGAAAAAAGTTTACTTTTTAATTAACAAGGTAGAAAGTACAAGGGTATTTGTTATATTATGCTTTGTACTCTTATGTGTCTTAAATATTTCATATTAAATATTTTTGAAAAATTCCTAAGCTAAATCTGTTTCACTATTCAGTGTATTTGTATTATAAATGCAATTTTTTATTAGTCTGAGTCTTGATGTCCAAAAAGGAAGATGTTCAAATTTGAGACTATTGTCAATAATTTGTTGGAATCCTCTAAGAAATAATCACTCATTTAATAAAACAATCATTTATTGAATTCCTACTGTATACAATATACTATATCAAGGGCTATGGGAGGCTTTTTTAACATACATGACAAAGAGTTTACTCTCAAAGAGCTAAAAGTTTCATATTCTGAAAAATATTCTCTAAGTAGAAAATGATATGAAGAATTTATACCTCTAAAATTATCTAAGTATCAAAGCTAAATTTCATGAAGAAGATCCATCTCATTTATAATGTTCTCATGTTAGCATCAATGGCTTGAAATGACTATGTAGGTATTCTGGGTCCATGCTTCTTCTGGCTTGAAACTGCTCCAAAAAACTGTGGGCAGTCAATAAGCAACTTTATGCTCCCAGTTACAAGCATTCTGACTACAGGGCACAAAAAAAGAATTTATGCTAAAGAAAAAGAACAAAAAGAGTGATATTAAGTAGTAAACCTAGTATGGTGATACAAAATTGGCCAATATCCCAAGGTGATTATTCACCAAAGACTACTTAAAGTTCCTGAATATAGTTTGTTGTCAAGAGAATCTAGTGTATATAACTCAGTCTGAGCTTAATATGACTGTGTAAACAAATCCAGCTGACACATTTTCAACTCATTGTCCTCCATTTTCCACCAAAAATAGGGATTCCAGCTGTCTGTATGTTAATATACATTGCAAGAGCTTTGCATCATTACCAAACATCATATTGCTGCCAGGCTTCCTAGTAGAATACTGAATTGGTGATACACTCATTTTAGGTCTTGAATACTGAATACCAAAAAAAAAAAAAGAATACTGAATACCAATAGAAGACAATACTTGCTTCTTTACTTTAAACTCCTATAGTTCAAAAAATAATAAATAAATAAATAAATAAATAAATAAATAAATAAATAAATTCCCATAGTTCAGTTTTTCAGTACAATTGCATTTAGATGTTGATATGCACTTAAAGCACTTTCATTCAGGTGCTGCCATCCTTCATTGGCCATATATTCCTTAAAGACAAGAACAGTATCTATTAATCACTGAAGCCCTAGAACCCCTACCACATTGTCTGGTAGAGAGGACTCTTAATAAGTGGTTTCCAAATAAATGAATGAGTTCTAATTCTATTTCTAAGCAATAAAAACAAATCTGATGAGATAAAATTAAAAGAACACTGGACTTTGATGTAGTAGATGCTGTTGGCTACTAAAGTACACATTCAGTTTGCAATACTATAATCTTTTACAGCAAAATATGCCTCCAGTGAGAGAGACTAAAAATGCCAGCTATTTACTTTTCCTGCATTCCTTTTACTAGGGATAAAAATATAACCAAGTGCTAGCCAAAGAGATATATAGATAAATATTTGCAGAATTATTTCTTGGAGAGATGTATCTCCTAATTAAAGAAAGGAAGAAGAAAAGAATGTGAAAGATGAAAAGACAGAGAAAGAGGTAAACAAAATCAAGAAGAAGAGGGGAGAGAGAGAAAAACAGAATGACAGAAATAGGGAAGAAGAAAGGGAGAGAGAAAAGAAGAGGCAGAAGGAGAGATTGAGAGAGAGAAAGAGGTCTCCTATCTTTCTCTTTCTGCTTAAGATTGATTCTGTAATGTGAAGATGTGATGTTTGGAGCTACTGCAATCATTTTGTGACTTTGAGGTAAAGATCGAGAGACTCGGAGACATCAGTCTAGCTCCCTGAAAAATTTGCCTCCAGTTTTCTTTTAATATGAGATTATTAAATCTCTTTTCTGGTGATGCTTGGGTGGCTCAGCAGTTGAGCATCTACCTTTGGCTCAAGGCATGATGTCAGGATCCTGGAATCCAGTTCTGCATCAAGCTTCCTATAAGAAGCCTGCCTCTCCCTCTGCCTGTGTCTCTGCCTCTCTCTCTCTCTCTCTTATGAATAAATAAATAAAATCTTTTTTTTAATCTTTTTTGTTTACAACACTGTTAGCCAGGTAGCCTGTCATAATGAGCCAAAAGTACCATATTTGATGTAGAGAGCATAGGTTTAAGTTCCAGTTCTTCCACTTACTATCTGCATGACCTTAGAAAAACTTCTTAGTATCTATGATTCTTCATTTCTTTATCTATCATGACCTTCCTGACAAGGATGATATAATGAAAGGAGGACCACTAATAGCTATAAAAATTAATTTAACTGCAAGTTGAAACTAAAGATATTCTCATATTTTTTCAATCATTGTTGACAGATCATGTCCTCAAATTGCAAAATCCACAGGTAAAGAAAAGTATACCATAAAAACAAGATCAAAATTTGCTGACCAACAGAAGCAATTAAATTTCTTATATTTCTAGATTATCTTCCTATCAAGGAGAACTCTCAAGCCTCATTTGACCAACTCCAAGAATTAGCTTTTTCATAAAATACTACAACAACATGATTTGAAACAATATGGATTTGATTCTTAAAATATGTTTAAAGTGGACCAAGAGACATTTTTCTGGAACATAATTGTAGCAAATATGGACTAATTACAGGATAAATCCAAAGGCTGTTTTTCTATGACAGATTGCAAACTATAACCTGTAATGGCTCAGTCACGTACAACAGCATATAATTACTCAGCATTTACAGCTAAGTACTTTCTATGCCTTTGCCAAATGAAACCATAAAAATACTAAACAATAGACTTTAGAAGAGTACATGGATCAAGAAAAGCATAAGCATTTTACCTTCCGGTTGCCTAGTCTATGATTCAGGATGATTTGGTATTCTTAGTTGCACACATTTGTGTGAGTGAACTCCAGCCAGCCTAAACTCAAACAAGCAGAGGCACAGCTCAACCTGCCCCAGGTGAGAGGTTTAGGCTTGACTTCTTGCTGATCACAGCAGACCATAGGAAGTACTATTTTATCCTCTCAGCATACACACTTTCCTCTCTCTTTTCTTCTGGTAACAAACTTTCCCCACTAGTCATAGGCCTGGGCATGTGACCCAAACAAAATCAGTTAAATGCATCACCCTCCTGTGACTGGTTCTGGAATGTGCATGTAGGGCCAATTAGAATCCTACTCTGGACTTACTATATGAACATTAGGAAAAGGCTATCTTCACAAACTAGAACCAGCTCAGCATACAGAAATAACTAGTTTCATTGTTTGGGTCAGGCTTCTGCATAACTGGCAGGTTGCCAATATAAATGACTTCTCACAAATATTCAATGGTTAACCCAAGGATGTGATTCAATTTTTCCTCCAGATGGTAGCAAGCAAAAAGTGAGCAATAAAATCAGCTGTCATCTGAATGCAGGTAGAATTCAGGAAAGACTTGGATTATCTATACCATTAGAACGCTGATTAACATAGCAAGCAGAAATAAAGGGTAATTAAGAGTAAAGATTAATTGATCCAAGGAAGAATCTAGAGCAGCCCCATCCAACAAAAATATCCTGTGAGCCAAATCTAATTTTAAATCCCCCAGTAGTAGCTATATTTTAGAAAGTAAAATAAAAGGTGAAAATAATTCTACCAATATATTTTATTTAACCTAAAGTAGCCAAAATCTTATCATTTTAACATGCAATTAGTATTTTTAAATTGTTAGTGACATATTCTTTCTTTTTTTAGTAGTATGTCTGGAAATCCTCTGTGTATTTTATGCTTGTAGCTCATCTCAATTCAGACTAGCCATATTTCTTTTGTTTTAAGATGTACTTATTTATTTTAGAGAGAGATTCAGGAGAGGGAGAGGAAGAGAGAGTTCCAGGCAGACTCTGTGCTGAGTGCTAAGCATAGAGCCTAATGAGGGGCTTGATCCCATGACCCCAAGATCATGATCTGAGGGGAAATCAAGAGTTAGAGGCTCAACCAATGGTGCCATCCAGGTACCCCAGCCATATTTCAAGTGCTCAATAGCCACATGTGGCTAGTGGCTACTATATTAGATAGTAAAGGTCTAGAGAAAAAATATCCTGGTTTTTAAGTTTCTATGGCAGCTCCCTATTACTCTTTGAGCTGGGAATCAGGGTGATTTTCCCTAATCCAAAGACTCATTTACCAATATGATAAATAAAAATTCCATCTTTGATATTTTAAAAGGAAAATTTCAAGATTACATGTGGATGTGGGTACATCCAGACATATGTGCCAAGAACTTGAAATACCCCTTGTGGACTATTATACCTCTCCAGCAAACACACAACTATAAGTCATCCACTCTGCACCTGCACCTAGATCATTGAGCTCTCTCTTGCAGAAAAATCCTGTAACTCTGAGCATTAGTATCATTACAAATTCAAGACTTCAAATCTTGAAACTTGAAGCTCAATATCACCCAAAAAATCCTGCCCCTCATCCATTCCCTTTGCTCTTGTCCTCAAAAGCAATTTCATATCTTCACCATTTTCTTTAAGTCCACTACCTTTGCACACCATCTTTTTCTGCCATTCTTCTATGGACAACTCCAACCTTTCTTCATAGAGAAATGGAAGCTTCACATAAGAGCTCCATTTCCCTATATCTGTTTCCTCCTTCAAACTCCAGGCTTCAACCTTTATCCATCCTCTTTGGTTTCTTGTCTAATTGCAGTCACCTCTCACCTTTGTCAGGGCTTTCTCCATCAATTACACCACCCTTTGCATATTCAACCTTTCTTTTTTTCCTTCCCTCTCTCTTCAGCATCTGAAGTTCAAACTTCCATTGTATTGAAATTATATAAATCTAATTATTGGTACTGCTTGCCTTCTCTGCAACCTTTTGTACAAATCTACCTTCCTTACTCTATTAAAACTGTAAACTCTAAAGTACCTCCTCTTGGAAAATCCAACACAGTATCTTCTATCTTTATATTACTGTTTCTCAGCAATATTTGGCCAACTTGAGTGTGTCCTCTACCTTGAAAATCTTTCCACACTTGATTCCATGACACCAATAACTTTCTGACTAATTCCTTTTCTGGCTTTTAACAATTTCTTTGTAGTTTTTTCCCCTTTGCCTATTATTTAAATGTTTTTCCTTAAGTGTCAATCATTACCCTCTTCATTTTCCAAGGGTGGCCCATGGACTAGTAACATCACCACCATCATGGAGCTTGATAGAAATTCAGAATCTTGGGGCTCACCCCAGACCTTCTGAGTCAGAACCTGCATTTTAACAAGTTCCCAGGCACATCAGGCATAACAAACTTACTATGAATCTGACATGAGCCTGAAAGGATGGGGAGGACCAGGATTAATGTAAATAAAAAGTGTCAGGAGGCATAAAGCCCATTTATCTTCAAAACTGATAATGGAATCCTTTTCGCCAGGGAATATAAAGAAGAGGTAACTGTTCAGGGTTTCTTCAGCTGGTATGAGAATTCATTAGACCTCTTAGTCTCTATCCTCTTCAAATTTCTTTTCATTCATTGAACAGTTATTAATTGAGCTTCTTACTCAATAGTGTCAGATACTATTCCCACTGCTGGTGATAGAACAAAGAACAAAACACAGAAGTTTCTGCATTCACATTCTTAGTAGTAATATTTATTTTCTCCCCTTAATGAGTTATTTTGAAAGAAGTCATCATGCAATTTGAGTCCCTTTGTGATCAACTCCATGTCAAGCTCAAAGGTCCATGAAGAATTCCAAAACACCACTTGAAACACTTTAAAGCAAAAACTTTATACTGGGAAAACTTACAAGTAAAGGTCTGTAGGCAAAGAAACCCTGGATCCTTCATGTTCCCATGGCTTCTACAAAGAGGCTTGCTGGAAGCTGACCCCCTGCTCATCCCAGAATGACTGATGCACCTATTTCATTTTTAACCATGCTGAGCTCTGATATCACAACAAAAAAAGAACATCTCTATCCTCCCACAGGGATATGAGGTGAATGTCCATGAAGAAGGGAAATCCATCACCACATCCGAGAAACTTTTTCCAAGTAGATTAATAGGTTTATCAGTGCATATAAAAAAGAAACAAAACATTCTATTGTATCCCTTAGTTTATACAAATTTCACTTGTGACATTCTCCCCTACTTTAATAGACTAATTAAAACTGCCACCATAGTTCAACTACAACAGTGCACCATAAAAATGAATATGTGACACACAGCCACAAATGTGAAAGTAGGTCTATTAGAGTTCCATATGAACAGAAAAATATTGATAACAAAACACTACACCACATAAAATTCACAGTGGGATTATAGATTAAGTGCAGAAATAGAGCATTTCCCTAACATTTTCATAAAATAATGTGTTCCTCAAACCCCAAAGATCATGCCCTTCAATATGTTCGATAATTGTAAAAATTTCAACTGTAAGTCACCACACTTATCTCTACACATTTCTCTTTGTATATTTCATTTTAGTGCTGATAAAATAAAATAGGGGAGAAAAAATAGAGCTCTGATATCATGCCTCTTACCTTTTGATTTGACTTCAATCCCATTATCACATATTTCCAGAAATAAACAATAGTGCCAAATAGCTTTCTCTATCTTGGGGTGGTTTCCTGTATATTAGCTGTCACTATAAAAATTATTGTGCCTCCTACATTCAGACTAAAATTCCAAACAATGGCTACTGGCAAATTTCTCTATAGTTCACTGATTCCTCTAAGAAAATGGATTTTCTACCCAGCTAAAATTAATTACCGTTGTTATTGAAATAGGAATGCATCTGTCAGCTTGAACACAAAACACTGTGTGTTTTGCTTTCCTTTTTATCATATCAGTAATATAGTCTCCAAAATCAATTAGCACCCCATAATCTTCCTAAAGAAATAGTTACCCCCTATATATACTTGCTGCAGAAAAGTCACTGGGTTTGGGTCTCCCTCAGGCACAAGAATTTCATGACTGGTGAGACACAGTTTTGGGGAATAGGAGGTTTCAGCCAATTTTTTATCACCTCTAGTCTGCTCCCAAGAATAGGTAGGATCTGGGAAAGTGACACTATGGTACTAGGTACCCAAGATGGAGCATGTCAGGGTGTTTAAGTTACTACTTCTGCCTACCAAGCCAGCTAAACTTCAGTGGCTCAAAACAGCAGCCATGTATTATTCCTCATACATCTATAGGTCAGCCAGGCAGGTAGTTAATTTGATTCCAATTATGTGTCTGCAGTCAGCTGGCAGGTTGCTTGTGCCTCAGCCATCGTTTCAGAAGGACAACTTGAAGGTCTCAACTCTCCTCCTTGTGGTCTTACCTTTCAGCAAGCTAGCCTGGGCTTATCCCCAGGACAGTCACAAGGAGAGAACAGAAGCATGCAAACCCTTTAGTGGGCTTGGAATGGTCATTCCGTGTAGCCCACAACATGCTGTTAGGAAGTCACCAGTCAGCCCAGATCCAAGGTGCAAGAAAGTGGATTCTACTTCTTGATGAGATTTTAAAATCACATTGCAAAGAGCTAAAATAGAGGGGTAGAACATTATTAAAGTGGTTTAGCCAGTAGCCATTAGACTAACATTCAGGGACCCCTGGGTGGCTCAATGGTTTAGCATCTCCCTTGGCTCAGGGCATAATCCTGGAGTCCTGGGATCAAGTCCCGAATTGGACTCCCTGGATGGAGCCTATTTCTCCCTCTGCCTGTGTCTCTGCCTCTCTCTCTCTCTCTCAGTGTCTCTCATGAATAAATAAATAAAATCTTAAAAAAAAAAAAAAACTAACATTCATAGGAAATCCCTGGATAGCCTCCTTGGGTATTACATCTCTAACTGGCACATTCTTGGGATCATGTTCATGCTAAGACTTCCTCTCACTGTGGCTTCATCTTGCAGATTCTGTTACACCCTAAGGGCAAGCCAGAGAAGAGATAGAGCCAGAGGAAAAGAAGAAGATGCTGCCTGCATCTATAAGACTTCATTGTCTCTCAACTCCTATCAGCACATCCAAAATACTTGCTATGGCTGCTAGGTGGAGGGTAGCACATGACAGAGCCACCCTTTGACTTTGGAAGACCCAATGTGCCTTGCTTTGGCCAATGACATGTGCCAACAGCAAAGGTTTAAAATGTGTTTGGAGTGCTTGGGGGTCTTAGTCAGTTGAGCAGCCAACTCTTGATTTCAGCTCAAGTCACAATCTTGGGGTCTTGGGATGGAGCCCCACGAGAGGCTCTGTGCTCATCAGTGAGCCTGTTTCAGGATTTTCTCTCTCTCCCTTTGCCCCTCCCCTTCTCCTGCTCTCTCCCTCTCTCCCAAATAAATAAATACATCTTTTTAAAAATATATAAATAAAAATAAAATTTGTTTATACATTGCTTATATTATTGCATATAGGCCTGGGCCACAAAAAAACAAAAACAGACCTGGAGTAGACACTGCCTCGTCAGCATGGAGCAAACCAGCCCAGACAATCCACAGGTGCGTGATCCAAAAACAAATTCTTTCCATTGTATGTAACTGAAATTGTGTGGCTGCTAAACAGCAAACATTGAATGAATTATTAATAAACTGAATTAAAAGAGTAAAGAAAAAAGGCAACAAGGAGACTGGAAATTCTGAAGGCAAGAAACCAGCAAAGAGGTGATGGATTCACTATCTTTAATCTGAGTTTGTTCAGCACATGAATTTTCTGGAGAGAAATCATGCACAGTTTTTTTTCTTTACTGAGCATTACAATCATTGATCCAAGTACATCTTTTCTATTGTGTGTGTGTATATATATAAACATATTTCTTGTTTAATTGCACATCTGGCTGTGGCCACTCATTAGGTGAGAATTTTGCATTATTTTTGTAAGTATAACAGGATACATTTGTGTTTGTTCAAGAACTATCTCACCTTCCCCCATCTGTGAAATGGAGATTAACATGCTAAGATGCTTCAAAGGGTTCTATTTTATGGGTTGGATTTTTTTTCCAAAGAATAATGGAAAAAATAATTGAAAACATTTAAGAAATACAAAGCAATATAAACACTAAATAATAGTTACTTGTGAGAATTGAAATGAGAATTGCTTTGCCAAGAATCTTAAGTTAGATTATAGCTCCATTATTTGTGAGGAACAGCTAATGGGAATCTTCATTAAAATTTCTAATTTTCTGCTGACTGACTCTTCACCAGATCAAAACTATTAGCAAACCCGTATCAACCATTCATCATGAAACAAAATGATATTCAGGGCAACCAGCCTAATTTCCTTTGGGGATATGGTTGACCAGGGTTGTCAGAAGTCACACAACCATTGCAGAAGGATGTGGTACTTCCAGTTAAAGAGGAAAACAATTATTCTTCCTGGCAGATAAAGCTTCAAAAGAGTACCAGGCTGAGGACCCTAGTTAGTTACTTGGAAGGATAACTTATGTAATATTTGTACTATTATCATTCCAAAAGACTCACTGCTGATTTAATTATGCACACTAATAATAATAACAATATTAATAGCTACCACTTACTGAACAACTACTATATGCCAGGAACTTTATATATATTATCTTATTCCCAACACCTATTATATATAGTTCTTTTTTTTTAAGATTTTATTTATTTATTAATTATAGATACAAAGAGAAGAGAGAGAAGGGCAGAGACATAGGCAGAGGAAGAAGCAGGGAGCCTCATATGGGACTCATCCCAGGACCCCAGGATCATGCCCTGAGCCAAAGGCAGACACTCAACCACTGAGCAATCCAGGCATCCCCATACAGTTCTTTATATATAATAGAAGCTAATGAATACTTAATGAATGAATATTACTTCTTACAGATAAGAAAAATGAGACTTAAAGAATTTAAATACCTTGTGTAGCACGTGACAGAGCCAGAATTGAAAGAAACTTTCTGAATCCAAACCCGAGCCTAGGACACATAGTACATTCTATTACAACTCACTCCCTCTCTAGTGTAGACACAACAGAAAGTAAACTAACAGAATCCTAGCTCTTTAGACATGTCTGATCTAAACCAAGGCAAGGGGTACCTGGGTGGCTCAGTCAGTTAAGTGTCTGCCTTCAGTTCAGGTTATGATCCCAGGGTCCTGAAATGCAGCCCTGGGCTCCCTGCTCAGCAGGAAATCTGCTTCTCCCTCACTCTGCTCTTGCTCATGTTCTCTCTCTCTCTCTCTCTCTCTCTCATTCTCTGCCAAATAAATAAATAATATCTTTTAAAATAAATAAATAAATAAACCAAGGTGAAGTTACTCTCTGGAAAACAGTTTGAAGTAAGTTATCTTGGTATTTCCAAGCAGAGTGTCTACCAGTAGGGCCTCAGCTCCAGTCCTCACCTAGTTCTCTTGTTGGTCAACCACCCTGCAAAACACACTGACCTGCCCTTGTATCTCTATAAAGATGACCCTGTTATCCAGCTCTAGGAAAACATATGGGCTAATTGGGGCTCCCAGGGACCCTTAATCTTCTAATTGTACTCTTATCTACTTGGCTATTCAGAACACTCCCTGCATCCCCTTAGCTCACCATTTTCCTGTCCAGTGTTTGCTATAATATCATGTGCATAAAATTTGGAACCAGTAATCCCAGCTCTGTCACTTACTAACTGATTTTAAGAATGTCTTATAATTGAGGCACCTGGGTGGCTCAGTCAGTTGAGTGTCAGACTCTTAATTTCAGCTCAAGTCATGATCTTGGGGTAGTGAGATCCAGCCTCATGTGAAGCTGTGAGTTGAGTATGGAGCCTGCTTAAGATTCTCTCCCTCTTAAACAAACAAACAAAAAAACTATTCTCTCCCTCTCCCTCTTCCCCTTCATTCTTGCTCTCTCTCTCTCTCTCCCCCCTTCAAAAAGAAAAAAAAGAATATCTCATAATCATCTTAAGCCTTGGCTTTCTCATCTACAAAGTGAAAATGAATATAAGCAGAGAAAAAATGTACTTTAAGTCAGGCTTTCAAATCTCACCAAAAGTACTATTACTTCAGACGCTTCAGATAAAATATTATGACAAATTGGGATGAAGAACAGTGATTTTAGATGAGGGAACTTTGTCTATGACCCTAAGATCATGCTGCCTAGGAGGCTACCCAATTCCTCCTTTACATTGGCCCTGAATCACAGCTCTTAAAAGAAGTAGTTGTAATAAAAACTTAGTGAGGGCAAAGTTTTTTGTTGGTTTATTAACATATCCCAAGGACCTGACACATAGTTGGTATTCGGTAAATAGTTTTTGAATGAATGAATACAGAAATCACCATAAATGGCCAATTACCAGGGAAGTACTTGGTCTAGTGGTTTACAGCAGTGATTTAGGGGTCTGACAGATTTGAGTTTTGAGTTCCATTTCTAGCTCTGCATCTTACAAACTATGTGAGCTTGGGCAGGATCTAAACTCCTAGGCTTGAATTTCATCATCTGGAAATGAAAATAATAATTGTATATACTTTCTTAGGACTGTTTGAAGGATTACATGAGATAACACATGGAAAACATTTAGCACAGTACCTGGCACATAGACCAATTGCCGGGAGGAAGAAAAGTTATGAGTATTGCAAGGGTGGTCATGTGAGTCAGAGGTCCAGAGGTCCTTCGGTTTATGTAATGCATTTGTGTTCTCTTTATAGGTATAAGTGACAGCAATCCATTCATTCACTCAGCAAATATGTTGTAGGCACTTTCTATGCACCAGACATTGATGTATACACATGCGATGCTTCAGCGAACAAAACAAAGAACACTACTGTCAGAAAGCTTATAAGCTTTTAGCAGAAACAAATGTATAAGCAACAGATGAAATATATAAATAAAGTATAAGATACGTTAGAAGGTGACTATTGTCTTGGTGGTAACATTTGAGCAATGACTTGAAGGAGGTGAGAGAATTGGTCATGTAGGTATCTGGGAGAAGAGCACTGAAATTAAAATGGAACAACCAGTGCAATGCCAGGTGAATTGATGGGTCTGAAAAGAGATAATCAGGGCCAGAGTAGAGTGAGCAGAAGTGGATGCAGATTATTTAGAAGCTGGTAAGCCATTGTAAGGACTTCAATACTTAATTTTGAGTAGTACAGGTATGATAGGAAGGGTTTAAACAGAGAGGAGTCATTTGACATGTTCTGGGCCCATTTTAAAGGGGTTATTCTGGCTGCTGAGTTGAGAATATGTCATAGGGAAGCAAGTACACAAACAGGGACACTTGTGAAGAAGCTATTGCAGTGATATGTAGAGATGATGGTCACATGGACCATGGTAAGCAGGGGCCTGGGAAATGGCAAGAAACAGATAGATTCCAGCTATATTTTAAGGCAATAGAGGTCAGAGATTTGCCCCAGTGAAGGTCTGCTTACCTCCACCCATTTACAAATGCCATGATGTCCAATTGGTAAAGATAAATATGAATAATTTCGTAAAATTACAGGGTGGGCCTTGCCCTATTCAAAGAAGCATTGGCCCTACTCTACTGCTGATTTTTATTCAGAATTACAAAATTTGGTCTGTCTGTTAAGATGACCAAAATATAGTTGTTATGTGCTGACCCATGAAGGTACATACTACCCTTAAACAGTGTGTGTTATGAACTTGGATCAAGTCAAGCCCCCAGTTCTAACCACTAATTTTTAGGCAATACAAAGGATACAAGAACATGTTAAATAAAACCATAGATCTGCAACCAGAAGAATACAAATGCATAAAATTCTATAAAACAAATGATCTGTTTCTTTAACAGATAAATTGCAAGGGGAAAAGAGAGGAAAGAGACTGACTCCTTTAGATTGAAAATGACTTAAGAGCCACATCTTCTAAATGTATTAACCTCATTTGGATATCATTTTTCAATAAATCCTTATTTTTAAAAGTTTATGACTTATTCTGGAAATTTTTAACACCAATTTGATATTTGATAATATTAACACACTATTGTTAAAGCTTTTAGGTGTGAAAAATGGATCGTTATGTTCTTAAAAGAAAAAGAGAGTATCTTTGTTTTTAGAGTAGAAGTTGACAGTTTCTTAAAAGAGTCAGATAGAAAATATTTTAAGTTTGTGTATCAAACAGTCTGTCACAACTACTGAACTCCACTATTTAGCACAAAAACAACCATTCACAATAAGTAAATGAATAGGCATCACTCTTGTTGAGGAGGAAAAGCTTTTCCTCTACCCTCTTAGATTCACTTGTTGGGGGAGTGTGAGTTAAACTGATTGAAAAACAGACCAGGAAAGACAGATTTTTATTCATGTACATGCATAAGAGTTCACACACATAAAAAGTGATTAGAAATGGGGACTTCTATACCACCTTAATAAGAGAAGGAGGGGACAAAGGACACTTCTGGGAAACCAAATGACTTTTAGGGAAGATAAATGGGCCCTTAGGAAAATAGATGACAGATATGATCGTTTTGTGACAATGTCTGTTTAGATGTGGTTCCAACTTCTTTGTGATAAGAATCAATCTTTCAAAGTCCTGAAATTCCTTTGGGAAGGGATTTATGACAATTGAGTTCTTTTGGGAGACTCTGCTCTTAGGCAGATAAGGGAGTAGATAGAAGAAAAGCCTATTCTCAAATGACTTCAGCTCAAAATAATCTTTATGCCACAAAATAACTTTTCACTATATTCCAATTAAACTTTACTGTAAAACAGACATTGGGCTGTAATTCGCTACCTCTATGTTAGAGATACATTTGGAATATTTATACATGAAATAATATGATGTATGAAATCTGTTTGAAAATCATCAAGCAGGGGGAAGTGAATGGACATCTAGGTAAAACAAGATTGCCTATAAACGGATATCTGCTGGTGAGTACATAAAAGTTTATTATACTTCCCTATACATTTTTTTTAATATTTTTACTATTTCCCATCATAAAGGTTTAATAAAAGTAAAACAGAAGCAAAACAAAAAGCAAACAAAACAAAACACAGTAATACTTAAGATTTTGAATTTATCACTATTATTGAACACATTATACTCCAGGAACAGCGCTAACCACTTTATATGTACTAACTTATTTAATATTCAAAACAACCTGAACAAGTAGATACTATTATAATTCCCATTTTACAGATGAGGAGCACGAGATACAAAAAGGTTAAGTAAATAGCCAAAGTCACAGAGCTCATAAAAGATCAGAACCTGTATCTGCCCCAGGCAGGCTGGCTCCAGAGCCGAGTCTCCTAAAATACTACACAAGTCACTTATTAGGTATAAGACGCTTATAGATTTGTAGAATTCTCTTTCTGTTCTCTGCTAACAATGACTCTTTTCTAGTTAATATGCTGCTCCAGTAATGTCTAGTCTGGGAGGATTACCTCCTGGATCTTTGCATTCTACATTATTATTCATTCATCTCTCTGAACTGCAATATGATAACTAAGCTTAGTTATTAAAATAATCTAAATCCTTCTGTCTCTGAATGCATTTTTTATCAACCTTCTCCCTCTTGCTTTCATCCAAAATACAACAACAAAAAAAATCTTCTTGAGAAAAAAGACCCAATGGCTTGTATAAAACATGAGCATTTGAGTCCTGTTAATCTCAAGTATACAATTTTAACCAGGCAGGCATAGATTCGGGTCAGGAGCCAGTATTTTCAACCATCACTGTGTACAAAGGATTTCACATCAGCAGTATTAGCATAATCTTTAAATAGACATCAAAAAACAAAACCCAAGCTACAAGGAACCTTGAGAGGTCATCTAATCCCCTCTGCTGCTAGAAAGGGGTGGGCCTGAGCCAGCCAAGAGAGGCAACCTTTCATCCCTTCACCAGGAATTTCATAAGCTTCTTTGTTAACATTTCTATGCTTTAAATCGCTTATTTTAGGGAAAATTCCTGAAGTCTGGATATGGTGCTTTTTACCTTGACAAAGCTTTTCTCCATTTAATAATAGGTCTCAAGAATGACACTATGATAATAGTAAATATATATATATAGTATAAAAATAATGATAAAATCCAAAAGCAATTGAATTTCCTGGACATAGCAACAAATCTCCTGGAGAATTCATTAATATGGAAAAGATCATACTGTCTCTTAACATATAAGCTGCTTATATAATGCTTATATGATATATACAGATGCTTACATTCAGTGTATTATTGATCAACCTATTTAAGGCTCAAAATCACTGTTGCACAAGTAGTATTACTGATCCATTTACAGATGAGAACACCAAGGCCTAGCAGCAGTGATTTCAATCTAGGTCTACTGAGGCCAATCTCCCACTCTGCCCACCATCCTACTCTTGGAAAGCAAAGAGATCTTCAGGTGGGTTGTTTACCACCAGACCATGGTTAACAGAGCTTGGCTAGGGTAGAATTAAGGAGTGAAAGGAAAAAGGAAATTCTCATATGCTGTTTGCTAAAGTCAGGCCAGACCAAAATGGCAACATACACTTCACTGGCTAAACAGACAACATACACTGTTGTTGGCAACATACAACATACACTGGCTAAAATATTACTAGCCAGTGGTGAGGGGTGTGGAGAAAGGGGTGACTTATATTCTTTCATATTGCTTTAATTTTTAAAAATGAGCATATATTGGGGTGCCCGGGTAGCTTAATCAATTAGGAGTCTGACTCGATTTCAGCTCAAGTCATGATCTCAGGATTGTAAGATGGAGCCCCACACCGGGCTCTGTGCTTGGCTGTATAGCCTGCTGAAGATTCTCTCTCCCTCTGCCCCTCCCCTGCCCTGCACTTGCTCGCTGCTTTTTCTCTCTAGCTCTCACTCTCTAAAAAAAAAAAATGTGGGCATATATCACATACCGTCTGTGGTATATGAAAAATATATCATCAGTGTTTTTACCTATAAATTAACAGATCCTTCCCCTAAAATACAACGATGAATTTTAAAATTCTAAATAAAGATATACAAATATTGTACATGGAAAGAGCAGAATATTTACACTTAGAGAAGGATTATTTTGATTTTCTAGTTGGGATTTGATTATCAGACTTTTTTTTTTTTTTGATTATCAGACTTTAAACATTCTAATTTAATCTGCCAATATCTGCAAAACCCAAATAGGCCACATCATTGTTCTTTTCCAAACAGACAAAAGAAGATGTTCAATAATTTTTCCAACGTTCCTTTCCCCAATTCAAAACAGGATCCAAAAGAGTTATCTTCACCACTTTCTGTATGATTTCTCCTAGTAGGTAGCTTCAACCCTTGCTCTTTAGGCAGGTGGTATATACCTGAGGTTAAGAAGATGATCTTTGGGTTCAGAAGATACTCTTGAGCCCCTGCTCTGCCACGTTTTGACTGTGTAACTTTAGGCCAAGTTTTTAGTTTCATGGAATTTCAGGTTCTTTTTAAAAAAAAGATTTTATTTATTTATTCGTGAGAGACACAGAGAAAGAGAGAAAGAGGCAGAGACACAGGCAGAGAGAGAAGCAGGCTCCACGCAAGAAGCCCAACGTGGGACTTGACCCCGGGGTCTCAAGGATCTCGCCCCGGGGCTGAAGGTGGCGCTAAACCCCTGAGCCACCCGGGCTGCCCTGTGATGAGGGTTAAATGAAAATATATTAAGAAAGGCTTTTGAAACAACATGTGGCATATTAAGCATTAGCTATTGTTCTCATAATAATAATAATTATTATTATTATATAATATAATTATATATGGTTATATATAATATTAATTATATGATACTAATATTATATGATAATTATTATATATTATGTAATAATTTTTTATTATTATTACTCTGGAACCAAAATCCAGCTTTCTAAGGTTATACTGCAAAGTTTCTGGACACTTTACCGATCCAGAAAGATTATATGGCTAAACATTTCAAAGAATGGGCTCCCTTGAAGAGTTAGGACAAGAACTGTAAAAATATAGCCCATTGACCAAATCTGCCCCCATCTCAGCCAAATCCTGCCACACCTACCCGCTCATTCATGCATTGTCCATGGCTCCTTTTGAACTATAAGGGGAAGGTTGAGAAGCTGTTATTGAGACCATATGACACACAAAGCCAAAAATATTCTTTATCCAGCCCTTTACAGAAAAAAATGCGTTGAACCCTGAGTTAAAGGTATTTTTGCTCAAGACAGCATATTTAGTTTCTTACAATTCAAGATAACATTACTTGTGAGCAATTCTAAAGAACTACCTAGATAACCATGAGCTTTCCTATTTGATCCCAAACATCAAAGCTGAATCTTGAGTAACTAAACAAAGAAAAAGCATGACAGCTTCCACTAATTATGGTCATGAGGTCCATCCCATCTACTTACCCTAAATGTGCAACTTTTGCCTTAATAACAACTCTTTTGGTTTCCTAAGACCATGGATGAATGGCTCTTCCTCATTATCTTTCTGGAACAAAGGTATTTTTAGTCACTGATGGGACTAATATATTTGTTTTTATATATGTGTTTGTGTAGATTAGTGTGTGACACCTCTGTGTGCCACACACTTTGCTGGATTCTGGAAATACAATTTTGACAGAGGCAGGGGGATACCATTTTTGTTCCAAGGATTGATAAGATTCTTTTTTTTCCATAAAGCTTATATTCTAACAGAGATTTTTTTAAAGCCCAGAAAGTATATTGTTAAAAGGGGATCATTTCTGATAGTAACAAGAGATAAAAAGAAATACCATAGGGCTCTGGGTCGAAGAGGGATTAGTAAGGAAGAGAGGGGGCCACTTTAGATTGGATGACCAACGAATACCTCTCCCAAGAAGAGGCATTGGTGCTGATACCTGAATAACAAGAGGAAGCCAATTTGCATATAAATCTTTTAAAAATGTTCCAGGACAAGGGAAGAGCAAGCATAAAAGCAGAATTGAGCACTGCACATTTTAGGAAGAGAAAAAATATCAGTGTGGCTTGAACGTAAGTAGTATGAGGTGAGATTGGATAGGGATTTCAGGGCCAAATCACAAAGGGACTCAGGCCTTGGTAAGGTGTTTGAATTGCATCCTACATCAAATGGGAAGCCATGGGAAGGTTTTCAGCAGAGAAATGACATGATCTGATTTATATCATACAAAGATCAGTTTGGCAGCTATGACAAATGTGAATAGTGTTTGGGAAGCATTAGAGAGCAGAAGTAGGGAGACCACAAAGTTGGCTCTTGTTATTTTGGGGGAGAGATGATAGTAGTGATGGATATGAAGAGCAGTGACTACTCAAGGTATATATTGGGTATATAATCAGTTGGAATTGCTGAAGGATTAGAAATGGGAAAGCAAAAAAGGGGAATCGAGGCCGACTCTTACTAGTCTTGTAGTCTAAGCAACCAGGTAATTGATATAGCAATTTTCAAAATGTACTGATTTGTTCACTCAGCAAATGTTTATTGAGGACATACTTTGTGTCAGGTGCTATTCTAGGCACCAGGAACTCTAGCAATAAAATAAGCAGCAAAAATTCCTGCTCTGGCAAAATTTATATTCTAGAAGGGAACAGAGAATGCAGAGCATTAAGGGAGAAGCAAAGAATCTGAGGAGGAAGATTCTGAGAATCAGATCCTCCTGATTCTGTCTTCTAAATATTTCTTGTAGTAATTCCAGTTGAAAAAGATGGCAGCTGCATTAAAGCCACATTCACCTTGTTAAATTAATTAAATGAGGAGGCTATTAGCCTGAGGTGGCTCCAATATTGTGGCAGCTGATGTAAACAAACCAAAATCTAAGCCTGTCTATGCCTCAAAGTTATTAAATAGAAACCTAAGGACAATGAATCACAAACAGCCAGCTAGGATTTAAGCTATAGCCAATCAAAAATTGCTTTACTTTACTGCTGCCTTTTCTCTATAAAATCTCTCCCTGGGCTCTTGCTGGTGGAATGCTCCTAACCATGTCTGGTTTGTTACTGGCCAATTTGAAACAATATATTTTCAGATAAACTCTGAAAATGTTTAGTATGCCTCATTTTTATCTTTTAACAAGGAGTAGATTTGAAAGACATTGGTGAGGGGAAGTCCTCCCAAAGGGCAGAGCTGCAAACAACTCAACTGGCCATCTACTTTGTACAAAAGAAGCTCAAGAAGTGAGAATATACAAAGATTCCTAGAAAGTAGCCAAAGTCTGGAAAGAAAAAGAAAGAACAGAGATAAGAATATCTGGTACAGAGTCATGCAGATGGACAGATAGACACTTAGTTGAAGAATAATAACAGTTATAGACTTTTGTATCACACATACCCACCAGAAAACATCCACTGCCGTATAGGAACTGAACAACCAAGTAGACAAAGGGACTCTGCCGACTGACATTAGTCAGCCTTGTCATTAACCACCTCAGAACTTGCATGAAAGACCCATGAATGAAGTAGTCACAGTGGCAGAAATGGAGGCTACATATGGGCCACCAATATGGACTCCCACTTACCAGATGGACCTAGCTAATTTACTCTGCCTCCATTTACTAATTTAGCTACAGCAGCGCCCCCTTGTCTGCAGGGGATGCCTTCCAAAATCCCCAGTGGATGCCTGAAACTACAGATAGTACGGAACCCTATATGTGCTATGTTTTTTCCTATACATACCTATGATAGAGCTTAATTTATAAATTAGGCACAATGAGAGATTGACAATTATAATAAAATATAACAATTATAACAATATGCTGTAATAAAAGTTATGTGAGTGTGTGCTTTCAAAATACCGTATTGCCCTGTACTCACCCTTCTTGTGATGATGGGAGATGCAAAATGGCTACATGAGGAGATGACATGAGGCGAATGTTGCCAGCGCTGTGACCAAGCACTGAGCTCTTACTGACTTTCTGACCACCCATCAGGAAGATGACTGGCTTCTAGAATTGGGTGAGGGTAGGGAATTTAAACCATGGAAAGCCAAACTGCAGGTAAGGGAGATCTTCTGTACCGTTGCCTCTGAAAGTCCACATAGCTCTGAAGGAAGCATCTGTGTTTCATCATCATAGGTATAGATATCTACTGCAGGAGTGGGTGCACCTTTCCTGCCCACAGAGCCTCAACCAGCACCACGATCTGCAGGCTCGTGGAATATCTGACCTGTAGGCATGGAGCCCCGCACAGCACAGCATCCGAATGGTGCTTCACAAACTCCGAAGCTCCCCTGACAAAACCTGAAACTGGTACCTTTCCACCAGAGGGCAAAGAAAGACAAGAAAGAGGCTGGTCACCCCTGATTGGTAGGTGGCTGTTTTAACAAGGAAGATTATGACACCTGTTTCCAGTGGATCTCTACATGAATAGATCTCTGCATCCGCTACAAGAATCTTTAAAGTTTAGGGGTGCCTACGTGGCTTAGCTGGTTGGGCATCTGCCTTTGGCTGGGGTCATGATCCCAGGGTGCTGGGATTGAGCTCTGCATCAGGATCTCTGCTTAGTGGGGAGTCTGCTTCTCCCTCTCCCTCTGTGTGCCGCTCACCCTGCTTGTGCCCTTTCTCTCTCAAATAAATAAATAAAAATCTTTAAAAAAAGAATCTTTAGAGCTTATATAGAGACCTTAATGAGGTTCAGTCATGTAACTGCACACATTGCTCATTCAAGGCTGTGTCCTTTAAATTGCCTCCCTCTATAGAAACTGAGGGCTGACTGTACATTTCAAGGACAGGGAAGGGTGTCAGAAGCTTCTAATTGCCTGGGTCTAGCCCGAGGGTCAACTGGTGTTTCTGTCCTCTGCATGACCTCCTCTGACACTTTACCCCTGGTGACCGTCTTTCCAATCTTACTGGCCCCACCCCCACCCCAGCCTCTTCTGCAAATTACTTTGAGCAGGCAACAAGGAGTTTCACTGGGATGGAGGTGATTCATTTGACGACTACCTGGCTGCATTGGAGGCAGATACCGTAACAATGTAAGAGAACACAGATTAAGAGAACGATTCCCAAAATAAAGAACAAGTTTTTCCACCAAGACCCCATGATCCAAACCACCAATTTATTAACTCACCTAAGAAGAATGTCAGATCATTCAGAACATTCAGTTGTATCCTGACGTGACTCTGCTCATACATTAGAGTTATCAGGTATGAACACACAGCATTCTCTTGAGTAAATGGCATAGGTTACTTCTTTTTTTTTTTTTAAAAGATTTTATTTATTTATTTATTCATGAGAGACACAGAGAGAAGCAGAGACACAGGCAGAGGGAGAAGCAGGCTCCATGCAGGGACCCTGATGGGGGACTCGATCCCGGAACTCCAGGATGATGCCCTGGGCTGAAGGCGGCGCTAAACTGCTGAGCCACCAGGGCTGCCCAGCATAGGTGACTTCTTGCAAGTCAGCAATAACATTCAAGGCCATCCTTCTTTGGAGAATAGGTTTTCTCATTAGAGACATTTCAGTGTTCACTAAGGATAGGCTTCGTTGGCTATCACTTAAGTCTTCCTAGGTGAACTCAGTAAGGCCTTCTATGTGAGCTATAACGTCCTCCAGGCCAATGGTGGGAACAAAGACAATGGCCAAATGATTGTACTGGTGGAAAACAGAATGTGTCCTTCTGGCCTAGAGGAGAGTGAGGTTGGCAACATTAGGAATTTGACCTGGCTATAATCCCATACATGTTTCCTGGGGGAAGCAACACTGTCAGGCATGAGGAGATGAACTGGGGGTTGGATGTGCCAGACCAGGACCTCTATCTTCTCCTCATGCTTTGCTTCATTCCAGGTATAGTACATTTCAAAGGTCCAGCTTTCTGCAGAACAACTGAATCCCAGTAGAGATTAAGTAGTTCCTCCTCACCCAAGGGTGCAAAGTAATTATTATTCATCCATTCTAGTGGAGCATCCCATTGGAAATTCCCATAGGTGACACCTTTCCCAGGCATCATAGGACTTGGTATTCTCAGCAGCACAGCACTTTGATCCATGGTGACAATTGAGGGGAAAGGGGACTATTTCCCACAATTCTCATACCTTTGTGGTATTGGGTATCTTAGTAGAGTACTCAGTCTGGTATATGGAGCAGTAAGTGCTACTGGCTGATCATTCAAATGTATTAAAACATGGGATAGTTCCTTAACCTACCCAGCAATGTGGCTTTACCCTTTAGTAATTTAATTTAGTTCTTGCAGGTTATAGGGAAGATGGAACCTCCATTCAAAGTCATACTCTTTTGCCCAGTTTTGTTCATTGTAATGTTTGAAATGTGATCCCTGACCACAGTCTATTTGATGAGGTATCTACATGGTACTCTGCTTCTCTAATCCCCTAATCCCCTAATGGTGGCAACATGGCTTGTGTGGTGACAGAGGAATACTTGAGTTAGGCCAGATAGTGCCCACACAAACCAAGGCATATTTAGAACATTCACTTGGAGGGACAGGGCCAGGGTCATCAACTTGCCAATCCCTCATCGGTTGGAGCTCCACTGAATGGCTCTAGAGTGTTTTGGCAATTGCCTTGGGCATTGTATAGAACACACAAGACATGTTACTTCACTAACCAAGTCACTGTATTTCGAGGACAATTTGGCATCCTTGGCAATATCCCATTCCACCTGGGCACTAAGGTGGGTCTACTAAAGTATATGAGGGCCAGTATAGAGAAATGGCATCAACTTCCTGATTGCCAGGAAGTGTCAATGCCTTATGAGCTGGGATGTAGAAGGCAGTGAGAAATGTCTCAGCTCTTGCAGGTGAACCTAAATGTCTTTCCACATATCCTGACCTCACAAGGGCTAATTCATTATCATCCACCTCTCAATTTCCCACTGGTTTAAGCCATTGGGATAATCCCTTTAGAAAAGTCCAACTGAGGGTCCAACAAAGGGTTAATGTCCAGGGCTCATGAGTGATCATCAACCAAAATGCTCTGAGTTCAACTCACTGGCTGCTATGGTTCCTTCCTGTTACAAGGAAGACAGATTCTTATTCAACTTTTGCAAATAACTATATGGACATGAAAATAAGAATACACACTAAGAGTTTCCAAATTCTGGAGGGATCAGATAAAGAGGAAAAGATAAATGTTTCAACTTTGTTGGGTTTTTTTATGTTTTATTTTTCCAGACTTAAGAAAACCTTTTTCAGGACGCCTGGGTGGTTCAGTGGTTAAGCGTCTGCCTTTGGCTCAGGGTGTAATCCTGAGTCAGGGGATCGAGTCCCACATCAGGCGTCCTGCATGGAGTCTACTCCTCCCTCTTCCTATGTCTCTGCCTCTCTCTTTCTCTCTTTCTCTCTCTTTCTGTCTCTTTCTCTCTGTGTCTGTCTCTCATGAATAAATAAAAATCTTAAAAAAAAAAAAACCTTTTTCTTTCTCTGTTTTCTTAAGCTATAAGCAATTTGCCAACATACACCTTCATGAACAATTCCCAATAAAAAGTCATGGAAATTATAGTCATCCTTATCAGTTTTTCCATTAGAATTCTGTAAATTCTTATTCAGTCCAGAGGTATGATCTCAGTTATCAGACACCTGTACTTCTCAGTCTGTTCCATGAATCTCCTTGAAGATGAAGTACTTTTGCAGGAACACCTTTGCAAGGGCATCAGAGCACAACAATAACTATCTGTAAATGACAAAAGACTTAAAAGTAGCTATGGCTAAAGATCTGGTAAGAGTTCATACAATGTGATTAACATGGAAATTTGGTTATTCCTGTGACACATATCCTCTCTTTTTAAAAAAAGATTTTATTTATTTATTCATGAGAGACACAGAAAGAGAGACAGAGACATAGGCAGAGGGAGAAGCAGGCTCCATGCAGGAAGCCCCATGTGGGACTCGATTCTGGGTTTCCAGGATCACACCCTGAGCCAAAGGCAGGCACTAAACAGCTGAGCCATCACGCATCCCGACACATCCTCTTGATGACTCCTCCAATACTGAGCAGGGGGCTTCCTGCATAGAAAAGGAGATGGAGGAAAAAAAAAAAAAAAGAAAAGAAAAGGAGATGGACCATGGGAGCAAGTCAAAGACATGGGATCTAGGAGTTGTATCATGTCACACCATCTGGAAGCAGCCAGCCTCAAAGAATGCTGGAACAGCCTTCCAAAGGCAAACCTGAATCAGCAGCTCAGAAGCAATATTCTGAATGTGGTGCCATCCTCAGGTTATGGTATATGCTTAAATCAAAGACTTCTGTATGGGGCTAAGTCCCCAATAAGAAGAACACAAACTGTGGGGAACAGGAGCGGCCCCACTTAACAACACTCTCAATGATCCAATCACAACAGGGAATTTTGTGCTTCCCATCCTTATAACTCTGGGCTCTGCAGTGTTAAAAGTTCTGGTTTCCAATGGGTATACATCCTCTTGGCAGGAAACACAGAAAGTGTCTCATTAAACAACAAACTGTAGTTACCACTAGGACACTTTGGACTCCTTATGCCCAGAGCCCAGAAAATCAACATACTGGCTGTGCTATTTGACACTAATAAGCTGAAGAAAGTGGCACTGCTTTCTTTACAAGGAGGACAGAGAGAATATGTGTGGAATCTAGGTGGTGTACTTGGGTGCCTTCTGGTATTTCCTTGCCTCCTGATGCCAGTGTTGTAAATACAAACAGCAACTGCCATCTGAAAAAGTTGTGATATGATTGCGTAGGCCCCAGGCTATCGAGAATGAAGGTTTGAGTCACACCACCAGGGGAGCCAGCAAGTCCTGCCTGAGGACGAGGGGAATTTAGGATGAATAGCAGATTAGAGGGAGGCTGAAGGCCAATGTGACCCTGAAACCTACCGCAGCATTAGGAGCTACTATGTGTCCTACTAAGCTTCCTCTTCTATGAGAACTGGTTAAGCTATTATGTTCCCGTGTCATCCTCTGATGCTGAAATCTGAAGTCCACAGGGCAGGCAGTTGTAAAGGGAAGATGGATATAAAGTTTCAATAACAAGCTGGAACCCACAACCACAAAAAGGAACTGAAACCACTCAGACCTTGCTGCTTCTGATATTGATGGTATGGGGCAAAGCTGGGGCCCTTCACTGTCATGGCACTAGACACATACTTGGTCCAGGAGTCATGGAAACCGAAGGAAGATCCAGCAGAAGGGGAAGAAGTTGCTGGCTCAGCCACTGCCTTCTCATCAAGGTGATCCAGCAAAGCCCCAACATGTATCTGCTACAAAGTGGCTGCTACCCTCCAAATCTCCCACAAGAATCTCTTATGGCTGGTACTAACCAAAAACATAAAGAGAATTCTAGGAAAGGTAGCTCAGCCTAGCCAAGTTGACACCTTACAAAACCATCATAACCTTACCTTAAATGACTTCCTATTACTTTTATACTCTTAAAAAAACTTGCAAGATTCTTGGGACCTAACATCTGCCAGACGTTCTGGCTTTATCTCTTATCCTCCCACACACACACCCCATCTCAGGCTATATGTATTTATGTTTAGTACAAACGTTCTAAATTTTCTAATCTTTCCACACTATTCCTTGTGGCTGGAATATTCTTCCTTCCTTTCTTCTCTTTCCCTTAACCTGGCTGAAACTTATTCACCCGAACAGGTGAATGGGCTCAGCTTCTTTTTGGAAACCTTCCCTGACACATCTCTTTATCATTGGTGGCCAGTACAAAATCAGGTCCGTAGTTAGCATCCAACAAATCTTGGTTGAATAAATTAATATATGCCAATGACAATGAAAACTGATTCTAAGTGAATGAACATAGCTGCAGTCTTAGGCATACAGCAGAGAAAGTGCTATAGTCAAGGTCAGTGAGTAGACAATACATCCAGTCTATTAAAATGTGTGGAACACTATTCAGTACTGCAGAAATATACACGTTCCATTTATCCATTTATTCACTCTATCCCTTTGCTATATAAGCTGCCATTTCAATACATCCTGCTTGCCTTAGTTTGACTCTCCCCCAAACAGAGCCTAACACAAGGTAATTTATTCAGAAGGTGATTCCTGGGAGCAGGATTAAAAATCAGGGAGGGAGGAAAGGGAAGGGGGAAAAGGCCAGTAAACAGGGTTATTGAGCTGGCTACTGCCTTGAGCACTAAAGTTTTATCTGACCAGAAACCCTCTGAGGACCTGTGGAGAACCTTAGATATCCCTCTGAGAGGAGGCTGACACACTTAACTACTAACCCCATCCTTCACTGTTTTTGACTGTTGCTCTAGGAACTTGTCCCTGTCCCCTTCCCAATACTTCCAGCCAGATGGGGATGAATGAGATCTCAAAAGATCTTTGGAAAAGGCCTCAAGGTAGAAAATCAAAGGCACCACCAGCACTTGTGGTAGGATATTAGGCAAAAACTATCTACCAGAGCTGCAACAAGGGTGGGCAGGAGTGATGCAGCTTGAGTCACCAAGTTCTGTTCCACTTCCCAAGGATTTTATCTCCATTAATCACTAGCTGCCACCATAAATGAGGTTAAGAAACACCAAGCTAATTTTACCTCCTTCTTTCAGAGAACTCATGACCTGGGAGTTTAGGGAAACTCCACTCATTTATTATATCTCGGTATAATAATATGAAGAAAAAAGAGCTAGCTAGATAAAAAGGGTAAGTAGCTCATTACTGGCTGACTGCTTTATCCAAAGAATGTTGATCAATGATGCAAACTCCCAGTTATACTTGTATTCCTTCTCTTCCTGTTGTATGGGAATGGTATACCTGGAGTTGTACCCTGCAACAACATTGCCTAGCACCGAGCAGCTACTCACCAAATGTTGGTAGAAGGGACAAGAGCAGGTGAAATATCAAAGAGTTGTTTGACCTAGAGTATTAGGAAAATATAGATCAGTGATTCTCAAATAGGGACTATTTTGCCACCTAGAAAAGACCTGGGAATGTCTAGAGACATTTTTGGTTGTTACAACTAGAGAAGAGGGTGCTTCTGGAATCTACTGGGTAAAGAAGAAGATGCTACCAAGCATCCTATGATATATAGGACAGTTTCCCTTAACCCAACAAAGAATTATCCTGCCCAAAATATCAATAGTGGCAGGGTTGAGAAAACCTGACACGGATAAAGGGTATCTGGGTGTTGATAATAGATTGATACATAGTTGGTAAATATTGATATATTCATATAAACATTTTATTTCTCTGCTTAATATAGTCTATAACATTTTAAGAAATCAATGTTTAATTACAAATGATTTGTCCTACATGCCAGCAATACAAAGTGTTGCATTAGTACCTCCAAAACCAAAGGAATTGGTGAGTCCAATACATCTTTTCTCAATTTTCCATTCCTGTGCCTTTAGTGGAACATAATTGAGATCAAATTCTGGTTCTGTACAATCCAGGTTTAAAGTAGGTGGTAGTTTTTGATAATAACAAGCCAGAGCAGTAAAAGCTGCCTCAACCGCCCCTGCAGCTCCCAACAGATGTCCTGTGGCTCCCTTGGTTGACGAAACTGCAAGGGCAGGTGCATGGTCTTTGAAAAGATGTTTGATAGCTTTGTTTTCAGCAGCATCTCCCAATGGGGTGGAAGTCGCATGTGCGTTGACATAGGATATCTCTTCAGGTTGTACACCTGCGTCTTTTACAGCTGCAGCCATACATCTAATAAAATAAGAGAAGAAATTTATCAGAACTAAGTCTAATTTTAACACAGGAGTCTTTATCTATATAGCTTATGAGAAAGAAAGGAACATATATCCTGGATGAAGAGAATCCTTTGCTCTAATAACAGAACCCAAACTTGGATTACCATATGAGTTAGAATGCTACCTGCATGGAAATAATGAGTCACCCTCAATACTCTGGACTGATTCAACACCGTGAGATAAATATACAGGCCTGTGGGTCTTATCGTCTTTAATAAAATGTATTTCCACTTTTTTGAATTGATACTGTTCCCTGGGGGAAAAACCATATTGACGCAAGCCTAGAATAGTTCTTCTTCTAGGAATTTTTTTTTTATCAGCGGAGTGTGTGTGTATATGTGTGTGTATGTAGTGATTCCAAATGTGGAAAAAAATTTATAACTATGTTTTAATTTTTTTCTCTCACATTTAAATGTAAAACTTGGCATATTTCCCAATAATCTAAAAATGTCTGCACCATTACTTTGGTGCTTCAAATAACCTTTCAAAATTCTATTTAGGTTTTAAGAATTCTAAATAAATGAAGTACGCTAAGCCAAACAAAACAAACAAACCCAAAAATAAAATATTTCTCTGGAAGAATGTTTGAAAATGTCATGAATGTCAACACCTTCTTTTTTAGTTCCTGATCTCTGGGTTGCATATATTTCCTAAAGAGGCAGCTTAAGGGTATAATTTGAAGTGTGATGAAAAGTCTCACCTAAACATAACTATTTCCCCATCTAGCTGGCTACTATGTTCAAACCTTCTAGCACCAGCAGCTATTTACTAAAACTCAAAAGCATAACTCAGGGGTCAGTAAACTATGGCCCTGGCCAGATAACTATTTTCACAAATACAGCTGACCCTTGAATAATATGGGTTTGAACTATGTGGGTCCACTTACATGTGGATTTTTTATAGTACTGTACTGTAAATGTATTTTCTCCTCCTTATGATTTTCTTGGTAACATTTCTTTTCTCTAGCTTACCTTATTGCAAGAATACACTATATAATATACAGAACATGTGTTCATTGCTTATGTTATCAATAAGGCATTTTGTCAACAGTAGGCTACTAGAAGTTAAGTTTTGGAGGAGTCAAAAGTTATGTATGTTATTTTTGACTGCACAACGGGTCAGTGCTCCTAACCGCTGCATTGTTCAAGGATCAACTGTAGTTTCACTGGAGCATGCCCATTCATTTATTTATAATATCTGGCTGCTTTCACACTACAAGACAGATTTGAATAATTGTGACAGCAACCCTATGGCCCACAAAGCTAAAAAAACTATTTGTCCCTTTACAGAAAAGGTTTGCCCTGGTCAAGTTAACTGGTTAAAACATAATACAATCTAGGGCATCTGGTTGGCTCAGTGGTTGAGCATCTGCCTTTGGCTCAGGGCATAATTCTGGGGTTCCGGATTCAAGTCCCGCATTGGGCTCCTGCCAGGAGCCTGCTTCTCCCTCTGCCTGCGTCTCTGCAACTCTTTGTGTGTCTCATGAATAAATAAATAATATCTTAAAGAAAAATAAAACATAATATGATCTAAGCAGGCTAGCCTATTAGCTAACACATAAGCAGGGATTTTTTTTTTTTAACTTAACTATCTCTTTTGAAATATCAACTTGCTTTTCCAATCGTGGTCCTCAGACCAGCAGCATCAGCATCATGGGAGCTTGTTACAAATGGCAGATCTCCAGCAGCATCCTAGGCCTAGAGTCAGAATCTGCATTTTAGTATTCCTGGGTGGTGAAAAGTTAGAAAGTACTGATTTAAGAACAGCAGAACGCTGCTGAAATGGCGCAGGGCCCAGACACCACTAGAAGAAAGGGTTAATTATATTGTCTGAGTCTGATGAAGGGCCAAAGAGAAGAACTGTGGGAGGGAGCACTCAAGACAGCTGTTACAACTGGAAGTATGAAAAGTTGGAAAAAACACAGATGGCCTTCTCCACAACTTTAAAATCCAATTTTTGTTAAGAATATTCAAATGTGGTGCCTGGGTGGCTCAGTCAGTTAAGCCTCTGCGTTTGGTTCAGGTCATAAATCCCAGAATGCTGGGATTGAGCCCCGTGTCGGGCTCTCTGCTCAGCGGAGAGCTTACTTCTCCCTCTCCCTCTGTTTGTGCTTTCTCTCTTTCTATCTCAAAAAATAAATAATCTTTTAAAAAAAGGAATGTCAAATATATCAAACATGTTAAAGCAAAGAATTCAAAGCCATTTTGTTTAGTCTAAAATGGAAAAACATCAAAGATACTGTACACCAAGGGCAGATACTACAATACTGGACTCCCTAGTTTGAAAGTCTAATAAAACGTCTTATTTGGAGAAATATTTTAAATAAAACAAGTCTTGGGGCACTTGAGTGGTGCAGTTGGTTGAACAGCCCACTCTTGGCTTCAGCTCAGGTGGTGATCTCGGGGTCCTGGAATCAACATGGATTCTGCTTGGGATTCTCTCTCCCTCTGCTCCCTCCCCTCCACCCCATGGTCTCTCTTTCTCTCTCCTTCTCAAATAGATAAATAAATCTTAAAAAAAAAAAAAAAAAAAAAAGGCTTTACCTTAAGGCTCCTTCTCCTTCAGGGTCAGGTGCAGTTATGTGACCAGCATCACCTGAAAGTCCATAGCCCAAAACTTCTGCATAGATCCGCGCTCCTCGTTGAACAGCATGATCATATTCTTCCAGCACCAGCACAGCTGCACCTTCTCCCATGACAAACCCATCTCTCTTTGGGTGAAACGGTCGACATGCCAACTTAGGATCAGGGTTTGTGCTCAGAGCACGGGCTCTGGAAAACCCAGCGAGAGATAGAGGACTAATGCAAGAATCTGTCCCTCCAGCCACCATCACATCAGCATCGCCTTGGGCTATAAATCTAAAAGAGTCTCCCACAGCGTGAGCTCCTGTGGTACAGGCTGTAGACACTGCATGATTGGGGCCCTTGAGTTTATATCGAATGCTGACCTGGCCTGCTGCCATATTGACCAAAATCTTAGGGACAAAGAATGGGCTGACTTTACTGTAACCTTTTGTCTGAAACATCAAAGCAGTTTCAGAAACAATTTCAAGAGGAACCATCCCCATGCCAATTGCAACTCCAGTAGCCGCTTGATCAGCTTCTGATTGAGGGAGCCAGCCGGAATCCTTCAGGGCTAACTCTGCAGCTCCAATGGCCATAATGGTGGGAGAAGACATGGACTTGATATCGGATTTGGACACAAAGTTTTGTTCATTGAACTGACCTTCATCACAACCTCTTGGCACATAGGCAGCAACACTGCAAGGGATACTCTTATACTCCTCACCGGCCAGTGACATAATTCCACTCTCTCCTCGGATAAGACGATCCCATACCAGCTGAGTTCCAACACCCAGAGGCGTCACTAAGCCGATGCCTGTAATGACAACCCGCCTACGAAATCTGGACCTCGGCACAGTTCCGAAAAGCCGCCTTTTGCCTCCTATTAATGGCTGGCATAATCTTGAACACAGATGAGGGCTTGTGATTTTCAAGAAATTTTGCAAGCAGTCTGACAACATGGTTGAGACTCAGATGATCAGAAACACATTCCTGTAACAGCTCACAACACTTGAGGGCCTAGGATACAAGAGCCGAAACCTCCACTCAGGCGCTGGGAGTGAGCTGCTAATGAACACAAGGAAAATAACGTTAACATCACTACAATTTATGCTTATCAAACCGTTTGGAGTTCCCTTTTTAGGCTGAGTACCCTCAGACATTCCGAGACAAGGGTGAGACGATGGTTCATTCAATTCACAACAGAATTACACCATGGAAAATAAAAAGGCACTCCCGGCCTTTTACGGACTGCAGAGAGCATCCTCGTTCAGCACCACTGAGGCCTTATTCTAAGGAGTATTTCTGGCGTCTGTGTGACAAAAAAAACCCTTCAGGGCCTATTCTTTGAGTTAGGGGTGTGAGCTTTATTGATCACCAAAACGTGGAGATCATTTGGTTTTTAATCCGGGGTCGCGGGGTGGGAGGGAGACGATGTGGCCACCGCCTCTAAAGCACCACCACGCGCGCACACACCCCCGAAGGACGCCGAGGGAAAAGGAAACCAGGCCCGGAGGTCATCAGACTCCCCTTTCCCGAGGCAACCCCCACCCGATCCGGCGGCGGAGGGGCGGGAGGAAGAGAGCAGCAAGCGGCTGATACCTACGCGAGGCCCGGCGCCGGCCGCGCAGCCGCCGTCTGCGCGGGCACTTCCGCGCATGCGCGCGCGCGCACGCACCGCGTCTGAGCGGGGCGTGGCCAGCGGCCCTGCCCCCGCGTCACCTTGGTGGAGGTCAGACCGCGGGAGGCGGCGGGCCCAGGTCGCCGGGGACGAGCCGCCCCGCGCGAGACCTCAGTGACTGGGAGACCGAGAACGTGCACGGAACGCGAGGAGACGGCCGGTTTTGCCCATCAGAAAAGGATTTGGGGGCGGAGGAGGGCGGGTAACTATGATGTCCAAATCGTTGCGTCTGCTGGGAGAAGGGACGCCGTCATCTTTACTGAAAGCTTTGGAAAGCATTAAGGGAATTACCGCAGCCTCACAGTTACTCCGGTTCCTCCCATAGTTGTTTATAATGGTAAAGTAGGACTAACCGAAGCGCCCAACATCAGGAAACGGCTTATTTTGTAGTATACCTAAAGGCTGTGCAGCCATTTAAAATAATTTTGGAAAAAAACAATAATAAAATAATTTTGTAAGTGAATGTTCTATGGAGAGATGTTGCAAGCACATCAGGAGGTAACAGGTTACAGAATAGTATATATATACCTTTTAAAAAGATGTTTATATTGAGATCTGCAGGGATGTGCAATGATTGTGAAGTTCCTTTTCCCATTTCTGCTTAGTCTTCGTTACTATCTTTTCTACAATAAATAATACTTTTGTAATGATGATAAGCTGTTTTTTACTTTCCAAAAATTATTGGATCTGGGGCAGGGCTCAAAATGCCAGACGCAATGTCTAACAAGGATGGAGACAAGAAAAGAGATTGTAGACCTTTAAAAAACAAGAAAGTAGTAAGGTATGTATTTGCTCAGATGCTATCCCAGGTGTCAGGTTTGTGTCCTTTTTATTCTTTTTTAGATAAAAGATTGATGATGTAATGTGCATTTGACCCTCCCAGCCATATTGTGTCTTTCTGGACAGTGTCTCTTGAAATGATTGTTTCCGAGTGCGCTGCCTTCTTTCCCAGCTCTAGAGAATTTTGGTCAAGCTTAGCTTTTCTAGGTTACTACTGGATTTAAATGAATTTGAAAGTGTACTTTGCCTAAAATAGTTTAGGAAAGCTAAATAGGGCCTTGAGTCTTCTGTGATCAAAGGCCTGTTTAGTTATTTCTTAGTATGACTTAACATTCATTAACTTTAAGATAGATTAAACAAACACATGTGGTAATAAAATAACTAAAATTTGGTGAGAAATACCCAATCTTACTGTCCCTTTTCATTGTAATACACTATGTTGAAATTATAATGTGAGAGACTTAAAATATACTTTTTGAACCCAAACTCTATGAAACAGTTTTGTTTTTTTTTTTAAAGATTTCATTTAGGCACACCAGGGTGGCTCAGGGGTTGAGCATCTGCCTTTGGCTCAGGGCGTGATCCTGGAGTCCCAGCATTGGGTCCCACATCGGGCTCCCTGTAGGAAGCCTGCTTCTCCCTCTGCCTGTGTCTTTCTCTGTGTCTCTCATGAATAAATAAATAATTAAATTAATTAATTAATTAATTAATTAAAAATGTCTGTGATATTCCAATAGCTGTAAAATGATTTAGTACCATATTTCTTGCTAGTGATGCTGATCTAACCACTGCTGTAAACTCATTATGACTTCATGAAAGAAGGGCCCATGCTTATCAGATTTCCTGCTTCACAGTACCTAGCAGAGTGCCTGGCATTTAGTAGCCACCTCACAAATCTTTGGTGAATGACTGAATTATGAAATGAATGAATAAACATACACTTCTATCGGTTAGTATATATACATAATGTTTTATGTGGTTTTACCAAATGACTTATTTTCTTTTTACAGTACCTGTTTCATCAGCATAAGGGCTATTTGTATGTAAGGTATGATCATCGATTTTGTCTTTCCTAGTAGATTATAAATCTTTTATGTCCACCATCAGACTGCTTTGTACACAACAGGTGCTCAATAAATAATTGTTGGTTAATCACTTAAGCAATCACACAGTAGTGAATTACCATACCAGTTCGTGAAAAGTTACAACCTCTCTCCATGTTACAGTCTTCACTGAGGTCAATGTTTTATTTTTTATGTCAAAACTGATCCTGGGGAAATTTAACAGGTTATTTCTTTTTTCTGTTCCATTTAAGAATAGTGCCACCATGTGTCAACTCTAACCTTGGTGTGCTTAATAAAACTGGAATTCTGAAAAAAAAAATCATTATTTTGTAGGAAAAAAAATCAAGTAAAAGAATGGAGAAACTTCAATGCTGATTTAATAGAAGAAAACCCTTTAGTTGAAGCAATTGTACGTATAAAGAGGTTAAGAGTAGCTTACTATCGCCAATTTTTCTAAAGGAACTGGAAAATCAAAATATTTTCAACTTAGTGGAAGAAGCAGACAGGGAAAAGAACAAGTCAAAGTCCCTTATAATAAATTCTCTTAACAACACATAAATGGTGGTACCCAAGAGAGATTGTACTCAAGAACTTCAACAGGAGTTTCGGTAAACAGGAATTTGGGATGATTTAAATTTCAGGTGATTTAAAATAAGCAATAACTTACTGAATTACCCTTGAAATGATGATTTCTTTTTTTTTTTAGACTGCATTATCACAGTATTAACTCTATGGCATTGGTTTTGACACTGTGTTTGCATGTTCCCCACAAAGATGCCTTCTAGTCATTGTCTCTGTCAGGAGACAGGCTAAGCTAATGGCATTCTGTCCCTCCCACTCCCCATGCTCTCCTGCTTCAATTCTAGAGCATCTCTCCACTTTGGTGTTTTATACATACTGGGTTTCCTCCTAAAAATCTATTTGAAAAAAAAAAAGTGTCTTGTTTCTTTTAAAAAATCAAAATACTATATAGTATATAATAACTTTAAGCTATTCTAAGGATAAATGTGAAAAAAGAGACTCAAATTAAGGTGAATATAGTTGGTGATTAGAGACATCTAGCTATAATTCTATAGCTATAGCCCCCCTCCCCACACCTTTCCATCCTTTGAAATTGTGGATAGTATGTGTCTAGCTAGAGACTACATTTCCCAGCCTTCCCTCTTTTATCTAAATGGGGCTTCATTTTCTCCAATTATATGGTAGAGAAAATGCTGTATGCCATTTTGGGCCCATGTGGTTGAATAGGTATGCCTTCTTTCTGCCCAACCACCAACTAAATGCAGAAGCCTTTGTGGCTCAATGGCAGGAGTTAAACTACAGGCCAAATCCAGTGGGTTGCCTGTTTTTGTAAACAAGAGTTTCATGGGAAGGTAGCCATGTCCATTCATATTGGAGTACTGTCTACAGAACTACAGATGCAGAGGCAGAATTAAGAGTTTGAAACGGAGACCCTGGGTGCCTGGGTGGCTCAGCCGTTGAGCACCTGCCTTCGGCCCAGGGCATAATCCTGGAGTCCCGGGATTGAGTCCCACATCAGGCCCCCTGCCTGGAGCCTGCTTCTCCCTCTGCCTACATTTCTGCCTTTCTCTCTCTGTGTCTTTCATTAATAAATAAATAAAGTCTTTTAAAAAAGAAACAGAGACCCTATGGCCACAAAGTCTTAAACGTTTACAATCTGGCCCTTTACAAAAAAATGTTTATTGACCTCTATTTTACAGGATGGAAGGAGCCTGGGAGCCTGAATGGGGGAAAGTTGTCCAATGACTAAGGACACCTGCTTTTAAAACTGTTATGTGAGCAAGAAAGATTTCTGTTAAGTCACTGAAAATTTTAGTGATAGCAGCTAGTAACAGCTATCAGTTAAACACTAGGCTTAGAAGTTGGTCCCCAAACCTACATATTAAAAACCTTTCCCGGGATCCCTGGGTGTCGCAGCGGCTTGGCACCTGCCTTTGGCCCAGGGCGCCATCCTGGAGACCCGGGATTGAATCCCACGTCAGGCTCCCGGTGCATGGAGCCTGCTTCTCCCTCTGCCTATGTCTCTGCCTCTCTCTCTCTCTGTGACTATCATAAAAAAAAAAAAAAAAAAACCTTTCCCATGTATCTAGCAGATGAATGGTAATTGAAGTGCATGGCATAGTTCAAGCGCTTCCTCTGAGATACTGGAAGAAAACTTCAAATTTAAAAAGCAAACAGAAGATAAATTATCAAGAACATTTAAATAAGCTACTTACGCAAATAATTTACCTTAAAAACATAAGGTCAAGAAAAATATTTGTTGAGGTTTGGAAAGATATGTCTGCAAAGAAGGCAGCCATTGGTAAATTACCTTTTTTTTAAAAAAAAAAGATTTTATTTATTCATAAGAGACACAGAGGGAGGCAGAGAAATAGGCAGAGGGAGAAGCAGGCTCACTCCTGGGAGCAGGATGTGGGACTTGATCCCAAGGACCCCAGAATCACGCCCTGAGGCAGGGGACACGCTCAACCACTGAGCCACTCAGGCATCCTGGTAAAGTATACTTTTAACATTGAGAGGCAGAAAATGGATTAAAGAAGTTAGGATTCATCTTCTAAAAGTAATAAAAAACATTAATCACATGATCTACCTGTGATACAAAGTCATAAAATAATACCTACCCCCTTACTATGCAAGATGCATATTTTTACTACTCCCCCTCCCATTTTATTCTATTTTGTCCTTATGATATATTTTATGCTGGTCACTACATGATAAATTGAGTCCACATCCTACTATGTTGCAACCTGCGGTTTGAAAACTTCTTCTCTATAGAGACCTCATACTATTTGAACGGGTACTTGTCAAAAAGATTTTTTTATTCATGAGAGACACAGGCAAAGGGAGAAGCAGGCTCCATGCAAGGACCCCAATTTGGGACTCAATCCCAGGTCTCCAGGATCACGCCCTGGGCCGAAGGCAGGCGCTAAACCACTGAGCCACCCAGGGATCCCCTATGAGAAAGATTCTTCATCGTACATCGTCTATGTACCAGAAACCCAGCAGGGTCTACAGACGCCCATTCGTTTTTTTTTTTTTTTTTTTTTTTAATTTATGATAGTCACACACACACACAGAGAGAGAGAGAGGGAGGCAAAGACACAGGCAGAGGGAGAAGCAGGCTCCATGCACCGGGAGCCCGACGTGGGATTCGATCCCGGGTCTCCAGGATCGCGCCCTGGGCCAAAGGCAGGCGCCAAACCGCTGCACCACCCAGGGTTCCCCCCATTCGGTTTTGAACATTTTGTTGCTCCTAGCTTCTGGGGTCTTCCAACTACACGTTATCTCGGAATGCCTGGCAGTCTGCGAGGAAGGGTCCTGGGGGGGAGGGGTGGTTGTACCAGGGGGTCCCCCCACCTTCGTAGCTGGATGAATCGAAGCCCAAGCTGGCGCGCGTTAGGCTCCGGGTTTCGGGCCACGCGGGCCAGCACAGGGCAGCATCCCCCCTCCCAAGGAGCCAAAGCCCCCGGCCCTACAACCAAGCACCCCGCCCCCTGTTTCCGAGAGGAGCCCCGAGGCCCTGGCGACGCCGCCCCAGTCCCTCCAGGTCCAAATCCCCGCCCTCCCCCGCCCAGGCCCCGCCCTCCCCCGCCCAGGCCCCGCCCCCGCCCCGCCGGGCCCCGCCCCTCCCGGCCCGCCGCGGAGTCGGCCGCGCGCTGTGGCGCCTGCTCAGTGCGGCACGCGGCGCGCGAGGGGCGGCGACGGCCGCGGGCGCTCAAGCATGGCGGCAGCGGCGCTGGGCAGCTCGTCGGGCTCCGCGTCCCCGGCGGTGGCCGAGCTGTGCCAGAACACCCCGGAGACCTTTCTGGAGGCCTCCAAGCTGTTGCTCACCTATGCGGACAACATCCTCAGGTGCGGAGCTGAGGAGTCGCACCGGGGCGCCAGGGCGGGCGGCGAGGGGCGCCTGGTCGGCCTGGGTTTGGGGTCGCCGGGCTCGGGCCCCTCAAGGGTGGCGAGGCCCGGAGGGGCCGGGGGCCTGGGCCCGAGCGCGGCGCAGCGTCGGAGCCTAGTCGGAGCCTACCTGCCAGGGGCCTGGCGGCGCGGCCGGGCCCTCGCTCCTGAGAGGAGCAAGTTTCTCTGCACTTGTGACTTGGCACCCGATGTCGGGGTGCTCTGGGGGTGAACTGGAGGTCGCGAGGATGGCGCGGGGCGGAGGCCGGTGAGAAGGCGTGCCCTGAACGCTGGCCTCCCGTCGCGCTGCTTAACCGTCTTCCTGTCGGCACTGAAGCGGTCATAGTTCATCCCCGCTGCGTGGCTTTCACCGAACGCGGTGCGTTAAGTCGCCGCAGGGTTGTGCGAAGTTCGTCCCCGGCGGAATCCGCCCCCGCTCCAGCGTTTTGTGAAGACCTTGGTAGTGAAGCGTACTAGTCAAGTGGGGGGTCTTGTCTTTCCTTTCCTTTTCTTTTTATGGTCTTTTCGTGCCCACTGTTACTGACTGAAATATTATTGACCATATTAAAGTTACAATTTTCATATTAATACCTGTACTCTACTTTTCACCGTGACCTTTTAGGTAAGAATTTAGTGAAGAGTACCTTGGCGGAGAGTAATTTGTTTCATTCTCCTGCGAGCAGAAGTACACTTGTAGGTCCTCAAGGGACCCTTACGGATTTGGGGAATTGGGAGACAGGTTTGGTTATTCATTTTGAAGCATTATCCACTTCAGTTCTTAGATCAAATCATGTAGTGGCTTGTGTGGGGGAGGGAAATGGAGCCAAAGTTAAAGGACCTCCAGGTGCCAGGTACTTGAGTGGGGTCACCTCATTCATCAGGTCCCCATGGTTACTATCTAGGTTCTCTCTCCCACCTTACCCCTGGGGTACACTTGTTCTCCTAAGTGGCAGGTATATTGGCATGAAGTCTAAAAGGAAACTCTTGGTTGCAAGGTTATAGATTTAATGTGACCCAATTTTAGTGACCCTGGTTACTAGTGTTTTAACTCATAGCACTTCATTGTTCATGGCAATATATTGTTCACAGAGATAACATTAAGGATTTAAAAAGTAAGTTGAAGGAAAAATGAACCTTTATTATTTACCAAATGCTATAAGGGTTGTACAGCATATGCAGTGTACACAGTTACACAATTGTGACATATGTAGAGACTGCCTTTCTCCTCTATGACACCATCTCAACTCACCTCTCCCCTTGAGTCTAACAGCTCTTCAAAGTACAGGATTAAAAACAACAACAACAACAACAAAGTACAGGATTGCCAATGGACTCTGCATAAATGAACTCCTAAGCTGAGTCCTCCAGATCTTATGAGCTGGGACCTTCAACCTGGAAAGCCACCAAACTATTTAAACCCTATTATTCAGAAAAGGGAAGTGGCCTTGTAATAAGATTCACTTCTGCTTTTAATTTAGTGAAACCCAAAATGCTAAGATCAAGGTGTTTTGAGGAAGGAAAACCTTTGCATGCAAATAATGACCTGGCATCATAATCACTATTATGAATATTTATCACACTCATAGAAGAAACTTCGCATGCTGTCAGTTCATGTTGCGGTCTTAACTATGGCTTATGTTTCTGATCTTGAAAAGTGTTTTTTTTTTTTTTTTTTTTTGATCTTGAAAAGTTTTTAATCTAAAAAGGGAATGAGTGTGGAACTCATAATTCAAGATGGTATGAAAAGCTACCCTTGTTAATTTAAGTACAGGTATGCCTTGTTTTATTGCTCTTCACTTCATTGTGCTTTGCAAGGACTGTGTTTTTCATAGATTGAAGGTTTGTGGTGTTGAGCCAGTCTGTCAGTGCCATTTTTTCCAATAGCTCACTTTATATCTCTGTGTCACATTTTGGTAATTCTTGTAATATTCAAACTTTTTCATTATTGTATTTGTTGTGATCTGTGAGCTCTTCTTTTAGTTGAAATATAGTTAGACACACACTGTCACATTGGTTTCAGTAGTATAATGTAGTGATTCCACAAGTGTACATTATGCTCTACTCAGGAGTATAATTATCTCTCACATACAGTTCTGTTATAATACCATTAACTATATTCCCTATATACCTTTTATCTCCATGACTTTTTTTAAGTGAGCTCTGTGCCCAGTGTGGGGCTTGAACTCATGACCCTAAGATCAAGAATCATATGCTCAACTGACTGAGCCAGCCAGGTGCCCACCCCCACCCCCATGACTTATTTATTCCATAACTGGAAGCCTATGTCTCCTACTCTCCTTCACCAATTTTGCCCATCCCACACTCCCTTCTGTACCCCCACAAACATCATTTGTACTCTGTTTGATTCTGTTTTTTGTTTGTTTTGGGTTTTTATCCATATATAAGTGAAAAAATACAGTATTTGTCTTTCTGTGTTTGACTGACTGACTTGTCATAATACTATCTAGGTCCATCCATGTTGTTGCAGGTGGCAAGAGCTAATTCTGTTTTTATGGCTGAGTAATATTCTGTTGTATATACATATACCACATCTTATTTATCCTGTGACCAGTTATCTTTGATGTTAATATTGTTTTAGGGTGCACCAATTGCACCCACATAAGATGGCAAACTTAATCTATAAATGCTGTGTGTGTTCTGACCGCTCCACCCATTGGTCCTTTCCTGTCCGTCTTTTCCTTAGGCTTCCCTGTTTCCTGCAACGCAATAATAATTGAAATTAGGCCAATCAATAACCCTGCAGTAGCCTAAGTGAAGTGAAAGGAAGGGGTGCTTGTCTCTTTCTTTAAATGCAAAGCTAGAAATGATTCAGCCTAGTGAGGAAGGCATGTCAAAATCCATGCTAGCCCAAAAGCTAGGCCTATTGTGCCAAGCAGCCAAGTTGCAAATGCAAGAGAAGTTCATGAAGAAAATTAAAAGTGCTACTGCAGTGAACACACAAATGGTGAGAAAGTGAAGCAGCCTTAACGCTACTAATATAAAAAGGTTTCATGGTCTAGATAGAAGATCACAGCCACAACATTCCCCTGAAAACCCAAAGCCTAATCCTGAGCAAAGCTCAGGCTCTTCAGTCCTGTAAAGGCTGAGAAAGGTGATGAAGTTGAAGAAAAGAGTTGCGGGCTAGCAGAAGTTGATTCATGAAGTTTAAGGACAGAAGCTGTCTCCACAACACAAAAGAGCAAGGTGAAACAGTAAGTGCTGATGAGGAGCTACAAGTTATCTAGAAGACCTAGCTAGGGTAATTTGTGACTGTGGCTACACTGCAATAGATTTTCAGTGTGCACCAAATAGCCTTCTATTGCAAGAAGGTGCCATCTAGGATTTCATAGCTAGAGAGGAAAAGTCAATGTCTGGCTTCAAAGGACAGGCTGATTCTTATGTTAGGTGGTGGCTTTAAGTTGAAGCCAGTGCTTATTAACCATGTTGAAATTCCTAGGGCCCTTAAGAATTATGCTAAATCTATTTGGTGTACACTTTATAAATGGAAAAAACAAAGCCTGGATGGCAGCACATCCGTTTGCGATGCAATTTACTGACTATTTTTAGGTCACTGTTGAGATCTACTCAGAAAAAGATAGCTTTCAAAATATTAATTGCTCATTGACAATGTATCAGGTCACCTAAGAGCTCTGATGGAAATATACTATGACATACTGTTGTTTTCATGCCTGTTTATACAGCATCCATAACTGCAGCCCATGGGTCAAGGAGTCATTTGGACTTAGAAGTCTTTTATTTTAACAATTATATTTTATAAAGCTATAGCTGCCATAGATAATGATTCCTCTGATCAATCTGGGCAAAGTTGAAAACCTCTTGGAAAGGATTCTAGATGCCATTAACATTTGTGTTCATGGAAGGAGGTCAAAATAGCAATAATAGGAGTTTGGAAGAAATTGTTTCCAACCCTCATGGATGACTTTGAAGGATTCAAAACCAGTGAAGGAAGTAACTGCGGATGTGGAAATAGCAAGAGAACTAGAATTAGAAGTGGAGCCTGAATATATAGCTAAATTGCTGCAATCTCATGATAAAACGTTCATGGATGAGGAACATTACTTTTTATGGATTAGCAAAGGAAGTGGTTTCTTGAGATGGAATCTATTCCTGGTGAAGATGCTGTGAAGATTGTTGAAATGACGACAAAGAATTTAGAATATAACAAACTTTGTTGATAAAACAGTGGCAGGGTTGAGAGACTTTATTCTAATTTTTTTTAAGGATTTTATTTATTTATTCATGACAGAGAGAGAGAGGCAGAGACACAGGCAGAGGGAGAAGCAGGCTCCATGCAGGGAGCCTGACGCGGGACTCGATCCCAGGTCTCCAGGATCACGCCCTGGGCTGAAGGCGGCGCTAAACCGCTGAGCCACCCGGGCTGCCCATTTGATTCTAATTTTGAAAGATGTCTGTCACGCAGCATTGCATGCTACAGATAAATTGTTCATAAAAGGAAGAATCATTTGATGTGGCAAACTTACTGTCTTTTTTTTAAGAAATTGCCACAGCCACTCCAACCTTTAGTAACCATCAAAATCGAGGCAAACCTTCCCCCAGAAAAAAAGATTACAACTCACTGAAAGTTCAGATAGTACTTAGCATTTTCAAGCATTAAGGTACTGTTTAATTAAAGTATGTACAACTTTTTTAAACATAATGCTAATAAATACTTAAAAGACTACAGTACAGTATAAACATAACTTTTATATGCAGTGGGAAATTTAAAAAATTATTTTGACTTGCTTTACTGCAATTTTCTCTTTATTACAGTTGTCTAGACACAAACCTATAATATCTCAGTGGTATGTTTATAATAGTATTAGTCCCTATTCTCATATTAGAATGAAAACTCCTTTAGGCTTCAGGAAGACTCTTCTATTTCTAAGTCCAGTGACATATTAACCTCTTAACAGAAAAGCTCCTGATGTGGAGCTTTTTTCTTTAAAAGTAGAGAAAACCAATGTTTCTGTTCCTTTTCCTGTTTGGGGAAGTCCATCAGTGTTAGAGATAAGGGACTATGTCAGGGATGTCTTGATATGTCTGGTTCCTGCCTCAGAGTTTGACATGGTATTTTATGAAATGAGTGCTGAAATGATAATTTTATTAGTAGTTTTTGTTTTTATTTGACATGGTATTTTATGAAATGAGTGCTGAAATGATAATTTTATTAGTAGTTTTTGTTTTTATTTTTTTAACAGCAATATTTGTCCCCGCACTCAAGTGAAGATAATACTTTTGTTTACAGTTCAGTTTTCTGCTTCAGGTAATGTTTACCTATTTCCCAATTAAGAATCAAAAAGCAAATGAAATTATAGAATAAAATATAAGCAACTTGTATGCACAATATGCTATGGGTTTGAACTTTTTAGTTTTTTTTTTTTTCAGTTCACTGACTTCTGGGTAAAAATGAGCTGTCTTCAGTAATATCTGCTTTTCAAAGTTTATAATAGTTGGGCTAGCATTCCACATGTGTTCCTTAGATAATTTGCTCCATTCATTCTTTAAAAAATAAGTTTGATTTCCCACTAATTTCCTTGCAAACTGCACACAGTTATTGGTTACAAACTACACTGCATATGATTGGGAAGGGACAAGAATGGTTTCTTCCAAGAAAATAAATATGTTTAGGAGAAAGATACAAGTATGGAAAATAGCCACAGCATAAAATCTAGAGAACAAATGCAAAATATTGTTCAAGCATGTTTATGTTTGGAGATAGCAGGGGAACGTAGTGTGGAAGAATTTTGAGAATGGAGATTTCATAAGATGGGATGGATTGATGGAATAGCAGAGAACATATATTTGACATAAGAGGCAAGAGAAAATGATTATACTTTCTAGAATCCAAGAGAAACATGAGTTTCTTGTAGAATAATGATATAAAAAGACACAAGGCATGGGTCTCATTTGTAAAGCTATTACAGTAATCACAAGCATAAATGGGGTTAGAATGGAGAGAGAACAATTGGAGGCAGGGATTGGCAGTTCTTGATGACTGAATGCAAGGAATAGAACCAGCAATGAAAGGAGACAACACAAATAACTTCAGATTTCTAATCTAGGTAACAGTTGACAACTGGAGAAATTGAGAGAGGGTAGTCACTGAGATTGGTGAGTTAGTTGGCATATTGTATGATGGAGAGTAAGCTTGTGATCAGACCAGTGGGTTTAAATACATTTCCTAAGATTGTGGTTATAGGCAATTTTATGTAAAGTCTCTGAGTTTCAGTTTCTTTTTTTTTTTTTTTCATTTTTGAGAGGAAAGCAAAATGCCTGTGTTATAGGATTGTTGCAAAAGAGAAATGAAGGCACATATGTTATCTATTATTACCATTATTCAGTTTTTCATGTTGAACAAGCTAGATTATGTGTATGTTTCCCTTTTTGTCAGCTACATAGAATGGTAGAGTTAGAGCCAGAGATGGTTCCCAGATGGTTCTAAAGATGTTTTTGAAAAATTTACATGTTTCTCAGAATAATAGGTTTTCAGAAGGACTAGAAATAATTTTTTAAATGTCCTACAAACCAACTTTTGTGATTAGTAATAAAAATACAAGACTATAGGATCTTGCTCATATACTGAATTTCCATTTATATAAACTCTTTCTAGGATTATGTATTCTAAAGAGAAAGAGGGCTAGTAAATAGTTAGATGTACTCTCATCATTTCTGAAGTTCTGAAATAGAAACATTTACATTTTTCTTTTTTCTGAGTCTGTGACCTCAGTGGGACACCTACTTGTTGACATGTCTTAAGATCTTTTTTGGGTACCTGGGTGGCTCAGTCGGTTAAGTAAGTGTCTTGCCTTTGGCCCAGGTCATGATCCCCCAGGGTCTGGGATCCAACCCCGCATCACATCGCTGCTCAACAGGGAGTCTGCTTCTCCCTTTCCCACTTCCCCTGGCTTGTGCGCTCTCTCTCTTTCTCTCTCTTTTTAAAATAAATAAATAAAATCTTTTTAAAAGATTTACTTTAAAAATGATTTATTTAAAAAAATCTTTTTTAAGATTTTATTTTTTCATTTATTTTAGAGCAGGGAGAGGGGTGTGGATTCAGAAGGGAGAGAAACAGGAAAAGAATTTCAATCAGACCCCTGTGTTGAGTGCGGAGACCAATGTGGGGCTTGATCTCACAATCCTGAGATCATGACCTAAGCAGAAACCAAACCAAGAGCCACACCCTCAACTGACTGAGCCACCCAGGTGCCCCAACATGTCTTAAGATCTTAAGTATATGGTAGATTATGACTTTCAAGGTGAAAAGCATGACTTTTTTTCTACCATTCAGTTGTAAAACAAAGACAACTAGGGGGGTAAGACAACTAGGGATACACCAAAATATGTTCAAAGTGATGGTGAGTGAGATGCAGGCCATTTTGCTGCCCTTTCAAGATCCCATTCATTCAGCATCATCCAACAAACAACCAAATAAAACAAAAAACCCTCAAGTGAAGGTGCAAAATTACTGCTAGCAGCAAGATAAATATTATAAGTTGCAGAAATAATTAATGGTCAACAGAGATAGAAAAAACACATTGAAGAATTATAGCAAAAAATACTTGAGAAAAGTCTGCAGAGAAAATTTAGTGGAAGAAGAGGAACAAAAATAAAGGTGATCCTTATGGGCACTTTAGACACTGTAAGATAAGGAGAATAGTAGTAATGAGTTCAAGGATGGTGGATACACTGGGATGACACTATGAAGTTAAAGATTTAGAAAGTGTTGGTTTGGTAGTTTTCCAAGGTCAGGAAATGGGATGTGATAGATTTGAGCTCTAATGGCCAAGTTCTCTAAGCCTTTGAGGGCTCCAGGATGAAGTTTGGCATTATTATATGTTCAAGATTATGGCTGGTATGCTCAACATACTTAAAAAAAAGAGGAAGCTAGGATTTGGGTAACTGGACATTACTCTTGGTTTTTTTGGTTTGTTTTTGTTTGTGTTATGTTTTTAGTGAAAAAAACATAAATATTATGTGAGGCCCATAGATGTTAAAACATAGAAAATTGCTAACTAGAGCAGAAAAGCTATATCAAGTTACTTTGAAACATGTATCAAAATAATAAGCTGTATCAGATCACCTAGTGTAGTTTTTATAAGAATTCTTAAAGAGTGGTGAAATAGGAAAAACTAGGAAATTAAAGCCAGAGAAAGACTTTGATCATGTAAAAATCTGGAAGCTATTGGGGAAAAAATAGGTTAAAAAAAAAAAATCAAGCAGTTTTGTACCAGTAGGTTATATCATCTTGGTGGTACTGATATTTATGACCCGGTGAAATGTATTGAATATCATGAAAAGATGCTTCATTTATGTGTAACTGGCCTTGATAAATGTAAGAGTGTTGTATGGTTTAATTTTTTTTTTTTTTAAGATTTTATTCATGAGAGACACAGAGAGGCAGAGACACAGACAGAGGGAGAAGCAGGCTCCATGCAGGAAGCCTGATGTGGGATTTGATCCCGGGACTCCAGGGTCACGCCCTGGGCCGAAGGCAGGCGCTAAACCACTGAGCCACCCAGGGATCTCAATATTTTTTTGTTTAAGTGGTAAGAAAGGAAGGCACTTAGGATACAGTGTGGCATAAAATCAGGGATGCTAAATCTCTTGCTGTGCCCAGGGCAGGCCCCTACAACAAAGACTTCAAATGCCCCTACAACAAAGACTTCAAATACCAAAGTTGAGTAATTCTCATTTAAAACACAGAAAAAGGGGATCCTTGGGTGGCTCAGCGGTTTAGTGCCTGCCTTCGGCCCAGGGCATGATCCCAGGGTTCCAGGATCGAGTCCCACATCAGACTCCCTGCATGGAGCCTGCTTCTCCCTCTGCCTGTGTCTCTGACTGTCTCTTTCTCTCTCTCTCTCTCTCTCTCTCTCATAAATAAATAAATAAATAAACAAACAAACAAATAAATAAAATCTTTAAAAAAAAAGATAAAACAGAAAAAAAGAGTAGAGCATATATTTTTCTTTGTGTTTTTCAACCACCTATGATACTCAAATGACCTGGGTAAAGAATAATGTTTGTTTTTAATTCCAGTCTTTTGTGGAGCTACAACTTTGTAAAATACAATAAAAATTTCATGGCAAATCAAATTGCTATAAAAATTGCTGAGTACTCTCAATTTTTGCACTTCTCATGAATGACTAGGAAGTTTATAGATGGTCACTGGTCTGTGGACATTTTGAATAATACTATATTAGAGCTTTGTCTATGAACGTTCTGTAACAAACTTGTATAATTTTTGAAATTAAAGAAAAATTTAAAGAAGATTAATGTATTTATTACAGTTTGGCAATAGAGAGTTGCATGATAAAAAACAAATGTGAAATATGTTGAAATTTCCACAATTAAATTAGGACAAAAATGGTTAATGAGTTGCTAGCAGTTGCCAGCACTTGTCCACCATCCCCATTCCATACCCCAAGCAGATGGCCTCAGCACTCCTTCCTACGGACCCCTGACACAACCTCAGAATCCTTCTTAAAATAGTGCTGATGGAGTCCACTACCATTGGAAGAGAATTTATATCAGATGTGAAATCTACTCATCCTATATTATGTTCTGAGGTTTTTTGAGTATAATACTGTGATTATCTTTTTTTTTTATAAGATTTTGTTTATTTATTTGAGAGAGAGAGAGAGAGAGAGAGAGCACGCGCATGAACAGAGAGGAGGAGCATAGGGAGAGGAAGAAGCAGATTCCCCACTGAGCAGAAACCCAACTCAGGGCTTAATCCCAGGAGCCCAGGATCATAACCTGAGCCAAAGGCAGATGTTTAACTGACTGAGCCACCCAGGAGCCCCAAACTGTGATTATCTTAATCTTGTATTTTTTTTTCTGATTTTTTTTTTAAAACAGCCTTTCTGATTTATTGAGGTTATTAAAAATCTTGGGATGCCTGGGTGGCTCAGCGGTTGAGCATCTGCCTTTGGCTCAGGGTGTGATCCTGGAGTCCTGGGATCGAGTCCAGTGTTGGGCTTCCTGCATGGAGCCTGCCTCTCCCTCTGCCTGTGTCTGCCTCTCTCCCTGTGTGTGTGTCTCTCATGAATAAATAAATATTTTTAAAAGGTTATTAAAAATCTCAAAGCTTTTCATATGCTGGTCTCATCCCATGTATGCTATTTAAAATCTTAATCGTGGTAAAAAAAAAAATTGTGACAAAAATATACTTTGAGCTGTAGCAGAATTTAGAGTAAAAACAATCATCTAGGGAAGAAAGAAAATCAAATGACTATAAGATATATCTAAATTTGTATTTGTCAGAGGTAAAGTCTTTGAGGAACTCAAAGACCTATTTTTATATAGCTTCTTAGTTTCTTTTATTCATCCATTTCACAAGTATTTATTAACTATCATATATGCATCAGGCACCATTCTTAATGATTGAGATCCATCAGAACAAAATAGGCAAGGCCTTATGCACCCATGTCTAGAGCTTACCTGGATTTTTTTCTTAGCAACCTAAAAACTCATAAAGGTATGTGGCTTTAACAGCACAGAATTAAAATGTTGCATGGATTTCCCTTATGGAAACATTAATATTATCAGCTGTGAAATGGTAGGTGGTGGTAAATGTATATTGAGGTAAGAATCACAAAATCAGGCTATTTTTCCAGACTGTGCTTCCTTTTTCTTTAAAGTAGGGAACTATACTATCTTGTAGCAGTATAGCCAATATAAAATGTAAAAAGGAGTGCAAAAACACTGTGGAAAGTATAAATTGTTATATATAATCAAACTTTTTTATTTAAACCAGAAATCCTAATGATGAAAAATACAGATCTATCCGGATTGGAAACACAGCTTTTTCTACTAGACTCCTACCTGTCAGAGGAGCCGTTGAATGTTTATTTGAAATGGGCTTTGAAGAGGTAAGTATGTTGAAGGATTTCTTCTCCCCAGTTCATTTGTAAAGAGTTTATTATAATGTTGTTGGATAATTACCTAAATAAGATAATATTTTTAAATTAATGGGTCATTTTGGAAATCTGTGGAACTAGTTAATTCTTCGCCTATTGGACATTTAAAAGTCACAGTAAATGTATTTTAAAATCACAATAAAAATATATATTATATATATATCATATATAAATATTAATATATATATATTTTCCCCCCCACAGGGAAAATTCTTACAAATTTTAATCCTTTAGAACAGGGAGGTCAAACATAAAACCCAAAGACCAAATTGTGGGTCACTTTAGACTTTCCGCAAAAACTTAATTTGTGAGTACCCATGAATATTGATAAGGTCTAACTGCCTGTCTCCAGTAAGAAATGAAAAGAGTAAATGCAGAAAAGCTGAGTTCAGTTGCTGCATGTAAGGAATTTATTCTGTGACACAAGAGGAGAATATCAGTGGTTTTTTTGTTTTTAAGTCAAAATAAGTTTGGTAGTTTCATCTCCTGGAATCTTGTGGCATGGTTTAATTTTATGACACAATGAAAGTAGTTATCAATATTTTCAATTTCTTTATGTAATATATGCTTAACCATTTCTAGTTTATGGAATACTGAAAGAAGTTGAACCAGGTTGTGGATACACAGTAGTCTATAGCAGTCAGAATTGTCGAGGCTGTAGAAATGATCAAAGAGATATGCTGAGTTGCCATAAAAAGTACTTTCCTTCCTGCCTCCCCAGATTGTGTTCAAGCCCTTGGAGGGTATAGTAGTGAACTAGAGAAATAGATCCCATTTTACATGGAGCCTGGATTCTAATAGGTTAGACAAACAGTAGACATGTAGACATGAAAACAAAGATGAATGCAAAGAAGAAAATAAGGCATGGTAATATACTAAAAAAGCACCTGTAGAGGGGACAGCTCTAAAAGAATGAGTGGTATGAGAAGGCCTCTCAGGAGAAAACATTTGAGCTGGGACCTAAATGAAAAGAAGCATTTCAGGTACCTGAAACCCTCAGGTAAGAGTACTTCAGACAGAAGGATTCAGGTGTGCAACAGACTTCTGGCAGAATTAGCTTTGACACAGAAAGTAGCTACAGAGGCAGGCAGGATCCAGGACATGGGGTTTTGAGGATTCTGATAAAGACTTGGATTTCATTCTAAGTGAGATGGGAAACCATAGGAAGGTTTTAGGCAGGGAAGAATATTTAAAAGATTACCGGTTGTAAAGAGAAGTGTTCTGGATATTCTGGGATGAGAGCAAGGGATGAGGCAGGAAGATCAGTTAGAAAGCTTTTCTCAGCCTAAAGGAGAAATGGTAATGGTTTGTGTAAGTTCCATGTGGACAGAGCCTTTTGTCTAAAAAGCCTTTTGTCCCCTCTGTTGCTAGCTTCTAGAATACATTGAGGCACTCAGTAAGCATATGTTGAATTAACGACTGATAGCAGTGGAGATGAGGAAAAAGTAGAGGCATCTAGAATTTTCTTTTTAAACAGAGCCTGCAGGACTTACTAATCAACTCAATGTAGAGTATAAGGGAAAGGAAGAAATGAGGGATTCTTCTAGGTTTTGGTTTGAGCATATAAGTGGATGCAAATACCATTAATTCAAATTGAGAAACCTTGGGAGTATAGCAGATGATGGGAGAAATCACTACTTACCTTTGGATAATTATAAGTGACATACTGCTAAACTTTCAATAGAGATAGCCAGTAGGCAGTTGGATATTTGAGTCTATAACTCAAAAGGAGAGGTCAGGCTGGAGATAGAAATTATGGTGTCATCTGCTTGTAGTTACAGACATCTGAACATAGAGAACTTAAAAATATAGGAGGCAACATTGTAAACATTGCCCATTTTGTTCAAGGAAATACAGATTTTTGAATTAAATGACAGAAAAATGTAGTAAATGACAACTGGAAACTACTGATTTCTCAGTTTTGAAGTGTTACACATTTTGTGGAGTCATATTTGTCTTTCATTCAACAAATATTTGAGTGCCGGGTGTGATGGATGACCAACCATCCCAGTTTCCCTTGGGCTGTCCTGTTTTGTTTTGTTTTTAATGTATTTATTTTTACGGTGTTTTTTTGTTTGTTTGTTTGTTTTGTTTTGTTTTGTTTTTGCTGTCCTGGTTTTAGCACTCAAAATTCCACATTCTAGAAAACCCATCTCAGGCAGACCAAAAGGTTGGTTACACCAGTGCCAGGTAATAAGTCAGATTGAAACTTGCAGAAGTTTTTGACACAAATGGAGCAACAGTTTCAGAAAAGATTACCATGTTTTGATGAGACTAATTTATACTTCAAGTTTCCGATTGTCTTTGGACTTCACACCTCAGGACCTGTCAAGTAAATGTTCTATCACTGGCTAAGTTGCAGAAGGAACCAGTGGAACTGCACCTGAACTCGTATCATTAGAAAGAAACTGAATCGGCTTTAAGATGAAGTAGGAATCTCAGATCCATCCCAAAATGTTCAGTGGTATATTAAAATCCTGGGCACTTTTGGGCCTCCTTGCCTCTGAGGCTATCGTCTTTGTGAAAATTCTGAGAAGAAGATTGAGAAAGACTGGGATCCACATGGGTATATATGTGACTCATCTGGCTTGCTGAGTGCGGTGGTTCTCACCAGACACCATAGGAGGAAGGCAGTTTTGGTTGTCCTGATGACTGGAAGATATTACCAGCATTTAGTGGGCAGGAGCCAGGTTTGTTTAACATCTGGCTGTAAGAATTGTCTTAGCAAAAATATGTTGAGAAATACGGATTTTGCTAAATAACTACTGTTCTCATTCATAAAGTGTTATTGGATCTGGTGCATTAAGCCTGTGATTTTGTCTTTTTGTGAAAATACAGTGCTGCTGATGAAACTTTTTGGCACAGGCACTTTGGCCATATCATATATTCTTTTAGGATTGGTCCTGAAAAGTTGGAAGGGAAGGGAGCAAGGCACAAGCAGCATCTCTTCCTATAAGGGCCTTCTCTAAGGTGTAGACTGAACAGATCCAGACACTTGTTTTACTGTATTTCCACCTCAGCCCATGGTGTCTTCTACCTCTCTCAGTGCTGCTCCACTAACAGTATGAGATGGGAAACCTCTTTATTTGGTTTTAACCTAGCTGTCTAATTTCTGAAGAGAAACTTCATCAGAGATGTGAGGTGGTTCCTTTCTAATGTTAGAAAATCATTGTGGTCCAAATTGTGTTAATCATATATGTAATCATCTCAGCTGTAGAAATATTCTCTTTTTGCTCAACATTTCCATCCGTTAGTACAAGCTTATGGTTTTTGGTCTCTGTTAGTCTAAGATGGAATCAATTATAGCTTAACAATTAAGTTTTGTTAAGTTTGAATCTTTACTCCCAACAATTATTCTGTAGCTTCAGGCAGGTTAACATTTCTGAGCTTTTGTATTTTCATATAAAGAATAGGGATAAATCTAATACCTACATTTCAGGGTGATTGTGAGAATTATTCTAAATAACATACATAAAATGTTTAGCATAGCACCAAAAACACATAAACACAATAAGTGATAGTTCAGTTTTGTTTTTACAGAATATATAGAGCTTAATAGCCTCTTCTAGCTTTTTAAAAGGGATTTATTTGGAATTAATTTCCATGTCATTAGTGAGAAATGTGTTGATCAGTTGATTCTGATAGGTCTGCCATCACCAGGGAAATAAGATCATTCTCAGTTGTGGAGCTCAACTTAAATGCTTAGAATCAACAAGTCTGTCTTCTGTATATTAACAATCATTGTATCTCACATGCAGTTGGTGGAATTACTATTTTAACATTGTTGCTTCTTAACACTTTGAAATTTAATTGAAGATCTTTTCATTTAACTTGTTTTTTGTTTCATAATTTGCTGTTTTGCATTGTGAGCTTTGTTGTAATGTTTATTGCATCTTAAAGCACTCTGATTAGGAGTATTCATTAAATGAACTACTACTTAAAAATGGGATTTTTATTATTTGTTTGTTTTGTTTGGACCACCTTTGTATTACTGTTAACAGTCCATAGTTTTGAACTATCAGGGTGTACTTTTTGTTTTCTTGGGAAAATTAGTGGACCCCATATCCAAACTTCTAATCATGTAGCTATTCTTTAAAGTCTTAGGTTTAAGAGATTCAAAGGTTATTATATAACTTCTTGGTTTTATGTGACCCCAGATCATTTTGTATGGCTGCATCTCTACTAATTCCTATTATTGCATAGGGAATTTCACAGAGAATAGTAGTATTACATACTTTTGCAGAGAAGTTAGGAAAGTGCATTTTTAGAATTCTTATGAGACTTTGTGACCTCTTATTCCTAAAAGAAAATATTTTTTCTAAAGGCCTTTGAACCACTCAAATAAGCTAAGCATTATATGCAAAGAAGGAGACCAGTTTTCTTAACTTCCTAGTTCATATATAGGCACTTTTTACCTTTGACCATCTAAAAGAAAATACTTATAATGGTACGAAAATAGAATGTTAAAAAACGATGTATTTTATAGTATTGGTTTCATTTTATAGGTATGCATATGAATGTCAGTAAAAAGCAAAGGTTAAAATTTTCCCCAATTTTATAAATTCCAGGGAGAAACACATCTTATCTTTCCTAAAAAAGCTTCAGTGGAGCAGCTGCAAAAAATTCGCGACCTGATTGCTATAGAGAGAAGTAGCAGATTGGATGGATCAAATAAGAGTTACAAAGTAGAATTATCTCAGCAACCTGCATCCAGTACCCAACTTCCTATAACACAGTCTTCAAATCCTAATGGGTTAACCCAGCATGCAGGGAACAGTGAAGGACAGTCATCAAACCCACCGTCTGCTCCAATGGTAATGTTAGAATTAAACCATTTTTAACCATTCAAACTATTGAAACAGCAACAGCTTTGAAATATGTTGTGATTCTTGAATTTATGCCATCATTTTCTTGGTTCTTAGAACTGTAATATATCCATGGGGATCGCTGGATGGCTCAGCGGTTTAGCGCCTGCCTTTGGCCCAGGGCGTGATCCTGGAGTCCCAGGATCAAGTCCCACATCGGGCTTCCTGCTTCTTTCTCTGCCTGTGTCTCTGCCTCTCTCTCTGCGTCTATCATGAAATAAATAAATAAACAAACAAACAAATATATCCAGATTTCATTAGCTCTTTAAAAAATTGTCAAATTTATAACAGTAGGGGAAAATGGTTATTTTTTTATATACTTTTAAATCTTTTGGTTTATTGCTTCTTAGGCATTTCATCATTGTATCATTCATAAATCTACCCATTGCCTTGGTAGGTAAATCAGTAACATAAATTAGAATGTGTCTTTAACCTAAAACAAAGTAACAGATTTACCAAACAATGGCAGTCATACTAGATTTCCTCTACTACACCAATACTACTTTTTACCTGTTGCCATTCATTATGAAGATTATTAATTCCAATAACCTAATCATTATCAATCCCTCAGTTTAGTAAAAGAAGTCAGCTTCTTCAAGGCAAATAATAATATATTAATTTTTTGAGAGGAGTGTGCTACCAGGTTAGTTAAGTTTAGCTTTAGTTTAGCATACACAGATAAATACATCTGAAGAACTGCAGTCAAACTTTTTGATTGCTTACAGGCATCCTTGGTACACTTAACTGATCTCATTTAATAGGAAACTATCCTGTTTGCAAAACAAAAATGCCTTTTGATAGAGGTCCTTAAGTTTTCCTCTGAATTTTCACTTGGAAAAACTTCATAATTTTTTTCTGTAGTAATTTTATTTAGTAGCCAGCTTCAACTTGTATCCTCTTAATTTTGGTAAAACATCTTGTCACTACCTCCATAAAGCAGAACTTGTATATAGAGTCAGTTATGAAATCTACCCTTAATCTTCTCATTGAGTAATTCCAGAGTCTTTAACTTCACTTCCCTGGTGGTCATTTCTTTGTTTATGCTGAGAACACCCTAAGCTTGTCTTGAAAAAATAAAGAATAAAGGTGGTAAAGGCTATCAGGGGAAGTGACAGAATGTTAACTGTCCTTTTATATAATTCTTAATGAGTGGTTTCCAAACTTTTTTTTGTGGAGGATTAACTCAACTTAAACATATTTCTTTGTGCTTCAGTTTACTTAGATTAACCTTTAAGTGATTAAAATATTTTCTCCTCTCATCAGCTTCACAGCTGTTTGCTTTTAATAATAATAAATACAACTAGTATTTAGGAAGCTTTTGAGAAACTGTTACTGAATATGTCAGATCAACTAGTAAAGATGCTAAGTGGCTGGGTATTCCATGAGATAGCATACATGAAAACTTTGTAAACTATAAAGGACTTTGTAAACTATAAAGGTTTGCCACTGGTAATAATAATTCTTTTTGTAAAGTATCTGAGCTGCTGCATTCCCAGAGTAATGGAAAAATGTGACTACTTAACTTTAATGTGACTTAATAGTAACCCTAGTCAGTCCATTCCTTAGAAGAGTGGTTTCTACTCTTTTGATTACACATCTTAACAGTAATAAAATGTTGAGTATATAACCCAGTGTTTATTTCCTTATAAATTATGTACTTCTAATATGTACCTTATACAGCAATTGTGTAAAAATGGTGAAATAAAAAGTAAATCTGAAATGTGCCCCAGGAGATTCTTTTGTGCCCCTCGTGAGATGAGCTGAGGCTCTCTTCGGTTTTGTGGTTAAGGTTGATACACTTAAGTTCTTCATTTTGAGCTCTATTTCTTGTTTTCTAATTATAGTGTTAGAATTTATCTTTTAAGATTCCCTACTTTATCCTTTGTGGAATCTCAGTGTTACAGTTTAAAATGCACAGTACTAACCACTCTTAGAGAAAAGCATATAATACATGAAAACATTTTATTTTACAAAATAGCTGTTTCTAAAAAAAAAAAAAAAAAAAAAAAAAAAAAAAACCAAAATAGCTGTTTCCTGGACTAAGCAGTATTTTGTTAGTGTTCTGACTCAGGAGATCCATTCATATTTTTTGACTCTACTGTAACCTCTTTCCTTTTTTTTGATTCTTAACCTTGCAATTCAGATATAATTTGAGGCCTTTAAAACTCTATAATCACCAGAAAGCCTCTGGATACTAAACTAAAAAAAAGGAAAAGGTCATTTTATTGACACAACAAATGTAGAGTTTAAAAGAAAATCAACTTTCTTACAGACATACGCTTTTAGTAGACAATCTGTTACCAATTCTTATTTCTCTAGTCCATGAGACACAGTATCTTTTTCTGAGTTTCTTAAGGGAATTGGAAGAAATTAGAATAAATCTTGTTTTTTATCACCAAGTCTTGGTTATCCATGGATCACTGGAATACATAGTTTAAAAAAGTATTTTGTTATGTAAGCATTCGTCACTATTATTTGTTGTACTACAGATTTTGACAGCAATGTTCCCCTGCCTTGCCCATTTTGAGTGGGGGCACTCAGTTGATAATTAAAGATCAAAGTCAAGCAGCAAGAGAAAGATTTAAAAAGTATTGAATGCATTTAAATAGACAGATCCTGAGCATTGTTACCTTCATAGCTATTATAATATTTCTTTGGTTGAAACTACATCAAGTAAAATTTTGAAATATAAATTAAAGTGATAGTCACTAATGTTGAAGTTTGCCAATAAGCTTTCCTTTAAGATCTAAAGTACTGAAATATATTGGTACTCAGTAAAAGGTGATGTTGTTAGAAACTTACTTTGCTGCTCTCTCTGGATATTTTATGTAAATGGAATTACACAATATGTAGTTTTTTGCTTTTGGCTTCTTTATTTTGTATGTTTTTGAAGTTTATTCATATTGTAGAATATATCAGTATTTTATTCCTTCTTATTGCTTGATAGTATTCCATGATGGACATTTGGGTTGTTTCCCATCTTTGCCAATTATGAATAATGCTGCTCTGAACATTCACATACAAGACTTTGTGTGGGCATAGGTTTGCATTTCTCTTGAGTTGATTCCTAGGAGTGGAGCTACAGGTTGTTTGTTAAGTTTATGTTTAATGTTTTAAGAAATTGCCAAGCTGTTTTCCAAAGTTGTTGCACCATTTTACATTCTCACCAGCAGTGTGTGATGTTACGATTTCGCAGTACTCTCACTGACACTTGTTATTGTCTTTTTTATTATGGCAATTTTAGTGGATATTAGGTAATATCTTATTGTGGCTTTAATTTGCATTTCCCCAGTGACTCAGTTGACTTTTAAATTTGCTGGTTATACATGTTGAATGTTTAGTGTTCCTAAAGGACATAATTTCCCAATAACCCTTTATGTATCCTTTGCCTTCAGAAAGCATTTCAAAACAGCAGAGAGTTTTTCAAAGACAAAGAACCTTACAATGTTAAAAGCATTATATTTCCAATTTTGCAACTTCATCTAGGTTGAAAACAGGTGATTCTGAACTATGATTTGCTTAAAATAAGCCTGCAGCAGTTATTACACAGCTAGTTTAGATGCATACCTTTATTTGGCCCATGCCTACTTTTAGAATGTGTATAGAATTGTTAAGGACTTTTCATCAATTCTAATCACTCTAGAAATTATTGCCCATTGTGTATATGGGTATGCATTTATTTTGGTTTTTTTTGGTATGCATTTATTTAAAAGAATTATCATTTGAAATTATTCTGTTGAAATTATAAATATACTATATTGTTAGACAATGATAAACAATAAAATGAGTTGGTTTATTTATGTTTTTAGGAACTGGTTTATTTTTAAACTTAATCTCATAAGAAACCTTTCAGTTTGGATCTATATCTGATCTTTATTAGAGAAGAAATGTTCTATTTGGACATAAGATTTAAATGTCCAATTTCTTGTTCTGAACCTACAATTCTTAAAGGTAAAATATACTGCATACCCTTCAATAGGGGATCACTTAAATTATAACACATCTGTATACCGGAATTCTTAGCCTCCATTAAAAATGATGTGGTCTATTTTGGCATTACAAGAGTTATTATATGGGAGAAAAAAACAGTAAACTACTAATTCCAAAGTTAAAATAACATTTGTGTGTGTGTGTGTGTGTGTTTAATATTTCAATTTTCTTATTAAAAATGTACGTTCGGGCGGCCCCCGTGGTGCAGCAGTTTAGCACCCCCTGCAGCCCAGGGCATGATCCTGGAGACCCTGGAATAAATGAAATCTTAAAAAAAATAAAAATATACGTTCATAAATATGTTCATTTTAAAATGTCTAGAAAGCTATACATAGACAGCCATAATTTTATCTTAAGGTGAAGTTACAAGTGATTCCACATTATTTATACCACTCAGTATTTCCTGAGAATTTCTTGCAACAACATTTATTACTTTTGTAAATAGAAAAAAAAAAGGGAAGGGTTTGTAAGAAATAAAGTGATAGAAGTCCCAAGTTGATTAAATCATCAAAAAATTATTAAACAGAACTTTTGTGTTTAAAAGCAGGTTCTAAATTTAAAAGGCACAAAAGCAAAAGGCTGCTTAAAGGCAAAAGGAAGACTGGTGGGCTTAAAGACCTATGGTTTTTTTTTACTAAAGAAGTGAATTTGATAATCTGTCTTCCACAGGTTTTATCACATGATTTAGCAAAATATACATATTATATAATTTTTTCTTAGAAGAGTCTTGAATATTTTTCACATTAGAAACCAAAATAATTGAAATCCAGGTATGGTCAGTGAAGCAAACTGCCTATTTGACCTAAAACCAGACAGATTGCACCTTTTGAACTTCGGTTCCTACTCCAAATAACTTCAGCTCACTCAGGGAATTAACTGCTGCCTTGTGTACCTGGTTGCCCAGCTGCTGGAGTCACCACGCAATTGGCAGACTTCACTTTTATCACTTAGTATTTATGGATTTGTGCCAAAGAATATGTATAGAAATAAGGCAAGAAAATAAACTCTACTGTTCAGAATTGTTTGAGTGCCATAAAAACCACAATGAATGAAGTAATTTCCAGATTGGAAGTATTAAATTGAAAGTAAAAATTCCCTAAATGAGTTCTTATCCTCTCAGTAAATGAAAACCTACATTTAAGAACAACAAGAATACTGCTGTGCCTCATTGTTGTAAGAATCCTTTAAAACAAAATGGAGATCTTTATTTTTGTGTGTTTCTGTATCAGTTCTGGTAAAGGAGCACATTCCTCCCTGCTGGGAATACCCTGGATTTCTCATCACTGGATCGTAAATTTCTTCAGTCATCTGTTCACTCATCCCTTCCGTAAATGGGAGAAACGTGTCTACTCTTAATAAAAGCCAGTTCCTCCTTTGTTCCTGCATCCCTTCTCTGCTCTCTGTGGAATCTCACATGGACTGTGCAGTCTTGAACCTCCTCTTCTCTTGGGGATTCTCCTTGTTGTCATTTAAACCTTGCTTTAGGCCAGTTTTTGTTTAAGGTTAGACTGTTAGCATCAGACTGAGCTGGACATTCAGATTCCTAGGTGTAACCCCAGACTGGCTAAATCAGAAAAAGAGGGAAGGAATTGGGGAAATCTGTATTTTTCACAAGCAGATTAATGTTTAGGGACCTTTCCTGCAAACTCTTCTACCTTAGAAACAGGCAGCATGCTGGTTCCTGTATGTCCTGGATCCTACATGTCCTGTAGCTCTCATTTCTTCTTTACAGCAAGTTTCTGGAAGGGCCTCCTATACTCATCCTTGTATCTTTACTTCTCACACACCTGTCTAGCAAGCTTCTTCCATTCTTTAATCATGTACCCTATCAGTAAAATATTTGAGCATATTCTTTCAATATACATTTTGTTTATAAATTCTATAATGTACTGTTAAGCCATTATGCTGTACAACTTTCTTATAACTTTTTTTTCCTTGTTAAAACTATTACAAAACTTCTAAGATCATTAAAGATCTCCATGCTGCTAAATTTAATGTACTTTTTTCCAGTTCATTTGTACTTGACTGTTCATTGTCTTTAGCTCAATCATTTCCTGGTTTTTCTTCTAGTTCAACTATTGAGTCAGTTAGTTGCTCACTCAGAATCCACAGATCATTCCTAATGTATTTTTCTACTTTCCTAACTGCCCTCTGACTCCACAATTCAGTCTTCAAGACTTGTTGATCCTATTTCCTAAATTATTTTTTATTCACTTTTCTACTGCTACTAAGCCATCTAGTTGAAGCCACCAACACTCTTAGAGTTCTGCAGTGGTCCCCCCTTGGGTCGTCTGTAACGTCCTTTCTCTAGCTACAGTTAGAGTGATACTCCGAAAATGTGAATCTGACCATTTTAACTCTCTTGCTTAAGTATCTTTAATAGCTTCCCATTACAGTGAAAGAGACCAGAGATCTAGCTGCTTATCAACTCTGCTTCATCCCCAGCTTTCTCTCTCCACCATTTCCTCTGGGTTCTCCATGCTCTCTATTCTGATCCTACATAATTTCCTAAGCGTGTCCCCCTACACACACACTCCCAGGAAATGAACATTGTACCAATATTAGTTTCTGTATCCATAGAGTACTTTGTGAAGATATTGACTTGACTATTTCAGTCTCAGTTATTTTTCCAGTATGTGACCCACACACATACTTAATATTTGTTGACAGTACAGTGGTTTTGTCGTTATTTAATGCTTGTCCCTCCCTTAAACAATAAAGTGACCGTGTCTGTCTCATGTACCCATTCCCAAGCTTTTGAAAGTCCTAAACATTAAAGAGAGTGTTTGATAATGGCTTTATTTTTTAAATTAATCTATGTCTACCTTTTAATATACGCATTTAACCCATTCGTATTTACCATCATTGTTAATATTTTTGAACTTTGTTTCTGACATTTTATTTTTGTGTTGCCTGTGTCTTTTTGCTTTTTCCCCTTTTTTCTCCTATTTTTATTTTATATTGAGAACAGTTTTCTTCTATTATTTTCCCCTTAAAAATTAGAAAGTTAAATATCAGGGCACCTGGCTGGCTCAGCTGGTTAAGCATTTGCCTTCAGCTCAGGTCATGATCCCAGGGTCCTGGGATCAAACCCCACATCAGGCTCCCTGCTCTGTGGGTAGCCTGCTTCACCACTCCCCGTCCTGCTCCTGCTCTCTCTCTCTCTCTCTCTCTCAAATGAATAAATAAAATCTTTTAAAATAAAAAAGTTAAATATTTTTTTAGTCTTCTATTATTGCCTTTAAATTTTTAATGCAAATATTTACTTTTATATTTTTTTACTAACATAACAAGAACCTCAGAAAGCTTTTACTCTTTTTCTGCTCCCTTCCCTGCTATCCTGTTTATGAGAAAGTTAGAGATTTTGCTTTTTAATTATGATTATTTGTAATAATCAGAATTTAGGTCTTACTAGTTTATTTTTTTAATGCACTCCTGCTACTTTTATCTCAATTTCTACTCCTGGGTAATCTGTTTATTTACTTTGGTTATATTTTGAGGGGACAGTAACATCTCTAAGAATTATTTTAGATTTTGGAGCAATATACTTTCTACACTGTTACATATACACACATCTTATTCTGTGTGATTAAGTTTGGCTGGGCAGGAATCCTGTGTTCCCAGTCATTTTCCCTCAGAATTTCGGAGATTTTGCTTCATTGTTTCTGAGATGTCTGATAAATAGAAGGCTTTTAGGATTTTGTTTTTCTACTTACTGTTATGAAATGTCACTATTATATGCCTAGTTTTATCCCCCCATTCATACTGGCTCTTTCTTTAACTCTGAAATTGGCTTTCATTATTTCTTTGAGAAGTTTCTCTTTTCCACTTTTTTCTACTCTACTTTCTAGACTTTCTGTTAGCTGAATTTGGAAACTTTTGGATTTATCCTCAGTGTCTATTTGGGTTTTTTGTGCCACATTCTCAGAAAATGTCTTGGCTCAGTCTTCTAATTGATCACACTTTAGCTATGTTTATTCTACTGTTTGACATCTTCTGTACTTTCTTATTTTAGTGTTTAAATTTTTAATTTCCAGGATTCATAGTTGCCTTTCTCTGAATACAGTATACTGTTGAATCTCTGAAGATAGACTTGCTGCTATGGCTACAGGGTTAGTTCTTCTTTTTTTTTTTTTTTTTTTTTAATTTATTTATTTATGATAGTCACACAGAGAGAGAGAGAGAGAGAGAGAGAGAGGCAGAGACACAGGCAGAGGGAGAAGCAGGCTCCATGCACCGGGAGCCCGATGTGGGATTCGATCCCGGGCCTCCAGGATCGCGCCCTGGACCAAAGGCAGGCGCCAAACCGCTGCGCCACCCAGGGATCCCCAGGGTTAGTTCTTCTGATGTTGATTCTAATGTATCTTCATAACAGTATGGGTCGTTGCAGATCTAGTGAGTCAGAAATCTGCTAGCCTATCTTCTATGAATGCAGCAACTGTGGGGAGGGGTAGGACATGCTTCAAGATGGGCTATACCAGAAGCAACTGTTCTGAGGTTGGACATTTCTCTTTCCTTTTGGGAATCTAAGCAGCCTCCCTCACTTCTCAGAGGCATAGTTCTTTGTTGAGAAGGAATGATGGTGGTGGAGGGGTGAGATTTGTCTAGCGATTCCTCCTGCAGAGCCCAGCCAGGATCACTGTTTATTCAAGGCCCTTTTCTGCCCTGCGGATTCTGTGGCTCCTCTGCCCTTGGGATTATTTTGAGAACCTTTTTTGTGTTAGTATAACCACTCTTTTGAAGGAAGCATATTGCCATGGTTTTTTCCTTTAATCCATATGTATCTATTTTTCCTTTCAGGAATTTATCAAAAGTCCTCATCCCTTTAGAATGTTCCTCCTTTGCTAATGCAATGTAGAGTGTTTTGTTTTGTTTTGTTTTTTAATTATGTTACTTATAGGGATTTGAAGTGGAAAGGCTGTCAGATGTGTTGCTCAGAGCACTCTATTTTTTTTAAGATTTACTTACTAGAGAGAGACTATGCGTGTGCACGCACATTTACACACAGGAGTGTGTGTTCCCCACTGAGAAGCTGGGGGAGAGGCAGAAGGAGGGGGAAAGAGAATCCTCACGCAGACTCCCCACTGAGCGTGGAGCCCAACTCAGAGCTCAATCCCAGGACCCTGCAGTCATGACCTGAGCCAAAAATCAAGAGTGGGGTGCTTAACCAACTGAACCATGTAGGCGCCTCTCAGCACTATCTTGATCCAAACTTGTAATCAATAATTTAGCATATCTTTGTTTTTGTTTTGTTGAAAGACTTTATTTGAGAGAGAGAGAGAAATCATGAGCTGGGAGAAGCAAGACTCTACTGAGCCAGGAGTCCAACGAGGTGGGGCTTGACCCCAGAAAACTGGGATCCCGACCTGAGCTGGAGGCAGATACCCAACTGACTAAGCCACCCAAGCGCCACATATCTCTGTTTAAATATATCCTCAATAGTACATTCAGAGGAAAAGAATAGATATATCTTAGATTGTTAGATATGAATATCTCCTAAAAATAATATTATACAGGCTTTGAGTGATATATTTCAGTGAATCCATACATTCTTCTTTATGTATGAAATCATAGAACCATCATATTCTGTTATGTGTTATTTTTGTAGCATATGGAGAAAAGCTAATCAGTATTTTTTTTCTATTAGGTTACTACTGATTCAGTCATTCTAAAAGTTCTTCGGTCCAACATTCAGCATGTGCTGGTCTATGAGAACCTTGCTCTCCAGGAGAAAGCACTGGCTTGTATTCCAGTCCAAGAACTAAAAAGGAGATCTCAAGAAAAGTTATCTAGAGCTAGAAAATTGGATAAAGGTAGTGGTTTTTTATAACCATTCATTGCTAAGAATACATCATTGCAGAGAAACACTGAAATGGTGCCTTTTGCTGTATACATCATAAAATCCTAACCTATTTCTATTTTGATTTTTAAGAAGTACAATAGTAAAATTTTACTGCATGTACCTCATAGACACATCTATTAACACATCTTTTTCAATATATATATTTTTTGACCTCAGTATATGTGTTTGTAATTTAATCATTGGTATGTAGATTTTGTAGGTATAGTAGAACTTAAGTCTGTGGGACATATGATAGTATTATGAGTGAATTTTAATGTGAATTGGACAGAAACCATATTTAAGATCAATCCATATGAATAGACCATTAACTCACTTTGGCTAATAAAGAGAGAGTGTCCACTGCTATCTGGTTCTTCCTCACCAACTGCTGTCTACTGCCTGGGGATAAATTCAGCTCTGCCACTTTACTGTGCATCACTGAGCAAGTAATTTAATCTATACCTCAGTTTCTTCATTTGAAAATAGGATGATTTTTAAAAATAAATGAAATAGTACATGTAAATGGCTCAGAATGATACCACGTCCATCAACCAATAATATTTGTGTGTTATCAACCAATAATATTTGTGTATTATCATTAATAGTCTTAGGATTTTAGTTGTTAAATTTTCCCAATGTCAGCATTTTTACTTTAAGTTTTTATGTAATTAGCTTTTATCTAAACCATTAAGTTTTTATGTAATTAGCTTTTATCTAAACCATTTCTTAGTACTATATTTTCTAGGGGATTATGTAATTTTTCTGGCAGTTACTGTAGTTTGCAATAAATGTTTTAACTAAATCCACCTTCAAAAACACTGTTCTGCTTCATGTATAGTATAGATAACATTTTAACAGAATTATTCCAGTTCTTCCTCTCATCCTTATAACATTGCTATCATATGCTCCAGTCACCCAATACATTGCTATTGTTATTATTTAAAGAAGTTACTTTTTAGGCCAAGAATAAGAAAAACAAAAGATTCTCTTTTTACCCTCATATACTCCTTTTTCTGACAGTTTCTGTAGATCCATATTTCTGATCTATATTATTTTCTCTCTTCCTAAAGATCTTTTAATATTTCTTTCAGGGCAGATCTGCTAGAGATGAATTCCCTCAGTTTTTTTTCATTGCATGAGAAAACCTGTATTTCTTGTTTACTTTTGAAGAATAATATCACTGGGATACAGGTTCTAGGTTGGTGAGGTTTTTCTTTCAACAGCACTTTAAATATTTTACTCCGCTGTCTTCTTACCTACATTGTTTATGACAAGAAGTCTGCTATAATTCCCATCCTTATTCCTGTATAGGTAAGATTTCCCCCCTACATCCCCTAGCCTACTCCCTATCCCCAGCTTTATTCAAAATTTTATCTTTGGTTTTCTGCAGTTTGAATTATGACAGGCCCAAGTGTAGTTTCTTGGTTGGTGTTTTCTGAGCTCCTAGATCTGTGGTTTTGGAATCTCATTAATTTTGGAAATTCTTGGGCATTATTGCTTCAAATATTTTTGTTTCTCTTTTCCTTCTGGTATTTCAAAATGAAGGTATCCTATTTTGCTATCATGTATCTCTGCCTAATTTCCCACAGTTCTTAGATGTTCTGGTCCGTTTTGAGATTCTCCTGCAGTCCTTGGATGTTCTGTGCCTCCCTCCCCCCCATTTTTTTTTTCTCTTTGATTTTCAGTTTGGGAAGTTTCTATTAACCTATTTTCAAGCTCACTGACTGTCCCTGGCTGTGTCCCATCTACTGTGGGCTCATGAAAGGCATTCTTCCCTTCTGTTACAGTGTTTTTGATTTCTGGCATTTCCTCTGGATTTGTTTAAGGTTTCTAAACAGACAAAAAAAATGTATTTACATTATCCATCTGTTCAACATGTTGTTTACTTTTTTCATGAGAGCACCTAATATTATTAATCATGGTTATTATATTATTAATATTATTAATCAGTTATTTTAAGTTCTTTGTTGGTTAATTCCAAAATCTTTTTTTTTAAAGATTTTATTTATTTACTCATGAGAGACACAGAGAGGGAGAGGCAGAGACACAGGCAGAGGGAGAAGCAGGCTCCATGCAGTAGCCTGATGTAGGACTCAGTCCCGGGTCTCTAGGATCACGCCCTGGGCTGAAGGCAGGCACCAAACTGCTGAGCCACGCAAGGATCCCCGGTTAATTCCAAAATCTTGAGTTGTTCTCATACTTGCATTATCTCTTCAGACTGTTTTTTCTTGCTTTTTAACACATCTTGTACTTGTTGGAAGTTGGACATGATGTATTGGGTAGTAGGAGCTGAGGTGAATAGGCCCTTTATATAAGGTCTTATGTCTTTAAAGAGGAGTTGGGCTGTGTTTTTTTGTTTTTTTTTTTTTAAGATTTTATTCATTTATTCACGATAGACATAGAGACAGAGGCAGAGACACAGGCAGAGGGAGGAGAAGCAGGCTCCATGCCAGGAGCCCAATGCGGGACTCGATCCCAGGACCCCAGGATCGCGCCCTGGGCCAAAGGCAGGCACCAAACCTCGAGCCACTCAGGGATCCCGAGTTGGGCTGTGTTTAATGTTAGCTGCAAATGTCAGGAACTTCAGCATTCCTCTGGTATTCTTCTTGTCTCCCCCATTGTCTTTGGGGTTTTCTAAGAACTCCTCCTTAGATATGGTCTGCATCTCTTATTAGACTCCATTGTTGTTACATCAGAGCCTTGGTGTAGTGGTAGAGCATGGGGTGCAGAAGGCCTCTGTAATCTTATGATTAAATCTCAGTGTTTTAGTGGGTCTGTGACCTTCCCTAGTCTTTCTTAACTTCCCCCGCCCCTCCCTTAAGCAAGATAGGAAGGCTAGAGGTGGCTAGGGTCAGGGAAGTTCCTTTCCCCACTTCAGAAAAGGCTCTGGTAAAATCTCTTTCCCTGAAGAGTAAGGCCTTAATTGTAGAGAGCACTCTGGGCATACTTTGTATATCTTAACCTTCTCCTCTCCTTCTCAGACCTATTAGGGGATCTTTTTTGATTCTTCACCAAGAAAATCTGATTCTTAGAGGGAAAACAGACAAAAATGTTAGGAACCCCTCCTAAGATTTTATTTCTTACTCAAACTAGTCCATATTCGGCCTCCAGCAATTTGTCAAAATTACCCTTTAAGTGTTTCTTCTACTTATGACTCCAGTGGCTTCTGTTCCATAAAGCAGATGGCTGGTTGTGATTCTCTGTATTTGGCCAAGATTCTCTGTATTTGTCTGTCTCTTCAGATTTCAGGAGATACTTTGCCCTGTGAACTCTAAGGAGCTCAAGAAAAGTCAGTGATTTTGGTTTGTTCAGTTTTTTGTTGTCATAATGATGGGAATGACAACTCTAAGTTCTTTACATGTCAGAGCTAAAACTAGAAGTCTCTATGAGGGATTAACTATGTATCTCTTTTCCTTTTTTTTTTTTTTTTGATCTTTTAATCACTTCTTACATATGTCATTTAGGTATTTAGCTGCCCATTGTATTTTGGTAGTTTTGTTTTTATTATAATATTATATTGTGTCATTTCCTATTGTTTCCATTTCACTGGGCTGAAATTATGTTAACAAGGCCACGCTATCTCTCTCTGTTTTGAAGACCAGAATGGGCCTTAGACTTAATTCAGTAACATTGTTGTGAGACCTTGAGACAGTTCTTCCATCTTCTTGGATTAACAGTTTTTTTACTATTTATGAAACGAGAATGCTTATTTATGTGATCACAAAGGCCCTGTTCACATTAAAGTTCTAAGCTCCTTTAGATGATCCCTCCATAAATGCCTATTTAACAGGTACTTACTGAAGCATGTTTTATATGTGAGTCATTGGGCTGAGCCCCATAAGGGAAACACAGCAGTGTCCCTGTTGATATTTGCCTGGCATTTTTTCCCTCTATTTATAAAGGTAATACATGGCTGTTTTGTAGAAAATTTGGAAAATATGGGTAAGATAAGCCATCTATAACTTCACATCAGAGTATGATTTTTGACATTTCTGTATATATCCTTTCATACTTAAAATTAAAAGCACTATAATGGAGATTTAGTAGGAAAGAAGGAACATATCAGGTTGGTAGAATGGTATTGTGAAAATCAGTTAAAGATTGAGCTTTTTTTTTTTTGTAAAGGTTTTGAAGGGTAAGTTGGAATAATAACCTGAGATGCCAAAGGACTTATTAAGGCAGGGATAAGGGATATTATTACAAATGTAGTGAACAGCATGTATGAAGGCAGAAAAGTTACAGGCTCTATGTGGGGAACAATGAGTAATACAGCCTGGCTGTGTATAGCATAAGGAGTGGGTAAAACAGTAGTGAGAGATCAAATAGGCTGAGACCATATTTTGGTTGACACTGAATTTCAGGCAGAAAAATGTACACCAAAGAACTAGAGATAGGATGCAACAAAGAATACTTCTAATAAAGTTTTGATATAGAAAATAAGGACCAAAGAACTTAGGAGGATGTACATGTCTTATTTGTAAGGCTAACATTGCAATGCTAGTATGATTGAACATTAAGCAAAAATATCATGTAACTGTACTCATTAGCAAAGAGGCAATAAAGCAATTGCTCGGAGAAGCCAAGTATTCTTGATTACTTAATTCAGTAGCATTAACCATTGAAGCTTTAAGCAAGTGAGTGACATCAGAAGTGTGCTTAAGGAAGATTGATCTAGCAATAAGTTGTAAGATGAACAAGAATAACGGGAGTGCAAGGAGAAAACAGCTGAAACAGTAGTAGTAGAATTTCTATAAGAGGAATTAGGGTGAATGGGGTATTGTGGCAGCAGGGAAGAAAATGGATGTGAGTTATTGGGGTGATAGAATACATAATGTTTGCAGGTGATGAGTATGTTTGCTGTGATATGCTTAAGGAAAATGTCAAGAACTGTCTAGTTTTGAATTCAGGAAACTAGAAGATTAGAGGAGTCAATAGGAACAGGCTTTGAAAGGAAATGGTTTAAAGTACCTGCTGACCATTATCTGGAATAGGTGAAAATATAAGCCTGGAGTTCTATTAAAAGGTCAAGCCTTGATGTACATTTTAAGATGATAGGTAAAGCTGTGCAAGTAAATGAGATTTCCCAGAATGAAAAGGCAAGGGGGAAAGGAGGGATTGCAGAGGTTCTAGAAAACAGGGCATTACTAGCCACATGTAGATATAATGGTGATTTTTCTTTCATTCATTTTTTTATTTTCATTTTATCCCCATGTAAATCTTGTTCTGGGTTTCTGAACAAAGAAAAATGTTCTGGTTTGAAGCAGAAGCGAGGACCTGACAATCCTACCCACTGAGATACCGTTAGAGATAGGTGAGGCTCAGAGAAGCATGATTTCATAGTTCTAGCTTGGAAGACAGAAGAAGATTTGTCATGATTGTTCCAAATATAGGCGAAACACCTTTTGTAAAGAGGAAAGAACCCTGTCATTTTGGAAAAGTGAAATAAAATATATGTTGGCCTACTGAATTGAATATGAAGACATGGGAGAAGAATCTTGAGTATTAAGGTGTATATAAGGATGAGACTACCTGTACTGATGTTTTTACTGGTTTTCTTCTCATTTCCTCTTATGCACACTAATGTCTGTAATTTCCATAGGATGAACTCAAGATGTACATTTTTGCAGTGCCTGGGTGGCTCAGTCAGTTGAAGGTCTGCCTTTGGCCTAAGGTCATGATCCAGGAATCCCAGGATCGAGCCCCACATCGGGCTCCCCACTCACTGGGAGTCTACTTCTCCCTCTCCCTCTGCCCCTGTTCATATGTTTCTCTCACTCATTCTGTCTCTCCGATCGATAAAATCTGTAACAACAACAACAAAAAGACCTTCATTTTTGTCACTGAAGGTTAACCATAAATCTATTTGCATGGTATTTTTGAAGATGATAAATGTATTAATCTGAAGTCTTGTTTATAATTTTAAAATGTACTCTTCACACTCTGATACATTGTCCATACTCTCACAGAATTTAGCATCTAAAAAAACCAAAAAGCAAATAAAAAAAGAATTCAGTATCTAAGTCAAACCTCCCTTTAAGCCCCGTATCTGTGAGCTTTCTGAGCTCTTATCCTCTACAGACAGGATTCCACGTGGGTTTCTCTGAGCCATAATTAAAGATATTGCTTGATCAAGGAGTACTGATCCTCAGATGGGCCTCATTCTCTGTCCTACTTCTAACTGGGAGGCCGCTAATGTATGTCTGGAGCACATATAACACAGAAGTACAAGGATGCTGTCTTCCTTTCCCTTCTTTTCCCAATTTGATAATGACTATTTGGTGAACAGTATTAATTCTAATATTATGAGACTTATTTTTTTAGTCCATCATTCATTCAGATATTTACTGAGCACCTGTTGTGTGACAACACAGCTCGAGGTGTTAGGAATACAGCAAAGAGCAGAACAAAAGTCCCTGCTGTCATGGGTAAGACAGACTAAAAAACCCAAATAACTCAAAGATAGCAAGTAGATAAGTGCCAGGAAGAACAAATAAGTCAGGATAACAGAATTGAGAGTGGTTAAAGGATGCTAGTTGGTACAGGGTTGTCAGAAAAGGCTTCTTTGGAAAGCAGTGATTTCCATTCCAGGTAGAGGCACCAGCAACTGAAAAGGCTTCTCTAGGTGAGAGTGAGTTTGGCATGTTTAAAGGATGAGGACATGGTGCCTGTAGCAGAATGAACAAGATCAGAGAAATAAAGGGGGTATACTGGTTTCCTGTGTCTGCTGTAACAAATTATCACAAACTTGGTGACCTAAAACAACAAAATTTATTCACTCCCAGTTCTGGAAGCCAGAAGTCCATATTCAGTATCACTGGGCTGAAATGATGTTAACAAGGCCACACTATCTCTCTCTGTTCTGCTATCACGTTGCCTTCTGTGTGTGTGTTTGTGGGTATGTGTAAAATTTCCCTCTGCTTCCGTCTTCTAAGATTGTATGCATTTAGGGTCTACCCAGATAATCCAGTATAATCCCCCGTTTTCAAATTCTTAACTTCATAATAGCTTTAAAGGCTGCAAGTGCTTCTTTTTTTTCTGTATTTGGTAACAGTTATAGACTCCAGGGGTTAGAATGTGGATATCTTTTGGTAGACCATTTTTCAGCCTACCAGAGGAGACCAATTGTGGTAAGAAAGAGTAAGAGTAAAGACTTTGGATTGTATCCTAGTGAGATAGAAACCCATTGGAGGGTTTTGAGTGATACAATATTGCATTTTTAAAAAGATTACTCTGCTTTAGGTACTTAATGGAGAAGAAGGGGGGCAGTGCTGTATTTTCTAAAGTTCATTTTTAATCTAATATGAACCTTAATCTCATGAGAAAAGCTAAACTCTTCCTGCTAATCGGTACTACACCCCTTCCATAGGTAACAGCTATTATTGTGTGATATGTTCCTTTTCATATCTTTTCTTATGTATTTACACCCATAAATAGTTACCTGTAAAAATAGCGTGAGTTTACATAAAACTAATCGCAACATAGATCTTCAGTTTCTTGGTGTTTTTCATTTACTAATTTATTTTAGAAATCTTTTTAACTCTCCATAGTGTTCTATAGTATGCATATACTGTTATTTTACAGTTCCCTATCAATACACATTGAGATTACTTATCATTTATATCCATTTTAAATGCTTCTGCAGTGAGAATTCTTGTAGAGCATGTCTTGTGGTATATATGCACAAGCGTTTCTGGGAGAGAAACATAAAAATGTCAAGGGTATGTGGTATTTAACACTGTAAAGGATCCTGTCAAACAAATTGCCTTTCAATTTACATCAGAAGTGTCCAAGAATATTTATTTCCACTTAATGAAATTATTAGACTTCTTTTATGGACTTTGAAATTTTCTAATGGGTTTGCTAATATGCTTACCAATTTATAGAGGTTCTTTATATTCTGGATCTTTTCTTTGTTAGACATGTTACATTTTTTTTTCTCCCAGTGTTCTTCGTTTAATTTCATTTAATGTATCTTTTGAAATTTGTAAGCTTAATTTTAATATAAGAAAGTGTATTTTTCCCCGTTATTGATTTCACAGTCTGCATCTTGCTTAAGAAGGCCTTTTCCTACCACAAAGTCATAAACAGATTCTTTTGTAACTTCTATTACCTTTATACTATTCCTTCTCTCAATATAGTATTTTATATTGTCCCTAAATCATTTATTGAACAGTCCATCCTCTTAGAACTTTGAAAGGCTAACTTCATTAGATACTATGTATCACTCAGAAGTCTTTCAGGAGTCATTCTTTTGTTTCAGTGATCTGCTTTGTTCTTCACTAATATCACAACTTCTAATTATTAGAATTCTTTAATGTATTTTACATGTACTAGATGAATTTATCGTATAGTTCTTAGTCAAATTTTATGAAAAATTATTTTATAAAGTTTTAATTAAATACATTTGTAAATTAAATACTTTTTAAATTGCTTTATGATTGTTTTGGGGTTTGCATTAAATTACAGATTAATTAATAGAGAATTAACTTTAGAATATTGTTTTCCCATCCAGGAACATAATATATTTCCAGGCTTTATATTCTCTAGTTTTTTTCTAGTATAATTATTTTCATTTTGAACTATATCAAAAAAATTGAGTATGAGTATAGAAATAGAGTATAATGTATCAAACACCTATGACCAGCATTAAACTTTACTAGATCTTAACATTATGCCATATATTTCCTTCATATATATGTTCTATAATCACCTCTTAATAATAAAACATGAAAGAGATGAGAACTCCTGGTATCTCCTAGATTCTTTTCTCCTCTCCTTCTCTTCTTCCCAGACATACCAGTCTTGAATATGGCCAAGAGACATCTTTTTATTTGATAAATAGATACAATATTATAATATTAGAAGCCACACTTACTTGCTAGGTTGTTTTATACTGTGCAGACATTGTTGTATTTTAGGTGATTTGTGGTGAGTATTCACAGATGGATAATATTGTATAGTTAAAAAACTGATAGAAAAGCTGATAGGTTGATTTTTTTTTTTTTTAGGTGTCTGGAATTCTGTGATTTCTGTTTGTGATTTCGTGATTATTTCTTGTTTACTTGTGTATATACCTGGTAACAAGTTGACTATAGTTCTTTTTAAATATTTTTAAAAATTAGACTGATTTTTTTAACCTCCCTGTGTTTCAAGATCAATTACACATTGACCATAGTTTCCCAAGAGGTTATCATATTCAGCTCACTTGTTAGTATATAATGTTGGTTAGAGGTTAGAGAGTGGTAAATGTTTACTGCTATAAATATAAATATTATGTCGTATTTCAGCCTGGTTCACAATATGCTTACAGTTTTGTTTTTTTGTGTTTTTTTGACAGTTCTTTTCTTGCATCATATTTGTGAAAACCTTTTAGATCTTCTATTTTCATATATTTCAGTTCCATAGTCAATAAAATATGTGTACTATTTTTAGCTTTTGTCAGCTTTAGATCTTAACTTGACTGTGCTTTAACTTCTTAGGTACTAAAGTAAGTGATGAGGATTTTCTTCTGCTGGAGCTTTTACACTGGTTTAAGGAAGAATTTTTTCAATGGGTGAATGACATTTTGTGCAGCAAATGTGGTGGCCAGACTAAGTCTAGAGGTGAATCATTATTTCCCAATGATGATGAGATGAAATGGGGTGCAAACAGAGTAGAAGACCATTACTGTGATGTGTGCCAGTTCAGCAATCGATTCCCAAGGTGGGTGTCCACTGGACAGTAAAGTTAGAGTGATCTCTTAATGGAATGGTTAGAAAATGATTTTTATTAAATGAACTTTTTAATTATTAGAAATATATTTCTCTAGGACAGAGGTCAGCAAGCTATAGCTGGCAGGCTAAATCCAGACCACATCCTATTTTTGTAAATAAAGCTTTATTGGAACACATTTATGCTGATTTGTGTGCTTATTATGGTCTATAATTCTTTTTACATTCCAGTGGCAGGGTTGAATACTGGTAACAGAGGCCATATGGCCTGCAAAGTCTAAAATAATTACTGCCTTTTTATAGGAGAAGTTTGTTTATTCTTGCTGTAGAATATAAATTGAGTGTAGTCTGAGCACATTTAATACTGTAAATCCTGTATTGCTCTTTTAATTATGTAACTTTTAATTTTCTGGTAACTTTAATAATGATTGATAGCACATAAAAATAACACTAGCAACATTAATAATATTGATAAATCATGATAGTAAACACAGCGCTCTGCTTAAAATAATCATTAAATGGTAATAAGGAAGATAGAAGTCTAGTACCATCATATTATTTTATTTTCTTTTTAATCAGGTGCCTCCTCCACCCAACTTAACATATCTTCATTATCTGAATTTTATTTGTCTTTAATTTTATTTATTTATTTGAGAAGGAGAGAGAGAATGAGCAGGGAGGAGGGGCAGAGGCAGAGGGAGAAGCAGACTCCTCGCTGAGCAGAGAAGCCTGACCTTGGGCCTTGATCCCAGGACCCTGGGATCTTGACCTGAGCCGAAAACAGAAGGCAGATGGCAGACGTTTAACCAGCTGAGCAACCCAGGCACCCCATTATCTAAATTTTAAACTAAAGAAGTTTGAACTTTTCAATTAACGTTTTTCATATTTTAATTCGTAAACCTCTTATCAGATTTTTTCAATTGACAATATTTAAAAATTTTGTATCATCAGTCAAGAAAAGATACCAAGTATTTGAAATTCCTAATTTTTGGAGCTCAGGGACTCCGTTTTATCCTAACTAGGACAAAACTGGGTACCAGTCCTATGACATATACAATATAGAATATAGAATATACAGAATCCAATATCCAGTAATTATATAAAATTAGTCCAAGTTGTTTTTTCATTCAGCGTACATTTGCACAGTAATTTTGTAAAGATTGGAAAGTAGAAATATATATATATAAATCTCTTTCCTCCTAAACTTTTTTAGGCAATTTTTTTTTAATTTATTTACTAGAGACAGAGAGAGGCAGAGACACAGGCAGAGGGAGAAGCAGGCTCCATGCAGGGAGCCTGATGTGGGACTCCATCCCGGGTCTCCAGGTTCACACCCTGGGCTGAAGGCGGCACTAAACCGCTGAACCACCTGAGCTGCCCCTTTTTTAGGCAATTAGATATAAACTGATAATGCACTGTGGAGGAGCACAGGCTAACAAAGATACTTGTTTTACTGTTAGCTGTTCTCTGTATAGAGTTGGGATAATGAACGCTATTAATTCTAGGCTAAGCTGGTCATTCAGCTTGGCACACGTATATAGAAGAGGCAAAGGATGCTCTAATTCTGCCATTATTACTTCTTCATGTAAATTTACATCTTTTTTCAATTACTTAACTACTTTAGTTATAAATTAATTTAATTTAGCTAGTTTAAGCAATAGCATCTGCTTAAGACAAACTTGTCATTGCCAAGCCAGTTTATTCATGTAATGGTTTCCTTCCAGAGGCTCACAGCCAACATCTCTGCTCAGCTGGGGCACATTCCTTGCTTAGCCTTATCAACTGAAATCCTCCTCAACACAGTATGCAAAATTTGGTGTTCTCTGGTTTTATGATAATTTTTTAATGGGAATAACTTTTTTAAACATCACTGTAAATATCTTTCAAAAAACAACTTTCAAATTAGCAAGCACCTTTAAGTAGTTAAGGAAAAAGTTTTGACCAAAAAGATCATTAGAGAGGTATTTTAAGTGGAATTGAGTTCAACTAAGTTTTAAAATCTTGATTGAGTAGTTTGTTAAAGTTGTTTACCTTTTAAATGCATGAGCTAATTATACCACTTGTTAGAATAATACTAATGCTTTAAGCAGATTTCCTAGAGAATCTCTACCTGTTCAAATCTAATCTGTCCTGAAGGGCCCACTTCAAATATAAGCTCTCCTCTCAACCACTGCCCCGTAACACTACATCTGAGCTATTGTATGGTTTGGTTGCATTCTGCCATATATTATTAGTTATTTGTGTTAATTCCTTTTTCCGAGAACTGTACCACTGATTAATCATTTTTCACTAAACATTCTAACGTAACACCTCATATATTCTAGACTCTTTAATCACTATTTAAGAATGTGAAATTAGGGATCCCTGGGTGGCGCAGCGGTTTGGCGCCTGTCTTTGGCCCGGGGCGCGATCCTGGAGACCCGGGCTCGAATCCCACATCGGGCTCCCGGTGCATGGAGCCTGCTTCTCCCTCTGCCTATGTCTCTGCTTCTCTCTCTCTCACTGTGTGCCTATCATAAATAAATAAAAAATTAAAAAAAAATCTTTAAAAAAAAAAAATAAGAATGTGAAATTAATATATATATACTGTATGTCGACTGTATTTCAGTTAAAAATAATTTTTTTAAATGTGGAATTAAAAAATAATACTATTCAGCACAGAGATCATATGAAGTGTTTAAAATTCTTAATTTTGTTAATGAATCAAAGTTTTTTGTGGCTATTTTAAAATAGGTATAATAACCCTGAGAAACTTTTGGAAACAAGATGTGGACGGTGCGGCGAGTGGGCCAATTGTTTTACACTGTGCTGCCGAGCCTTAGGGTTTGAAGCTCGCTATGTTTGGGATTATACAGGTATAAAACATGATGTGGGCAGACTTACCCTAAATCCCAGTATATATATATATATATATAAAAATGTAATAAAAGCCATGTGAAATTTATATTGTCCTTATTTAGAAGTGACTCATCATCTAAATGTTAAAAACGTTGTTTCCCTTGTTCTCAGATTTTTATTTGTGGTTCTGTTGTTTTTTTTAGGATAAAATGAAACCTTCATTTAAAAATTACTATTCTCTTCCAATCAAATATAGAACATCAATAACCAGAACATAATCTTTATTAGACCACCTACTGGTTCTGGGTCTTAAAGGTCAAGAGAGACTGCAGTTTCAAAAGTGGCATTAGCTCCTTCACATTAGCAAAGACTAAACCTGATGTTTTTTGATGGTACTATTCAGTATTTCACCTTAGAGTTATAGCTCACGTTATTTTCAATTAAGCTTAAAACTGACTACATTAAAGGATATATTCCAAAAACATTTTCAAGGATTTCAAAGAGACAAAAAAATTTAAAACAAGTATTCTAGAGTCTTATGTGCCCCAAAATACTCAGACCTATGAATTAAATTTCAGACTGTTACAAATTATTATAAGATACTTATCTTAGGAGTTTGTATGTAGTTGTTGGAAATCATTTGGGTTTTATAAACTTAACTTTTATTTCCTTTCTTTCTGTTGCTCTGTTATCTGTTACTTGAGTAGACCATGTCTGGACAGAAGTCTATTCTCCTTCTCAGCAGCGGTGGCTGCACTGTGACGCATGTGAAGATGTATGTGATAAGCCACTCCTTTATGAAATAGGGTGGGGCAAGAAGCTTTCCTATGTCATTGCATTTTCTAAGGATGAGGTAAGGCATAAGCAAAAGAAAAATTTTTTTCTAAGAATGAAATATAATTTCTTTGCTTTTGGACAGCTTTGAAGGTATTACTGACATATAGCAAACAGCATCTATTTCAAATGTATAACTTAATACATTTTGTCATTTGTATGCACCCATGAAACTATCTTTGTAGTCAAGGTAGTGAACATACTCACTATCCCTGGAAGTTTCCTTATGCCCTTTGTTATCCCTCTTGCCCCTCTCTAGGCAACTATGGATCTGCTTTCTTTCATGATAGATTAATCTGCATTTCCAGAACTTTACATAAAATGGAATCATACAGTATATGCTCTTTGGTGGGTGTGGTCCGGTTTCTTTTACTTCTTTTACTTAGCCTAATAATTATTTTGCGATTCACCCATTTATTCTCCTGTATCAATAATTTATTATATCGGGGTGTCTGGGTGGCTTAGTTGGTTAAGCATCTGCTTTTGGCTCAGGTCATGGATCTCACAGTCCTGGGATAGAGTCCCAAGTCAGACTCCCTGCTACTTCTCCCTCTCCCTCTCCACCCCCCTGCTCATGTTCTCTCTTGCTCACTGCACTCTCTCAAATAATTTTTTAAAATATTTTTTAAAAATTATTTTTATTGCTAGGTATTCCATTGAATTCATGTACCATAGTTTATCCATTCTTACCTGTTGATGGGCATTTGGGTAATTTCCAGTTTTTTACTATTTGAAATAAAGCTGCTGTAAACATTTAGGCACAAGTCTTTATATCGCCATATGTTCCCCTTTCTCTTTGAAAAATGCCTAGAAGTAGAATGACTGGATCATATGGTAGGCGTATGTTTAACTTTTTAAGAAACTGCTGAACTCTTTTCCAGAGTTATGTGCCATTTTACATTCTCACCAGCAATATGTGAGAGTTCCCAATTTCTCCATATCCTTGTTAACACAGAGTATGGTCATCTGTTTTGTTTTTTTGTTTTAATTTTAGCCCTTTTAATAGATATGAAGTAGTATCTCATTATGGTTTTCATTTACATTTCTCTAATGACAAATGATACTGAGTATCTTCTTATGTACTTATTTGCCATGCACATCCTCTTTGCCAATATTTTTTCATTGGGTTGTTCATTTTCTTATTGTTGAGGATTCTTTATATATTCTGCATAGGAGTCATTTTTCAGATAAATCCTTTGCAAAGATTTTCTCCCTGTCTGTGGCATGTCTTTTCATTCTGTCAGTGACTTTTGAAGAGATAAAATTGATAAAGTCAAGCTTATCAGTTTGTTCTTTTAAGGATTGTGTTTTTTTCTTTTTTATATGACATATAAGTAACATATAATATATACTTGCACATGTACAACATATAATAATTTAGTATTTATATAGATGATGAAATGCATTGTGCTTTTTGATGTTGTATCTGAAATTTTTCCATAACCCAAGCCATAATGATTTTATCCTGTTTTCTTTAAAAAGTTTTATACTTTCAGTATTATATTTGTATCTATCATCCATTGTGAGTTCATTTTTATATATAGTACACTGTGTATTTTGAAATTCATTATTTTCCATATGGATAACGAATTGTTCTAGCATCATTTGTTGAAAAGGTTGTCTTTTTTCCATTGAATTGTCTTTGTACCTTTGTCAAAAATTCATTCTTTAATATAAATTTAATATAATAAAAACAGAACAAGGTTTTATTTGTTGAATTTTATGAAATCAACTCTGGAGATAAGTTTTAAAAAGCTGAGTGTTCTGAAAATCTCGTTTTATCACAGTCTTTCTTGGGAGTATACCTGTTAGAGAAAAAATGAATAAAAAGTACATTCTTTTTTGCATATGTTTTAAAATTTTAAACAAAGGATACAATTTTAAAAATCTATTTAAGGATTACATACATTCTAGGTAGTTAGCAAATTAAGGTTGATTTTTAAAATCTTGTTAAATACTGTATTCTGTCATTTGAGGTGGTTGATGTCACTTGGCGATATTCTTGTAAACATGATGAGGTAATCTCCAGAAGAACTGAGGTTAAAGAAGAATTACTTCGAGAAACTATTAATGGACTTAATAAACAGGTATGGGCATTTGGCACTTTTAAGAAGAGATTTGAAGTTTTTATATAATCAAGAATGGCCAGTTTTTAACCCATTGAAATTCTGAAAGTAGTAGCATTATTTTGCAAGCAAAAGTATTCTAATATCATAATTTTTTTGTTCATTGAAAATTTTGAGGACTCATTTTACATATTGTGGGGTTTTCTATATTAAATTGTTCCATCTCTTTTCCAAAGTTTAGAAACAAAATTTTAATATATGTAATACTAGACATATATAGTATGTTTTATTTTTCAAAGAAATTATGTCTTGAATATAATTATACACACTTCTCCAAGGGTGGAAATTTTTGAAACAAGGCACAGGAAATTGTTAACAATGAGTACTTCTGAAAAGAGAAACTCAGGGGTTCAAAAAGGAAAATTCAGTTTTTATTTTATATCCCTTTGGTAGTATTGAAATTTTTTACCGTTATACATGTGTAAGGGTTTTTATAATTTAAAAGCCAAACCTAATTTTGCTTCTGGCAAGCAATTAGAATAGGGCAGATCCCCTTAACTCAGTGATTGAGATTCAAGGTGAAGTTTTCGGTCTCTTTGGAATTTCACCTTCTAATGTGTAGCCCTTCAGAGATCCTAGCCTGAAAATCTGGAGTATTTACTGGAGCCTCTCACCTTGAAAGGCTCTGAACTCCAGCTTATTTACTCCACAGTACTGTGGTTCTGTAGAATTTTGCTGTTTTTCAGCACGGCAGCCATCATTTTGTGCTTGCTTTCTCACCCTCTTTTGCTCATACCAGTTAATAATTGGCAAATGCCTGGAAGGGAAAGAGAGTATGTTCCTTTCATACAATTCATTTCTTTCCCTGGGATCATAGCTTCTTTAGTTCTGGTTACCTTGGTAGCTTTCTGTTGTATTTAAACAGGTGTGGTGTGTATACATGGGTGTCTGCATTTAATGTTTTGCACGGCTTTTGTACTTTTTTCTTGGTAGGATAGTTGTTTCTTTTTCTTTTTTTTAATAAGATTTTATTTATTTATTCATGAGAGACACAGAGCGAGAGAGAGAGGCAGAGACACAGGCAGAGGGAGAAGCGGGCTTCATGCAGGGAGCCCAACTTGGGACTCAATCCCACGTCTCCAGGATCCCGCGCTGGGCTGAAGGCGGCGCTAAACTGCTGAGCCACCTGGGCTGCCCAGATAGTTGTTTCTGACATAAGTTAGTCTCTCGTAGCTGGAAGCAGAAATTGCCACCTCCATTTTAAAATCTAGGTTGTGAAGAGTTGGATATGGTTGTCAAATTATTTTTTTACATAAAGCTTATAAAATTATTTTAAGTTTTCCATAGTGTCTTATTTTCCAAATAACTACACATGAACAAAAAGTTGGTTGTCTTTCAAGATCCTGTTAAAATACAAATGTTTTGTGTATATTCTTTCTTAGAGATGGACCTCTACATTTCCCTAATATTAATGGCTTTTTTTAAAACATGAATTACAGAGGCAAATATCTTTGTCAGAAAACAGAAGAAAAGAACTTCTTCAGAGGATAATTGTGGAGCTTGTTGAATTTATATCTCCCAAAACCCCTAAACCTGGAGAACTTGGTGGAAGAATATCTGGGTCAGTGGCTTGGAGAGTAGCCCGAGGTGAAATGGGTCTAGAGGTATTTAATTCATTATAGCATGATAATCTTCTCACTTGACTGCTTCCAGTACTGTGCTCTGTACCTACAGAAAAATGCATTGGTTAGAACCTTTCAATTAACTTTTTAGAGTAATTATTTTAAAAAATAAACATTTGAAAGAACCAGTAACTGATTGACATAGTATATTCAAATGCAGGACTTAGCAAGGCATTTTAAAATGGGATTTTTCTATGTTAACTTTCAGTACAGTGTAACTGTAACTAAGGTACATACAGAAAAATGCACAAATCAGGAATGTACAGCTTAACAGATTTTCACAGATTTGTGAAAGCACCCACAAAACCACCAACCAGAGTGAGAAATAGACCATCAGAATCCAAGGAACAATGAAGAGTTTCTTTTCAGTCACTTCTTCCACCACTAAGAGTAACCATTATCTTGGTTTCTAACATCATAGATTAGTTTTGCCTGTTATTAATGGAATTGTAATATATATACTCTTGTAAATATTTTTTTCTCTTAACATTATTTCATAAAACTCAGACGTTTTGCAGCATGTTTGTGGCACATTTATTCCCATTGCTATGCAATATTCCATTGTATAAATGCAATTTATCCATGCCACCATTGATAGGTATTTGAGCTGTTTTTAGGTTTTGACTGTTAAAAATTGTACTGTTGTGAACATTTATATACATGTTTTCAGTGAATGTATTTATGCATTTGAGTTAGGTTTATACCTAGGAGTGGAATTGCTAGGTGATAGAGTAGGAGTTAGGAGTATGTTCAGCTTTGGTTGATAACTACCAAGCAGTTTTCCAAAACCGTTGTGCCAGTTTACACTCTCACCAGCAATGTATGAGAATTTTGCACATTTTTGCCTTTAGTTGGTATTGTCTTTTTCATTTTAGCAGTTCTGGTGGTATGTAGTAGTATTATATTGTGATTTTACTTTGCATTTTAGTGATGACTAATGAAGCTGAATGCCTGTTCTTTAAATTTTTGGATATCCTCTTTTGGGAAATGCCTGTTCAGGATTTTAAACATTTTAGAGAGCCTTGCTTACTTTGATATATGTGTGTGTATGTGTGTGTGTGTGTGTGTGTGTGTGTGTGTGTGTATTTATACATATGTATATGTATGGGTTTTATGAAGTACAGTGAGAAATATAATAGAATCTGGATAATTCAGTGGATGAAAATGTTTATTTCTTATATACTTGTTATATGCATCGCATCTAGTATTGCCTACAAATTATCATTGCTGGTGTGATTGCTGTTATATTGTCAGATTTATATTAAGACATTATCTCTTTTTTTTTAAGATTTGTTTTTAATTTATTCATGAGAGACAGAGAGAGGCAGAGACTTAGGTAGAAGGAGAAACAGGCTCCTTGCAGGGAGCCCGATGCAGGACTCTATCCCAGGGCCCCTGGATCATGCCCTGAAGCAAAGACAGTCAACTGCTGAGCCACCCAGGCATCTCTAAGACATTGTCTCTTGATTAATGTCCCAAAATTAAATAATGAACAATGGAAATATGCCTATAGTTAGGGGCTAGGTGAAAAGTCATGTGCTCTGTAATGGACATTAAGAAAGACCTGCAGTAGACCTGTCCCTTGTCCTTAGGAAACTTAAAGTTGACTCACTAAAAATTATTTTATATAAATGTCTAGGTATATAATGAAAAAATGCTTGGAAGGAAAATAACCCACCACAGTATCATATCAAACAGTTCCAAAAAATTGGAGTTTTATATCTGCTTTTTCTAAATTTGCCATTGTTGCAACTCTTATCTCCAATAAAGGAATATGTCCAAAATGAGTGAATTACCCCCAGTAAACTTTGTTTGCTTTTTTGCTTTTTAATTTACTTCATCATCTATAGGAAGCAGTTGAAAGTGTTGGTTGAGCCATAGAATTACAAGATCTAAATTCAACAGATAATTCAAATCACTGCTGATGCAGTGCAAGTTACAAGTTTAAATCCAAATGAAGCCAATTTAAAGAGCTAATTTAATTCACAGCTGTGTTCAATTTAAATAAAACATCGATATTAGGTCTTCATTCTTTTTTCTTTTTATGGTTGGATGTGCTTCCTCTTGTATGGCATATAAGTTGATTAAACTTTAAAAATATGAATTGGGTCATATGCCCAGATTGTCTTCCCTTTTGAAATTTTTTTTTAAATTTCTGAGTTAGTGGAGACTATTATGGCCATGGATTTAAAGAATCATTTTCTTCTTTAGAAGTTGATGTTTGTTTTAAAAGTAAATTGAATAATGAAAAATGTCAGTCCTAAAAAGTTATGGAGCTATACCTTAAAATCATTTGGAAAAAGAAGGAAACATTGGTGATATTATTTCCAGAAAGAAAAGTTTTATATCCTAATCTTATATTTTAAATATTTTATGAGGGGCTCCTCGCTGGCTCAGTTGGTTGTCCAACTCTTGATTTCAGCTTGGGTCATGATCTCAGGATGGTGAGATGGAGTCCCACATCAGGCTCCAAATTCAATGCAGAGTCTGCTTGTCCCTTTCCCTCTACTTCTCCCCCCACTCACTTGCTCTCTTTCTCTCAAATAAATAAATAAAATATTTTTTAAAAAGGATTTTTTATAAAGATTTTGCGAAATATTGATGTTATTCTTACTCCAGGTTATTCAGTTGCATACATGATTATGTTTGGTTGCATAAATATCTTTCTTTTCCCTTTGTAAATTAGTTATCCTTTGTAAATTAGATAATACTACTTTTAAATTTTATTTTCATTTGGTTTATGTCAGCATCTTTAAAATATCTTCGATAAAGAAGAAAAGAATTGGGAAATTTTGTTATATGCTTGTTTTGAAATGATCATTCATAATTATAAATCATTTTCTAAAAATAAGCTTTTTTTACCTTTTTGACAGTATTATTCACAAGTTCTAGGGAATTATCTTTCTCATATATTTAATGTTACTATTTTAATAATATTGACAGTGATAAGTACATACACATACTTTTTTTCTCGTTTTGTTTCTGTTTTATATTCTGCTTGTTGATCCTTAGATATTTGAAATTTTCATATTGTTTAATACCTAGCACCCAGTCTTTAACAAAAAAACCCTTGCCTACTCTTTTAATTGGTTAGCAAATACTGTGGCAAGACATTGACACAGACTAAAGCAGTGTTTGTCAGTGGAGGATGATTTTTGCCTTCCAGGGCATATTTGGCAATGTCTGATAAGACACCCTGCAATGCACAGGGCAGCCCCTATAACAAAATGCTACTATGCTCATGTCTATAAAACAAGGGACCATTGTGTTAGTGGCACATAAAGACACAGGACAAATATATTATCTTCTCATTCAGTGATTTCAGGATTTCTGGGGACTGATTTACATTGCAAGAAACAGGGATTTATTTTGGGCTAGAATGCATTTTTTTCCTGGAATTTAAGTTGTAAAACATAACCTTTTGTAGTAATTTCACACATGTAGAAGATTGTTTCAAGCTATGTGTCCCAGGCACTCTCCTAGTTTAGGGTATCAGGAAAAGACACTCTAGTGAAATGGCTTTAAGTTGAGGCCAGAAGGATGAGAGAGAATCAAGTATATGAAGAGTAAAAAGAACAGCATTCCAGATAGCAAGAACAGCATGTGTCAGGGCCCTGAGGCAGGAGTTAGCTGGACCTTTTTGAGGAGCAAAGGGAATAGTAACATAATACTGGTTGGAGAAGTAAATAGGGAATAGATCATTTAGAGTCCTAGTAGCCTTGGTAAAGGTTTGGAGTGTAAGTACATTAAGTGGAAATCATTGGAGTGAGTTAAGCAAGAAAGTGACATATCCCAATTTATCCCAATTTCTAGAAAATCACTTTCATTGCTATGTGGAGGATGGATAAGCGAGGTAAGAGTTGATAGCTGGGAGTCAACTTTAGGAGACGGAGTCCAATTTGGAGATATTGGTGGTAGAAATGAAAAAGAAATGAATTTAGGTTGAACACAAAGCACAAAAATATAAATCAGAGCTATATATAGTTTATATTTCTTATTTTCTGTTTAGTAATGGTTGGTGTTATACCCACATCATATTGATCATATTTAACCTATAAAATGCTCTTCAAATTTTTTAATGGCACCAACTTTTTCATTTTCAAGTTGAAGGAATCTTTTACTACTGTACATAGCAGTTCCTCATATATAGTCTTCCATATGTTGAAAAACTAATTCTGCTTTCTTTTTAAGAGAAAAGAAACCCTGTTCATTCCTTCTGAAAATGAGAAGATTTTGAAACAGCTCCACCTTTGTTATAATATTGTGAAAGATCGTTATGTCCGAGTTTCAAATAATAATCAAACCATTTCTGGATGGGAGAATGGGGTGTGGAAAATGGAATCCATATTCAGAAAAGTTGAAGCAGACTGGAACATGGTAATTTCATGCATGAAGCTAGTTTAAAATTTTGTCATTGTTTAAGCAAATATAGATTGCTTGAGTTGTGTATAATGTGAAAATTGATATATCAAAATCACTTTTATTAATCTTCAAACCTGTAAAAGAAAACCTGCTCCCACGTTTAATCAAAAGTCCCTAAGGAACGTGTGCATTTGTATCAAGGAAGCATCCGTTTTCATCAAAGAGGCTAAACTTAATTCATTCATGGGGAAAAATAAGTGTATGGCCAATTCGTGACTAGTTTTTGCATGAATATATAAAAATATACTGTTAATTAATTCCTTCACAGATACTTACTGATTACCTACTAACTGCAGGCTATTGGGGACTCTAACATTTAATCCAAAGTCCCAAGAGCTAACTGTTTAACACTTTCATTTCATAAGAATGTGGATGATTGAGCAGCAATACTGGTTTTTTCTTCCCTGCATCCTATAAAAGAAATGAATACTAGGACTATAGTAGTTCACTTATACCAACTTGTACATTGTTATCACAGGTTATCTGTTAAAAGTGAGGAACTTTGCTTTTAAACTGCCCTCCCTTGGATACACACCAAAAATGAACACAAAACTATTCACATGACCTCAATAAATCTAACCATATTGTTACCTTTCATAAGGTAATCAACTTACAGGGAACTTTTAAAGTTGATTTGCCAAGATGTTTTAGTTGGAAGAGAAGTTGCTCATTTGTAAGACACATTGGCTAGATTTAATAAATGAGTCACATAATTCTTTAAAAAATAAAATAAAAAGTGAGTCACAGATTAGCAGCTTCTAGTGTTTATGAGCATCTACTAAATACTTATCACTGTCCTAGGCATTAATCAGAATACAGAAGACACACAGAAATAAGATCCCTGTGGTTCTTTTTCCCCCAATCATAAGTTTTTGTTCTAAAACTTACCTCGGTGCTTATTTTGGTGATCTTTTTGTATTAAACCAAGAATAACTTACAACATTATTAAAATTTTAGGTTTAGGAATTTTCTTCTTGAGTTAAGATCAAATTGAAAATTTTATGTATATCTATAGTTGATCATATAGTTGATGAGAGAGGATGAACTTCTCTGGAAGACAGACTATCCTTAACCTAAAGATTCTTCTGAACAGAAAGCAGGATAGGATAGACATGTCACTTATTCAAGGAAAAAGCTATCCTTGTGGAACTAAAGAAAGAGTATACCTTTCTTTCTCACCAGCAGTGTTAATGTAGAAAGTTAATGGAGAAAATAATGACATTCTGCAGAAGATGTGGTGTGATGAGAAACAGATCGATTCTATGACGTTTTTTTCTCTGTCTTGCTCACTGAATGCCTGTTACGTCCAGCGTTGTTCTCAGCTACATGGATAAAAAGATAGACACAGTTTCTGCCCTCACCGTCTAACAGGGGAAGCTGAAGCATAAACAGCCATCTTACCCACGATGCAGAGTGCTATAATAAGGATATCAACACATTGCTATGGAAACACCGAGGAGGGAGTAATTAGCTCTGGGCTGTGGGAGTTGGGGAAAGCTCCGCAGAGCAGGCGACGTTTGAGCTGGACGCTGAAGGATGAGTAGGTGTTCATAAAGCAAGGGAACAGTAGGGGAAAAGCATGGAGTACATGGCATGTTTGGAGTTCTCTAAATAGACCATGTGGCCAGAAGGTGTATTCTATGAGTAAGATTTAAATGTAAATGAGATATGCAGAGCCAGTAAACAAAAAACAGGCTCCTACTCAGAGTTTATGCCTTGATATACCTGCACAAAGGGCATAACTTTTAAAAGTTAAATGAATTTGTTTTGAGTTATAATATGTAATATCAAATGAAAAATATTAGAATCTTAATTATACTTGCAGAGCTTAATAACTCAAAAGTAATGTATTGCCATTGAACATTGAATTTTCCGCCTAAGTCAATATTTTTAGTTTTGTATTGGCATGTTCCCAATTAGGGAATCTCTAGCTCCACTAAAAGAAGAAGCCTATTTCCCACCACACCTTTCCTCAGTAACTTCCAGCCTCGAATCATGACAGATCACATGCAGCCTGCCCTCAGATATTTAGAGCAGATTTTTGACAATTGGGAGAGTTAGCCTCCCAGGAACACAGAGACTTAATAAACGTTACTACTTAACAAATACACAGTTCAGTGATGTCTGATTCGGAAGAAATATAAAAAGCTGAATCAAGACCAGTATATCTTTTAGGAGGCAAATGATAACACCTTGATAAAAGTGTTAATAGCCTCCTGATTATTCTGCCTGCATCTCACAGTTGTTTTCCATGCTGTTAAGCCAGAAAAGCATTTTCTGGACCCCAGTTGTTACTGAGTGCTCTTAGGGTAAGAAACAGCTCAAGTCTCTCTCAGTCTGGCCTCTGCCTTCTCTGGCCTCACCTTGCACTGTGCTACCACCTTGCTCTCCATTGCACTGCTCTTCTGCTCTCTCCACTGAACCTCTTTTTACTTTCCCTTTTATTAGATTCACTTATTTCTTTGCTTAGAACTTGGTGTAAGCCTCACTCCCTCTAGTCCCAGCTAACTGGATCCCTTTCCCCCCTTTATTCACTGTATCGTGTACCTCTTCTTCATGACATTTATTGAGCAAAGTTTGTGTAAGAATAGATTATTTGTCTGTCCTACTAAAATTGTAAACATTCTCAAAGAAAAGACTTTGTCTTTTTCTACTCACTTGTACTCTCAGTAGCATATATCTAGCATAGTGCCTAATGTTTAATAAAGATTGCTGAATGTAGGAAAGAATGTTTGAATGCATATGGCATAAGTTCTATAGCACCTTCAGCCTGTGGAGAGTGTCATAGGTACTCATCTTCATTCAGACTATGCCTTGCATGTTAAGTACATTGCATTTTTGCAAAGTATCATCTTTGTCACTAGAGTCACTTTAGCACTTTCAGTGTGTAGCATTATGTCAAGAATTGATTGATTTGGCCATTCAGTAAATGTGCATTGTCAGACCTTGTGCCTGGCACTTTGGATATAGTGGTCAATTATGAGTCAAGCTTCAAGGTGAGAATAGACTAGTAAAGGAGAAGGACATGTGGACCAACTGTTTAGGTTAGTGAGATAAATGTCAGAAGAATATGACTCTTATATGACTCTAAGAGAGAGAAGACAGAAGGAAGAGCCACTGTCCTTTCTTGGATCAGAGATGATGACCTTGCAGAAAAAGTGAAATCTGAAAAGCTTAGAGAAGGAGGCAGAGGGAGAGTTTCTCATTGTGAAGACAGGATGTAGAAGGGAGCAGAAGAGATAGCATGCCCAAAAGCAGTGGAAGGGGAAACATCTGGTATGTTAAAGGAAGAGTAAGTAGTAGGGAATATAGGGGAGAAGAGTGGGAAATGAGACTAAAGAGGTGAACAGTGGTCAAGTCCCAAGACCTTGCAGTTATATAACAGGAAACCATGAAAGATTCCAGGCAAGGGAAGGACATGATCACACTAATGATTCAGAGGTAATTCCAGAGGCTACAGATAGAAGAAATTAGCATAGTATAGAAAGATGTAAGTACAGTGCAGACTGACAATGTCATGTTTGATTTCAGTGATAGAATGGAATAATCAAAAATGAGATTTCATGAGCAATAGCAGTTTACCAGCATTAAATTGAAATGTTGAAATACAGTCGTTCGGCTAGATATGTTCAGGAATGACTACAGAGTGTCTGCTGTACAGCAAACTTCATTAAGCTAATCTGTTTGTTTGTTTTTTAACTAGTTAATCTTACCAGGCTAAGCAGAATAATCATTTTAAGAGCATAGTAAAGGGACTCCTGGGTGGCTTAGTGGTTGAGCGTCTGCCTTCAGCTCAAGGTGTGATCCTGGAGTCCCAGGATCAAGTCCCACATCAGGCTCCCTGCATGGAGTCTGCTTCTCCCTCTCCCTCTCCCTCACCTCTCTCTCTCTCTCTCTCTCTCCCCCCCTCTCTCTCATGAACAAATAAATAAGAAAAACAGTCCAGTAAAAACCAAACCTCCAGGAAACCATAGCAGTGGACAGAACAGCCTGTCATATAAATCAAAATCAAAATAAATAATCAAAAAATCTTGAAGCGAAGATCTTTTGTAGAATGTGAAAAACCTGAAGCATTAAAGAAGCTGACATGCAAATTGTTCTCAGTCTTGAAAATACTGGTTACAGCCATAACCCAAAGGACAAGTTTCCATTGTGTACATTATTAGTGACATAGCTTAGACCTTAAGCCATAGACATACTGGTCTCCTTGTCACCCACAGGCTGTGATCTGCCTGTACTATATGCCTTACAGTTGCCAAAAAGGGGCAGGGATGAGTCCCTAGAGGGAGGGGGTGGGGTGTTGTATGGATATCAGGTCTGTAGAAGGAAAACTCCATGACTTCTGATTTTACTGTCCTTGCTGCTAAAGTAAGGTAGCTCTTGGTAGCCCCTGAAATTGCAAGAGTGAGCATGTATAAATGCACATGGTAAGTGACACCTGTGAATTAAAAAGCCAACAGCCAAAAATCTAAGACAACTCAAGAAGAGGAACATCCAATAGTAAAAAAAACAGAGGGGGTGTGGTTCTCTGGACCAAACAACTGAATATTTGAAAGCTTATAAAGTTTTTTTGTTCTCCTAAATAAATTATAATTACTGGTTCTGTTGCTATTACACATAGGAAGGATTACAATGGAGTGTTTATATAATAAATGGCATTGTTTTGGCACACTTCAATTATCAAACTTATATTCTTAGTAACTTCCACCTATAAAAACACTGAATGAAAATTAGTATATTGTGAGAAAAAGATGACATGAATTTTCAATATTAATAGTCTATTTTTTCATATACTGTTTCTTTAGCCTGAGAGACCTTTTATTTTCTTACAATGTGTTTGAATGTTTATTTAAGCATTTAAGAATTCAGTGATGAATTCTATCCTATCCTTTAACTTTTTAGAGTCTTTAAAGCTGATGCCTTTAGGACTGAAAAATGTAAATTTTAGAAGAAGCAATTCTCTCAGACGTGTTCAGCAGCTATTATAAACCTATGACAGTTAAAACCACAGTTGTGGCCTGGACCCATGTGGTATAATTAAGACAACTCTGAGGGTAAGCTAGGAATTTGAAACTAACCTGACTTCAATCTGTCATATTTTATGCCCACACTTTTTGGGGGAGGGGATCATTTGAAACTACTGAGCTCTAAAAAGACAACAATGCATGAAAAAGTATATACTGAGACATAAATCTGAATGTGTTGGTCTTTGGACTACTTTTCCCCAGTCTTTTAGTTTCTTCCAACCACCTCTCTTCCAATAACCCTACTGTTCAGCTCATCTTTTCCAGTTAATCCCCTATGCTAGCCATGCCTTTGAAGTAGTAATTAGGTTATAGATAATCCCCAGATTTGCCAGTAGTTTGGGATAGATGGAACCAATGACTCCCAGGGAGCATTGGTAGAATTCTCAGCCCCAGGTTCTCCTTACCAACAGGTGTAAGAGGAGCACTGCAGTAGGAACAGGTAGGTATTAGGAGGTTATAGTGAGGTCGTCCTAAACTTAAGTGGAGCAATCAACACCATATATCTAGGTGTGCCCTCTAGTGCAATTGTTGATTATACATATCTAGTCTGAAGAGATCAAATAGTTTTCCTTGGGGAGTGGTTGTTTTTAGTTGATAACCTCCAGCTCACTGATTCTAAAAACTTTCCAATTCAATTAGCTGACATATTTAACCTGGAAGAAAAACTAGGTTGTGAAATAGAATATCAATAGACTGCTAGCAGTGATTGATTTTTTTTTACTTGATGACTAAAAACAGGTAGTAGGACATTTCCATGACATATGTGTTATATGGTACTTTTGTTGGTCTCAACAAGTAAGTTTGATGTTTCTGAAGGAATATATGTATATGCAGACTTTTAATACTTAAATACTATTTATTAAACCCATGTGAATCCAGAACCGGTGACCCCAGAAAAGTTAAGATTTGGTTAAGATCATACTAAGTACACCTGAAATAAAATAGTTACATTTGGGTAAAGAATTATTGGCAGTTCAAGGTGGGGTGAAATTCTGGAGGACTGTTAAAGCTGAGAGTTTAGATTTCAACCCATTTACTTGCTATACATTCTAGACCATGCAAATGACAGGAACGAAGTGGGCTTTCAAAAACATTAATTAGGCAGTTGGAGAAAGATGAGCATGGAGTCATGACTATAGTGGTAAGTGCAGTATAAATGAGGAAAGGGTTTTTTTGAGACTTATTTCAAAGAAATGCATGAGTTGTTTTGTGAGATTGAGCATCTGGGATAACTGATTAAAGAGTCAGATTCTTGGGGTTTTGAGCCTGGGTGAATGGAGTTACTTGTGAAAGGCCAAGGCTGTGGATGTCAGTGTTCACGTCCACATCTTCAAGAATGTGGATGAAACTATGAGAGAAGATGAGCTGGAAGTAGCCAGTAAACTTGGATGCCTTAAATAGTATACATTAAAAGCGGTAAGGGTGACTAATAATGAAGGAATGGGAGCATATTATTTAGAGAGGCAAGCATGAACACTATATTTTAAACTACTACTTAACAATGACTTATTTTCTTAACTTAGAATATATAGCCCATCTCGCTCTAGGAAATCTTATCTGAAAATCCAGATTTAGAAAAGAAGATAAAGAATAATTGTATTTAAAAGGATTCTTCATTTTCACCAGGATTCATCATAAAGGTCATATGAGATAGCTGGACTTAACTAATTTAAAAGAAAATTTGATTTACCAAAATTTGGTTAGCATGCCCCTCTTAGGGCTGTACTTACCAGTGCACCTGTATCCAAGTATCTTTCTTCCAAACCAAAATATACTATAGGAAAAATTGCTGATGAAATGCAGAATGTTCACAGTGAAAATCTTCTCAGTGAGGAAGAAATTAGATTTTTAATAATTTGTATATAGTACCCTACCACAGTAAGACTTTGACTATATGTGTTTTCTGCATTATTTTATTATTTATAACAATTCTTTGTTCCCCTCCTCCTTTGTAGGTATATTTAGCCCGAAGGGAAGGATCATCTTATGCTTATATTTCCTGGAAGTTCGAGTGTGCGTCAGTTGGCCTAAAAGTCGATAATGTTTCCATTAGAACAAGTAGTCAAACCTTTCAGACTGGAACAATACAGTGGAAATTGCGATCTGAAACAGCCCAAGTAGAACTATTGGGCGGTAAGCATTTGACTAGAGAATTAATTATGACGTGTATTTAACACTCTGAAGAATAATTGTACTTGAGTTGCTCATACCCAAGATTCATTCATAGTACTGCAAGTAAAAAAAAGAAAAGAAAAAAAATTAAAACTTGTATAACCTTATTCTAATAAAACCACTTCTGTTTTTTATTGTGAAATACAAATGGATAAAGAAAAACCATTTTGTTTCGAAGGACGTATTTCCTCCATAAGAGATAATTTGTATTTATCTTTTTAAGGGTTGATTTTACCTACAGGTTAGGTATATAATATGTATTCCAAAACTATTTCTTTTTATTCTTTAAGTTACCAAAAGCAAAGTGTTAATTATTTTTTTTTCCTCCAACAGATAAAACTCTTCGCTCCTATCATGATTTTTCTGGTGCCACTGAAGTTATTTTGGAAGCAGAATTAAGCAGAGGAGATGGTGTTGTTGCTTGGCAACACACCCAGCTGTTTAGACAAAGCTTAAATGACCATGAAGAAAATTGTTTGGAGATAATTATAAAATTCAGTGACCTTTGAGAACCTGAACATTATAGAAAATCTGGCAAAAATCATGGACTTACCGTGTTATAAAGTAGTCTCTTGGTTCAGTGCATGCTTAGTTGGCAATTTACTACCCTCTGCTAGCATTATTTCTTCTGCTGGCTATCCATCATGTACCCCCTCATGAAAATATATCTTTATTCTATGGACCATAATGAAACCTTGAATTAAAAGCTCCCTTCCATATGTGACTGTAATTTGAAGTAAAGTCTTCTTGCCTCAATATGAGATTTTAATCTAAAAACTGTAAGTATAGTTTTAAAAGTAAAATGAAGGTATTCATGATGAAGTGCTATTCATGATTATGATATAATCTTAAGCTAATAATTTGACATTTTTTGATCAGCCATTAATTTCTTCATAAGTAATATTTCCTAATATTTTTAATTTTTAATAAATGTGAAAGTATAGTATCTCCTAAGTTATAAGCGTGAACATTTTTATTATTGTAAATACATAGGCATTTAAGAAATAAAATGAATTATTTTGCCTTATATCATTTTAGTGGTTACTTTGGCTAAATAAGAATCTGATAAGTATGCTGAACATTGAAAACTGTTGGAATAGATAGGAGTTACGAAAATAACATTGCGTATATTCAGAGATACGTTATAAATTCATGTGTGGATGCTTCAGAATATGCTTTACTTTTGAGTTTACTTTTGAGTATTTCTATCTACCTCATCGAATAAAGATCTGTTCTTGTCTTTGAAACTATGTAACTAGGTTCTACAGTATATGTTAATCAAGAGTTTTTGGTGTGTCCATATAACCCCTCCAATTGAATTTAGTGAACATTTATTAAGCATTTGTGTGCAAGTGTGGTGATAGCGCCAAAAGAGGCAGTGGTGAGAAGGATACAGCTCCTGTACTCTCACTATCTTTGTGATGTTCTGCTAAGTTCTCAACTCTTCATACAAGAAGAGTACGTTCTCAGAGATTCTCACCCTGTGCAACTCAGTAGGACATTCATATGCATTATAAAAAATGCACTAAGATCCTGAACAAAGGTCTTATACTTGCTTTTTAATTGTAGTCAAACTGTTGAGGATCAGTTTCTTGCTAAAAAGTTACATTTCAAAAAATTTTTCATATATCTCAAGGTATGAGTCTTGAATATTAGAAAGTTTTCTGGAATTTTCTTGGATTAATCATAGTTTCATATAGTGGCCAAATACATAATTTGGAGAGCCTTGATACTTACCTGTCTTGAAGTTTCTGGTATTGGCCCATGAGTATTGTGATGAGCAGATCAACCAACCAACCCTCTTAACCCTCATGAGAAAACCTAGAGACGGTAAGAAAAATGTCAGTCTCAACTGAATGTACCTCACCCATGAAAAGGATACATTCTAAATGTTACTGTGGCAGTAAGCAGAAGAATGATTAGAGTTCAAGTGTTTTTTTTTTTTATAGAGGTGAAATGTTGAGTAAAAGTAGTTGCACACCTTTGTTAAAGGTATTCCACGAGACTCTCAACCCCAGGGGTACCTGATACATAATAATATTTTATCCTACAGAAATTTTTTGGCAATAGTACAGAATTAATGGAGCAAAACAATTCTCCATAATGAGTAAAGCTAAGTGACAGTAAACTGGAAAGGCAAAAGTAACAGGCAAGGAAAGGTTAATTAATAGGACACTCTTCCTCAATAAAGTGGCACTAATATTAGAGCACAGTTTATGTAAGCAGTCCTTTAGTATCTTCTTACTTAGAAATACATGGTGTTGTGCCTAAAGTGAGTCCCAGATCATTAAGAGGGTACGTCCACCCCCACCTTGAAACAGGCTTTGGTTGACCAGCTTTCTACTGCCATTGCTCAGTGTTTAAAAAGGGTTTATACTTCTGCTTTAGGTCAAGTCCCATCATGACCATTTTTCAAACATTGTTACAGTGGGTTTGTATAAGGGCGGTTTAAAAAAGTACTTGTGCTGGAATTCACAGCCTCAAGATGAATAAGAAGCTACACCTGATAGAATTGTAAGCCTTATCAGTTTACAAGGAAAAGAAGTGCCTCGCATTAAAGGAGGATTGGAGAACAGTTTATGGTGGACTTTTGGGATAGGAAGCATTGCTGGTAATAATTTCACCCGGACTCCTCACTTTTCAGAGGAAACTCAAACCCAGAGAACTTAAATGACCTGTCTAAACAATGAGTTGCTGTTTTGGTAGGTGTTGGTGAATATAGCTACTTTGATAGGAATGTTCAAGTTTGAGGTGTTAAAATTGTTTTTAGAGCCAATGATTTTTCTAATTTATAGGTAAGCTTTCCTAGAGAACAAATTTATTGTAATTTGATGATAGATTGTTCTAGATATGGATGCTTTGGTGGTTGTGTAATACTTTTTTAAACATTTTTTTCCTCTGTAACAATAAATTGTATGTTGATTTTATAGCCCAAGTGAATACACTCTTATAAACTAATAACTCTGACTCAGGTGGCATTCCTTCCTTAAATACTCTTGGGGGAAGAAGAATAAGAATAAACCAACACAAGTCATGATTGGTTTTATTCCACTTAGTATGTATTCCAGTCACATCTTTATATGGACCAAAACAGTGCTTTATTTCAGGTAAGAAATTTGGAACAGACATGAACGAATAGTGGTCACCTTTGTAGTGTGTATGAATGCCAATGACTTCAGTGTCTCATTCGATCACAGTGGCATCATATCTAAGCCTACTAACATTTTATGTATTTTGAAAGGGGTGCCAGCGGTATTTTAATGCCCTTCCCTATCATTATGACACCATAAGTGAATACAGACTCAGAAGTTGAGACCTTGAGATGCTTGGGTGGCTCAGCCGTTGAGCATCTGCCTTTGGCTCAGGGCGTGATCCCGGAGTCCCAGGATCGAGTCCCACATCAGGCTTCCTGCATGGAGCCTGCTCTGCCTATGGCTTCTGCCTCTGTGTTTCTCATGAATAAATAGGATCTTTTAAAAAAAAAAAAAAAATTGAGACCTTGCTCTCATCGCTTAATTTTCTAAAGATTTGCTCTGAGATCAACACAATTAATTGTAGCAACAACTAGAAATCTATAAGTAAGCCAGAAAGGACCTCTGAAAAACTAAAATAAATATCATAACGTCTAACCACTAAAGCCCCTGTTCCTTTTTGTGAGAGCATTTTGGGTAGTCACTCAAAGTCTTATTTACTGATTTTAAATGTTTAAATTGTTAAAGCCATTTTTTGTTGTTAAAAACTCAATAAAGTAAAAGTGCTCTCCACACTAACCATTTACAGAAGTAACTGCCAAAATGTTTGCATGTGTTTTTCCAGAACTTGTCTGGAGATTTTTGTATTCATACATGTACATATACACAAAATCAGTTTTCATGTTTTCGGGGGTTTTTCCTTTTTTATGTAAATGGAAGCTTATTTTCTCTTTGCTTGTTTTCTTAACAATAGGTCTTCAAAGAAAACTTTCCATGATTAGCCAAAGATCTGCAACATTCTTAACTGCCCTGCAGCATTCCTTTATCTATTCCCTTATATACATATATTTTAGTTCTTCCCTTTTTTGTTATTTCAAACACTGCTGCAGTAAACATCATTATTCATATTTCTTTCACACAGAATATATACAAAGATACGTGGGTTTTTTTTTTTTTAAGATTTATTTATTCATTCAGAGAGAGGCAGAGACACAGGCAGCGGGAAAAGCAGGCTCCATGGAGGGAGCCTAACGTGGGACTCTGGGACTCAATCCTGGGTCTCCAGGGTCACACCCTGGGCTGCAGGCGGTGCTAAACCGCTGCCCAGATACGTGGACTCAATCTTACCTGTCTGCCATCCCGTCATTTCCTAAAGGAGGTACACCAATTTACACACTCAGTGATAGAGTATAAGGGCACCTATTTCCTCTCATTCTCGCCAAAACCAAATATTTGGTAGCCAGCTTCCAATGATCCTCAACTCCTGGTTCCCATGTCTTTGCATTGTCACTCCCACACTAAATTAGAGCTGGCCTGTGTGCCCAGTAGAATACAGTAAAAAGTGACCATGGGGTATTTCTGAGGCTTTGTCATAAAAAAAAAAAAAAAAAAAAAACTTTACTTGCTTATATTGCTTACTCTGAAGGAAATGAGTTGCCATGCCATAAGACCAGTCAAGCAGGTCTGCAGGGAGGAAGAGGCTCCCTCCAAACTAGCACCAATTTGCCAGCCATCGAAATGGATCCTCCAGCCCCAAGCAAGCCTTCAGTGACTAGCTTCATGAGAATGAGACACCTCATGGTGGAAATGCCAACCAAACCACTCTGAATCCCTAATGCCCAGAAAACCATTAGAGTTCATTGATTTTTGAAAAGACATCTGGTTGTCTTTTCAACCAGATGCAAGAGGTTACAATTGTAGGACTACATTTATACGAACTGTCCAGTAAAGGCAAATTATGGAAGAAAATAGATCAATGGTGGTTGAGGGCTGGGGCTCGGAATGAGGATTAATTATAAATCTGAGATCTTACTGGGGGATGAATGTGTTCTAAAATGGATTCATAGTGATGAATACTAACAATCACTGAATGGCTTATTTGAAATGAGTGAATTGTACAATGTGTGAAATAAAGCTGTTTAAAAAAAATGTTTAGATTTTTAGGAACTATACAGGTTAAGAGCCAGCCCCCTTAGACTATTGGGTTATTTTAAAACACAGTACAGGGATCCCTGGGTGGCGCAGCGGTTTAGCGCCTGCCTTTGGCCCAGGGCGCGATCCTAGACCCGGGATCGAATCCCACGTCGGGCTCCCGGTGCATGGAGCCTGCTTCTCCCTCTGCCTGTGTCTCTGCCTCTCTCTCTCTCTCTGTGACTATCATAAATAAAAAATTAAAAAAAAAAAAAAACCACAGTACAGACACTAGGTTTTCCAGTTTTCAATGATAAAGTGCTCCACTTTACTTATGCGAACTTTAGCTGCAGAAAAATGCCAGAACAACTTGTATTTGAAACAGTGCAGAGGCCAAAACCAAAACTGATTTGTTTATACAGCATTAGGTTACTGTCATGGACTAAATGTGTTCGCCTTTCCAACCTCCCTACCAAGGCAGATGTTGAAATCCTGCCCCTCAAACTGTGATACTATTAACAAGTGAGGCCTTTGAGAAATAATTAAGTTATGAAGGTGGAGCCCTCATGAATAGGATTAGTGCCCTTGAGAGCGCTTGCTACTACTCCTTTATACTTACTGCCATGTGAGAACACAAGGGGTCTATCTATAAACCCAGAAGAGGGGAGGGATTTTACCCAGAACCCAACCTGATTTCAGACTTCAGCTTCCACAACTGTGAGAAATAAATGTTGTTTAAGCCTTTTACCTATGGCAATTTGTTACTGCAGCCCAAATTAAAACATTTAGTAAAACGGCAATGTTATATTTGCCAATCTCATGAATGAAAAATATCTAGTTTTAAGTTACATTTCCTTGATTAGTTGTTAGGTTAAACAATTTTTCACGTGTTTGCCATTTTTGCTTCTTATTTAAATTTTCTGTATACAGGCATACCTTGTTTTATTGCACTCCACTTTATTATGCTTTGCAGACTTTGCATTTTTTTTTTACAAATGGAAGGTTTGTGGCAACCTTGCTTCCAGCAAGTCTGTCAGCGCCGTTTTTGCTCACTCTGTGTCTCTGTGTCACCTTTAAATGATCCTGGCAATATTTCGAGCTTTTTCATTATAATTATATTTGTTAAGGTGATCTGTTGATCAGTTGGATTTTTGATGTTAATGTTGTAATTGTTTTGGGGTGCTATGAACAGCACTGGTATATAAGACAGCAACCCAATAAATGTCTATGTTCTGACTGGTCTATCAAGCCCCTGGTCCCTTCCTCTCCCTCTTCTTGGGCCTCCCTTAATTCCTGAAACACAATATTGAAATTAGGCCAATTAATAACCCTGCAATGGCCTCTTCAGTGTTCATGTGAAAAGAAAAGGTACACATCTCTCAGTGCAAATCAAAAGCTAAAAATGATTCAACTAAGTGAGGAAGGCATGTCAAAAGCAAGGATAGGCCAAAGCCTTGGCCTCTTATACCAAACAGATAAGTTATGGATGGTAAGAAAATTTCTTGAAGGAAATTAGAACACACAATAAAAAAGCAAAATAACCAAATTGCTCACATGGAGAAAGTTTGAGTAGTCTGATAGAAGATCAAAGCAGTCCTACAATATATCCTTAAGCTGAAGTCTAATCCAGAGCAAGGTCTTAGCTCTCTTCAATTCCATGAAGGCTCAAAGAGGTGAGGAAGCTGCAAAAGAAAAGTTTGAAGCCGGCAGAGATAGGCTCATGAGGTGTAAGGAAGGAAGCCATCTCCATAACATAAAAGTGCAAGGTGAAGCAGAAAGTACTGATGTAGAAGCCACAGCAAGTTCTCCAAAAAGACCTAGCTAAGACCATTAATGAAGGTGGCTACACTAAACAACAGGTTTTCAGTGTAGACCACACAGCCTTCCATTGGAGGAAGATGCCACCTAGGACTTTCATACCTAGAAAGGAGACACTGGCTTTCAAGCTTCAAAGGACGATCTGACTCTTAGGGGTTAATGCAGCTGGTTACTTCAGGTTGAAGCTCATTGATTATTCTGAAAATCTTAGGCCCTTAAGAATTAGGCTAGATCTACTCTACCTATACTTTATAAATGGAACAAAGCCTGGATGACAGCACATCTGTTTACATCATGGTTTGCTAAACATTACAAGCACACTGTTGAGACCTACTGCTCAGAAAAAAAAAAAAAAGATTCCTTTCAAAATATTATTGCTCATTGACAATGCACCTGGCCACCCAAGAGCTCTGATGGAAATGTACAATAAGATTAATATTTTCATGCCTGTTGACATCCATTCTGTAGCCTCTGAATCAAGGAGTCATCTGGACTTTCAAGTCCTATTATTTAAGAAACATTTTTTAGGCTATAGCTGCTATAGATAATGATTTCTCTAATGGATCTGGGCAAAGGAAATTGCAACCTCTGGAAAAGATTCACCATTCTGAAGGCCATTAACATTTGTGATTCATGGGAAGAGGTCAAAATACCAAGATTAACAGGAGTTTGGAAGAAGTTGATTCCAACTGTCACAGATGTCTTGAAGGTTCAAGACTTTGGTGGAGGAAGTAACTGCAGATATGGTGGAAATAGCAAGAGAACCAGAATTAGAAGTGGGGCCTGAAGATGGGACCGAATTGCTACAAACTCATGATAAAACTTAAAGGAATGAGCTGTTCTTATGGTTGAGCAAAGAAAGTGGTTTCTTGAGATGGAATCTACTCTTGGTGAAGATGCTGTGAAGATTGTTGAAAAGGCAAAGGATTTAGAACGTAAATTGAGTGGATAAAGCAGTGGCAGGGTTTGAGGGAGCTGATTCCAATTTTGAAAGAAGTTCTATTAGGATAAAATGCTATCAAACATCATAGCATGCTACAGAGAAATCGATTGTTCATAAAAGGAAGTCAATTGATGTGCAAAACTTCATTGTTGTCTTATTTTCAGAAATTGTCACAGCGGCCCCACCCTTCAGCGATCACTACCTTGATCAGTCATCAGCCATCAACATCAAGAAAAACTCTCCACCACAAAAAGTTTATGACTCGCTGAAAGCTCAAATGATGGCTGGGTTTTTTTTTTTTTTAGCATAAAGTATTTTCAATTAAGGTATGTAACTTGTATTTTTAGACATAATGCTATTACACACTTAATAGACTATTCTCATATGCACTGAGAAACCAAAAAATTCATTTGACTTGCTTTACTGTGGTACTTTATTGCAGTGGTCTTAACCAAACCCATAATTTCTCCAAGGTATGCCTGAGTGTATTCTTTGATAATCATTGCTATATCCCTAACTTTTTATGATTGCTTTCCTTCATATCATCTTGTGCTTGCTTAATGATTGTAATATTTTATTTCTATAAGATTACTAATCAGAACTTTTCTAGAGGTCTCTTTTGTTAAATCTATTTTCTTCTTGATCATATATGGTTCATTTTGGTTTCTCTTTCATGCTATTCATTTTCTTTAAATGTTTGTTTCACTGTATTTATGATTAAGAAATAAACTCATAAGAGGTAGCTGGTTTGAGGTGTAGGGTATTTCTTCACTAGTCATCTCCCCTGGTTAGGAGGTATAATTGCAGAATCCTGTAAGTGATGGGTGTAGCAGGCCAACAGTGAGCTTCATTACTGGGTGCCTGATCATCAAGCAGACAGACATGCTAGATAGAGACTCTCACACCTAGTCCCTCCCTGCTCAGTATTCATAGGTTCATTTGTTTCAGGGATTTTCTCTTTTTTTCTTTATGATCTAATTTTATGTTTTTCTTAAACATTTACATAATTTCAAAGTCAAAACTATAAAATAAGTTGGAGGCACAGAAGTCTTGTTTCCATCCCTGTTCTCTTCTCCCACCCACCCTACCCTCACAGGTATCCATATTACTTATTTGGGTTTATTCTATTGTTTTTCTTTTTTTAAAATGTAAGCAAAAAACAAAAACAAAAACCTCCCCCTTCCCATCACAATAGACACTCTACTATTCTACAGACACTGTTTTGCATTTTGTGTTTTTTTACTTTATCACTCTGTATCAGTACCTTAAGGGCTTCCTCATCCTTTTTATAGGTGTATAATATTCCTTTGAGTGCATGCTAATTCACATTTTGGGCTGTCTCCAGCCTTTTACAACCAACAATTTAAGATTATGTTAGTAGATTTAATAAGAAATCTGTATTCCAGCTTGTACTATAAAATTGGATGACACAACAACATGTCCATAATGGAAACACTTAGCTGTGCCTGACTAATAGCTGTGCTTCCTTTAAGACAAGACCTGAATTCCCCATTATGGGGGTTTTAGGGACCTGTATCCCCTGCCCCCAGCTCCAATGCTAAACCCCAGCATTAGTCACTATTTACTCTAAAACTTGCACTACTATTCTTAGAGAAATATTCCTCCATTGTCATGTCTGCCAAAACTGTAAAATCAAAGACCTATTGGGTTGCATGGTTTTATTTATTCATTAACTCATTTTTACTTACAGTCACTTATAAAGTTGTCTGCCTATACATGTTGGAGTATGTGACTGCCCTAAAGAGATGTACTATTTTATTTGTGCGTATTTCAGTCAAGTTTGAAGTAATTACTTCATAGTATAAGTTGTTTAAAGCAAGATAATTGACATATCGAATAGCTTTGGGGAAGGTTGTTGACTTTGAATTTTCAGGAACTTCAAATTCATCAGTAAGTTACTTAAGATTGTTATCATTTTTTAAAGATTTATTTATTCATGAGAAACACAGAGAGAGAGGAAGAGATACAGGCAGAGGGAGAAGCAGGCTTCTTCTGGGGAGCCTGATGCAGGACTTCTTGCCAGGACCCCAGCATCATGACCTGAGCCAAAGGCAGGTGCTCAACGATTGAGCCATCCAAATGCCCCAAGATTGTTATCATTTCTGTTATCAAAAGCCAAATGTAGGAAATGTACCAATTTTTATATCTTTATTTCTATAATTTGCACCTTTCCCCAGCTTCTTTTAATTTTCTGTGAGGCAAATATACTCCCTTCTTTAGTTGTCTTTGGATCTTGCAATTAATGCTCAGAATGCTTTGTAAATTGTACTATTTGCATTTTGGGAGACTGGCTCTGCTGAGTGGCCAGTCCCACCTCAGCACTCTCACAGTTTAAAGGGTACCTGCAGTGGTTTTTTTCCAGTTAAGGCCCCATATTACTTGTTAATGTTTTGGTTGTAATTTTTTTTAAATATACAGATGTGCAAAGAATGATATGACAAAAAACAATGTACTCTCCACTCAGAAGTGAACTACACTAACATTTTATTTTATTTGCTTTATCTTCTAATGAAAATTAAAACAGTACTTCCTCAATTGAAGTCCCCTATGGACCTCTTTCTCAGTCCCAACCCCTTTTTCTCTTTCCCCAGGGGTAGTCATAATCAGAACTTTAAAAAAATTAGAGTTTATTTATTTTATGATTTTTTCCTTGTACTTTATATATTATTTAATTACATTGATTTGTATAGTTTTAAATCATTATAAATAGTACATAATGGTTCTACAATTTGCTTTTTCCTTTCTCTTCTTCTTTTAAAAGATTATTTGTTTGACAGAGAAAGAGAACAAGCACAAGCAGGGGGAGAAGGAGAGGGAGAGGAGAGAAGCAGGCTCCCTACCTAGCAGGGAGCCTGATGTGGGGCTGTATCCCAGGACCCTGAGATCATGACCTGAGCTGAAGGCAGATGCTTAACTGAGCCACTAAGATGCCCCTTTCCATTATTTTCCATATGCATGTTGATATGTATAGATATTAACTATCTTAACCATGCATATATTCCGTCATTTAACAGTAGCACAATTGATTTCCCCCTTATCAGCCTGATGGATAGTTAGCTGATGCTCAGTGTTTGTGACAAGCAATTATTATTACTATTACAACCAATGCTATCTATAGCTCCTTGTGGGTAAATGCAGTTTCTCCAGGATATAGTCTTAGAAATAAAACTCCTAAGTCATAGGCTATGCACATTTTCAAATTTATTCCCAATTGTTCTCCAAGATGTTTACTGCCAACTTAACAGTGCTTTGGTAATTTACCCAAATTTCTGCTTTTCTACATCCTGGCCTGCACATTAAGCTTTATACTTTTGCCACTATGAACTGTGTGAAATAGTATTTTGTTGCTTTACTTTGTATTTCCTTGATTACTGGTGAATTTGAGTTTTCTTTCACATGTATTGATCATTTGGGTTCCCTATTCTGTAAATGCCTGTTCAGATATTTTGCTCCCTTTTTTATTGGGTTCTTTGTCCTTTTCTTATTGACTTTTAGGTCTTTATGTATTGGGGCAGTAATCGTTTGTCTATGATGTGTTACCCTTTAAATGTGATCCATCTTTTAAATTTGTTGATTATCCTTTATTAGACAGAAACAACATAATACAGCAAAAAGCCATCTTCTCGACAAGATCTGCTTAGGAAGATAACAATCTTTGACTTAAATCTTCTTTAAGCACTGAAGCCAGTCTTATTAGGCACAGGTCTTTGTGCAAAGTAAAGAGACAAAGCAGAATCTGGTGGCAGTATAGAATAATGTGTTATATTCCTGGCGTTCTCGAAATGTAACACTGAATGAAATGCCATGTGTGATGGCAGCATGCTTATAATTTGGAGAACATTTAGGCTTAGAAAGAGGCAAATGGTTGAAAATGAAGGCATTCTTTGGTGGAAAGAAAGACTGTCATCTGAAATGTTATGTCATCCCTCACAGATGTAAAAGACTAAAAAAAGCAAAGAGGGCCTTTGATCTTCATTTAATAAATATGGAATCATCAAAGCTCTTGTACTCCTTGTAAACTTAAATTTGAAACAGATTAAATGCTGAAGGAGAAAGACGATGGGAGAACTTTGTAAAGTGAATCAGAAAGTAGTTGAGTTTCAAAACTTCATGGTTGAAAAAAATGACTGCTGTAATTTCAGTTGGATTCCAATCGCCTCACAGGATAAGGAGTGTCAGCACCAAACGGTCAGGCAATCAAGTCAACCATCTTTGCCGCTAAGGAAAAATATTGTCAGCCTGAAAGCTCCAGGTGGGAGAGCAGCTGCACAAAAGCTACGGTGCAAACCTGGGTGCCATTTCCCCTTTATCCAGATGTATGGGAATGTGTGCCTCCACTGAGGTGTCACCAAGTTCCTGTTCTGTCTGAACCGCCAGCCAAGAGTGGGATGCTTTGCCTCCTGCTCTCCTTCCACTTCTCCATGGAATATTTCCATGCCAGTTCCTGGATCACAGAGGAGCTGCAGGAATGCCTGTTAACACATATGCAAGCATATTAAACGGTAACTACTCCTAAAACGTGCTTGCAGTGGGAGAATGGAAATATTCTACATCGGACTTCTCAGATGCTACTCTCCATATCACAAATCATAACTCATGATATTTGGAAGAACCTTTTCATTTTGCTCTGTGTGAGAGCAAGTTAATTATTTTTCTGAGTTCGAATGCACTGTTATGTTTAAGCCACATTTTCTGATAAACCATAATTTTGATTTCACTCACTGCAGAACAAATTGCATACAGATTAAATTATACTACTTATGAAATAACTCCTAAAGTATCTATAAATGTATTACTATGGGAATACATAAATAGAAACAGGAAGAAAAGAAATTACAAGATGTGTATTTAATATTTCTACTAGTTCCCTTTTGTAATGGTGAGGCCTCACACAGAGTCTCTTTCGGGTAGGATCACTCAGGATTTTTCAGACTATTTCAGGCAATGTTCCCCAGAGTGTGGACTGTATCACACCGTCTGAGTTCACTTAAAATGCACATTCCTGGGCCTCTTGCAGGAAATTTTGAATCAAAACTCATAGGGTGGGATCCCTGGATGGCTCAGCGGTTTAGCGCCTGCCTTCGGCCCAGAGCGTGGTCCTGAAGTCCCAGGATCAAGTCCCACATCGGGCTCCCTGCATAGAGCCTGCTTCCCTTTGCCTATGTCTCTGCCTCTCTCTCTGTGTCTCTCATGAATAAATAAATAAAATCTTTAAAAAACAAAACAAAACTCATAGGGTGAGACTAGTAGATTGGGTTTATTAACCATTCCGATTCTTAAATGGACAAACATTTGAGAACTACTGTTCTAACCTAATGCTCTTATTTTCACGATGAGGAAATTGAAGGTCAGAGAGGTTAAGATACTGCCTCCCTTCCTCCAAAAAATACATCAGCCCAAGTTCACACAAGTTAGTGATTCCTTGTTTGGCGCCTAATATTTGGAAGCCTCTACTATTGCTAACCTAATTTGTTCTCATTTTTTCATTCTCATTTTTATAAAGATTTTGCTAACATTGTGTTTGTTTTTTCTCTGCATTGTTATGTGTAGCTACCTTTTTTTTTTTAATGGAAAAGTATTCAAATTCTTTTCTGGTTCTTGTCTCTCAAGTCTTAGAGTAGATGAAGATAACCTCCACAGGTAGAGGATGAGAAAGGAAAAGAAAGAAAAATGGTGTTCTAGATTAACTGAGCCCATTTATTCATGTCTTATTTCACTTTGAACACACTGCATTTTGTTGTTCTATACTCTGCTGAAAACATAAAATGGCAAGCCCCTTAATACCAGGAACCATGCCCTATTCCCTTTTTTTGGTTGTCCCTATGATACCTAGGACAGCATCCAGAAGGGATGTTGACCCTTGTACAACATGAGGTCAGAGGCACTGACCTCTCATGTGGTCGAAAATTCCTTTTTGATTCCTTACTGACAACATAAATAGTCAACACATATTTTGTATCTGACATGTGTTATATCCTGCATTCTTGCAATAGAGTAAGCTAAAGAAAATAAAATGTCATTAAGAAAACCATAAGAAAGAGAAAATACATATATAGTAGTGTACAGCAATAATCCCCCCCAAAATGCACATATAAATAGACCCATGCAGTTCAAACCCTTGTTTTTCAAGGGTTAACTATAGTAAGGGGCAGCAAAGGAAAAAGCAGGTAAGCTGCCGAGTAAAAGGAACCCAAAGTGGCTTCTCTTCCTCCACAGAGGACTGGTACTCTTTGGGAGTATGTTTAACCGTTTTGCCCCAGGACATATTTTTAAAACTTTGCACCCACTGTGATTCTTGCATAAACTTGTGAAGTGTCATTGCAGATCTGCCCTGGAACTCTTCTCTACCTTTTTTTTAGGTAGTAGCCTCAGATACATAGGTATCTTTTCATTCTTCTTTAGTCACTGGGACCTGCTCTCTCTCAATCCACATCCTGGTTCTTTTTCTGATTGTATCTATCAGCATAATATAAATTGACTTCCTGTTACTCTAATCGGTTCAACAAGTAGTTATCTATTAAAATTGATGTATTATTTAAATTAAAATCTGCGGTTAAAATAATCACCGGGACACTGGGACAGCTAGTGGCACATACCACATCTTTCTTACAACTGTGTTTGTCATGGTCAGTTCTTCTCCACCTTTCTGTTGGAAGCTCCATTTGAGTCGTCTTTCTAATGCACTATTTCTCTTACAGAAGTGAACATATAGTTTCACTGATCAGTCTAAACATAGACAACTCCCACAGTTGAGCCTCATGCTGACCTCTCAAAGATGTCTGAGTTCCATGGCTCCAGCCACCCGTTGTCAGTTTCCATGGATATCTCATTGCCATTCTCTGTCTTTTTTTTTTCCTAGATTTTTAAAATTTATTCAAGAGAGAAGCAGAGACACAGGCAGAGGGGGAAGCAGGCTCCATGCAGGAAGCCCGATATGGAACTCGATTCCAGAACCCCAGGATCACGCCCTGAGCTGAAGGCAGACGCCCATCCGCTGAGCCATCCAGGCGTCCCTCATTGCCATTCTCAATCACAGCCCTGCCTCCACAGTGGCAACCTTCTGGTTAACCACTGCAAATGCACCATCTTGATGTTGATGACACATTTGACTCAGTTATTCAATAAATATTATTGGCATCCTATTCTGTGTTAAAAATTGTTTTAGCTACAGAGAATACAACAAATAACAGACAAAACTCCCTGCCCTCATGGAATATATACCGTGGAGAAGGAGATGGATTTTTTTTTTAAGATTTTATTTATTTATTCACGAGAGACACACAGAGAGAGAGAGAGGCAGAGACACAGGCAGAGGGAGAAGCAGGCTCCATGCAGGGAGCCCGATGTGGGACTCCATCCCGGGATTCCAGAACTATGCCCCGGGCCGAAGGCAGGCTCTAAACTGCTGAGCCACCCAGGGATCCCCAAGGAGGTAGATTTTAACCAAGATTCACAAGCATATTTTTTTTAAGTTTTATTTATTTACGTAATCTCTACACCCAGCATGGGGTTTGAACTCATGACCCCAAGATTAAGAGTCATTCTTAATCTCACTCTTCTGACTGAGCCTAGCCAGCTGCCCCCACACATATCTTTAGATAGCAATAAATTTGTAGATAAGTATTTAGAAAGTGATACATTCCAAAGAGAAAAAAATGTGATTATTATTTTGCCAAAACAAAATCAGGCTGTTGAAACAGGAGTGATTCATTTAGCTCACAGACCTAGCCAACTGTCTAGCCCCTGAATACATGGACTGGCATTTTGGTGTGGCTTTATTGCCTACACTCACCTTTACCTGACAGGTGATGGCTACAAAGAACATATCAGCATCCCACTGTGATTCTTGTGTATCTCTCAACGCAAGCACTGAAGAACTTAAATAGGCTATGGATTTTGCATAATTCCTTGAGCTGAGTGCAAGCATCCCCTTTTCTTTGATGCTGGGTTGCCCATACATTACCTTTGTGATCATGCACCCTTCCTCTCATTTGAAATGCTTTGCTCTTCTATCTGTTAGTGATGTTGTGACCTTACCTGTTAAAGGACCAGCCTTTGGCCTAGTGGTGGTGGACAAATATTGATTAGGAGAAACATGGAAGTGAAACTTGGTGCTTATCAACATCTCTCCATTTCCACCTGGATCAAATTTGCTGTCTTAATTTGGTCTCACAGTATCTTGTCAGCTCTAGTACAGTAACCTTATTAAATCATGTGTAGCTTTAAGTAATTTCTTTCTGTGTTATTATATAATACATAGGGATAATGATTTCAACCTTTCAAGAATACAAAGCATAAGCATAATACTTGAATATAATAGGACTCAATGCACAGTAGTGATCATTGTGATTGATCTTCCCTCTCCTTAGAGGGCCAGGCCTGACCAAACTGTACCTTATTCCAAAATTTTGGCCTTGGCCATTCCTGTTTAGATATTTTTCTTCTCATTCATAATTTTGCTTCACTTTTCACATCATTTTGTAAATTTGCAGTTCTTGTTTTCAAATGTGTAGCAAGAATATTAGAGATATTGAAGACATTTAATAGCATGCAGTGATGTTTTTTATTAACTTGAAAGCAATTAAATTTTTGGATTTTTTTTCTTATTTTTTAAATTTTTATTTTAATTCCAGTTAGTTGACATAAAATGTTATATTAGTTTCAGGTGTACAATATAGTGATTCAACAATTCCATACCAGACTTCATCACAGTCAGTGCACTCCTGAATTTCCATCACCTGTTTCACTCATCTCCCGCCACACCTCTGGTAATGGTCCGTTTGTTCTCTATAATTAAGAGTCTTCTTCTTGATTTGTCTCTCTTTCCCTTTTTTTCTCTCTTTGCTTGTTTGTTTTGTTTCCTAAATTCCACATATGATTGAAATCATATGATATTTGTTTTTCTCTGACTGACTTATTTCACTTAGCATTATACTCTCTAGGTCCAACCATGTCCTTGCAAATGGCAAGATTACATTCTTTTTAAGGCTGAGTCATATTCCATTTTATATATAAATACTACATCTTATTTATCCATTCATCAATTGATTGACACTTGAGCTAACTTTTACTTATTATAAATTCATTCACTACAGAAAAAATTAAAATACAGATGAAAAAATTAAAAATTACCTAAATTCCATTACTCAGAGATAACCACTGTTAGATTCTAATATTTGTCTTTATATAAATAAGGATACATATTTTAAAGTTTATATATCTATTTTTTCAAAAATAGAATTGCTCTATATATAATGTTCTATAAATATATGTGTGAATATAAATAATGTGCTTTTCATCATTTTTTATGATTGCATAGTAGTTATATAGCATTCCAATCTCTTGTTGGGTTTTTAATGATTTAATTAGTTTGTTTTGTTGTGTTTTTTGTCAATTTTTTTTAAAAGGTAAAGGAAGAGAAAAGGCAGCCTCCGCAAATATTTGAAAAAAGATCATGGGCAGCCTGGGTGGCTTGGCGGTTTAGTGCCGCTTTTGGCCCAGGGTGTGATTCTGGAGACCCAGGATGGGTCCTGTGTCGGGCTCCCTGCGTGGAGCCTGTTTCTCCCTCTGCCTGTGTCTCTACCTCTCTCTCTCTCTCTCTCTCTCTCTCTCTCTCTGTATGTGTGTCTCATGAATAAATAAATAATAAAATCTTTTAAAAAATCAAATACTCAGAACATGTCTTGAGATGATATAGACTCAAGTCTAGTTTCCAACACTTCGTTTAGTAACCTCTTAGAGACAATCACCAATTCACTGTGACCATCACCAAGGCACATAACTTCTTCCTTCCTCCTCCTGCCACTCCTGGATATCTCTTGTATATCAAATGCTATAGTGGGACTCAGGATCCCAGCCCAGGCTTCAAGGAGCTTCCTGACTCCTTAGCCTAGGGCTAATACTTTTGGGAGAGAAATACTTAGGCAAGGTTTTCTTTTCTTTTGTTTTATACATATATGTAAATGTATATATATATATATATATATAACATAGATTATACATATTACATATTTTTCAATTGAAGTGTAATTGACACACCTTGTTATATCAGTTTCAGGTGTACAACATAGTGATTTGATAACTCTATATGTTATCCTGTGCTCACCACAAGTGTAGTGACCATCTGTCACCATACAGCACTACTACAACACCATTGGCTATAGTCCCTATGCTGTATTTTTTATCCCCACCGTTTATTCTTTTCATAGCCTCTACCTCCCACTCCCCTTCAGCCATTTTTCCCCTCCTTGCAAACTCTTCCCTCTGGCAACCATCAGTTTGTTCTCCATATTTATGGGTCTTTTTCTGTTAAACAAGGGTCTTAGGAAGACATTTTTGGTTTACTCTAATGAAAGTTAAATCAGCCAGATTTAGTGGAACATGCATGATTGGTACAGAGATATTTTTTAAATTTTAATCTCAAATGTATTAGCTAATCTAAACATATAGAATATTAAATATACCATTTTCTAGTCTTCTTGTTTCTTACTTATGTGCTTAAAAAACAAAACACAATCTTACTGCTTATTCTCATGTAACATAAAGATTAGCTGAATATCACAAGAATTGGAAAGGGCTCCATAATCAGTGGCAGATATGTTTGGCATTGCAGAATGACAGTAATTTTGAAGAGGAAGTGAGATTAAAATAGAGTCTGATGGCTAAGTATAGGCCTGGGGAGCTGTTGCCTGTTTACAAGAAATCATAGATATGGAGACTCCAATTTCTAGAATTCAGAGATCCACATTAAACACACTGGCCTCTGTGAGCTGTTTCAAAGTTAATGGCAAGCTATGATTAACTCAGTCTTATGCAAGACAGGTGTAGTCCCCAATCTCCTGACAAGCTGCCAACATGGGCAAAGTATGAAACTGTTGACTGTATATAGATAAGATGTAGGCAGTGTTCATTCTAGAAGAAAATATGGCCTCAAATATACAGTTAAATCTCAGCTTTCTGCAATAGATGTTATATGTGACTAGTATTAGTCAACAGAAGGTAAATGTGTAAAAATATAACTAATAGATTGCTTCTTTCAAAACTAATCACCGTATAAATTGTGGTAGGCACCATTGGGAAGAAATTACACATAGTGTGGATTCTTATAGTCAATGAAATTGATCCAGCAACCATTTAGATGAGCCACCATCATCTTAAATTGAAGGTATTCTACACCAACCCCAAATGCAGCTCCACATCTCCAAGCAATTCCATTTCCCATATTTCCCCTATCAATAATGCCACACAAAACTATCAAGTCCTTTTTGTTGATTATTCCTTTAAAATGTTTCTTTCACAAAAAAAAAAATTTAAAAAAAAATGTTTCTTTCACCTACTCCTTTCTAATCCCACAACACAATCCAGGCCCTCATCCCCCCCTAACTGGTTTCCATGCTTCTGGTATCTCCCTTCCAAGATATTCCACATACCATTGTTACCATGATAGGTGATCTTTCTAAATCATTCATTTCATCAGATCAATCCCCAGATCAAACTTGCCCTTTATTCCCCACAAATTGGATTCCTGGAACATAGTAGGTTTTTAAGAAATGTTGAATGCCTCATGAACTAACTCATTGGTTGGTTTCCAAAATGTGAGGTTACAGTTTTGTTTTAGCTTAAATGTGCAATTCATTAAGATTGAATTCATAACTATAATATTACACTTCTTTCAGGTTATTTTCATTTACAACTAATAAATGCACCGTGGCATTGTAAAATGATTGTTGACAGTGAAATAGACTAAGGAGATTAAAGTTTTAAGTACACTTCAATCTCATGAAATAATTTGGAGTCACAATCTAACTTGTGGTTCATTAAAACTTGAATCATTCACAATGTGTGTCTTTAAGGTGAAGATACTGATTTCCATAATCCTCACTTGCAAATCAGCCTCATTATTTTCTATGTCTCTGTGTATGCTCAATCCTTTTTTCTCATTCTTTTATTTTTAGACCCAGCCAACCTGCCAATCATCTGTCTATGAGCTGCTCGTGAGCAAGACCATCGCTAAACAGGATTGTAACGTTAGGGTTTTGGGCTACTGCATAAATGTTTGTAAATCAGTTGAATACATTGAGCATGTGGAGTTTAATTATTTTACATTGAAGAGAAGTTTTACATGAAATGTTAAATGTTTGCATTTGGAGTGGAAGTGCTTTCCCCTCCCACCCATTCCCCCATTTCAGATTTCCAAAGGTGGTGTTAATCTAACTTTAAGCAAGGTTTGGTAAGAATTTTAGATTAATCACATAGTCCAGCTATGTTCACAGTATAATCAAAGTTCACAAAGTGAAAAAAAAAACACTGAGTTGGTTTAAATAGTTCATAGGGTGATCGTGGTGTATTGTTTCCTCTCAATCACCCCAGTAGATAACCATTGCTATTCTTTATGAAAATTAGATTTTAGAATATTAAATATCAACTGAAGGGAGAGTTCCCTTTTTTCTCAGCTTAGTTTTTGTCACTATTTCTGAAAGATGTACAACTTGCTGACCGGTGACTGAAAATGAGGGAGAAGAAGTAGATTAGCCAGATCCATTCTGGCTAATATGGAGTCATTCTGGATTATTCACTCTTCAATAATTGACTGGAATATGCATATTTCTTTGGTTCACAGTTATAAGCTCTTTTAGCTCTTTTGATTGCACACTCCAAACTTTCTAATTGTAGGCTGAGTGTCAAGTTGCCCATGTTCCAAGCAGACTGGGGAGAAATGTGGGAATTTAGCTTATGTTTCAAAGTTATTTAAAACATGTATCACTCTTTGAAGCTGCCTTAGACTCTTCTTGCCAATAAGCTAAGTTTAACATTTCTCTCAATGTGCTGAGATGATGTTGCTACTGTAAATTGCTATTGTGTAGATTGGAACTTTAGAAAGTAATTATATGTTCGGAGGGCTTTAAGCCAAATTCTACTACATGTTTCTTGACAATTTTGCCTCTAGCCAGTGTGATAACACTAGAAGAAGCTACTCATTCTTAAGGACAAGACAATGCCTGTAGCTAAATCTGAAAAGACCCACCAGTGACCACTAAGCAAGTTATTCCCTGCTGAAGTCGAAATCAGGAATATATAATGTAATACAGCAAAGATGCAGGGATTTCCTTTGTGTGTCTGATGGTGGGTATTATTTTTTTAATCCTTCAAAATTCTTTTTACACAGGGAGCATTGTCTTCTTCACAGCACCTTTCTAGTTTATTTGAGTATTTTCAAGCCTGTTTTGTTATTTGAATTAGAAAATGTTCAAAAAGTGCATATTATTGATTTGATTCAGTTCACACCAAATAATGAAGAGCGCTGAGTATGGTGATTTGAGGCACCGCAAATAGAGTTTTGGAAAAGTTACAAATTACTAGGGGTTCTTTTCTTTTTTAAACAAATCAATGGTTCTAATATTGATAAATACAGGCTCTAGTTTATCAGTAGGTTGTGTTCCATAAGTGTATTTTAAAGTCAGTCAGTCACGGGGCACCTGGGTGGCTCAGTCCATAATCTCAGGGTCCTGGGATCTAGCTGCCAGGGCAGGCTTAGCTGGGAGTCTCCTTATCCCTCTACCTCTCCCCCTTCCTCCCCCTGCTGCTCCCCTTCCCCTTCCTCCTGCTCAGTATTCATTCTCTCTCTCTCCAATCAATCAATCAATCAATCAATCCACATAGTGGAAAGACCAAGGACTTTTAAGTAAGTCAAGCCTGGTCAAATCTTGATTGTATTATGTACTGGCTGGATGAAGTCCTTTAACTTCAGTGCCTCTTTTTACATGTGTAGAAAAGCAGCATCTTCCCTACTGAGTTGGTAGAAAGCTTTAAGAGAATATATATAAAATGCAAAGTGCAGAGCCTAGGACATAATAAGTATTCAATTATTAACATAATAGACTAGCAGTGATAGATAGAGCTGCAGTCTGTTGTCAGAATTTAGGATTGACAGCAGGTTACTACTCTGTGCACTAAAATGAGCTATTGTAGAATAGCTTAGAAACCCCAAACCCCATCTTACTTTAAACCAAGGTGAACATGTTTTCTGAGATTCAATTCTGAAAAAAAAAAAAGATGTTTTAGAGCATATTTTTTTTAAAATTTCATAATGAAATTAACTTTTAACCTATGGGGAAATATATGTTTACAAGCCAAAGAAACTTTTTGATCAGAAGAAAGTCATTGAGAATACTGGTAGTGGTTTTGAGACTGAAAGTTTAATATCTGCCAGTATCTGAGAAGAGGAAAAACAGAGGCAACTCTAATTCTCCATCCTTTTCATGTGCACAGAACTTTAGAGTTCATAAATTTGTTCATGGGTGCTATCATAGGGGCCATCCCCACTTTATAGATGGAAAAACTGAAGATCAAGCAAATTCACTTTCCTGAAGTCACAGCAAAATGGCAACTAGAATTAGTTCACTTATTTTATGGAAACATGTGCCAAGTATATACCAATAATAGGGATATGGAAATAACTATAATCCCCCACCCTTACCCCCTCTCCCAACACTACACACAATACAGACCTTCCTCCCCAGGATTTTCCTCTCTGTTTGGACCAAGTAAGGCCCTTTCCTTGCCTTAGTCTGTTCACTGCTATAAAAAAGATCACACTTGGTGATGGGCATTAAGGAGGGCACATAATGAGATGAGCACTGGGTGTTATACTATACAATTTAAATTTTAAAAAAGATTACGCACTGGATACCTTATAAACAAGAAACATGTATTGCTCACAATCAATGATAGCACAGACAGGTGCAGACTGTCTGGGTTGCAGACTTTTCTGTTGTGTCCTCACATGGCAGAAGGAGCTGAGGAGTTCTCTGTACCCTCTTTTATAAAAGAACTAATCCTCGTCCTCATTCTCATGGCTTCAGAGCCCAAAGTCCCCATCTCCTAATACTATCATCAGTTATTAGGATTTCAACATAGGAATTTGGTGGCGGGGGGGAGGCAAGCATTCAGATCATAGCACTCTCCCTACCAGTCTACACAGATTCCAGAATGTCTCAGAACCAGAGAGGTTTCTTGTTATACCAAGGCAGAGCAGTGCTGGGAGTTCCAGAAAGTCCTATTTTTTGTTCTTAACTATATAATAGTTGTCCACAGACAAACTCTTGGTCTGGTCAACTTCTTGAAGCACCAAAAGTCAAGGCATCTTATTTTCTACAGTCCAGCGACATTCTATGATTATTGTTATCTTTGCAAAGGTATTTTAAGTTCTTTAAAAATTAAAAACAAAAACAAGAAAAACTTTGCATTCCAGGTTTGGAGCGCTCTCGCACAAGGTTGAAACAACATACAGACAGATATCTAGGATAGATGTCTTTGTTTTTAAGAGTAGGAAGTATGGCTTTACTTCCCCTCCTTTTGCAGTGTTCACAGCATTATAAGAACAGAATCTATGATTAAATAAATTGGGAATTTTGAGCTTTTTGGGATTCAGATCATGAATGGGTTTTATTACTTTTCTCCAAAGCACAATATATTACCGGGTTTCTCTTCCAATATCCAAACAGCTAATAGCTTTGTTGAACTGTGTTCTCTTCCCCACAAAGGAAATCCTAATTAACTTGAGCACTTTGATTCAACCTCTGAGCAATTTAAAGATGGGGGTTGTGTTACAGTTGGTCTCAGTTTTTTTCTAATGTCCTTTGTTGGCCTCATAAAAACGTCTATGGATATGAATCTTAATAGATTTCAGTTCTGTTCTATTTTCACATTCCTGCTTGTCCTGAGGGAGTAGTATAGTTTGGTTATTGTTGGTCTGGCATGCAGCTGGAGGAAGAATGTGGAGTTTATGGGAGTGAGGGGCCTCTCTGCTTGTTGCTGCTGCCAGAAATGTGTATCTTGCAACTCCTAGGCTTTGTACAGGACATGTTATAAATGGAGCCATGCAGATTAATGGGTGCAAGCGAGCCTGCTGAGGTTGGACTTACTCATGTGTAACTTATTTTGTCAGGGTGGGGTGGGGAGAGATAGAAAGATTATCCATATTCTGGGATATCTTCTCTCCTTTTTCCTTCTCTATTCTTTTCAAATGGCCTGACTTCTGCCCTTAGAAAGAGTTACTGGTTTGGGTTCAGGCACTGTGTTTTGAGGAGAACTCTTAACATGTTGATCAGAAAGCTTATTCATCATCGTAAGAGCAGAAGCTAGAACCTTGGCACAGTTGCATATGGGAGGTACAAATGATGAGAGGGATATGAAATGGCAAATTCAAGGTTACACAGCTGAGAGCTACAACCAATCCTCTTCCTTTTCTGCAAGCCTTTCACCCTGCTCATGGCTTTGCTTCCTTTGTTTCTTTTCCTTTCAGCTTCTCCATCACTCTCTCTACCATCCCTCATCTCTCAACTGGGCCATGCTTCCCTGCATTACCTGCAGTTTGTTGGGCTGCTGGTGAAATCCATGGAGTCCGCCTTACAGCCTCCTCCCACTTTGTGTGCTCTTCCTGGACCTATGCACCTACCTTCACAGTTTCCCCTAGTCGACCTGTGTGGGCATGTTGCAAAAATTGTATCTGAAATGTTTATACTCAGGGCAGTTCCAGACCCATCTCCTCCAAGTTACTGGAGATATTCACTTAACGAGTCTCAGACAAAGTACATCTTCTCTCTCAAATCTGCTTTTCCCCATATTGTCAGGATCTAAGATCTTTGGAGGGGGAAAAAAAAGCCAACAAATCAAAAGCCATGAAACTGAAGACCTTTGTCTCTTGCTCTCAGCCAAAGCTAATTAGAGCCCAGTGCATCAAAAAGTGCGGCTGGCATTGCTTCATGCCTTCATCAGTAACATTATGATCTGAGGCATTCTGTGCACAAGTTCAGGGCTTCAGGATGGGACATGTTCATTCATTTATTAGGCATCATTAATGATGCCAGATACGGGGCAAGGATAAGAAGAGTTATTTAGATAAATAATGCCTGGGTGTGCTGTTTTCTTTATATGCGCCGGGGTATTTTAACCATTTCTTGAATAACCAGTCTCTCTGTGATATACACACTCCTTCTAAGTCTGTACACTGCCCATCTTCTCTTCTGCTACGTGGGTGACTTGTATTTAAAGCATTATCCTGAAGGAAGACTTTTTGAAAAGATGACCATGAAGAAGGCCATTGGTTTCCTTTGTGAGTGATATAACATAAATGCCATACTGAATAGGGGGAAACCATATGCTTCAGCCAGGAGAGAACTAAGGGATGAGTATGATGAATCCTTGCCTAGGGGCTGAGTAGTTTGAGAAGTTTGGGAGTAGTGGGAAAGGTTCCAGGTTGTGACTTGATGATCCCAATTGCTGGGACCTATACCCTTCTCCAGGGAGGTCCCAAGGACTTCTGAGCACACTTGACCTCTCTGCAGTTAACATGTCTTGCCATCCTCTCTCAAACAGAACAATGTGACGATTTGGTTTTTGCTTCTTCACAAGGGTTGTCAAAAAATAAAGGTGCACCTGTTGCAGTTTGGCTTTCCTGCAGAGACATGGTAAAGTGGAAAAAGCAAGGAGCCAGGAGACAGTTTATATTCCCAGAAATTGTGAAGTGTGTACCAGGTCACCCTGTTTTCCCAGCTTCAGTTTCCTGTTCTGTGAAATGATCATTTTTGTAATTCATGGCAAAATCCTCTGGGATCTCTAATAGAACACTTTGGGAATGTACTGCTTTGTGATAAATACATTCTTATAACACAGAAAGACCAACTACCTTACTTCAAGATTTCTGTTATTCTAATGCTAAAGTAATTCATGTGTTTTCTCCTTTTAAAACAATCCTTAGATTTGAAGTCCTTTTATTACTTGCTGGATTTGGAAAATTAATTTTCAAATTAATGGCATTATGTGGCACGTCATTATAAATTGTGAGCTCTAAACAACTAAGACCCTTAATGCAGAATAACGGTTTTTAAAACTGGAGTATTTTATTGGGGGCCCATGAAGCTTGAGAAAGAGAATGAGAACTAAGAGTCAAGATGATAGGAGGGCCTTTCCCTGGGATGGAGGACAAGGAGAAGAACAGGTTGGGGAGGGTGAGTCTGGGTAGATACGAATCACGTCAGAACATGCCATTCTGTTGCTCAAGTGGCTCTTGCTTCACTAGTGTAAAAGAGAAGTCCTTCCCACAACTCTCTGGATTCTGGACTACGTGGCCCAGCTCCTCCAGTTCACCTCCTGCCTCTTTCCCTTTCGTTCTGTTGCACCAGCCTGGCTGGTTCTGGAACATACTTCCACCCCTGGGTGTCTGCACCTGCCCTTCCCTAATCCTGGAATATTCTCTCCCCATTGGCTCCTTGCCTCCCTTCCTTCAAGTTCTTCTCAAATGTCAGCGTGTTGAAGAGCACACCACAAATCAATGAACACACCTTCTCTCACCTGGTGTTCTTTCTCTCTTGGTGGCCTTTATTTTTCTCATACCCTTACCACCTACTGGCTTGCAACCCTCCTAGAAGCTTCTCAAGTGAAATCTGAAACTGGCCCTGGATGGAGGGCAGGCCTAGAAGGAAGAAAGAGTCCAGCCATTCTAGGTGGGCAGGCTGCAGGTTTAACAGCAGAGGAAAAAAAAAAAAAACAGCAGAGGAACTTACACATGAGGCCTCTGTTGGATGGCAGCAAGACGAATGGACCTCCACACCCACCTGCCAAACTTCAGAAGTTCATAAAGAGGCCTCAACTGGGTTCAGTCACATATGCTATGCAAGTGCTCTGAACACCATTTTGTTATCTCAAGGCTGTGTCCTTAGAGCCTCTAGGAGCAGGAAATGCAAGCAGAACCCCCAAAGACGGGGTGGGGATAAGAGCCTCCGAATGCCTGGGTTCAGCTCACAGGTCAATCAGCTACCATGTCCTTTCAATGGTCTTCCCAACACCACCACCCAGTGTCTATTTATGTCTATACATTTCCCTCATAGAAACTTCAGACTGAGGGCAGAGGATGTGCCTAATTATTACTATATCTCCAGCACCTAGAATTGGCTCAAGGTAGATGCTCCATCAATAGTTCTTGAATGAACAAATGACACCAATTTGGGATGTGCTGAATTAGAGTTGCCTCAGTTACAGCTCAGTGGAGGTACACACAAGCAGATGGATAATGTAGGTTCATCAGGGAGGTCTGGGCTGTAGACTGGGAATCAGCAGCATATGGCAAAACGGATGAGATCAGACAGTGAAGAAGGAGAGAAGGGAAAAGTGAAGGATTGTCTCTGGGAACACCAATCTTGAGGTCTGGGTAAAAGAGAATGGATTTTTGAAGGGAATATCTTGGAAGGATAAGTGAGAGATTGCAAATCAAAGCCAGGTGGAGAGGTATCCCAGAAGTGAACTCCAGAGAGGGCCCCGATGAGAGAGTGGCAGTGTCAGATGCTGCCGAGTGAGACTGGGTTCTTGGAGTAGGGTTCCCTGAATAGTGAAGGGAAAAGCCAGATGGCAACGAGCTGAGGATTGAATCACAGATGAGACAGTGAGGGTAGAAGCTGGTGGCGAAAGAATGGAGTTAGTTGAGGCCGTAACAGAAGCCTATTTGAATGAAGATGGCAGATGAAATTTGTCTGTTGATGGAGTGAAACCCAGGAGGTGGAGGGAGAAGATGGATTTGAGGCTACAGAAGAAGATCTGACCATAGGAGGTGGGAAAGCACCTCTTCTATTGTTGAGGAGAGGAGGAAGGAGTAGGCACGGAAGTGACACTGAGGTGGGATTTAGGTAGTTGGGCAGCAATGGAGGACTTCCTGCCTGAGATGCATACTCAGTCTGTCTGTCTGTCTCTCTCAATAAAAGAAGAGGTAATGTGAACTGCTGACAAAAGGGGAAAAGTAATGGGTAGATTTCTAAAGAGAGTATCGAGTTTGAAGTCCCAGCTCCCGGGAATGGGATGGCATGCCGCCTAGGGAAACCTCTCAAGGGTGTCTGGAGGTGGCCGAGGCCAGTTGGGGCATGAGACCATGATTCTTGTAGCAACACTAGTGTCCCAATCTTAATATGCATAAGAATCACCCGGGGATCTTTTTACACTACAGATGCAGAGTCAGTGGGCCTGGGGCAGGCCAGAGATTCTGCAGTTCCCAGAAATGCCCAGGGATGCTGATGCTGAAGACCATTGAGTCAAAGGTGGTTTGGATTTTTTTTTCAGCCACGCTCAGCAGCCCCAGGGTCCCAGAGGACTGGTGGAGGGTGGGAGCCAGGGCTGGAGCTCCATAGAAGCAAAAGAGGGAAAGGAAAGCTGAGGAGGTTAAGAGGAGCCATCAGCCAGGGGCTACAGGTCCAACGAGGAGGACTTTGAAGGTGGAAGCAGGCATTTGAGTAGAAGTAACAAGCTGACAGAACTTAACGTAGGTCTGAGTTGTTTGATTTGTTGGCAAAGCAGAATAAAAACAAGTCATGTAGTTTCCAGAAGCTGATATATGAGCGCACCTAATATTGCCATGCTCTGCGGGAAAAATCCTACCACCCACAATCAGTTCATAGTACTTTCTAAATACACAAAAGCTAAACCAAGTGCATTAAAATTCTTATCTTCTTTCCTTTTAAATAAATGTCTCCCCTTTCCCTGTTATCTTTGCTTTGGATTTTACATTTCTACTGGGCAGAGATTTTACTTTGGGATTTGCATTTACACAGGCGCACATTGCATAGGGAGCTGGGCGGATCAGCATATTCAAATACTTTAGTTCTGGGCAAGCACATGGACTTAAATGATCCATGAATCTAATCATTCTTCATCAGGGAAACCTGTTACCAGCTTTCTTCGTAAAACGGCATCATTCCATTATTTCACTGTTTACTTTTCTTTGGAATAGGGCATCACTTACGTTCTTAGAAACCTAACCCTTTCATTGAAAGATTAAAATAATGTGACAAGCCCATAGCTTACTATTACACTGTCCAATTATATTGTTTTTATAACAAGGATCTTTCATATTTGAACGACATTATTAACAAACTTTAGGATATGGTGCTGCATGATGGGAATACAAAGAGGCATAATGTAGGGCTTCCGTCCCTTGACTCTATTCAGAGACCAAAATACACACGTGTAAAAGTCTTACAAACAACACTGGGCATCATGTTCATTAAGTGTCATTATGAAGGAAGAGTTCATAAAAAACCCACCTTGAAAGGAAAGGCAAATCCAAGTCATTCAAAGCAAAAAGGAGTTACCAGATTATTTTGGCTGGGATAATTTGAAAGCATCATTTCCAATTAGTGTTAATCCTAATTCTGCCTTGAGTGCTGTATTTCTTTTTCAAAACCTGAAATTTAATATAGCAGTTGTTAGATACCAACCAACACTCATACTGGACAATTTAATTACTGCTTTAAAATCATCATAAATTATTTTAGACATATAAGAAGACATAAAGAATAATATAACATATAAAATATTCCTTCATAGTTCACCAGCTCTGTAGGTACTCAGTCAATGTTTGTTGAATGAATAAATGATTCTCATTTATTATTAAACGCCTTGTCTCCATATTTATAGTATCCTTGCAGTCAAGGACAGTGTTTTAAATTTGTCTTCTTTTTCACGGTACCTATATAATGTTGGTTACGTGGTTGGTATTCAATAAATGCTTGTAAATTCGTTGATTATTTAAGGTCTACTTTTCCTATGTTTGTAGCTATCTTTAAATTTAACCCTAACCCGTAGATCTCTTGACTCTAACCCAATATTTAGCCTAATAAAATTATTTTAATTGTAATGCATTATTGAAGTATACCTCTACAAGTCTAAATTGAGAAAAGCTGAAATTCATGTAAGCTATAATTTTATTGTTAATTTTATTATTACATGCTAACATCTTTTATTACTACATCCTCTTTTTTAAAAAAATTATTTGTGAGAGACACAGAGAGAGAGGCAGAGATATAGGCAGAGGGAGAAGCAGGCTCCCTGCAAGGAGCCCGATGAGGGACTCGAACCCAGATCCTGGGATCTCGGCCTGAGCTGAAGGCAGAAGCTCAACCTCTGAGCCACCCAGGTGTCCCCTACATCCTACTTTTAATGTTTGAATTAAAAATCAGAACTTGTTTAAAATTCTGATTTATAAGTAGAGTAAGAAGTCAAAAGCTTATATTGTAAAATGGCTAAGGATAGATTTTTCTTTTTTTTTTAAGATTTTATTTATTTATTTGAGAGAGAGAATGAGCAAGATTCAGAGAGAGAGAGAGACAGCACAAGTGGGAGGAGGAGCAGAGGGAGAGAGAGAAGCAGACTCTGCAAAGCAGGAAGCCCAACATTGGCCTCTATCCAGGAATCATGACCCGAGCTGCAGGCAGCCACCCAACAGACTGAGCCACCCAGGTGCCCCAGGATAGATTTTTCTTAAGATGAGAGCAGAGTTGTATTTTGTTTGTTTTGTTTTGTTTTTTTTTATGAGTCCTCCCATGACTACTAGGGATTTCATAAAATCCCTGAAAGTATTCCTACATTACCCTGCACATTTATTTTCTGCTCCTTCCTCTGCTTCACTGTTTCAACGTGGAGTTCAAGGACAGCTTGAATTAGAATTGTCTGGAGTGCTTGTATAGATTCCTTACCCTCACCTCAGGTTCTTCTATATCCCAACCAGGGCAGTGGGGTGGCCGCTTGGCGCTCACATCTTTCGCTCTGCAGGTGCTTCGTAAAGAAGCTAAGTTTGAATAAATTGCTGTTGCTGTTGCCTTAGCTCTGGTTCTCCTGTCCAACTTTCCCTCTTGCATTTATCTTTGTATTTCTGTTCCTATTCTTTCTCATGCCCTTGGTGATGTATCTGCCTGCCAGTGTGAAAACTTTGGAGTAGTCCCTCTTAAGAATCACTTGACTTCCTGGCTTCCATCTCAAGAGTCAGAGTCACTGGAAATCCTTCTGTTTAACATGTGAGGTGCTGTAGGTCAGTGCTACTCAAAGGAGCCTGTCTGTGAGAGAAGCAGTTTGTGCTTGGTTAATCAATGCACTAATTCCTTTTGATAAAGTATTGTTACAATTTTGTATTCTGGTGCAAGCTCCTTAACTCTTCATGGACCAATAACACAGTTCATGGACGGCACTAGTTCACTAACCATATTTTGAGTATTTATGCTACTGATACATTTTTAAAGATTCATAATTAATGAATAATTATTTATAATTATAATTTATTTATAATTAATATAAATAATGTAATATTTATAATTATTAATATGCATATAAAGATTTATAATTAAATGAATAATCCATTCATTTAAGTACACAAAAAGTAGACTCAGAATTGTGCAACCTTTACTACAACCAACTTTGGAACATTTCACCTCAAAAAGAAACTCAATACTTTAGCTATCACCCACCAGTCTCCCCAAACCCCCTTCTCTCAGCTGATCATGGTCTCCTATCACTGTATACTTTCCTGTTCTGGATATTTTATATGAATGGAATCATGTAACATGTGATCTTTTGTGGCTAGCTTCTTTCACCTTGCATATTTTTAAAGTTTATTCATGTTGTAGCATGTATTAGTATTCCATTCCTTTTATGGCCAAATAATCTCTCATTATATGGATAGATTTTATTTATTCATTTATCAATTGATGGACCTATGGGTAGTTTCCATCTTTTGGATATTATGCATAATGCTGCTATGAACATTCCTGTACAAGCCTTTGTGTGGACTTATGTTTTGATTTCTCCTGGGTGTATACTGAGGAATGGAATTATAGAGTCAAATAGCAATTCTATGTTTAAACAGTGAGGAGCTATTAGGCCGTTTTCCAAAGTGGGTGGAGCATTTTGTTTCTATCTGCAGAGTATGAGAATTCTGATTTCTCCACATTCTGTCAACACTTATTGTTATCCAACTTTTTGATTATAGCACTCCTACTGGGTCTGAAGTGGTATCTCATTGGGATTTTAATTTGTATTTCTTTCATGACCAATGGTGATGAACATCTTTTCATGTGCTTATTGACTGTCTTTGGAGAAATGTCAATTCAGATCCTTTGCCCTTTTAAAAATTGAGTTGTCTTTTTATCATTGGAAATTATGAGAGTTCTTTATATATTCTGGAAACAAGTCACTTACCAGATACATGATTTGCAAAGATTTTTTCTTGTGGTTTGTCTTTCCAGTTTTGATGGTATCTTTTGCAGCACAAAAGTTAATTTTTTTAAAAAGATTTTGTTTATTTATTCATGAGAGACACAGAGAGAGAGAGAGAGAGAGAGAGAGAGAGAGAGGCAGAGACACAGGCATAGGGAGAAGCAGGCTCCATGCAGGGAGCCCAACGTGGGACTCCATCCCAGGTTTCCAGGATCATACCCTGGGCCGAAGGTGGCGCTAAACCACTGAGCCACCGGAGCTGCCCACAAAAGTTAATTTTGATGAAGTCCAAATTGTCTATTTTTCTGTTGATGCTCATGCTTTTGTTGCTACATTTAAGAATTCCTTCCAGAGATGCCTGGCTGGCTCAGTCAGTAGAGGATGTGACTCTTGATCTTGGGATTTTGAGCTGAAGCCCCACATTGGGTATAGAGATTACTTAAAAATAAAATCTTAAAAAATTTTCTTCTAAATCCAGGGTCATGAATAATTACCCTATGTTTTTGTCTAAGAGGTTTATAGTTTTGACTCTGCCATTTAGCTGTTTGATCCACTTTTTAGTTTATTATTGTATATGGTGTGAAGTCAGGGTCCAACTTCAGTTTTTTGTATGTGGCTTTCCAGTTGTTCCAGTACCATCCATTGACAAAATGATTCTTTCTCTATTGAATAATCTTGGGACCATTGTTGAAAATCAATTGACAGTAGACATGGATTTGTTTCTGGACTTTCAACTCTATTTCATTGACCAATAATGTTTATACTTATGCCAGTTCCATATTGTCTTTTTAAAAATTAATTAATTTAATGTTTTAATTCTAGTGTAATTAATGTACAGTGTTATATTAGTTGTAGGTGTACAATATAGTGATTCAACAACTCTATACATTACTCGGTGCTCATCACAATAATTATACTCTTAATCCCCTTTGCCTATTTTGCTCATTCCTGGTAATTGCCAGTTTGCTCTTTATATTTAAGAGTGGGTTTTTCGTTTGTCTCGTTTTTCTTTGTTTTATTTCTTAAATTCACATATAAGTGAAATTATATGGTTTCTGTCTTTCTTTGACTTATTTCACTTAGCATTATACCACTAGATGCATCTGTGTTGTTACAAATAGCAAGATTTTATTCTTTTCTATGGCTGAGTGATCTTCCTCTGTGTGTGTATGTACACAACATATCTTCTTTATCCATTCATCTATTGAAGAACACTAGGGTTGTTTCCATAATTTGGCTATTGTAAATAATGCTGAGTGGCACCTGGATGGCTCAGTTCGTTAAGTATCCAACTCTTGATCTCAGCTTAGGTCATGATCTCAGGATTGTGAGACTGCCCCACATGGGCTCTGCACTGGATGTAGAGCCTGCTTGAGATTCTTTCTCTCCCTTTTCTCTGCCCCTCCCCCTCTAAAGACCTTTGTCTATTTTAAAGTACATAATCCTGAATGCAAATGATTTTTCAGATCCTTATGATGTGATAAGATAGAGGATTTATGTGGCTGAGGTAAAATCATATAGTTTGAGATAAAATCAAACTATTTAATAATTTTGCCTAGAGTACTTATTAATAGTTGGTCATGATAGTTGTTGTAAGCTTCATTAGGTACCAGTAAAAATAGTTCTTTTTGAAAGTAACATTAACATTTGCTAGTAAAAAAAAAAAAAAAAACATTTGCCAGTAAAATACTGCCTTTTAATTTTTCCCTTGGATTAAGTTTTCTGAATAGGTTTCCTAATAAATGTTAATATCAATACTGGATAATAAGAGTAATATACTTAAGACTTGGAAGAATGGGGCCTTTAGGAGTAATTAGATGAATAATAAGCACACAGTAATTTTATTTTATTTCTTTAAATTTTTTATTTTTATTTCTTTAAATTTTATTTACTTATTCATGAGAAACACAGAGAGAGGCACAGACATAGGCAGAGGGAGAAGCAGATACATATATGTGTGTATATATATATATGTATATATATATATATATCCCTATCCTTCCAATTTGGGTTTGATTTGAAGGAAAACTGGAGTTTGAACTCTGGTGCTAATCATTCTAGGGCCTTGCTTAAAGAGTGGATCCAAGTATTCCACCCGTCTGAACTACATTCACAGCTGGCTCCAGGCAAAATTTGGAACTGGGAAATTTATCATTTGCGTTCCACATTCTTCTTTCATCTTCTTTTTGTTTATTCATGAGAGACACGGAGAGAGAGAGAGGCAGAGACATAGGCGGAGAGAGAAGCAGGAAGTCCAATGCAGGACTCGATACCAGGACCCCAGGGTCACAACTTGAGCCAACCACTGAGCCACCCAGATGCCCCTCATTCTTCTTTCCATCTGCTTTCCCTGTAACTCATTCCCTTCCTTTCTCAGAAATACCAGTCTGTCCTGACACAATCAGTTTCCTGGAAAAAGTAATGTGTCAGTCTGTCTGAGCTGCTATAACAAAATTCCAGAGACTGAGTTATAAACAACAAACATTTGTTCCTCACAGTTCTGGAGTCTGGTAAACCCAGGATGATGGCACTGACAGATCTGGTGTCTAGTGAAAGCTCTCTTCTGGGTTGCAGACTGCCAACTTCTTGCTGTGTGCTCACGTAGTCAGGCCTCTTTTCTTTCCTTTTCTTCTTTAATTCTTATTAATTTCCCTTAGCAACTAGTTTATTTCTGAGGAACATCAGTGCACCTCGGCAATCACCACCCAATCTCATTTATAGTTTATTTTATAGTTATTCTTTTTTTAAAGATTTTATTTATTTATTCCTAGAGACACAGAGAGAGAGAGAGAGAGAGAGAGAGAGGCAGAGACACAGGCAGAGGGAGAAGCAGGCTCCATGCAGGGAGCCTGACATGGGACTGGATCCTGAGTCTCCAGGATCATGCCCTGCCTGGGTGAAGGTGGTTCTAGACCACTGAGCCACCTGTGCTGTCCTATAGTTCTTGTATAAAATAGTTTCAATGAAAAAGAATAAAAAATAAAATAAATAAAATAAAATAGTTTCAATGGCCTGATATACCAGTGGATTGTAGGAGACAATTTGTATATCTTTTTTTTCTTTTTTTTTTGTTTTGCTTCAAATTTTTATTTAAATTCTAGCTAGTTAACAATATAATATTAATTTCAGGAGTAGAATTTAATGGTTCTATCGTCTTTCTTCTTATCATAAACATACATATTAATATTATAGTTTTGTAGATCATTCTCCCCTGGTTTGCCCTTTCCTCAAGGGCCGTATTCAGTTTTTATGAGGACATTAATTTCACTTCTCCCAAGGCATTAATTTCATTCAGGAGGGCTCCACCCTTATGGCCTAACCACTTTCCAAAGGCCCCACCTCCTAACACCATCTCACTGGATATTAGGATAAATTTTGGGAGGACACTCACTTTCAAACCATAGCATAATGTAAAATTGAGCCAAAGGACGCCTGGGTGGCTCAGTAGTTGAGTGTCTGCCTTTGGCCCAGGGCGTGATCCCGGAGTCCCAGGATTGAGTTCCACCTCAGGCTCCCTGCATGGAGCCTGCTTCTCCCCCTGCCTCTGTCTCTGTCTCTCTCTCTCTCTCTCTGTGTCTCTCATGAATAAATAAATAAAATCTCAAAAAAAAAATTGAGCCAACAAGTTACCTCTAGCAGTGATATTTCCAATTTTTCTGTTCCCTCTATGGACTGAAATGCATTATTTCTAGATTAATGTTGGAACTTTGTCATGGAGGCCATGAGAGGGTATGAATTCTATTTTGAACAGGTAATCCTTTCCTAATGTTTCTGATTTTCTTATGTTTGCCTGATGACCAATTCAATTACACCTCTTCTGCTTGGTTATCAATCACCAACTGTCTGGGAGAGGAAAGCATCAATCTTGGCTATTTGATGCTTTCTTGGCTTTATGTCTAATGCTAGGAAGTTGGGGGTAGGAGGAGGACAGAGAAAAGCTATCTGCAAGGAGACTAGACAGATGGAAAATATCAATAGAATTCAGACCTAACAATAAAGCATAACTATGTGGCTGCTAGTATTTGTTATTAGTCTCCAGAATGGTTGGGGCTTTGGAAGGGTTTTTTTCTTTTTGTTTTGTTTTGGTTTTGGTACTGGAAATAACAATTCTCCAAACATATCTGTTGATATGAAGATAGAATTATAGCAAGTTACTGGGAGGTATGGCATTGATTTTTTTTTAATTCTTGATTTTCCTACAATTTAGGTTTATTAGCAAACGATTTTGTGACTTGTTTTAAGCTGGTGATTAAAATTTAACATTAAAAAAATCAGTCAAGGAATAGAATAAGAGAGCTTCAGAAGTAAGAACAAATCAATTTAACACAAATTTCCCCAGTCCATGTGGAGGCCTTTAAGGAATAGGGAAAATGTAGATGGCTTTTCTTGGGAGAAGTAAAATGAATGGTTAGCTCCTTCAGGACCCAAACAGCCCTAAAGCTAAGATATTTCTTAGCTCAACTCTCAGAGTGGAAAAAAAAAGTTGGATGGTGACATAAGGTGAAACTAGACATTTCCCAGAATCATGACTTTTTCCCCATGACCTTTGAAGAGGATACCCTAATAAAAGGGCAAGATATCAAAATAATTTTCTAAACAGTGGAAAGGCATTTTTGACATTGCCAAAACCAAGCACAAAATGGATCTAGTCGCAGGTCTTTCTCCTAATTGTCATACTAGAATATTTTACGCTTTTTGAGCCTTACTGGCAAACAATGGATGTTCTCATTCAGTCCTGTTGAAAGAAGCCTGGCTGCATTCGTACTTTCAAATGCCAACAGTGTAGGCAAAATATGAAATGTTTAGTATCAAGTTGCAGAAAAGAAGGTTCTCCAAAGCTGTGAAAGGGAGAATGTGACTCATTGGTCATCTATCTCAAATTACTACTCTTATATTTGAATAATAGTGAGAGTCAAATCATAGAAATATTTAGCTAGAAGGGAGTACTGAATCTAAATTCCTTATATTTTACAGATGAAGAAACTAGAGACCTAGAGAAATTCGGCTTCAGAACAAATGATTTAACGAATAAAACCTGTAAAACCAACACCAAGGAATCAAAAACAGCTGTGAAAAACATCATTTGAGATCAGTTTCTGGAGACAATTGAACAAACGAGAATGTGGAAAAAGTGAAGGTGGGAGAGAACTTAACTAAAAAGCAAGAGTTTTGCAGTGTGTTAAATTCCTGAGAGAAATTCATAACCAAGGTAATGGCGAGACACTTGAGGCTTTTACCCTTCTGTATTATCAGATCTCCATAATCAGGTGAAGCAATCATTATGTGGTTGTCAGAGACCCTCTGGGAAGGGTCAGCTCAGCTATTATAGAGATTACTTCACCACCAGTAACGGAAGAAAGCCGTGAATTTATGGATGAAGTGTTCAGAGAGACAGATTTTTATTTATTTATTTTATTTTTAAAGATTTTATTTATTTATTCATGAGAGACACAGAGAGAGGCAGAGACATAGGCAGAGGAAGAAGCAAGTCCATACAGGGAGCCCGATGTGGGACTCAATTCTGGAACTCCAGGAGCACACCCTGAGCCAAAGGCAGAGACTCAACCACTGAACCACCCAAGCGCCCAAGAGACAGATTTTTAAAATGACAGCCCGTAAATGGTGGTTGCCTGACCCTAATACTGGAATCACTGGGAATTTTTTTGTTTTGTTTCTAGAGCTCTACTAGCCATAGCTCTTTATTCATCATGTTATTCTCCATCAGATTATTTATTAGAAGGGACCTTTTCATTCCACAGGTATGAAAATTAAGAACAAAATAGAAGCGGAGAATCAATAGTAACATGTCCTCTCTTAAGCTTCCAAGGCCTTGATTCATTGTTTAACCAGAGGTCCCATAATCCTCCATCAGGGGAAAATGTCAAGGCCAAAACTGTGAAGGAACCATTACTTGTTAGTGAGAGGGAGACAATGATAACCCTGACCCATTTTATCTCATTTTCCTAGTAATGAAAGAAGGTATTGTGTTAGGCAAGTTAGTATAATTTCCAAGCCATGGTCTCTAAAACCCTTTTCTGTAAGAATGAGATAATACTAATAACATTAGAGCAAATAGAATAAGAAATGTCAAATGTAATCATGACACTCCACAGCCTAAAAATCCTTCAATGGGGCAGCCCAGGTGGCTCAGTGGTTTAGCACCTCCTTTTAGCCCAGGGCCTGATCCTGGAGACCCCGGATTGAGTCCCACGTCGGGCTCCCTGCATGGAGCCTGCTTCTCCCTTTGCCTGTGTCTCTGCCTCTCTCTCTCTCTCTGTCTCTCATAAATAGATAAATAAAATATTTTTTAAAAAATCCTTCAATGTTTTCCATGGACTTTTTAGGGCCAACGATAGAATCCCTAATGTATACTCTGCTTGATTGGCCATAGTCTACTCTCACTTCCTCAAGTATACCACGATCCATCCAACCTGACAGTTTCATACATGCTATTGCTTAGTCCTAGGCCTCAACCTATTTTCCTGGGAAAACCTTCCCTCCCCCCTGTCCCTCATTATTTTTTCCCCCACTAATCAGTTATTTAAGCAACTAGTTAATGTCCTTCACACCCTTTCTTTTTTAAAGATTTTGTTTATATGAGGGAGACACAGGCAGAGGGAGAAGCAGGCTCTATGCATGGGAGCCCAATGTAGGACTCGATCCTGGGACTCTGGGATCATGCCCTGAGCTAAAGGCAGACGCTCAACCGCTGAGCCACCCAGGCGTCCCCCTTCACACCCTTTCATGGAGTCACGATCTCTGCCTCCTATTTACTCCTATATATGGTGTCCCATCTGGCACATAGTAGGGCTCAGATTGTGGAATGAAAGAAGATAACAGCTGATTTCAATACTTGATATTTAGTAAGTACTGAATATTAACAGCTATGTTAATTTTGAATTTGTTTTACTTTCCTTCTGTTGCTTGATATGCCTTGTTATCAGTTGTTGGGTGTTACAAGATGTCTACCCAGCATTGGGGAGGAAATCTCGAGTACAAGGGACTAGCAGTGTGCTACCATGTGCAAAAGGAGCCTGATACACATCTGTACTCATGAACGATGAAGACGGAAAAGTTGCCTGGTCCAGAAAGATCTAGAATCCCGATTTTAGGCCTACTACCAATATAAACTAGGTTAGCTTTCAGGGTACTCTACTTCATCATTGTTAAATACATTAACTCTGGTGATACTATATTAGCTATCTGTTTAAAAATTCATAAGGTTTTCTTAATTTAAGTGTTGATTACAAATCACTTATCCTGCAATGGATACCTTTAGAAAACAGAAAAGTTTTAACTCTTGGTTCTGTCAAAAGAAGCTGAAGAATGTTTATCAGAAATAAGATATTTTTAATATCTTTTCTCAACAAGTAGTGACATTACCATTCTGATTATTTCCTTTAGAGTGGTCCCTAAAACAACCTCCTGGGTAGTAAAATTATAGTAGCATTTGGAGGGAGATTAAAATCATACAATCTGGAGGAGACAGAATTGAGTTCATATCTTTACTACTTATAGCAGCACAATGTATCATATCAACCTTGGGCATATCAACTTTTCTCACCTCCATTTGTTCATCTGTAAAATGTGGTTTATAATAAGCAATATGAATATTTGTCAAATCCATTTGACATTTTTGAAAATAATGACATAAATATCCTTCTCTACTAATTATTTCTTGACAGTGGTAGGAAGGAAGGATTTTGTCTTCCAGAGGACAAAATATCTGGAGACATTTTTGTTCCCGTAGGGGTGGGTGGGGAGGTGGATGAGTTGGGGAGAAGTGGAATGTCTCTGTCTTCTAGTGGGTAGAGACCAGGAACGTTAATAAACATATCAAAATGCATATGACAGGTCTCGAAAGAATATTCCAGTTCAAAAAGTCAATAGTACTCCTGGCTGAGTACCTGCTTATAATGAGACTTAAAAACCCTGTTTATAGGAAAATGGTTAAATAATTACTATAGTCATTAAAAGAATGAGATATCTATGGACAGACATAGAAAGATTTCCAAGATACATAGTTAAGGTAGGTAAAGCAACTCACAGAGTTGTGTTTATAATACAATGCCATTAATAAATGATCTCTCTTCTGTGTGCCTATGTGGGTTTCTACATAGATATAAAAGATTTGGGGGCACCTGGGTGGCTCAGTGGTTGAACATCTGCCTTTGGCTCAGGTCGTGATCCAGGGGTTCTGGGATCAAGTCCCACACTGGATTCCCCTTGGGGAGCCTGCTTTTCCCTCTGCCTGTGTCTCTGCCTCTCTCTGTGTGTGTCTCTTATGAATAAATAAAATCTTAAAAAAAAAAAAAGATCTGGAAGGATGCACATCAGCTTCTTACCAGTGACATTTATGGGGAAAAGACATGTTAAGAACTGTTTGCATTTCTTAATCAACACATTTTCAATGGATTTTACAACCAGAAGGTATTACATTTATAATTTTGATAACTTTTAAAAATAAATTCCAAACTCATGCAGTTCTCATGAGGACTAATGTAAGTAGATAATGCAATGAAATGTCAGCCAAATGCCAATATATAGTAAGTGCCAAAAAAAATAGTTACAGTTATTGTCTGTTACTAGAAAAAGTCTATATTTTTTTTCTTGAAAATTGAAGGAGTTAGTTTAGGAAGTGAAGGTGTGCAGGTAAATACAGTAGTTAAGAGATTTCATTTATGATTTTGCAGAACTTCGGATGTAGCGGCATTCATTCATTTTTTAAAAATTACGTAAGTTTCATCTTGTGCTTATTAAAATAACTCTTCAATCTCATGTCATTTTGTGCACATAGAGAAGGGAATACACTCATGAAATACATAAGGGTATCCCTACTATTTCACATTCAGAGTACAAATCTTCTAATTACTGATGACCTCAGAGGCATCGAATCGGTCTTTCCATACACTTATCCTTTCTTGTCAAGTGTTCGTGATACAGTGTTTTTTAAAGTAAACTTTTGAATCAAAGCATAATATTCATATAGAAAAGTGTACAGCTGGATGAATTTTCAAAATGAACAGAATCATGTATTCACCACCTAGTTCAAAGAATAAAAATTACTGGTACCCAGAATCCTCCTCCCACGGGTAACCACATCCTGACTTCTAACATCATAGATTAGTTTTGCTGTTTCTAAACTTTATAGAAAGGGAATCACACAGTACATAGTCTTTTCTGTTTGACTTCTTTACCTTATACTGGAGAAATTTCTATGTGTTAAGTGTAGCAGATCACTCATTTTCATTGCTAAACAGTAGTTCATTCTATGCATATACAACATAACCATTCTATCACTGATGGATATTTGGATTTTCTAGTTTGAGGGTACAATGAATTTTGTTGCACTGTGCATTCTTATATATATCTTTGGTGTATATAGATAAGTATGCATTTCTTTTTAAAAATTTCTTTTTATTTAAAAAAAAAGATTTTATTTCCTTATTTGTTTGAGAAAGAAAGTGAGAGAGGACAAACAAGGGGGAGCTACAGAGGGGGTGGCAGAGAGGGAGGGAGAAGTAGGCTCTCCTTTGAGCAGGGAGCTCAATGTGGGGCTGGGGCTTGATCCCAGGACCCTGGAACCATGACCCCAGTCAAAGGCAGACACTTAACCAACTGAGCTGACCAGATGCACCATAAGTATGCGTTTCTACCTGAATCTACCTAGAGGGGCCTTTTGGCTCATGTTCTATATGAGTTTTTAGCTTTAGCAACTGCTACTAAACAGTTTTCTAGAGTGCTTTTTTACTAATCTACGTGCTACCAGCAGTATATGAGTGTTTCTCTTGTTCCACATCCTAACAGTATTTTAATTTTAGCTATTCTGGTGGATAGAACTCATTTTTAAATTTTAAGTAACTTGCTAGAGCCTATTGCTCCCTTAAAAAAAGTATATGCTTTTGAATGTATGTTATTTGTTTTGGTGGAAAGCTATTCACCAAATTGTTAATAGTAAAGATCTTGGTGGTGGAATTATGGGTCATTTTGTTTCTTTGCTTTATATTTATTTCTACTTTTTAAATTTGTAAAATAAATGTGTTGTGATAACAGAAATAACATAAAAAGTGGCAATATTTCCCAGTCTTTTTATTAAGCCATAAATTCCAAGGATGCTAATAGATATTCCTGAAAGTAGTTTCAAGGTTAAGTATGACTTGTTCACCACAAGATTGCTCAGATTTTAAAATGCTAACGTGTTTTCTGAATCCTGTATGTGTGGGTATTGTATAATATAGAGTGCCTAGTTTCTGGGACTTTAATTTCCAAAATATCCCTTTTTACCTCAGGGAGACAAACATTATTTGAAAAAGGTCCAGAAATGTAATGCGTAAAAGTAGATTACAATAAAGCAAATAATCCTTATAATAGAAGTAGTGTCCACAAACAAGTCTTCCCCATGTGACTGAATACTTTAAGAATTTTTATGCTGCTGTCAGTGAATCGGAAATTATCCAAAATATCAATCTAAGAGTCTAATCCCATTACTTTTCTGTTTTTCCTCCTATATTGGAAAGTTAGCTATTTTGAGGGATATGACAATCATTATACTGGGTTTAGATGAGAAGGTTTATTTATTTATTCATTTATTTGAAGATTTTATTTATTTATTCATGAGAGACACAGAGAGAGAGGCAGAGACACAGACAGAGGGAGAAGCAGGCTCCATGCAGGGAGCCTGATGTAGTACTCAAACCCGAGAATCTGGGATTACACCCTGAGCCAAAGGCAGACGCTCAACCACCGAGCCACCTAGGCATCCCCTAGATGAGAAGGTTTAGAATCCTATAGCTGTCACAGAACCCACAGCATGTGGGGGCCTCAGGTTTCCTTTGATGACCCTTTGTGGTTTTTTTTTTTTAATTTTATTTATTTATTCATGAGAGACACAGAGAAAGAGGCAGAAACACAGGCAGAGGAAGAAGCAGGTTCCATGCAAGGAGCCCGATGTGGGACTCGATCCCAGGAATCTAGGATCACATCCTGAGCCAAAGGCAGATGTTCAACCGCTGAGCTGCCCAGGCATCCCAGTGATCCATTGGACTCCAAAAACCAACTTATTTTGTAAGAAGGTAAGACCAAGCAGTTTCAGGCTGGTTTCAAAGAGAACTTCTAGTTGGTCATGCAAATCATAGATATTTGTCACCATAGTCCAAAAATAAAATTTGACAACCAAAGAGTTTTACTAAGGGCCAGAATTATTCTCCAGTATTGCCAAGTTTCTAACACACTGCCAGATATGCTATATTGCCAAGTGTGTTAGCCAACTTGGCAGTGTTACAAAAGGGTGTGGTTCAGAGTAAGAGACTTGAGTTTGAGTTTCAGTTCCACCACTTACTTCGTTCTGTGACTTTCTATGACATTTAATTTCCTTGACTATGAAATAAGAATGATAGTATCTCTTTTAGGTTATTGGAATTTAGTTAAGCTGATATTTGTGAAAGCACCTGCCCCGTACCAAAGACAGCAGGGTTCTCAATAAATGGGGTTTCCTTCTTTGATGAAATGAAGTGTAAGCATTGGCAAGGCTACAACTGATCTACCTCCATAGCCAAAATGTCTTTATTTCTCCACTCAGTTTCCACAATTGGATGCTTTTATGATCACTCTGACTTCCCCCACCCCCAATTCTTTCTGCTGGTACCATAACCTCTTCTTTCTCTCCTCACACCATCTTGTTTTTCATTCTCCAAAAGGAACAATGCTTCAACCAGTTCTTGATAATGTTAACTTAAAATTTAAGGCACTTTACTCTCTCTGGTATTCAACCGAGAACACTTGAAAAAACAAAAGACTTAAGGGTCCTGACCAAGTTTTAGGACCATCCTTTATGGTGATATTTTGCTTCAGGGAATTTCTTGATATGCCTCAAATTCATTCTTTGAGTAGTTATTGAACACCTACCTATTACAAGCGAGATACTTTCTAGGCTTAGCTAACACTGTTTAGTAGACCCTTGACTGAATAGACTGGTCTTGTTCTTTCAGTTTTCTCAAAGAATATTTAAACCAGAAATCTATCTCTTAACGAATCAGCATTCTTGAACCTTCTAGATCTTTCCACGTTCAGACAGCACTCTCAAAGCAAAAAAGAAAATTAATAGACACAGATATCAGTGACATAAGATATCTGGGCTGATCTGTGCTTAAGTATTTTGGAAATAGGGAAAAATTGCATTTTTGTTGTTAATTGGTACACTAAAGATCTTTTCAAAGTTCTGAATTTACTTATCACCTTAGGTAACTTGCAGGTACTTCTTTTGTTCTGTTTCAGATACTCCTTTAACTTGTAGGCTTTATATCTTGGATTCTTCTGGTGTAGCTATTCCTTATACTTCCTGGGTTCCCCTCACCTATGACTAATAAGTTTTTAAATATACTACAGAATGAAAACAACTTGGCAACTCTAGCTTTAGAGTTCCCAGCTCTTCTGAAATGGAAACAGTTCAGTTAGGAAAGCCACTTTTATCTTCTTTCTTTTGATCTGAGTATTATAAGTCTACTGAGTAACTGAATCAGATGCCTCTGGGCAACCATACTTTAAATGCAACTTTGCAATACACATGCTAGGATCCTATAATATTCTTTTGGTGAAGATTATGTAAATGATGGCATCTAATGTCCTCCAAAGCAGGGTTTTCTTAGAACAAAATGCTTCTTTGAAAGTCACAATTTTTTTCCAAATCCCTCTTAAAGCCTTTTTAACTAAGGCACATGCTAATTATATTCTCCATATTATATAATTCAGTAGAGTACTTAAGAGCCCTGAATTATTGCTGACCTATATTATGTACAATAACTGAAAATGTCCCTTCTGTCTGTGTAAGTAATTAGAGACCTCACCAGAGGATCAGCAGATGCTGACAGAATTGGCCAAAACCAATCATACTCCTCCAAACCAAAAAAGTCAAACAAAACAAACATCCTATATTTATTATAGATTAGAAATTAGAGACCTTTAGCCTTTATCTGTCTTCTCAGTGGTGATAATACACAGGAATGTGGTGATTGTCGATATCTTCATCCATTCATAAACATTTATTACTTTTGGTTCTTAAGTACCTTTAACTTTTTTTTTAGGTTTATTTTAGAGGTGGGGCAGGGGGACGTGCAGAGAGAGAGAATCTCAAGCAGACTCCCCACTTAGTGCAGAGCCCAACACAAGGGCTCAATCTCACAATCCTGAGATCATGACCTGAGCAGAAACCAGGAGTCTGACACTTAACTGAGCCACCCAGGCATCCCTTAAGTACCTTTTTAAAAGTAAAAATATAAAATATTTGGAGCAAATACTTTTGAAAATCAGTTCATAATCTATTATATTTATTATAGAAATGCTGAAATCCCAAAAGCTACATTGATGGTAGCTTTCTTCTTTACCTTAAGTTCACTTCTAAACAATACAATCATGCTAAATTACATTTACAACATTTAGTACCTGGACAATATTACCTGGACAACCATTTATTGGGTTTATTGTAGGCCACAAATGAATTTTTCTTGTTCTCTGCCTAGCTGCTTTGTATATATAAAGGATCCATAAAAACAAATATAATGTGGGGTTTCTGAGTGGCTCAGTTGGTTAAGAATCTGCCTTAGGCTCAGGTCATGATCCCAGGGATGGAGCCCCACATCTGACTCCCCGCTCCGTGGGGAGACTGCTTCTCCCTCTGTGTCTGTGGGGTCTCTCTGCCTCCTGTTCCCTATCTCTATCTAGTGCTCGCTCTCTCTCTCTCTCAAATAAAATCTTTAAAAAGAAGAAAACTAATACAATGAGATGGAGAGGTCAACCTGCAGACATTAAATCTTGAATTCAAAGATGAACTTATTTAAATGTTTAGTAGCTTAAAGATTCGTCCCTCAACCCCTCAAACTGAATCTCAGTGTTGGAGCAATACATGATTAAAGTGGAAACTCTTGAAACTGTGCCAGGTATCTAGAAGTATAGTTTTGAATTACAATCATTTTAGATTATTTATTATTGATTAAATTACCTGCTGTGTATAATGTACAACGATAGGTGTGACTCATCAGGTAAACTGTTTCTTAAAGAGCAAACGAATAAATATAAAATTGCTTTTGATCTAAAAGATAAGTTGAACACTATATAACACAAAGTGTGAACTCAAAGCAGAGACCACATCTTCATTGCATTTTTATATTCTCAGGTCCTAAGTACTTAACACACAGTAGACATTTAATAAATCTCTATTTTTTTATTCTATAATAGGGAAATGTAAAATCTAAAATTAAAAATTCTTAAGTACTTAGGATAAGCTCTCATGGAAGCCACTCAAGAAGTTTGGTTAAAGGCCTTTATTTTTGATTTCTACAATTTTTTATTTTGGCTGGTATTTGCTATGGGGTGAAAATTAAGTCTTTAAATGTAACATGCATATATTGCATAAAGTAGAATTCCAAACAAGACAAACCTGATATAGAAGCTTCTTAATGTGGCAGTTATTGCCCTAATCACTCTGTACATAAATGCAAAGTATTTGACAAAGCCCCAGAAGAGAAAGCTGTGCTCAAGCTGGGCATAATCAATTTTATTGTAAAGACATATTAAGTCTGTTGCACTCAGTTAAACAAAACAGTTCTTCAGGAGCTGAGATACTTTTGATCTAGATACTTTCTCCCATTCTTCATGAATATCTGCTTTAAGTTGTTGATTTGCATGTGTACGCAATTATTTTATTTGTGATTCTTTTAGGTAAGTCAGTATTTTCATAAGAATAAAATGTTACATTTACCACAGTGTCTTCACCCTTAGAAGGCAAAAGGCTCAGTGCTTTACCTATGAGGCAAGTGAAAAGATAAACATGAATTTCCATGAATTAATCTGAGTTTTGAATATATTGTTTTGTTCATTCAAAATCTGAGGCTGAAGAGCTTTGAAAACTAAAGTTCAAAAAAGGAGATGGTTATATATTTTATAGCTTGGCTTCTACTTAATGCATATATCTTTATAAAAAAAACCCTCACAACCCTTAAAATTACTTGCCCATTTCAAACTTATAAAATATATGTTTACTTTGAAGTGTAAAGTCACAGTTAGCAAAAGAGCAAAAATCCTCATTTTAACAAGGCACAGACAGGCTCAGAGAAGTCCAATAACAAGGCCCACGAATACTTAGTTGGTCAGGTTCAGAGCCCAGATTAGCCCTGGTCTGTCTGATTTACAAGCTTGCACCTCAAGTTCAAGGTAAAGAAAGGCTTCACTGTTCTAAACCCAAGTCCCAAAGATGCCAGAATTACATGGCCACTAGAGAGCTAATTAAGAAAAACCGTTTAAATTATTTCCATGTTTCAGAGTTCCCCACCTCTCTGGACTCAGCAGGCAGTTAAAATATGTGACCTGAGACATTTTTGTTTTCCCTTGAGAGGAAATGCACAGTGGGAAGAGAAGTTCACAAAAACACCTTTTCCACAAAGCAGCAATAGGGCTTTTATCTTTTTTTTTTTTTTTTTTTTCCCAAAAGCTCTCTTGTTATAGCTCTTTGCTGGCAATTCATGCCCTCAAGTGCTCGTTTTAGTGATAGTTTACTCCCTTTTAGACTGTCTCACCAGCCGCATTATAAATGACTTTGAAACCGGGGGCCCTGTTTTTATTTTGGACCCATGGCGGAGCCTGGCACAGAGCGGCAGAGTGTGCGTCCAATCAATACTTGTTGAATGGAATTCCACGGGAGAGCAGGGTGAGGTAAAGCCTTCTTCCATCTGCCAAAAGACTTTGGTGCGGCTCTATGGGTAATTCTCATTCTTAGAAAGCTTGAATGCGAATGAAATGATTCTTCGTGGGCATTTAAAGAATTGAATGCGATAGAATGTTTATTAGTGGGATTTTAATTCATTTAGAAGATTAGTTTTTATGAAGAGTTGGAGAAATAGTTGTTGCATGAAGATGGAGATGAGTGATTTGATATTGTTAGAGGAGAGGAGAAAGGTCAACAAAGAGCAGGAACGGAACCCTGCGCCCACCCGGCGCTCCTTCCCGGGAACGTTCCCGGGCATCCCTCATCCTTCGCCTTCTTTAAATGCAGTTCCCTTTAAACCGCCCTGATCCCAAGGGAGGGTGAGGGGACGGCAGGGGAGGGAAAGAGGGAGGAGGGGGAGGTCTGAGCAGGGGATTCTTTCGACAGCAGCGTCCACCCGGGGCCGCGGGGAGGCCGGGGTCACAGGGCCCTCCTCGCACCAGTGATCTACAACGTCTTGCCTGCGGTTTACAACCGCTCTTTAAAAATACTTTCCCTTTGGGACCGCCCTCGGCTTCTTCCTGCCACCCCCCTTCTCTGCCCTCCCCGCCCCCCCCCCGCCGCCGCGGCCCCGGGCTAAGAAATGCCTCGGCTTCGCCCGCAGGGCTTAGAGTAAACAGCACGCTCGGAGGATTACCACCGACCCGAGGCCAGCGCGACCCTTTCCTTCGGCCGCCCTCAAGTGACCCCTGACAGCAGCCCCTGCTCCCCTCAAATGCAAAACCCACACACACACACACACACACACACACACACAAACAAAAAAACCCCAAGTCTTCCCTTCGGTTGCTACCCGCAATGACGTTTCCCCCTCGGGTCCCGCCCCTCCGGGGGCTTGGAATTTTGGGATTGGCCGACGGGCTGCGGCGAGAGGGCCCCGATTGGGCGCCGGGGCGCTGACTGACAGCCGGGCGGCCGCCGCGCCCTCCCTCCCGCCCGCCCTCCCTGGTGTGCGAATGTGTGTGTGCGCTGTTATGCCGGACAAGAGGGAGGCGACCGCGGCGGCGGCGGCTCTGTTTATTGTCCCTGTCGCTGTGTGGATGTGAGGAAGTCGGGGGTGCGGCGCGGCCGACGGGGGCGGCCTTGGAGGCGGCGGCGCCGGGGGCGGCAGCGGCGGCTCCGGCGACCCCGGCGGCGGCCGGGCCTCGCTGAGTGCGAGGGAAGGACGAGGCGCCTTTGCGTCCCCGCCACGTCTGGACGCCCCGGGGCTCTCGGCGGCGCTCGGCGAGCGCACCCCCGGCTCGGCCCGGCCTGCTGCGGCGCCCGCGGGCGGGCGAGGAGGAAGCGCCGCCGCTCAGCCGCCGCCGGCCTCCCGCTTGCTTCTCCGCCGCCGCTTCTCGGCCGCAGCCTAGGCCCGGGCGACGCGGCCGCCGCGCCTCGAGTTTGAGGGCGCCGGGCGGCGCGGCCTCCTCGGCGGGCTCGGCCGGGCGTGCGTCCCGGGTCTCGGCGATGGGGCGCGGGGGGCGGCGCCGCTAGGAGCACGGCGAGCGCAGCGGTCGGTGCGGAGCAGAGGGCCCGGCGGCCGGCAGGGAGGCGGGAGCGGCGGCGGCGGCCGCGGCCTCGGGGCCTGTGAGCGGAGGCACCCGCCATGGCCAAGGCGGGCGGCGGCGGCGCGGGAGCCGGCGGCAACGGGGCACTGACCTGGGTGGTGAGTGGCGGACGGCGGGGGGCGGGGGGCCCGGCCGCGGCATTGTTCCCGGCCCGCGGGGGGTGGGGGGTGGGGGGTGGGGGGTGGGGGAGGGAGTCCGCGGGCCCGGCCGGGGGGGCGGGGGGGCAGGGAAACGAGTGGGAAATCCGGCGTCCGGAACGGGCGCCCCGTCGGGGCTTCTGCCCGCAGAACCCCCCGCTCCCCGCCCCTTTTCTTTCTTTACCCTCTGTGGAGGCTCGGGCTGCGGGAGCGTGACGTGCGCTGGAAACTTAGGGGGACAAACCCTGAACCTGACGCGAAGCCCTCGCTTCAGCTTTTTTTTTTTTTTTTGCTCTCTCAGACTCTTCCGGGGCAGTCGGGCGTGAGGCGGTGGGTATTGGCCGTAACGCCTGCGTGGCTCTGTGGGCCAGCACTTTTATCTCCATGTGGCTTAAGAGAATCCCGGAGAAAAGGGTGTGTGTGTGTGTGTGTGTGTGTGTGTGTGTGTGTGGTAAGTGCAGATGCACCCAGTTCTGCCGCTCTAACCTCTCAAAGAATGGATTTGGTGTGTGTGGGGCGGGGGGGGGGGGGGGGAGCAGTCCAAGGCAATTTAACACTTGGGTTCAGTCTCGTTCAGTTCAAAGCGCGTCGGCACGGCCGTTTCGCAGCAGTTAGCACACCGTAGGTCGTCCATCTGTCAGGGTGGGATTATTAAAAGAAGCGTTCACCTGCGTCAGCATCCCAGGTGAGGCGGGTGGGGGCCGAGTGGGGAGTGCCCGAGAGGTGACTGAAATGCTTAGTCCTGGAGTTAAAGGACCTCGGCGCTCCGTTCCTGCTGGGAAGTAGTAGAGGAGGGAAGACCCAGAGAGATCCGATTCCCACGGCCGATCGATAATTCACCAGCATTTTACTTGCTCAGCATAGAGTTCAGAGCAGGGTCATTTCCTACACACACACACACACACACACACACACACACACACAAAGCCCGGCTCAGCCGACGTACTTGGTTTCCAGGAGAAACATTTTAAAACGCATTACATTTAACAGGTACTTTCGATGGATCCTTCCTTTTTCAGAACACTCAAGGAAACTTTCGTATTGGCGTTTTTATTACTAATTCTTCCTTTTCTCTTTGCTTGGGCGAGGTTTAGGGCAGTTGAGTAGCAGTTCTGCTGAATTAACAAGACTTCCTTGAGAAAAAGCATGTTATAGCGGGAAAACATTTTAACCATTTATGTCTGAGTGTCAAGTCGCTTTGCAAAATAACTTGCTAAGCTCTTCATGTTGAATTTTCCGAATTTTGTTTGTTACTCCACTAATGGGGTATGAACAGACTAGAGCCAGGATAGATAAAATGCCACTTTATAAACTGGTGGTCCATGTGGACCATTCTGGAAGGGAGGGGGGGATTGCATAAGTGAAATATAATCATTTTTTAAAAATGGGTGGCCCTCCCCCCGTTACTAAAATCAAGCAACTTCTGAAAATTAAGTTAGCCAGATAAGTTCTCGTTCACTGTTTGGAGGTGTGAGAGGCCCGATTTGAGTTTCTGAGGACCTCTGATTCTGTAATGGTAAACATTTTGCTTCAGGATTGAATTGGTTGGCATTTAATAGCAATATTTTAATTTACTGTTATTTAACTTTGTACGTAAATGACTGCTTTTTCTTTTCAAGCTCAGTAGGAAACCACTTACGTAAAAAATTTCCTGAAACTTAGACGGTCTCATTCAGTATCAGATTCATTTGATAATAAAATTGACTTATTTAGTAAAGATTTTTTCATTATAAGACAAATATGGGAAATACAGTAAAACAAAGTAAAAATCACTTAATATTTACAGATTATACCTGCGTGTTGAATTAAAAGTTTATTAAAATATAATCACTCCATAAGTCTGCTTTAAGATTTGATGCTTGCTTTAAATTTGTCAGGGTATATGAGCATCTTTATGTCCGTAATTTACATCATTGATCATAGACTAATTTTATGAGAGGCAATATAGTGAAGTGGTTATGAGCATGGACTTCGATGTCAGATTGATGTAGATTCTGATCCTTTCTCCAACACATATTGCTAAAGATCTAACCTTTCAAAGCCTGTTTTCTCATCTGTAAAATAAGGTTGCATTGAGAATTAAATAACACATGTAGCCAGTGCTGGACTTAGTAAATATTTTTTGTTGGTGGTGAAGTTCAAGAAATGTACACTCAGAATAATGAAGTTGCTCTTACATGAAGTGCTTTTAAATCAGGGTGAAAGCAAATTATTTCTTTGAAAGAATTCAGGGATTTGTTTCAGTGGTCATCTATTTCTGCAGAGGGGTAACTTTGCCTGCTTTGTTGAATGAAACTGGTGTTATGTTGCCACCTGCTTGTGGGTAACAGGAAGAAATAAAAATGGAATTAGTCCCTGATAGTGTTCTTTTGGGAGGGGGATGGGTAATGCCATGTGTTGCTAGTATTAACTTCTGTTGGGATGCTTGCCAGCATGTAGTATTAACATCGTCACTGCATGAAAGTTTACATTTTAATACCTAAACCCACAAAGCAAAATGGTTTAAGATTGACATTAACTTCTCCTTTTAATGTTTGTGCTTTATTTGCAGGGTCTTAAGCAGATTTTTTAAAATTAAAAAAGAAGTGAAAAACATAAATATAGCAAACTATTTTTTGAGTTAACATTGACAACAGCTATGAAGGTTTCCTGAACCAAGCAGTTTCTTGAATTAACTTTTAGTTTGTAAAGCTTTGATTAGTAGACCCTGTAGTCTTATTTCATTAAGCCATTTATAATTTTTAGGTGACTGATAACACTTCTGTGGAAATAGAAGATAGTTAATTACTAATGTGAATATTGATCTTTTTTCTTGAATACTCTAATTTGGTAGATTAAACTATATTGTAATTAAAAACCGTAAGCATATAAAAAAGTGGTGGCTAGAATAACATAAGGAGCCTTTTCTCCATTTATCAAGTCTCACCAATTACCAACTCAAGATCACCCACCTTGCCCCTTCTCTTTATTTTTTATTTATCTATTTTTTAAAGATTTCATTTATTCATGAGAGACAGAGAAAGAGAGAGAGGCAGAGACACAGACAGAGGGAGAAGCAGGCCCCATGCAGGGAGCCCAATGCGGGACTCGATCCCGGGACTCCAGGATCACATCCTGGGCCGAAGACAGGTCCTAAACCGCTGAGCCACTCAGGGATCCCCTATATTTCTAATTCAAACCATCATTGTACATTTAGATATTTAAAGATTTGTATTAAGAACCTTGCTTTAGTGGATTATTGTTGCAAGTCTGAACTCCTCAATGAGACTTTCAAGCCAGTTCTCTTACGTCTCAGTTGAAATTTATTTTGTATAGTCATCATAGTTAAATTTATCTCTTCACTGTCCCCTGAACATCGTGGTTTTATAGCATGTTGCTATACATGCTTACCTTCCATCAGGAATGCCTCTTTCTCTTCTCTTTATAAGTGTAAATGTTAATTACTCTTCAAAGCTAGCTCAGAGTCCCACCAAACTTTTATCCTCCAGTTTTCACTCATTTTTTTCTGTTACCCCTATGGATCAGAAAACATAAATTTCTTTTTATGTAACTTTCATCCATGATAATTTAGTCTTAACAATTAGATTATAAACTAAAGCTAGAGACCATATATTATACCTATTTGTATCTTTTATACAGTTTAGCAAAGAGCTGGATTCATAATCCAACCTCAGTTATTTTAACAAATTGGACAGTTGACATGCTAACTTCCTGAAAAGTCCTTCATCATTATTATTTTTTTAAAGGTTTATTTATTCATTTGAGAGAGAGAGGCATAGGGGCAAAGGGAGAGAGAATCCTCAGGCGGACTCCCTATTCAGCTCATAGCCCCTTGCAGGCTTATCAAGGGCTCTATCCTAGGACCAAAGAACCCCAAAAAGTCATTATTAAGACAAGTGGTCAGGTAGCAATGTTCTTTAGGCAACCAAGTAACATAATAGCAGTACTTAGAAACTAATTATATTTGGTGCTAACTTTTCTGAATGGGAGTGTTTACTTGTAGTTTTAGATGTTAATTTCTTAGGTGTCAGTAGTTGCATTTTACTAAGTACTTTAAAAAATAAGCCTCTTTTCATAGTTTTTAAAAATAGAACCTCCTTTAGACCTCCTTTTTGAGATCAGAATTATTTTCATTTGCAGAAAAGGAAACAGGTTTAGAGATTAGGTAACTGTTAATTACCTGGCTAAAGCAGAGGTGGGATTGAAACCAGATTTATCTTCTTAACCATGATTTATACGGCTCCCCACTTTAAAAAAACATTGAAAACCAAAAAACCTTGGGATGCCTGGATAGCTCAGTAATTTAAGTGACTGACTCTTGGTTTCGGCTCAGGTGATAATCTCTGAGTCATAAGATCCAACCCTCTGCAGGGTTCTACCCTTAGTGTGGAGTCTGGTGGAGATTCTTTCTGCCTTTCTGTCTCCTACCTTTCTGTCTCCTACGCACCACCCACTCCCCAACCCCCGCCTCCATTTGCACCTGTGTTTGCTCTTTGTCTCTCAAATAAATAAATCTTAAAAAAAAAAAAAAAAATACGACTCATCTTTTATACCCTGATGTGACAAGATTAAAAAAGCCTTCTAGGATATACTTGTATATTTTTGTACTAACCTTTCTTTTTACAGAGAAAGCTAGGAAATACATTCCCTTTTCAGGATGTATGTATCTGTGTAACAATGCTTTTTTAAGATAATGAGCTATAAAATCAGATCCTTTAAGTACTAACTTTGTTAGCTTTGGGGAACCACTTCTTCAGAGTTCTGTTTCCTCATTGTAGAAAGGGAATCATGGCAACAGTGCCTACTTCATGGAGCTCTTACGAGGATTGATTGAGATTGTCCATATAATTCCCATGATGCTGCAACATAATAAGCTCTCAGATGGGTATATTTGCATGTATTTTTCTTCAAATAAATTGAAAAGAATTTTCATATCTTTTGTCTCACAGAAAGGTTTTTTTTTTTTTTTAAATATTGTGAAATCACAATAAGTGAACATCTGTCACCACACAGTTACAATTTTTTTTCTTGTCATGGGGACTTTTATTTACTCTCTTAGCAACTTCTAAATATACAATGCAGTATTATTAACTATAGTCACCATGCTGTACATTACATTCACAGGACTTTCTTATTTTATAACTGGAAGTTTGTACCCATTGGTCACCTTCAACCATGTTGTTGCTTCTAGCCCCAAATTCAAGGGTTTTGTTTTTGTCTTTAGATTCTACATATAAGATCATACAGTATTTGTCTTTCTCTCTCTGACATATTTCATGTAGCATAATGGTCTCAAGATTCACTCATGTTGTTGCAAATGGAAAAAGTTCCTTTTTTTATGATATTCCTCTGTGTGCTACATTTTTTTATTTATCAATGGATGCTTAGGTTGCTTGTGTGTCTTGGCTCTTGTAAATAATGATGCAGTGAATATGGGGGTGCATATATCTTCCCAAGTTAATGTTTTTGTTTTTTTGGATAAATACCCAGAAATAGAATTTCTGGATCATATGTTAATTCTGTTTGTAATTTTTTTGAGGAAACTCCATATTGTTTTCCATAGTGGCTGCACCAATTTATATTCCTACCAACAGTGCATGAGGAGTCCCCTTTTTCCATTTTCCTGTCAACACTTGTTGTTTCTTGTCTTTTTGATAATAGCCATCCTGACAGGTGTGAGGTAGTATCTTATCGTGGTTTTGATTTGCATTTCCCTCATGATTGATTGGTGATGTTGCATGTCTTTTCATGTGTCTGTTGGACATCTATATGTCTTCTTTGGAAAAATGTTTATTCAGAGCCTTTTCCCATTTTTTAATTTATTTTTTTTTCTTGCTATTCAGTTGTGAGAGTTCTTTATATGTTTTGGATATTAACCCCTTATTAGATTTATCATTTGTAAATATTTTTTCTTATTCAGTAGGTTGCCTTTTCATTTTGCTCATGGTTTCCTTTGCAGTGCAGAAGCTTTTTAGTATGATGTAGTTTCACTTATTTTTGCTTTTGTTGCCTTTACTTTTTGTGTCAGTTTAAAAAAAAAATCATTGTCAAGACCCACACCAAAGAGCTTATATTCAAGTCTATAATTCATTTTGAGTTGTTTTTGTGTATGGATAAGATAGGGGTCCAATTTTGTTCATGCATATGACTGTTCTTCAATTTATTTATTGAAGAGACTGTCCTTTCCCCATTTTATATTACTGGCTCTTTTGTCATAAATTAATTGACCACGTATGTGTGGGTTTATTTATGGGCTCTCTATTCTGTTCCATTTGTCTTTGTGTCTGTTTTTCTGCCACTACCATACTGTTTTGATTAGTATGGCTTTTAATATAGTTTGAAACTGGTGACTGGGATGCCTCTCTTTTCTTCTTTCTCAAGATTGCTTTGGCTATTTGAGGACTTTTGTAATTCTATACAAATTTTAAGATTGTTTTATTTCTATAAAAAGTGCTGTTGCAATTTTGATAGGGATAGGGACTTTTATTTTTTACTTTTTATTTTTTTTTAAGACAGAATGAGAGTGGCAAGGGGTAGAGGGAGAAGAAGAGAATGTTAAGCAGGCTCTGTGCTCAGCGTAGAGTCTGTTGCAGGGCTGGATCTCATGAGCCTGAGATTATGATCTGAGCCAAAATCAAGCATGGGACACTCAACCAACTGAGCCACACAGGCTCCCCTGTATTAGGGACTTTTAAACAATGTTAATTATTCCAGTTCATGAGCATGGAATGTGTATTATTTGTGTCTTCGGTTTCTTTCATTAGTGTCTTAGTTTTCAGTGTTCAGGTCTTTCACTTCCCTGGTTGAATTTATTACTAAGTATTCTTTTTGATTCAGTTGTACATGGGATTGCCAATTCCTCTTTCTGGTAGTTTGTTGTTATTGTACAGAAACAACAGAGTTATGTGTATTGGTTTTGTATTCTGCAACTTTATTGGATTTGTTTTAATCGTTTTTTTGGTGGAGTCCTTAGGTTTTTTTGTATATACTATATCATCTGCAAACAGTGACAATTTTATTCCTTTTCAATTTGGATGCCATTTAGGGAAAGTGTATTTTTTATTTTCACGGTGGACGTTTAAACATTCCTTGTGATCTTAAGTATCCCTCACCTTCTGTCTTTTTCCTTGTCCCTTGGTTTGGGAGGGCATTTCTTGAAGAGCATAGATGGAAGACAAAGTGTTGGTTTTGTTTTCATTAATGGTAGATAGATACATGGCCCTCTCTATTGTTACATAGATGAAATATGAGTGAAAGAAACATCAAAGCATGGCGGGTTTGAGGGAGAAAGGAAGGGGAGGAGATGAAACAAAAGGGTAATGTGAAGTCTGAGGGGGTCATTTATAGAAGATAGGAGAAAAGGCTTGTTGCCAAGGTTTTGCTAGTGCCACTCTTGTTGGCTTGGTGATGGTGAAATTTCTGCGCCGATTATGTGAATGAATGGCTCAGTTCCTTTTTAGCACCAACTGGCAAACCATCTCCTTTCCCCTCTTTGGCAGCAATTCATTCTCTCACAGAAAAACAGGAACTGGGTGATTGCCCCAAATTGCTATGTCTCACGTGACAACTCTGTGTATGGAAGAATCTTTTTTTTTTTTTTCCTTAACAGAATGATCTTGGTACATACTCATTCTGAAATAAAAATTTGTTTTAAAACAAAGAAGAGGAGGTGGGTGGGGGGATAGGGTAACTGAGTGACAGGCATTAAGGAGGGCATGTGATATGATTAAAACTGGGTGTTATATGTTGGCAAATTGAGTTTAAATAAATTTATTTTAGTGCAGTATTTTTCTTATGATTGAGGAATGTTCTTGATAAAGGTTGAGTCTGAGATAAGTATTAGATCTGTATTCTTTCACTAGGAGTTAGCAACATTGCAAAAGTGTTATAAAATAGATTGATATTTTAATATAGATTTCATGTATTATTTTGATGTTTTGTTATAATTTAAAAATTCTGAACAATGCCTTGTTTAATTTGGCAACCCTCTTTTGAACTTCAGAAAAAGTCAGTTATGGCATCATATGGCATCATATGTATAAACCACAAAGACTAGAATTAAGATGTTTTTAGATTTGCGGAGGATATTTTCATACAGGGGTTTCTTTACATTTTCATTGCCTTTATGAAAATGTTGCTCTGATTTCTTCTACTCTGCTGTTATTAGATGCTGGAATTATTTATTACTATAAATAGTATAAATTTATTACTATAAATAGCTTTCATCCACATAAATTTAGGCAGTGAAATAAATTACAAATAAACTTAAATTGTACATTTTTAATTTTTATCAAACCTTAAAGTTTATTTAGAATGTTTTTTGGTAATTGGTTATTTTTAAGGGCATACTGTGAATTTTTATTTAATGTGGAATAGTCACTGTTGTACAAGATATTTTGCTACTATGAACATAAGAAAAGGTTAGATTATTATTTTGTATCAAAAGTGTTTAAAATGAGTGTAATTAAAACACTTAAACATTAAAAAAATTAGTGAAACAAGGACTTGAAAAGCAAAAAAAACCTAGTAAGACAGCAACAACAAAAAAAATTTAAAAATCAAACCTCTATGCCAATGTATACTTGCCTCAATTAAACATGAGGATGAGGAGATGATAATAATTCAAGAAGAATTTTTCAGCTTCTCAAATATTGTTAATCACACAAAAGATTCACTGGGAAAACTGGTGGATTTACAAGTAAACCAAGTGAGATGTGAATGAAAACCTTAATATACTGACATGAATATGGAAAGTTTAACACCCCCCCACCCCAAATAAGCATTATTCTTTTAGCCTGCCAGTATCGGATATATATCAGTCTCCTTTATTATTTGTGGGATTGAGAATACTTTTATAAATGTGTAGATGGGAGTTTGCTGATCTGTTTGTGTTCAAGCTAATTTCATGATCTCTTTTCTCTGAATATTATTAGTAACGGTGTTAAAACTGAAGAACTACTAGGGATGATCTTTCTTTCTTTCTTTCTTTCTTTCTTTCTTTCTTTCTTTCTTTCTTTCAGTGGTAGTAAGAGCTGGAGAGAAGATGATCAATAGATTTTTCTCATTTTACTTAGTTCTCAGGCCAAAGGTGTTTATATTCATACCTATTCTAGGGATGAGATATCCCTTTGAGGGGGGCAGAGTAGTTGCTCTCTGTCCCTTCATCAGCAGATTCTGATTTTTCGTGGTCTGGACATTATTCAGGGAGCAACTTTCTGCTAATAAAGAGGAGCTAAAAGAGATCATTATTTCAGGTTTCTGTGAGAAAAACTTACAGACTTCTCAGAGAACTTCCTTTTTCTGTTTGCTGCTAGTGAGCCAGTGAGCAGTGCAAACTACCATTTATTGAGAATGGGAAAGTAAAAGACAAACTGCTATGTTATTTTCTGTTTTCTGCTCTGCCAAACTCGCCAGTCTTATCTGTTTATTTTGGTTTCAATTACCTTTTTGGCTAGATTCTAGTGAGAAAGTTGGGACTACAGAAGTAGTAAGTAGGTTATTAGCAGTGCCACTAGGAAAAAAAAAAAACAACCCTTTAGTTTTATTCCAGCGTAATGACATTTTCACATACGTGGATTAATAACAAGATCTTAAAATATATCCATATGTGCTCATTGTAGAAAACTAGAAAATGTGTATATCAGAAAAGAAAATGAAAATAACTTCTATTTCTACTTCTCACAGATAATTTAATGATGATATTCTGTTGAGTATATTTTATATTTTTTCCTACGTGTATAATCTTTTTTTGATGAAAATGGGCTCATTTTTATGCTCTTGTAATTTTGTTCACTATATATTTTTAATAAGCTACTAATTTAAAAATACTTGATTACATAATGTTTTTACGTAAAAGTTATAGCAATAGAAGTTTATATAGTCAACACAAATAAGTTTTGATAAAAGTAACTAAAAATATTTACTTAATAAATATCCAGGTTTAAAAGTTTATATATGAGTTTTAGAAATTATTTAATATAAATGAGAGTTCACTTAAAATATTGACAAAATCTCAAAACATTTAATTATGACATTCTATAAATAATGTGTGTTCCTTAATGCTTTTCATTACTTTAAATAGAATGGTACCTTTTTTACTTAATAGCTGTCATATATTTAGGAAAAAATATTTTGACATTAAATATTTTAAGTATTGCCAAACTTATTTTTGACATATATTATTCCTAGAGAAAATTATAAATAGTAATCTCACAAAGCCAAGTACATTTTACTTGTTCTTTGAATTTTGAGACATTATCCTAGCAAGCATGACAACTTTTGAACTTGATAGGGATCTATCTGTTAGGTTAAAGGGAGGGAGGAAGAAGTGATTGGTAGTGAGGGGTATAGGAAAAGTTGTAAATTCTTGAAAAAGGAGTGATGAAGGACTTTATCCTTATTTTCCATACTTGTGTGCCCTTTTAGTTAAGTATAACTCATCTGGGTCAAATGTGGAAGCCCCAATTAGGTGTCTGTTAGTCTCTGGTTAAATCTAATCTTAAAGATATTTTCTTTGTTCTGGGATTTGGAATCATAGCCTGGGATCAGAAAGCCTTTATTGCATGGTTACTCTAAGTTCCTGACCTTTGTGCCATTGATTGCAAACAGTTCTAAATTAACGGTAAGAAGTTACCTCTCTTTGATTCCATAGCATTTATTGTCTTTAAACACTTTCTAAGAGTGTGATCTTAGTCCTTACTAGCTATTCTGAGGACCCATTATATTATACACAATCAGTTATGTTTTTAACTTTGGATTTGTTTCTGTAAGTTAATCAGCTATCTCATGAAAAGCAAGGAACATGATTAGAAATTTGGAGACTGGTATTTTTAAAATGCAATGTATTTTTGGCTAGTTCATCATCTACTTGAGAGAAATAGTCTATGAAGATTTTATAAAACTCTTTTGTTCAGAGCTATTTTTAATTGACTCAGAGCAGTGTTAATAGGTAACCTTATAAATGAAAGAATATATAAGAATATAATTAAAAATATAGACAATGAGTTATTTATAATACTTTATTTTGCAATTTTATTTTATTTTTTATTTTGCAATTTTATTAAGTTTCATTAATTTTATGTAAAATTTATGGCACTGGAAGATTATAATTAATGTTTGAATTTCCATAGTGTTTGTACATTACAGTTCTTCTGGTTTAGACTGCTTAGAGGTTATGTATTTGATTTTTAAATATACGTTGTTTAAATGTAGATTAGGTGTACTGATTTTTTTCAAGTATGAACGTTAAATATAATGATATGGCTATGTATAGGACCTGAATTGAAGTGGTTTGTTGCTTGTTCAAATTCATAAAATCTCTTCCATTGTCTTCTGACTGCTTTATTTCTACTAAAGTTCAAAAACTTGTGAAGATATCTCAATTTTCATTGTGTCTTATATGTGTGAATTATTTTTTGTGAAAAAATATGCCGCTATAATACCTTTCTTTTAGTGGGATGTCTTATTTGTCAACATCAAGGAATTCCAGAAGGAGAGAGGTGTGTTTTCTGTCATTAAGAAATCTCTAGACCTTTGGAATTTGAGTTTGCAATTCTTATCTACATAGGAATGATTAGAATTAAGATCACTAACCTCTGTTTACTTGAAACTGGCACAGAAACTGTAATTAGTGAGTGCCTCAGTAATGGAGCATCTAGCAATAATTTATAAGGAATTATTGGCATGACCTATAAAAGTGTGAAATTTGAGATTTCATAAACCATGCTTAGTATTACCAGCCATATCAGTATATATTTTTATTTTTTATTTTTAAATATTTTATTTATTTATTCATGAGAGACCCAGAGAGAGAGGCAGAGACATAGGCAGAGGGAGAAGCAGGCTTCATGTAGGGAGCCCGACGTGGGACCCGATCCCGGGTCTCCAGGATTACGCCCTGTGCCTAAGGTGGCGCTAAACCACTGAGCCACTCAGGCTGCCCTGCCATATCAGTATTTTAACTACATTGGTTACTGTTTTGCATGGGTTACTTTTGCCCACTCTCTTGACTAAATCATCAGTAGTTTAATGGCAGGGAACTGAAATGTAGATTTGAGGACTTCTGCAGGTATCCAGGTTTAGTTATTGTGAACCTATAACCTGACCAGAACTCATATTCCTTGGAAAGTTTTGAAGACTATAAAAATTAACTTGATAACTTACATAATTGGGAAATTTTTATATTTCTGGATTGAATAGATGTAGGCATTTCTAGCTATTCTAGTGATTATGTATACCTACTTTTTGGGCTTAGTCAAAACAATAGTTTTACACTGTACTATAAAAAGAACTGGACTGTCAATAAATAGACCTCTGTTTCTTCAACACTGAAAAATCCGCCTGAGAGATCATTTTGTCATTAAAAAGAAAACCTGTGACATGTGTCCATATGCATTTTAGTTTAACCCCTGGTAGGTTATTTAAATTTGATTTTTTGGTTAATTTTAGACTCTTTTTGATCAGAACAATGCTGCCAAAAAAGAAGAATCAGAAACTGCAAACAAAAATGATTCTTCAAAGAAGTTGTCTGTGGAGAGAGTGTATCAGAAAAAGACACAACTTGAACATATTCTCCTTCGTCCTGATACATACATTGGGTCAGTGGAACCATTGACACAGGTAATTATTTGTTAAATTTTGAGATTAGAAGATATGTATCTATATTTACTTTTTAATAAAATTTTTGTGATTGTATGCTTTAGAAGTACATGATTTCATGGCTTGATGCTCATAAGCAAAGTAGGGTGAGAGATCTAAGAGAGGTAGAAATGCCTTTAGTTTTTGCTAAAGATAAAAAACTAGGAGATAGAAGCTATCAGAGATAAGTATAGAGGAAGATGGTAGTGTGTGAACTTTTATTTTAAAAGTCCTTAAGTTTATGCTGTGGTTTGCTTCCAATTCTAGAATGTGTACATATACAGTGATGACCATTTGATGCTTACTGTGGACTTGACTTACCTATATTATCTTGTCCAATTCTAACAATTTTGGAAAGTAGGTACTGTTATCCCTATTTTATAGATGAGGAAACCGAAGTTTAAATAAATTTAAATAACTTGCTCTCACATCCCTTAACTGGTAAGAGCTGGGATTCAAAGCTAGGTCTCTGGCTCCAAAGTCATGGCTATGTTCATATTATTTTACTCTCTGAGCCTTATAGAAAAATATAAAGAATGAAGTAAAAGTGTAAAGTAAATATAAAATTTTTGTATTTTTCTATTTTATTTAAATATAGTTTTTAACAATTCTTATAGTGTGTAAGTAAGAATATAGACTCAATAAAAAATGATTTCTCAATTTTGAAGTTATTTAAATTGAATATGAATATAGTGAGGTTGAGTGCCACTAAAATGGTATATGTTTTTCTACTTTGAAGGTCTAAGTATTTACAGAGGAAATGACAGATGTAGGTTTATAATTTGCAAAACTGATGTTAAATGCTTTTTTACCCCATAAGTCCTTTTGAATTTTTCTTATAATGCAGCTAATGTGGGTATATGATGAAGACGTAGGAATGAATTGCAGAGAGGTTACCTTTGTGCCAGGTTTATACAAGATCTTTGATGAAATTTTGGGTGAGTACTTGCTTAAGATTTAACTCCTCTGTGTCCATTGATACGTATATGTATGTGTGTGTGTGTGTGTGTGTGTGTGTATCAATGTGTATATAAAGCCAGACTTACAGTATACATTTTAAGGGCATATCTTTGGCTTCTGTGCTGAATATAAATGTTCTTCAGGAAATTTTGTCAGTATAATATTTTCATATCTGTGCACATCATATCTTTGTGTTTATCTGCAAAATATATGTATTGTATTTGATCAGAAGTCCAGTTGGTTTGTAATCTTGGATGTGTAGTTATCTGAAGGTTGCATACATACCAGTCACCTGGGGGGGCATGTTAAAAATAGAGATTACAGGGCTTGATCTTTGTAGATTTGGTGAGTTTGCTGTGAGACATGTAAAATTGTGTTTTTTATCAACAAATCAGAAATTTCTGTTGGGCAGCCACGTATAACAACCATTGTTCTGAATGATCTCTGTTTTTTCCAAATGACATGATAAATGAAATCAAAATGAAGTGTGGATGCTTAATTGATTCCTAGAGAATGCTTGCACTTTGGTAGTATTTTTAGCCAAGCACTTTCTAGAGACTCTGGATTCTGCTACCTCATTAGTGCCACTTGAAATTTCCTAGACACCTGGGTTGTATGTCTTTCTGAGCTTGTTCTGGTCACTCTTTGGGAAAAGGGTAGAGGAGTAAAACTGGTTACTTGTATTTTATACTTTTTACTCTTGCTTCCCAGCTGTCCACTTGATTTTATTTTATGTTACATAGTGTTTATCAGGAACATATGTTTTCTGTGATTGAAGTTGAGTTTGACAGCTAGCTTGTGTTCAAATTTGTGTAGTCATGTGTCTAAGCACAGCAGTGGTTAATGTATGCAAGTATGTTATCAATTATGTGCATAGAATTTAAAATTTTGATTTCTAAAATGCTGAAGGTTTTGCCTTTCTAACTTAAAAATAACTGATTTTAGCTCAACTTGTATATAAAACCACTAGTTTTTTGAAGGAAATCAAGAGAAAGTAGTTGTTACCAAAGATAAAATATAATTAAACTCAATTTTTTTTCTTTTAGATCTAATCTGGATTAGGGGGTTGCAACCTGCAGATGTTTGTTTTTATTTTTATATATCACAAAATCTACCCTTCCCCTACCCCCATTTTGTAGTAAAGGAAATAACAGTAATTTAGTGTGATTTAAAATTTAAGAATATTATTTAGAAAATAAAATTTTTATTGGCAGTTAGTAGTAATAATTTCATTAACTATTACCATGTGTTTAAATTAAGTAGGGATGCACATGCAGTTGTATATTTATTTATATAACTTAATTACTCATCAAAATATTTAATTTGTAGTTAATGCAGCTGACAATAAACAGAGGGATAAGAATATGACCTGTATTAAAGTTTCTATTGATCCGTAAGTATATTTCAAGTTACTTTTTTATGCTAAGTTGTTTTATTCTGATAGTCCCCAACTTATGAATACTGTATATAATTAGTACTCCTAAAGTTTCCCTGTTGCTTGAGATCTTGTTGTTTTTGCCTCTTTTAGCCAGAATATATTATACTTTTATAGTTTTTTCTGTAATTCATAATCTTTTCCACCAAAGTACTTCCCTATGGGAGCACTTGGAAACCCATTTTTTTCTCTCTTTGATAGTGTGGGTATTGTTGCAGGTGATAGAGTGGTCACTCAATCTTTTCTACTTGCCTTTGCTTTGGGAGTCAAGGCTAAGTGCTATTGCTAGTAGTACTCCAGTTATATTATATTATGGGTTACATTTATTTGTTATGGGCAATATTTGGGCTTTTCCATTATTTATAACATTATTTGTAAATTAGGAACTGCTGGTATTTTAGAATATATACCAGGTGTTCAGCTAATTAGATCTCCCTATGATGATTTGTTTCGGAGAGCTGAAGGCAAGTGAAAATAATACCATTTTAAGTTAGAAATATTACTGTTCTATTTATTCTGTTTTCAATGGCATGCCTTTTGTAAAATATCACATTTACATTTATAATTTTATTAGTAATTTAGAATGATGTTAAGAATTTTCTTTAACATGAAAATTCAACCAATTCAGGTATAGTCTCACTGTTACTAATCTAATTTTAGATGGTATGGTTAAGTATATATTTATATATGAAAATATAACATATTTGCTTATATCATGAATTAACCATATCTTATATTAAAATATTACCACATAACTACTCTGTTGAAATTCTAGATTTTTCTTTTTCTTTTTTTCCCCATTTGGATCCTTTCGATAATGAATACATTCTTGAGGATTTATGTGGTAAGGTGCATAAGACACTTATAAATTGTAATATATGCAGAAGTTTAAAATAGTTTTAAGGACATTTTAGCTTCAAGATTCCTTTTCTGTATTTAGGAAATTGTCAGTTAAAAACAGTATCATTTATTATGCTTTAGGAGAGCTAGCTGGTTAGTAGTAATGGATGTTGAATGTTAGGTATCTTTAAGCTTTTTAAAATTCGTAATGGAAAGATTCTGACTGAAAACTAAGGAAGGAGGGGCTCTTAAATACATTCTTGATGAACATGTTACAGTAACAGTTGGTTCTTTTTATCTTAATAATTTTGGCCATATTAATCCAACAGCATGGACGTAAACAGCTTACATAGAATCCCATCATAACAAAGTGATCAAAAAGTGAGCTATTATAAAACAACTCTGTAGACTGAATAGTGGCTCTTGGTGGTGTGCTTTGCCTTTAAATTCATTATAGGTTCTGGACAGAGTAATTCTGTGTAACACTTTAGTGAGTTCTTTCTGCCTTTTTAATCAACATTTTTGTATGGACATAACAGTGGCATAGGTTATAACTAAATTTATATGGTTTTTAACGACAATCGGATACTAGTTTTTTTTATTTATCTCTGTTATTTTAATTACTTTTGCTAGAAAGGTCTCTTTTTTCCAGTGTGAGACAAAAATTCGTAGCTACTTCCAAGGAAGAAGGTGTGAATTTTACTTTTTTTGTTTATAAATCATTAATGAGAGACTATTGAATCTTTCTCCTTTTAATTGAAATATATATTGTATATTTTAATATATGTTTAAAATATTAAAATATATATTTAAAATTGGCAGTAGACAAGCATTTTGGGAGATGTTGCTAATCCTTATATTTTATTATTTATTTATATTTTATTTCCGAATTTTAACCATAACATTTTGTCTTTTATGAATTTCCTTTCACAAACTGATTCCTTATTTTTCTTTTACTATGTATAATACCAAGCTAATGCTGTTGTTATAAAAGTTAATTTTATTTCAGAGCTGTAATTTTAGATTTCTTATTTAAGAAGTTAAAATTTAAAAGCAAAATTGAAATGGGAAAACATGCTATTTTGCTGTTTATTTCATTAGCCCAGTTTTTTCCTGCTGTCCATTTTTTATATCCTCTGAGTTTCATTTTTTCTAACATTTTGTATAGCAAAAGTTTTCTTTGTGCATGAGAGTACATGAACTCTGTGTAAAAGGTTAAATTTTGATAATGGATTAAGTGTGGAGGCTAGATAGCACAACTTGCCTCTTATTCTTTCTTTTTCAGTATAAGGGTAAAATTTAAATAATAGCCATGGTTGTAAAAGGCATAAGAATATTAGCAAGGGGTACCATGCAGAATTTGGACAGGTCTTTTAAAAAATTAGAGAATTTGAAGCAACTTTTTACAAAGGGGCTTAAAACTCATTAAATAATACAATATGATATTTAGTATTTGCTGGCATCTGTCTGATTAAAAACAAATGTGGAGGGTGCCTGGGTGGCTTAGTTGGTTAAGCATCTGCTTTTGGCTCAGGTCATGATCCCAGGGTCCTGGGGTTAAGTCCCACATCGGGTTGAGTCCCACATCGGGCTCCCTGCTCAGCCAGCTATCTGATCCTCTTGTCCTCCCTCTGCCCCTCCCCTGGCTTGTACTCTGTGTGTGCATGCCCATTCTCTCTCTCTTGCTTACTCTCTCTCAAATAAATAAAAAATTTTAAAAACAAAACCAAATGTGGAAAGCACATTAACCAGAGTTCTAATTATCCCTCTAGTTTAAGTATTCTTGCTTAAGGTTAAAACTCTTAAATCTGTAGCTTTAAAAAATAGTACACATTCATATTGAGATATGTATACAGACACAGTTTTAAAAAGTGGGATTATATACTTTTTCTATTTTTATCTGACATTGTGGACAGCCTTTGTTATTAACTTATATAGATCTGCTTAAATAAAAAAAATCTGCTTAAATCTTTTTAACTATTATTATTTTATTATGTCACTAGATCATAATTTAACCTCCTAATATATCATAATTTAACCTCTTAACAGTTGATGAATATTAGATATTTAGATTGCTTTCCAAGTTTCTTTTTTGCTTTAGTTATTTTGAAACTTTATTTGTAGCTTATCAAAAGTATTCTTTTTCCTAATATTTTTGTGAAGATTATTGATGGAGCAAAGAAAAGAATAGAACTCTGAAGCACTGTTTAGAGCTTACAGAACTAAATACCAGATCTTGGGAGTGATAGAGATTGAAATTTTTCAATAGAGGATTTTGATAGTTCAAATTTCATACTCCTAGAGACTTACTGAATGTAGATGTCAAGCCTTATTTTTTAAAAAACATAAAGCTAATGAATTTACAAAATTCCCATCTTAATTATAGTACCATATATGATATACTACAGTGGATGAAAAATTTTTTAAAGGTTTACTCATGAGTATATTGGCTTTTGTATCATTCTGAGATGTTTAAGATGTGTAATTTTCCATTCATTGCCTTTCTTTATTTCCTTCAGGATTCTTCTCTGTTAATTTTGAGCCTAAGCTAAAACCTATTTGAAAGTCTAAGAAAGCAGTATCTGGTCCTTGTTTCTAGGGCCCACTGTTTTTATCTCTGGAGATAGGCACAAGTAGAAGTGCAGTAGGCAATTTGAAACTGTTACATTCATCTGTGTATTCTGTAGAGTGTGTTTACTCATAAGTGAGATAATCTAATCATCTAGTCTTGGTATATAAGGAGGGTTGGGAAACATTGTTATAGACTGGGTAAAAGGCTTAATGGAGAACTGAAGTCATAAAACTGACTCTCAAAGTTAGGGTAAATTTTGGCTAGACAAAGAATAAAAAGACCTTAAGGCAAGGGAAAAACCAATAAACAAAGAAATGGAAGAACTGGGAATGAACATTCAGGACAAGTAATAAACTGACTTGAAGAAAAAGCAGGATACATGTTGCCAAATAGTGGCAATTAAGTTTGACTGTAATTAAGGATCTGGATAATGGGCTGTGAACGTGCAATAGAGGACTTTTAAGCTTGACCTAACAATATTTCAGGTGATATCATTTTAGACTTGTATATTGGCATTTGGAATGAAGAAAGGATTGAATACTGATAAGAAATGTATCTAAGAAAAAAAATTTAAAAAAGAAATGTATCTAAGGACAAACAAGTAAGTCTTGATGACTAAGGACTCTAGAGAATGACCAGGAGATCTGAATTAAAAAATGGGTGCCTGGGTGGCTCAGTTGGTTGTCTGCCTGCCTTCTGCTCAGGTCGTGATCGCAGGGTCCTGCTTCTCCCTCTGTCTGCTGCTCCCCTTGCTCATGGTCTTTCTCTCTATTAAATAAGTAAACAAACAAACAAACAAACTTAAAAAAGAATGCTGTCAAGGGATGCCTAGGTGGCTCAGTGGTTGAGCGTCTGCCTTTGGCTCAGGCATGATCCCTTGGAGTCCCAGGGTTGAGTCTCGCACGGGGCTTCCTGCATGGAGCCTGTTTCTCCTGGCTCTGCCTGTGTCTCTGCCTCTATCTCTGTGTCTTTTGTGAATAAGTAAATAAAATCTTTAAAAAAAAATGCTATCAAGGACAGCCCCAGTGGCTCAGCGGTTTAGCGCTACCTTCTGCCCAGGGCATGATCCTGGACACCTGGGATCAAGTTCCCGCTTCGGGTTCCTTACATGGAGCCTGCTTCTCCCTCTGCCTGTGTCTCTGCCTCTCTCTTTCTCTCTCTCTCTCTCTCTCTCTCTCTGTGTGTGTGTCTTCCATGAATAAATAAATAAAATCTTTAAAAAAATGCTATCAAAATTTGAGCCCAGGGCATTTGAAGAGCTGAACCTGTATTGTACAATGAGGGAAAGAAAAGTTGGTTGCTGATTTAGAGAGAGAAGATATGGTAAAAATTATGTTAGTTTCCCTTTCTCTCTCCTTCCCTCCTTTCCTGTTTTGATTTAATTAATTGATTTCTCCCTGAATATATAATTTTAATTTTGTCTCTTATAACAAACTTTAATTGTAATAACTACTTCTAATAATTCTTCAGAGGTTAAGGTGTATATGTGTGAGTGAAACTGTATATCTAAGAATAATTATAGATCAGATTGTCAAATGGTAGCTTTTTAGGTCAATTCTAAGTGTTGGTTATGAAGCTGTGTTTCTTTGCAAATTTGGCGTTTAAATGGGTAAAGGCATTGTAGGATATACTACTCGAAATGATTGAATAGGCAAGATTTTCCAGTAGGACTATTGCCTATGTAAAGTTACAGTTAGCTATAGGAGCCTCTACTGCATACCATTCAAGGTTTAAATGGATGGCTTTGTGATAGGAAAACTTAAAATAGGTATCTACATATTTAAAAACCATTAAAATTAATTTATGACAGTGATTGCCACAATGTAAACAACCCTATAATATTTAGGGTGAGAATGGAATACATTTCACATTGTTGTTTTCCATTTGTAGTGTAGTAATGGTTAGGTAGGAAATGAAAATGGCAGTGGCAGCTGACTCTACAAAGCTTGTGGTTTACAGGTGGTATACTGGTAGAAGGAAGCAGAGGATCCTGGCTCATGTATATGAAGAGAAAACAGAATCTGGAGCTGATTTTGTAAAAGCTTCACTGCTTTCCTAGTTTTGGGGAGGTTGAGAAGAGTTTCTTTTCCAGAGAAATTTTTCTGTTACCTGTAGTGCTTAGTGGTCCTATTTTGAGTTATGATTCAGGTAGAAGTATGTATCCTCAGCAAGTATTTTCTTGAAGAATGAGTGCTGGCCAATTAGGAATGTTTAGAGTTTTGCTTATAATTATTCATGTTTATTCTGGATTACTTTACTTTTTATGGAAATTAATAGACTGTTAAGTCATTTTAAGCTTTAAACTCTGCTTGTTTATTTACAGTGAATCTAACATTATAAGCATTTGGAATAATGGGAAAGGCATTCCAGTAGTAGAACACAAAGTAGAGAAAGTTTATGTTCCTGCATTAATTTTTGGACAGCTTTTAACATCCAGTAACTATGATGATGATGAGAAAAAAGTAACAGGTAATGTCTAAATGGCTGATCAGATTTTTTATTGAATTTTTTATGCTTCTAACATAAAATTTAACTATTCCTATATAAGATATTACAAAGGAAACCTGTGTAGCTTTATTGTGAGAAAATTCTTTTCAGAATAGTATCTATTAAAAAAAAACTATCATGTGTAAGTATTATCTTGATTATAGTCTGACATAGACATTTTAAAAGCTTAATTGATAGTACATGGGATTATGCTACAATTCCTAGAACTCTAACTTGGCTGATAGTTTGAGTTTTGAATTAGAGTAATGATGAAAGTGAGATACAGGATTCCTATACATGTGAATTTCTTATTACATAAGCACCATGTCTTATGGTATCAAATTACTTCTAAACTGTTTTTTTTTTAACAAGGGTCAAGAATGCAAATCTAGGTTTTAGAAATAGAATCGAAGTACTGTGATCAAAATCAAATGTTTTCCCACTTATTCCATTGCTCAAGGGGGCCAGTGGTTTTTATTTATTTTTCAAAACAAGGCTTAAAAAAACAAAACAAAACAAAAACAAATACAAAAACAAAAACAAAAAATGAATCCAAGGCTTTAGGAAAATATGTAGATTAAAATTTTGTAATCGAGAAGTAACTTTGATAGAAAGCTCAGATTTCATACTCACATAGATTTACTTGATTATAGGAGTCAACAAGCTTAATTGTTTTTGAATTTTAAATTGTGATGAAGTTAATGAATCTACAAAATGCATGTTAATTTTATTACTATATGTGCTATGTCTTAATTGTATTTTTCTTTAAATAAAAAAAAATCTAAATATACTCTGAAATATTCAATTGGTGATTGTTAAGATAATGCAGTAAGTGGAACTATTTTGCAACAGACCTGCCACATGGTGGGTAAATTAACAAAGTTCCTAAAATCCTTTTCATTAAACCTTTCACATTTTATTGTTCTTACAGGTGGTCGTAATGGTTATGGTGCAAAACTTTGTAATATTTTCAGTACTAAGTTTACAGTAGAAACTGCTTGCAAAGAATACAAACATAGTTTTAAGCAGGTATGAAAGAATTGTGTCTAATTTTGTGTGTGTGTTTTGTTCCTTTGTGAAGATAATAGAACCTTAGGTAAATGGCAGTGATGCCTATATCCCACCCCCCACCCCACTTTTTTTTAAAAAGCATTGACCATGTCAGCAGAGTATAAAGACTTCAGAATGCCTAGGAGATTTTACATAAACCTGTCTTTCTTCTGTTCCTTCAAAACAAAGAGCTTTATTTAATAGGCTTGAACCTTATAGACTCATTGAAATGTATCCAGTTAGCATATTTGAAAAAGTCCTCATTGATTCATCAAATTCGTATTTTAAAATTGTCTTATTTTACTTTGGTGGTAGGCCTTTGAAAATAGTTTGAAATTTTACATAAGCTAAAGTAATTTGGTCAGGAAAGCATCATACTTAATTTTTCTATAAAATTCTAAATGGTTATGCTGAAGAATTTAAAAGTTATTTTACTAATAGTGTATAAAGTTGTGCAGTTCATTTTGCTTATTTTCAAATGAGGTTATTATAATATAGTAGTGTTCCCCCCACCCTCCTTATCTGTGGTTTCACTTTTCATGATTTTAGTTACCCGCGGTGAACCGCGGTTCAGAAGCAAATGATCCTCCTTCTGACATATTGTTGGAAGGTCAGTAGTAGCCTAATGCTCTTTCACAGTGCATACATCATTCACTTCACTTTATCTTGTCATGTTGGCATTTAATCATCTTACATCATCCAAGAAGGTTGAGTACAGTACAGTAAGATATTTTGAGAGAGAGAAAGACCACAATAACATAACTTTTATTACAGTATAATTGTTCTGTTTTATTAATTGTTAATCTCTTACTGTGCCTAATTTATAAATTAAGATTTATCATTGGTGTGTATAGGAAAAAAAAAAGTATGTATTAGGGTTTCGTACTATCCATGGTTTCTGGTATTGGAACATAGATAAGGAGGGACTACTATATTGTTAAATTTTTTTCATCTTTAATATCAGTTTTAAGGATTTGGTTTGTTGGGAAGCTGGAAAATGGATATAGTTGTGGTAAGTGAATGTACTTCATGAACTGAGTATGTATTATAAAATATAGAAGCGTTATAGAAATATTTGAGTATTTTTTCTTTTAAAGACATGGATGAATAACATGATGAAGACTTCTGAAGCCAAAATTAAACATTTTGATGGTGAAGATTACACATGCATAACATTCCAACCAGATCTGTCTAAATTTAAGATGGAAAAGCTTGACAAGGATATTGTGGCCCTCATGACCAGAAGAGCTTATGATTTGGCTGGTTCATGCAAGGGGGTCAAGGTCATGTTTAATGGAAAGAAATTGCCTGTAAGTGTCTTCTAAAATAGTAAATGCTTTGTTATTTTGTGGGCAGCTTATAGTAAAATCTAATTGCTTTAAGTAGTCAGTTATCTTTTAGAACAATTAAAAATACAACACAGGATTCTATTTTACTTCATTTATTCCATTTTCAGTACTCCTAATTTCTTGGTATAGATCTGAGTTTCTGATCCTAATCATATTCCTTCTGCCTGGAAATTTTAATTTTTTATAGGTAGGTCTGGCAAATTCCTTCAGTCTGCTTGAGAGAGTATTTTCCTTCACTTTCAAAAGATACAGAATTTCACTAGATAAAGAAATTATGGGTTTACAGTATATTTCTTTTAATGTCATCCAATTGTCTTCTTGTTTGTATGGTTTCTGATGAGAAGTCCATTGTAGTTCATTTTCTTCTTCCTCTGTTGGTAAGGTGTTTATTTTTCTCTCTCACTGCTTTGAAGATTTTGTCTTTGTTTTCCTTTTGTTTTTTTTTTGAATATGATATACTTAGGTGTTTATATGGGGGTTTTTTGTTTTTTGATGTTGTATTTTTTTTTTTCATTCTATTTTCTGAGCTTCTTGGATCTGTTTGGTGTCTGTCACTAATTTTGGAAAAATTTTGGCCATTATTTCTCAAATATTTCTTTGCTGTTCCTTTCTTCTGGTATTCCAGTTATGTATATGTTATGTAGTTTGATATTGTCCTAAGTTCCTGGATGTTTTGCTCTGCTTTATTCATTATTTTCTATTTGTGTTTCAGTTTGTTAATTTCTGTTGCCCTATTTTTAAATTCACTAATTTTTTTCCTTTATATGTCGGGTCTGTTGATGAGAGTCTGCCAGGGGCATTCTTCATATCTTTAACTGTGTCTTTGATTCCTAGCATTTCCATGTGATTCTTTCTTATAGGCTCCATGTCTCTGATGAAGTTGTATATTGTCTGCCTTTTCCAGTAGAGCATTTAACATAGTAATCATAGTTATTTTATTTTATTTATTTTTTTAAATATTTGATTCATTTATTCATGAGAAACACAGAGAAGAGGCAAAGACACAGGCAGATGGAGAAGCAGGCTCCATGTCGGGAACCCGATGTGGGACTCGATCCCAGAACTCCAGGATCATGCCCTGAGTCAAAGGCAGACACTCAACTGCTGAGCCACCCAGGGATCCCAATCATAGTTATTTTAAATGTCTTCGTGATAGTTAAAAATATGTGACATATCTGAGTTTGGTTCTTTTTTTTTTTTTTTTTAAGATTTATTTATTTACGAGAGACATAGAGAGAGAGGCAGACACACAGGCAGAGGGAGAAGCAGGCGCCATGCAGAGAGCCTGATGTGGGACTCGATCCCAGGACTCTAGGATTATGTGCTCTGGGCCGAAGGCAGGCGCTAAACCACTAAGCCACCCAGGGATCCCCTCTGAGTTTGGTTCTTATGATTGCTTTGTCTTTTCTGTTTTTTCTTGCCTTTTGGCATGCCTTGTAAGTTTTTGTTGACAATCAGCCATGTTGGATAGTAGATATGGAGTAGATAGGCTTGGTAGTATCAGGATTTATGTTTAATCTGTACAGAAAATGGCTGTGTTTGCAGTTTATTGTTGTATTTAACTAGTGTTGAAGTTTGTTGTTGCTCTGGGCACCGGGAACTTCAAATTCTTCCTTGTTTTTGTCTTTTGTTTTTGGGCCTTGCCTTGGAATTGCCCCTTCAAGAAGGGTCTGTCTCTGCAGCTCTCCCTGCTGAAACCCACAGTTACTATTGAAGGACTGTTAACATGGTGGTAGGTTGTAGGATACTTATGTCTGATTGAGTCTCAAGACTTTGGACTATATACTGGCCCTGTGTCTTGGGTTTGGCCTTCACAAGTGTTTCTGCCTCTTTTTTAGAGGTAGAGATTTTTCCTCTGCCCTTTATTTTCCCCTAGCTGTAGCATGTATCCACCAGTATTCTCATTTAGTATTCTTCAGGCTCCCTGCTGTGTAAAATAAACTTTTTTTTCTCTTAATGAAATGGGTGTGGGATGAGGTAGTAGGGCTAAGATGTAATTATTTTATTCCAGCTGTAGTGGTATTTTACCAATACATTTTAGCAGTATCCTTCCCCCCTGAAAACTAAGCATTTATTTATTTAGGTGGATGGGTTGGGTAAGAGAGATGGGTCTGGGTGGAATTCTCAGTGGCTGCTATTATTCTCCCCGCCCCTTCAACCAGCAGCACCATGGGTGGGGAACTTCTTCTAGGTTTTCCCTGACCTCGCCTGTGAGAACCTGCTGGAATTTCTGGAGAAAAAGCCTATAAATGTAGCAATTTATATGATGACAATCCTCAGGTGCTTCACACACCGTCTACATTTGTCCTATAAGCATCTTGTCAGAATTTCTGGTTTAATGTTCCTTTTGGCTTGTATAACATTAGGCAGCTTCTGCCTCACTTAAGCAAACTGGTTAGTATTCTGTGTCTCCCTACAGACACCTGTTTCTCTTCATATACAGGATGACCAGCTGTCCTGTGAATTCAATTTTTTGAGGGTTCTTAAAAAATCAGTTTGCTGTCTGACCAGCTGTTTCCTTGTAAAGGCAGAAGCTTCTTATCTTTCATCCTTTTTTAAAGCCTTGTACATATCTGAACTCAAACTGGAAGTCTTTGTCATTTTGAAACTTAAACTTTAAAGAGTTTATAATTTACCTGTCCAGTTGTCCCTTCATAACCTCTCTTTATCAGGTACATATAAAAATGAATCAGGGATCAAGGAATAGAATGGGGGAAGTCTTGAAATTTTGGATCTGAGAAGTAAGAGCTGTTGTACATGAGAGGAAATGTGTAAGAGTACCTGATGGCATTCACCTGGTTGAGTTGCTAATATTAGATTACTCATGGGTTTTGGTTTTCAAATTAATAGGTGAATGGATTTCGTAGTTATGTAGATCTTTATGTGAAAGACAAGTTGGATGAAACTGGAGTGGCCCTGAAAGTTATTCATGAACTTGCAAATGAAAGATGGGATGTTTGTCTCACACTGAGTGAAAAGGGATTCCAGCAAATCAGCTTTGTAAATAGTATTGCAACAACAAAAGTAAGTGTACTTCTTTGTTACCATGTCAGTGATAAAACAATATTTCATTAAAAACAAAATAAGAAACACTAACAATAACAAAAAGCCCCAAATCATCTTTTGTGAAATCAAAATTGGCTTATGAAGATGAAAGCTTATTTTCTGTGAAAATAACTCTTATAATTTAAACATCCATTGAGCATTGAGTTTATATGACTAGTGTTTATAGTTGAATACATTTATATTTTATAAATTTAGAATGTTAACACATTCCTTATTCTGTGTTCTGAGTTTAGAGTGTAAAAAAGACTAACAGGAGAGGAGTCTGTTTTGGGGTCAGGTTGTGGAACGTGTTATATGCCATTCCAAGGAGTTTGAACCATTCTTCTGTCGGCTTTTTGGATTTCAAAAGCAAATAAAATTTTTCTTGTCTAAAAGCATTTGTCCACTGATCATAATAAAGCCTTAGGCAATACAAGCATATATCTTAGGATAATCTAAAGCAGTGGTTTGATAATTTGTCACTCTTATTCAAATTTTAACTAATTTTTTCAAGACTCAATTGTTTTCTATAATCTAGCATCACTTTCTCAAGTCAAAAAATTTTGCATCAATTATAATTGCATCTTACTATATGTAATAGAATACAGTGGCATAAGGATGTAAAAAGTTTTTTTTTTTTTTTTCTTCTAACTGGGAACTGGGACAGTCCTAGTTTGTACTGTGACTCTACAGTATTATCAGGGACCAGGCTCTTCCTGGCTTTCTTTTCTGCCATCCTTAGCATGTGGCTTTCATTCTCATGTTTTTACAGTGCCTGCTGGCTTCTATATGTCTTAATTCCAGGTTGTAGGAAGAGAGGAAGGGGTAAATGTGTATACCAACTAGATCACTTCCTTTTGATCAGGGATATAGTAGTTTTCCTGGAAATCCCATCCAGTGTTTCTTACTAACATCTCTGGCTAGCACTGGGTCAAGTGGCTACCTCTAGCTGTAAGGGTGTCTGGATTGGTTAATGTTTTCAACTGGGCCTGTTGCCAGGTAAAAACAATAAAGGTTTTTCAATAAAGGGAGGAATGGACATTGGAGGGCCAACTGGTAATGGTTGCCCCATTCCCTAAGTTTAAATCTTGTGTCTGCCAGTATTCATTCTCACTTCTTTGTATTTTTATTCTATTGTTTTTACTTTGTGTATAGTTTTATGCAGTCGGCTAATTGGTCCTAGAGTCAAAAAGACCTTATTTTTAAAATCCCAACTCTGCAATTTTGAGATTCATATTATGCCTCTGTGTAATTGGGTTAATACTATTGACTCCACAAAGTTGTGAAGATTAAATGCTCATTAAAAAAAAAAAAGACAACTATGTAAAGTATTTTGCTACCCTAACTATAGAAGATTTTATATTCTATTTTTTTGTTCCTCTTTAGGGTGGACGTCATGTGGATTATGTAGTAGATCAAGTTGTTGGTAAACTGATTGAAGTAGTTAAGAAAAAGAACAAAGCTGGTGTATCAGTAAAACCATTTCAAGTAAGTGGTGCTTTATATATTCTGTTGAATTATTTAATGATACCAGTTCTGATGTTGATCTTTTTTGGTTATGTTTTTGACAGGTGAAAAACCACATATGGGTTTTTATTAATTGCCTTATTGAAAATCCAACTTTTGATTCTCAGACTAAGGAAAACATGACTCTGCAACCCAAAAGTTTTGGGTCTAAATGCCAACTATCAGAAAAATTTTTTAAAGCAGTAAGTAAAATTTTTATTATTTTTCAATGTGTTTTTATTGAGAGTGGATTAAGTAGTTTTCTTTTTTCTATTTGTGATTAGTTTCTCTTATATTGACTATGGGCATAGGCATTTATAATGTAAACTAATAGACTTAATTCTGAGAACTACTAAATATAGACTTTGGTAAAACAATGGATTGTTTTGCCAAGAATAAAGTGTTTTTAGCTTTTTATTGGCCGTTATACAGCCCAATTTTCCTCTAACAAATTTACAGATCCTTAAAGGACTCCAGATTTCACTTTTTTTACTCCTTTCAACTTTACTGATTTTTACTTTTGCATATTTTTTTTGAAATTTTGGTAATCTGTGTATAATGTAAAATTTATCATGTTCTACATATTTTAAAATTACATTTTACTTTGCACATATTTCTTTGGACTGTTTTAACCTTTTTGAAATGAGGTGAGAATACAAATAATCTTAGACTTATAACTGAGCCATGCAGTTAATAATTTCTCATAATCTATTGTATATAAGCAAGATTTACTTCACTTCCCTTGTTCGGCAGTACCATTACTGTACACCAGTATTAAATAAGCATATGTAAAGTGCCTTTAAATATATTTGGACTGAGAATGTAAAGATGAATAAATCATAGCTCCTCCTCTGTGGAAATTTAGTTTGGTGGAGGAGTGTTGTGTAATTGTCAGAAATAACTTGTCACATTCTGGTATTGTAAATTCAAAGATACACTCTCAAAAACAAAAACAAAAGTTTTTTTTTCAGGTTCTAACGTAAAGCCTATAGAAATAGTATTTTTGCATCTAATAATGAATTCTGAATACAAAGGACCCTACATTAATGGTTTTGTAAGTTTCTGCCTTCATAGGATTCATTATGAAGTGATTTGATTTTAGATTTTGTACATTTCTGTTTTGAATGGATTAAGTTTAGATTTGGCAATATAGTCCACCTCTTTTTATATCTCAAACATTCCAGTAAGCGATTTCTCATACCTAAAATCAAACTACCCAGGATAATGGAAAATAAATGGCTCCAACTCAGAGATTCTTCACTCTTCTTTTGGGTTAACATCTTGTCCCCACTGCATGCTGACACACAATATATAAGTTGAAGTTCTTATTATCAAATTTAAGATTTGTATTTTTGAGGAATATAAGAAATGCCAGTGTCTAGGAATCTCCCAGCTAGTAAATTCATGAATGGATCGGCTTTTACCTTGTTAATTTTAACAAAATAAACTTGTAACAGAAGCTATGTGTACTTTTCATGGAGTTTATTATAATAGAGTTTTTATTGTATCTGAAAGTTGCTCTTTATTCATATGTTTGCATTTCTGTACAATAGGTTATTGTGTATAGCTGCCTGAGTTAACTGTAGTTAGAGTAAAATTTACTAGAGTGTATCATTATTATTATCATCACTATTAGCCTTTGGCCATATAACTGCACAGATTCCAAGTATTACATTAATTTTAGCTAAGTGTATGAGCTTACAGCTTGTTTGTATATCACTATTGTTTGATTTTTAGGCTTCTAACTGTGGCATTGTAGAAAGTATTCTGAATTGGGTGAAATTTAAGGCTCAGACTCAGCTGAACAAGAAGTGTTCATCAGTAAAGTATAGTAAAATCAAAGGTATTCCCAAACTGGATGATGCTAATGATGCTGGTAAGATTCAGATTTTTTTTTCCAAGATTTTGATTTAAGTTTTTATTTATCAACTTACAGAAAATACTCATTTTCCACAGAGTATATAATTTTATGTTCAGAGAATAATTTTTCTTCATTAAATTTGTCACATGCATCACATATTATAAATTTTTAAGGGATAGGTATATTTTATTGAATTCCTAACATTGAAACTATGCTGAGCATAATGTTAATCTTATATAGTCTTTCACTATTATCCTGTGATTACTAATTTTTCTGGCTTTGTATTTCTCATTGATAAAGTTGAGGAATTTGGAATATATGTCATTTCTAATATCTCTTAGGTGGCAAACATTCCCTGGAGTGTACACTGATACTAACAGAGGGAGACTCTGCCAAATCGCTGGCTGTGTCTGGATTAGGTGTGATTGGGCGAGACAGATACGGAGTCTTTCCACTTAGGGGAAAGATTCTTAATGTACGGGAAGCTTCTCATAAACAGGTATGTATCTTTCTCTCTCATATATATCTCCCACTTTAAATTCTACTTTTAAGTCCTTTCGCCACCTAATATGGGGTTTGAACTTTCAACCCTGAGATCAACAGTCACATACTCTACTGACTAAGCCAACCAGGTACCCTGAACACTTGTAACATACTTTGAATTTCTCTTTTTGTTCAGATCATGGAAAATGCAGAAATAAACAATATTATCAAAATAGTTGGTCTACAATACAAGAAAAGTTATGATGATGCAGAATCTCTGAAAACTTTACGCTATGGGAAGATTATGATTATGACTGATCAGGTTGGTTTAAAGGTTGCCACATATTTAAAAGTTATCTTTTTCAGAGTGCCCTTATGATATTTGTTTCATGCGACTTGCTTCAAAAAAGTAAAAGGGAAAATAATTGTACATCAAAGGGAGGAGTAGAAAACATTCAGTGGCACTGTTTGTTTGAAGCTCATTTTATATTATCTTAATTACGGCACAGCCATCTTTTTGGCTATTTTAAAAATGTTTTTAAATGCAATAAATATGAGAAGAGTAGAACATATTATAGTATTACGGGGTTGAAGCCTACCTATAAGTTGAAAGGAAATTATGAAATTTATAAGCAAGAAAGATTAATTGATAGGATAATGGTCAGTGTTTCTATATGATGGCATAATTTAGGATGTGCAAAAACTAGGACTTGAATAGTACAATGATAGTAATTAGGAAAGAGCTAGAAAACTGAAAAGGAAGAATTTCATAAGCATTCACCTGCATGTCTCTTTTACTTGATTAAAAGCATTTGTAGAGAAAATCTTCCACTGAAAAAGCTGCTGTGTAGTTTTAAGCAGAAATTTAGCAGTTTTTATATCAAGATAAGACTTGTGAATACCTGTATTCTGTGTATTACTCCTTCCCTTGCTAAGTGAAGTGGCATTATAACCATGTTTTATGTATTTCCATTCTTAAATCATTCTTTTAGTGAAATCTATATAAAACATATAATGATAGTGTATTTTGAAATGATAGATTTAGTCTATCACTAGCTGTATTCATTATTTGAAAAATTCCTTACTGTGATCCTTTGGAGGATCTTTACTGGCTTGTAAAGTGCAGTTCCAAAATTTGAATGGAATTTTGCCTCTGCTACATTCCTACTTTTTAAAATTTAGTTACATAAATAAATTTTATTTCATAAAATTATAGCATTTTTTACTAACATTTATTTAGGATCAAGATGGTTCTCATATAAAAGGCCTACTTATTAATTTCATCCATCACAATTGGCCATCACTTTTGAAGCATGGTTTTCTTGAAGAGTTCATTACTCCTATTGTAAAGGTACTATTTACATTAATATATTTTTATACTGTTGTCTTAAAAGAATAGCAGAAAACTAATTTTTTTTTTATTAATTTAAGGCTAGCAAAAATAAGCAGGAACTTTCCTTCTATAGTATTCCTGAATTTGATGAGTGGAAAAAACATATAGAAAACCAGAAAGCCTGGAAAATAAAATACTACAAAGGTTTGTATTTTAAAATACTTAAATTTTGTGAAGTTACCAGTGACATAAATATGTTTTTGAGATCATAAAATATTTTGAAAGTTTTAGATGACAAAAACAGCTATTGCTGATTTTTAAAGAATTTATGGAAAATTTTATAAAAGTAGAGAGAGTGTTATGATGGGCTTCCCATGTACTCTAATAATAACCATTCCACTGCCAATCCTGTTTATCAAAATGCTTCTCATCTCCTCCTTATTAATTTGAAATAACTTCTAGATGTTATATTATTTCCATAATACTTTTGCGTGTAGCATGTTTTAAAAATGTCCATAATTTCATTATTGTATCTTTTTTTTTTTTTAAAAGATTTTATTTATTTATTCATGACAGACATAGAAAGAGAGAGAGGCAGACACACAGGCAGAGGGAGAAGCAGGCTCCATGCAGGGAGCCTGACGTGGGACTCAATCCTGAGTCTCCAGGATTACACCCCGGGCCGAAGGCGGCACTAAACCGCTGGGCCACCAGGGCTGCCCCATTACTGCATCTTTTTAAAATAACCTTATATATTCTAGTCAGTGTTAAACTTCTCCTGATTATATTAAAATGTTTTTTTATTTGTTTTGAGTCCATATCCAATCAAGGTCCACACAATGCATATTCAGTTTGATAAGGCTATTAAATCTTAATATACTATTTCTCATTTCATATTTTTTTCCTTGCTATTTATTCAAAAAGTTAGATGGTTTGTCCTATATAATTTTCCACATTCTGGATTTTGCTGATTATCCCTGCAATTTCATTGAATATATGATGTATTCCTCCACCCCTTATTTTCTATTAACTGGCAGTTAAGTTGGAGGCTTGATACAGATTTGGATTAGATTTATGTGGCAGAAACATTTAACAGATGTATTATATATTTGTATTGTATATTTACGTCAGGAGGCATGTAATGTCTGGCATTTGTTGTTTACTAAAACTGATTCTTTGGTACAGGTGTGGCCAGCTTGATCTATTAGCTTTTCACCTAATGGTTTTAAATAGCCATTAATATTCATAATTCATCTAACTTTTTTCAGCTTTATCAAATAATTGACAAGTAAAATTATACATATCTAAAGTGTACAACATGATTTGATATATCTTTATGTTATAAAATGATTACCACAATCAAGTCAATTAACATATCCATCACCTCACATAGTTAATTTTTTGTGAGTATGGATGGAACATTTTAAGGTCTACTCTCTGCAGTTCTCAAGTATACAGTGTAGTATTATTAACTGTAGGTACCATGCTATACATTAAATCCCCAGAATGTATTTACCTTATAACTGAAAGTTTGTACTCTTTGATTGACATTTCTCCACTTTCCCCTCTCCCTAGTCCCTGGCAACTACCGTTTTTTCTCTTTTTTATGAGTTCAACTTTTTTTATATTCTGCATGTAAGTGAGCTCATGGTATTTGTCATTCTCTGGAGTTTTTTCAGTTTTATTTTTTAAATTGTGCAGGGTTGGGTACCAGTACAGCTAAAGAAGCAAAAGAATATTTTGCTGATATGGAAAGACACCGCATCTTGTTTAGATATGCTGGTCCTGAAGATGATGCTGCCATTACCTTGGTAATCAAGTTAATTAAAATTTTTTTTTCCTAACACCCATCCCCCTTCCTGCCATACCTTTCTTCCAAGTCTTGGTTTTCTGTAAGTCTCTTTTGAACTCTAATGCCCAAACTAATTAATCTTAATGTTTCTTCACCTCAGTCTCGCACGCAGATTATGCTCCGCTTTTAAAGTTCTTTGAAAGATTTCTGTTTAAGTATATTTTTGACGAAAGTCTGTTGGAAAAAAAACTCAATTTCTGAGAAAATAATTGATTATTTGCCTTTATAAATTTTAATTGTATAATGAAATTAATTTGATTTTTAACATGTGAAATTGTTACCTGGAATCTTTCAGGCATTCAGTAAAAAGAAGATTGATGACAGAAAAGAATGGTTAACAAATTTTATGGAAGACCGGAGACAGCGTAGGTTACATGGCTTACCAGAGGTTAGTCATAAAAAGTGGTGGTCTGGGGGAAGAAAGAGATAAAATTCATGCAGGAATAATGACAATGTTGCTATATAACTTTTCTCTTAGCAATTTTTGTATGGTACAGCAACAAAGCATTTGACTTACAATGATTTCATCAATAAGGAACTGATTCTCTTCTCAAATTCAGACAATGAAAGATCTATACCATCTCTTGTTGATGGTAAGTAGCTTTTATTTTAAAATCTTTCTCACTTTTGTATGTAGTTATTGAGTATATTTTAATTTCATGTACTCAAAGCCATTCTTATAATAAATTTTAAAATTCTGAATTTATTTTTGAGATCTTTTGGTAGCAATGAAATCTTTTATATTTCTTAATTTGAATCTCTTAAACTCTTTTTTAAGTTTTTCAAATTTTTTAAGTTTTGCCTCAGGTTGATTGCACACTTTATAAAGTAAAAAGTAAAATGGGATTTTGATAAATTCTGAAATAATTATCTAAGAATAAATTTTAAAAACACCTTTGTATCTTAGTACCCAAACCTAATTTATCAAACTTGCCGAAAAAAAATGCTTAGAAACTGGTACCTACTAGTTAGAGCAGATTTTTGCCTTCTGACTTTTAGCAAGTTGATCTTTGGGTTCCTTGGGTTTTCAGCCAATAGCATATGGTTCTACCCATCCGTCTGATTCAGCTTTAAGTTACATCCCTTTTATGAAGTCTCTTCTAACAGTTGCAGTCTAAATTGGTTTCAGATACCTAAGCTTCTATTCCAGTATTGTGTGCCTCTTAATTTACTTATGTCAATTTTGCCTCCTCAATTAGATTATAAAATTCTCAAGGAAAGTGGCCATATTTTGTCATCTTGTTTCTACCATGCTCTGAGCCCATGATGATAGCTAGCATATACTGAAAAGTTTATTACTATGCTCTTTGGCCTAGTAGAATGATTCTATCCAGAAGAATAATAAGGGAGCAGAATGCTTTCCTTGCATTATCTCATGTAATCCTTATGATCACCCTGTTAGGAAGGTAATTACTTCTATTACACTGATGAGGATGCTGAGACTGTTGGTTTAGTAATTTGCAGAAAGTCAAATGGTAGATGGCCAAGTTGAGAAGAGTATCCAGATTGGTGAGATTCTAAAGCCTGCATTCTTAATTGCCACACCACATCTCTTCCTTATAAGGATTTTCTGATTTGGGATACTCTAACAATATACTTTTTACACTCATTGATGGTTTGCTGCTGCTTTAGTTACATCTAAAACTTTGGATGCCTGAATGTTCAACAACTCGGCAACTCCTGTGAAAGGTATTTGATGCCACTTAGCAGTTCTTTAAGACTAGAAGGTGGTCTTTTACCAGGCACCTCACTTTTGGAATAGACTGAAATGGTATAAAAACATGTTACTATGTATTTACTGTGTTAGAGAATCTCAAGTAACAATTTCAGTTATTTTTCAAAAGCAAACTATCTTTGCTTCTTCGGTCTCTTGAGTATCTAGGACATTGTTGTCATTAAAAGAACCATTGCAGCTGTATCTGGAGTAATATTTTTAAAAGAGGGTTGTTCTTTTTAAAAATAGGTTTTAAACCAGGACAACGAAAAGTTTTATTTACCTGTTTCAAGAGGAATGATAAACGTGAAGTAAAAGTTGCTCAGTTGGCTGGATCTGTTGCAGAGATGTCTGCTTATCATCATGGAGAAGTAAGCATTAAAACTGGAATCAGTTAAAAACTATACTTATTGGCATGAAGAATGATAATTAAGCATAGTAAAGTGTTTTTCTTTTTATAAGTTCTTTGGAAATGTAAGAGAATCAAGAATTTGGGTTTAATAAAAATTAGGGAATATGTATAGTAAATCTAGAATATTAATATTATATTTTTGTGTTATAGCAAGCATTGATGATGACTATTGTGAATTTGGCTCAGAACTTTGTGGGAAGTAACAACATTAATTTGCTTCAGCCTATTGGTCAGTTTGGAACTCGGCTTCATGGTGGCAAAGATGCTGCAAGCCCTCGTTACATTTTCACAATGTTAAGGTAACAGTTTGCTGATATGGTGGTATAAAGTCTACTTGAAGTATATTGGAACTAACTAAATGTTTAATAGAATTATAAGTATGGAGAGATGATAGGGTACTCTGTCGAGGGTGTGTGTTCCAAATTAGTTGATTGCAAATAGAATGAAGTTTGTTGATCTCAGTGTTTGTGAATTATTGATGAAACCAGTCCTAATTAATGTAAGGATTTTTTTCTGATCCAACTTTACTTTTTAGGCTGAAGAAGGGTTTTGGGATTAAGTGAGAGTAAAAGGAAATCCATAAAACGTAATTTATCAATACTAAGAAATTATTAAGTAAGCAACATAAGTAAAATAAGGCTATTTTATTCTGGCTTCCTGCCTGAGAGAAATGTATTCGGTAATTATTTTAGGTAAATTGTATTGTTAAGTACATGTAATCAAAATTTTAAAAAACATTTTTCTTAATTTTTAAAATGTAAAGTCTTCTATGTATAATGTTTTAATTGCTAAAACCAGGACATTTTCTTATCTTTTCTTCCTTTAATTAGCTCTTTATCAAGACTCCTTTTTCCTGCTGTGGATGACAACCTGCTTAAATTCCTTTATGATGATAATCAACGTGTAGAGCCTGAGTGGTATATTCCTATAATTCCCATGGTTTTAATAAATGGTGCGGAGGGCATTGGTACTGGATGGGCTTGTAAGCTACCCAACTATGATGCTAGAGAAATTGTGAACAATGTCAGAAGAATGCTAGATGGCTTGGATCCTCATCCCATGGTAATTATTTAGAACTTACTGCTTATATAATATTATATTTTTTATTTAACAAATAATGTGTAAGCTACAGCGTACAGTCATTTTAGAAAGATAATGGAACCATTTTCATTTTGGAACATATTGCAGACAATAAAGACCTTCTTATTGTGTAACTTAATATGTGCTTATAGTAAAAGAGATTAGCTCTAGAAAAAGCCTGGAGATAAGGATTATCGGGGAAAAATCACATTGAAAATGAAAAATATCTAGTATTTCAGGTTTTTAAGTAACTAAATTATATAGAGAACAATGTTCTTATGGCAAAATTATATGCAACTTTGTTTTTATTCTCTAAGTCATATTAAAGTTGTAAGGAATCTTAAGAAATTGTATATATTTTAATGTATCTCCATATTTTTTTAATTTTTGCCCTTATGTCATCCACTGTGCTTGTTTTTGCCCCAAACTCCCTCCAAGAAAAACTTATCAAAAAAGTGTCCTCCTCTTTTCTACATGATTAAAAATCATCTGGAAATTCCCCTTTATCATGATACACTTTAAGTAAAAGTGTATTTGTATAACAAAAATGGTAGTGCTCATTGTAGAAAATATAAATAAAAGAAAAAATGCGTCATAAAACCAGCACATGAAAACAAACTTCACATTTTTACATATTTCTCTCCAAGTTTTATTTCATTCTTATATTTTAAAATAAAACATGGGATGCCTGGGTGGCTCAGTAGGTGGGTGTCTGCCTTCAGCTCAGGGCGTGATCCTAGAGTCCTGGGACTGAGTACCAAATCGGTCTCCTCACAGGGAGCCTGCATCTCCCTCTGCCTATGTCTCTGCCTCCCTCTCTGTCTCTCATGAATAAATAAAATCTTTAAAACAACAACAACAACAACAAAAACCCTAAAAAAACCCCATTATGTTATGATGAATATGGTTTAAAATCTTTTTTTCCATAAATACTTTAAAGTATTTTAAAATATTTGTAACAGAAGCATAAAATGTTTTATGATTATAGTGTTTTAATTATTTCAGATGTGTTTTAGAATATTAAGACAATCTGTTCGGTCAATACATGCTTTTCATGTGCTCAACGTATATAGGTAGATACATATATGTGTATATAGAAATATGGAGCTAAGGTTTTTTTGGTTTGGTTTTTGTTTTTTTAAAGATATATTTATTTATTTGAGAGAGAGAGAGAGAGCGCGCGCACATGTGCAAGAGCAGGGGGAGGAGCAGAGGGAGAGGAAGAAGCAGATTCCTCACTGAGCAGGGAGCCTGACATGGGACTTGATCCGAGGACCCTGGGATCATGATCTGAGCCAAAGGCAGATGCTTAACAGACTTAGCCACCCAGGCACCTGAAGCTAAGGTTTGGAAATTGGGAGATGTTGAGATTAAGTTAACGGAAGTTGTGAATCCAAGATTAAGTGACTATTTGGAGATGGACTTTTGACGAGGAATTTAGTTTCAGTCATACTAATCTGTCAGTAGCAGTAGACCATAGGCTAAGGGACATTCAAATATCACACTGGGAGTTAGGAGAGAAGTCAGGGCCTTAAGTTATTTTTATTTTTCTCTGCAGCTTCCGAACTACAAAAACTTTAAAGGAACGATCCAAGAGCTCGGTCAAAACCAGTATGCTGTCAGTGGTGAAATATTTGTGGTGGATAGAAACACAGTAGAGATTACAGAGCTTCCAGTTAGAACTTGGACACAGGTTAGTAGAAGAATTTTAGCTTCCTGTCAGAAGGGCAGTGCAATACTTTCCGGTAAGAATTTGATTCCATCATTGTTTGTCCGAAGTCTATATAGTGTTCAAAAATTCCTATATACATTTTTTACCTATCCAATTGAATTTGTGCCTTGAGTATTCAAATAGTAATTTAAAAGTTTAATTTCTCTAAATGTAGAATGACTTATACTAATTTAGAACCTTTATAAATATGGTCAGTAAATTCATGTCAGTATCAGCTGTTACAGATCTAAAAGTATGCATGTCCTCTCTTGTCAGATGTTGTTGATGTCATCCTCTTGATATGCTCAGCCTTTTCCTTGCCTTTGGTGTATGAGCAGATCAAAACTATTACGTTGTATATCTTCTTTCACCATTGAGATCCCGGTATTTTGTCCTCTGTGGTGACTGGGCAGATGACAGTGAGGGAGGTTTTTCTTTTTATCCTACCAGAGTTGGGAATATTTAAAAATTTCATGACTTGTAGTATGAGAACAAGTGTGTTTCAGGAAAAGAATTACTTATTTTTAAATCTTTTATAGGTATACAAAGAACAGGTTTTAGAACCTATGCTAAATGGAACAGATAAAACACCGGCATTAATTTCTGATTATAAAGAGTATCATACTGATACAACTGTGAAATTTGTGGTGAAAATGACTGAAGAAAAGCTAGCACAAGCAGAAGCTGCTGGATTGCACAAAGTTTTTAAACTTCAAACTACTCTTACTTGTAATTCCATGGTAATTGATTAGATTCATTATTAATTTAATGTTTTTTCCATGCCATAAGTAGAATTTTTGTGATTGGTTTCATGATGGTTGTGGCTGTAGTAAGTCTGAATGGTTTTCCCCCTGTATATTTGATGAAGAATCTGATGGTTCATTCCTTTAGATTCTTATCCACTACTATTATCCACCACTCTCAATCCCAACTGTGCATTTATGCATCTGGGCTTGAGCACACAGGATACACACACTGACCAAAATTTATGGGAGTGATTGGTACAGGATTTTCGTGTTCCTTATGCCTGTCTCTTTTAGCATTTTAATTGTGGAGTACTTATCTCCCCATAATTCTAATCTGCTTTATTAAACTTGTATATTTGTGTTTTTTATATAATCGAGGAGAAAGGTAGAAAGTGAGCATCATATATGATTACCTTCATTCCATTCTCAATTAGCCTTTAGACATAAAGAAAAAATCCAGTAGCACAGTGGTTGAGACAGACTGCCATAATTTGCTAAGAAAGACAGAAAAAAGGAGAAAAATGATAGAGAAGAAATAAAATTTTCCTCCAAGTTGAGAAAGTTTGAATTATAGGACAATTAAAAACAAACAAAAAGAGACAAATATACATCTGTTGAGTATGTGGGGTAGAGAGAACTTCAAATTTAACATTTGTAAACTTAGAGATAAAATGTTTTGAGTTTGAAAAAAAAATTTCTTAGATGGTTTTATAGCCATTTTGAATCAGAACCTTTTTTTAAAGAACCTATTTATCTTTCAAAATAATTTTAAATATTTTCATAGTTTTAAGAATTGAATGGATTGAGTTCTTAGAGCCACCAAAAAATATTTAGCAAAATATACTTAAGAGTTTTGGTTCTTTTCAACAGCTTTTAGGGCTGATGTGTGTTCATTTAAGTGTGTCATAGTTATTTTCCATACTGTAGATGTCATACAAGTTAAAAATACCAATACAGGTTTATGTCATCTTTAAAAACTTTGTGTTTTTCTTAGGTACTATTTGATCATATGGGATGTCTCAAGAAGTATGAAACTGTGCAAGACATTTTGAAAGAATTCTTTGATTTACGATTAAGTTATTATGGTTTACGTAAGGAATGGCTTGTAGGAATGTTGGGAGCAGAGTCTACAAAGCTTAACAATCAAGCCCGTTTCATTTTAGAGAAGATACAAGGAAAAATTACTATAGGTAAGATGCAACCTTTAAAATTTTAACATTAGTTAAAATGGAAAAAAAAAGTTTATTAAATAGAAGACATTTTTATCAGTAGAATATAAACAAATACAAATTGAATCTCTTTTCTTGATCCTAACTTTATTTTTCCCTCACATAGAGAATAGGTCAAAGAAAGATTTGATTCAAATGTTAGTCCAGAGAGGTTATGAATCTGACCCAGTGAAAGCCTGGAAAGAAGCACAAGAAAAGGTAATCATTTGCAGAACAAGATATTCAGAGAAGCTTTTAAAAGCAAATTCCAAAACAAAAAACCCAACCCCTAAATTTTAAATTTAGTACTGCTATAAAGGTGCCAAGTTGTCTGTTTAGAGACTGAAGTCTTCTGTTTATCCACAGAACAGATACAGTACAGGAATTTGCAGTGCACACCCACCACAAAGCACTTTGCCAGTGTGACTCAACCAGGGCCTGGAGAAATGACTCCAGGTGTGAGAAGGTAGCTCAGTCTCCTTGGCCTTTTTTCTGAGCCTGCCATTAAAGGGTGTTAGTTGTGGTGGTGGTTTTTGTGATGCATGTGAACTATCTGGGAACTACACTGGTAGCACATAAATCATTTCACACTGGTCTTACTATGGTCATAGTATGGTATCCAGTCACAGTTCACTTGGTATGTTTCGGTTTATGCTGGAAAGACTAGAGACAAAATGTTCAATATTATATAGTGTGTATTGAGCACCAAGTATATGTTTTGTCCTGTGCTTAGATCTTTGACTAGAGATTTAAACCCTGGAACTTCAGATTAAAAGTCTGATGTTTTATTAATTAAATTGTCCATTTCAGATTATAAAGTACTAGTACTTGGTGACTGGAATATTGAAACTTTGAGATTCTTCTCAAGAATTAGTTTCTTGCTGTTGTGTAATAATTAAAAGAAAAATTTAAAAAGGCAGTATAACATTGTGATTGAGAACACAAATGTATGAAAGGAAGAAAATAGTGGAAATGACTAATTTTTTATTTAGAATGTTGTGTATATATGATACTGATAATATTACTGTCCTTAAAAAATATAGTTATGATTATATGACATAACTTAAACTGAAACTTCAAACTTTCCTACATTTATGAATTCTCAACCCACAATGTTTTCCATATTTTTTATCAACTACATTGATATGTTGCTTTTGTTTATATTATTTAAGCTTTAAAAAATTTTGGTCAATAGAATGCCAGATATCAGAGCAAGTAAAATTAGAATAAATTATATACTTAGCAATTACATATTAAGATAATAGGCTTATTTACCATTTGGGGAAAATGGGGTAGTAGGACAAGATGGGGAGTGTTCAAAATTAAGATGATCCAAGCACTTTGCTTTCCTTTTAATGTGTTTTACTGAATTTTTGAATCCCACAATTATGGTTTATACACTGCTTGCCCTCTGTATCATTGTTGGTTTAAACTATATCTTTAAAAAAATTAACTTAGTAAGCTAGTAAATTTAATGCTTAGTTAAAAAAGGTAAAGGTATTTAGGATTTGAGAATGCCCTTCCAGTGGAAGTAGACTTCATGGGTAAAACTTAGTGGTTGGTTTTAGTAATTTCATTGTCACCATCAAAATTTTCTCAGTATCTTGGCCATGTGTCCACTTTGGGGGTTAAGGTAACAAAAGGAGGTACTCTTCCTATTGTATAGAGTTGGAGGAGACAGAATTATAAAGCAGATAGTTATGAGATTAGAGGTTTTTTTTTTTTTTAAACATAATAGAATTGTTATTGGAACTTGAAAAGTTTATTTTTCTTGATTTCTGATAATATCCTTAGTTATCTTCATGTTAACAAGGATAGATACACATATATTCATAGAGTGTTCATTAACAATACTTTGGGTGTCATCAAAACCTAGAACAAATAAGCTTCTAAAGTGTGGATCTAAACAGGATTTTATGACACCCTAATATTTTAATAGTAGTGTAACAACTTAAATATTCCATACAAACACACTGTTTCATGAAGAATTTTTAAAATGGTAGAATTTGTCGTAAGTACTGTTTGTCTAGGTACTTATTAATCATTGATAAACTCAGCAACAGCATTTCTAATTTGGCTATTGTTGCTTAATTTGAATTTATAGTTTTGTTTATGTAATGAAGCATGTTGCTTTGCAATTTTTATTTTTATCCCTTTGAAAGTACACTAAATTTTACTTTGTATATACACATTATTTTACTGAAATTTTAAATTAAAATGAAAACAATTTTTTCTTTTTTGGTTACCAAAAGTGACCTTTTTGTTTCATGGAGTGTCATGGTTAACTCAGTCATTAACTATCTGAGTGCCTTAAACAAATTAGATGCAGTTTTATTTAATGGCTATTGTTATTTTTAAAATCTGAAAAGTGATGTCACCTATAATAACTTCTGTTAAATTCATTGAATTTTGAAATTTAATACTAGCATTAGAGGATTTTTTACTGCAATCTTTTCTATGATAAAAAGACCTTATAAATAAAGTTTCAGAATAGCCCTCACAATTCTTACTCTACCTTACCAGCTTTTAAATTCCTAATTGAACCTTTTCTTCATTCTTACATGAGTACTCTTGCTTTAGAAATTTTATTAAGAAATCATACATAATGAGTGTACCTCAGCATATTTATTTATATTACAACTGTAAAACAGTCTTCATAAGTGATACTTATTTTGGGTTTCAAATTGTTCATTCACTCACCAACATAAAAATCTGACAAGATACAGTGATAAAACATTAGTTCTACTCTATTAATTTCAAGATGTGGTATCTTCTCATTTCATGACTTAGTGCCTGGGCAAAGCAGTTAATTTTTCATCACATTCCCAGATAAATGGTGACTGAATATACTCATTCCTTTTGAAGATTTATTATTGTGTATTTTTAGAATTTTTTATAGGAAATATGTTTTTATAGGTAATCCTGCAGATAACCTAAAAGAATCCCAACCACCCTTAAGATAGACTATTAAAAGTATAGCATTTGTGGAATTTTTAACTCAATATTCAGTAAAATTCAGCATTGATTTGATACTATACAGGACTTTAATATAAAGTTTATTATTTTTTACAGGCAGCAGAAGAGGAAGAAACACAAAACCAGCATGATGATAGTTCCTCTGATTCAGGAACTCCTTCAGGCCCCGATTTTAATTATATTTTAAATATGTCTCTGTGGTCTCTTACTAAAGAAAAAGTTGAAGAACTGATTAAACAGAGAGATGCAAAAGTATGAACTTTTGTGGGTTAAATAATTTGAAACTATTTCAGTATTATCCATTTCTTTTTCCAAAAAGAAGTATTTTGATTTACCCTTTGTACATTATTAAGTTACTGAATGTTTAAATTATACTACTTTCTTATTGTAGGGGCGAGAGGTCAATGATCTTAAAAGAAAGTCTCCTTCAGATCTTTGGAAAGAAGACTTAGCAGCATTTGTCGAAGAACTGGATGTAGGTTAAGTCTCCATTGAAATATATTTGGAAAAGTAATGTTTATGAAATAAGAATGAGAATTTTTCTTTAATTATTTCAGTTTCTTTTAACTCTGTAAAGTTGAATGTGTTTATAAGCCACATTAGGATTAAGCTTCTAGCTACATGAAGTTAAAAAGAAACGTTAGGTCTAATGTAAAAAGCTATAGGGAGTAGGGATTTAGAATAAATTGAATTCTGATACTTTTTGTTAACTTTCTTAAAGGACTTCAAAATAGCTTATTGATTCAGTTTCTTTTCCCCAAAAGAGGCAAGAAGAGAATATATATGATAGGTACTTTGATTTTTATAATGTAGAATAATAGTGTCTTTAGGTTTATAACAGAGACATTTTAATTTTTTTCTTTATAATTTAGTTTTCTCCAGGTAGAGTTCTAATTAAAAAAAAAATGTAGAAAATGTAAACTTTTTCTAAAATTGCCCAATACATCATGGGATCGTAGAGTTAGAAGGGACCATATAGATCGTTTAGTTACTACCTTTTTGTTTTACAAATGAGAGACTAGTTAGGCTTAGGACTACAACCCAGGTCTTTTGATTTAGAATTATTGTGGTTTTTTTTTTTTTTTTTTTTTACATTTATTTTATATTAGATCAGTTAAAAGGAAAGGTTTATTCCTTACTGAGTGCATGATATTAGTTTTAATTTTTTATGCAGTAGTGATTGTCTTTTCTAATGAGTTATTTATGTGCCCACCCTCTTCCCTTTGCCCCCTTTATAATTATAATTTAGAAAGTGGAAGCGCAAGAACGAGAGGATATTTTGGCCGGAATGGCTGGAAAAGCAATAAAAGGTAAAGTTGGCAAACCTAAGGTGAAGAAACTTCAATTGGAAGAGACAATGCCCTCACCCTATGGGAGAAGAATAGTTCCTGAAATTACTGCTATGAAGGCAGATGCCAGCAAAAAGTTGCTGAAGAAGAAAAAGGTATGACATATCTCTTGTTTTAACTCATTGGGGGATTCCATCCTCATCATGATGTATATATGTATTTTAATTTTACTGTATGCTTAAGTCATGCTTTGTTTCTTTATTTTTTTTAAGATTTTATTTATTTATTCATGAGAGACACACAGAGAGAGGCAGAGACACAGGCAGAGGGAGAAGCAGGCTCCCTGCAGGGAGCCCGATGTGGGACTCGACCCCAGGATCACAACCTGAGCCAAAGGCAGACACTCAACCACTGAGCCACGCAGGCATCCCTCATGCTTTGTTTCTAATATATTTCACTATGATAGGAAATAATTTGTTCTATGAGAGCATTTGGTGCACAGAAAGAAAATGTAAACTAGGGATCCATATATATTTAAGAGCTACTTAGTTGATTACATTTTTAAAATAGAAATACTCTATTTAGAAGCATTCTACCTTAAAATCATGGAACAAAAACCAAAAAAAATATATCAGCTTAACAGTGAAACTTTAGTTCTACATTATGGCCAATTAAAGAAGTCTCATAAACAGAAAAAAGTCTGTGTAGTTTTTAAAGTAAGCTATTTTTTACTATTTATTTGTTATTACCCTTAGTTTAAAAATTACCAGGACTACCTCTTCTGTCATTAGCATTGATTAGAGCTATTGAGGATTTAAAAGTATGGGGCTTACCTACCCTCCAGCGTGTTGGGCAAGAGTTAGCCAGAAGAAGGAAACTCCTGAGGGAGCTGTTCAGAGTTGAGGAAACAGGAGGCATGATGGTCTAAAAGAGAGAGGCAAATGTTTCTGGCAGGTTGATTTTAGAACCCAAGGGATGTGGATATGTAGATAAGTCCAGTAGTCTTATTAGAGCTCAGGAAATGAGCCTTGGAGATGGAGTAAGAGATTGGAGAGTTCTCTATACCGAGTTAATATTTGAAAGCATAGGAACATGTGACACCAGAAACATTGCGCTCTTTTACTGTTCTGATAAATTGACATCTATACTATTTCTTTTCTTTTTTTTTCTTTTTCTTTTCTTTTTTTTACATCTATACTATTTTCCCTTTTACCTAGCTAGCTTCCTAGTTACACACAGGTTCCTCCTTAGGAAATGGCTTCTCTCCTTTTCAGTTGGTGTTTGTTCTTAGCACTCTTCTCTTAACCTTACACAGTCTCAAGTAACCTCATCTATGCCCAGAGCTTTTTTTCACTCACACTGATGACTTTTTTTTTAATTTAAAGATTTTATTTATTTATTCATGAGAGAGACACACACACAGAGAGGCAGATATACAGGCAGAGGGAGAAGCAGGCTCCACGCAGGGAGCCTGATGTGGGACTCGATCCCAGGTCTCCAGGATAACACCCCAGGCTGAAGGCGGTGCTAAATCACTGAGCCACTGGGGCTGCCCTCACACTGATGACTCTTAAATCTAGTCCCTAACTTGTAATGTTTTCAGGAGTGCCAGGGTAATATAGCCACCTGAATGCCCAAAGCCCCTCAAACTCCACATATTTGAAGCTGAGCCCATTATCCTGATTTCAAAAGCTCTTCCACCTCTGTGCCTTATCAGCCATCACCAACAAGTTCAAAACCAGGGACTTCCTCATTTAATCAGTAACTAAATTCTGTTAACTGGGCAGGCTGGGTGGCTTAGCGGTTTAGCGCCACCTTCAGCCCAGTGTGGGATCCTGGAGACCTGGAATCGAGTCCCATGTCAGGATCCCTGCATGGAGCCTGGCTTCTCCCTCTGCCTGTGTCTCTGCCTCTCTCTCTGTCTCTCATGAATAAATAAATAAAATCTTAAAAAAAAAAAAAAAGATAAAATAAATCCTATTAACTGCCTATGAAGCAATTCCAAAATCCACCCTCTTTATCTTCGTCCCCATTGATACTGTCTTGGAATTCCATGAGTTTTCTTTGATGTAAAGTGTTCCTCTTAATTAGTTTTCCTGTTTCTAGTGATTTTATCATGATTCCTACTTTATTCCACTTCATTTATCTCTGTTTAATTTCTTACTACCAGATGATATTTCCAAAAATAAGTCTGATTATCGCACAAATGGTTTAAAGTTTTCAGTGACTTCCCACTGACTACACACAGATTCTGGTATTTAGTGATTTAGCAACTGCGTGCTTCCCTATGTTTCTGTGTGGGTACTCTTTCCTCTTACGTTTCCTTGAATCCTAGCAGACTATTTGTGATTCCCTAAATAGTGTGGCAATCATGCTTCTCTGTGTTTTGCTTGGAATGCTCTTCCTTCTTTCCCTCTGCTCACCTAGCAAACATACGTAATTCTTTAAAAACCCAATGAGAAAGGCCCCTTCTCCATGGAATCTTTCCTGGCCCTGCTCTCAGCAGAGATGCTCACTTCTTCCCATGGGTTACTTTTATACCTCCCTCCATATATGTTATTTGTATTGTGATGACCTGTCCTTGGGTCTTTCTTTGTCTTAATAATCTCAGGGTAGGGATACTTTGACTAATGCCAAGCAGTACATGACATGTGTTGCTTATCTTCCTTCAATAATCTGATTTTTTTCTAGTATGTAGAGGCCTGAACATATAGAAACTTACTTTGCAGGTTCCCTTTGGTGTAGTTTGCTATTGGTTTGAAAGTCGCTTTGATAATCAAAAGCTACCTTATTTTTTTACAGTTGCTTTTAAGTAGCCATCATCTCATAGAATGTATCAGAATATTAGAGTGGTAAGCAGTATCATTTGCTGTAGATAAAAAGAGTAAAACAGGTCTGGTCAAAATCCTCTATTTGGACCTCAGTAGAATCATAAAATAAATAATTTTATTATTTTATTTTTACTTAACTGATATGAAGAAGTGATCTATAGCTAGAAATGTATCTCTAAAATGTATGATGTTAATTTTTATTTTTACTTCTGGTTATTTGTTTGTTTAATGTGTAGGGCGACCTTGATACTACAGCAGTAAAAGTAGAATTTGATGAAGAATTCAGTGGAACACCAGTAGAGGGTACTGGAGAAGAGGCATTGATCCCGTCAGCTCCTGTAAATAAAGGTCCCAAACCCAAAAGGGAGAAAAAGGAGCCTGGTGAGGATTGTTACAAAGTTTTTTGTGAGAAAACATATATGTGTACAGGTTTTGTTTTGTTTTGTTTTTATGCTTTTTCGTCAAGTAGTTGATGTAATGTCTTCAGTTTTCATGAACACTTGTTATAATTAACTGTTCATTATTAACAGTTTTTACTAATGACATTTGTGCAAGTATTGATACATATCGTATTGTTGTTTTGTTATTAGGTACCAGGGTGAGAAAAACACCTACATCATCTGGTAAATCCAGTGCAAAGAAAGTGAAGAAACGGAATCCTTGGTCAGATGATGAATCCAAGTCAGAAAGTGATTTGGAAGAAACAGAACCTGTGGTTATTCCAAGAGATTCTTTGCTTAGGAGAGCAGCTGGTATTCTGATACATTTTATATTTATTTTATTGTATATTGTATATTGACCAAGTTAGTATTACTCAGATATGTTGGTGTTATTAGTATTATCAATGCTACTAAAGTACTAAATTATTAGTATTTCAGAAGTTATAGTTCACAAAATTAAAAAAATTGCTTTACAGAATGATGTTTTTAAGCAGAGTTGAACATAAATTGCTATAAAGTGAATCAAGTTTTATTGCATTTTATTAGAAAGTTTGGGTTATATTCCTTCAGTGGTTTGAAGATGTTTGGTAAAAGTGTATCTTAGAACACCAACAGTGATAGATCAGAAGTGCTTTGTAGTTTTGTTTCATTTTGCTTGTTTTCATGAAAAATTTCCTCCTACTTAAGGAGTCTGATTCCATGCACATAGCATAATTTATATAATTGCAGAGCTAGAATTAAAATATATCATTTTGTTATTCTTAATATGCAGCTTTATCCTTTCTGAATATTCATTAATTTGAAGTCTTTAAATACTTAAAAATTGAGTGTCCTATTTTATAGATTTTTCTCAAGTTTTATTAAGTCCTGATCTACTTAAAATGAATTATACAATAAAATGGTTGTTTTAACCTCTGGGAGATACTTTTTAAATTATATGTCGGGGAAGGAGGGCGGGGGTTGGGGGTGAATGGGTGATGGGCACTGAGGGGGGCACTTGACGGGATGAGCATTCTGTATGCTGGCAAATTGAACACCAATAAAAAATAAATTTATTGTAAAAAAAAATTATAGGTCAGGCCTTAAAATTCTTTGGTTCTCTAATCACCAGCAATTGAATTTAGTTTCCTAATGTGCAGAAGTAATAAAATGTAGGTGAATTAACATGAGTAACTTTTGAAAATTAATTTATTAAATTAGATGCTTCAAAATTTACATAGGCATTTTCATACATCTAAAATGAAATATAAAATTAGCACCCAAATGTTTTAAAAATTTTATTCCACAGTAGATGTTAGAAATTCTAAAAGTTACTTGCATTATACCAATGTGTCTTCCTCTGTATGCTTTATATTAAATTATTTTTTAGTAATATCCTGAGGTCTTATCTCTACTTTTTTTCTCATTTATTACTGTTTATCATTTCATAGTAAAACTACTGTGAATAGAAGATAGAAGCTTTTATGCACTCTTGTTAAGAGAAAGTTAAGCTCTAAGACTAGTAAGATTGGTCTTTTGTAATTGTAAAAATGAGAAATCTTAGTAGTCACTTTTACAATAGCCTATATTCCCCACTATTTCTGAATTGATATTTGAGTATGACAAATAGCTCCCTAGTAATTAATCTTATTAGTATATGCTCCCCTGTACCATATGCAGCATTACCACATTAGCCTCCTGGGAAGTCTACGATGAACGTTTAACATAATCAAAGTCATTGAGGCCAAAGTTGTTAGCTTTTTTTTTTTCCTGAATGCTTTTCTTTCTTTTTCCGAGTTTTAGAGATAGCTGGAATATTTTTCAAATGCATTATTCATAATATGTCATGGGTAAAACTGGATTTAAGTTTAACCTTCACTTTTATTTTTCTCCTAGCTGAAAGACCTAAGTACACATTTGATTTCTCAGAAGAAGAGGATGATGATGCTGATGATGATGATGACAATAATGATTTAGAGGAATTGAAAGTTAAAGCATCTCCCATTACAAATGATGGGGAAGATGAATTCGTTCCTTCAGATGGCCTAGATAAAGACGAATATACATTTTCACCAGGCAAATCAAAAGCTACTCCAGAGTAAGTAATGAAGCAACTACTATTCAGTTACATGGTGCAGTTAGTTATTTAGACAGCTATCAGAGATCTCATAGCAAGCTGTGTCTTAAGAGTTTATCTTCCTCACAGAGGAAAAAAATCTGGGTAGTATTGTGGCTATTTATAGAACTATTGCTATATCTTATAGCATGGACTGGCAGGTTTTTTTCCCCGTAAAGGGTTCTATAGAAAATATTTTTGGCTTTGCAGGCCGTATCGTTTCTGTTCTAAACTACTCATTGTTGCCATTGTAGCAAGAAAGTAGCCATAAGCAGTATGTAAATGAATAAACATAGCTGAGTTCCAGTAAAACTTTCTTTTTTAAAATAGGCAGCAGGCCTATGGGACACAGCCCAACAACATAGTTAAGAGAAGTTACTAAAACTTTAGAATTGGGAGGTTTAATTTTCTTTCCTAACTTTGGCCTTGATTGATTTTTTTTTCTTTTTTTGGCCTCTAAAGAGTATTGAACACCAATGTGTAGGATGTGAAGTTTGTGACCTATTTCAGATTTTTAAAGGAAGTGCTTTACTATGTTAAAGAAGTGTTTTATCATATGTAATCTAAGATCAGAAATAGGATTATTGATGACTTACAGATTCAGGCTTTCTCCTTAGGTTTTTGGCAGTAATTTACTGATGTTGGATTCTGGAATGGTTCTATTAATCATAAAATTTAATGTAGCAGTATTTTGAATAACTTTAGCTTTTGCTAGTTTCCATTCTCTTACATTAAATCATTAGTTTTTCTGGTGTCTCTGTGTATGTATGCATTCCTGTGCATATGAGACAGAAAAATAAAGTTTGGTTGACCTGTCTTTACAGTCCTCTCACTGGTTTCTCTTTGTTAATTATAATCCTGCAGTACATATTATATATAATTTACCAAATTGAAACTGTGTATTTAAATTATATTGTGGTTAATTTTTCTTTCTAATAGAAAATCTTCACATGACAAAAAAAGTCAAGATTTTGGGAATCTCTTCTCATTTCCTTCATACTCTCAGAAGTCAGAAGATGGTACGCTCACTCAGTCTTTTCACCGGTTACTTACTGTACTATCGCTATGGATTTTTTTATGATAGAAAACTTACCTTTGTTTTACATTTTCCTCAACATAATAAGTTTTATTTGCTTTTCCTGAGATGAGTACTTAACTAATTAATCAAAATAGGCATTATGGAACCATTTAGGTGGAAAGGTAGATGTGTGTATGAAGTATATGGATATGGGTGTAGTGTTTTGATAGAGAAAAAGATATGGAAAGAAATTTTGAAGATGAAATTTGATTTTTATGGCAATGTGAATATATATGTGACAGTTTTCTAAAAACTACAAGGGGACTAATATTCAGATTTGCTGTATTAAACTGTAGTAGCTAAAAGACTAAAACCTTCATAGAAACAGATTTAATCAGGGTATATATTTTTTATTCTCTATATTTTTGTGTGTGGAATTTTTAAGGTCAAAACTAGTTAGGCATAATTGTCTTGTATACACCTAACACATATAGGCAGACAGATTTGGTATATGTTCTATGTATATAGACAAGCATTTTTGACAGCATGTCAGAATATTTATATAAAACTATAACATCAAAGTAGACATTTTAACAAACCAAAACAGTTCCAGTTTTGGTTTGACAGGGGGCAGGAGGGAGGGAGAAATTGATTAATTAATTGAGTGTAAAAGTAAATTGAAGGTAAGCCTACCTACGTTTTAAATTGATTTTCAATGATTTAAAATTGCTTTTTAAAAGATGAAGTTACTGCTCTCTTAGATTTGACCATTACTGATATTCTTGAAATGGTTAGTAGCATTAGATGTGTAGATACTAAAATAATCACAGTGAGAACTTTTTAATATTTAATTTTAAATTAATATTTTTGAGTTGGTCAGTATGTTTTAAATGATTAGCATTTGGGACTATTAAGAATTTTTATTACTCTATGCAGTTGTATATTGTTTTGTAACAGATTTAACATTTTTGAAATGTAACATTTTTATATTGTTTTCAGCTGTTGATACATTATGGACTATATGATCACAAAGTAGAAATTTATAAGATTAATTATCTAAAGAGAAGCCATTAGTAAATAGAATCAAAGTTTAACTTTTAAGTGATCCTTATAGAATCTCTTAACTGAAAAAAAGCTTTGTAATTTTTAGATTCAGCTAAATTTGATAGCAATGAAGAAGATTCTGCCTCTGTTTTTTCACCGTCATTTGGTCTGAAACAAACAGATAAGGTTCCAAGTAAAACAATAGCTGCTAAAAAGGGTATGTACTTCTATTTGATGTTGTTAAGCATTGCATAAATGATATATAGTTGATATTAAAATAAATTTAATAGAACTTAAAACTGCACTTGGACTTTAGTAGAAAATAGTATAAATGCATATAAGGAGAATCCCTCTTGTTTTCTAACCATATGAGGTAATTATTAAAATGTGCATAAGATATCATTTTAAGGGGGACCTGACTGGCTCAGTGGGTTAAGCATCTGCCTTTGGCTCAGGTCATGATCTCAGAGTCCTGGGGTTGAGCCCCGTGTTGAGCCCCATGTCAGGCATTAGATACAGCAAAACAAAAACAAAAGTCCCTCCTTATTTTGAATTCACGGACCATGGTAAGAAATTAATTAACTACAGAAGCTTTGGTGGCCAACACAGCAGGTGCCCTGCCCATATCCTCTCGCCATACTACTTCAGTACACATTGGCCAGGGATTATATTTCTTTTTGCCTCAGGACTTTTTGTTACTATGTTGGAATGTTCATATTTCCCCACCCCAGCCACCCTTTATCAGTGATTGAGGAAAGCTGGTTTGCAAATATGTTAGTGCTCTTCTCTCAGGTAGGCTAACTCTGGGATGTGTGTTTTACAGTGGCTCAGAGATTGTTCATGATAAGAGATAAGCCCTGAGTGATGAGAGGCTTCTCTCTTCACGTCTCATTTTTGTATGGTTTTTTCACCTCCCAAATAAGTACCTATACTTTATTTTGGAATTAAATGGGATCTGCTTCTGGGGAACTCAAACTGTAACAGGCCCTACAGCTTCCCTTTATGCATCTTTTTTTAAGTTGTCTTCATGTGAGCACTTATAACCACCCTGAAAACTTGGGAGCCATATCACTTTTTTGAACATATTAACTTGTTTCCTTTATCAAGCTCTTCACTCTTATTTAGAGTTGAGCATTGACTAAAAAGCTAGCACACTACACCACCTATGCTATTTGGTTGTTTCACCAGTAGTTGAACTAGCCTTGTGTCAGTTGAATGGATGATGCCTGTGTGAAATAGTTGAAGCCCCTAGTCTTCCAAAACTAGTTCCCACAAAGTACCATTTTTTTTAAAGACTGTATTTATTTATTCATGGGAGACACACAGAGACTCTCTTGGGGGAGCCTGATGCAGGACTTGTTCTTAGGACCCCAGGATCATGACCTGAGCCAAAGGCAGATGCTTAACTGCCGAGCTACCCAGGTGCCCCTCACATTAGTTTTTACTAATCACACAAGTAAAGACTGACTTATCATAGTTTTCACATAGACTTTGTTTTTCAGCTCTATTTACAGTCTATTTTAAAAGCAAAATTCATAAGAACAAAGGCCTTTGGATCTATTGTGCACTTATTTCTTTCCACATAAAAGTGCCATGTCTAGATTTCAACTTTTGACTGGAAGTGAATCAGCTTCTATTCAGAGTATTTGAGGGTCCCATAAAAATGTTTTTTTGTTTCTCTCTAAAATATTTTAGAAGTTAGGACTTCTAACATGTGATTAATACTTGAGTTGTAATTAATGTCCAATAGTTATTTTTCTGTCATGACTATACTGTATCTTTTCTACTGCTTTTTAAAAGTTACTGCTTAGGGCAGCCCCGGTGGTGCAGCGGTTTAGCGCTGCCTGCAGCCCAGGGCATGATCCTGGGGACCCGGGATCGAGTCCCAAGTCGGGCTCTCTGGGTGGTGCTTGCTTCTCCCTCTGCCTGTGTCTCTGCCTCTCTCTGTCTCTATGAATAAATAAAATAAAAAATATTTAATAAATAAATAAATAAATAAATAAAAGTTATTGCTTAATTCACTTTTATGGCCTTTGTATAAAATAATCTCACTTGAAATATCAAAAGGCAAATTATTCATAATAAGCATTTTGTCATCTATGAGAAATTGTTTGCCTTTTACACTAGCACCAAGTATCATTTTGTTATTTAAGGCTACTCAATTTCATATCAGCAGTAAGAAATTGTATTATAGGATTGATTCACTTGAGTGTAGTTTGTTAGTAAGTATATTGATTTATGAAATGGAAATTTGCTTCATAGGAAAGCCGTCTTCAGATACAGCTGCTAAGCCTAAGAGAACCCCTAAACAGAAGAAAGTAGAAACTATAAACTCTGACTCAGATTCAGAATTTGGCATTCCAAAGAAGACTACACCCCCAAAAGGTGAGGATTATGTTTAACCCTCTAATGTATGCTATGTGGAAAAGAATCTCTTCTACCTACTGAATTTTGGGAGACCAGTTTTGTTTTAAATTGCTTTGCTCTTCAATAAGTAATGTGTCTTAAGAATCAGTGCTGAATTGGAGTTCAGAGGAAGTCTAGCACTTTGTTTTAGAAATTAAGGAATTGAGACTCAAAAAGGTTAAGTAAGCAATTTGCACCTCTAAGAATGGATCAAAGACCTCCTGCCACAGACTCACTGAAAATAGTTATTAAAGTCAGGTGAGGGTTCCTCACAACTAGAGAGTGACTCTTGTTGGAGCTAGGACTCTGAGACAGGAGCTTTTTGCTCATCTAGGAAATGCAACCACTATACTTAGGGATCTGTAAGGGCAGCATCAGTTCTTCTCCCTGGTACTCCTCTTTGCCCCAGAATCTAGAAAGTCTTCAAAGGTGCTTTTTAAAAACTACATGTAAGGTGTAATTTTTTTTTCTAAGAGTAGCTGCTCAACCTTTTTTTCCAACCAACAGATGTTACCATCAGTGTATTTAGGTCTTAAAGTGGTGGTTGGGATAAGGAGATAGCTACATGGAAACAAGGGAGAATAGGGGCAAAAAAGAAACAGTGACTGAGGAGATCAGTATGTATGGTATGCATGGTTTTAAACTTTTATACGTTCACAAGTGCCATTTCATTGATTCATTTGATAAATATTCCAAGTGAACTTGGAATATTTAGTTTTTGGTCTTAAGGAATTTTTAAAAGTTGTAGTTTGGTTCCATTTTCTCTTTCACTGACATCTGGCATCATTGTAGGATGGAGAAAATTTTGGCACCATTTGCATATTACCTTTCCCTCTTCCTCCTCCAACAAGAGTAAGAGGTTAGGTAGATGGCAACAACAACTGCTGCATGTGCTGCTTCTAAATCTGAGAAAGAACGTGGATTTGACAGATCATTGCATGATTAATGCTGGGAGTTTATTCTAATACTGTGCTCCTTAAAGTGGTTGTTGCTAATATGTGATAAGTAAAATTTAGAGTACACGTTCAAACATATAATTTGTGCTAATAAATATGTATTATTTTTCTAGTAATTCATACTGTATTTTTAAAGGTACTAGCCTATTACACAATTTAGAAACTAAGATTTTTTTTTTAATCACATACAAGTTAAAAAAGCGCTCTTCGAAGACATTTTCTTTTCCTGCCCAAGGACTACATGTTCAAAATGCAAATATTTTCTCTTGTATATCAGGGACTTGGTTATTAAAATTTATCACCAGGACCTTTCAACTAGTTTTAAATGTATTTGTGAAATACTCTTCAGTCATATCAATCCCAGAACTGAAATGATGCTGCCAAAACGTTGCTTCATCATTTATATTTAGAGACCAGGATTGCAGTACTGATTGGGGCATGCCAAAGAAGTGAGGTATAATGTTGTGCCATTTATTTTTTCTATCGCACTTAACCTTGGAGAAAAAAAATCCTTTGTATCATTTTTAAGGTAAAGGCCGAGGGGCAAAGAAAAGGAAAGCATCTGGCTCTGAAAATGAAGGTGATTATAACCCTGGCAGGAAAACATCCAAAACAACAAGCAAGGTAATTAGGAACATCTTTTTAATGCATTGTTTTATGATGATCTATAACTGGCTTAGTTGGCTTATTACTAAAATGTCTTTTAACAGCTTTAAACCTAGCCTGTCTTATGCATAGGGGGCTTATGGATGGTTAAAGAATTATCCAAGTATAAAACCCATATAATCAGGACTATTTCTTGGATAAAACTATGGGCATAAATTAGCCTACTTAATTAAGAGTATTCTATTTCACCCAGTGAGCCATAGAACTTATATGCTACCTGTCTGAAATAATATTTTCCAGACCAAATAAAGGCTATTTCTTTTTAACTTGGATTTATTTAACTAGGGCTAACTTTTTTTTTTTTTTTTTTGGACTATGGCTAATTTTGACAGTCTGACCTTTCTCCAGAAGCACACAATCTTTTTAAGGTAAAAGAAAAATATCAGGTGTCCCTCTTTTTTCTCTCTTTGTATTAGAACTTAAAAATACGATTTCAGCTTTATGCTGCTTTCCATCTTGATTTCGTGCCTCTGGTCCATCTTGGTTACTCTTCTCTGCATTTTTATAGAGTGCAGTCCATACTGTGCATAAGTCTTGTTTTTCCTTTCATTAATTTCTAGGTACTTACAAATGAGTACTTTTTACTAATCTGGGCACTTTGTCTATTTGCTTGGCGATATAGAAGTTCAGAACAAACAGAGCACCAGGGTGGCAGATTATTAGACTTATTTTTACAAAGCGGAAAAAGGATTAGGTAGCTGGTCTTACACTTAAGTCAGCATTACAATTCTGATTTTAGAAACCTCATCATTTACAGTATTTCTCGAGTGTAAGGAATAATTCTATTTTAACTTGGATATTTTTAAATCTTTTTTTTTTTTTTCAACCTGTCTAGAAACCGAAGAAAACATCTTTTGATCAGGATTCAGATGTGGACATCTTCCCATCAGACTTCACTTCTGAACCACCTTCTCTGCCACGGACCGGTAGGGCTAGGAAAGAAGTAAAATATTTTGCAGAGTCTGATGAAGAAGAAGATGTTGATTTTGCAATGTTTAATTAAGTGCCCAAAGAGCACAAACATTTTTCAACAGATAAATTGTGTTGTCCTTTTGTCTTTTCTGTCTCAGACTTTTGTACATCTGGCTTATTTTAATGTGATGATGTAATTGATGGTTTTTTATTATTGTGGTAGGCCTTTTAACATTTTGTTCTTACACATACAGTTTTATGCTCTTTTTTACTCATTGAAATGTCATGTACTGTCTGATTGGCTTGTAGAATTGTTATAGACTGCCGTGCATTAGCACAGATTTTAATTGTCATGGTTGCAGACTACAGACCTGCTTTTTGAAATGAAATTTAAACATTAAAAATGGAACTGTGTACTCGGTGTCTTTACTAAAGATGAAAGTGTAGTAAAATCTCCCATACACTTTTAAAATAAATATATTTTATTCTTTGCCAGGAGACTCCATGGAAAAAGGTAAACAGTATATGAACATAGAAAGCATTGTTAAACAATCTCAATGTACAAACAGAGCCAGTGAAAGTACATCACAGACTTGCTAATATATCAAAAAAAAAAAAAAAAATTCCACTAGTGCTTAAATGAGAACTAAGAAACTGACACTTGTATCTGTTAACCACTCTACCACAGCTTTCACTCTGCTTCATAGTGATTGAACAAGGTCGAAGGATGCAGATTCTCTGTCCATGCCTTTGGGAGTCCATATTTTAGCCCCTGGGCGTCAGGGAGGCTGGAAGAAAACCCTCAATACCAGGCACGAATCAGAAAGGACACTGGAGTTACATGGTGTAGGTGGTAGACCAGTCTAATTATCCCATGAATTATCCCATGAAATTTCCCTAATGGCTTGTGACTAGGTAAACAAAAAACTTATTAACACTGAAAAGTGTTTCTGCCTTGGAGGCTACCATTACTGTAAAAATGTATTTTTTTAAATTGTGTAGCTATGTCATTAATAAACCACTGTTAAAGTGACATTAACAATTGAACAAATGACATCTGATTAACTGAACTGGCAGTTACACGGATACAGAATTCTCTTCTGCTAGTGCAGTGAATTTGTATCTTTTTACTGGGCAACATGAAATAGACGCAATTTGAGAGCGTCAAAAAGAGCAAGGACAAGCTTCCATACTAACTAAATTAGAATTATCTCTAGCTTTATCTTGTCATACTGTACAACAGTCCCCTTTCCTTACCTTGATGTTCTGATTGCTCTGTGAAAGCAAGACAGTTTTTTTTTTTTTTTTTTTGAGCCTTTCTGAGCTGGACACGTACAGTAGTCTGTTTCACAACCTTGGTGTCTTGGTTATTCTGAGTATGCAAGGCAAAAGGAAAGCACCAAACATACAGTATAGAAAGAACAGAGCCATACTTCTGTATGTACAAAGTCTTCAGAAACTTAACCAGGGTAAATCATTTCGACTGGGTCTTTGCCATGCAATCTTGAGTGTTCAAAGAGGAAAATAGAAGCTTTTAACTAGTTTCTGGTTGCATGAAATGGCTGATTTTTAGAATTTAAAAAGTCTGTACTTCTAGGTAAGTTAGACAGTGAGGAGTATATATTGATACATATGAAAACTTCTTGGTCCTTCTTGAGTTTTAATATATTTTCAGTCCAAAAACTAAGCAGCAGTAAAAATGTTTTTTTTTTCTTGCGTTTTAAGTCCTGGAACTGAAAGTCTTGGGGAATGTTTGAAGTAGCTGGAAAGTGTCTTATTGCACCAGTGGTGACTGACTGACACCGCTGTTTTCCACTGAGCTAGGTGAGATGCTGGGACTGTGCTCCGCTGGGTTCCCACTTGAACTTGGGGTCAAGGGTTCATGTCCTTCAGAATTCTCCAGCATTTCCTGAATGAGAGGTGGCATTGATCCAGGAATTTCCATTTTCAAGGTAATTACACGTTCTGCACCTTTTAAAGAGAGATAATAGAAATCTGGTAGAGATAAGGAGTTAAGCTGAATAATGAGGGATTGTCTTCCATTTACTTTAACAAAGGTGTAAACTGTGCCACCAGTGGCCGTCCTGACTTTACAACATTTAAGTAGTCTTACTTCATGTGTAGGAAAGCAGCACAGATATGGCAACTTGCTTAAATTTGAGGATACTCCATGCCTGAGTCTGTTTTAGGCAAGGTTAGCAGTATATATTTACTTAACATAATCTACAAAAAGAAGTTCCTGATAAAAGACCAGAAAGAGCCTATCTTAAAACGAGATCGTTGTAAAGGATACCAGTTACCCATGAATGAAGGAAGTGACTTAAGTAATGAATGTGTAGTGATTGATTATCAAGTTGATGTAACTCGGCACTGTCCAGCACAGGAGGCACCAGCTACATGTGGCGATTTAAATTTAAATTCGTTAAATTAAATACAATTAGGAAAAACAGTGCCTCAATTGCATTAGCCACTTTTTAAGTGCTTGAGAGTCAAGTTGTGGCTAGTGGCTACTTGTATTGGACAATGCAGATTACAGAATATTTCCATAATCACAGTAAATTCTATTAGCACTGGTCTAGCTAGATATAGAGAATGACAGTATTAAGTTAAACAGCCTCATTGTTTTTAAAATCATCATAATTATAATGGCCAAGCACTGGTATCTGCTGTTTGCAGATACTCTTAATCCCATGTTAGGGATGAACTCAGAATGGCTCACTGAGGAAATCTCTTAGAAGTAGCTCAAGAACGGAGACTCCTTGTCAAGCAAGTTCACTGTGTTTTTAAAGCACTTTCTGAGATGTAGAGTTTGTTCCCTGGCTCAGCGAGATCTTCAGGGACAGAGCATGCTAATGGGGAAGGAGAATGACAACAGCACACTTGGTACCAGGGATGGCTGCTGAGTTTTCTCTCTACACAGAAAAGCCCTAACGCTAGCACTCAACTGTCATATGGCTCTAGGCACTCCTGTAATTGCTTGAGTTGCCACACAAACTAAAAATCACTAGGCAGGGGATATTTATACCTTGCAGGACGGCAAGAATTCCTTTGCTGAGAAATGTGCAGAAGCAAATTTGCCTATACACAAGAGAGCAATGCAACATTGATTGAGAGAGAAACTTCCCCAATAACTGTTGCCCTAATTACTATTCATTTTCTGAGGTTTGGATGGTCAGAAAAAAATTCAGTCAAGTTTATATCTACCAGAGCATATGTGGAAAGGAATGAAATGGATAAAACTATGAAATTAAAAAGCCTGTCAATATATAGTATGTTCTCTTGAAAATACTTTTTTCTAGTGGCTCCCTGGGTGGCTCAGTCAGTAAAACGTCCTGTCTGACTCTCAGTTTCAACTCAGGTCATGATCTCAGGGTTCTTGCAATCCAGCCCTCAGTAGGGCTTGGCGCTCAGCAGGGAGTCTGCTTGCAATTCTTTTCCTTCCTCTGCCCCTCCCTATTGCCTTGCACTCGTGGGCGTGCATACTCTAAAATAAATGAATCTTTTTTTAAAAAAAAAACAAAAACAAAAACAGTTTTTCTGTTCATGTAGTCACCTGAATTATAAATTCCTAATCGATTAAGATCATTGAGTAGGGTAAGATACAAGGTTTTTTAAAGGGTGGACACTATTCATTTTGATTTCCATGAGAAATGAGTTCCAGACTAACAACAAATAAGCTATTATCAAACATCCCGAATGAAAATGTCGAGTTTAAAAAAACAAGTCAGAAAAAAAACAAACAAAAAACAAGTCAGGAACACTTCGTAAATACCATATAGACTCTGAAGACATACCTTTAGCACTGATGCTGCGGAGATCTGTGATTTTCATTAAGATCTTTGGAAACATGTGAGGCTTGCTGGGTCGTCTCTTTCTGATATAAATTTTTAGTGCTTCCAGCAGTGGTTCCTGTAGCTTATCTACTTTTGTTGGTTCCTCAAGGTCCTGGCGGTCTAGTTTGCAGGAATAAAGTATTAAACAATTAGTATCAGGACAGAGAGAGTTACATGCTTACCAGGCAAAAGGGCTGCCACTCATTTCCCTTTCTTGTTTCCTTGGTCCTCATATATTATGATTTTATTAATTTGATGATCCAAACACATATACAGGTTTGAAGATACATGCGACTGCTTTAAGCAGTGATACTTGAAAATGTCCCTCTGGCTGGTCAAAAGCACATTTTGATGCCTGGTAGCTTTTGTTCCAGGGAGACCATTACTTCTCGTGACCAGGAGGTGTCACTACTGAACTGAATTCAAACCAACTTCAAGCAGCCGCCTGGTTAGAAAGGCAAGGTAAAAGGGCCCCGTAATTAAAGCCATTACTTTTTAACCACTTACAAGTCAACCTCCTGTGAGCCAGGAGGGGTCAGTACAAAGAAGAAAGCCATATTTTATCCGAGTCCTTCCAGGGCTGGGGGTGGGGTGGGGGCCAGACAACCCAGTGACTTGTAGTTCAGCCACTAAATTCGCAAACAGAATAGCATATGGCAGTCCCTTACTTATCATTAAAATATCCTTAGGCAATTTATTTTACAACAGTCTGATCCTGCTTGGAAAAAATTACTGGTGGCAACTGGAGAAATAGCATTTTGGTATTTCAGAGCAAAAGGATCCCAAATAGCTTTATTTAATGTACAACGATACAGAAAGATGCAACAAACCCCAAACATGCATGCCTGGCTGTTTATTCACGTGTCTTTTTCCATGCAAAAGAACTCCAAAATGGAGATAGGAATTCCCCATAAATTATAAGTGTAAGCTGTTTTTGATGGAATCTCATGAAGGTTTTCTAGGTGGTTGGTACCTCCACAGATTAAGCAGATGGCACTGAGAAGGCCTGTTTCTGTGTCATCCATTTCCAAAGGCAGGAGCTGGTTGGCAAAGGTGAACACAAGGTCAGTCAGAGGACCAAATCCAGCATTGTGCATCTGAGTTCGATTTAGGGTAAGGCCATCTGAAAAAGTCATGGTGTCTTGTTCTGGGGTATACCTGGTGCAAATTCTAAGAATCTGGAAGGGAAAAAACAAACAAACCATATTTGATGGGGTCATGAAAGCCAGCCTGTCCTTACAGCATCAACCAGATCTAGGCAGGAAATAACACTGAAGATTTCCAAGAAGCTCTTGCATCCCATGAGGCACACTGCCCTCCTGCCCTCTTTGAACGTGGAATGTCTTCAGCCCTTTCATTAAAAGACTGTCAAACATGGGCTAAACTTTATTTAGGGAATAATAAATAGCACACAAGAAATTGTGAGAAATATCTGTGCTGAAAGTAATTCATTTGACTCAAGTAAACATTTACTGAGTACCTACTTATGTCCCAGGCACTGTGCCAGGTGCTGGGGATAGAAAGAAAAGTATTTTTTTTCTTAAGAGCTTATAGTCTACAAAAAGAAAAAAAAGCAATATCTACCATTTATTAAATGCCTAGTATATGTCAAGTGTTATACATGGCCTACGTTCAAGCTTTCAAACACTTCAGTAAAGTGAATGTTACTCTTATTTTACAGATGAGGGACTGAAGCTCAGAAAGGTTAAGCCACATGCCCAATGTCACACAGTTAACATGAGGCTGGATTTGATTCAAACCCAGGTGAGGCTCCCTGACCCCACAGTTCACAGACTACTAGAATACAAGCAGCACAAAGGGAACTGCAAAGTGCTTGGGCATTTGGGAGGAGGAAAGCTCTGACACAGCCAGGAGGATCTCAAGGGCAGATTCACAAAGAGGCAGCATTTCAATTAAGCCCAGAAATATGGTGGGGATTTCTATTAAGTGAGAAGCCTGGGTCATGAGACCGTGATCTTCCAATGCCACCTGGCATGCCCTTGATTTAAAACTCTGACACACCTGCTGCCAGGAAGTTCCCTGCTTGGTGCTCTAGACCTTCGGGCCTTGCTCAGCATGGTAAACTCCAAAATGCCTTGTGTATATATATAGTCAAGCCAGCTGGTATTCCCACTGCCCTATCAGTCCACACTGCTGGCAAGGAGCTCCATGTAATCCAGAGCACTCATCCACCCAGAAGCTTATTTCTGTACCAACCACGATGAGGGGCCTTTCTGCCAGCCAGGTTTCTTCTACATTTGACTTTTCCCTCTAAAAAAAGCCTCAGAGCTGCATGAAACACAGACAGAAATTTATTCCATCTGGACAGGAGTGAATAACCCAATAGGCTGAGGTAGCAGAGTGTTCTTTCCAGATGCTAGTGCTCAGTTTGGGTGTTGTCGCCATGAATGTCCACCTTTGTGTCAACATAGAGGATGACAGATGTGATCAGAAGGGTATGCGATTTTCTTGTGACCCGGCCATATGCGGAGGGGGTGGCTCTCTGACAGAGCCACAGGACTCCCAGCTAAGATGGAAGTCCCTGTAGAAGAGCCCCCTCTCCACTCCATATTCCCACCAGGACTCCTAAAGCAAGAACCAGGTCAAGTTTTTCAGTGCCAGGGGTTTTAGGGCAAGGACATTTCCCGTGCAGAAGACCATCCTATCTGATTGGCTAAGTTACCACATTAGCTGGGGGACAGGGCTGTCATGCTGGAAAAGTCGCGTGCTCTCTGAACCTCCAAGACAGTGGGCTAGGAGCCAGCCCTCCTCTTACATTCAGGACTCCAGTGTGAACTTGGAGAGCATTAGGACACCCTGTAAAGTGAGGGCATGGGACATCGGCTGATTAAAAAAACAAAACAAACAAAAAAACCCAGCCCGACTCCAATGTCTTCTTGGTCAGAAGAACATCTGAGAGGAGAAGGGTGAATGATTCACACTCCCACCGCTAATGGGTAATAGCTAATGTTTTTTGATCATGCTAGGTGCTGTGCGAAGTGTTCTAACATATTAATTCTATCAACTCATATGTTAGGTACTACTGTTATCCCATTTTACAGATAGGGAAACAAATGCCATAAGCTTGTCCTAGATCACATAACCATTAGGTGGCATGATTGCTTCAGGCAATCTGTCCCTAGCACTTAGCACTCCACTCCACTGTGCTCTTAACCTCTGCTTCACAGCTGCCTCCTCCCCCTTCCCATCACTCTCCACACTCAGCTGCCTATGGTGAAACAACATCTAGCCTAGCATTAATTTGGAGGTTAACCTCAGTTGTCTCCTTGGCTGGGTGCCTCTGTGCAGTGCACAACCTGAACAGTTATTCATGGTGACCTACCTGGTATATAGGAGTGCATGGCCAGCAGCTTGGAAATGGAAAATTTTGCAAACTTCACTTTAACTTAACATTCTTATCATGTGATCAAGTGGCACAGTGAACTGGAAAGCAACTGAATGTGAGTAGTTACTAAAACATTACAAAGATTCCTCTTCAGTGGATGGGTGGCCATTTTTGCCTCCCAGATATTTGCCTAGGGACCTCTCTGAGCCAGTCCAGCCTTTTCCTCTGGGTCCCCGATTGGCTGACCTGTTGCACTTCATCTTGGTAGCTAAGGAGCTTGTACAAAGCCATTCCCAATGTCAGAGCAGCAAAGGAACCAACAGGTGATAAACCTTAGTTCCCCTGAAAACCACAGGAGCTGAAGTACAGTGTCCAAGATCACCCAAGTAATGGTGCCAGGACAGAACACAGGACTCCTAGCCCCCAGCCCGTGTTCCCCTCCACCCGCTGGAGGATCATGGGGAAATATGCCTGCCTGGGGAGGTGTCACGGGACGGGCAGAGTCAGATGCTCAGTATTTATGGGCTCAAAATCCCCAGACACATTTCCAGTTTGGAATCAAATAGGTACTAAATAAGTCTTTGCAGCTGCAGCACGCTGCCAAGAAGTGAGTGCACTAGATCTGTCCCTGCAAGAATGAAAGAAACCAGGATTTGCTGGAAAGGAACAGAAGACCAAGATTTAGGCATTTGCAAGCTGTCAACAGCTCACTTAGAAACCCAAGTCCGAACAGGAACACACAAATGTCTCTTTTGAACGATTCTATTCTGAAGGGTGCCCCTCCTCAAAAGTCGGAAAACATTTGGATTCTAATGAAGCATTTAAACTATGTTCTGTTGCCTCTCTCCCTCGAAAGTTCAAAACCAAAACCAAGTATTAATGGGCTGTCCAGAGAGGAAGGCACATGGCGTGAGATGGGAGAATGGTCAATGTCTTCTTTTATCAGGGGAGCCTGCACTCCCACGCTGCCCTGGCTGGGCCCAGTGGGCGGCAGGCGTCCCCCTCGAGGTTTGTGGCTGGGCCTGCCGCTGGACAGGAACCAAGGAGTTTCATTCCGTGAAAGTCAGACACCAGCGGCAACTACCAAATGCCTCACCAGTATTAAAACGCCCTTTGTTTGAAACGGGGGCTTCTCATCTGCACAGGGGAGCATGCACGCCCCACGAGGGGGGTATCAACAGTCCAGGCGAGGCTGACTTCCCCAAGGAGGGCCCCGTTGGGCGGCACAGGGCTCTGCTGATGGGCAAACCTGATGCTCCTCAGAGTGAGAAGGACCCGCAGCCTTCCTGCCTTCAGCAAGGACAGCTGAGTATCGTACTACGGCTTTGGGGTGCCCTCTGGGAGCAGACCGCCTGAGACTGGAGCCCTGGGAGGACCCGAGCATGTGGGATCCCAGGAACAGAGACCTGTCCCCTTTGCTCCTTGTCCCTGGGGCCACTCTGATCCAAGCCACCATCACGTCTCCTCTGGTGAGGGCCTCTGCTCCTGCTCCTACAGCGGAGCATGCTGTTCAAAATCTCCATCACGGGGGACCTCACTCTTGCTAAAACCCCTCCAGTGGCTTCGAGCTGCCTTAGATCCGTAACATCCAAACTTCTTCCCACAGCAGCCTCCACGGCCTCCACCTATCCTGTCACGGCTCCTCCTTTCCTCTTGCTCCTTAACTTCTGGCCATGTCGGTCTTTCTGAATCTCTAGTAACTCAGCGCTGCAGCAAAGCATATTTGCACTTGCTGTTCCCTCCGCCTTTGATGCTTTGCCCTTGATCTTCATGATTCTTCCTCTCAGAGCTCAGTTCAAATGTCACCTCCTCAGAAAGCACAGTGAACACACTTCCTAAAACCTACTGTTTTCTACCCTATCACCCGATTTTTTTAAAAATATGCAATAAAATGGTTTTAAAACGAGGTTACATATAGCATGTACAGTGGTTTTAGAATATGCCTCTGAATTCTTTGCTACTACTCCCTGTAAGGAGTAAAGTTTCATTCCCCTCCCCTTGAGTGTGGGCAGGACCCAGTGACTGGATTCTAACACAGAATCCAGGGGAAGCAACAGGTGTGACTCTGGAGAGTAAGTCACAGGAGGTGAAGCACCGTGGACTCCTCCTTGTTGGCTCTCTTAAATCTCATTTTGGGGAAAGCCGGTTGACACATCATGAGGACACTCAAGCAGCCCCATGGAAAGGTCCATGTGGCAAGAAACTGAGCCCTCCTACCAGTAACCAGCTTTCGCTTGCCAGGCACCTGTGAGGAGCCACCCTGGAAACAGCCCTTCTATCCTGATAAGCCTTCAGAGGATGAAGCCCTGGCCGTGCAAACTTTTCAGCAACCCTGATCCACAAGCACCGGGCTAAGTCACTTCCTAAGCCACGGGGACCCTGCAAGATAGTAACACTTACTGTTTAACGCTGCTAAGTTTCGTGGCAACTTGATATACAGCCACAGATTAGGAGGACAACGTATTGGCCTTGAGCCGTGCACATGGCTCAAGTGTACAGCTGACTGCATTTTGCCCTAAGCCTACACCTGTGTAACTACTACTCAGATCAAGACACCAAGACTTCCAGCTCTTACAGGCTCCCTTGACCCCACCTGAACCAATCCCCTCCCCCAGATAACCATTATTTTGACCTCGATTCCTGCCGATTAGTTTTGCCCGTTCTTGCACTTGAGGTCAATGCAATCACACGGTATATTCTCTCCTGTGTCTGGCCTTTATGTACTCTGTGTCCTATCCGAGATTCCCCGCGGGGGTGCATAGAGCCATGGTACTTTTTCATGGCTGGGTAGTATTCCGGGCTGCCCACGGCCTGCTTTGCTTTCTGCTGGGCACCGTCACTCTCTGAGCCTGCTGACCACTGCTCCTCTAGGAGAGGAGCCGGAGCCTGCTCTTCATCGGCCTCGCTCCCTGCGGTATCTCTAGCATCTAGGGCAATGTAGTCCACACAGCAGGTGGCTAATGAATATCTGTTCAATTATTAATGAGACGGGTTCCCTCATCACAATCTCTCCCACCTCGTAGCAACCAGGGATTTCAGAGTTTCTAAGCAAAGGAGAAAAGCTCAAATTGCTCACGCATCTCAGTCCGTGCACTAATTGTATTTGGCAACTTCGTGGGCAGATCCTGATCTGATGTGACTATCCTCCAGCGCTTGTGGGAATGTTGAAGTGGTGACAGTAACAACAGTAACACATACAGAGCTTCACGTGGCTGTCTTCCCTGGCGGTGCGGAGCACCTATGATGCTGAGCTCATTGGAACAAAACGTTGTCCCCCGTGGGACCTGCCGCCAGCTTGCCTTCCCTGGGGAGTGAACGCGCGTGCTGGGAGCAGGACCTCCTTGTACTGCCACTGCTCCCTAGACTGGGACTCTAGGGGCTGTCATTTTAACATGTTAAGAGAAATGTGGGGAATTAAATCTAATAATATATTTTATTTAACGCAACATATTCAAAATATTTTTGTTGCAATCTGTAATCCATATAAAAGGTCTTAAAGGAGGGCAGTCCCGGTGGTGCAGCGGTTTAGCGCCGCCTGCAGCCCAGGGTGTGATCCTGGAGACCCTGGATCGAGTCCCATGTCAGGCTCTCTGCATGGAGCCTGCTTCTCCCTCTGCCTGTGTCTCTGCCTCTCTCTCTGTCTCTATGAATAAATAAATAAAAATATTTTTTAAAAAAAAGGTCTTTAAGGAGATCTCTGAGATGTTTAAATACTAAGCGCTTGAAAGTTTTATTTATTTTACAATTAGAGCATTTCAAACCAGCCACATTTCGGGCACTCAACATCTGCGGGTGGCTGTGGCTCCTGTACCGGACAGCACGCTCCAGCCTGTGTGTGTGTGGGGGTCCATGTGCTTGGTACCCAAGAGCTCATGGGGACAGTCTGACCTTACTCGTTCCTGATACTGGTGATGACTGCTAATTTAAAGAGCACTTACTACCTGCTGTTAACCTGAAAAATTATCCCAACAGCCTTACGAGGGAGGAGCACTATTCTACCCATTGCACTGAGCAGTAACTGAGGCTTAGAGGGGACACATTACCTCCCCAGTTCATAGAGCTTCTGTAGGGCAGAGCTGGGATTTGAAGCCAGGGAGTCTGGCTGCAGAGCCCGCACCCTTAACCACCACACTGACTGCCTCCTGCTGACTTCCAGCGACAGCCAGGCAATCACTGCCCCCAGGCGTGAGAAAGCTGAGTTTCAGAGAGACACAGGACCTCCTCACGATGGCACGGGTGGCCACGGCGACGCTGGAGCCAGAACTCAGGCTGTGGGCTCCGAGGCCGAGGCCTGCTCCTCTTCAGGCTGGGTCTTGCCACTACTGAGCTTCTGGAAGGGAAGGACAGGTTCATGTGGGAACGGCCCTCCGCGGCTGCAGAGCCACACGGTCCCCAGGACCTCAGGAGCCGCGTATCATGTTTCGAAGTCACACAGGGCAGCCACTTCTGCCTCACCAGAGCAAGGCGTTGCTGCTGCTGGTGTGGGGACGTCTCCTCAGGGCAGCGGGAGCGGCGGGCAGCAGAACCCAGGAAGGCCCCGAGTGACCCCCGCGCAGGCCTCCTGCTCGCACCCGCCCAGATGCAGCACTCAGAAGGGGCTCAGATTCGGGAATTCCAACTGTGATCTCTCACTCATTCGCTCACGCATTCACCCCTACGGCGAGGACTGGGTGTCGGGTCAGGAAGGGCTGTTCTGAAGAGGCGGCCTTTCCGCCGAGATGAAGAGCTGGCCAGGAGGAAGGTGGAGGGAGGGCACCCAGACACAAGGGAGCCCCGTGGGGGCCTCCTGGGCCTCTGGCTCCCACTTGGGCTGTGGCTGCCTCATCCGCAAGACGGAAGAGGGACGCGCCCAGGCACCGCGTGGGTGCCTCCTTCCCCCAGCCAGGTTTGGCTCACGCCGCGCGAGCGGGCACGTGAATGGCAGACCCAGAAGCCCGCCTGCGGCGCCCCTCCAGCCGGGCCCGTGACTCGGGCGCTGAGGATGAAAAGCCGGCGGCATCTCGAGCCACGTCCTCGGGGGCCCAGGCCCTCCTCGCCTCCAGGGCACGCTCGCACTCTTGGTGTCCTTTGGCTCAGGTCTCTTCCGAGGTCACCTGCTTCCCCGACCACACTCCAGAGAGCAGCCCAGGCCCACCTGAGTCCCGCTCTTGGGCTGGATCGTGCCCCTGTTGTCCTCGGTGGCCGCAGACCCTGCCTGTTGGGACCTGCTTCTTACCCATCGCCCAGCAGATCAGCTCCGTGAGGGCGGGGGTCCTGGCCGTCCTGCTGGCTGCCGAGCCGTCAGAGCCTGGAACAGGGCCCGGCGCACCGCGGGCCCTCGGCGAACTTTGTAACAGGGAGAGAGCAAAGGGGGTGCGCAGGGAGGTGCAGGGGACACGGACAGAAGGTCAGACAGCCCCAGGGTTTGTTTTAAAGGATTTTTAAGTTGAGAGAGACTTGACCCTAATTACCCACAGAGAAGAGGAGTTGAGAGGGAGGAGGAGAGGAAACAGGACAGGGAAGGTGAGGGCGGGGAAGGCAGGAGAACAAGGGCACAGAGCACAGGCGAGGAGGGCTCTCGGGGCTCCCGTTCTTGTCCTGACCCCAAACCGGGGCCGCCACGGCTCCGGGGTGAGGAACGGACGCAAACTTCTACACACAATGGTTGGGGAGATTTGGCCCCTCCTACGAGAGACCCTTTGGTGACTCGACCCTCATGGGAGACGGTGAAGCTCAGGGCCAGGTCCCAGCTCTGCCGGAGGCCTGGCTGCGGACTCCACACCAGAGGGTGCCCACCGGCAGCCGCCAGGACCGGAAATCCCTCTGGAGGCGGGGGTGGCAGGGAGCACAGACTCAGGGCAGGCTCTCCCCTTGGACCTGCTTCTTGAGGGCTCCCACCTCGTGATCATAAGCCAACCCAGGGCCCGCGCCGCCCGTGACGTGCCATCACAGCGCCGGCCCCCGCGGGCAGCCCTGACTCAGGCCACACACAGCACGACGCGTGGGTGGCTGTGAGTGTGTGGTGCCAGGCCAGAGCCGTCGACCCTTGGGACGCCGGCAACTTTCCTTTCTGGGGGCGGGCAACAGCTTCAGCCTGTGTCTGTCTGTCCTGGTCTTTCTGTCTCGCTCCATCCATACATCAATGGCCTCGATAAGAAGATTCTTCTAAATGGCTCAGCCAGTTGACATTCTCATCCGAAAGATGCTCTTTGAAGTTGTGCATTTCTCAGGCTCTTGTGATTAATTGCCTCTGCTACAAATTCTTGGAAATGAGCTCTTATCTGGGGCCAAATAAGTACGCCTTCTGCTTCGTCTCATATGACTGGAGGTCTCTGCCCTGCCCTGAATTGAGGTTTTTCCTTCTGTGTCTACTGCATCCCAACCCCAGCCCCTCAAGCCTGGGAAGCCAAGAAGGAGTGGTTGAAAGAGTTTCCTGAGTCCTGCCACAGGGGCTGGAATTGTCCCCACACGCTCATGACAGCTTTGCTCCTGATTTCAGCACCACTGACCGAGCATCGCATCTACTACATGGTCCATGCTCATACCCACGACTATATTTACGCACATTTAAAGAGTTACTTTGGTTAATACCTTATTGATTTATATTCCTGTTGTATAGATAGGTAAACCGAGACTGGGAGAGGTTAAATAACTTGACCAGGGTCACAAAAATTGCCTCCTGTTCCCCCAGTTCCACCAAGGGGCTAGGGGCCGACTCTTGGATCCACGGGCAAATCAGAGGAGTACTTAGGTTTCATTGTAAACGTGGGATGTGGGAAGACAGCTGGAGGTTGGAGGAGGATGTTAAGGAGGGAATCTAAGCACCTTGACCATGAAGCATGGGGTGTGGTGGAAACAAGAAGCTTCCCTGGAGGATCTCAAAGCGTCCTTCTCATCTCTCCCAAAGGGCTGAAGTTGAAGGAACCCCAAACTGACACCACCTGGCAGCCAGACAAGAGGAGGACTAAGAAACAAGCGAAGAACCAAAGTCAGAGCCCAAGCATCAGGAAGGCTCCAGGCCTGCTGGGTGGCCGCGTGACACAGGGAGTCAGAATTCCACCACCTGGCCTGGTGCAGACACCGGCCTGCTTGTACCACCTACGGCTCCTTCAGCCACCCCAGGTCTCTGGGGCACCTCTCACCACGTGCTGATAACTCCAGTCTCTACTCCTATCTCGGGGATGTACTACACTGTAAGGACTTGTGAGGAAAGGATAAGAAAGCCCGGGCTTTGTTGTGAATTCTTCCAGTAGCTCATTGTTAATGACATTGTTGATTTGCTTGGTGGCCTCTATTAATCCCTGGTGGCCTGGCTAGTTCTCTGCCCAGGGCCTACCTAATACTGTCCCCTGTTTATGCTTCTAATCCTCTCATGGCTTTTGGAATCGAAAGATGTGGGTCTTGGGGTTTGATTCCAGCATTCACCTGACCCAGGTGACTGACCCCATCTCTAGCTCCTCATCTGTAAACTGGGCTGAATCTCCATACCCAGCCAGGCTCACTGAGTTGTGTGAGGCTCAAATGAGCTGAGGTTTAGAGAAGCTATAGAATGCAGGTAGGTGATAAGTGAAAGCAGCTTTAAGCTTTCATTTTTTCCTGAATGTCCCTAGGTTCATCCCAGACCGTCTGATTTTATGAGATGAAAAAATACTATATATACTCTCAGGATCCCTGGCACTTGTAGGTTACTGAGTAATCATTACCACCCCTCCTAAGATCCAACCAGTGAGCAGAAAGACACATAAACGTCCAAGTGTCCTGTACAACTGCCTCATATGGGGTCCTTTCTCCTCCTGAGGATTATGTGTGTGTGTGTGTTTTAAAGATTTTATTTATTCATGAGAGACAGAGAGAGAGAGAGGCAGAGACACAGGTAGAGGGAGAAGCAGGCTCCATGAAGGGAGCCTGACGCGGGACTCGATCCCTGGTCTCCAGGATCATGCACTGGACCAAAGGTGGCGCTAAACCGCTGAGCCACCCAGGGATCCCCTGTGTGTGTTTCATTACAGTGAGTAACTATATTTGCTTTGCAGAATTGTTTATACCCAAAGCTAGGAAAGATGTCATAAAAAGAAACATCTATGCTTTTAAAGCACCTCAAAAGCTAATTTTACTTTCTCTATTTTCTGATACGTCCCTGGGGGCCAACTTCCCCTCCCAGTTCCTCCAGAGGCCCTTAGCACACCCCTTCCACTCCCCCAAGGCAAGATACATCTCTGTCACCTGTAATGGGGGCTGTTTCTCACCCATGGAAACCAACCCCGCAGCCAGAATTAATCACACCATCCCTGAAGCTCCAAGCAGGGAGAGGGAGGGCAGGCATCCGGCTAGTAGACCCACAGAGGACAAGGTGTGACAGCGTCCTTAACCCCTCTAGAGCCCTAGGAGCCACAGTGTAGGAACAGCAGAGTGAAAAGAGGCAACAGGGATCCATTCTCTTTGCACAGACAGGGACCCTGAATCCTATGGAAGGAAGTGATTTTCCAAGGCCACTGATAGAGGGTAGAAGCAGGGCACTATGTGCCACCTCCAGTCGGTTTAGCTTGGAGAAGCCTGACGGCCTATCATTGACTTACAAGGGTGGCCCATGGAAGGGGCTCTAGGGGAACAAGGAGGCCTGTGACCAAGACAGCCTGGGTCCGTCCCGAGGCCATGCAGGGAGGTTCCCACAACCAGGTGGAGAAGGTAGGAGGTTCTGCTTATTTCCAGGGGGTCTCTGAACCTTTGGTGGTGGAGCCGAGATTCAGGCAGGGACGATGGGGCTCAGTGTGCAATGGAAGTGGCAGGAGGAGGGGCTGGGTGGACCAAAGCCTCTGAAGTTCTTCAAAGCATCTCAGTCACCTCCTCCCCCCACCCAACCTCTGACTATGAGTTCAGTTCAGCAGGGCACCTACCAGAATGTCCAGGCAGGCGGCCTTCAGCAGGGTGATTTGGTCCGCGATGGTCAAGCCGGTGAAGCCTGGCAGACGTTTAGCAAACTCCACAATCTTAATAATGCACTTGGTGGCCAGTTCACTGAATTTGTCCCAGAGGCCCAGGTCCAGTCGGACTCGATGGTCAGCACTGGAATTCTAAGTGGGGAGAGAAAACACTGTCAGGAGTAGTTTGTGGAAAGCTCGACAGAAGACAGGAACTCGGCGCATTTCCTCCTGATGTGCTAATAGTTCGGTCTTGACCAGGGAGCTTCCTGTTGGGGTGGCTGAGTGTTTAGCTTGGATTCTTTTAAAAATGCTCAACATCCTATCCCTGAACCACTGGAACATCAAGTAACAGATAAAGGGAGTTTCTCTTTATGTGATTATCCCAGCTAGTGAGCGAAGGAACGCTGCAGTAAGGAGCCACCATTTTGGAACACCCACGAATTAGTGGCTCCAGGCCCTGACCAACAGTGGCTGCTAAAATCTTAAAAACGGGTGATGTCATGGAATCACAACCATCACCTACAAAACAGTCAAAGCAGAATGAGAGCGGAGCTCTAGATGGAACTGCTGGAAATCCGGGAGTCAGAGGAACGTGGCAAGCTACACCACGGGGGAGGAACCTGTCACCATGCAGAATGCTGGAGCTTCCATCGAAACAGCGAATCAGGGTCTTCAACAAATACACTGCAAGAGGGTAAAGCGAGATGGAAGAGAAACCTACAGACTAAAAGCAACTCCACCTAAATGCTCATTAACCAGTATGGATACATCCGTGGCACCCCACACGATGGAATGCCGGCCAGGAGTAACAGCAAAGGGACGGCCAACGTGGGCCGCAACGTGGGCGAGCCTCAGACGCACCATGACCACGCCAAGGGATGCCAGACGCCTGCACACAGAACGACTCCACGTACAGGACATTCTGAAAACAGCAAAGCTGGAGGGAGAGAGAGCAGATCGGGGGCGTCCAGGGCCAAGGTAGGGACAGAGGCCCGGGAGGGAACTAAAAACAACAACAACAACAACAACAACAACAAAAAAAACCTGAGGAGTCTTACAATTACAACGTGTAAATCTTATGCGAATTCTCATTCAAATAAACTACAGAAACTGACACGTGTGAGAAAAGTGGGAATGTGAGATATTAAGGTGTCTGAGATGCTAATTTTCTGCGATGAAAACACTGCTTCTGTTGACATTGCTTTTGGTGGGAAGTTCCCACCATTGAGAACATTAAGCGTATTTCCAGGCCAAATAGCACGTCTGTAATTTACTTCCACACAGATGATGGGGAGAGAGTGCGCCGGCGGGAGGGTGCAACAAGGTGGGCGGGGGAGTGATCGCCTGGGCGTCGGCTTCTCTACTCTCTCTGCTCCACGCCGCATTTGCAGTCGTTCACAATAAAGACAAAAGACAAGCCAGAGCCACAGTGAATTCAAACAAAATGACAACAACAGAACATGGACTCTCTAGGCGACCTCAGTGCTGTGAGGGCCACAGGCAAGCTTCTCCGGGCGCCCCTGGTCCCAGCGCTGGGCGACCTCGGGGACACGCACAGCACGATGACACGGTCCCACTCGGGGTGGGAGGGTGACACAGCTGCTCCTCTGGGGAGGGCCCGGCCTTCTCTCCCCTCGGTGCCTTTAATCTTGGACCCCACGACCAGCTTCCTGCAGGAGCTTCTGGAAGCCACAGAATAAATCAGGGGGAACCCTTCCTCTGGCACCGCGGTGACCTCAGATTTCTGTCCACCTACTGGCCGGGTTCCTCCATCCATCTGCATACTCCTTCATTCATTCACTTCTTGGCCTGCCTCTCTCATCCCTCCCTTGCTCCACGAACTTTCCTGACCCACTCGCACACACGCACGCACGTGTGCAGCCAGGGGCTGAGCGCGCGTGCGCACACACACACACGCTTCCAGCCCCAGTGAGCTGACAGCCGGGTGGGCCAGGCACCTGCTGCTCCCTGGGACTTGCCACGACAGGCCTCATCCAGGGCCCCGCTCGGGACCTCACCCAAGCCCACTTGGCAAAGAAGGCGCTGGCTATTCTGAGCTCCATCCTGAGACATGGAGCTAACTTGCCCCCGAGGGGCTGGAAGTGGCTCCCACGTCTGCCCGGCCGCCAGGTGACAGGTGTGCCCTCCAGTAAGCAGCGCCTCATTCTCCCCTTTTGTAAAGTCGGCGACGGACCACCTGCCCTCAAAGGCTGCCAGGAAGACTAAGTGGGACCCCAGGGCACAGAGGGGGCCTGGTGTGTTCCGGGGGCTGGCCAGTATTGCAATCCTTTCCTCGGCACCCGTTCTTGCCCACCGCACCGCCCGAGGGTTCAGACCACAGCCGTGACCGTCTTCTCCACGAGCAGAGGTAGCACGGCCAGCAAGGTCCCCATCCTGGTCCGCACTCCACCGCCCATCACACTCCTCAGCCTCGCTCTCTTCAGTTAGTCCATAAAGAGAATGCGCACAGTACACACAGGAAATAGGGTACCACTCGGTAGTTGCCAGGATGTACTGATGGTCTCAGCTTTCAGCTGGGGTTACACTAAAACATACCCAGGAAAGTGCCTTTTGTGGGGTTTTTCTTTTTTTTTTTTCTTTATCCAATCTCCAGAGCAGAATCTCTGGTGTGAACGCAGTCAAATGACTACCTTGTATTGCTTGCCTTTAGTCATCCCCTTGCTCCTCCTTCCCTCCGAGCCCTCGGGGTTTGGGCAGGGCTCTGGGACCCCCTCAAGTATAGGAGGGCACTTGACCGTGGTCTAGCTAATCACAACAGGCCCTCTTCCTGGCTACAGGCATTGGCTCCGAGAGGAGTGGGTGACCGACAGCAGGCCTATGAGGCTCACTTCTGGGACTCGAGTTAGATTAATGGGAAGCAAAGCTGTCAGTGTGGGTGGCCAAGGGTTTTCAGGGGCTACCAGGTGGAGAAGGCCTCTTAAGAAAGAAGCCAACTCAGAGGAAAGCTGTGGTGAGTGATGGAGAGAGAGGAAGAGTGAGTCTGTCCTGAAGGTACTGAAATGCTGGATCCAGCCACACCTGATCCACACCATGACTTTTTGGGGGGAAAAAAAAAAAAAAACAGACCAAAAGCCATAGTCCTCTCACTGGCCTGCGAGGCCCTCCCGAATCCAACCCCAGATCTGACTCCCTACCTTCCCACTCCCTCCTAGCTCACTCCCGCTCCCGAGCGTCATGGGTCTCTTGCTGTCCCCGAACAAGTGGGCATGCACCCGCCTCTGGGTCTTTGCACTGGCTGTTCCGTCCACCTGGATTCCTGTTCCCCTCGCTACCCACGTGGTGCACGTCCTCATTCCTTCAAGTCTTTGATCAAATGTCATCTCTCTTGAGCCCGCACCAGCCCACTCTGTCGAGAACTACAGGATCCTTCTGCTGGCACTGCAGCTGCTCCCCATCCTGCTCGGTGTCCACGCCACTTACCGCCTACCACACTATCGCTCCCTTATTAACACGGGCCTTCTTGTCTCATTTCCCCCTGCTGCATCCTCAAGGTCTAGAACAGTGCCTGGTACATAGCAAGCAGGGGCCCAATAGACATTCGTTAAACGAACCAATGAGGAACGATGTTCCCCCAAGTCTTGGCTTGTTCCAGACGTCTCAGGACAACTACATCCTGAGGATGAGGCTCCCCACGCTGCAGTCTAGGCCTGCTCAGGAGGCCTCTGCTGCCTCTGGAAGCAAAGCGGAACCACCCAGTGAAAGACAAGGCTCACGGGCCTGGCGTTTAGGCCTCTGACAAATGTCAACAGTTCAGTGAAGGGAACTGTGTATCCCAAATGCCCATCCTTAGTTCCTCACCCCAGTGAAGATCAGCCCAGAGCCAATAAAACTTAGCTTTCATTTTAAATGCCAGGGAGGAGAGCCAGAAAGGAAAGTGGGCCTAAGGGGTGCCCCGGAAGGCCTTCAAAAGGTGGGTGCCGTCGCCTCCTGCAGCACCCTCTGCAGGAGCGAGGAACTCATCGTCCAGATTTATTTTATTCCTTCCTCAAGGACCTTGGTGGCATACAGTACACCCAGGGGAACAGAGGATCAAGATGTGCGGCCATTCGGGCTGTAATTAAATTTAATAGGCAGTTTATCCAGTTTGTAGGAAGATGACACGGAAGAGAGGCACATAGAGGCGAGCTTACGGCGGGAAATCATTTGACAATGGAGTATCCATCTGGAAAAAAAGACATTGGCCCGACCCAGTGAGTGTGAACAAAACCTTCATCAGCATCCTATGAGGTTACTTCATCACACCCGGGGCTGCGGGAGAGAAGCCTGTCGTACCTTCTATTAAAAATAATGCACAGCCGTCTTAATGGCATGTAAATCTAACTCACTATTATGCAAACCGAAGGGAAGAGGCAGTTAATAAAACACAAAATAACCCGGTGTTTTATTATACCGGGCGCTCGATTCATAGGCATGAGGTTTAAAATGGCTTATATATTATCTGCCAGCGGCAGCAAATGGAGAGCCCTGCTTGTTTGGGGTGGCAAGGAAGGCGGTTCAGGGAGCAGGGAGGGAAGGGTGGGGTTGGGGAGGCCCTTCTGGAACTGGTGGAGGAGTGGGAGGCCAGCGCGGCTGGGGAGGAGCACAGCCTGCGGGGAGCAGCGGGCCCCCCTCAAACCCTGGCTCTCCTCCCGTCCCCTGCTCCTCCTAGGGGGTGGGAGCCCCTCCAGGTGGGCACCCCACTCTGCCTTCCCACAGGGCTGCGCGGGCACCCCTGGACACCACGGTGGTCGAGCCGGGCTGCCTGTTGCTCTTGTTCAGCTAAGGGGGAAACGCAGCTCCCCCCAGCAAGGAGCTATGCTGCTCAGGGGGTGCCAGGCGCACCTGCCAGGTGCCTCCTTCCCTGGGCCTGATCTGCACTCGGCCGCCTGGACAGGCCGATGCCCCTTCCAGTCGCACCGCAGACCATTCCTGTCATCTGCCTTCCGTGTCCCCGTGGCACACGTGTCCCATGCCACAAGCCCCGGGGCCAGGCCCCCTTCGGAGGGCTTCACAACCAGCTCCCTCTAATCCTCACGGCACCTTCCTTCGGGAGGGCTGTTCCTGGCCCATCCGGCTGGGGTGGAGGCTGAGGCCCAGAGACATGAAGTCACTTGGGCAAGACGCCCAGCTGTTAGGTGGAGGGCACGGGATTCGCACAGGGCAGTGCGGCCGCACAGTCCATGCTCCTGACCCCCACGCTGTGCCACCCACCCTCCTGCTCCTCGGTCCAGCTCGGGTTCTGCTTCGTGGCCTGAACTTTCTGTCTTCTAGAACCTGCTATTGCATTTGTGATCTCCCTCCTGGTTGGAATGCTGGATGCTTCCAGAAGGTGGCTGAAAGATCCCCAGGGTCATCACGAAGAGAACGTTATGTGCCAGGCCGCATCCCTCTGTGGTCAACAAACACGTATCTAGGCACTGTGACAACACGGCCTCAGGAATGTGCCAGCTGGGGTACGTCCATCAGCGGGAGGAGGGCAGTGTCGGGGTCCCCGGCACACTTTTAACATTTCCCTTAAGACCTGCTTCCAACAGGTGGGGACAGGCAGGTTGGCAGGCATCCTGCATTACGGGTGGACAGACAGGCATGGAGCAGCCCATGGGTAGAGAGGGCTCTGAGCAACGGGCCATGGGCAACGGGAAGGGAGAGGTAACAAGGGTCTCAGAGGACCTCCCAAGAGTTTCTGGGAAGTCTGGCTAGAAGCAAACACGATATCCCTGAAGGTAATGTTTTAGGGGTGCTCCTGTACCCCCATCAACCTAAGATTCTGAGACCCACACATGAGACTAAAAGGGACGGGCCGCTGGCGATCTCAGAGATTCAGGGACCTTGGTGGAGTGCAGGGGTATAACCTTTGGAATAGATCAGCTGGAGGGTACAGATCAGTGTTCCAGAGGATGTCCAGGAGGGGCTAGATTTTGGGGTGGTCTCAGCTGCTCTGAAAGTCCACTGATGGCTTCTGGAGTTCCAGGGGCACGTCTAAGGATGAACCAAAGCTCTGCCCTGCTGACCTGCCAAAGCCTGTGGCCGGGCACAGAGCACAGAGCACAGGCTCACCCCCTTGGCCCTGCTTCTTCCATCTGGAAACCTCACCTATCTCCTCAGGCTCTGCATCCAGCCCCTCCTCTGCCAAACTCCTGGCCATGCTCATGCTATTCCCTTGACTGAAAACGTCTTTTCCTTTTTCTACTGCCCAGTAAGATCCAGGGAATGTAGCACAGTACCCAGAGGGCACTTTTCACTAAAAGCCAAAGACAAGACGTGTGATGTATACTGCCAGAGGCTTCTAAAAGCTCACAAACATGTGACAACATTTGCTTTTCAGCCAGGCCTCAGAGAAGAGCTGCAAGCACGGGAGGGTAAGTGTCCGCGCGCTCCGACTTTGCACTCCGTGGGTGCTATGGGTTGAGCTGTGTACCTCTCCTGCCACCGTCGCCACAGAAGACATGTTGAAGTCCTAATCCCCAGTAACTTCAGAGTGTGACCTTACCCAGAAATGGGGTCCTTAACACAAGTTATCAACTGAAAATGAGGTCATTAGGCAGGGCTCATTCTCTATGACCGGTGCTCCTATAAGGGGACATTTGGAGAGAGACAGAAGCGAATGGAGAGAAGATGGTGTGAAAACACTCAGGCGGGAGAAGCCATGTGAAGACACAGGATTGGAGTAACACTTCTACAAGCCGAGGAGTGCCAAGAATGGCCCCCAAGAGCAGAAGCTAGAAGAGGCAAGGAAGGATGGTTCCCTCGAGCCAACAGAGCGACCATGGCCCTGACATCTTGGTATTGGGCTTCCGGCTTCCGGACTGGAGAGCAATAAATTGCTGTTGACTGAAGCCGCCCAGTCTGTGGTACTTTGTTACGGCAGCCTTAGCAGACGAATACAGCAGGGATATAGTCTATGCGTGCTGGAAAATGAAAGAATAGTCGACGTGATACAGGCAGGGCAGGTATGTTTACTGACAGGAAACAGGCTCACAAAAGATAAGAACTGGTTCAAGGTCAGCCAACAAGGAGGCCGGTCAAGTGGAGACTAGAACTCATGACACCCCGTTCATCTTCCCCCCAACCAGGTGCATCTCTCCTGGGAGGTGACCTTCTGAGTGTCAGGTTCTGATTCTCTGGTTGATCCCAGTGTTAGTTTGCTAGAATGAAAGCCAAGTGCACCGTGGCCAGAACTACTCACAATATCCTTCCTTTTCTAAAGCAGTTGTTTCCTGGAAAGTCTTTTGGAGGTTTAATGATTTTGTTGGTGGTCATTTTTCTGAGTAGATGAAGGGCTCCTTAAACCTCCATAGCTCAACTCCACGAGCCCCTTGGAGGGCAGCTTATGTGCCATCAAGCTCTGCAAGGAGACGAACAGCCCCCACACGGCGTGCCGAGCAGCGGGATGCGGGAGCGGACAGCCCAGGCTGGGGTCACGCTGCCTGGAGACTGCCTCGCTTGCCCACCTACCACTTTCCCTTCCCAGAACCTGTGTGTGTGACCCAGTGTTCCTAACACGATCGAGAGGAGACTGGCCCGTTTTGCACATCCCTCCGCCAGAAACGACACAAGAGGCTGACACAGTTGTTTCACTTAACCTTTCCAGGAACCCCACGAGGTGGGTGTCATGCAAATCCCATTATACAGAGGACGGGGCCAAGGTTCCTAGGATGAGTCCAAGGTCATGCGATCTTAGGCAGCACAGACCTGATTTAACCCTAGGTCTACAAAGTCCAAAAACGCAAACTACATTGTTGCTGGAATGTGACCTCTGGAAGCAGAGTAAATATCCTCAGAACTGGGATGCTGCTTCCTTTGGTTTGCTTCTTCATTCTATTTTGGAGACTCATCTATAAATAGCCACTGGCCTGCTTTCTACTCGCTCCGTGGAATCCCCCTCCAACTCTCCTTGTTTGTGGAGGGGTGATCACTGGTTAGGAACCTTTCCAAAGAGACTAGCTCTGAAGTTTGGGGGTGAGCACCCTGCCCAGGCCTGGGGGTGGAGGGCAGAGGAGTATATATTCCTGCCTCATCACCCACTTCTATGCCCCCTGGGGCTGGGCTATGTGTCCCAAATCTACTGTAATGAGAAAAGAAAAGGGAAGTACTTTTTCAAAGGTCTATAGGTGGATGGTTAGCTGCCTTTTTAATTCCTCTCTGCCCACTTATTCTAAAGGCATCTGACGGGGAGGCCAGGCTAGTGAGGATGGCAGGAAGTTTCCTTGCAGTGGAAGCAACTGCCTGTCTAAAAAAAGCTCTTAAAAAAAAAAAAAAAAAAAAAAAAAAGCTCAACTCAGAGCTAAGAGCTTGCCGAGAATGTGTTATGGCTGCTGTTATTTATTTATATCCCCACCTACTTCCAGAAAGGATTTGAAGTTGCTTACAATAAAAACTGAGCTAGATCTGTATACAGAGTAGAAATAAAGAGAAAAGCCGGATGAGAGACTGTTATCAGAGCAGATGGGATCCCACAAACGGGCAGCGTGCTTCTGGAAGGAGGTTGGCTGTCCTGTAGTTAAGGCTCACCCTCTGGAGAAGGGAGGCTGTATTTCCATTTTCCTTGATGGATGAAAACAGGTGCAGAAAGGGGCACCTGGGTGGCTCAGTCGGTTAAGTGTCCAACTCTTGGTTTTGGCTCAGGTCATGATCCCATGGGTGGTGAGATCGAGCCCCACGTTGGGCTCTGTGCTCAGCAGGGAGCCTGCTGGAGAGTCTCTCAGTCTGCCCCTCCCCCACTCACATGTGCTGGCTCGCTCTCTCTAAAATAAATCAATCTAAAAAACTAGGGGCAGAAATCCCCACAAAGTGCTTAGGATGGTGGACCCCAACTGGGGATGGATGGTGTCTCACCCAAAGAGGGGTGGGTGGGAAGGGACCTGGAGGCCCTCAGGAACTACCCCCCCCCCCCCCCGCCCCACCACCCCCTGCCACCTTGGGCCAAAAGCAGACTAGGATTTGAATGCAAGCAGCTTCCTGGAAATGAGTCCTAGGAAGCACCAGAGGAGGGCCGGGGAGGGGAGGCAGCCAGTAGAGACCATCCCTGTGGGCACCTGGGCTCCTCTTGCTGGGGACCCCTAAGAAATGGTTTAGAGAACCTAAGAGGTAACTTTCCTAGGGGCAAGGGAGCTGGGGCATTCACCCATCAGCTTCTTTTTGTTCTTGGGTGGGGGATCCCCCAGGAGTGTCAGTGCCCCACATGTGAGCCAAGTGGCTCTAGCAGCCCTCGAGAGCCCTCCCGCAGGTCCCTGGGACTTGCAGTGTGAGCCTCGGGACAGGGCCCTGCCAGCCCCTGCTGCATTCTCTGGGAAGGCTGGGCAGGTACCCCACAGCCTGGAGACATGTGGAATCAGACCTGTGGTATAATGGGAACCCAAAAGAGACCCTGGTGAGCCTGGCCAGAATCCCTGGCTGCCTTTTGGGGTGGGAGGGAACAGGGGGAGGTCCATCCTGAAAGACCATTTGGTCTCAGGCCCTGTAGGGAGCCGGGCCACAGCAGGGCGTGCGTTCTGGGCAGAGGCGATGCTATGCCTTGTGTTTGCCCAGCCCTCCCCTGGAGTACAGCAGACACCATCCAGTTACCAGGTGAGTCGGGGCCTGGTGGACTGTCTAGGCCACACTAAGAAAGCCCCGTCTGGGGAAGAGAGGAGGAGACCCCTGAGACCATAGCAAATGATCCTAAGGATTGTCATAAAATGTGTCTCATCTGATCTGGCTCCGAAATTTCCACTTGTAGGAAGTCCTCCCTGCTTTGTTCTCTTTTACTCTTTTCGGGAGCTAACAGTTTGATTTATTCCTGGATAACAGCCACTCCCTCCTAACTAGATGCCCAAAGGCTCCTGCTTCCATCCTGCTTCGTCAACCACCCCCTTGATGTCTCCAGTGTATGGTGTGGCTACAAGGGCTGTCCCTGGACTCAGGCTGTTCACGTTCAAGTCCCAATTATTTGCTATGAGACATGGGGCACATTATTTGGCCTTTCCACACACCAGCTTACTCATCTGTAACATGGAAGCAACAACACCTGCTTTATAACGTCCCAGAAGGAGGCAAAGAATGAATATTCACAGTACTTAGCACGGTCCCTGGCACAGAGTAAATGCTCAGTAACTACTAGCTGTAATAATGATGGTGATAACGATAAGACTCCTGAGTGAAGACTTCCTCTTTCTCTCCATTATTTACAGACTAAAGTACAAATTCCTCAGTCAGTGTTCAAGACTCTGCAAGGCTTTCTTTCATTCTTTCTGATTTATTTATTTACTTATTTTAGAGAGAGTGAGCACAGGATGAGGGGCAGTGGGAGACAAGGAATTTCAACCAGACCCCCACCCACCTCCACTCATGTTTTGAGCAGAGAGCCTGATGTGGGGCTCGATCTCATGGCCTTGAGGTCGTGACATGAGCCGAAATCAAGTCAGACACTTAAACCGACTGAGCCTCCCAGGCACACTTGCAAAGCTATTTCTTACTTCCCACTCACTCCCAACACAGTCCCACTAATCCACTCACCTCCTTCTGTCTGTCCCCCTGAGCCCATCCTCAGTTGACTTCCTGGTTTTCCTAGGTCAGGGTGCACGCACTTTGATCCTTAGCCCAAAACAGTGCCTGCAGCAGTCGGCAATTGTTAATATTTCTAAAAGGAATAAATGATATGCTCCTCGGCACTGGTTATTAATCATGTTACTTCTCTGTGGCATCAGATGCACCCAGCATGGGACCAGCTCCCTGGACTATCAGTTCGTATCCAGTGGGTGGATGTGGGGTAGATGGTGCTCTTGCCACATCACTGTTGTATAGGTATTTCCCATCACAGAAGCTTCTCATGAATTGTTGAATTTTTCTGACCATTTTATATCCTCCCCATTCGACAGATGGGAAAAATGAGGCTGAGGGAAGTTAATAACTTGCACACAGTCACTCGGCTGACTGGTGTTAGCTAAGCAGGATTTAAGCTTCTAGCGCTCTTGCTCTTGATAAAAAGCATTACCTTCCACCACCTCTTGGCTCATGGGCCTGCCTTACCTCCTGGATTAAAACAAAGCTCCCTTATGGCGTCCAGCCTTGCCTGCTCTGTGTCTCTCTGGGCTAGGATATGCTCCCCAAGCTCAGTGGGGGCCTCCACTGAATCAAGCCTTTCCCGTAGCCTGGGAGGGTAGGTCACCAGCTTTCCACATTGGTGGGTGAAGCACACCCATGTCTCTCCTTCTCCTTCACACCAAGGGCCTGGCTGGGCCCAGCAGGTCATCCTGGGTCTGGCTACTAAGTAGGCTTCACGGCGTCTGCTGTTTAGAGTGTGGTCTGCAGCCCAGCCGCAGCAGCGTCACCTAGAAGCTTGTTAGAAATGCTCCCCCTCCCACCCCGGCCCCCAGCACCGCCAAACCTGCGGAGTCAGAACCCACATCTCAATATGATTGCCAGATGCTTCAGAAGTGAGCACACGGAGGTTTGGAGAGCGCTGCTCTAGGACGGTCTTCTGCTTTCTGAGCTGGTCTTCAGCTTGGCACGATCTAACTCCCGTGCTACCCACCGCACAGCCTCAGCACCCCAGCAGCCTTGGGCTTAGCTGGGATGCTGCCCCAGCAGGTTCTAGTACAAATTTGCACAGTAAACCCCCTGGGCCCGCTCCTGCTTACCATTCCCACTGTACAGAAAGAGCTGAGGCAACAACACCCGAATGCAAGACGGCGGGCTCCCTCGGAGCAGCTTCCCAGCCCGGCGCTCACTGTCCTCCTTTCAGCACCAACACTTCAATTCTGGATCGTCAGGAGCTTTCCTCCTGTTCTTTTTCTAGTACGCCAGTCACCAAGCCAGCAAATATGATAATTTGGATTATTTTTTTTAAAAGATTTTATTTATTTATTCATGACAGACACACACACACACACACACACACACACACACACACACACACGGGGGGGGGGGGAGAGAGAGAGAGGAGAGACAGACACAGGCAGAGGGAGAAGCAGGCTCCCTGCAGGGAGCCAGATGTGGGACTCATCCCAGGACCCCAGGATCACACCCTGAGCTGAAGGTGGCGCTCAACCGCTGGGCCACCGGGGCTGCCCATTTTGGATTATTTTAAAAGAACATTTATCAGCCTTTTAAGCAAGCAACATAAGCTACTTAGGGAGGCCAGAATAGCATTCTAGTTATATTCATTCATTCATTCATTCATCCATTCATTCAACAAATTCTTATTGACTGCCTACCATGTGCCACACACTGCGAATTGATGTCAGCAAACATAATACCCGCAAAAACCAGTATAAAAGACTGAAGTACCTTATGCGTCTCCAGCGACATATTTCAGACCAGTCATCATATGCCACCTGCCCTTGATCCCACATCCTCTCCTGCCTAGCTTCTTTATTTCGACCTGCAGTGAGAGCTATTTCTAATGGAACTCTGGGAAGCACAGCAGGACCTCCACCTCCCCAGGGCGGAGTCACATCTGTGCTTTTTCCAGCCCTGGCTCAGGGCTTGACATCCTCTCTCCAGCCGGACCTGGGGCCAGGTTGGACCTTACAGCTGGATGGGTATTTTTAAAACACTGCCTCGTGTCCCCTCTAGGTCCCCACTGGGCTCCGTACAGATGTCTGTCATGACTCCTATAACACCTTATTGGCTTCACGTGTCTCCGTTGCAGACTGCACGTCCCTGCGAGCAGAAACCTTATCTTATTCACCCCTGTCACTGGCACCCTGCACGCGGCCTGGCACATAATGAGCGCTCATACTCAGTTTGTGGTTCTTGAGTGAACGCACGCATGCATGACTGGATCAGAGGCAACGCCCATATGACTGTCCAAAGATGGCCACATGGAGGGAGGTGGCCACCATGTAGCCCCACTCAGATGTCCTGGGGCACGTGTGGGTGGATGCCCCCTCCGGGTCTGAGGCCAGGGGACAGGGAAGAAGGGAGGGGGCATGAACGCAAGGGCCTGCAGCCTGGGGTGGCAGCGTTTCTTACCGTGGTGTATTTGCCCAGCTGGCAGAGTGAGGGGAAGGTTTCCTGGTGGGCTTTGCGGATCTTCTCTGTGAGATCGTCCAGCTCAGCTGTCATTTCATAGCTTTCCGTGCATTCCTGCTTCGAAGGCTCCTTCTTCTTCTTGTTCCTATCATTCCTGACAGCTGGAAATGAGAGAGAAGGCAAGTCAGTGGTCACTAATGGCCGGGCCTGCGCTGCCTGAGCTGGAAGTTTCCATTTCCTGATGCTGCCTGGACTCACTTGACACTTGGAACAGGAACAGTGGGAAAAGTTGCCATGAACACATCTCCCAAGAAGAGAGGTTTGGTGGCCAGAGGACCCCGGCAGAGAGGGCAGTTTGTCCTTCTGTGTGTATACCTGCCAACCCATTCTTCAAGAGAGGTTAGGCTCACCCAGAAGGCTGAAAGCCTCTGTTTGAGTGGAATGGTCCTCGAAGAGACGATTTTTCCAAGCATGTTCTCCCTGGTTCTAGAGGGGCTCACGAGGCATTACAAGGAACCACTTGGGCCTGGGAGACATGTCACTGAACAAAACCTTTGTTGCATCATTAATTCATGATTCCTGGCTAAGCCTTCTGGGTTTTGTTGTTATTGTTGTTATTTAGTTTTCTGAATTAACTAACACTTTTGAAGAGATTCATCTTAAAGGTGATGGGATGATAATTTTTGTTCCTTCATGCTTTTTCTGCTTCCTAGACTTTTGGTACTAAACATGTACCAAATGATTAGTATTTATTTTTATTTATACATATATACATATATCTGTATTTAGATTTATTATTATTTATACAGATTACTTATATACATTATATATAATATACAAATGAAAAATTATTTGTTATAAAAAGTTATTTTAAGATAATAATCTATGCATTAGGAGCTTTTGGCCTGAAAGGCTATTTGTCCACTCAATATGCACTTATTCATCTGTAGTTGCTCGACTCCACATCTCCTCTGGCCCACCAGCCCCTTGGCGGGTGTGTGTATTTGCCTCGGCACCTTCCCAGCTGCGGCTACTGCCAGGGAGAGTCGGGACCCAGACCCTGGGGCTGTGGAAGCCCATGCCTCCCCTCACGGTGCAGAGCTCTCAAATGACTTCAAACTGAGTGTAACGCAAAGCTCTGGCCTCTGGTGAGGATCTCCTGGGGAGGGAAACTGAAACCCAGAGGCCAACAGGTAAAACTAGACCACACCAATCCCCTCCGGGCAGTCCACATTCCCTGGGGACCCAGGGGTTGCCAGGCTGGACACCACCTGGCCGTGTATGCCACCACCATGACCTGAGAATCTGTGTTGCAAAATGACCCAGGTCATAATCCGATCTGCCCTAAGAGGATTTGGCCTGCATTGCCTCCCTGAGAGCACCCAGGGTGATCTGAGAACTAGCAGTTCCCTGGGTCTACACCGCGAGGATCCCAAGGCCCCGCATGGGGCAGGAGCTGAGGGCAAAGTAAAAGGCAGGCCCGGGGAGGGCAGTAAGGTGAAAGGAAACAGCTGGGAATGGGGAGGGAGGGAATGAATGGTACCGGACAATCCCAGTGTCTGTATAAGTCCCGGACTCCTGGCTAGGAGGGAAGGCAGTCCAGGAGAATATGCACATTTCTTGAATATCTTCAGCGCTGTACTGGGAACTGTGTCCACAGTATCTCCCTTAATCCCCTTATCGCGTAGGCAGTTTTAAACTCATTTTACAGATGAACAAACTGAGCATCAGATAGACCAAAGAATGTTTACACAGTTGCCAAATTCTTTCTTCACTTGGACTCACTTATTCCTAAGGGAGTGGACCTGTTGGAGAAGAAAACAATACCTCTCCAGTTGGTTCTCTTCCCCCAGGACTCTGAAACAACACTGTTCTTTGGCTCAGAACATTTCCAGATCGAAGGTGAGTGGGTAAAGACCGCGCGAAGTTACTCAGCCTCAAGTGTATTCCTTTCCAGTGCAGCCTGGCCAAGTGCCCAGACCACTCCTAGCAGGTGCGGGACGCCGGGTGAGGGCAGCATGTGGTTTAAAGCAGTGAGAAAGCAAAGAATATAGTCAGCAGGAGAGGATGATGGGAGAGGAGGAGGGTAGTGCATGGCGGCAGGGATGCCCTGGGGGCTCTCCAAGAGGGCAGAGCCCGGGCCCAGGAGGGGAGGCGGTGGCCAGAAGCCTTGGTGAGAACAGCACTGGCTTGCGGTGTATGTTAGCAGCCCTCTCCTTCCCTGGCTTCTGTTCGTGACCCTTTTTGTTAGTTAACACAAGAATCATCTCGAAGCAGTCGGGGTCCTTCTAAAACAGAGCCCTGAGGGAAGCAGTCTGGCAGTCCCTTGGAAAGGTAAACACAGACTTACCATATGACCCAGCAGTCCTAAGCCTGGGTCCACCCAAGAGAACAGAAAATAGATGTTCATGCAGAACTTGCGCACAAATGTTCACAGTGGCATGATTCAGAATAGCCCCAAAGTGGAAACAGCCCACATGCCCATCAACTGATGAACGGACACCCAAATGTGGCAGTGCCACACAATGGAACAGTATTGGCCATAAAGGAAGGACTGACACATATTACAACATGGATGAACCCCAAAAACATCATGCTCCGTGCAAGAGGCCGGTCGCCACAGGCCACTTATCATATGATTCCATCTGTGAGATGTTCAGAGAAAGCAAATTCATAGACACAAGACAGATTACTGGTTTCCAAGGGCTGGGGTGTGTGGAAGATAAGGAGTGACTGCTGACCGGCATGGGGTTTCTTTTTAGGGAGATGAAAATGTTCTGGAATTAGGTAGCAGTAATGGCTGTCCAACCTTCTGAACATACTACAAACCACTGAACTGAACACTTAAAAATGATGAATGTTATGCTATATGAATCATACCTTAAAACCAGAATAACAAAACCCCGACCCCTGAGGGAGGCCACAAGTCACTGAACACTAGGAATTTCAGGCCCTTCCATGTGAAAATGGTAGATCTGAACATGAGGATCTGTGGGCTTTATCATGAGGTTCATGGCTGCAAGTGGCAGTGATGCTTCAGAAGAGCTGCCTGGTAGCGGCCCCAAATGAGCAGATGGACTCATTTGTTCCTTCATTTTCTGTCCATTCATTCATTCGGATATTTTTTGAGCATCTAGTATGTACCATCTGCTGCAGGGATGAAACAACGGGTGAGCCACACAGATGGTTCCTGCTGCCATGGAACTCGCTATGGTGAGAGACAGACATTAATCATACAATAGCAACAGTAACAATAATAATATTGGCATCGCTGTTATGACATGTACTGTGACTCACACTGGCGCATTATCATAATACCGGAAATTCATTACGGCTACCGCAGCAGCAATGGGCACCGACAGAAGCCTTCTATCACATTAGACCATTCAACAACCTGAGAGGGAAGTATTGTTATTATGCCTGTTTCGCAGATGAGAAAATTGAGGTGCAGAAAGCTAAGTAGCCTGCCCAAGGCCGTGCATCCTGTCAATGACATAGTTGGAATCTGAATTCAAAAGACCTGGCACCAGGTCCCTCACTCTGAACCACTGTGCTCTGTCCTGTCACATATATTCACGATCCTGCTGCATGGTGAGTGCCGTGAAGGATGCTGTGTATGTATTACCGGCGTGTGCATGTAGGGGCAGGGGGTCAGATCCAGGATGGGAAGGCTGAGGCTGGGGAAGGGGGAAAGCGAGCTGAGAGGAGGGATGGGAAGGTGGGTGGGGAACCTGGGGAGTCTGGGCTGTCTAACTCATGCTTGGCCCCAAAGGCTGCCTGTGATGTCGGCGGCTGGCCTCTTCTTCCCCAATGGAAGTGATGCTGGCTGGCATGAGCACCAATATACCTGTGACGGATCAGGGCATTGACAGGTTGCTCTCAGGCACAGTGCAACCCTGGGAAGGCTTGGGCAATGAGATGTGGAGGGTGGGGGGCATATACTGTTACCTCTGCATCAGAGCACCTATCACCAAGTGGAGGCCAATTACTGTTCCAAACAGCTCTCCTCTCCCAGTCTGAATAGGCAAGGGTCCTATTTAGTCTGTGTTTCCCCGGGGCCTAATACAGTGTTTGGCCCACAGGGGGGTACAAAAACTGTTTTGTGAAGGATGAAGTGAACATGTGACAAAGTATGGCGTTTGGTCAGCCGCCAGGGCCTCTGTGTGTAACATGGAGCTCACCTGAGCCTCTTTCTTCCAGACATTAAAGTTCTTATCACCACCTCAAGACCTGCAGGGGATTCAGGAACCACTCTCTACTCCTGCGGCACGAGCCGGCAGGCTGATAAAGCAGGTGAGGCATCCAAAGGGTCATGAGCATGATTTACACACCTGGGAGAACCGGGCCTGATGTCTGCAAAGCGCCTCTTGGACGCAAGGTGCTCCATAAAATATCAAGTATTCTCCTTGTGAGGGCCAAGTGCCACAAATCAGATTTGGTGGCATAAAAGTAACATATTTATGATCCACTATCATATTGCAAATGAAATGAATGTAATAAAAGTGTCACTTATACAAATACCTCTGATGTACGGATCTCGACCTATGAATATGAAAACAGACACCCAAGCACTTTTATTTGAATGTCTAATCATGGAAATAAATGAAGTCATGTTCATTTTAATGTGTGCACTTGTGCATGTATCTAGAATATTGATTTCCACGCACACAATAAAAATGTAATGCAGGAAACACGCAAAAGATGTGGATTTCACTTGGATTCAGGAAGAGATGAAAACAATGCTTCACTAAAAATTCCCTGACATCAAGGAAAGAAGGAAAAAAAGAAAGAGAAAAAGGGAAATACAATTGACAGTTTTGTCCATAAAGTTCTCTATATTCAGTTTAGCAAAGGAAGCATAACGGTCTATTTATTCTTGCTTGAATATTAAAGTCTGGAATTCGTTCATCTTGACTCTTCATCTTGCTAACTAGAGGAATAATGGGTCACAGTTGGTGATTTGAGTTATCTGGTCGCCCTGCGTGGGGGAGAGCCTGTAACTAACACACCAATACAATTAAAGGAAAACCACCAAAACCAGAGTTTAATCTTAGTATGAAGAAGATTTTCTGAACTAATTATGGAAATGAACTGGAAATGAATGGACCCAAAGGCAGGCAGATCTATGAGTAACAGAGATACGTTTTTCCCATAATTTCAGGACTTGGGGGTTGGTGCTCAAGAGCAGAGCAGGTCCCACAGTAAAGCTGGGTGGAGTCGGGGTGAGCCAATCTTGCCTCGAGATCAGAATCACCTCAAAGGTACAGACTGTGCCTGCACCCAGAATAGAATTCCATGGAAGCCTAGCAGAAGTTTGAATGAAATGTACTGAGAGGGCAGCCCCAGTGGTGCAGCGGTTTGCACCGCCTTTGGCCCAGGGCCTGATCCTGGAGACCAGGGATCGAGTCCCGTGTCGGGCTCCCTGCATGGAGCCTGCTTCTCCCTCTGCCTGTGTCTCTGCCTGTCTCTCTCTCTTTGGCATGAATAAATAAAATCTTAAACAAAAAAGAAAGAAAGAAAGAAATGTACGGAGAAAGGAGGTTAGTGAAGGAGGCTGCGGCTCAGGTTCCCGGCCTCGCCTGAGAGCGCGGCTCGCTGAGCACCGCGGTGACTGGATGCCTCTGGCCTGCCAGGCAGCGGCGCTGGGGCTAAGGACTTGCCAGGGCGATGTGACCCCCTCCCCGCTGGTGCAGAGTGTAAAGGATGGCCTAGCTTTCATGGGGCCAGTAACAGAGCAGGGAGCATACTTAGAATTTTTACGGAATATTAAATATTCAAGTCATGGGGGAAATCGTCTGGACATAGCATTCTGAGAGTTTAACAAGGATCTACCAGCCTGGCTCAGCTGCTTAGAGTTATTCAAAGCACTTACAGAAAATCCCTGAAATATCAGAACGCACCAATGCCAAATACCTCTTTCTAGTCAAAGTGGTATATTATACTAATAAAACTTTGAAAACAGTTTTAAACCCATTTCCCCCCTCACTGGTTGCTTTTAGGTCTGAAGATTGTGCCTCCTTTCAAGCGGTGAGCCTTCCCCTTTTATTTCCCAAATATGTTCTCCTTCCTCTGTCCTGCCTGCTGTGGCCAGCCCTGCCACGGCCACTTACTTTTCTGGGCAGGCCCCACATGGTGGCTGTCCTTGCAAGGCAAGAGATATGGAGTTTAGAGGCTATTACTGGTGACAGATCCTTTCCTTTGGACAAGAGTCTTGTGTGAACTATAGGACATATCCTAAGTTCAACTCCAGAGATGAGACACAATAAAAAATTCCTGCATGATGTTTAAAAACAGGAACTTTGACAATGAGCAGCTGAGAAAGTGCATAGTGCCTCTGAGATGCCCTCTTTCAGAATCAGTGCAGCTTCTCTGCACGTTCCCTCTGGCAGCAATGGGCTACTGTCGGTGATGGCATTCCCTAAGTCCTGTCCATGGGAGGAGGATATGTCCTTGGCTTTGTATTTATGGCAGTTATCCCACATGACTGAGGCTGAGATGAACGTCTTAGAAAAAGGAGAGTTTGGCATCTATTCCTATAAGCCACACTGTGGGCTGCGAGGTCTTTGTTATGTCAATCTGAAGTTCACCATATTCAAGTTTGTTGAAGTTCAACGTGCCCTCATGTATCTGAAAGACTGTTTGGTTGTGTTTTTTTAAATAAACTTTGTAAAAATGCAGCCAATCTCAGATTCGGGAATCTATCATTTTCAAGTAAGGATCCACATATGTAGGGTAAATGATTGAGCAGAGACCCAGGCACAAGGACAGCCTTTCAAAGCAGTATCTGCCTAGGGGGTGGGAAATGACAAAACGAAATTTCCCAGCAGCAGACTGTTCCAGATAAACATGTATCCTGCTCTGTGTCATGTATATTCTTCATGGCAAGTTACAGGCTTTCAAGCATTAAACAAGAATCTTTATCATGGTAAATTCCAATGGTCAGAATTTTCATTGCTACTGTTCTCTAAACCCAATTAATTTTCAAAAAATGAATTGCAGTTCTCCTTGACATTCTTATATTTTCCCCTCTTAAATTTTTTTTTTTTTAAAGATTTTATCCATTTATTCATGAGAGACATGGAGAAAGAGGCAGAGACACACGCTGAGGGAGAAGCAGGCTCCATGCAGGAAGCCCAATGCGGAACTCGATCCTGGGACTCCAGGATCACGTCCTGAGCCAAAGGCAGAGGCTCAACCACTGAGCTACCCAGGTGTCCCAAAATGTCTTTTATAATAGAAATGAGGTACTTCACTTAGTCTGGAGGCTCAGCAATTCCTCTTGGGGAGTATGACACTTTGACAAACCCTGCGGAACTGGAGGGTCAGGAAGCTCTAGAGTGCTAGAAATGGGGGTGATGTTTGCATGTGGTTTGACCGCCATGGTGGCCCTAATCCTCTGTGTCTTCTTATTATACCCTGTTTGCACTGACTTTGCAGCTCCTCCCATTAACAAGTGGAGACTATTCCACAGCCCATTTATCTGGGATGGCCTGTGACTCACTTAAACCAACAGTACACAGTGGTAATAATGTTATACCATTTCCAAGCCTAGACATCAAGAAATCTTGCACACTTCTGCATGTTCCTCTCAGAACCTCATCACAGTATGTGAACAAGTCTAGGCTAACCTGCTGGAAAATGAGAGACCATCCAGAGGAGAGCCCAATTAGTCGAGTTAAGACCACCTGAGATCGGGATCCCTGGGTGGTGCAGCGGTTCGGCGCCTGCCTTTGGCCCAGGGCGCGATCCTGGAGACCCGGGATCGAATCCCACATCGGGCTCCCAGTGCATGGAGCCTGCTTCTCCCTCTGCCTGTGTCTCTGCCTCTCTCTCTCTCTCTGTGACTATCATAAATAAATAATAAAAAAATTAAAAAAAAAAAAAAGACCACCTGAGATCAATCTAGAGCCAACTTGCCCATGAACCTGGGAGAGCATTCAGGAAGATGAGTAGAATCTTACTCAATCTGAAGCTGACCACTGGCTCATGAGAGAGCCCAGTGACCCAAAAGTACCACCCAGCTGATCAATAATTTTGTAAGCAATAATAAGTGCTTATTGTTTCAAGTCATTGAGCTTTGGGATGGTTTGTTATACAGCAATAACTAACTGATATGGTCTGTGTAAGGGGTATTTATGCAACAGTAGCACATGCCTACATGTTCTTTTGCTCCATAGTATGTCTGAATAAATGGTTGCTTTTATTCAGTGGTTAAGGCAAGAAAGAAGACAATCTGTCATTCCTCCAACTCAAGGTTCAAGATCTTACCCATATCTGCTACAACACACAGAAGTTATGAAACTGTTCTCCATGGTCTCAAATAATATGAAAGGTACAACAGATAAGTGGGAAGGACTGGGCTAAAATTCCAGTGGCCTGCATTGAGTTCATCATTTACTACCTGTGAAAATTCAGGATAGTCTCTAAATGGTCCCAAGCCTCAGCTTCCTCATCTGAAAAATGGGGACATTCATGTTTTCCATTATATACAGGATTTTAACATACATTTAGATATGTAAATGATTGCATCACGGTGTAATATGTAATAAAATAGTGGGAGCCCCACACCAATTTCTTATCACCAAACAGTTACTGAATCCCTGTAGCTACTGAAGATACTAAGTCAAATAAAGCATGCTTTATTCCTCAAATGAAATGCACATGATATATAATATAAACTATGAGGGTTTAATATACATGTAATGATTTGAAATGATATGTTAATGCAGCAGTGGAGAAAGAAAAGAGAAAGAAACAAGGAAAATAAGGAAGAAAGTAAAGGAGGAAGGAAGGAAAAAATTTTTATTCAAGGCAAGACCAATGCCCCAGCCTGGAGATTAAGGGGAAGATGGAGGATAGGTAAACTGAACAGTTTTTAGACTTTCAATGGGTTCATCTCAATGGCAGGGCTTTCCATGTGAACTCGACTTAGTAAATGATGTGACCATGTTCACCTACTTGGGATCCAACTTTTCCAGATACTCCTTGACACACTTGACGAACCTCTGCCTGCACCACCCATGTGTCAGTGAGGTGTTCAAAAGAGATAGACAAATGTCTGCATGTTTGCCTGATGTGTGCCAAATACCCTATTTAGGATATTACTGTAGAGAAGTGCCTGCATGTTGTCAAATCAATTTTAGAAACCCAAATCCCCAGAGGAATGGTCTACATGTGAATGTGTGGTTGTATAAATTATATACCTAGTTTAAATGAAAAACTCTCACTTTAAGACATTTCAATGATTTATGCCAGCCTATATATCCCTAAGTGATTCTCACTGGTATCCCTGAAGCACTAAGCATTCTAAGGCTTTTCAGAATCACCAAATAAGTATATTTCAGTTCAGCTTTTATTCTAAATGCAATCTATTAATTTTAATTTTTAGAGAATTGGTAATCCATGTATGAGTATGTTAGCCTACTATTGGATATAATTAGTCAATTAGCCATAACCTCCTTTCCTAATAATTTGAATTAATTTAAATTTACTGTTGACATTTTTGGAGGCTATCTTAGTTCTCAGTTATTTAAAAAGGCATGTTTACAATGGGTGGGAGTGTTACCACTAAAGTTTCTCTTAACTCCAGGGTTTTATTCATCCATCCATCCATCCACCTATCCATTCATTTACAGTCTACCTGTCCATCCTTCATCTATCCATTTGTTCATCCACTCAGGTGTTCATCTGTTCAACTATTTATCCCTCTCGCATTGTTTTCTTTCATTGAGCTGTCTATCCATTTATCCATCCATTTGTCTATACTTTATTTATACTTTATCTATCTACCTACCCACTCATCTATTCATTTATTTGGTTCTTCATCTGTTCAAATAATAACTATTTTAAAAGATTCACATTCTAGTAAAAGATAGTCACCTAAACAAATAACTATCATGCAGTGAGCTAGATGTCAGAACATTCATTCGCTGATTGAAGCAGCAGGAGTATAAATCTGAGGTGTAAGTTGTGAGATGGAACTTAGACCCACAGATGAAGGAGCTGGTAGGTTCAGTCTGTGGGAGTCATGAAAAATGTCACAGTACAGAGGAATCTTGAGCTGAGTGTTCTATAGGAGTACCCTAGGCCTTATTCATTCGGGTGTCCTCAGGGCAGTGTGTTTTCCAAGGACACTCAACAAATATTCCTTAAATGAATAAGACTTGAAGGGGCAGGAGATACTCGGGATGATGAAAGCAGTATGTGAAAGGCCTAAGGGTCAAAACAACATAGTTATATGAAAGGGAAGTTAGTTTTCAGATGGCTTTGAAAGGATGGGTCTCAGTGGGGAGGTAAAAAGAGGTGGGAAGAACATTTTGGATGGGGAGATAGGAGGAAATGCTTCCAGAAATGTCTGCATCAGGTCTGTAGAAGAGCAAGGTGGCTGATGTGCCTAGAGGAAAAAGTGGAGACAGGGGATTGATGGGAAGAAAAGATTAGATTGGTATAATGAGGACGGGGAGAAAGGGGATTTGTAGGGATGCACTCCAAGGAAGACATCTCCTGGGCTTGTAATGGGCTAAATATGGGGGTTGGAGAAGACCTGGAGGTACCAATAATATTTTAAGCCTGGTACTGGGATATTGAGAGTTTCCCAAATAAAAGAAAAGTGGGGAAGCTGGTGGGAAGACAGTATTCGGTTTGGGGCAGGAAAATGATAAGTGTGGCTTGGGGGAACGTGAGACAGGAATCCAGGTGGCAAGCCCAGAGGCTCTTTGAGAGATGGCACTATGGATCAGACACGAGAACAGGAAGTTAGGTTAGATTCTTTAGGAGTTGAAATCTGAGAGATGACTGTCCCAAGTCAGGAGGTGGGGTGGGGAGGGGGTGAACAGTATGAGAGAGAGGAAGGAAGAAAGGAGGCTTAGGAACTGATCCTGGGCAGCTGCTGGCAGTTGGTGGGAAAGAGAAGAGGACACGATGATGGAAGCAAATGAAGGAAGGGCAGGAAAACCGGGATCCTAACAATTCACCAAAGCCAGTGGGGAAAAGGATGGAAGCAGCAGCAGCAGCCTGGCCGAGCATCCACTGTAGCTGACAGTCAGAAGGAATGAAGAGGAAGCAAAGTTCACTGGTTTTGGCAATGGAGAAAGTGGCGACTTTCGAGAGAACATTTATAGCAGAGCCACAAGGATGGAAGCCAGACTAGGGGCGGGGAGGGTTAAGAGGAGGCCAGAGGAAGCCCTTCAAAACTGAACCTAGGAAATAAACTTGAGTCCAGGCACTTGAAAACTTGTTTTTCTATAATCAAACCTGTAAGAGAAGGTCAGTAGAACCAGCCGTATTTACAAACACGAAAAGCTGTACGGATCTCCCAGAGGATGTGAAACTGTTCCCTCGTAGAGGCTCCCTGGAAGGTCAGCAGGAGCAGTAAGATCCTGGAAGACGCACTCACTTATGTTCTGTCCATGCAGGGAAGGAAAGCAAGGGGAGGCTGCAGCCAAGCCGAGGCTGGAAGGCGGGAGGGCTGTGCAGGCAGGGCCAGAGCAAGTCTGGCGGCCTGGGGCCCGGACGGGAGCGACAGGGCAGCCCTGAAGCTCTGCAAGCAGGGCCCGGGCTCGAGGTCAGACTCTGGCTGGACCACAGCTCACGTGATCCCACGGATCTCACGAAGGAGACTTGGGTTTCAGGTTCCTTTGGGGTGCTAGCGGCAGGATGTTATCGGAGTTGCCTTTGAGAAAGGTCCCTCGGTTCGTGGTGAAGAAATGGGTGGCGGTGGAGAGAACACTGAGTTGGCTTCGAGAAGTTCCAAGGGCAAAGAGGGAGATGTCTGAACTGGGGCAGAACTGTGGGGACGGGTCAGGGTAAGAGATGTGGGGCGCCGGGCCGTGGGAAGGGGAAAGCGGAGCCTGGCTGGTCCCCGGTTTGGAGAATGATGGAGGGACAAAGGAGGAGGAACACGATGTATGGAACTCTCAGGGCCTGTGTACCTTAAATGCCATGTGGCCAGAATTCAAACCGGATTCTAACTCTGAACTCTACATTGCTCATGAAATAACTCTTGAATCAGTTTCCTTTTATTTATTTTTTTAAGATTTTATTCATTGATTCATGAGAGACAGAGACAGAGAGACAGAGGCAGAGGCAGAAACTGGCTCCATGCAGGGAGCCCGACGTGGGACTTGATCCCGGGTCCCCAGGATCAGGGCCTGGGCTGAAGGCAGGTGCTAAACCGCTGAGCCACCCGGGCTGCCCATCAGTTTCCTTCTAAAAAGTTTAGTGTTGGGCGCCTGGGTAGCTCAGGGGTTAAGCATCTGCTTTTGGTTCAGGTGGTGATCCTGGGGTCCTGGGATCAAATCCTGAATTGGGCTCCCTGTAGGGAGCCTGCCTCTCCCCCTGCCCATGTCTCTGCCTCACTCTCTCTGTGATAAATAAAATCTTAAAAAAATAAAAGTAAAAATAAAAAAGATTAAAAAAAAAAAAACCACGGACTATAATTAAGGAACTTTCCTACTTGGCCTGGGTTGCCGTGAATACTATGGAGAGGTCACTTTCAGGCCACATGTGTGACTAAGAGAAAATGTTAGAAATCAAACAGCAGACACAAGCCACAGCCCCCAAGTCAATCTCAGTACGTGAAGTGCCGGCCAGATTGGAGCCAACTTAGCCTTCCCTCGAGTGAACTTATCAGTTTCTCAATATAAATAGATCATCCTAAATTGTCCTCATCTGTGAGGGATTGCTAAAATCTTATTTAGTTCACAAAAATCCCTTTTCTGGCGTACACAACTTTAATTCTCAGGTATTTATTTCTCCAGAGCGTCATTTGGAAAAGAAATAAAGCCATCTTTCCCATCCTCTCTGTTGCTCCCAGCCATGTACTTGGATGCCTGACATGAGCAGAGAACCGAGTCTCTATTCCTGGGAACGCTTCGGCTGAGGGGTCAAAAAAAAAAAAAAATTCCAAGAAATCCAAGAACTGACACACGACGTTCCTGCCAGACCTGCACAATTCACTTCCTTCTGCCCTTCCTTTAACACCCACGCCCACACCCAGAACACACTTTTCTTTCCTTTTAATCAAAAAGACATCTGCCCAGGCCTTCTAAGGTAGACCCAGCTGTCAGGGCTCAGGGGGGAGAGAGCAGCATCTAGAGCAGAAAGCAGTGGAGGATCCCCACCTCCCACCCATGGCCACCTATTTCTCACCAATCCATATGTTGGGGTGTGGCCATCAGTAAAGACAGCATCTGGGACCTATTGGGAAGAGAGCTCCCCATCCAAGAAACCATGAAGGACACACAAGGAGGTTCTGGGGTGCAGGTTGTCAATTCTAAACATGGTCATTAATTTAAAAATATTTACCAGGTGCCTGTGTTTCAGGCACCGTTCCAGGCACCGGGGACATAACTGAACAAAACGATGTTCTTGGCTTCTCAGAGTTTATTTTCTTCTTGGGGGAAGGCCATCAATAAGCAAATGCAAATGCCATATAATGTCAGATCATGACAAGTGTCATGAAGAAAAATCACATAGGGGACAGAGAAGGAGCAGGGGATGCCGTGTAAGGAAGCGTGGGCAGGAGAAGCCTCTTTGATGAGCAGTAGCGTGGATGGCTGGAGGCGGAAAGGATCGCGTGTACTGGGGCAAAGAGCTTGTCATGTAAATTAAAACTCCAAGCTGGAATAGCTATTGGTTAATCTGCTTATTCACTTATTCAGTAATTTAACTCAAATCTTTATAGGGAACCTATGCCGCCCCGTGCCTGGCACTGTGGCAGCTGCTGGAGATGTTGACAGTGAGTGAGGCCACGGGTTCTCTCATCAAGTCTCAGTCTAGACCAGGGGTGGCAAAATTTTTCTGTAAAATGCCAGGTAGCAAACAGGTAGTAGGCTTTGCAGGCCTTAGAGACTCTGTTGCTCACTACTGTGCCTGTTGTAGGGCAACAGGAGGCAGGACTGGAAGGACTTCAAGGAAGAGCACGGCGGTGTTCCAACAGAACTTTCTATTCCCAAAACAAGCAGGGAAGCCGGATTTGGATATAGGATGCTGAATGTAGTTTGCAGTCCCATACTTTAGAAACTGTCCTTGACTGTTAAGAAGTTGTTTGTGCAATAAATCCAAATTAGGGAAGAAAGTAACAAAAAATAAAACATTTTAATACCCACCTTCTCCCATGTTTGTCTTCTGGTTTTATTTCAGTTATCAGGCAACATAACAAGTGCCAGTTGTTTTTTTTTTTTTTCTGCTCAGCAACAAACCCGTGTTCCCATAGACAATTTCTTCTGGGAAATCTCCCTTCCCTTACCCTGATAATGGCCTGTGGTATTTCCAGACCCCTGGTCCAGGGGAGAGGCAGGCTCTTCTCAGCTAACCCATGTGTGGAATAATGGCTTATTACACCCCAGAGCAGTAAGGGTGACAGAGATATAGGACACTGGCTTCCACCCAATGGGAAGTGGAGAGGGGAGGGTAGCCAGAGAAAATCTTCCCATGATAAGGAAGATCTGAGCTGAGTAGCAGCCAATTAGGTGAAGAACATTCTAGGCTGAGAGAAAGCAGGAGCAAGATCTTGGGAACATGAGACCCAGGGACCTGAGGCTGTGGTAGCTGAGAGGTGTTCTGGAGATGTGAATGACGTTTCAGTTCTCATCAAGCCTCACAAAAAGCATGGCCTCCAAACCTGCCAGGTTATAGTGGCATCCGATGACATTCTCTGCAAATACGAATTCTTCTTCAATAAGGAAGTACTCATAGTTTCTCTCAAGTCCTGGCACTACCAGCTGCTGTTTGGGAAGGTGGCTTAGTCCAAAAAAGAATTTCACGGAGAGCTAAATCCATTTCACACAGAGCTGGCGGGAAGATGTAAAGATTCTGGGAATTCTCCAAAGAAAAGTTATCTGCTGTCCTGCCTAACCTTCCTGTTGGGGATGTTGAAGGGTGCACCTGGATCCTGGAGGCAAAGGCCACCCCCTACCAGCAAGTCTCCCATCCCATGAAGACTCAGTAAGGTTCGGACACTGGAAAAGTCTACAGGCTGCAAACCAAAGGAGTTCTGTTTTATTTACCCAGGTCCATCCTGAAAAAACCCAAAACAAAACACAAAAGATGGCAGAAAAATATCATCTCCCTAGGAGCAAAATTTTAAAATATTTAAAAATGATTTTATATTTAAAAATTACTGAATTTTAAATTGTTTAAAAATTAAAATTTTAAATATTTTAATAGAAAAATAAAAATTTACTGAAAAATTAACACTTGCTTTTCATGTGTTTCATATAATACATCAAGTGAATTATACTTTGCACATCTCCTTTGTAAGGTTTCTGTTTTTATATTTTAAAGCTTCAAATCACAGAATCGTACCTTAAAGGGTCCATCATGAACTTTCCCTGTCTTGACAACTGACATACGTGTTTATACTCAAGTACATCTATTACAGAAAATTTCAAACAAAAAGCAGAAAGTAGAGAAAATAGTATAAGTAATGAGCCCCCATCCACTCAAAGCCCACAATCAATTATCACTTTACTAGGCCTCTCGTCTTTCCTCTCCACTCCCATCCCTTCCTCCAGATTATTTTGAAGCAAACCTTGATGTTGAGTGTTTTCATCTGTACATATTTCAAACTCCTTTCTTTCATAACTTTTTTTTTTTTTTTTGAGAGGGAGAGAAGTAGAGGGAGGGGCAGAGGGAGAAGGAAAGGGAGCTCCTAAGCAGGCTCCACGCCCAGTGCGGAGCCCAAGGAGGCCCTTGATCTCACACTGAGATCACGACTTGAACCCAAATCAAGAGTCCATGCTTAGCCACCCAAGGTTCCCTGCTTTCATAACTTTTTTTAAAATTTTTATTTATTTATGATAGTCACAGAGAGAGAGAGAGGCAGAGACACAGGCAGAGGGAGAAGCAGGCTCCATGCACCAGGAGCCCGATGTGGGACTCGATCCAGGGTCTCCAGGATCACGCCCTGGGCCAAAGGCAGGCGCCAAACCGCTGCGCCACCCAGGGATCCCTTTCATAACTTTTTATCACATTCTCGCTTCAGTCTGGGGGAAAGGGTGAGATATTTTCTTCTTTATTTATTTTTATTTATTATTACTTTTAAAGATTTTATTTATTTATTCATGAGTGACACAGAGAGAGAGAGAGAGAGAGAGGCAGAGACATAGGCAGAGGGAGAAGCAGGCTCCATGAAGGGAGCCTGATGTGGGACTCGATCCCTGGGTCTCCAGGATCACTCCCTGGGCCGAAGGCAGGCACTAAACCGCTGAGCCCCCCAGGGATCCCCTATTTTCTCCTTTAGATAGAATTTAGTAGGGAGAGAAGTCAAAGGTGAGAACTGATGGTCTAAAAACACAGGAGGGGAAACCCGAATGAAAGAGACAGTGCAGGTGCCCCCTTGACCTTGATGTACTCAAAGCAGAGGCAGCTGGAAACATCCAGAGCATAAGCATAGAGAACAAGTTGTCCTAAGCAGCCACCAACATGAGGGGTGTTCCCCTCTTCTTTACCAAGTCCCTTCCACTTAACGACCAAGTCAATTTCAACAAGAGTGGGCAGTCCTGCCCCCAGCCTTTCCCCTACCCCTGCTTCACCACTTTCATTATTTTGAGAAACATATGGCATGACTTTGTGCGCATTTACGGTTGGCCAGACCTGAAGCTGGAAAGGAATGCTGGGCTCTAAAGTAATATTTTTCTCATTAATGCCACTGAATCCCTTGCCCAGCCTGTTCCCCCACTTACCCCGTGATCTTCTGACTGAATTCAGGAAATTGCACAATGATTGGTCAGCTCCAGAAACTGCCATTTGCAATCATATAGATTGTTCTGGCTCTCATGCATCTTAACTGCAGAGGGGCTTATGGCCCCCTGTGATTATCCACTTCACCTTCTTGTCCTGAAACTCTCATTGATGTCCACATTTATTTAGAAACAGGGAAAGGTCAATGGGTTATGGGACTTTCTTAGGATGTGTCCAGACTTTACAAAATAGCAAGAATTATGAAACAGGGTTATTAAAAAGTATCTTGGGCTAACTAACTTCAAAACGAGGAATGCTGGTGGATGGGGACCAGGCTGTGTTCTCTGAGAACTGCTGTCAACTCCCAGCTTGATAAAAAGGAAACTGAGGGCTTGATCGAGAAAGTAAAGAAACACTCCATTGAGAAACCTGGGAGCCCCACGAAGCCAATCTGGCAGTACACTAGAAGGATTCCTACACCTCTGGAATCCCTAGCCCTCCCTCACTCTTCGTGGGTTATGCAGTCACGCCCCAGCCCTCCCCTATCAAGGGGATCCAGAAGGCTCAGATCCCGGGCCCCAGCCCTGGCCTTTCTCCTAAGCCAGGAGATGTGTGTATCTGATTTCTCACTAGACATCTCCTGATCCCAATTGATTGTCTGATTGTCTCTTAAAAAGACTCCTTGGCTGTCCTGCATGGCTCCTCATCCACTGGTGCTGTCATCTCTGTGACCAGAACCACAGCCCACTCAGGGGCTCAAGTCCTAGTGAGACAGGCTGACCCATCCTTCTCTCCTCCTCATCCTATGTGTCTACCAAGGTCCACTAAGTCTACCTGCTATTACTCAACTCCCTTCTCTCTCTGAATGATGTTTTGCAGACATCAGCTCATCTGTGAGTGGTAGGAAAATACAATGCAATTAGAAGTAAAAGTACTAATATTACTGTTAGAGCGAAAACAGGCTGTTTCCACAGATGTGCCCTTACTCTCTCTTGCTGGGCCCCAATAACATCCTGTGAACTCAGACAACCTTCAGTCCTTACGACAGGGACATCATCTAAAGCATCTCCTTCCCATTTTAAGTACCCTGCTCGGGCTTTGTCCCTAAAGCCTTTAAAAATGATTTTTTTTTCTCATTAACTTTATAAGCCATCTCCTTCTCAACATAGACACACAGACACATACGCTCCCTTTCCTTGAGGCTCCAAGAAAGTCCATGGTGGTAAGCCAGCATCAGGAACTGTCATTTTCAACAGTGTAGAGGGCTTTACTGCCAGTGTAGACAGCTTAACTGCAAGGGTGTCTATACTTTCTCAACCTAAATTTGTTTAAGCAGCAAGTATTCTCAGATGAACCTCATCTTATTTTGGGTCCTATGAGAGAGTACTTCCTCCTTATGCTCGAAATGTTTCTAAATATCAGGAAATGATTTTGAACTTGTCTTCTGAGTGGAAACCTACCAAATTTACAATTGAGAGGGACCTTAGCCATCCTCCAGTTATGGCGTATCACAAGTGACCACAACTGTGATGGCTCGGTTACGGTGATCACGAGAGCTGGGTTTTTATCTCAACTCTGTAGCTTAGTAGTTGTGTAAATTTGGGCAGTTTACCTGGCCTCTCTCAACATTAGTTGCCACAACCATTAAAAACTGGAAACAATCTAACAGAGGTGTTGAAAAGATCAAGCACCCAAGAAATGTTAATAAACTTCTCTTTTTCACTTCTAACCTTTCAAACAGGTTAGAGCAATTACCTTCTCCCAACATTGGATTTTCTCTGCCCTCTGAATTTCCAGTGTGTTCACTGATATCTCATAGCAGAGAGCTTGATGATCTCATGCCATCCTAGTCATCCTGGTTTGAATAATGTGCAGTCCTAGATAAATTAACTCTTAAAATAAGGTGCTCAGAACAAAAACCAATATGTCCCAAGATGTGCTGACCAGCCACAAATACAGGTGGTTTGGGTGGTCTGTCACAAGGCTTTTAGGAAGGAAGACACAGTAGCACCCTGAGTTAGATCACACTGGGCCATTCAATCCTTACCTCTGGTGTCCCCAGCCGGTCCTTCCACTACTGACCTGGCTGAATCTGAATCAGGACTTGACACACATCTCTGTTAAATGGTAATCTTGTTTGTACTGGTCCCTCAGTTGAGCTCCTGTTGAGATATTCTGGAAGCATCGGACCTTCTGAGGTTCTCACTCTACTAGGTTCATACTTGGGCTGATTTTAGGAGTGAGTCTTCTGCTGGAAGCTCCTCCATTTAATCTCTAAATGTCTTGAGGCCAGACAGCTCATTGGCCTCCTTCATTCCTCTTGCTGCCCCTGAATGCCCTTGCCAAAGAGTACAGCATCAAAGGGGAAGGTCCTGAAAGGCTATTGCCTGTTAGCTTATCAGGTTTTGATACCATTTCATATATACCAGATCATCAAACTGAGCCACAAGTTGTCACAGAGGAATGCATAATTCCCTTTTTAAAAGATTTTTTTTTTATTATTTGAGAGAGAGAGAGAGAGAGAGAGACAGCACAAGCAGGAGGAGAGGCAGAGGGAAAGAGAGAAGCAGACTCCCTGCTGAGCAGGGACCCCCCCCCCAATGTGGGGCTCGATCCCAGGACCCCAGAATTATGATCTGAGCCAAAGGCATTTGCTTAACTGACTGAGCCACCGGGCACCCCCAAAATTTGCAATTCCTAACTCAGGTTTTGACATGACTAGAACTAAACAGAAGCCACATATATAAAAAGCACAACTTACATCCCAAAGTGAGTCACAACAACAACAAAGTAAACGCCATCAGGTAAATATTAGGCTCTAAATATAGATCCAAACCTCCTCAAAATTAGATATCCCGTGGCTCACTGTGGAACATCTGTAATGTCAGCTGCTGCTACAATGGATATTGGAAAAATATTTAGAACTAAAATATGGTATTTCTCCTGGGCATGTATATCAAAAATGGGGGGAAAGCAGGAGTTACCAAAAAAACTCAATAAATAACTTGGCAACCTGTCACTTTTCTCCAGGTGCACCAATAACATATATCAAAAAGACTCAAAACTTGTGGTATCCTCCCAGAAATTTCTTTTCTTTTTTTGGGGGGGGTGGGGGGTTGTTTGTTCATTTTTTGTTTTGTTTTGTTTTTTGGTCAAGTCTGGCAGAATTCCATTCAGAGCACCAGCAGGAAAAAAAACCCACACCTTTATGATGCAAAGACTTGGAATGTACATCACATTTAAAGGAATGGGCTTATCTGAGACTTTCCATTGGCACTGCCTTAAAATCCAGGGAATCTGAATGCTGGTCCTCCTGTATTATTCATTACATAATTGCTGTGTTTTATTAGAAATATGATCTATTATAACCTTGAATACAGTACATTAAATGACATTGAAAATTAGATTATTCTGATTATTAGAGAAGTGAGAAATGTGCTAAACATTTGTAAGACTGATAATCAATCAGGGTATCCATTTGTGTGTAATAAAAATCAATCTGGAGCCAGTGTGTTTAAATCTAATTTTTTAAGCATGACATTTTCCTCAGAGTTTCTTTCTAAAATGTCATCATCTTCTGCAACGGTGATTGATTCTGTCTCTAGGGAGAAGCACTCACTCCAATTACTTCATCCACTGCACACAAACCATAGTCCACTTCAAAAAAAAAAGCCAAATGAATCACGGCAATAACAATATATTTGATGGGGGGGGCACAGATTTATGTCACTCAAGCTAGAAAACCAACCCCTTCTTCCTCCCTCCAGCTCAAATAGATAAAATATGCTACTTAGATCATAATGTGGCTCTTTACTTTCTTCCAGCAGAAATGAGGGATTTTCATATTGGGTTTTTATTTCACCTGCAAAATGGAAAAGACACTGGCTTGTGTAAAAACATTATTCCCCTTTCATCTTTTCAGGGAAAGAAGAAATAGATTATAAATGACCATCTTGATTTACTCTTCCTTCAATCATCCACCATCATTCCTTTCCTTCTTTCCTTCCGTCCATCCGTACATGTACCCATCCACCTCTTCATCCATTCATCAATAAGCAGTTATTCACCTCTGACCGAGGTCACTTAGAAACCGGTCAGCTTGGGGTTCTTTCTTGCCTTGAGGAGATTCGAATATGCCCAAGGTGAGAAGGACGGCTAATGACATTACATCCAAGGGAGAGTTACCGAACTGATCCTACAGTCCGTAGAGGGTTCACTAGGTTGGCACAAATAGGAATGACTGTCCACTAATTGAGCTTGTGCCTTTACACTGGCACATGTAAATATTCACGTTATGGAATTTTGGCATTTCCCTGAGAGTGGTAGGGGAAGGGATGAGATTAAGCAATGTCCATGACCAAGAACTTGACATTTATGACCCATTAAATCCTCAGTGGAAGGAGGGTACCTCTGCTTCCCTGGCCTTGGGTTCCCATGTGCAGGTCTTCAGTAGGGTGACACTCTTGCCCTTTCTCCCTACCTCTCTTTCTCCTTTCCCCAAAGAAGCACAAGGGTTTGTCTTGGTGAGTCTGAAGGAAGGCACCTAGTGTTCAAGCCCCTTGGGCCTTCTTGACATCCACTTGCCTGCCTGCCTGTAGGGAAGGGCACCAGGCCTGGGTTCCATCATGTGGGAGTTCCCACGGGCAGGCTCTGCCGTGGTAGGAGACTTTGGGGAGCAACACTGCCATTGAAAGGTTACGTTTATCTGATTTGGAGCTGTAGTTTAGGAAGTCCGTCTGGGCACACAGGTAAGCAACATCCTCCAATAAGCAAACGGCTATTTAAGTTAGTTTATAATCATAGGGAGGAACATTATGTTGCTGTTAAAAATACTTTATCGAAGACTAATAACAAGGGGAAATCATCACAAAGTTGAATTTAACTAAAATAATAAATGTACACACCTATGGGAATAGAACAAAGGGGAGAATAAAATAAATCAAAATATTAATAGGGCTTGTATCTGGGACATGAGATTATATTTTCATCTTTATAAATTTCAGTACTTTCCAAACTGTCTGCAGCAAGCCTGTGTGGTTTCAATTATTTTTAAAAATGCAGGGTTTTTTTTTTTTTTGTTTGTTTGTTTTTCTTTTCTTTTAAAACAAAATAGCTCTGCTCCAGCGCTCATAAGGTTCTCTGACTCCAAGGTGACTCTTGGAAACTAGTGGCAGACATTTTGATCTTCTGATTTATGTAGTGATTTCTTAACTGGGCCTGAATCCATGAGGGAAAGAGAGGCTTGTGATTCCCAGAAACCCTACCCCTGCCTCACCACCCCCACCTGGTCAGAGCCTGCCAACCACTCTCTCTGCTTCTGCCCTCACTTCCCCTGTAGTCTAGTTTCAGGCTCATGGTCAGCTAGGGCCTACTAAAGCCCAAGCTGTCAACCTTCTGCCCCAAACACCCAATAGCTTCCTATCATACTTGGGAGTAGGAGCTGGTCTGTGCAAAGCCCCCTGGGGCCTCTTGGATTCTATCTCCTGTCTTATGCCCATTTGTTTATTCCCCTCTTGACACGCTGGCTTCCTTGTTGGTCCTCAAATAGGGGAAGGCTCTCATGTTAGGGCCTTTGCACTGGCTGGGCCCTCTACCTAGAGTAACTCTCCCCTCTGATAGTCTCACCTTCGAGTCTCTACTCAGATGTCATCTTCTCAAGAGGCCTTCCTCAGAGTAGAATTTAAAAACCAGAGAATAGAATATCCACAGACGGCTGCCATCAGACAACCATGTCCAAAATTGCAACGCCCTGCCTCTAACAATCTTATCGCCCTTCCCAGTTTTATTTATCTCCTTATTTTATTTGCCTCCTTTCTTATCTTTCTCCTCCCTAGAATTAAAGCTCTAGGAGGGCAGGAATTTGAGGAATTCCTCCCATGGTATCACCACCATCGAGAAAAGTGCCCCGTGCGTCAGGTCCTGGATGAGCCTTGGTTATGGGCAAAGGCTCTGGAATGGGAGCCTCATGCTGGGCAGGGAGGGGAGGTACCACTCAGTCTGGGGGCTCACAGCTACCCATGTAGGAGCTGCAGTGGAGGTGCAGGTGGCAGAGGACATTCTACCCACCTTGGAAGCCCTGAATCCAAGGCTGCCTCACTCTTCCAACCTTACCCTACTCAGAACAGTGCCAACTGTGTGCACAGGAGGATGGTGGCAGTGAGGGTGATGAACATGGGAACATCTGATTGCTGGCTGGGCGTGTGGAGATCAGTCCATTCAGGTCACACAGCGTTAAATGATCTTAACCCAGGCTCTCATGTGGGCTTCTGCTTTGGGAAAGATGGACACAGAAGCCACTTCTGTGTCTGAAGATGTCTGAGCCACTCAGGGCACCATTAGCAGGTGATGTGTACAAAACAGACAAAAAAAAAAAAAAAAGTGGTTTAAGATTGCCCATCACTGCTATCTTTCCTAAGAGAGAGTGCAAACGTATGTTGGGTAGAAATGTAGAGAGAATGAACAAAATTCCTGAGACTTCTACATCCTCATTCTTGAAACCAACAACTTGGGTGAACTCAATGCAATGATGACAATCATAGATCTACCACAGGCTGCTGCTTGGAAAACTGCCTCAAGTTTAGAATGAAAATCTAAATACTGCCGAGAGAGGGCAAGAAGAAAGGGCTTGGAAATGCTTGGGAAGGTAGCAGCCCCCTGAAAATCCTATCCACAATGTAGGTAGGTAGGCTGGCGAAGCATGTCCAGGATGACCAGGTCAAGTAAGTCAAGCAACTATTTTCATCCATTTTCTAAGTTCTAGACAGGCAGGGATGTAATTTCCCAGCAGGAGCAAGAGGAGGATTCTCCAGTGTTCAAATAAACATCGGTGTTGCGCCCAACAAGGGACAGAAGGCATGAGATGCACTTACTTAATTTTCCAGGTAAAAATTGTTTTTGTTTTTGTTTTTGTTTTTTTGGTGAAAACAGCTGCTAACTAGATTTAGGGCAACTAGTTTCCTAGAGTCTTCATACAATATGAGGACCTGATTCCTTCTTTTTTGGGGGAGTGGGGGAAAGAGCACCTTTAAAAACAATAACAACAATAACAACAAAGCAACAGAGGTTCACTGCAGATTATCTGGAAAATAATGAAATGTGCGAAAAATAAAATATAAATCAAAATTAATTTGTGTTCTAGAAGGAAGCCCTTATTATTCTGATTTATTTTATTCTTCTCTTTATGCATTCATTTTTTTTATTATGGATCACAGAATATCCACATTTTTTTAATCTTGTTTTTCATTTAAACTTAACATTATGGAGATATCGCCCTATCATGAAAATATTGCTTTCCATGGCAGAATGTTTCCTTCTATGGGTGTGAATTAATTTATAGAGCATTCTTTTCTTGTTGGTCCTTTATGTTACCACCTGTTTTATATATATAATGCCACAATGAACATCTCTATATTATCATCACTGCAGACATATATGTGTATATTTATATGTGTATATATGTGTATATAAATAAATATATTTATTTCTTTAAAACAGGTTCCAGGAAGGAGACTATCAAGGCTTTTGAAATACATGGTCAAATCACAAGCAGTTTCTAATATTAACCTTGGGTTATTCTGCCATAGGCTTCGTTCTTGCCCTCCTCTGCAGATCATGGGATACATTCTAGAAAAGGAGGTGAATTTTGCATTTCTGATCTCATTCACCTCTATGGGGAGCAGACAAGCCCTACTCCTGTCAGAAAGTCCCATCTGCTAAACCCCGTTAGCAGGGCTATTACACAGTCTCTCTGGTCATTCCATCGTTCCAAGGAGCATTGCTATTGTCCATCTCACTTAGGGCAGCGCTATTGGCTTAATAGTGGCCTATTGGGCCACAGATGGCCAATGATCAGATATAGCAACATAATCTGATTACAGGACAACTGTGACCTCTTTGGCCAACCTCCGCCTTGCTTTGCAAATAGCCACTGCTCAGAGGGAGTATATCTGCCAGGCTGCCCGTCCCTGCAGAGTATTGAGACACTCATAGAGGGCAGGGCTCATCCTGAAGCACAGGGCTTCTTCAGTGTCACTGCCTGAGCAGACCCACTGACCTCTGTCCTCTTGGGAGGATGTGTGTCAAGGGAGAGCAGGAGCTGGTGGGACTCTAGGTGAGATTTCTCCATGGCAATTCATAGTTAATTAAGACAGCATTAGTAGCTGATTCCCACTCGCAGTGAGCTTTATCTTCTAAGAGCTAACCCATGTGTATGTTCAGACCCCACAGCACTGTGGGGACTTTGGGCGATCACAAACCACATATCCATGTGTGTATTTCAGGCTTCCTCAGTCTCAGCATGACTGACATCTGGGTTTAGATGATTCTTTCTGGTGAGGAGCCGGTCTTGTGCATGGTAGCACATTTCGTAGTACACCTGGCCTCGACCCACTAGAAGCCAGTAGCATCTTCCCCAGCTGTATGTAATAACCAAAAATGTTTCTAGACACTGCCAATGTTGCTGGAGGGTAAAACTGCCCTGGGGATTGAGATCCACTGGTGTATATGAACGTCATCATCTTGAATTAATGAGGGATTACAGCATAAGCATAGGAAGCAGACCTATCACCAGCACTATGTGAGCCAGTCATTTAGCCTTCCTTCCCTCTGATCCTCATCTGCAAACAGAGAAAATAACATATATGTCATAGAGCTGTAAGGATTATGCAAGAAAATGCTTGGAAAGTACTTGGAAGGGTCCTTGGAAAGCACTGCATAAATGGTGGCGACTAATACCACGGGCTTATCTGCAGACACTCTCAGGGAAATGATGACAGGTGATGGCTGCAAAGCTTCATTACATCAAATTCTGTCATTTGGCCAAATTGCACATGTTTCAGCCATTCTTAAATCAATCAAGATCCAACTGAACTGCTTTTTTTTTTTTTTAAATCACTACAGTAGAAATAAGAGACTCATTTTTTTTTTTTTTAAGATTTATTCATTTGAGAGAGAGAGAGGTTGTACATGAGGTAGGGGGAGCAGAGGGAGAGGGACAGGTAGATGCCCCACTGAGCATGAAGCCCACGTGGAGCAGACCCCATGACCCTGGGATCATGACCTGAGCCGACAAAACCAAGAGTCAGAGGCTCAACCAACTGAGCCACCCAGGGTGCCCGGAAATAGGAGACTCTTGATTGCATCCTGGAGTAGACATTAGAGCTGGGGGTGGGGGCAGTTCTGAGTATCAATTTCTCCTCCTTATCACTATCTTAATTTCCTCTGGGGAAATCACCTCTACTGCACTGGGTACAATTCCAATAAGAAGGAAAATCCAGGTACCTGCCCCATTTGTTTATTAGAGAGGCTGAGGAGACCCAGTCATCTTCCCTTTCCTCTGTATGGGCAGGGGAGACTGGTCCCAGTCTGCCAGGGGGCTCTCTCTCTCGGAACTCAGAATCTGGAAGATGAAATACGTGACTTAGGTTCAGTCTTTTAAATGGCAGCCTTCTGGTCAAACTGCCCCAAAGGAGACTTCTTTCCCAGCCTCCCAGAGCCACTTGGTTCCAGTTCTTTTCCATGTCTGGTTCTCTTGCCTCTAGTCTATCCAGGGAGCCCTCACCCTCACTGAGCCCCATAGGTTTTCAATTAATTCCTCTTTGCCTAAGTTGGCCGACTTGGTTTCTGTTGCTTATGACCAAATGACCCTGATGGATACATGCTCACAGAGACTTCTGAGGGGACAAGAGAAAACCAGAGAAATAGTCAAGGTGAAAGAGGTTCAGAAAAACTCTCTGCACAAAGAGGAGAATCCACTGTTAGCTGGCTTAAATGCAAACAGAAAATGGGAGGGGCACAATATTATGAAGAAAACTCTTGCTTTTGCTATTATTATCAGTCTCAAGCTCCACAGCTGTGGAAACAGGCATTTGGCCCACCTAGAACAGAGCCATAGCTATACTCTCAATCAGTGATGTTTGCTGTTCCTCTAAAGATTAAGATTTCCATAAGTGGGCAGTTGGTCACAACTTCCAAAATTATATATGTATTTCTCTAAGGCGGGTAACAGAAATATAATGATTTCAGCCCCCATGTGGCTTCTTCTGTTCCAGCTCCAGTGGTCTCCTGGCTGTTCCCTAACCACACCAGCATCCTGGGACTTGCACTTCCTCTTGCCTGGAAAGCTCTTCCCTCACACAATGCACATGGCTTACTTCCTCATCTCCAGGTCTTTACTGAACTATCATCTTCTGAGGGAGGTCTTCCTGAGATACCTGGTGTGAAATAATAATGTGTCCCCTCCTCCAGTGCCTACACGGTGTTCACTTTCCCTCTTGACTCTTTTATTTTTCTGGAAGTCACAACTTCCTTTCTTTCACACGCACGCAGACTTTACTAACTGATTATAGTTCTTCTCACTGAACTTGAAGATAGCCTCAGAATCCTTCTCAACAGTGACTGAAGTAGATCCCAGCAACCACTAATGGATCAGTGTTAACAAAGGAAATGAAACCTCTTTGCCAACCCTTCCCTTAATAATAAAAGACTCAAGTTAGCTTTCCTCTCCCCTCCCCTTCTTGTTCCTTCCCTTTTGTCCTTTTCCAGATGATAATTTATTTGAAAGCAAAATCTCAATCAGCTATGCAAAGAGGCAAGGGGGGAAAAAAACACCTTCCACAAAACGAACGACAGAATCCTCATCTATTATTACGGTGGTGGCCACAGAGGGAGACCCAGGAGTCCGTGGAGAGAGGGGCCCGAGAACCTTTTTATGACATCCTCATTTGTTTTAGTTTCTTTCCTTGGGACTCTTACAAGTTCTCAGCTACTCTCCTTTGTGTGATCGAGGAGACTAGACCAAATGTGGAAGTAAATAGAGGGAGATTTACAGAAGCACCACTGCCTTCATGCATCACACACATGATCTATCAGAATAAAGGCTTGAGTGTTGGCACCAATGAAATGGAAAGCAGTGCCCTAGGGCCCCCAGAGTCTTGGCTGTGTATGGGGGAATGTTCATGACTCCAAGCTAAACTCACCTCTTCAGACTATTACAGATACACCTGTTCACCTGTGAAATCCAAACAGGATTTTCCATTAAGGGGATGTGAAAGGAACAGCTCTGAGCAACCTTCCTCCAGACAGTTAAGAGTCACTCATCCAGTCACTACACATGTTCCAGGCATTGTTCTAGCCATGAGGGTGACAAAAGTGAACAAAAAGACAAAAGTCTTTGCCCTTGTTTATATGCTTATGGCTGAAGGGTCAGGATGGAAGCCAGGGGGAAAAAAAGTGGAGTGACACGCAGAGGATGATGAGGATTCACTGTCACAGGGGTCGAGGGGAAGAAATCATCAGGAATGCAGGTCCTGAGAGCCAAAGGTAGCTGAGATGCTGAGGAGAGTGGGAAGGGAATCGGGACTGCCATAGTGGCGGGGTCAATGCATTTATTGACCCAGGACAGGGGTCAGCAAACTGAGTTTTCTAAGGAGCCGAGAGTAATACCTCAGGCTTTGTGAGCTATCCCGTCTCTGTCAGCTTTCCTTAGTTTTGTGCTTGCACTGGGACGGCAGCCATAGGCGATCAGTATAAACAAATGCACATGGCTGTGTTCCAATAAAACTTTATTTACAAAAACAGGTGACCTGTTGGATTTGGCTCATGGGCTGTAGTCCGCTGACCTCTGAATTAGGTCATTAGTAAACCTGAAAGAAGCATTTACTCCCTCTCTAGGTTAGGGTAGAGGCCAGAATGTGAGGAGTCAGGAAATGAGTGGGTCATGAGTAAGTTAGGCAGCCACTGAGGAGGAGGGTTCTACTGTGGACTGAACTCCAGCCAACAAGCAAGTAGGGGCGATTTCTTTCTTCTCTCTTTCATCTTTTCTATTATTACTTTTCTTAATTACAGAAGTCATACATGCTTATTATAACATGTGAAACAATGACGTTAATGATCTCCCTCCTACTCCTCTTCCATCCCCAAGGCCCCTGAGGCAACCACATAAAATTTCTGGTGTGGTCCTCAGATGCGGTGACTGTGCCATCAGAGACCAGGATGCTCGGTACAATCAAAGGCACCACCTGGATGTCACAGAAGCAGATATCATAAAGGTCATGGCAAACAGAGCTCCTTGATCAGATATTCTAAAAGGGAAGAAGGATGAGGGAGGCAGCCAAAACCAATGAAGTGTCTACCTGGGGAGCCCACTAATAACTCAGGTTCTAGAGAGCTCAGCAGCTAGTGGGGATTTCTTTAATTAGCTAACCATGCCCTGAGGTGTGGACCAGAGGGCTGATGCCTACGCAGACACTGAGGCTCCAGATCAAATTAACCAGGAAGATGAAAAGACCTAAACTGCTTTCCTTCTGCTGATCAGTAGTTCGTCCCAAAATAAATTATAGGATGAAAATCCTAAAGCAGGTATTACAGAATGCCACTGGTTGGCTGGCTGGATGTTTGGCTGGACGGTGGGTGAAGAAAGAAATCCATCAATTAATAAATTAGTGGGTCAACAAAGAGAATAACTGCTAGCCAAACACAGATGTTCATATCAAAAAGACTTAGTACCTGTACCTTATTATAACACAGCAATGTTATGTGGCTGCAAAATAGGTAATGTAGCCTCAGATTGCATTATATGAAATAGCGTGTGGATGGAGGGAAATGACCCATTTCCCATAATCTCAACAGGCCACCTTTGAATGTGCCAGGTTTAGTTTGGCGGGACTCACCCCCCTTAGGACACGCATTGACTAAAGAGAATACAGAGCATGGCTAGGACAAAGAACCTGGGGTGGAGTATTCTTGAAGCCATACCAACCAGGGGACCCTTCAAAAAATGAGATTTTTTACCTTGGGTGGAGGAAGATGATTCAGGAGAGGCACAATACCTATGACTGAACTTTGGGACTCATTCTTAAAATCTTGAGGAGGTAGATCTAGGGCCAACAGGTCAAAGAGAGAAGGGTAGGCATGAGGAAGACTTTCTAACTGTCCTTTTGCTCCCAAAAGTATGCTGTCTAGCATGGTGCATTCCTCCCACGGTGCAGGGGCTGTCCCAGGTAGGGTGGAGACCAATGCCACAGGGCTGCATGGTCCCCTAGCAGCTCTTCCAGACCTTGACCTTCTTTGCAGTTATTATCTTGTAACTGTTTGGCAAAGCACAGGGAATTAGCCAGTCTGTAGAAGTCTAACTGGTTTTCTGAATTAGGAGAACTCTAATGTTATCAAAGGTTATCTGTTCATAGATCACTCAAGGTCATTTGTACAAAGAGATACCTCCTAAAAAAAAAAAAAAAAAAAAAAAGGCCCAGGAAAGAGTGTTTGCAGATGAGCTTCCTTTATTTTGTCTATGATTAGCAGAGCAATACCGTGGAAAACTTCTGGCTCCAGGTAAGAAGAACTAGATCACAACACTACACATGTGATGGACCAGGTGTCTTTACCTCTTTGAGCCCGGCTTTATTTATTCATAACATGGACCTTAACATGCAATCCCCATCTTCCTCACAAAACTGCAGGCAGCATCAAACGAGATGATCGATGCTGTCATCATTGTTTTTGTCCAACGATCTTTGGGGAAAGACCAGAATTTTGTTTCTGTGGTTGGGGCGGGGGGGGGGGGGGGCGTTCATTTCTACTCTACTCTACATAAAGACTGTAATAAAATAAAGAGAAACTGCTAGAAAAATAAAATGCTGTTTGGATGTTACAGTGATAGCACAATGCTAAGAGTTTCTAAATTCCTATTCTTAACTTCTGTACCTATCTTCTCGGGTCTGGTAATGAAGCGTTTGTGAGCCAGCTCTATGAGTGACAATACTCTAAAATGGTGGAAAGTATTATTGTAAAATGGCAATACTATCATGTTAAGACATTTAAAAAAAAACAACCCATGATTATAAAAGCATCTATCCCTGATGAGAAAAGAGGACTCAAATGATGTTTAGCAACCAAAATGATCCCGGTCTCATTTGATAACCAGTTTGGGCTTAATGATATTTACTGGGTCCGGTTACGGGAAGAATAAGGAAATTCTGTAATTATGAAATGGGTCTAAGCCTCCCATTCTGTCAGGTGCATTCCGATCTTTCCGGACATTGATGCACTGGCAATTTCACTTACAGCCTTTCCATAGTCCAAAAGGCTGAATTGATTTAGTGTCTGACAAAACAGTTAAAGAGAGAGACATGTGTTACCGGGAAACACCATTTCTAAAAAAAGAAGGGTTTTCATTGTTTGATTTTAAATCTAAGTGATTACTTGGAGGCCTCTGAAAACTTCCAGAGAAAATGCCCTGGACACAAGGGACTTTGTTTCTATAAAGCACTGAGGCAGCAGTTTGCACAGAGTTAACTCAATAAAATAACACTTTCTACTTGGATAAACTGACCTAGATTCTCTGACTTCCATGCAGAAACACAATAGGCTGGCTGAGATCTCGGGAGCTGTCTGTGAGGAGGACAGAGGGGTTAGGACAGCAGGGATGGGGGACAATCCTGTGTGAAGAACAGTGAGACTCTTCATTTGGATTATAAACTAGAACTTTCATCCTTGGCTTTATTTATTTATTTTTTAAATATCTTATCTGTTCATGAGAGACATAGAAAGGGAGACAGACATACAGGCAGAAGGAGAATCAGACTCCCTGCGGAGAGCCCGATGCAGAACTCGATCCCAGGACTCCAGGATCATGTCCTGAGCCAAGGGAAGATGCTCAACCACTGAGCCACCCAAGCGTCCTGTCACCCTCAGCTTTATGAACCAAAGGGGCCCCCGCCAAGATTTCCAGAAGGGATTCATAAGTAAAAAGGAATCATCATCCAAGGCTGGCCAAAAGAGGAGAGCCTCCTATGAAAGGACTTAGAAATACAGACTTGTCTGTGTGTTCCCCCCACCCCACTGCATTTTCAGGACGTGGTGGCATGATCACCACAGCCAAAGAGCCCTGCAAGAACCTCAGTTTCTACATCTGCAATATGGGAATTAAAGTATCTGCCACAATTGCGAAAAACCGACCAATCTGTGCACAGTCCCAGGAATGCAGACTGTAATCTGTAAACCCTGTGTGTACACACAGAGCGACAGCCCCCTCGGAGTCCATTCAAACACACAACCAATCTTGAACTGCAGGGTAAGGCAATCTCAGGGGAAGAACTATATGCAGTTGAAATAATTTACAAGAACATGTGCTCACATTACTCAATTAGCTTGGCATGAGTTTAAAGCACTCAATGGCCCTTTCCAGATGCTTCTTGTTTTCAGCCGCTTTTCTATTAGCAGACCTCTCTTGACCAACCTTCTTTCTTTTCCACTAGGGCCAAACCACACTTTCAACTCCCTGTGTCCCTATGGGTTTGGGGTCTTTTTCTGACTCAGTTCCAAGCCTCCAACTGCAGCAGCGTCACCTCCCCCCCACACCCCACCAGCAGCAAACTGCAGGAGATCCCCGGGGTCACTGTTTGATCTGGGTGCTCCCCAGGGAAGTCCTTGACTAGTTTTTCCCATGCTTCTGGGAATTTCGGCTCTTACTCAATTCTCTGAACTGGATTGGCCATCCTGCTTATTAACAAAACGTGGATTTCTTTTCTTTCTCAATCCAAAATTTCACCAGAAAACTCCCCAACTTTCTTTTTCTAGGGCTTTAAAAGTTCTTGTCTAATGGTGGTGCATCTCCTCTCCCAGAAGCTTATGAAACTCCCATGGACAGGTCCCTACCATTTACCTCATCAACCTTGCCCTTTAGGCCTCCAGCCGCCAATGAATTTCTGAGAGACTATTTCTTCCAGAAATACCCAGCCGCATTTGCTCAGAACAGCAGGACATCTGCATTTTATTTTTCACTGCGCTTCTACTTTTTTAGTTGTTCCAAATGAAGTTCCGCCTATTTGCAAGATCCCAAAGATTTTTTTTTAAAAAATCTGTGTTTTCAGAAACCACAAATGTTACCTAATTTTGCACTCTACTTTGTGAGGAATAGTTTGACCTGGAACCCATAAATGTTTCAATTCCATTTTGTCTTTCTCCCCTCATGGGCTTTTCTATAATTTAGCTATGTGGTTGAAAATGAATGGGTATAATCTAACTTCCACTTAAGTCTTGAAAAAACTGGACTTGCTAAGTCTTCTTGGGCATTTACACTTTAAAATGCAGTTTGGAGCCTGGCTTTGTTCCGAACCAGCTGTGTGACTTTAGAAAAGACACTTAACCACTCTTTATAGTTTCATGTCCTTAAAACAAGATTAGATGCTTTTTTGTGTGTCCCCATTGACTGTAACATGGATGAGATAGCAGATAGGAAAAAAAGTTTTGTGTAGTAGGGGTGATGGTGGATGGGGGACCCTGGCATCACTGTCTTCATCTTCAATTGTCTCTTCACTTTGGCTTAACGTTTATGGAGGCTTCCAAAGTGCCCAGCATCCCAGTATGCACTTCTACCATCTGCAGAGCAACCTACTGAGACAGGAGTCCCTACCCTCCCATTATAGAGATAAGGACAATGAGGCAGCGGTAGGGTTTTTTTGTTTTGTTTTGTTTTGTTTTTCTGTTTTGCCCATGATTGTATGGTGGAGGCAGGAGCTAAAGCTAAGTCATGCTCCTAAGAAACAGACAATAATGTCCCCTCTGACCTCAACCCAATCAAATGACCACTGACCTTGACCAAGAGATCTCCAATTCGGAACTCATCAATACTCACTGATTGATAGAGAAACAAAAAGGAGGACCGAGTTCTACAGTTACTGACCCAAAGCACTGAGAAATTAAGTAACTCTCAGAACATTCAGTTAGCCCAGCTAATGGCTAAATTAAACAAGTTTGCATCATTGCCTTTTCTCTTCCACTGGGAAACCCATATCTGATTACTTTCAGCACCTCCTACTCCATATTAATACAATAAATCCAACCTGATCTTATTTTTTTTTTAAGATTTTATTCATTTATTCATGAGAGACATAGAGAGAGAGAGGCAGAGACACAGGCAGAGGGAGAAACAGGCTCCATGCAGGGAGCCTGACATGGGACTCGATCCCAGGTCTCCAGGATAACACCCTGGGCCAAAGGCAGGCGCTTAACTGCTGAGCCACCCATGGATTCCCCCCAACCTGATCTTATTTTATTTCTCCCACAGTCACATTGATATTTTGACCATTTCATTCATATTATTAGTAAGCCTATAGAATATGGTTTATGCTTCAGAGTAACACAGGTGACCCTCATGGAAGAGTCTTTGAAGGGGCTAAGAGGGTACCCTCTCACCCCATGTCAGCAAAAGAAGGAACTTCTTCAAGTTTTCAGTGCACTGGTAGCCCTATATTTGCCTGTCCTTTTAGTTATAGATGATCATTTGAGCCAAAGCAATCTTGAGAAAGAAGAACACCGCTGGAGGTATCACAATTCCAGATATACTACAAAGCTGTAATAGTCAAAACAGTATGGTATACATGCAAAAACATACTCATAGATCAGTAGAATTGAACAGAGAGCTCAGAAACTCACACATATTATGGTCAGTTAATCTACAATAAAGAAGCAAGAACAAACAATGGAGAAAAGACAGTCTCCAATAAATGATGTTGGAAAAACTGGATAGCTACATGCAAAAGAATGAAACTGAATCAGTTTCTTCTACCATACACGAAAATAAACTCAAAATGGATAAAAGATCTAAATGTGAGACCTGAAACCGTAAAACTTCTAAAAGAAAACATAGGTAGTAATCTCTTAGACATCAGCCTTAGCAACATACTTATGGACGTATCTCTTCAGACAATGAAAACATAAGCAAAAGTAACTATTGGGACTGCATCAAAATAAAAAGCTTTTGCACAGCAAATGAAACAATCAACAACAAAAAAAGGCAACCTAGGGATGCCTGAGTGGCTCAGCATTTGAGCGTCTGCCTTTGGGTCAGGGCGTGATCCTGGTATCCAGGATCAAATCCCACATCAGGCTCCCTGCATGGAGCCTGCTTGTCTCTCTGCCTATGTCTCTGCCTCTCTCTCTCTCTCTGTGTCTCATGAATAAATAAAATCTTAAAAAAAAAAAAAAAAGGCAACCTAACCAGTGGGAGAAGATATTTGCAAATGATGCTGTTTAATATCCAAAAATATGTAAAGAACTCATATGACTCAATAGCAAAAAAAAAAAAAAAAAAAAAAAAAAAAAAAAAAAATCCAATTAGAAAATGGGCAGAGGAGCTAAATAGACATTTTTTTCCAGAGAAGACATGCAGATGGCCAACAAACACATGAAACAATGATCATCACTAATTATCAGGGAAACACAAATCATAACCACAATAAGATACCACCTCATACATGCCAGAATGGTATTATCAAAAAGACAAGAAATAAAAAGTGTTGGCAAAGATGCGGAGGAAAGGGAACCCTTGTATACTGCAGGTGGGACTTGAAAGGTATTATACTAAGTGAAGTAAGTCAGACTGAGAAAGACAAATACAAATGATTTCACTTAGATGTGGAATCTAAAAGATGAATGAACAAACAAAAACCAAACAAACTCTTAAATATAGAGAACAAATTGGTGGTTGCCAGAGGTAAAGTGGATGGGGTGATGGGCAAAATAGGTCATGGAAATTAAGAGGTACAAACTTCCAGTTATAAAATAAATATGAGAGATGAAAAGTACAGCATAGGGAATATAGTCAATAATATTGTAATAATGTATGGTAAGCACACTTATCATGGTGAGCACTGAATATAGAATTGTCAAATCATTGTGTTGTACACCTGAAACTAATGTAACACTGTAAGTCAATTATACTCCAATTAAAAAAAATATAATCCACTCCTTACCTAAAACAAAACGTGAAACATGGCTAGATGTGTTTACTTCTAATATTTTCTCTAAAAAGAAATATAGCTTCTGATAAGAAATAAGCCTGAATCCAAACATGTGTGTTTAGCAAAGACTATGCCAGAGGACCCAGGAAAACCACTGCTAAGGACACTGACTATGCGCTTACACTCAGATACTTAATGGAAAAGGGGAAGTGGAAAAGCACATGTGATATTGTTATAGGATTTGTGAAGCAGGGACCTTTCTCTGCTTTTACTTCAGAAACCTGGAATACTCAGATTTAGAAACTGAAATGAAGACCCATTCTTAAAAATAAGAACAGTAACAGTCATAATAAGTAACATTTATTGAGTAGTCACTGTAAACTAGGTCCAGAGAACCTACATAGGTACATAGGTTTCCATTCAACCTTCTCCACCCAGGAGGTAGGTACTATTATTCTAATTTTACAAATGCTTTGATTACTTGCTCAAAAAAGGCCAGCAAATACTGAAGTTTGGTTTCTGACTCATTCCAAAGTCTATACCTCAAATGTTCTTGCTTTCTGAAAATTAGTTATGAAAGGATAAACTGAACACTTAAACTACAAGAGGTTAGAGGTGAGTTAAACATAATCTGGGGGGCTTGAAGTACCAGGTGTAAGAACATTAAATAAATTAAGATAACGTGGAAGACATGAGGAAGGACTCAGTTCACTTCCATGGAGGAGCTGTGAGAAGCCCTGGAAGGACACTGGAAGACTCAGTGGGAGTCAGTGTCACTACCACAAGAGAGGAAACCAATGTTTAATTTAAAGTTAATTTTGAGGGGTGCCTGGGTGGCTCAGTGGTTGAGCATCTGCCTTTGGCTCAGGTCATGATCTTGGGGTCCTGGGATCAAGTCCCATGTCAGGCTCCCCACAGGGAGCCTACTTCTCCCTCTGCCTATGTGTCTGCCTCTTTCTCTGTGTCTCTCATGAATAAATAAAAATCTTTAAAAAATAAAAGTAATAAAAGTAATAAAAAGTAAAATTAATTTCGAAGAGTTAAAGTGTTAGGAAGGATGGCACTAATTTTTGCCTATGAGTTCCCATTTCTTTAAATCATGCTCTCAATTATATAACTTAATAACTTTTATTAAATAAGACAGTTCCTCCTTGGGGTACTTGGGTGGCTCAGGAGGTTAAGCATGACTTTGGCTCAGGTCATGATGTTGGGGTCCTGGGATCAAGCCCTGTATCAGGCTCCCTACTCAGCAAGAGTCTGGTTGTCCTACACTCTCTGCCCCCTCTCCTCCCCCTGCTCTCTCAAAAAAAGAAAATCTTAAAAAACAACAACAGTTCCTCCTTTTAACCTAAACTTTGTAATTGGTTTGTTTCATTCATTTGGCACTTATCAAGCCCTGTAGGTAACTTTTTTTTTTTGAATGGGTTACCTTTTGCTCCTTTTGTCAGATCACTTTTTGATTTCTGCCAATGACTGAGCAGAATCAAACCAACCAAGTAGAAACCTGGATATATCATTTGCAAAGTAAGTGCTTATTTTATTTGCTGGCATATGAATGCAATCTCCCCTCTCCTCCTCACTAATAAAATATATTCAAACATTATCCTGCATTTCATATGCTATGGAAAACCAAAAGCACAGATGTGATGTAAAATAATAATTTTATCCTCTTGTGAAATAACAAGCCACAAGTCAGGCAACTCATTAGACATTAAGTTTGGTCCTTCATCTTAGTATTTTAGATATACTTTAGTACTATTGTAATTTTCTATATATTATTTACTGATACTAATATATTTATTTTATCTATGGGATCTTTTATTCAAGGTTATTAAAACATACCATATATCCAAACTTGATATGTCTTGTTGAACTGCGGTAGTGAGTGTGCTGTGTTTACATAAACACAATAATGTTCTCCCTATAAGACCACAGTATAATTAAGCTCAATATATGTATAAAAACAGGTAAAGCTGTATATTCACATGACCTTTACAATGAATGCGTTCAATTTAAAAGTGGAGGTGACCTCTGGAGTATTTTTAGCAAGTGTTACTTTTTTATAAAGAACTCTCTTTTGTTCTTTGATTCCTCAATATCTTTCAACTCATTTGCTGCACTGAAGAGAACCTTGCTGTGTCTAATAGGAAATCTGGCAGGACCTCAGCACTGCCTGCCACCTGGTGTCAGCATGCTGAAATTGCAAGCATAGGACTCCAGCAGGTTCAGGAGTCCTCGACACGGAGAAACAAGCCTCTACAGTGAATTTTAAATGTCCTGGAGAGCAATGCCTTTTTCCAAAATACTTAATTGTGTTCCCTGGGAGGAATTCCCTCATCTTGTGGCTCAGTGCCACAAGAATGAAGTTAAATTCTCACTTCAGAGACAGTTATAGGAAGTCTCTTCAGGGCTTCAGCCATTTGGACCACATTCTTAATCATCTGAGAGCTGGATCATTAGCTCTTCTTCCTGGATCTTAGCCAGAGAGCATTACTAACCAAATCAGTTGGTCAAGCATATTCATGTAATATATGGCAGACTTCAAACACACTGCTCTTAGGAGGTAAAGTGCTACAAAAATAAAATAAATTGTCACCAGAGAAACTACCAAAAGCCTCTAAGCACCCTTTCCTCTTTTGTCAAGGGAAAACATATCATAAACAGGAGACATTTCTTTTAAAATGAAAAATACTATTTGTTTTTTAACAGCTCCTCTCTTCTCGCTCCACCCCCCTCTGCTGTTAATAACATCTGATCTTACATTTAAGCAGGAAGAAAATGTAGCCACATGATTTAAAAAGCGTGTGTTTATGACTTGCCATGTTTAAGCACTGCTGAATAAATGTATATTGAAAACATATTTCAAGTGAGAAGCCATAATAAGGGGTTTGGAGATATTCAATATTACTCTACTAATTCATAGCACACCATAATTATGGAATATGTAGACTTTCTAGATGTAAATTATAATCCATGACTCAGTGAGAGCCCCTTGCAGTTCCCAACCCCCTACCCTGCAACATTACAGTCTTCAGGCAAATTGACACAAAATAGAATAAATTATGTCAAAGGCTATATAGAACCATTATTTCAGCCTTAAACATTTCATTAAAACTAAACAGCTCAAAATCTCCCCTCCTCACTCCTACCTCCCAGCCTGTGTTAAAATGAGTAAGTCCAAAGATCCTGAACAATGTAGCTTTTCACATTTTTTTGGTGGAAAGATTATTTTTACCAACAAAACTGAAACCAGATTTCTGTTCTTGTTCCTTCAGCAAAGACCCCAAGGGAAATTAAATTGAGCTCTTCTCTGCTCCCCAAATTCCTACCTGGCAGAAAAGATCCCTGACACACAATTTTTGTCGTTTGTAGGCCAAGAAAGTGGCTTTCTTTTTGCTTTTTTTTTTTCTTTAAGTGTCTGTATCTTTCCTTTCTCTCAAACAAAATCTATCGACATAGAAAACAAAACAGGAATGCCTCTGGTTGAAGCACGGATAGGCTGGGGACTTTCCTGTAAGAAGCTGTGGGGCTTCTTTGTATCCTCTTTCACAAAACAGGTTGGAAAGTTCCATGAACTGTCACTAAAAAAAAACCTTTTTAGTTACTCAACACCATGATTTTACTACATTCAGATTTCCAAATTCCAATGCAAGTTTTAGTGGACATTGCTGGTGCCCCCGTGTGTGTGTGTGTGTGTGTGTGTGTGTGTGTGTGTGTATTCCTTCAGCCTTGACTTTTTCAGTGTATTCTAACCTGACTTCCAATGCCCAACACTTTGCTTGAGTGCTTTCTTTGGCCTGGAGTGCATGTGGTCCAAAGGTCTTAGAATTAAATTTCCCCAAGAGCAGCCCTCCACAAAAAAACTAATGCTTGTTGAGGGATAACTCTGAGGCTCACATTCTCCACTGCCTCTCATTGGTCCTAGTTAAATTCTACTGCGCAGATGGTAAGTACCTTGGTAACACACTTTTTATTGCTGTCTTCTCCTCCCTATCTCCCTTCACTGCCCACCAGTGTTCCAGGGATTATCCAAAACAAAAACAAAACCAACTGTATGCACTCCAATCTTCTGGGTCTGCTTCTGGGGTGCACACACTAAAAGTTCAGTCCAATGACATCCCAGAATCAGGAAGCAGGTGCTTTGCTAGATGCTGTCACTCTCTTAAATTTCAGCAATTTCATTAGTTCTTTACTACATATGCTGCACGAATGCTGTCCCCCACCAAACTCCCCAAAATGTCTACATCCTAGGCCCCAGAATGTGTGAATGTATTAAATTACATGGGGTGGGGGTGGGAATTAAGGTTGCAGATGAGATTAAGGTTGCTAATCAAGTGACCTTTGAATAAAGAGATTAGGCTGGATAATCCAGGTAGACCAATCACAAAAGTCTTTAAACATGGAAGATGGGGCCAGAAGCCTTAAGGACCAGACTGAGAGAGACCAGCCTTTGCTGGCTTTAAAGACAGGGAAGGACTACAGGCCAGGAAGGCAGGCAGCCTCTAGGAGCTGGGGAAGACAAGGAAACAGAGCATCCCCTAGAGCCTCCAGAAAGGAACACTGCCCTCTGACTCCTTAGTTTGAGATGAGACTCATTTCAGACCTCTGGCTTCCAGAAATATAAGATAATAAATTTGTGTTAAGTTACTAAATTTGTGGTAGTTTGCTATCAGGGCCATAGGAAACCCATACACCATTATAACCTATAGAACTAGCAACTCTGAAGTGAGTATCAGTCATGTATCATTCTTCCCCCACCCATTTCTCCGCACTGCTCCTGCTCCAACAGCATCAATGTGGATGGATGTCTATGTCTTGACAAAACCGCGCAAATCTTGGAACTCCTGTTATGTATGAAGCCATGTGCTAAAACTAGGGGTATGACGGGGTAGTAATACACAGGCAACTTGTAGTTTAGTGAGAGACAGAGCAGTCCACAGATGATTACAGTCCAGCAAGGTCAGTGTCATGCTAGGAAAAGGAGAGACTGCGTGGCACATGGGTCAGCCGAGGGTGGGAGGGTGAAAACAGCAGGACAGGCAAATGGGTAACACATGAAGGAGTGGTGGCCATGATGATCATGTGAGTCTAACCTGCAGAAAATGGCAAACCCTTGAGTGGTTTCCAAAATTCCTTTTGGGTAGACTACACAATAATATAAATTCCATATGAGATATTTTTTAAAAAATCACAATATAAGGGCTTCACACTCAGGCAGATCTGCTTGGAGATTTCTCTCCCTCTCTCTGCCCCTCCTCCCACCTGTATGCTTCCACCCTCCCCCCAAATAAATAAATCTTTTAAATAAAATAACAGTATAATAAACATACCATGTGCCTACCATACACTTTCCTTTCAAAGTGTTGTTTCAACTAAGCTTTCATTTACATACTACAAAATTCACCCTTTTAGGTGGATAGTTCTAGGAATTTTAACAAATACATAGTCTTGTGAACACCACCAAGATCAAGATACAGAATAGTTCCCTTACCTCCCAAAATTCCTTTGAGTATTTTAAGACAAAGCACACCTTGTCTTCCTTCGAAGTCTCCTAGGTTCCCCTTCCCATTTCCTCATCCTTCAGAAGCGACTCTATGATAAATCTGGTGTTTATAATTTCTGTGGTTTCCTTTTTAATTTCACCACATTTCCATCCATAAAGAAAAGGCAGTTTTTGTTTTACATTGTTTGAAATTTATATATATGAAAACATCTAGATTTTTCTGTGACTTAATCCTATGGCAATATGCAACCTAAGATTCATTCATGTTCTGTACTCTACAATTTATTGCTGTATAGTATTTCTTAGTTTGAATTTACTTATGTATTCTACTGCTGTGCAAAATTGACTTATTTCTAGCATTTTGCTACTTTGAATACTGCTGACTAGGAACATTCCTATATACATTTTTTTTTTAGGAGAAGAAAAAAAACCCACACATATATATTCAAGAGAGAATATGGGTAGGTCACCAGGTACACATATCTCCCACTTCACCATATAATGCTAAATTATTTTTTCAAAGCTGCTGTGTCATTCATCATCTAAACAGCTGTGAATAAGATTCCAGTTACTCATCTCGTTGCCCTGCTGAACAATTTTCAGCAAGAGAGTGCCACCATAGTTGGATTTTTTTTACCTCAGAAAGACCACTATGACCCAAGAGAAAATACGAGAAAATGAACGTGGCCGAAGAATGGGTAGGACAGAATATTCTAACCTGAAAAGAGCAGATCAGATTCATAGAACGGTTCCTAATGAGGTGGCTCTTTACGGTTCTATTTTAAGAAGAAGGGAACCTTTTCAAGCTGCCGGCCCACTTCTGGAATTGCACCAGTTGGGTGATTCTATGTAGAGTGGCCTATCAGAGATGTGCAAACAGAGAAGTAGAAACCTTTCTCCTCCATAAGGCCGCTCATTTCCAGCTTCACTAGCATAGGGAATAGGATGGGTGAGTTACCTCAGCTGAACCCAGAAGAGGGCTGCTCCTAGACTCCTGACCCACTACCCTTGATCGGTGCCACTAAACGCTCTAACGGGGGTCTCAGGCCATTGTTGCATGGAGTTGTCTGGCCTCAAGAAGGCGCACCCGAAACTCCACTCATTTTCCTGCCTCACCCCTCCCGCGGTCTGACTCCATTAGAGCTAATGCTGGAAACTTAGGCCAGCTGTCCTTCAGGGGTTTAATTGACCATTTCAAAACAGTTTGACAAACTTCCTTGAACTCCATGTTGGCCAAGCTCTTTCTCCAGAATCTTGATGCTTGGCTTCAAGTTTCTCTTTCTTCCTTCCTCAACATCTACCAGCCTCTATATTTTCTTTTCTCCTGGTGCCAACTCCCCAGACATTACCAATTAGTCAAACATCAGTGTTTGGCAAGCATTTTCCTCAGGCTTCTGGCTCGGCCTGTGGAGCACCTCATCCACAGGCCTCCTGCCTGGCTTTGTGAGGGGGCCTTGCTGGATGGAGCAAAGGCAGTGCTCATTATGCTCTGAATAGGAGACACTGAGGGGAAGAAACAAACAGTAAGAAATCTGGGGGAGCAGGCTTTTTTTCTGAGGTTTACAGAGTGAACTGTTTATTTTTCCTCTTAAGTTCTGTGGAGGCAAAGATAATTACCTCCAGTTAATTTTTATCCACTGAAGGAGAAATAATCACATTTAGGTTTGTCAGAGGAATGCCAACGACATCTAGTTACCCTCAAAAAAAAAAAAAAAACCAAAACCCTCCTTGCCTTGAGACATAAGGGTAATAGTGGTCCTTTGTTCCACTTACCCTGTGCTTGGAAGGATCTGGACTAAATGCTTCACGTATAAGCTAATCCTGTCACACACTCCTGAGGTTTGCTTAGCCCTATTTTATACTTAAGGAAACTCCAATTCATGGAGGGCTTGGAGCTGGAATTGAACCGACAGCTAACTGCCTTGAAAGCCCAACTTTCTTGACCACTACCCTAAGGGAATTGGTTTACTGGAAACATGCAATGATCATTCACGACCTACTTAGTGCTCCTCAGCTGAAGGGACTCCTAGCTAGGTCTCCCTGTGGAAGAAATTGAGTCAGAGTGCCCACCACTGGGTCTACATTAGCAGTGGCTCACAGGGATTCCTGGAGCCTTTGCTTCACTGAGGAATGAAGCTAGAACACTGAATGTTCAGGGCTGCAGTTCAAAATCATCGTCATTAAATTGCCACAGAAAACCAGAATTTGGAGGGCTAGTAAGTTAGAATAGATACTCGAGTTTCTCAACTACACATCTGAGTCACATAGAGAATCATTCCCACCACTGACCCTCTGTGACCTCAAGTGAGTGACCTGCCTTCTTTAAGCTTTAAGTTTTTTAACCTGTGTAAGGGGCTGGACGGTGTCAACCTCATAGGGCAGTCCTAAGGATTAAACAAAGTCATGTTTAAAAAACAGCCAGCATACTACCTGGCCTAATAAAGACTGCAAAAAAGCTGACTCTCTACAGACCCTGCTCCCAGGTAATTACACACACGTGATCACTCATCCAGTTGCATGCTTAACTGTAAATAAGTTTTTCTGGCAGGATTGCTGGTAAATAATGTAATACCTTCACCAGCAGAACTCCATCACTATAATCATGAGTGAGCAGTCATGGGAAAGTAGAGACCTACCTGAATAAGGGGAACACTTCTAGAAACCAGCATAAATATCATTCTGTCCTCTTAAAGGTTGAGATTGGGCTATCAGAATTGTACTGAAGCCAGAGAACTAGTAACTACCCACCCATCTATCCATCCTTCCACCCATCCACTCACCTGGCTATCCAAACACCCATCCATCCATCAACCCACCCATCTATTCATCCATCCAAACCACCATTTATCCAACATTCCCTGTGTGCCTTTTATGTGCTATATCATGTCGGTTCCATCTCCAATTTATTTACCAAAATCCTTCCACCTCTATTTTCAAATTTTATTTTTCATTTTCCTTTATCATCACTGCCACCATCTCAGTCCAAGCCATCATCATCTCTTGCCTGGACTTCCTAACTGGTTGTCCCACTTTCATTCGAGCTCTGTCCCAACTCATTCCCCACACAGTAGCCTGAGCAGTGAATATTTTTTTATTTTTTTTATTATTTTTTTAATAATAAATTTATTTTTTATTGGTGTTCAATTTACCAACATACAGAAAAACACCCAGTGCTCATCCCGTCAAGTGCCCCCCTCAGTGCCCGTCACCCAGTCACCCCCAACCCCTGCCCTCCTCCCCTTCCATCACCCCTAGTTCGTTTCCCAGAGTTAGGAGTCTTTATGTTCTGTCTCCCTTTCTGATAATTCCCACACATTTCTTCTCCCTTCTCTTATATTCCCTTTCACTATTATTTATATTCCCCAAATGAATGAGAACATACAGTTTGTCCTTCTCCAATTGACTTACTTCACTCAGCATAATACCTTCCAGTTCCATCCACGTTGAAGCAAATGGTGGGTATTTGTCGTTTCTAATGGCTGAGTAATATTCCATTGTATACATAGACCACATCTTCTTTATCCATTCATCTTTCGATGGACACCGAGGCTCCTTCCACAGTTTGGCTATTGTGGACATTGCTGCTAGAAACATCGGGGTGCAGATGTCCCGGCGTTTCATTGCATCTGTATCTTTGGGTAAATCCCCAACAGTGCAGCTGCTGGGTCGTAGGGCAGGTCTATTTTTAACTCTTTGAGGAACCTCCACACAGTTTTCCAGAGTGGCTGCACCAGTTCACATTCCCACCAACAGTGCAGGAGGGTTCCCCTTTCTCCGCATCCTCTCCAACATTTGTGGTTTCCTGTCTTGTTAATTTTCCCCATTCTCACTGGTGTGAGGTGGTATCTCATTGTGGTTTTGATCTGTATTTCCCTGATGGCAAGTGACGCAGAGCATTTTCTCATGTGCATGTTGGCCATGTCTATGTCTTCCTCTGTGAGATTTCTCTTCATGTCTTTTGCTCATTTCATGATTGGATTGTTTGTTTCTTTGGTGTTGAGTTTAATAAGTTCTTTATAGATTTTGGAAACTAGCCCTTTATCTGATATGTCATTTGCAAATATCTTCTCCCATTCTGTAGGTTGTCTTTTAGTTTTGTTGACTGTATCCTTTGCTGTGCAAAAGCTTCTTATCTTGATGAAGTCCCAATAGTTCATTTTTGCTTTTGTTTCTTTTGCCTTCGTGGATGTATCTTGCAAGAAGTTACTGTGGCCGAGTTCAAAAAGGGTGTTGCCTGTGTTCTCCTCTAAGATTTTGATGGAATCTTGTCTCACATTTAGATCTTTCATCCATTTTGAGTTTACCTTTGTGTATGGTGCAAGAGAGTGGTCCAGTTTCATTCTTCTGCATGTGGATGTCCAATTTTCCCAGCACCATTTATTGAAGAGACTGTCTTTCTTCCAGTGGATAGTCTTTCCTCCTTTATCGAATATTAGTTGACCATAAAGTTCAGGGTCCACTTCTGGGTTCTCTATTCTGTTCCATCGATCTATGTGTCTGTTTTTGTGCCAGTACCACACTGTCTTGATGACCACAGCTTTGTAGTACAACCTGAAATCTGGCATTGTGATGCCCCCAGATATGGTTTTCTTTTTTAAAATTCCCCTGGCAATTCGGGGTCTTTTCTGATTCCACACAAATCTTAAGATAATTTGTTCCAACTCTCTGAAGAAAGTCCATGGTATTTTGATAGGGATTGCATGAAACGTGTAAATTGCCCTGGGTAACATTGACATTTTCACAATATTAATTCTGCCAATCCATGAGCATGGAATATTTTTCCATCTCTTTGTGTCTTCCTCAATTTCTTTCAGAAGTGTTCTATAGTTTTTAGGGTATAGATACTTTACCTCTTTGGTTAGGTTTATTCCTAGGTATCTTATGCTTTTGGGTGCAACTGTAAATGGGATTGACTCCTTCATTTCTCTTTCTTCAGTCTCATTGTTAGTGTATAGAAATGCCATTGATTTCTGGGCATTGATTTTATATCCTGAGCAGTGAATATTTTAAAGCCACAGAAGTGATGTCCCTCAATGTTCAGCACTTATCTGTGGCACCACATCACAATAAGGATAAAATCAAATTCCTTTAGGTGGGCTACAAAAGTCTGCTAATCTGGCCCTTGGCTTCCTCTCCAAGGGCATGCAAGACTGTATCTCCCCACACTCATTAGCCCGGCCCCAGGGATCTTCTTTCATGTGGGTTCCCAGAAGCGTCAGATTTATTCCAGCCTCAGACCTTCTCACATGTGGTTCCCACTGCCTATAATAGCCTCTCCCTTCTAAATACATGGTCAGCTCCTTTTCACACTTCCCTCACTGAGGTCTTCTTTCATCAACCAACTTGAAGTCCCTTTTCCCACTTATTTTCTATCATAGTTTGATTTTTTTTAAGATTTTATTTATTATTTATTCATAGAGACACAGCTAGAGAGAGAGAGGCAGAGACACAGGCAGAGGGAGAAGCAGGCTCCATGCAGGGAGCCTGATGTGGGACTCGATCCCGGGTCTCCAGGATCACACCCTGGGCTGCAGGCGGCGCTAAACCGCCGCGCCACCGGGGCTGCCCTCATAGTTTGATTTTTAACTACACAGTTGACCCTTGAACAACATGGGTTTGAACTGTGTGGGTCTACTTACACAAAGATTTTTTTTCCGTAAACACAGTACAGCATTTTCTTGCCATTTTCTTTTCTCTAGCTTACTCTACTGTGAGAATACAGTATAGGATACATATAACATATAAAATAAGTTAATTTGTGGCTTATGTCACCAGTAAGGCTATTACTAGTTAAGTTTTTGGGGAGTCAAAAGTTATACATGGATTTTTGAGTGGGTGTGGGGCCGGTGCCCCTCATCCTGCATCGTTCAAGGGTCAACTGCATATGTATTTCTTTGCTTCCTAGTTTTACATCGACCTGACCTAGAGTGAAAGGTCCAAGGGGACGCACTATAACTGTCTCTCTCATTTACCACCCAACCTTCAGCATACAGCGCAGAGCTTTGCACCTGCTATTCCTCTGCTGGGAACACTCCCTGATATCTACCCCAGCCCTCTCCCCCATTTCCTGACTGAATCTTACCCTGCCAGACAAGACCTTCCCTCTCTATGCTTTATTAAATAGCCACCATCAGCTCCAAATACTCTGCTTTATGTTTTTCTTCATATTTTAAGTGCTCAGGAGCCATATGTATCGGCTTCCACATTGCACAGCCCAGTTCTAAGCAGTGATGACTATCTGATGTAATATGTAAAATTGCTTACTAATAGCATCTGTCTACTTTCTCCCCACCTCCAAGCAAAAGCTCCATGACATCAGGGACTTTCTTCAAAGTTGATTCTCAATACGTAGAACATCTGACCTATATAACAGGAACCCAATAAACATTTTATGTTGAAAGACCAAATGGTAAATACTCAAGAAATATATGAATAAATGAGTGAACTCATGTTGTCATGAGCCAGAAACCATATTTGCTAGAGGCACAGGGGGAGGTTTATGAAGACAATGAAGTTAAAATCTCTGACCTCAAGGACCTTACTATTGAGGACAGGACAGGGGCAACTTGGTGACACATAAATATTTACCCATCAGCATCCTATCTATAGCCCTTCTCTGCTCCTTTCAACACCAGCTCTCTCTGCCCCTTCTGTCCTCTGCCTCTCCCCTCCAAATGACACCTGGCTTTAATTTCATCTTGTTTTTGCCTTCAAGTAAATATTGGGTGTTTTTACTCCAAGATAGGAGAAAACAGCTTCCTGGGAATTCTATTTTCATGAAAGATCTGTGAGAGTGCTTGTTCTGGGCCCTCCATTTAGCACCACAAGCCTGGGGATTTTTGGAGAGCTTTGTCAGAACATTTTATGAGGTTGTGAAATAAATTGAAAGTTGAAAAACTTCCACACAAAGCCTAATTTCAGATTGTATTCCCAGAGCCATAAAAACAAACCATTCAAAATGGAGGCAAGCAGAAGGGACAGTGGGGTAGGGGGGCAGAGGGAGGAGAAAGAACTTCTTTTGAAGGTGTTTGTTAGACTGAGGTTTTAATGCTTGCCTTTATGAGATGAAAAAGATTTGCACCAAATTACTCAGGAGCCTCATCTTTATTCCAACCAAGATGGAGAAGATGGCAGTAACAATGGGGCTGCCGGCACTTTTCAAATCTAACCCTAATTCCTACTGGGAAAAGGTTCCAGTTAAATTATCCTTTGATCTTCCTCCCCTGACCAACACCTTGACTAAAGAGAGCTGAAAAAAAAAACCACTAATGCACCTCACCTTTTGTTCAATCTGAATTTTCAAGGAGTTCAACGTTTATGCCCGGTGCCGTGGTAACAAAAGTAGGTCACCGTGATTGGGTTGCGTGTCTTTCCGACTCCATTAGGACTGTCAGGTGACTCTCCAAGCTCAAGCTCCTCAGAAAACAAGGGTCTGCCTCAGCCACATGCTGTTGCTGAGGGAAAGGCAGCGAGCCATTTAGCTCCGACTTCAAAATGCTTCTCGGAAAGCTCAAGAATTCCCTTTACTTTTTAAACAAATTCCCTCCCAGCTGCAGTGAGCAACCTATTCCATATTGAGGGCACCATAGTGAAAGCCCACAGAAAATTAAAAGTGCACCAGCCTGAGGCCTTGCCCATAGGATGCGATGCTACAACTTTGTCAGAGGCACTTTTCAAATCATACTTTATATGGGAATGGGAATGAGAGGCTTTTTTTTTCTTACTTCTATTGCTAAAAATGGCCCATTTAAAAAAAAAAAATATGTGATGTTACTAATACGTCCTGTGAAAGAAAAAGGGTGTAAAAAAATCACTGCAGAAGTTTAATGGTTATTCTTTCCCCCTTCCCATTCTGCAGGTGTGAGGGCTGGTTTTTTATTCAAAAAGGGAAGTGATAGGTAAGCTTTCTTTCTCATCATTTTCCAGAAGCACTTGTTAAGAGGTTTTTGAGGAAACTGTATAAAGTACACGGGGTAGATGTGATCCCTGACTTCTAGAGGCTCCCAATTTGCAGCTGATTCAGCTCAGCTGGTGAGATGCTCCCCTAGGAGCAGGATGCTAAGCGATTAAGGGCACTCCCCTCAGAATCAGGGCACCCATGTTCTATTTCTGGCACCACCACTATCAGCTGTTGACACTGGTCAAGTCATTTAAGTTGTATACATCTTACATTCCTGAGTCTTACAGGATTTTTCAGTATCTCCCTTGCTTGTTTCACATGATACCTGCCAAGATCCCACTACCTGTATTGATTGCTCATGTTGAGGACCATTTGCTCTGCAAAACCTTACCCCACACCTTCTTTAAACAGTGATCACCTCAACTGTGTATGTGAAAACAAAGTCTTCCTATTGATAAGGATTTGATTTATCCTGTAAGAGGAAATCAAGAGATCAGAAATCAAGTAGAAACAAAGGCAGAAAACCATTCCCTTGGGAAGACATCCCTCAACTTCTCATATGTGAAGAGAAAATGCTTCTGATTGTCAGCAGAACTTACTGGAAAACAGTGATATTTTCAATACATTCAGGCACACGTTTATCGTGATACCACTACATGTTAGGCCCTGGGCTTCTGAGCAGAGCTGTCACCAATTGAAACGTGTAACCAAGAGAACTTCCTAGATAGCACCACAAAAATGATGACCATTCAAACTGGATTCTGATCATGCATCCATTTGTTCCTTATCCAGTGCCTATTGAGGCCGTGTCTGGATGGACTTTTGGAGACCAACCAGCCTGGGTCTCCTGCTCTATGGACAGAACCTGAGCCAAGAATGTAGGGCCATAACCCAAACACACCCCAGGTCTACTACCGGCATAGGCATGGAGGGCAGGACAGAGGCTCCTCAGGAATGGGGGCTGCTGGGGGAGCTCTCTGAGGATCTGTAGACCTCTCACTTCCCCAGAGCCGGGGTTGTGCCATGGTTGATTCTGGGCCAGACCTCCCCTGTGTTCTCCATCTTTACTTCTCCCCCAGAGTGCCCCCAAACCTTTTTTCCCTCTTCAAAATGTGCTCACAGAATAAGAGCCAACATTTGTTTGCTCTAAAATATTAAAAAGTGATAAACCTGCCACCTTTCCCCGGGAACTTTATTTTCATGGAATTATAAAGAAATCCTTCCTACTAAGTGAAGAATCCTTCAAAGTCAAGGTGGGAAGTCAGTGATGAGTGGGCTTTGCCTGGGACTTGGGGTGGAAGGAATGGGTGAACACTGCCACCTACTCATAGATATGCCCGGCTCGTCATGTCTCCTTAGGGGTTATTTACACAAATCCTCTTAGTTTCTACCTTCCCAACTATTTAGAAATAATAGGATGGAGCAAATACACATCTCATGGATTTTTAAATTTACACATCAATGCTGAAGCCCTAAAAATCATAGAGTGCATAAGTACAACTTTACCTCTCTTATGCCAAGCCTATAACTCCACCTTTCAACTACTACTGTTTAAAGTATTTTGTATCATATATCTTCTTGGGCAAAATAATGAACCGCTTTGTGTCTCAGGTATTTCATCTCAAAGACAGTCTTACTCTTTCATAGCTTGTCATGGCAGGAGTGTTCAGAGATCCCCACATAAAGAGGTGACATATGAAGAAAAAGCAGCAAGAAAAGTCAATTTTGGCACATCATATGTTCCCAAAACCACTTGAAAATTTTCTATTTTACTAGGAGCAGAGCACAATAGGAATTAGCTTTCACTGTAATTGTGTCCTGGAAGTAAAAATGGTTTTCAATGAAAAATGGTTTTCAAATTTCAAATTTCTTACCAATTTTAATTAAATGTTACAGTCTTTTGTTTCAGATGGGGCAATGTCTGGAAAGGATAGTACCAATCATTGCCTCAATGCCCCTGAGTTACATATGTGTAAGGCCCAGAGAGGTAACTTGTACATGGTTACCCAGCTCGCTGGGGGCATGGCTACTCCCTAGGTCTCACCTTTGGGACTCTCAGTATGCTTTTTTGTTTTTCAAAGATTTTACTTCTTTATTTGAGAGAGAGCACGTGTGAGAGAGAGAGAGCACAAGCAGGGGGAACAACAGGCAGAGGGAGATGGAGAAGCAGACTCCCTGCCAAGCAGGGAGCCTGATGCAGGGCTAGATCCCAGGACCCTGAGATCATGACCTGAGCCAAAGGCAGACGTTTGAATGACTGAGCCACCCAGGCACCCAGCATACTGCTTTTAAACAGACCATGATTAAAATAGGCTATGGAGGGTATGTTCATGCCTACTGCACAGATCTCTTGTCCATTTATTAATGAGTTACAGTCCAGCGGAACCAAAGCCCCAGTGGATCTCTCTCTCTCTCTTTTTTTATATACATCCTAGAAACTGTCAGACGCACCAGGAATAATTTAGGAGCTGTCAGCTTCCTGCAGCAGCAAAGTGCACATGTTGATTCACCCTTGAAGCAGAAACCTCTGTGATGAGTTCGGATGTGAGGCGATGTTTGGCGCACCCCCGGTTTCATATAATTAGATTCTAGGAGGAAACTCGAGGAAAGATGAATGTATCTTTTAGATGAGCAAAGTTGGAAGGCTAAGTAGGTCGGAGAAGTTCTACCGGAACACGGATCTGCAGAGAGTACCTTCCCCCACTGGAGCTGGGCTCTGCGCTGGGCACATGGGAAGGCATGGGTGATGGGATTTCAGGACCCAAGTACTGCCCTATCCTCTATCATTGTGGGCCAATAAAATGAACCACAATCACATCTCCTGTTTCTCAAGCATTTTGTTTCATCAAAGTACTTTCACAGCTTCTTCTTACTCTTGGTATTTTATTCTCAAACTCCTTAGATATCTAGCAGAAAGGGTAGGAATGTGTATCTTCATATTATAAGTTATAAAACAGAGGTAGTGGCTGTTCTTCTGCCTTGGAGTTCGTCTTTACAATGGGCCAGGACACCATGCTAGCTTATTTCATGTGTTTAAGTTCCTCCTTGGTGGAAGTTTATAAAAGGTGCTGGTATATAGTAATATGTTTGTGACGAGTGCATGTAAGGATTCAAGCATTTCATTATACATAATGTATGAGGTTCAATATAACATGTGACCATTTAGACAAAGAGAAGTCATGGGATGCTGCTCCAACTCTGGTGCTACCGCTCACAACATTACTCTCTCTCCACAATTTCTGGACAAGAAAATCAAGCTCACTTTTTCAGTCACTACTTACTTTACCTTAAAAAGAGTTACCAGTTGGATGCTTAAGTTCTCATGTGTGTGTGTGTGTTTAAAGGAGAGAGATGGCTTCAGAGTTAGCTGCATTTCCATCCAGAACAAAATCCTTTTAATTTTCCTCCCTTTAACATGATAGGATTTGGGGGTGATGCTGGAAAAGGATTTGTTTATGAATTTCCAGTGCAAAGTTGAAATTAGACATGGTCCCGACTGAAGTACCGAGATACGATTGTAAGGTGCATAACCACTAGTAGCTTACATGGATTGGACAGAAACACAGGTGCAGTTACAAATAGCGCATATGTCTGGCATAGAACTAAACTCTTATAAACCAGTGCTTGAATTAAAATAGAAATTTTAAAGAGAGTGAATGGATTATGGCAGGGGTTGGCAAACTCCTCCTGAAAGGACCAAACAGTAAATATTTTAGACTTTGCAGTCTGTATGGTCTCTATCCCAACTACTCAATTCTGCTATTAGAGCAGAGAAGCAGCTGTAGATAATATATAAATGAATGTACGTGGCTGTATTCCAATAAAATTTTATTGATCAAAGCAGGAGGCAGGCCAGATTTGGCTTAAAGGTTTAGGTTTGCTGACCCCTGATTTATGGTCTATTATATTTTTATTTCTAAGATTTTATTTATTTATTTATTCATGAGACACACAGAGAAAGAGACACAAGCAGAGGGAGAAGCAGGCTCCACGCAGAGAGCCTGGTGTGGGACTTGATCCCAGGACTCCAGGATCACGCCCTGGGCCAGAGGCAGATGCTCAGTCGCTGAGCCACCCAGGTGTCCCTGGTCTATTATATTTTTAAAAAAGATTTTATTTGAGAGAGTGAGAAAGAGAGAGTGTCTGCACAAGTGGAGGGGAGAGGCAGAGGGAGAGGGAGAAGCAGACTCCTCACTGAGCAGGGAGTCCAATGTGGGGCTTGATCCCAGGACCCTGGGATCATGACCTGAGCCAAAGGCAGAGGCTTAACTAACTGAGCCACCCAGGCGCCCCTGATTTATGGTCTATTAAATTGAGATAAAAATGGATGTTATCCTCAGAAATCAAGATGTCTAAATGTATGGAAATGAATTTGTCTTTTGCTGGGGAAACAAAGAGACAAATGCAAAAACAGTGTTGGCATCTATTTCCTCAACCATTTCTGCCTAAAGCACTGTCAATACCCAATGTTCCTAAGCCTAAAATGTTAGACAACTAGGAAAACAGAAGTTCTACCCCGATCTAAGAGCTATCCTCTTTTTCTTAAAAAAAACAAAAACAAAACCAAACAAACAAAAAAAACAGCTTTTCTTCTTTATCATGCAACTAACAAATGTGCACAGGGGTTAAATAATAAAATGAAAATACAGATAAGTTCAAAAAAAATAACAGCTTTTAACATCGTGAGATATATCTGCCAAGTTTTGTTTTTACAACTATGAGATCAAACTATGTATAGTTGTGTTTTATATTTTCTCATTTAACAAGAGGTCGAGTTTTTACTAAATTAAAAAGAAATGCAGTGTTACCAGTTGTCAGGAAGATTCAAATGAAAACCACAATGAGATACTTTTAGTTTCACAAAACTAAAAGACAACCTACATAATGGGAAAAGATATTTGCAAATGACATATCAGATAAAGGGCTAGTACCCAGGCCCATAAAGAACTTATTAAACTCAACAACAAAGAAACAATCCAATCATGAAATGGGCAAAAGACATGAACAGAAATTTCACCAAAGAAGACATACACATGGCCAACGAGCACATGAGAAAATGCTCCGCATCACTTGCCATCAGGGAAATACAAATCAAAACCACAATGAGATACCACCTCACACTAGTGAGAATGGGGAAAACTAACAAGACAGGAAACAACAAATGTTGGAGAGGATGTGGAGAAAGGGGAACCCTCTTGCACTGTTGGTGAGAATGCGAAATGGTGCAGCCACTCTGGAAAACTGTGTGGAGGTTCCTCAAAGAGTTAAAAATAGACCTGCCATGCGACCCAGCATTGCACTGTTGGGGATTTACCCCAAAGATACAGATGCAGTGAAATGGCAGGACACCTATACCCCAGTGTTTCTAGCAGCAATGTCCACAATATCCAAACTGTGGAAGGAGCCTTGGTGTCCATCGAAAGATGAATGGATAAAGAAGATGTGGTTTATGTATACAATGGAATATTACTCAGCCATCAGAAATGACAAATACCCACCATTTGCTTCAACGTGGATGAAACTGGAGGGTATTCTGATGAGTGAAGTACATCAATTGGAGAAAGATAAACATTATATGGTCTCATTCATTTGGGGAATATAAAAAAAATAGTGAAAGGGATTAAGGAGGAAAGGAGAGAAAATGAGTGGGAAATATCAGAAAAGGAGACAGAACATGAGAGACTCCTAACTCTGGGAAACAAACAAGGGGTAGTGGAAAGGGAGGTGGGGGGGGTTGCGGTGACTGGGTGACGGGCACTGAGGGGGGCACTTGACGGGATGAGCACTGGGTGATAATATATGTTGGCAAATTGAACTCTAATGAAAAAATATACAAAAAAAGAGATACTGTTTCATATCCAGTAGGATGTCAAAATTAAAAAGACTGAAATATCAAGGTTTGGCAAGGATGTGGGACAACTGGAATTCGCATACAGTGCTGATGGAGTGTAAATGGTACATAGAACCTTTGGAAAACTGGGCATCTTTTATAAAATTAAATGCCCATTACTGCCTCTATGACCCAGTAATTCTACTGAGTATGTACCTAAGAGGGGTAAGCATCTATGTCCCCCACAAAGCATGTACAAGGATCTTCATGAGAGTTTTCATTATAGTAGCTCTAAGCTGGAAATGACCTGAACATCCATCGAGGTGAGAACCGTGTATCTATAGAATGAAATACTACTCAGCAAAAAAGGAACAACCAACCCATACTTGTACCACTATCAAAAAATCCTACAAACACAATGACGAAGAAAAGACATGGAACACAGAGGAGTGCAGACTACATGATTCAATGCAGATGAAGTTCTACAGGCAAAACTAATGTCTGGAGGTGGACATCAGAACAGTGTACCTTACAGCATAACCACCACCAAAATCAAGATAGCAAACATTTCAAACCCAGAAAGTTCTTAGTCTCTTTCTAGTATTTTGACTTGAAAGGTAGTTAGAAGGATGTTTACATTTATCAAACTTATGAAGCAGTATACTTAAGGTCTGTACCATTAACATATGTAGAGCATACCTCAATAAAGAGAAAAATGTTCTAGAATACTATTGATTTTTGCTGTAAAAGGGAAGATCAAAAGAAACTGAGGAAATACCTGGAAAGGCATTATGTGAAGGAGACAGCTTTTATTCATTTATTTATTTATTTTAAAGATTTTATTTATTTATTCATGAGAGACACACAGAGAGAGGCAGAGACATAGGCAGAGGGAGAAGCAGGCTCTCTCTGGGGAGCCTGATGCAGGACTCGTTTCAGGGACTCCAGAATCATGCCCTAAGCCGAAGGCAGATGCTCCACCCCTGAGCTACCCAAGCATCCCAGGAAAGAGCTTTTAAATGATAAAATTTGAAATGGAATGAGGAGGAGAGCCAACCGGTGTTTTGAGGGGACGATCTTTATGGACTCTTCAGTTTCATATCTGTAAGTATATCTTTGGGAGTCTAAGGTGATAAAGATTGTCTTCCTTTTCTATGCTCTTTTTATTCCAATTTGGAAAACAGATGAGATTTAACTACATGGAAGTTCCGTCCTAAGGAAGAACAATGAAAAATGTCAAGGACATCCTAAATGACATCTCCCAGTACTCTCTTCACAAGGACTCACGAGAGACATTCATCTCCAACATCGGTGTCTGGAAAATCTGTGATTCTTCTGCACAACAAGGCAGATGAAAACAGCCAGAATCCTGCCACTGACTTCATCCGTTTTGCCCTACCAAGAACACAAAAACACCAGACCCAAATGGGATCCTTCTATAATATATATATATATACACCTTAGTGACCATATCTGACTTCGAAGTTCATTTTCCTCTTTTCCTCTTAAGCCAATAAGTTAACTTGTTTTTTAGTTCTATGGTGTTTTTTTTTTAAATTAAGATATAATTCACATGCTACAGACCTCGTACTCTTTTTTTTTTTCTTAAAGATTTACTTATTTATTCATGAGAGACACACACACACACAGAGAGAGAGAGAGAGAGAGAGAGAGGCAGAGACACAGGCAGAGGGAGAAGCAGGCTCCATGCAGGGAGCCCGATGCGGGACTCGATCCTGGGACTCCAGGATCACGCCCTGGGCCAAAGGCAGGCGCTGAACCGCTGAACCACCCAGGCTGCCCCAGAGCTCATACTTTTAAAACTGTGTGAAATTCAGTGGTTTTTAATTTATTTCTGAAGTAATAATACCATCTCCCTCAAAAGAAACCCATTAGCTAGTCACTCCCCATTTCCAATGTCTCCAGCCTCTGGCAACTACGAATATATTTTCTGTCTCTATAAATCTGCCCATTCCGGATGTTTTACATAGGTGAATACATAGTCTGCAGCCTGTGTGTCTGGCTTCTTTCACCTAGCATCATGTCTTCAAAGGTCTTCCATGTTATTCTACCTGTCAATACTTCATGCCTTTTTATGGCTGAGTATTCCATTGCATGGATGCACTACACCGTGTTTGTCTCGTCCTTAATTGGCATTTCGATTATTTCTACTTTTTGGTTATTATGAATAATGCGCTGCTATGAATAGCCTCTCAAGTTTTTGTGCGGGTGTGTGTTTTTATTTCTCACAGGTAAACACCCTAGGAGAACTGATGGCTTATACAGTAAGCTCTATGTTTAATTGAGGAACTGTCAAATTATTTTCCAAAGTGGCTTTACCATTTTACCACCATTTTACACCAGCAGTGTGCAAGAGTCCAAATTTCTGCTTATCTTTGCCAACATCTGTTAATGTCTCTTTGATATGGGTGCGAGGTGACATCTCATTGTGGTTCTGATTTGTATTTCCCCAATAACTAAAGATGCTGAGGATCCTTTAATGTGCTTATTGACCGTCTATCATTTTTGCTATAATGTCTCTTCAAATCTGCTGCCTGGCCATCTACTTTTTTTTTAAAGATTTATTTATTCATGAGAGATACACAGAGAGAGAGAGAGAGGCAGAGACACAGGCAGAGGGAGAAGCAGGCTCCATGCAGGGAGCCCGATGTGGGACTCGATCCCGGGTCTCCAGAATCACACACTTTGCTGAAGGGGCGCTAAACCACTGAGCCACCCAGGGATCCCCTGCATGCCCATCTTTTAAATGGGTTGTCTTATTGCTGAGTTGTAATCTGTTTAAAAAGTTTTTTTTTTCAAAAACATTTTTTATATATTGATTTGAGAGAGAGAGAGAGAGAGAGAGAACAAGAAAGCATGCGCAAGTGGGGGGAGGGATAGAGAGAAAGGGAGAGAATCTTTTTAAGCAGACACACTGCTGAGGGCAGAGCCGGATGTGGGGCTTGATCCACAACCCATTAGACTACGACCTGAGCCAAACCAAGAGTCAGACACCTAACCAAATGAGTCACCCAGAGGCCCAGAACAATATTTTTTAAAATTCTTTTGAATTCTTCAAAGATGGCACTGAGAGATAAATATATCTCTCTAAAAAGGGCTGGAGTTTATTTATATTTATCAATTTACAGAAATGCTGCTTCTGTTAGTTTTGATATGTTTAAAGTCATAGTCTATATCCTAAATTAACTCTAATATACCATCCCACAAAACTTGTTTTTGTGTCTAAATTTCTGATGCTGAATTAATTGTTCAACTGCCAATGGGCATTAGGAAAGGACTGCAATTTTCAGTGCCTTCTTCTCTGCTGTCAGTATATACTAAATACTTTTTTAAAATACTGAAAAGGACAAGGAAACTAAGATAGATGTTCTGCAAATCCAGAACCCTTTCTTTGAATGTGAACAACCTCACAGAGAAATGACTCTGATGGCTGAAAAAAAAAGAAAAAAGGAAAAAATTAACGAAAAGAAAATTCTGTCAGTCAAACCTTCTTGTTAACTTTTCTAAACCAGTCTCAATTTGGTCACTTACTTAAATAAAGTCCCATTTGCCTGTAATGAATGAATCAAAATGAGAAGACCTCTCATTTTGATTTTTTTTGCATTCTGGGAAAACAGGGAGGGTTGGCTAATTATTAAACTAGAATCTTGGGGATCCCTGGGTGGCTCAGTGGTTTAGCACCGCCTTCAGCCCAGGGCGTGATCCTGGAGTCTGGGATGGAGTCCCTCATCAGGCTCCCTGCATGGAGCCTGCTTCTCCCTCTGCCTGTGTCTCTGCCTCTCTCTGTCTCTGTGTCTTTCGTGAATAAATAAATAAAATCTTAAAAAAAAAATAAACTAGAATCTGCACAGGCTCATAAATCAATTTTGGTCATACTATATATTTGAGAGGAATTACTGACACTACTGCTAATTTAACATTTAAAAATAACAACTCTCATTTTTTTTTTAAAAGCCGTTTTATTATTTGATGGCTGAAACAGTTTTCCAAAACACAACAAGCTGTAAATGGATCCATGGGCTATTAATTTGCAGTGCATGGCACCAAAGGGAGAAGCTCTTTAGGTGCGTTGATGGGATTACAGGTATTACATAACCATCCTCAGAGAGCTCAGAGTAAATCAGGGATAACATCCCCTCTCTGGTGCTCCTTATGCATTCAAAGCTGCAAGTGAGAAAGGTCCCAAATGAGAAGAAAAGGCAAAGGCAGAAAGGTCAATACATTTTCAGGAGATAATTTAATGTGTTGAAAGGGAGGGAGGTTCTCTTATCGAAAGGATGTTACACTTCTCGTCTGTGATAACACAGTTTCTTTATGCACAGGATGGCATGGTGCTCTCCAACACTCCACATTTCCATCTTTCTTTTTTCGTTTTGACTGAGTTTAAGACATTAGACACAGTTAAGTACACACCAGTTAAGGATCAGAATGCCCAATACGCCACAAGGCTTCTAGGTGTCCCTTTCAAAGTCCCAAGAGTGACCACCACACTCACTTCTATCATACTGATTAGTTTTGTTCCTTTATATGGGAATAGAATTATAAAGAATGCTCTCTCTCACTCTGAGTTCTTTTGTTCAACATTATGTCTAGGAGATTCATCCATGCTGCTGCCCTTGGCTATTGTGAATAAGCTGCTGTGGACATTCTTGTATCTATCTTTTGGTGGGCCTATGCACTCGTTTCTTTTGAAGATGTTCCCAGGACTAGAATTACTGAGCCACACTCATGTTTAGCTTTAGGAGATACCACCAAACTCTGGCTCGATTTATACTTCCACCAGCCACATTCAAGAGTTCCAGTCACTTCACATCTCGCCAACACTTGGTGTTGCCAGTCCTTTTAATGTCAGACTTTTGGGTGGAGTAAAGCACCACATTTTAATTTCATGGACATAATTCTGTTATTCAGGAACACAGAGCTACATAAAAGGCATTATTTTTAAAAAACGAAATGGGGCCTTGCATTCTGTAGACCTGGATCCCATCATCATCATGGGGAATGTGGGGAAAGCCATCTCTAAGGTTTGCTCGGCCCCAGGAGGCAGGAGGAAGTCCTGATGTCTCTCTTCCAGAAATAACTCACTGGGCCACATCCACTGGGGGGTGGGGGGTGGTGGAGGGAGGAGTACATTCTGAGCCTGCATATTTTCACATTTCTGAGAGCTCAGAGTCCAAGGGCACCTCAGCCAAGTTTCCATTTAGTCTAAAATTGCTCAAGCGTTGTCCCGACACTTCTAGGACACAAAGTGGGAATCCTTCACTCATTACATTTTGCACTTGATTCCCTTCCTGTCCTCATTAAATCCCCTGAGTTGACAGAGTTTACTAGACGCAACTTTCATCTTTCCTTTTGGCAGAGCCATATCATATGACCGGATCCTAAGCAGGTCCATTTTGAAATGCCAGTGGAATTCCTTCGTGCTATTTTAAAACAGATTTAACCAATGTTGCTGAACCAAGACACTGTTTTATAAGCCTGACCACGTAATGTCATAAAACACCCCGCCCCCTAAAAAGACCAGAAAAACGGGGGACGTGCATTCTCCAACACCCAAAAGGAACATTTCTGTCCTAAAATTATTCTGAAAGGAAGGCAATCAGAAATTTTTGGAAGTCGTGTAGGTACTTCACGTCAGTGAGATGAAGTGCTGGAACGATCAAGTGTAAAGTTGGGACCAAAACATTCTTTCTCGTGAGGAAACGGGGTGCTGGCGCTCCTCGGCCCTGGTGCTAAAAACACGCCTGTCTCCATTAACCTAGTTCATCGGATAATTGCTCCACTCTTTGTTTGCTGGCTTTAAGGGGAGACAGATGAGAGAAATAACCTAACTGTGAGAGTTAATATTTTTCGATGGCAGGGGGAGAAGAAAGTGGTTTAAGTGCTCAATACCACTCCGGGAAGAGCAAATGCACACCGTACCCTGTGCACGGATTTATTGAGCAACGTAGGCAGCCGCGCTCCGGGGAACTGCTGTCACTGGGACAAGGTACTTACAGGGCCACGTTCATCGCCCGGAACACAGGGACTGCGGGGAGATTTCGGGTTGCTATTTTCACGGAGACATTTGTTTCCAAACAAAGGGCCCTCTGCCAGCTATTTCAGAGGCACTTGCATATTTATTCACTCAGCTCTGTGCTGGGGATTGTCTTTGGGCACGGGGGTTTTATCAATGTCTATTTAAAGCAGAATGAAAAATAGCTCAAGATGGAAACATAGAATATTTCCAGCCCAGAATGTGAGATGCCGCCTTTTCTTAGGGCGCTGGTATCTGGTTTCTCCCTCTCTCCGTCTCTGAAATTGCCACCTGTCTCACAATCTTTGGCGTGTCCTCGTTTAATTGCTGCTGTTTTGTTTTCAGTGGCACGTAAAATAACAGGGCGCCTTAACAAATTATAGATTCGATGAACTATCGTGTGTATGTGTGCACGGTTTTGAGAGCGAGCAAATCTTCCCCGTCAGGACCGATTTACAAGCTCCATCTGGCTGTGTCCACCACGAACCAGACGACGGTGAGACTCCTTGTCATGCAAGGGATTATATGCTAGAAATCGTATGGTGCAAGTTTCGGGAAGGACGCAAAAGGGAAAAGAGAAAAACAAGCTCATTATGTCAGTGGGACTGGATCTAAATCTCTAACTCTTGGAAAGATCGGACGAAAGTTCCCAAATTCAGATTTCTACTCCTCAATTGCTCTTTACCTCCAGTTCATTCCAGAAATATCTATCAGGGGGCCTCTGGGTGGTTCAGTGGTTGAGTATCTGCCTTTGGCTCAGAGTGTGATCCCGGGGTCCTGGGATCGAGTCCCGTATCAGGCTCCCTGCAGGGAGGCTGCTTCTCCCTCTGCCTCTGTCTCTGCTTCTCTGTTTCTCTCATGAATAAATAAGATATATATATAAAAAAAGAAATATCTATTAGGTACAAGGCACTGGGCTTTCAGTTGAGGATTCAGATAGGAAGGAGACTCTGTGCCTGCCCTCAAAATGCTCATAATGAGTGTAGAGAACACCTGTGTATGTTTTCTTTCTTTTACACACACACACACACACACACACACACACACACACACACACACACACACTCCTACCTCCCTCCTGGACTCCAAAGCAAGTCTGACTTTCAAAATCACCCAATAGAGGTGTTACACTGGAACATGTCACACTGCTGAGAGGTGAGGGTGACCCACACCTCTTATTAGAGAAATGTGGGTGCATACTTAGGAAAAAGGTGGCTTGAAAAGGAAAAGGAAGATGAGTGGGAGGGCAAGCTGGGGATGGGCATCACAGGCAGAAAGAGCAGCACACACACCCTGAGACTGCCTCACACGACAGGCATGCTGAGTAGTCAGCAGTGACTAGTTCGGGGTGGGGTGGGGGTCATTTTGGGGAACATGACAGAAGGTCAGTGTCCTGGGCAGGCTGGGGCAGGCTGAGCCAGCTGTGCAGGGCCCTGCCCATGCTGCTACACTTGGAATGGATTCTGTAAGTGATGAAGGGCCATGAATCCCAGCATGGGATTATTTGGCTCAGAGATGACATTTTGCTTTGTGGGTGTTAGGTCTGAGCCCCAAGGATACATGTCAAATTTAAGAGTACCTTTTGTTTTGAGTAAATGGACCACTGGACCAGAAGGAGCATCAGCTGTTCCGTATAGTCACTAAAGACTACACTGATGATCAAACAGGCTGATTTTTGGAGGCCAGAATGGATCATTAGCATAGCAGGGTGAAGAGTAACAAGAGCTAACACTTAGCTAAGAAATGTCTTTAGTTCCTCCCATAAATTAATTCATTTACTCTTTACAATAGCCATATGATGTAGGTACTATTTTAAAAAAAAGATGTTATTTATTTTATTTGAGAGAGAGTGCAAACAGGGCAGATGCAGAAGGAGAGGGAGAAGGAGACTCCCTGCTGAGAAGGGTGAGAAGGGACCCCCCCCCGCCACCGCTCCCCAGGACACGGGGACCATAACCTAAGCCCAAGGCAAATACTTAATTGGCTAGGCCACCCAGGCAGTCCATGAGGTAGGTACTATTATCATCTTGGTGTCACAGACAAGAAACCAGCGGCACAGAGATGCTAAGTAACCTATCGGAGATCACACAGAGCAACATGAGTGGTGGGCTGGGATCAGAATCTAGACTGTCCCTCAAGTCTGTGCTTTAAGCCACAACACTACCCTGCTGCTCTGAGGAAGGGGGAGTGAGAGATGCAACTTGAAATCTCCCCTGTTCCTCATATTCCCTCCACCAGGTACACCTGATCCTTGAAATCCCACCAAGACAGATCCACCCCTTTACTGACCCTCTGTTACATCAGGAGAGGAAAGGAGATAGACCAAACCTAGAGGATCCCAGAAAAGTAAGACCTAGCTGTCAATCCTCAAGCTGTCCTCAGCTCAGAGGCCTGAGTAAACCAAAGGCAGGTCAGTGAGCTGCTGACCAACAACTGAAGCACTACAAAGAGCTCTCTGGAAGGGGCTGAGGTTCCCCCGGAATCTCCTCTAATCTTGCCAAGATATAGGGGCACCTGACCAACTAACATATAAAACCAACTTCTGTGCTTTCTGTACTCCCTTCATGATCTTTCACACACAGGCCCCTATACTCTTAGGATTTCTATCTAAATTGATTTCTTAAAAAATATTTTATTCATCTATTCACAAGAGACACACAGAGAGAGGCAGAGACATGGGCAGAGGGAGAAGCAGGGTCCCTGTGGGGACATGGGATTCCGTCCCAGGATCCCAGGATCACATTCTGAGCCAAAGGCAGACGCTCAGCCAATGAGCCACCCAAGTGTCCCAAAATTGATTCTCTTTTTTTGGCTTAAATAAAATTTACCGAATTTTATATTACTACTATAAAGGTAAAAGCAGTATTGTTTGACATCAATAGGAGTGAAGAGTAAAAAAATAAATGGGGTTCTCAAGTTGACTGCCTCAATAAAGTTTTACTGGAATAAAGCCACGCTCTCTCATGAAGCGTTCATGCTGCAACAGGAGGGTCAAGCAGTTGCAACAGACACTGAATGGCCTGTGAGGCTTAAAATAAGTGCTGTCTGGCCACGTCAGAAAGTTTGCACATCTCTGAAATGAATAGAACTTAGTCCTAACTAGGTCCAGTTGCCTGCCTGCCCTCTGTAAAAAAGAGGGAGTAGCCAAGGTTTAAGAGGTATTAATTAAGGATGGACTGGCATCAAACTGAGATCTTCTCATTAGCAATATAAAGACTGAATGAATATTGAAAAGGGAATGACGTTATCACGCTCTGAGTTGAGATTGTTGCTTGCTAAGTTTAGGACTCCCCCAATTTAGATTTCATAGGCTTTGTGCAGAACTTATTCTGGGAAAAATACCATACTGAACTTGTACATATTTGACATTAAATCATACACCGTAGAAGATGTGATTAGGGCGCAAAAATGGGTGAAGATACTGAAACTGTGTAGCATTAAATTCACACGGGACCCATGTCTTTAGAGAAGCAAAGAGTAGTTGAAAAGCTCACAGAAACTAGAATGAGGACCCAGGGCTTAGGGCTGGCAGCGTGCCGGCAGGCAGGTCGCTTGGCCTCTCTGGACGTCGGGACCCCTGGGATCCAAGTACTATTCCTGATCCACCTGCCACGTAGGATGACTCGAAGTCTTGGGAGACTCTGCTGTTGGTAAAGCACTTGGTGACCACTGACTGCCATATTACCACCCATGTCCTGTGCAGCCTTCCTGCCACATGACTGACTGCTAGAGCAGCACCAGGAAACAGAACAGGGTAAGATTTGGTTGGGAGGAGGGAGATGGACTTGGGGAAGGTGGGCCTCAGAGTCCCAAATAAAAGCTGGGGAGAGATGGAAGGTACCATAAGGATAAACAAAGGAGGAAGTGGGGAGTGAAAAAGACTTAGCCTCCTTGGTGAGCAGGTGCCAAGTGGATGTTGCCCGGGACACCCCAATGGCCTCACCCTGAGCTGACTGATGCTGGGAGGGGCCCAGGAGTCCTCTCTAATACCCCAGTTCGGCTTTCCCCATGGAGTTGGGTTCCATGATACCAGGATCCCATCCCATTCTCTGATTACACATGTCCCAGCATCTCCGGGCAAATGAGCCATCTGCCCCCCAGTTTACAGCAGCCGAGGAAGGCAGATATTTCTTTTAGAAACGAAGCCTGCAAGCTTTATCTTTAAGGCTGTGACATAATATTTGGGGCTATAGGTCTACACTGTGGTGTTATAAACAATTCAAACCCAGTAGAGCCTCTGCCTTTCACTTTTCTCCTGAAGGAGGAGGCCGGGCTGTGCAGTTATTTATATAAAAAGCAGCTGTGGGAGCATTGAGGTGAGCAAAGGATGGAGCCCATGTCACCAACCAGAGGAAGAACCCGAGAGAACAGCTATCATCATTTAGCAGCTACTGGGTGCCAATCAGGGTGCTAAAGGCATCACCCTCATGAGGTCCGATGCACAAAACAATCCAGCAAGGCTGATCTACTGGCCTACATTAGCTCCTTCCACTCGAAACAAAATCACAGGCAGCCAGAGGGCAAGGTCAGATTTGAACCCAGCTCAGGCTCACTTCGAAGCCCTCTGTTCCTTTACTCTGCTCTGTCCTATCGTGTCATGGAAATTTCTCCTTTTTCTGAGGTGAGAATGTGCCGAGCGTCCCTTATTCTAGGAGACAGGCTGCAGGGAGAAATGTGTTAGTAAAGCTGAAGGAATTTTAATACTTCCTCTGCAGTCTGAGTGTTAATGGGCCTGAAGTCCCACAGTGGCATTGACATCACCGGGCTGCCAGTGCCCAAACGGAATTGGGTTTTTTTTAATCTCCCGAACAGATGCAGGAAAACATTAACATTTGGCAAGTGGAAAGGGACAGCAGATTTTTACTTTCCAGCTTCCGTGACATTTTTAGATACAAAAATATAAAGTTTCCAGCCTTTCATTGACTTTTGGGGGGCTCTTTGAGGAACTTGTGTGTGGCGGGGCAAAAAAGAGAGGTGCAGGGTTAATGCTGACTCTGTTGAGCAGAACAAAACGATCCCACTGAACCCTGGGAACACAGTAACAGGCTGGGACGCAATATGGGGACAAAGGCAGAAATAAACTAAAATTAGAAAGACATTAAATGCCTGATGATGATTTTTATGTAATTTCCCAAGTACACAGGGCAACCCACAGTGTGAATTTCCTCATTCTAAAGCCACAAAAATCCAGCCATAGAACCAATGAGCACATAGGTAGAATTTGTGCATCAACAGAGGTGATTTTAACTGAGGTTAAGTGCCTTTAATCCAAAAGGTTTGTTTTAATGTAAGTTTAGCAGTAAAGGGAAAACACAGAACAACAGAAGCCTCTCGTGGAGGTATCAAAGCATCCATGCAAAGCACTTTCCTTCTACCCAATTGACCCACGAGGGCGTTCATGTCCAAAGTATAAATCAGAATTTGGAGACTTTATAAAAAGCTATTTTTTGCTTTTATTTTTAAAAGATTTTATGTATTTATTCATGAGAGACACACACAGAGAGACAGGCAGGAACATACGAAGAGGGAGAAGCAGGCTCCTTGCAGGGAGCCCGATGCGGAACTCAATCCCAGGACCCCAGGAACACGACCTGAGCCGAAGGCAGATGGTCAATCACTGAGCCACCCAGGTGACCCTAAAAAGTTTTTAAGCTCAATATGCCCTAAATAAGAAGGTGTCAATGAGTACTTAGGGGTTCCTAAATTCAGATTATTCAATTGCTTTATTCTACAAATAGACTTATGCAACTGTCATGGGGGGGAAATGCTGTGATAAGCTAAGCAGCTAAGCAGCATTCTCAAACAAAATCCAAGACAACTTTGGCCCACCACTCAAAAGCATGGCCCACATAAACATAAGCTCAAAGGCAATATGAAGATGTTCCTTTGTGAATCAGTGGCCAATGGTTTTCAGAAAGAAAAGAAATAGCATGGAGGGTGGCAGGCACAGTAATCTCCAGTGTTTCTGTCACAGACGTGAGGCAAGGGCATCTCATCTGGAAGGCCAGAAGCCCAGGGAATCTGGGCAAATGTCAGAGGCATCCAGAGTCCACTACTTCCCTTTTATCATGGTACATGAGTTTTGATTCTGTTCTCCTTTTTATCTTTCATTTTCCTATTGGCCTCCTGACCGCAGGGTCTAGCCCATCCTTGGATCCCCCTTCTTGTCAGCAAGCAAACTGATGGCCTGGAACTGGCTCAGTGAGTCCCAAATCCCACCACTTGTCCATGCTAGCCTCTCCCCCTTTTTGGGATTTTGTCACACACAGTTGTAGAAGATGCCCACTCAGCTCAACCATTTTCAAGAGAAAATCCACTAGAAGATCTCGGGTCCTCCAGAGGGGAGAGAACTGGGCAAGAGGAAGCTGATTGGAGAAACACTGTTGGCTAAACAGGATTAAAAGCAACAGTTTTCACATCATGCTCAGGCTGTCCGCCAATATTACTGTTCCCATTACATTGAGAGAAAACACACCTTGTTCCTGGGCTCGCAGCAGGTAGGTGAATGTCTGAGAGATGAATACCAAGCATAACCAGAATAGTTTTTTGCGTCTGACAACTTATCAGAAGTAAAGCTGGGGAGATGTCGGATTTGGTTGCCTTTTAAAAACAGCCACTTTCGGGGCACCCATCTGGCTCAGTTTGTGGAGCATTCGACTCCTGATCTCAGGGTCATGATTTCAAGTCCCTCATTAGGGGCAGAGCTGGCTTACACTTTAAATAAAATAAATAGCTACCGTTAACCCTGTGACCAATCCAACATCACTGGGCAAAGCATCTGCTAACCTCAGAGCTACAAAGGTGAGGAGGACATGACGCTTTTGCCTTAACCTGTAGGAATTCATAATTGAGCCAGGGAGCCTCACCGGTGTGTGAAGAATCACACTGTAAGAAGTCTACAGTTCATGGAGGGATATTCGAAGTGCTAGAGGAAGAACAAATGAAGTAGAGTGTAGGGCTGGGGTTCAGGGGGGCTTCCCAGAGCAAATGACTTTTCTGCCAGTTGCTGGGGCTCATCTGAAGGAGGAGGCAGAAACTCAATTCCAGGGCACAGCCCCTACAAAACATGGAGTTGCAAGGTTCGTGGGTCAGCATGGCCCAGTGTGGCTGGAAGCTGGGATGTCTCTTGGTAGGAGGGAACAGGTGGCAGTGGGAGGTGAGCCGAGCATGAGATCACAGAGCAGCCTTAAGTGGCCTACCTGACCACTGGGTGAGCCCCCTACCGCAGAAGTAGGCAAAGTATGGCCTCGAGCCAAACCTAGCCCTCCGCTTGTTTTTGTAAATAAAGTTTTATTGGAACACAGTCTTTGTGTATGTACTTTCTTGGCTCCTTCTGGGATATGGTGACAGAACAGAGATCACACAGCCCACAAGACCAAAAATACTTGCTATTTGACCCTTTTAAGAAAGTTTGCCAATCCCTGGCTTATGGATTTGAACTATTCATTTGGACTTCTGTAACAGACCCAAATGCACACGGTCAGGCTTTATGTACTCCCACAGTCTCTAAGTGGCATCGTTTTAAATCTTCTCTTTCCCCATCATGGACAATTAGTGGTTTATCTGTATCATAAGCTTGTCCTGACATGTCTTTCACAATCCCAAATTTTATGTCTTCCTTTATTCTCTTTTTTATTTCTTATTTTAGGGCCACATACTTTCCTTTGCTGACATCGTTTCAAGCCTCCCACCCCACCAGCAGAAGCTCATCACTCAACTTTGAGTCACTTTGCTTCCTTTGCCTCCTCCCTAAGTTCTTCATAAATTTTTGTACCACTTTTAGAATGCTGCTGAAAATCGATTTTTTTCACTTGCTGCTACCGCTTTCAAATCCCATGCTTTGACAAATAGCTATTCCTCTGCAAAAAGGCTCCCCTAGTTTTACAAAGCCCTTGGAAAATACACGGTATACCCACCAGCATTTACAGAACAGAAACGTGAAGAAATAATCATGCTTTTCTGATCCGCCACACTAAAGGATTTCTTTTACGAGGTAATCCCCTTATACATTTTAAACCAAATTTGAGCTATAAAAATTAAATTTACACATGATTTTCTAGGGGGTACATCTCTCATATACAATAAGCAGTGCAAGTACTGTTTAATTAACCACTTGCAATAGCGTCAAGAAGGGAAGTCAGAGTTTTAAAAGCTGCTCTTTATGGCATATAGTGTATATTACTACTGGGATCCAAATCCCCACACTGCCCTTACTAATTGTGTTACCCTAAATTAATCAACCTCTCTGTACCTAAGCTTCCACATCTGCCCCAAAAAAGGGGAAGAAAGGGTTTATAACTGATCTGTCTCATAGGGTTATTGTTAGGATCGAATGGGATAAAGTATTAAAAATAGTTAAGCAGTGCCTGGCACATAGAAAACACGGAGCCTATGTTAGCTACTACTATCCTAGGATTCTTAGGTGTCTTCCTTCCCTTCAACAGCATGAAGAATAAGCAAGAGCACCATGGGGACTGACAGGGCTTTGTGAACATGGAGTGTTTCTACCTTCTGTCTTTCTGATTCCCTACCTAGGAATGCTGTCCTCCCACACTCCAGGCCCCCTGGCTCAGGTGGGGTCAAACTCCATCCCCTGGCTCCAGGGACTGGCACATGATCCAGATCTAGCCAATCACAGTGGTCTAACACCCTCAGCCTCCCCGAGGCCAGGTAGTTATAAGGGGCGTGTAACTCCAGTTAAGCCAATGAGAACCAGTTCCCTGACACCAATGGGATGATGGGGATCCAAGATTCTCTTTTTTGTCAGGTAGACTCTCAGCCACAGTGGTTGGTGGTATCTTTACACTTAGCCATTTATAAAATCTTCCTGGAAACCAAACCAACACAGTAAAAAACAGCTGTGGGACAGAAAGGTGAGACATGCCCCCCTGAAAAGGAACGCAAGCCCATGCACACAGGTGTGTTATTCTGGACTGTCCAGTTACCTGCACTGATGTTTAAAGCTTATGCCAAGTTTGAGCTGAGTTCTCAGAGTTCACTTGCATCCAAAAATTCTGACACATACTAATGAATCCTTATGACCCATACAGGCACTGAATGCAAATCTTGCTGATCTTGGTACTGCAGAGAAAGCATGGAGAGAAAAGGCAAGACCTGAACGGTAATCTTGCTTCTGTCTTTAGCCAGTTGGTGATTGCTGGGAAAACCGTTTCATCTTTCTGGGTCCCAGTGTGCTTGTGTGTCAAGTGAGAGAGGTGAGTGAAAATCAATCTCGAAGATCTTTTTTCAGTTCTAACATTCTATGAGTCTCTATTATGCCTGGATTCGTTTCAGTTGTGAATACCGTGGTATAATTGGTTACTGATTCTCATATTTTCCTGCTTATTTGGGTTTCACCTTAAAAAATACCCTATTAGACCCTCAGTCTCTATATTCCAAGTGTTTATTCCTTCCCCTTCAACTCCCTTCTAAGGAAAATATATTTATTTTTGTATACTTGGGCATAATGATCCCATTTTCTTCTCATTTCTATATTTTTAAATCTAATTAAGGTGATAAGTTCCTTGAGGGTTGAAACCAAAATTTTCCTGTGGGTGTAAACATTATTTTTTTTTTAATTGGCAACCAAGCTGCCAGTTTTTACAGAGCAGCAGGATATGGGTTTTAAGTAATGTAAGCAGGAAATGGGTCTCCAGCCCACACAAAATAAATGCAAAAGTACTGATTTACCCCGAGTCCACATCTGGCTTACTCATTTATAATTTCAGCCTAGACTAAAATTCTCCCACAGAACTGCAGTGTGACATCCATGTCTACAGAATGTCAGACCAAAAATGGAGTGTCAGGGGATTGCTCTGTGAGTGTCACTTAGACATATAAAAAATCCAGTTATTTCAGGGGAATGTCATGCTGTTCTCTTCAATGGTGGTGTTGGGGGCCTAAGCTAAGTAAATATTAGCTCTGTATCTTCACATTCATTGATTTTAAGTAATTTAATAGCTCTAAAGTTTGGAGGGATCGAAGACAACTGGCTGAACTGTGGTCAGTTGACCCAACATCCACAGATAGAACTTTCTAGAAGAAAAAAGACCCTCCTAGGAGAGATGGTAGGATGCTTGCCTGTCCAATGACCCAGTCCATTTTTGTTCATCAGGACCCTAAATATGATCAAGCTCCAACCTCAACTGCTTTAATGAGCATCTCTTGGCAAATATAACAAAATTAGCTGGAGGCAGAGGTTTTAGGGTCGGTTGGTTTAGCAATTCAAGAATGACATTCAGGGCCCTATTTATCTATTTTTCCACCCTTCCATCCATAGTGTCTGCTTTGTCCTAGAGGTGACTTCCCCTGGAGTGGGAGGCTAGCTATTAGGGGCACTTCGAGCTACTTGTTTCCCTGTTCACACGCATCAAGAACTGTCTCAATATCCTAAGCATGAGTCTTTTGTTCTGTTTGGGTAATTTTATTAGGATAAAATTTCAAATTTGCTCAAAAGTTACAAGAATAGTACAAAGAACCCCTTTACATGCTTCATCTAATTCACAATTCTTAGTACGTAATAATATACAACAGTATATTACAATGCTATAATCTATAGTCCACATTCCGATTTCACTCACTGTTCCAATTATGTCCTTTATAGTTATTTTCCCTCTGACCCCAGGATCAAATCTGGATTATGCATTGCATGTAACTGGCATGTCTCTTTTAATCTGGAACAGTCTTTCAGTCTGCCTTTGCCTTGTACTCTTGGCATTTTTGAAGGGCACTAAGGCTTGGTTTTTTTTTTGTTTTTTGTTTTTTTTAAATTGGGTTATTTGCTTTCTTCTTGAGTTTTCAGAGGTTAGTATATTCTAGATACAAGTCCTGAGTCAGATGTGCAATTTGTAAATACTTTCTCCTACTGTGTGCCTTGTCTTTTCATTCATTTTGTAGTAGAGCAGACATTTCCTATTTTGATGAAGTTTAATTTATCTTTTATTCTTTTGTGGATCATAAGCCTGAGTTTCATTCTCATTGGACTGGCCTAGATTATAGATTCACACCATGAACCAGTAACATGAGAGGCTGGGACACAGAAAAGGATGCTCGGCTTGAGTCAACTGAATTATTCCCAATCCTGCTGTTTCTCCTCAAGTATAGAAACCCAAGGAGGGGCAGACGGAGAGAGTGAAAGAATCTCAAGTAGACTCCTTGCTGAGCACAGAGCCTAATGCAGGGCTCCACCTCACAACCCTGAGATCACGACCTGAGCCGAAATCAAAAGTCGGATGCTAAACCGACTGAGCCATCTAGGCACCCCAGTACCTGGCTTTTTGTCCCATATTCTTAGAGGGCAGGGGCCATGTCTCAGGCATCTCCAGCGTCCCCTCACACCACTAGCCCAGGACCTCACTAACAGTCTTCCTTCACCAAATCCCCAAGTAATGGGATGAATGGAGAAGCAGCAACCACATGAAGCACTTCACCGGGCACACAACGCTATGTCTTCCTTAGGCCTGCCTTAGTCAAGCCATTTGCCTGTCACTTTCTTGTCCTCTCTAACTGAAAGCACCAAAGAGAGAAATATAAGTAGTGAAATTTTTTTTGTAGTGTATATACTATCCGTATTAACTGATATATATTTCAAGTCCCCATTATCCGAGGTTTATGGACCACTAATTATTTACTAAAATGTTCTCTTTTGCATTAAAAAAATGTGAATTATTTGGAAGAGGGGGTGGCTGGGAGGGAAAAAAAAAGCTAAATCAAGTTTGGAAAATTGCCAATGCACCAAGTTTCTAAGTATTTCTTCCACAACAGAAGTTTTATGCCCCCTTCTGTCTGAAAAAGGGCTAATTATTCACACCTATCATCTCATCTTGTTCTTGTATAAGTACCACGCGCTAATCAATTGTGCTATTAGAGCTCCTCATCTTCTTCTCATCGATACAGGCAATACTTTTTGTTCGCACTGTCAGGATAGGGAAATGGAGTCTCTAAGTGACTTTGTGGTATGTTTGAGCGACCAGTGGCTCTGAAACACACAGTGAGCGAGTACTGCTCTGGAATACAAATCTGCCAGCCACAACACACAGCTCCTGCCTTTTCCCCAACAGCCACTCAAGTTTTATCTGAAAATCCCCACAGGTTCCCCAACAGCCACTCAAGTTTTATCTGAAAATCCCCACAGGTATTCTGTTGTCCTACTACCTCTGTTTACACTTAGCCTTGGCAATATATCTTCAGTGTCATGTCTGAATTCCACGTAATGTGTCCTCCACAACTTGATTTTGGAAGCTGAGCAAATCATATTTATAGATAAGGCAAAGACAGAAAAAAAGTTTTTGAGACTCCACTTACATTCTTTGGACATTCCCACTTCAAAGCACTTCTGGAGTCGACAGTACTGGCATCGATTCCTGGTGACTTTATTAATAACACAGTTCTTATCTCGGTGACAAGTGTAAATCATGTTCTTCTGAATACTTCTGCGGAAAAACCCCTGCAAGCAAGTGAGAAGATGAGAAAACTAAGTAAAACTACCAAGTTTCATGAGAAATCAAAACCGGCCTTATCAATGCATTGATTGCTTGGTCTGAGTAATGAAGTGATGGCAGTAGAAAAGTTCACTTATTTAAGCCTTAAAAATCCTTGTGAGATATTAATAGTCAGCTCTCCCTTTGTTTCAAATCAGAAAGCCCCTTTTAATCAAAACTACACATGACCATTATCATCTTGCCGAAGGAAAATGAACACGAAGCTGATTCACTCCGAAAACATAATGCGGAGCTGGGTTCCCTCCAAACAGGCTTAGCTTCATAAGCAGCTAGAACAATTTTTTTTAAAAAAGAGAGGGGGAGAGAGAACAATTTCAGGTGAGCCCACTCTCGAGAAACTGGATACGAGAAGCATCCCATTTGTAAAAGAAATGATAAGATTTGTGGAAGAATTAGGTCTGCTCGAGAAAGTCTCTTCCAATTTTTTCCCCACATATTTAGCTTGTTACAGTATTTTAAAATGTGATTTAATTTACAGAGTGTTTTAAAAAGAGTATTATCCAAGATTGGAAGCAAGGCATAAAAAGGACTGCCCATTTAATGGCACAAACGAGCGGCCACTGTCCAATACGGCAGCCCCTAATCACATGCAGATATTTAAATCAAAATTTTTAAAAATGAAGTAAAATTTAAAATTCGATTCCTCAGTTGCACTGGCCATATACAGCTAGTGGCTACCCCACTAGACAGCACATATATAGAAGATTTTCATCATGGCAGAAAGTTCTGTGGGGCAGCACTGTCCTGCAGCATTGGCTTTTTGACAAGCTTACCTAAGAGTCATCTGACACTCTTGGGAAATGTAACTTTGTTTGACTTACTATTTGCCATTGATTGGACACAGACTCTTTTAAAGACTGTAGAAGGCTGGTAAATTACAAATCTATTTGTTAAGGATAAGTGCAAAGATTTCTGTCTGGCTGAAATATAACCAAAGAGCATTGCTTCGTTGCCTTGTAGGACATTAACCAGTTCTGTATCTACCTCTGCAGTCTTATTCCAGCCACCTCGATATTTTGCTCCAATCCCTCTCTGAACCAGCTCTGTCATCTTACTTCTCATTCTCAAGTTCAATGAATCTTCGACTACATGCTTACTGAATACTTGAGTGCGTTGTTACTTCTCAACTTTTGAAAATTATATTTTGGCAAGAGAAGCAATTTATCCCGATTTTTGTGAAACACCGATGGGATAAAGCAGATTATAGGCTCATGAGCACATGGTGGCCACTTTGTCCCCTTTGTTCTCCTCATTCTCCCACATGGTTTTGCAGACAATGGATAATCAAGGGATGCTTGTCACTACACAGATGAATGAACAGTGAGTGAAGGGCATACCTGCTGTCTTTTCTGTCTCCTAATTGCCCAACAAAAACATCTATGTTGCTATGAGTATTAAGAGTAGGGAGTTTTACCTTCTCCACTGTGATGTGACTTTTACCGACATTAGCAACAATTCTCTTGGATGTAAGAAACACACCACTGAATGTGCTAAACAGCACATAAGACTCACCATCTGAGTTCAACTTTCCCTGTAGTACATTAGCACTCCAGGAGCCAGAACTAAAAACATTTAAAGTTAAAGTGCATTAACAAAGGAAGCTCATGTAACACACATTGTTTAGGATATTTACGTGGGCACCCTAGGATTCTAATGTCTAAATAAACATATTTTTACTGGTATGGTTCAACTGTAAACGCCTGAAAATCTTGTTTAAGTTTGCAACTCCTGTCACATCCCAGACACACACATTTTCCAAGAAAACACTGCTTATTTTGGTACCTCTGGAGCTACAAATATGCTCCAAATCTAAAATGACAGGTTACCAATGCTCCGAACCTCTAATAGAATCTGTGCAGAGTGGTCACCTCAAACATATCTTTGCATGCAAAAAATATACCTACGGGACACTTTTGGTTGCCAGATGTACAAACTCAATTTACAGAAACTGCACTGCTCTCCTGCCAAGAAACACTGACACGATGGAAGACCCAGTCTTTTCTGCATGTGTGAAGCAAGTGAGGTATGGGCAAAGGTGACCTGCTCCATTTATTAAAAACCAAATACTCAGTTCAGCAAATTCTTAGTGAGTGACCAAGAGGGGGAGAAATACAATCTCCTGATACTCAAATGAAGGAAGAAGATTTTATTCATGAGAGACACAGAGAGAGGCAAAGACATAGGCAGAAGGAGAAGCAGGTTCCCTATGGGGAACCCAATCCAGGACTCGATCCCAGGACCCTGGGATCATGACCTGAGCCAAAGGCAGACACTCACCTGCTGAGCCACCCAGGTGCCCTGAAGAAGAGAGAATTAAGGAACTTTCTGTGTCATTAGTTATCCACTCAGCCTGGTTCAGTAACCATGTTGGCAGAAACTAAATAGGACTTCTTGGTTTCCCAAATCAGATTTTTGGCTAGATATCAGGAGACGGTTTAAGTTTCAGCAAATCATTTCTACCATAGTAGAAGACCTGCTGACTAACATATATGCTGGGAGGTATTTTTATACATTGACTGGGTTAAACAGAAAAACCCTCTGAGGCCAAAGATAGGTTTGCATTCTATAAATCCTCCTCCCCAGTAGATGTTATTACTTAAACTTTATTTCCTTGCAGACCACCACTTTGAGGATCTAGTGTGTGCCTGTGTGGGAAATGGTAGCCCCATGCCCCCTAAGTTCCATCTACTTAATATTTTTACTTAGGTTGCCTCTTCCTTTTATTTTTAACATTCCTTAAAATGGAGACCTTTAACCTCTGGCTTCATTTGAAAACCAATACCTACTGTCAATATTAAAAGGCAAATGTATCACAAATAAAATGAAAGTCAAACAAAATGATAATCAGATATTATCTCACTCTCACTGGATCTTGGATCTGCTAAGGGCTTAACACCCAGACCGTGTCACTTCTTACTGAAAAGGGAACTAAGCAAGTGTTAGATCAGCCCTGACTGAGACTTTCTCTTTGAGGAATTCAGAGAAAATGTGTCTCATTATGTGGTTCACTGAAGTATAAAGCCACAAATCTGTGCCACCTAAAATTGGAAGCCTCATGCTTTGAGAAACAAAACTGCAACCCAAAACCTGTCATACGTAAAAAAAATGGGCTTAGAAGTGCTGAATTCAATGGGTGACAGTCCTTGAAGCAAGTGGATGGATAGAGACACATCTAGAGGAGAAAACACTGAAAAGCTGAGCATATAAAGGAAGGATTTGGTCCCACTTGAAGGAGCAGTCCCAGGGTGAGGGTTGAGGGGTGGGAGCAGGTACAGAGAGACAGAAGAGGTAGGAAGCAGTAGAGGCAGAGCCCAGGAAAAAAGTCCAGGAAAGGCTGGACTGCAGCCTCATTACCACTGTGCAGCCTTGGGCAAGTCAGTTCAAGGAGGCAAAGCTCTCTTACCTCCTCAGTGAGGGCTTGGGGAGCTGATTTCCCAGATCCTTTCCAGCTGTACATTTCTGGGATTCCAAGTACATCATCATACCAGAGAGTGACAAGGTGGGACACCTCGCAAGTGAGGATGAAGGAGTTTCTGGGAGCACAGAAATTGGCCAAGGAAGAGGTAGTGTTTGAAGACTAAGGAAGAACGTGTTGGTCCTCTGCCTGTACAGGCAAATACTGCAATTTGCAGAGGATTAGTCTAGGGTAACTGAGATCACAATTTTATTCTCTTTTTTGGGAGGTGGGGGGGGGGAAGGGAGGGGTAGGGGAGGGGCAGAGGGAGAGAGAGAAGGAAAAAGAGAATCTTAAGCAGGCTCCATGTTCAGCATGTGCTGGACATGGGGCCAGATCACACAACCCTGAGATCATGACCTGAGCAGAAATCAAGAGTTTGATGCTAAATAGATTGAGCCACCCAGGTGCCCCCACAATTTTATTTCTTCTTTCCTGAAACATATTTTTCCCCATAAACTCAGAAAAATTCTGTCTTCAAGATGTATGTCACCTCATCCAGGAAGCCTTCTCTGACTAATCCAATCCCACATAAATGCTTCCTTTCCTAGGCGACCTTGGTATTTTGCTTATCTTTCTATATTATTCCAATTCAAGTATAATATTAAAAATAGTAAACAATAGTACCATTCACTTTAGAGGATACATGGGTGACAGGGAGGAATGCCTGCCTGTGGCCAGCAGTCACAGCTTCGGGGAGCCAAATGGGCATCATAGATATCCACAATTGGATGTAACAGTACCACCACCCAGTGTGACATTCTCCTTGCTGATACCCTGACAGATAAGAGGCAGGGACGTGGAGACCAACTTTCCTGGAACTAAAATGGGCATGTTGTTGGGCTCCCACATGGCCTCAAAGCAGTATGTATGTATGTATGTATGTATTCATTCGTTCATTCATTCGAGACACAGGGAGAGAGGCAGAGACATAAGCATTGGGAGAAACAGGCTCCCTGTGAGAAGCCCAATGTGGGACTTGATCCCGGGAACCCCAGGATCACGCCCTGAGCCAAAAGCAGACGCTCAACCACTGAGCCATCCAGGCGCCCCTTGAAGCAGTGTTTAAAATGTCTTCCCTGAATATCAGGAAGGGAGACAGAAGATAAAGACTCCTAACTCGGGGAAACGAACTAGGGGTGGTGGAAGGGGAGGAGGACGGGTGTTGGAGGGGAATGGGTGACGGGCACTGAGGTGGACACTTGACGGGATGAGCACTGGGTGTTTTTCTGTATGTTGGTAAATTGAACACCAATAAAAATTAATTTTAAAAAAATTAAAAAAAAAAGAAAACAGAAAATATAGAATTACCAAAAAAAAAAAAAAAGAAGACATAGAAATCATCCATAATCCTATGACCCCTGGTATTGAACATTTATTATATTCTAGGTACCTATCTTTCCAGCCTTTTTTCTAGGCACATCCAGAGATCTTGTATTTACTGTGGTTTGTGACTTATTTTTTCTAACTAATACTTATATGTCAATAAATACACTTTACAATATTTAAAAATAAATAAATAAATAAATAAATAAAATGTCTTCCCTGGAAGCAAGACAGTGGACTTGGGTAGAGAGGATCAAAAGACTGGATGCAATGGTTATTTGATAGATGGTAGGGAAGTATTTCAGTATTTCAACAGCTAATAAAACCGATTGGTGCATATTAGCTGAATATCCTCAGTAGTGGGACAGGACCTGACACACGGTAGAGAGTTAATAAATAGCTGTTAAATGAATGAGTGAGTGAATGATGATATCCTCAGCTCTAAGCAGAATCCGAGTAAGAGTCCTGAATGTATTAAAACTTAATTCCATAAAATATTCCTCCACAGTCATGCATTCGCTGAGATGATACTGTCTGTACTTAACAAAGTGAGCAGCTGGATTTCTCAGAAGTTAGTAGAAGATCCACCGGTTTGAGATGTAATCAGATTAGAAAGTCAAGAGTTCTGTTGGTTAACCATGATTCATGTTGGTTAGTTATGTTTTCTGTTGGTTAATCTTGATTTCTCTTATTATGACTTTTAGTGGTTAATCAGGACTTCCGTGGTTTGTGAGAAACACATTTAACACTCTAGCCACTTAAATCGACAGGATAGGTCTGCACCACAAACTGAGTCCAGTGTTTTCTGACCAGTTTTTCCGACCTTTCTTAGCTCATGCTCTTCTATTCTTGCTATCAAGGAATTGGAATAAAAAGAAACTACTTCTATGGTGGAGAAGGTCACATATGCATTGGGGTGATCTGCTTCATGTCTTAGCAATAATCCTGGAATTCCCATTGCCTACTCAGATTACTTCTGTCTCCCCTTGGGGACATGAGGTACCCCTGTTCTATATAATCCTGTCTTATCTAGAGTGCAGACACACTCCTCAATCAAAAGGAAAGGTAACCATCTCTTTTAAATCTGAATATTCTCTGTCCCTAAGAATCCAAAATTCATAATTACCTTGAGAGACCAGTTATATGGCCCAAATCTATCAAGGACATGGAGAAAAGTGGCTCACTGTACTCCCTGCTTCATGTTTTGATCTGAGAGTAACTTGGGCCACCTTCTCTCCTCTAATACTCTCAAATCATTGCTCTAATTCTGATAATTTTTTTCTTTTCTTTCATGGACCACATTTCAACTTCTGTTTTTCAGATTTCATCACACATAATATTCCCCACTGTCCCCCAAATAGAGCGCTTTTTGTTGGTTTAGATACTAGCCTGGTGATTAAAAACTGGAATTTAGCTTGAGTACCTGTGGATTTGAACTCTGACTCTGCTGCTATCTGTGGGCCATTAAGTGAGTTACGCTAAGGCCTGTTTCTTCATTTGTAATGTGGGGATAATGAACATACCTACACTTCATGGGATTACCTACTGTACCCAATTAGGGGACACGTATGAAGTGGGAAGCCAATGCTCAACACATAGCAAGAGCCCAGGGAATGGCAGCTTTTGTTATGGATGAAACCTCTTCTCTCCAAAGCTTTCTTCTAGAAAACTTCCAATAGACATTTTATATTTAAAATAAAGATTCCCGAAGAGGAAAGAACACTATTCTGAATCTCTGAACAATACAGACTATTGTGGGTAGACTGCCTCATGATTCCAACGGCCATCTTTATATATATATTCATTTCCATACTGATTCATTTATGTAATGCCAATTAACTGGAGTGGATGTGGTGGGCTCCCTTAAGTGTACAAAGATAGAGAAGGTATGTCTCCTGCCCTTTCTCAGCTTACCAGGAACATTAAATCAAGTGAACACCTTGGAGCAGATGCCACCATGCAGTGTGATAAGAATTTAATGGAAGTACAAAGTGGAAAAGTGCCCAGTATAGTACCTGGCACATAATAGGCCCACTTAAAATATTTAGAGTAAAGGTTACAGGAATTCAAAGGAGTTAGAAGGGAATCAGCACTTGATGAAGGAGGATTTGAACAGCAAGTCCCCCCAGCCCCCCTCAGGAACATCTCAGCTTTGCCAAGATCACAGGTTCAATCATACAGGGAAGGGGCTGTGGTCCAGGTTGGCAGAGATGTAAATAATGGACGGTGTGTGTGTGTGTGCGTGTGTGTGTGTGTGTGTGTGTGTGTAAGGCACAACTGAAAGAGCAGGTTGACAATCAGACTGAGCAGGATCTTCACGGCCACGCCAGGTACTTCCTGGGAAGGCACTCACTCTTCTGTACAGGAGAAAGCTAGGGTCAGAATGCTAATCTGGCAGGATCTTCAGGAGGCCTTGAGTCACTGGTTTCATCACGCATTAATTTAACACCTACTCAAGTAGATAGTGAGCTCTGGGTATGAATATAAATACCAATACCCCTGAATTTGCCCTCAGGTCTGGTCAGGAAGGTAGCCCAAGAATCCTTGATTTCTGAAATAACAGTGCAATCTGCTGATTCATAGTTAATCATAAAGCTACTTGTGAGAATTCAAAGCCTGGTGTTTTGAATGGAAGTAACTTTTTAGGCCTAGAGCTACTTTATATCAGGTTCAACATGTGTGAAATGTGTCGTGACTGAAGAAAAGCACTAAGAAAAAACTAATTTCTATTATTATTATTTTTTAAGGTTTATTTACTTATTTATGCATGAGAGACACACAGAGAGAGGCAGAGACATAGGCAGAGGGAGAAGCAGGCTCCCTGTAGGGAGCCTGATGCAGGACTCCATCCCAGGACCCTGGGATCACGCCCTGAGCCAAAGGCAGACACTCAACCGCTGAGCCACCCAGGTACCACACTTATTTCTATTATTAAAAAAACAAAACAAAACAAAATGACAACTTGGCGCGGAGTTAGTCATAAAAAGCACTCGATCAGGAGAAATGCACCCAAAAAGTAATGTGGGAAGCACATCTGCTTGCACTAGGCTTTTGCAGAGTTAATTTCTATCCCATGCAAAGTTCAAAAGGGTAATTTTTCCTTCTAGAGTCAAAGGGGAGAGAGAGACATCAAGGAGTGTTACTTAGGCATTTGCCCTCGGTCATTAAAGGGAAAATACTGCAACCCCATCTCAATCAAAAAGTAACCAGGTGGCTGCCTGGGGTAGTCCTTCGCCCTGGCCAGCAAGGCCGGGCCGGTGACGTGCAGCCCCAGGCCAGCGTCGAGCTGTAATTCCCATTTCCAGCCAGAAGCAAAGACGCTGCCAGTGGGAGGCGAGTATGGAATAATCCCATCGCGGCTACTTTGGGAAACACGGTTTTCAGACCAGGAAACACGTTGCCTTAAACAAACAAAAAACACCCTCCGGAGTGAGTGGAAGTCTATGCGTGACAACGTCTAAAAAGTTATTAATAGCAAGATTTGTGGGGGAGAAAGAGAAAAGTGAAGACCTTTTCACCCCACTGAAAGACAATGGGTGAGAGGGAGGGAGAAAGTAGAAAAACAGCCTACTTTTTTGATGACAAACAGTTTCCTCCTAAGCAGGGAGGGTGGGCATGAATGCAACTCAAAGGATACTGATCAAGTTGGGGGAGCCCCCCGCCCCCGCCGGCACTTGGAGCCACGAAAAGGGAAACAACCTAAGGTTCATATTCCAAACAAGAAAGCGGAGTTGTCCCAAGGGGTAGAGGCTTAGAGTTGTTTATTTTGTTGTTGTTGTTGTTGTTTAAAAAATTCCTGACAGGACAAGGTCCCACTTTTGGGAATTTAGTAAAAATGAATGAATGAAAATAGTGAAGCCTGAGTGCTCTACTGTTTAGTAACTGTGGCTTCTAGAAGGTCTGTCATTCCACATTGCCTCTTGCCTGCTAACCGGGAAAGTGTCTCCTGTCCCTTCACTTAGAATCTGACCATAGATAGGATGCCTGGGTGGCTCTGTGGTTGAGCATCTGCCTTCGGCTCAGGTCGTGATCCCAGGGTCCTGGGACGGAGTCCTGCATCAGGCTCCCTGCATGGAGCCTGCTTCTTCCTCTGCCTATGTTCTCTGCCTCTCTGAGTCTCTCAAGAATAGACAAATAAAAATCTTAAAAAAAACAAAAAAAGTGACTGTAGATTTTAGGTCTGTCTCCTTTCAAGTCCCTTGGACCAGAAGCTTCCTTGGCGTGTATGTTCTTCCCTAGGTTAGCAAGGCAAGCCTTAATTTTGGAAAAGCTCTAGAAAGATGGTACTCAAAAGACAATGACGATAGGTTTAGCAAAAACATCACCTCTGTGGGAACCAGTCATTCTGGTAGAGGGTGACGGTAGCATCTTCCTGGACTTTGTCAGGTGAACCCCTGAAAGCTCAACCCCTGGAGACCCAGAGGCCAATGCTCTCAATCCTTTTAATCCCCAATTAATTAAAACTCCCTGGGAAGGAATACCAATGAATAGACAGCCCATGTTCTTAACTGAGAACCTGAACTCACAACATCAGAAAATCACAGTCTAAACTTCCAAAGTGTTCAATGTTCCAAGGAGGGCACTGAGCCAATACATTCAGTTCACAGTGTTCTTTATTTTAGAGTAACATGATCTGGGGAAGAAATGCTACAAGGTAATATAAACTGGAAACCAACAGTAAGGAGAGATTAATCAGTTGGATAAAAGGTCTTTTAATTTAGGTGTCTTATTATGTCTTATTATTTTTCAAAAACATGACCTTGGATAATTTTTTTTTTTAAGTGACTAGCTATCCTATGGGTCTGATTATTAGAACACCATTTTCATCCACCAGGTTTGGGGGCCAGTAATCTCAAAACACAATTTTGGGATTGAGGTGTACACACCTTTGATAGGGTATGTACACTGCTAGTTAAACTGGCTGTTTTCAAAAACTGAAAGGATCTGTTCTGGGCAGGGCCAATTTCACAGGCATGTGACCTGGGCACACATGGAGCTTGGTCCTTGGAAGGGCTTCATGCTTAGTTTGCTGCCCCGCTGTCACTGTCTTGAAATTCTGAATAATTTTTGGTCAAGTGGCCAGTACTTTTCATTTTGTATTTTTGTATGGGGTCCTGCAAATTAAGTCGCCAGTCTGGGCTTTAGAATACCATCTACAGGAAAGGTTTCCAACGTGTTATGTTAGTGAGGATGAGTAAGTCTTGGGTAATCTCTCTTCTCTGGTTGACCTCGATGCTAGTTTTAAGACTGTAGATCAGATAGAAATGCTACCACAGATAGAAAGTCTACCACAGTCACACTTCATCCAGGATCTCTCAGGGGTGCTTCCGAGCAGTCCACAACCCCAGCAAGAGCCAGAAGGGAAAACCATTTGGGAACCATCTTATGTTCTACTATTGGGGTTTATTTTCCCCATGGATAAGGGCCTTTGGAGGGAGCTGGAGGAGGAACATGAAGACTGAAAAGAACTTTTTCCGAATGTCATACAGTTGGACACCTGGATGGCTCACCAGTTGAGCATCTGTCTTTGGCTCAGGGCGTGATCCTGGGTATGGGGATCCAGTCCTGCATCAGGCTCCGGACAGGGAGCCTGCTTCTCCCTCTGCCTATGTCTCTGCTCCTTCTCTATGTCTCTCATGAATAAATAAATAAATCTTAAAAAAAAAAAAAAAAAGAAAAAAAGAATGGGATACAGCGTCCTCCCAAATAGCATACATATATTTAGGTGTGAGTTCAAGAGGGTGCCCAGAAGCTCACTCATACACCTCCTAGATGACTCTGATCCCTACTTGGGAGCTACTGAAATAAAAAGTGGATTAGAAGAACGCAAGAAATATGAGGTCAAGCAGTTTATTTGTTACCCAAAGCATTTCTGCACAGCGGGTTAAATATTATCAACACTGTACCTTGGGGACCACTACCCTTCTTCTCAAGACTTTGAGTTGAGATATGGTAGTAGGGAAAAGAACCCTAAGATAGGAAAAAAAAAATCTGAAATGGAAGATTTCACTCAGCCCCGTAGAGCTTTCTTTAAATCTGGTCTTGAGAATTTACTTTAAACCAACTAGAGACATCTGTTTTCTAGATTACTTGGGTCAGTTATTTTGTGCCCTTCCTCACTGAAACCCATAGTTACCGATTTATTATCAGGATTACTCTAAATATAACTGGGCAAGAAGCCAATGCATTTTAAGGTTTCTAATTCTCAAATATTTTACTGAGAAAATGCACCAAAATAGCTCCTCAGCTACAGCCCAGGAGTTAGGAGACCCCAGGTGCTTTGTACATTAATTACTAAATCTCATCTGGACCTAAATTCAAGATCCTCATTTGTACTGAAGGGGTGGTGGGGAGGCAGGCAGAAGGAGACAGAGCCAAAACATGCTCAAATATGCTTAAACCCTTTGCAGAGGAGCATAAATTTTTAAATCTCTTTTAGAAGTTTGGTATGCAACATTTCACCATCAACAAAGCCAGGTCTTAGGTCTGTCATAACATGTGGGTTGATGACAACGTACATCACCATGGCAACTCTACATATCACATGATTCAAAAGCCTTTCACAGAATCCAATGATCATGATGCACTTACATTATTTCATAATGCTAGGAAGGACCTAAATTAGGAAAGAAAAAATGCTTGTCCACAATGTGTTGCACTTTTTCCAAGAAAACTTAATTTCCAGGGCCATTCTGGGACCTTCTCACTGGAATCTTTCCTGCTTATTTTATAGGTGGTTACATCCTGAATCTGAATTGAAAAGGAAGAAATCACAGAGGATGTGGGAGCAGAAGGGAAGCCAGTCAGGCATTTACATTTAGGTCTTCAAGAGCCTGACAACTGTAAAATAATGGGCATTTATCGGATGCAGCCTTCTGCTTCTCCTCAGCACAGACACTGTTCAGACAGTACAAAAATCTTGCTAACAGTTTACTGAGAAAATACTGCCTAAAGTTCTAGCTCTCAAAATGCATTCTGTCCTTGTATGGAAAAACCCTGGTGGCTTTAGGCAAAGAGCTGATGTGCCATGTTATCCCAAACCCACAGCATTTGAACAATGACACCATTGGCGAAATAGTTGAGAGCCCGCCGGCCTTCAGTGGCACCTGGGCCCTTTGTGTACTCATACTTAGCCAGGCCCCTCAAATCTACAGTGTTCTCTTTTGCCTTTGTACCTTTACACATGCTGTTCCCTATGCCTCAAAAGTCCTCTCCCTGCCTTGTTCACACCTACTTATGCTCCAACATAGCATAAGGCACCTCTGAATCACATACCAGGGTACCAGCATACCCTGTTTAACATTCATTGTACAACGCTGTAACCGCTGATCTTTGTGTCTCTTTCTTCCTCAAAGCCAGAATCCTTTGAGGGTACCTTAATTGTCTTTGTGATGGTGCACATGCAACCTTTATAATTAAAAAATAACATGTTGCAAAGTTATTTTGCTATTTAAAATCATATGGAGATTCAGTGGAGAATGGAAGAAAAAGATTAGCAGAAAACCCTAACTTCAATAAATACAACCACCACCTAAATTCTTTCAGTATAAGGAAAAGAAGGAAGTTCTATTTTCAAGAGCGAAACTCCAATATCATAATTCAGACAGCAATTCTAACTTCATGATTTATCCCAACCTCCCTTCTTTCTTACTCCAAATTAGCAAGAAATAGGCTCAAATTTCACCCATAGCTCCTCTTCCTTGATCTTTAAAATTAAAGTTGCTGTATAATGTCAGCATAGTTGCCAGGATTTGAAATTAAATAGGTCCCCAATGTAAAAGGTAAAGTTCTTTTAAACAACACGAACTTGCCTGCAATTAAGCACGTTATAGCCTCCACCTCAGCACCGCGCTATATAAAAATCCACTCCTGGAGCTACTGCTGGTTGAAGACCTGAACTTCTGTGCTTTCTGTTCCTATTTTATAAGAGAAAATTTTGCAGAATACACACAATTAATTTTTAAGTGTTACTTCTCCGCTTTTCCATTTCATACCTGACTTTGGTTGATAAAAAAAAAGGAGTTGTCTTCTGATTACACTGGAGAGAAGGGGGAAGATAGGCCCAGCAATAAAAGAGGTACCTGCCAATTAGTTAGATTGTTCTCCAGTTTTCAATTAAAGGCAGCCTAATGGATGCAGGGGGACCTGTTTTATTTTCCCTAACAGAGCCCTTATTTTTAAACTCTTAGCTTCATTTTCCAAAATTGCTGGCTTTAGACAGAAGAAACATCTATCTTGAGTGAAAAGCTCTATGATTTTCTTCTATTTCCTGTATTGAAATTGTATTTCTCTCCTCAGTGGCTACTTCCCATTTGGCTTCACAAAGCTCTGCTGCCCACGATGGGTTTGCTAATGGACAGCAAGCAGTCCCTGATCTTGTAACCCGCTCTGGAAGACGGAGGGGTCAGGCTGACATGGGAGTTGGGGGGTGCTTTGCTCTATTTTTGCTCTCTTCAGATGATCATCCCCTGGAACTTTACCGACCCTCCTCAGTTTCTTCAAAAAGCCAAGAATAGAGAACTTAGGAGGGTATGCTTATGTTGAACCCATCTGAAAGAACTTGCCTCCCTTAAGCATTGGCCTGTGCATGGAAATTGGGAATTATTTTCCTTAGATCAAACGGGAGTAAAAATATCCTTGGACATGGTTGGCCTTCTTTTTGGAACACACATGTTTTCAGGATTGAGAGTTTTATCCAGAGTTTTCTCAAATGAATAATTAGGAGATGTCCATGGGCAGGTGTAGGAAAAAGAGCTGGGCCTCCATAAATTATGATCAAGCTACATTTAACCACCAAAGGACTGAATGCAGTTTTGTAAACAGTTTAGCAGTTTTGTTTCTGTGGGAAATCACTGTCCCTAAACCTCAGGGATCTGTGGGCGCAATTCCCTTTACTGCCAACAGGAGTTTGGGCAGCTGGATAAATCCTTCAGGATCGGACCAACCCTTCAGGGCTAGAAAAGGAGGCACTAATCACATTATCCTGGTAATTTAAGAGTTAACATATCTATGGGGAGAGGAAGACCTGATGTATCATATACTAATTCCTGGTTGTTTTTAACATCACCAGAAGTTTACCTGGTTCAGACCAAAGACACATTAGGACTGAGCATTCCACCTTAGCGGGTGTTAGAACAGACCTTGTGAAAACACCAGGCAGTGACACAAAAGTAATGTTTTCATCCTGCCAAGAAAACGGAAAGGGCTTTTAGGAGCCCCTCAGAAGGAGATTCTGAATTAATTTGTAATTCCAGGTTTCCTAACAGCTTTTACGAGCTTGCTTACCCAAAGTATTTCAGAGCATCATCTTTTTTAATTTTTAATTTTTATCCACGCATTGCTCCAAAAATATGCCGATCTGATCGTTGCCCCCTCATCTTGTTATCTTAATGGGGGAGGGATAGAGTATCATGCCGGCTATTCCGCATTAGGTGTCCTCATTTACAGATTGGGAAAAAAAAAAAGTGCCGGACATAAATTATTTAAAATCTATTGTATCAGTGTGTGTTCTGTAAGCATTCACTACCGGCAAAGCAGACAGATTATTTTTCACTTTTAATTGTGTTGATACCTTATCTGCTTTGTTGAAAGTGGAGAGTGGTATGTGAAACCACCTCACACGCTGAGGACCAGAAGTGATGGGGTCTATTATTTAAAGCCAAAGTAACCCATTTAGTGGAAGTACCTTTTAACACACTGCTAAGGAAGAGAAAACCTGGAGCTGCTATTTATGTTTGTAATGTGTGTCTATTACTGTGTCAAACACGAACGAGGGTAGGACAGAGGCGGCTTCCTTAAAGAAGCTCTTGGGTGAGGGAATCCGTGACAGCATGCACCTCACACCAGCACCCAGGCACAAAGGCACCCATTGTGTGTGAATGACAAGGGGGATCCCCCTGCATTCCTCTGCCCTCTGCCCTCCACTTCCCAGGTATGTGTTAAAAAGCAACATAAATGAGATCATCTCTAGGTACGCTTGAATACACTGTCCTAGAAAAAAAAATATTCAGAGCAATGACAATATATTTAGATAATTAAATTACTAATCTGTGATTTGAACCTGACTGCAATGAAATCATACATAAGATATGAAGATTCATTACTAGAAATTCAAAATGAGTCCTAATGCTTCCCTTCTCTTTTGACCCACAAAGACCATCATCAAAAAATAACCACAGGTAGGGGTGCTTGGGTGGCTCAGTCAGTTGGGTGTCCAACTCTAAAGGTTTCAGCTCAAGTCATTATCTCAGGATCGTGGGATCGAGCCTGGAGCTGGGCTCCACACTTTGCGGGGAGTCCACTTGAGATTTTCTGTCTCTCCCCCCCCCCATCTCTACCCCTCCTCATTCTCTCTCAAATAAATAAATAAATAAATCTTAAAAAAAAAATAAATGATCACAGGTACTAGGTATGTTAGTGTGCTCCCAAAAAGTACCTCACCCTTATCTGAATTTAAAATATTCCTTCAAAAGACAGCAACTCGGAATTCATTTGGGTCAATCTCCAGATGAGTGGTAGAGTATATATAGATAATGACTAGCATCATTCTGATGTAGCTTATTAAGCCGGAGACTTGTCAACACTCTTTAGCTTTTGTATCCTCCACAGCAAATCCAGTACCTTACCCAGCTTTCAATAAAAATTTGCGCATATACATGGGCAGAGGGTTGCATGGGAAAAGGACTCAGTTTGCCAAATATTCTCTGGCAGATGGCTGAAGAGAAAAGCACGCAAGTGTAAGTCCAGAGGGTAGTGGGCTGGTTTATGCTCTGCCTTTATGTGGCTTTGGGCCGTCAAAGCTAACTATTGAGCTGTCCTTGCAGTTCCATTTCACACATTTGAAATTATCTCTATACCTTCTAGTGCTGACAACTGAGATTTCCATGTGTCTGAACAAGGTGAAACACATTCCTATGTCCCCAGTATGAGCCTCAGGTCTGCACATTTTGTGGGACGTGTCTGGTGTGGTAAGAAGCAGAGAGAGGGAGAGGGCCAGAAGTCTCCTAAATATGGGTCCTTTTCACACAGGGTCAAAATCCAGCAAACAAACAACTCCCAGCAAAATCACAGTCAATACCAGTCTACAAAAATGGACCACATCACATGTGATATTTGTGAGTTTCACTTCCATGCTGTCAAGTATAATTGGTGACAACCCACATCAGTGAAAGCCCAAAGTTAGCCACCACACCACACTTACTCTCCAAACCCCACCACTCCGATCCAGTGTGTGCTTCAAATTGAACTCCTGACCTTTCCAGCAATTATCCCCAGAATCTAGACAGCCCCGTCATCACCTCAAGTCAGTAGATGAGAGGAGCAGAGCCAGGAATGTTCCGCCTCTGTTCCCGAAGGGAACCAGAGTGAGGGAGAGGTTCCTGCCTTCCTTTCCATCTGGTTTCTCCAATAAAAGGGAAAAAAATAAATGGAAATGAAAAGTATACAATTAAAAAAAATTACATTTAACTTCCTTTTGCTAATGTCTGTAAGATGATTTTTGGCCTGGCAGGAGATTCCAGATGGGCCGTATAATGAATATAATTTAATACGAAAAACCGGAGTTCAAAGAAACACATTTTTCCAAGTCAGAAGGTTGTCTCACACTGTTTAATGCAAAACACCGGGACAAGTCTTGCATTTCTTTTCTTAGTGCACACTGGCCTTTAAACCTAATATCAGTGTGGCCAGATCCGAAGCCATCAAAACCAGAAGCTGTCACTCTCTGAGATGGGGCTGGCACTGGTGTATGCTCAGCCCAAGGGCCAGAGACCACTAACCATTAAGTGTGTTTTCCTCCGGGGTCTCAGAATTTATACCACCAATTAAGGCCATAATGAGTGCCCCAAGTTGACTTCCTAGGAGCAAGAATTAATTAAGCACAGTATTTCTTAGTAAAGAATGACATTTTTCCAGATGAGTTCTATAAGGTAGCCGTATTTTCCATGTACGATCCTTAATTGTTAACGCAAATAGAATGATCCAGGAACATGGCTTACTTTATGTTTTTAATTTGACAATATAAGAAAACAGTCTTTATTTTTCTCTTGATTTGGGGCGCGAAGAGAATGTTTTGAGCACATTGTGTGTATGCGAAGCACAAAATTATTTACATGAGTAACATGGTGTCACTTCTTTGAATTATCAACATCGCCACAAAGAAGGAAGCCAGCACTGGTATTATAATCTCTTTCTCACCTTTCAAAAATGAAGAGTCGTGTGTTGAACCTATTTGTTCCCCAAATGGCTTATGTTCTGATAAATTTTGTAGAGTTAGAAAAGCAAACCCACACACAAAGGTTAAGGATGCATTTTTTTAAAAAGATTTTTATTTATTCATGAGAGAGACAGAGAGAGAGAGAGGCGGAGACACAGGCAGAGGGAGAAGCAGGCTCCATGCAGGAGCCAAACGTGGGACTCGATCCCAGGACTCCAGGATCACACCCTATGCTGAAGGCAGGTGCTAAACCGCTGAGCCACCCAGGGATCCCCAAGGATGCATTTTATAAACTACACCTTAGATAGTCTGATCCAGAGGCTGGCAGACTGCTTCTGTAAAGGGCCAGATGTAAACTTTTTAGGCTATGGGCCATATAGTTTCTGCCACAAACATCCGACTCTGCTGTGGCAGGGTGAAAGAAGCCATGGACAATTCATAAATGGATGGGCCTGGCTGCGTTTTGAGATAACTTTATTCATAGTTACTGAATATGAATTTCCTATAATTTTTATGCATAAAATACTCAATTTTTTAAATTTTTTTTCAAGTTTTAAAATGTAAAAATTCTTCGCTTTCGACTCTACAAAAAACAGGTGGCAAACGAGATAAATCTGCCTAAAGCCCATGGGCCATAGTTTGGCAACCAGTGGCCTCACACAGGTGTATATTTTTTAAGTCATCAGTAAGGTTGGAGAAAATTCCATTTCTCTCTCTCAGGTACAGACACACACGTACACTGTCACACACAAATACACCTCAGCTGTCAACATCATGGTCTCTGAAACCACTGATGTAGTACAGCAAAAATGTGGCTTCAAGCATGTGTCTAGACCTGTGAACCAGAACATGAAGAAAATCTCAGCCTTGAAGAAACATTAGCAGGGTGGTAGGGAAAAAGAGACCTCTCCCCTCCCACCCTTTCTTATGGAGAGAATTCCCACTCTAAATTACAAATCATGTCCTTTACCCCTTTAAGGAGTTAACGTAGACAGCACGGTTCTGGAAATCCCTGCAGCCTACTTGCCAATTAATGTATTTAACTCTAAAGAGCAGGGGCTTTTTAATTTAGCTCATCCATCACCAATAGAACATTTTGGTAGAAAATATTAGGATTTCCAAATAACTTTATAGCTCTGTAAATTGCCAACATACCATCTGCAATTGAATTAACATTTATAACCAAACCGAAATAATAAATAAAGCAAATTACGCTGCAAATATTCGAGAGTGCCCAATATGCACTTGAGGACGATAATTAGCATTTTATAATCACGCTTCATTTTCTTTATCCAACTCCCTGTCACATTAATGATAAAATATTTTAAACTGTGCTCTATCAGCAAACGGCAGTACAATCTCTAGATTAGCCATTAACTAACATGGGAATGAAAACAGTTTGTGCTGCTGGCATTACATATCTAAAGAAGTTTTACTCATAATCACATCCTCCAGTCTCCCTGGCTCTTATCTGTGTGATTTTTTTTTTCCACACTACTAAAACAAGGCCTAGAAAGCCAACACTTTATTTGTACCATCCAAACCCAAAGTGACAAGAGAGCTGAAGGTGCATGTTCTCACCAGCAGGAAAAAAAAAGAAAAGAAATATGATTTAAACACTCATTATGCTCATCTGATCTAGGAAGCTGAAAGGGTCTGTCTAGAGGTCAAGAAGCTTAAGCCATTCAAATGGAATAACTCTGGTCCTCAAATCATTCTTTCTGAAGTTCTCTCTCATTATGATCCAACGTACTCAACTGTGGCATGTGTAGTTTCTTTCCCTAGCTTTGAATAAAAATCAACTTGACTAAATCAGTGACGAGCAAACACATGTATTTTTTTTTCCAACTAGACTTTCCAACAATTAGCAAAATTTCCCCAAAGTTTCTCCTTATCTTCCTCCAAGGTTTATTTTAAAGTTGTTTTTGTTTTGTTTTTAAGGTTTATTCTAGAAACAGAGAATGAGAGGGAGAGAGAGAGTATGAACAGGGGCAGAGAGAATCTCAGACTCCCCACCAAGCGTGGAGCCCGATGCCGGGCTCGATCTCATGACCCTGAGATCATGACCTGAGCCAAAATCAAGTCAGACCCTTAACCAACTCAGTCACCAAGGTGCCCTACAAAATTACTTCTTTGTAACTGTATCCAGATGCTTTCTTTTTTTTTTAATTTTTTTTTAATTTTTATTTATTTATGATAGTCACAGAGAGAGAGAGAGAGAGAGAGAGGCAGAGACACAGGCAGAGGGAGAAGCAGGCTCCATGCACCGGGAGCCCGATGTGGGATTCGATCCCGGGTCTCCAGGATCACGCCCTGGGCCAAAGGCAAGTGCCAAACCACTGCGCCACCCAGGGATCCCCATCCAGATGCTTTCTTGATTTTCTTCTCCTCTTCGGCTCCTCTCCCATTTGCATTTGACATTTCAGGAATTTCTCACTGTGTGATTTCCACATTTCTTTGGTACAGGGCTGTTCTAGTTAATATGAAGCCTGCTTCATAACCAGTGCTTGTGGGGATCCCTGGATGGCTCAGCGGTTTAGAGCTTGCCTTCGGTCCAGGTGTGATCCTGGAGACCCGGGATCGAGTCCCACATCAGGCTCCCTGCATGGGGCCTGCTTCTCCCTCTGCCTGTATCTCTGCCTCTCTCTGTGTCTCTCATGAATAAATAAATACAATCTTTTAAAAAATAAATAAATAAATAAATAACCAGGGGTTGTGTTCTGCCCTGGTTAGTCTGGATTAAAGGCCTCTTCCTGCTATTAACTGTGTGATCTTAGACAAGTCACATAACCTCTCTGTGCCTTGTTTCCTTACCTTTAAAATAGGAATAATATTTTTCCATCACGTGGGGTTGTCATGAAGATTAAATGAGTGAACACAGGTGGAGAGCCTAAAACAGTACAAATGCTCACAAATCTGAGTGAGCTGTTGTCATTATGACTATTATTAGTCTAACCAGAAGGGCAAACAGAAGCTTTCATAGCACAGATGGGAGTGGCAAAAGGTGCAAGGGAAGCTGAAACCAAAAATAAAGTGAGATCCGGAGAGCCAGCAAGCTGATTGCAGGGGGAATTCAGAGAAGAGTCTGGGAGGTACCCTGGGTAGAGCAAGGTAAGGATGAAAAAGCCAGGGATCCCTGGGTGGCTCAGCGGTTTAGCGCTTGCCTTCGGTCCAGGGTGTGATCCTGGAGTCCTGGGATCGAGTCCCATATCGGGCTCCCTGCATGGAGCCTGCTTCTCCCTCTGCCTGTGTCTCTGCCTGCCTCTCTCCCTCTCCATCTCTCTGTCTCTCATAAAAGGAAAAAGCTGCTACCCTGCTAGGGTCTCTTGAGTGAGCCATGCCTGTCACTAGATGATAGGCTCACTTAGTGGCCACAACTCACAGGATGCGTATGCCTACTGGAGGGGATGATGTGTTGTTCATTTTAATAGTTTATAGATTTCCGTCTCCTGTTATAAAAGCAAAGTACGTGCGGTAGGTTTCTACACTAGCTTTTCTTTTATTCTGTGGAAGTCTCTCCTAATATTTTTACTGGCAGAAATTCTTTAAAAATTTAATTCTTTTATGACACGTGGGTGGCTCAGTGGTTGAACGTCTGCCTTCAGCCCAGGGCCTGATCATAGAGACCCGGGATCCAGTCCCACATCGGGCTCCCTGCATGGAGCCTGCTTCTCCCTCTGCCTGTGTCTCTGCCTCTCTGTGTGTGTGTGTCTCTCATGAATAAATAAATCTTTAAAAAAAATTACTTTATTCTGATCCATGGTGTCTCCTAAACTTCTAAAGCAGAAGTTGCAAACTGTTAATCTATAAGCTGAATTGAGCCAAAAGACATGTTTATTTCTGGCTGAGACAGTGGTGGCCAGCACGGACTTAAAAACTTTTAAATGCGTTGCCAACATTTAAAAAGCAGATTTCAATTACAGAAGAGATTGACTTGATGTTTCTCCCTGTTTTTCTTGACAAATCACTGTATGGTCTGAGTGTTTTTCAGTATTCAAAATGTCTGGAGGACTAGAAAAGACCTTGAAAAAGTCACAGTGCTCATGTAACAAAGAGATTCACTTGAAATATCGGAAAACCTGGCAATGATAGTTCCACATTCTCACTGAGCAGGAACTCTCAAAAAGTGGAGGCTTGGGAGCATCACATGGGAGCAGGTTAAACATGCAGATTCTCAGGCTCCACCCCAGATCTCCTGAACCTGAAACACTGGTGGTGGGCCCCAGCAATCTAAGGTTTGACAGGCCAACCTGATGAGGCTGATCCATGCTAACGCTTGAACTCCACTCACCCAGAGCAGCAACTACTGGGAAGATAACCTTATCTTGGGCATACTCTCCACCCCTCCCTATTATCCCAAATTAGCCTGCATCATTCACTTCCTTGCCTGGCCCTCCTGATAAGGCACCTGAATTCTAAACTCCAACTGTAAAGCTAACTCCAGTAAGAAAAAGTAAACATAACTTCTTAATGAGGTTACTTTCAGTAGAAAACAATCAGGCGTCGGGATGCCTGAGTGGCTTAGTGATTGAGCGGCTGCCTTCAGCTCAGGGCCGGATCCCAGGATCCTGGGATTGGACCCCACATTGGGCTCCCCATAGGGAGCCTGCTTCTCCCTCTGCCTGTGTCTCTGCCTCTCTCTCTGTGTCTCTCATGAATAAATAAATAAAATCTTAAAAAAAAAAAAGAAAACAATCAGGCATCATTTTATCCTAACCTTAGACAGATTGGAATATGAACTTTCTACGTCTAGAATTACATGAAACATGACCAAAATGCATCCTTGCCATACTTCCAGGAAGTAATGAATCAGAGAATTTCAAAGATGAAAGTTAGTAGCCTCAATTATCATTTGAGCCTAACCCGGCTCATATCACAGGTGGAGAATCAGGTCTCTGAAGGAAAAAAAGAAAGGGAAATAAGCCAGGGGCCCACTGACCTGGCCCAGGAGCTATGCCTCGCCTGGAAAATGAGAGCAGTGACAGTGTCTTCTTCATAGAGTTGGTATGAACATTAATGGAGTTAAAATATATGTCCAGCATGTAGAAAGTGCTAGACAAGTCCTCTTCTCGCTAAAGAAACACTGGGTGTATACACTGTAGTGTTTATTCCTCAAAATAGTTCTAGCATCCTGATGTGATTATCCTCATTCTACACAAGATGAAACTAGGTTTCAGGTGCAGAGTGGGCAGGCTATGAACCAGGCTGCCGGGTTCCCAGCCAAATGCAAATGAGCAGCTCTGGCTGAGGGGATGCAAACCATCAAGAGGAACACCAGGAACCACACGACTGCAATATTCCATCTCACCAAGACTGAGCCCGCTGCAAAGGATACAAATTTCTCTTTTCTATGGGAATACAACCAACCTTTTGTTATTCAGGGATAACGGTCAGTCTGTGGATCATTCAAGTTCTTTACTAGCTTCCTGGTCACTGCACTGCTGGTAATGAAGCGGGGACCTGGAGGAAGCTGAATCAGCCTACTTCACTTCCATGCGGCTTTTATTCAAAACATCCAGTAGGGGAGGGGCTGAAACAGACAGGCATTAATAGGACCTGGGGACTCTGTGATCAGTGATAATCCAGCCTTCCTCTACAATAGAGAGCAGAGGCGTGGCAGGTGGTAACCCGAGGAAATGTTTTGGCTAAGAAAGAGATCTGAAGAATTTCAAGATCTCACAACTGCCCAACCAACCAACAATGAAAAACCCTTCCATCGTTCTACAGATCTCCTTAAGATCCATGAAACTTGCTACTTTAAAAAAAGTAATTGCAAGTATTTATTTATACAGACTTGAACAAAATTCACATTTCACAGTTTTGTCTTTAAATTTTAAAAGGGAACAAATTAATAAAGTTGGAGGGGTTTTAATCTAATTTGTAAAAAAGGAAAACAAAATGGTCCAAGACGGGCATGGACTGCCTAATACTATGTATGGCAAGGCATATAAACATATAGTATATACTATATAAACATAGTAAAACACCTCTCATTTCAGGATATGGTATATCATACTAAAACCAATGAACACACTGTGATGGATTCACTAAGTAATTTTTAAGTAAATACCCGTGCATATTTTCTCACTGCCCTTCCCTTGACATACTGTACTTTACAAAAAAATCCATGTCCAAGTTCAAAGAGGGGGAAAAAAAAAGAAGAAAGACAGACAGCATTTTTGAAACAGGCCAGCCTTGGAAATATGTACAGAATTTATGCATGTTTCAAGCGCTCTTTCTCCTTTGCCAGAGGGTGTAATTAAAGGCCCACAGACAACTTCTAAACTGAGGCCAAAGAGAACTGCAGTAGAAGTCAGTGGGAGTTCAGCACTCTGACCATGCACAAGAATAGCTCACCCAAAAAGGAATAAATAACTATCCTGGCAAGAAACACAGGGAAGCACAAGGATGAGAGCATCAAACAATAGAACCCACATTTAGTAAAAATAAAAATTCATTCAGTGGCTTAGAATCAATAAGGTAATAATTGTATGATGTGACACAAGCCAGGGGAAGGCAGGGGGCCTGAACTGGAAGCCATTCCCTGGGAGATGAGCTGGCCGTCTGTTTTGAGATAGCTGGCAGAGCTGAGGTCTCACTCGGGCCTTCTGGGAAATTCTTTCCCTCTCTGTTGTCACAGACATTATTACACCCTATGTGCATTTCATTTTTTTTCTAGTTATTTGGAAAGCACGAAGCCACTCACAGCAGCAGCTTAAAGGGGGGTGGTTGGCAAATTCTGATCAGCCTGTTAACTCAGGGAGTGCACGTCCTAACACGTAAGATTGGTGGTGGGAATCCATAGGCCCTTTGCTCTCTCTTGGTTCCCATCTATTTTTCAAGGTGAAAAATACCAGAAATACCAAGATGCATGTTTTCCTTACAATAAGGTCTGAAAAAACACTTCACCTACTCCTTCTGGCATCCAACTAAAGAGCGAGCCTGTGGTTGGAAATAAAACCTAAGGTGGCCACCTTAGGTGACCTCTCCTTTCCCAGAAGATCTTCCAAAGTGACCCTCTCTCAACCACTGAGCCACCCAGGTGCCCCTTGTGATGGTCTCTTATACAGCAAGGGTAACTGGAGCACATGGTTTGGATGACTCGGGGTCATTTCAACCCTATACAATTTTTCCCTCATCTACTTATTTTAGAAATTAAGCCCTAAACGGAAAGGGACTGTACTCTCCTGTCTTCCCTACATGGTAAAGTAATATGAAGCAAGGAGATACTGCACTTATAAATCCTCTGTAAACTGCGGTATGTCCTGTGCTTATTATTACAGGATTTATCATTTCACAATGAAAAAAAGGTATCTGTTATTTCACTGGTGTTTATGACAAGTGGGGAAAGACCCATATTTGAAATTCAAAACCAGTTCAACTTGAGGCCAAGAAGTGACCTTAATAATTGATAAGAAAATAGTCACCCTTGGCAGACACCAAAGGGCCATCTCATCAGGTGGCAAAACGAACCTGAGTGCTGTGCTTGCATCATCTACCTGATGCCAAAGAGCAGCATGGCAATGGAGAGTGGGAAAGAGGGACTGGGACAGATGGAGCAGATGCCCCTGTATAACTTGGGAGTGCTCAGAGGAGACCTCGCCTAAAAATAAAAAATGGAACGGAGCAGGATGCCTACTGAAATTGTCATTCTCCCTTTCTTGCTTGTTTGGACATGTTCAGCCAACATCATCCTAAGTATTTTCTCTTTCATCTGCCCCTTAGCCTCTGCCCTGTGCTAACTTGGACCTAACACCATCTTTGGGCACGAATGCACTCTAATCCAGTTTGTCTCCTTCCTATTGCTTCTCATTTTATTTATTACATTGATTCAACAAACATCTATTGAGCGGCTATATCATGCCGAGTTTGTCACAGGCACTGGAAATGCACAGGTAAATAAGACTCGCATGAAACCCCTAATTTCATGGTACTCATATGCCAGTGGGAGAGACAGCCAGTAAATCAGTAGATGATGAAATTATTTCAAAGAGTAGAAGTACTACAAAGAAAGCTCCACTTCACTACGGGAGCCCTGGCACGTCAGGATGGCCGCCAGCACTTTTATTTCATTGAAGACCCAACAGACCACACTGGAGAAATGTTGAGTGCACAGCAAAGGATAGTTGTAAGTTCAGGACTGGGTCTCTCATATAAAGACAGGGAAGGCAGCTGCCCTTTAACTTCTTGGCGGAGTTTCCCAGAGGGGCAGAGATTCATTTAAAATTTTTTATTTAAAATTTCTTTAAAAATAAAATGACAGAGGGATCCCTGGGTGGCTTCAGTGGTTGAGTGTCTGCCTTTGGCTCAGGTCATGATCCTGGGGTCCTAGGGTTGAGTTCCACATCGGGCTCCCCACAGGGAGCATGCTTCTCCCTCTGCCTAGGTCTCTGCCTCTATATATCTCTCATGAATTAATAAAATCTTTAAAAAACTAAAAAATAAAATAAAATGACAGATAGGTTATGATCAAGTTCAGTTCAGAGAGGCAGTTTGGGGTGGAACACAATTTCTTCCCTAAATCTCTCCTATGAACTATGCTTAAGGAACTCTTAAATATTTTTGGCAAGAAAAAAAAAAAGCACTTTTTTTGGCAGAGACTAATGGTATAAAAAACAGAAAGCACAGACACATAAGAGTATTTTTACCCAAGAGGTCTTCTGTAAACCCCTTGCTAAGGGCCCAATAGAGTTTGATACTGATGGGGAGAGAAATCTTCCATGGCATGTGAATGCAACCATGTGTATGTAACAAGTGCACCGACAATCACAAGAATACGGAGAAAAGAAATAATCTGTGATGATTCTTGAAGGAGAGGGAAGGGGTAAATACTGGCAATATTGCCCATCCTCCTAGACACACAGCATGGTTGCATCTCTCTATTCCATTTGTGTTGGGTAGGGCCATAAAAGTTATTTTTACTCAATACAGTTGTACATATAAGTGACAGCCTCCAACAAAGAGAAGGCCTTCATGATGGGGGGAAGAGAGGTGGTTTGTGTTCTAAGTTATGTTTATTACAGTATTCAGTATTTTAAAAATATTTTATTTATTTATTCATAAGACACAGAGAGAGAATGGCAGAGACATAGGCAGAGGGAGAAGCAGGATCCGTGTAGGAAGCCCGATGTGGGACCCAATCCCGGGTCTCCAGGATCACGTCCTGGGCCAAAGGTAGACACTCAACCACTAAGCCACCCAGGCATCCCAGTATTTAGAATTTTAATAACTTATTTTAAAATAATAAAGATGAAATTCCTACAAGGACATACACAGCAATTTAAATTGGTTAGAAAAAAATGATTTTTTTGAAACATGATGTCTTTGGAACACTTTCTTCTTTTATTCAAGCCACCTAGGAGTGCAAAGTGGTGTGGCTTAATCTTAGGTTCTGAAGCCTTGCTAGAACACAAACCACCTAGGTGTGCCTAGAGTAACTAACAATGTCTTGATACGATACAGGTAAAGATTAGTTCCTTGGAGGTCACTATCATCAGTGCTCTTTTTCTCCAGTGATAGTGGAGGAAAGGAATACTGTTTCTGAGGCCTAGAGCTCATGAGATGGATGAAACAGAATCAAATAATAAAGGAATACCTGATCTAGACTCACTAATTCAACAATACTCTTTTATGTTTCTTAAACCACCAGATCCATGATATCAGTCTTGTTTTTTTGTTTTGTTTTGTTTTTGTTTTTTTTGATATCAGTCTTGTGAACTCTCTCATAACAAACATCCCACGTTTGGGTATAGCAAAAGAAATGACTTCATTAGGAGTTTATGTTAGAAACAAGTACACTTGAGGACACTTGGGTGGCTCAAGTTGGTTAAGGGTCTGCCTTTGGCCCACATCATGATCTCAGGGTCCAGGGATGGAGCCCCACATCGGGCTCCCTTCTCAGTAGGGAATCTGCTTCTTTCTCTCCCTTTGCCCTTTCTCCTGCTTGTGCTCCCTCTCTCTCAAATAAATTAAATCTCAAAAAAAGAAAAAGAAAAAAGAACAAGTACATTTGGTAGTGACAGACTCACTTAGGTTTTCTATGTAACTCACAGTTTTATTCAGATCCTACTGCCACAAATATTTACAGACATAAATACCATATCCGTATGTGTGATATGTCCATGAAATTCAACCTGTAGGTCAACAGGCAAGAATTTGCATGACATATGCACTGAAACAGAACCTGTTTCAGTAAATAATCATGTAAACCTGTTTCCCACCTGACTCTTAAATCAAGCAATAATCATGTAATAATAATCATGTAACCAAAACACCACTGAATGAGGAAGTTTACATTTAATTCCATTTTGGGGAAGTAATCAGAATTTGTGAACTCAGTTTCTAATACCCTCTTCCCACAATTTCTGGCATTGGCCTGCTAACTTTCCTACTTTTTCTGTCACAATTCAACACAACACATATACTGAAAACTATTCGAGCATTTTAGCAAAATGTTTTGATCCTATCATAAACATAATACATTGTACATTCAAATGGAATAGATGCCATCAAAAATATCTTATGGAGTACTGTGTCTATAAATTTGCTAACTTAAGGTACCAACCAGTTGAAGGAGCATCTAACACAGCAGGACATGCCTCTGGAAACTAATAAATATCAAAATCACGCAACCCCTCCCCAGTTCTATTATTCTAAAACGAATCCTTTATGTTAATGAGGAATAATACAAATTAGGACAGCAGCTTTCAGAAGTACTTGTTGGTTAGAAGTATGCCCACACTCCCAAGGTCCCCAGATATAGCATAGCTCATCTACAATTTGAGTTTGACATATGGATGTGAGATCCAAACTAAAATTCTCATTTCCCTGAGGAGCAGTCAGATGATCCCTGCTGGGTTTGACTGATAAGGATAATTTTCATGATTTGGGGGACTTTCCAGGCCCGTATGAATAGTGGTGTTGTATAGTTAGAATGCTGCTATTTTCAGATTCAGAGGCACAGAGTTGCCAGATCATTCTAGTTTCTCCAAATTTGTGTAGCCATGAAAATCCTTTATAAAACCAAAGTACACTCCCCCTCACTGACCTACCTCAGAGTTTTCTAAGGCTCATTATTTTAAGGCTCACAGATCCTGAGAAGTACATTTTACATGCTCCAGTTCAGAACTGCAGCCAATAGAAAGGATTTTTCTTTTCCAGACACAGAAAAAAAGCCTCCATAGAAGCAGAACTGAGAGGGTCACTGAAGATTTTGCTTTTCCTTATTGGAATATTTACTTTGCAAATCCACCAATCTCTCTTATAAATGAAGCATTACACTGAAATCATGAGAGGGAGGAGGTGGCCCATGGTAAAGCCCAAAGGCTGCCTCAGAAACACTTGAGAACAAGTTAGTAAAACTTACTATATACGCCCTTTTGCATTGTGACACTAGTGAACAGGAAGCAGACGCCCTGGCAGATGGGCCGCTTTGCCTCTCCTGACAAGTTCGATGACAAGCTTTATAAAAACAGTTCTACCTTGTACACTTATGCAGCTTGCACTTTGCTACTTCTGAAATAAAACAAAACCAACCCAAACAAAAATGCCCCAGGCGACAGTGCTGGCCACAGAACTGGTGCCAGAAATCCGGGCAGGACGTTGCTAGCAAAGGAATGTCATCTTTTCAATACGGAACAAGGAACAAGGCCCTAATGGGGCAGGCCTGCCGCCAGAACCCCGCTTTTCCTCTCCACCCCAGACAATGCCAGCATTGTACAGGCAGAGAGGCGCACAGAGTTTTATTCCTCGCTCTAGAGTTTTTTTCAGGGATGAGTTCTAGGGTCCACAGGACAAAGTTTTCCCCATTCTGGCACTGCTCATCCATATGACACATCTAGCTGCCTTTCTGAAGTGGAAAAACACTGAACAAATACAGAAACAAATAAAAAAAAAGAACCAGTTCGTATAGGGCACAAGAGAAATCCCAAATCCCATAGAAACTATTATGGTAGAGGCAGTTCACTAACAAAGACGTATCTAGAAAGATGTGGGATTTTCATGACATGAGTATGATCCTTGTGCTTAAGGACACGTATGTTTGGTACAGCATGAAAACATAGCAACTGTTTCATCCGGTGCTCCACAGCAGGGACAGCCACAGGTTTCCAAGGCTGGAGGAAGAACTGGCTTTGTAGGTCTTAGTGACAAGACACATGCCAGTAGTCTCCAAGAGCCGGCTTGCCGAAGGGATTTTCTGGGCTCATTCTGGCTACCTGTGATTTTTGCCTTGTGGAATCTAACCCCTGCTAGAGGTCTAGCTGTACAGGGTAAGTCTCTCAAAATATCAAAACGGAACATGATAGGAAAATGGAGATGTTTAAGAATCATACAGTTTGAAAAGACAGTTTGATAAGATTCGGGGAAAATTAAATGCAGAAACGTATTCAAGTTGGTTTCCACAATAAATCACTTCAACTAACCGAATTAGGTTATAAATCAAGAGTGTGGATGGTAGAATTTGGTCCCATAGACTCTTAAAAGTTGCCTCAAAAATTGGAGGGGGCAAACCCCATGCCACCTACTTCTCTAATTGGTATAAAGATCAAACAGAAAAAAACCTAAGGCAGAAACTGTTAGCTCTCCACTGAATTCATTATTTCTTTCCAGAACAATCGGTCTGTACCCAGGCATATGGCTAGACTACGTTTCTTGCACTTGCTTTTGGTCATATGAGCAGTTCTGGCTGAATGATGCATCCCACTTCAGGCCCTTGCTTCTTCCATGCTCTCTTTCTCATTCCACATGATGCTAAGGACCTAGTGGATGCCAAGCTAGAATGCTGGAGGGAGCCAGACTTCCTAATCTCTGTGTGGAAGAGAGAAAAAATCTACCTGGAATACATACCTTGAACTGTTATATGAAAAGAAAAAAATTCTGTATGAGGTATCACACATTTTGGTGTGGTTTTTGGGTTTTTCTGGTTTGTTTTTGGTACCGCAGCTAAGCTCAGCTTAATTCTATATGTGAAAGTGCTCTAGAAACATTAAGAGGCAATAATCAACGTAAGATATTTTTATCGTTTCTGTGGGCTTACCCTGGTCTGCAGATGGGAGCGAAGCAACCAAAATAGAGGGGAAACTGAGAGCTCACAGTTGTGCCCTCATGAAGAGAAATAAAGGGGCTGCTACAACAGGATGCCTTTGCCAATTTCACTTATTACTTTTTTCCAAGAGTTCACCCAGGAGGAGGAAATACCGAACTGAAAGCTCTCTATTTAACCTCTCTAGTAAAAGGTTTAGAAAGAGAAAAGGCTGAAAACACTCATTTCCCAAAAGTAACTAAATCATCACCTAGGATGGTGTAAATTTGATTTAAACAGAAATTATTTCAGTCATAATTTCTAGCACTCTCAGGAAACCCTGGAAGTATACTTTTATTTCTCCGACAAAAATATATTTTTGTTTTTGTTTGGTGTAATTGTAAGACATTGTCACAATTCATTTTTAGATGACGGTCCCTAGGAATTCTGTAAAAGCAACTTCTTTTGCTTCCTCCCACCTTCCCACCATTTGCTTTAAATCAGAAAAAATAGTGTTGGTTTTTGGTGATTTTTTTTTTTTTAACTGACCAAAACATGAAACAGGTACTTGAGACATCCCTGGGAGGTGAGCCATTTTCAAAGCAACAGGTTAACTATGACATGAATATTGGGAACTGCTTCTCTACTGTGTGACAGAGGTAAAACTCTCACCAAAAATGTTGGACCTTTACCTTGTTTGGTGTAACTAAAATGGCCAATGAACGTGCTCCGGATATTTTTAAATACAAGCAAAGTGAGCATTTCAACAAGCATTTATGAACTTTTAACAATTAGAAAATGTATGAACCATTTAAAACCACTAAATTAAATAAAGTGTTTTACCAATACAACAGGAGCAAAGAAAAATACAGGGTTGCAGGCTAATTCAAAATATACCCTCCACTTCCTGTTTATTCATATGCCAGGAAAAAAAAAAGACCTTTCTGCCTTTTCAAACCAAAATGATTTCTCAATTTAGAACATTTATCCAGAAGAAGAAAAGTGTTTTCTCCTTCAGTAGGATCTATTACTGGGAAAAGCCAGATTGCCATTTCAGCGGTCTTGATGTTTCTCCACATGGGAGTAGATTCTAGATGTTGAGATTTTTATTTCTTTTAAAGCACTAAGAGCTCACGGTATTCTTGAGTATATCATTCTAGTTGCTAGCCCGTAACAGTTTGCTTCCGGATGGCATCAAAGAAAAGATAAATCTTTTGCACAGAAGGGTTAACTCTGAGGTAGAAGGCAGGAATTATTAAGAAAATGAGCTGCTTTCTGGTCATGAAAAGCTTTTTCCTGTTTATAAGTTTTATAAAAGTTTTCAATAACGCATCATCAACCCTATATAATTAGATGCAATTAATTAGATAGGATGTATAAAATTATACTACTATGTGCATTACCATAGAATTATATACCTGCTTGATTATGTCATATATTACTGTATTAATTACTATATAATTAGAACTAATTGGTGATGAAAATCCTTCATGCACTGAGGCCCCACGAGGTGCAGAGCACTGTGCTAGGCACTGAGCCCAGCCTCAGCCCTCTTCTCTGAAAGAAGAGGCTGGTATCAAACCAATGACTCCATAAATAATAAGCTGCTTCCAGTTGCAGTTAAGTGCTACAAAGGAGAACAATAAAAAATATCGAAGGGGGTTTGGGAAAAGGCTTTTTGAGGAAATGATATGCAATGAGTCCTCCAGAGTGTCTTTAAAGCCTGGCTGAGCAATTGCATTATAGGTTAGTTACCCCAAAGATACTGATGTAGTGCAACCCTGGGACACCTGCACCCCAATGTTCATAGCAGCAATGTCCACAATGGCCAAACTGTAGAAGGAGCTATGATGTCCTTCGACAGGTGAATGGATAAAGAAGATATGGTATATATGTACAATGGAATATTACTCAGCCATCAGAAAGGACTAGTACCTACCATTTGCTTTGACATGGATGAACTGGAGGGTATTACGCTGACTGAAGTAAGTCAATCAGAGAAGGACAATCATCATATGGTTTCAATGATATGTGGAATACAAGAAATAGTGAAAGGGACTATAAGGGAAATGAGAGAAACTGAGTGGGGAAAAATTAGAGAGGAAGACAAACCATGAGAGACTCCTAAATCTGGGAAACGAATGGTTGTGAAAAGGGAGGAGGATGGGGAGATAGGATGACTCGGTGATGGGCACTAAGGAGGGCACTTGATGGGATGAGCACTGGGTGTTATACTATATGTTGGCAAATTGAATTTAAAAAAAAAAAAAAAAAGCCTGGCAGATCCCCAGGGGCTTGCACAGGGTTATGCAAAACTGATGTCAACAGAATGGATAAATTTCATTTTCCACATAATTCTTCATAGGCTATTCCAAGTTCTCTTGTCTTCAACCTGTGCCTCGAACTCTTCTCTCCCTTTTCCCATTTAGAAATTGCCTCTACATCTATAAAAATCGTCTCTTGTATAAAGTCTTCCCTGAACGTATCAGAGGGATGGGAGGCTCCGTCTCTGCACTCACCAAACCCCCTAGGTGTCCCAGCACATGGTACATGCACTGTTTGTCTCCCTGCTTTTCACTCATCCATTCAGGCCATAAATATTTACCATGTATCCAACAGGCACTGACCTATGTACCTTATAAACATTGGGATACAACTTTGGGAACAAAATACACCTACAGCCTATCTCAGACGTTGTTTAATAGACGTCTGATTAATGAGAGAATAAGTCAATTCTCCACTGTTAGCCGATGTTAATAAGGAGAATAGCTCTTTGGGTCTATTAGGGGACCTACTTTGTGCAGTTCAAGAACTATGATAATAAACTTCATGGCAAGCTTCACAATTCACTTTCAGCTATTAAAGCATGCAGTGCAGACATTGTCCAGATTTTGTTCTTGCCTTTAGCATGGTATATCGTTCTGGGGGCTCAATACTGCAGGAAACTCTGAACAGAAGCAACTCTCAGGGCAGCAAAGCCAGAAATGGTCTCCAGACAGAGCACAATGTTCATGTTTATCCATGCCAATTAAAACCACAAAAACGGGGAAAAAAAACAAAAACAAAAACAAAAACAAAACAAAAACCAGGAAAAAAAAAAGTTGTTTTAAATGCCCTTGGTCAAATAAAATCATTAAGCACATTTGTAGTATTTAATAGAAGTTCTAAAATTAAGTGCAGACATCCATCTTCCTGATTGCAAAACTTTTTGTGACAGAGCATACTACTTTGCTGTCTGCCAGGAAAAAAACAGCCCAGCAGCCCAACTGTCATGGAGATGAGGGCCTCCCTTCTTCAGCAGCAAAGAAAACAAAGGCGGATGAGAAAATGGACAAAATTAGCCCTGAGGGACTGAGGGGGCTAGTGGAGTTTAAACTCTTAAAGGCGGCTTTAAATAGAAGGCTACCAGAGTGACCTTGAGCAAGCATTTCCTCTGTGCCCTTGTGGGGAAGGCGCACCATCATGGCGGCACCCGGAGGCTCTCCATGGGAGCTGGACAGTGGCTCCCCAACGCCAGCTTATGGATGGGAAGTTCCCACCCATCAATGGCAGAGCAGAGCAAACAGGGACAAAGCAGCATTTGGGACTGTGCCCGTGGGTGGGTCATGTCTTTTAACCATCCCTTCTTGGGAAAGACTGCCTTGCACGCTCTTCTTTCTTTTACTTTTTGTTACAGAAATGTCATTTCTTTTATGAAATGATTGAGACGATAGGGTTGTTTTTCTTTTGAAGTATACTCCCACCTGTTTTTAATGAGACCCCCCACTCCAGAACATAACACATCACTGCTTCCCGCCTTCTGTTTCAATGTGGCAAAAGCAGGGGAATGAATGTCTTCCAGCAGCCCTAGGAGTTCAATCCCTGCCCTCGAAAAGACTAGCTGTGTGATCTTAGCCAAGTTCCTTTACCTCTCTGAAACTCAGTTTCCTCATCTGTAAAATGGGTATTATTGAGCCTACCCCCTACTGCGCTCTTGTGATAATTAAATAAGAGTATACAATGCCCCAATGCCTGGTATAGAGAAGGTACCCAACAAGGGCAGTTTTCTCCTTCCCCTTACCCACCCCTCAACTTATAAATACCTGTAACATATTAGCCATTCCTAACAAGAAATGAGTACAATACTGCACATAATTAATTAGTCAGAAATAACTTTACCACTGTATTTGGCGTAGAACTTGTGAATGTGAGTTTTATAAATCTGTTGAGGCCCAGGGCAGCAAAGAAAGGAAGGCAAAGGATACAGCAAAGGAAGGAAGAAATAGTCCTGGATTCCAAGTACTCAGTTTCTGCCCTGAAACACTTTTCCCTGTTACTCACAAAGCTGGTCATAAGACTTCCTCTGACTCCCCAGTAAATCAGGTACCTCTCCACTGTTGTTTACCAGATCTTTCTGTCCCTTTTCTTCCAACTCAATACAGATATCATCTGTATGTCATTTGCATGAGACAGTAAGTTCCAGGAGGAACATGTCTCTGGTGTTGTATCTCCAGTGTCTGGCAAAGGCCCTGGAACTTAGTAGGTGTTCAATAATTACCTGCTAACAGATGAAGGGATGGTGAATCCAGCTGTCAGAACAGACTTACACATGAAATCAGGAGTTGAGGATGGTATGTAATCAAATGCCAGCTCTAATATACTCACTCTTTTGCAAGGTCACTTTGCCACTTTCCCCTTCAAAGGTGGAGTCAATTTCTCCACCCATCAGACCATGTAACTTCACCACATAACTTGTTTCACCAATGGGACGTGAGCAAATGTGATGCAACCAGAGGTTTGCACATTGGTGCTCATCCTCTCTTACTGATGGCAACCTATCCACCACCATGTGAACAAGTCCAGGCTAGGCTAATGGATGAGAAGTGATAACATGTGAAGAGGATCCAGTCATCCTGCCAAGGACCCAGTCATATGAGGCCATCTAAACCACCTAACTCAAGCCCTCCAAGATAAGAAAACCTGCACAGAATTGTGACCAACGATTCATGCCTATTGTTTTAAGCCAACAACATTTAGGTTATTTTTTTAAGCAAGAAAATCTTACCAACACTGTAGTTCATAGAATACATCCCACAAACCTCTCCAAAGTAAGATTCTAGGTGTTTCTGGAAGCTAATTTCTCTGACTTTGGATGATAAAGAAGTGGGAGCTGAGTTGGAATGAGGGGATGGAGTAAAAACAGAGACTAGTCTTAAAGCTCCCACTGGGGAGCTCTGGGCAAGTGGACATCAATTTTTGTTAAACACCATTTCTGAAGGAAATGGGGAAGAAGTACCGCATTCCCTGTGCTGCAGTCCACAAGAAACAACTGGCCTGGCACCTCTGGCATGAGTGCTTTGGATCATCAGCTTCTGAGTTTTAGAAACTGTAAAAAAAAGAACATATCACCATGTACTTTAGCAGAGCTCAGGAAACCAGGCCCAAGGGCCAAGTGTGTCCCACAGCTTATTATTATAAATAAAGTTTTATTGAAACATGCCCATGGTCATTCTTTAACATACTATCTTTGGCTCCTTTCATACTATAATGACAGAGTAGTTGTGACAGAGACCAGATGGCCTTCATAGCCTAAAATGTTTTGGTTCTTTACAGAAATGATTTCCCAACCCCTGTAATGGAGTAATCAGGGTAAGTTCCATGAAGTGGTTGGGTCCTAACTTGAGTCTTAAAGAAAAGCGGCAGTGTTTATCTTTGGTATAAAGAAATGGAGAATTGCTAAAAGAGCTTACAAGAAAGTATACTAAGAGTATAATTGATGTTACATCACTGTACAAAAGTCATTAAGTTAATGATAACATAAACCATAACTGAATGTATATACCATTTACTACGTGCCAGGTACTGTCTGTATGCTTCATAGTAACTTACTTTATACTCACAAGATTATGAAATATACAGTATTATTAACTCTGTTTTTCCAGATGAGAAGAGAGAGACACTGAGAGTTAAAGATGTTTGCCCAAGGTCACAGAGTTATTAAGTAGCCTAACTAGAATTTAAATCCTGGTGTTCTCACTCTAAACTCCATAATTAATATAAAATATGATGAAGGCCAAAAGTTTGCATAAATTCTAGCTATGAGCAATGAAGCTATTTCTCAAGGACACATGAAAATCAACTTTATCACTTTATATTGTTGAACCCTCTTGGCTAACCACAACACATGTTCACTTTATGTACTCTGTATCTCTTGCAAAAAACTGCCATTGCTTAGCTGGAAATCCCCTAAAGGGGACATCCCAGTGGCGCATTTAGTGGTTATGTTGCCATGGTAATATTATGTCAATGCAGTAGCCACTGGCCATTCCCAGAGATGGCATAACCTATTCATTAAATTCTGAGTCTGAAACTGCCACCTGTTCCTTAAGAAAGTGGAAGGTTATCTTCTGCAAACAACAGTCAATAAGGCCATCCTGATCATGACAGACTGAAGCCACCTTGGGCATTACTTCTTATAGCTGTCAACTAGGTTCTGTTGGAGAGTCCTATTTTAGAGCAGAGGCTCTGGATTGGGAAACCCAGAAGAGTGATCTTTGATCTCTAGCCAAAAAAGGCCAGCCCTTATAGGTCAATCAGGCTCCCAACTGCTGGGAGCCCAAAATGATAACATGCATTAGATTCATTATAAACAACCAAAGGAAATATAGGCATAACTCCAGAAGAGAAGTTGTTTCTTGATTCATTAGCTTATTATCACATGGGAGAGATTCCTAATAGATAGTCTCTAATATGATTACCTTTTAACAGACTAACAGAACTTAAATTGATATGTCTCTTTTAGAGGGCATTTTGGCAATGTGTATCAAAAGTCTTTAAAATATTCAAAGCCAATGACCTAGGAATTCCAATTCTTATAATTTATCCTAAAAAAAAAATGATCACAGATATACCTCAAGGTTATGTATTAAAGTATTACTTATAACAGAGAAAACCTGCAAACACCTTAAATGAACAACAGGGAATTCATTAAATAAACTATGATATAACCATAAATTACTCATTAATGTTCTAACAACAAACACTTAAGCAGTTATTTAAATTTTGGTCATGAAAGATTATTAAATTTAAAAAGCAGATTAAAACCGGCATGCAGCACAAAATTCTTTATATATATATAGAAACCAAAAATAACAATACACACACACACATATATTCATAGAAAAAATAGACTTAACAGAGGTTTTCTCCCAGGGTAGAACTATGGTGGTTTTAATTTTCTATTTTTTATACAATAAATTTTGCACTGTCTTAGTAACTTTCAAAAATGCTGTTATATTTAATTTTTTTAATTGTATTTCTTCTCCTTCGGCTGTTACATTATACTTTGGCCTTACGGTTTTCAGTTCTGTGAATTCTACAATTATATTTTCCCAGTAAGCCAAAACGCAGACCAGTCTTTCTCAACAAACCCAGGGGAAAGGCAGTCCATGTTTTCAGAGACGTACCCACAATACAGAACCCCTCAAACCTCAATAAGTCTGGCCAGCCTTCTTGGCCTCTTACTCTGTTACAAAGCTATGCCATAACATGACTTTGAACAGCTTCACCAAGTTTATCAAAGTTGCCTGTGCTGGTACAGACTTTGTTTTTGTTGGGGTTTTTCCTAAAAAGAATCAGAGTTCAAAATTAAAGCAAGAGGTCAGGGAATTAGCTGACTAAGAGCTGATTAAAACAGTGTGTACTGTACAGACTGTGAAACAGCTGAATATTGTAGGGCCTGGAATCTGGCAGGGACGAGAAATGCTGGATAATTTCTTTTTCCTAGGACATAATGGGAGCAGGTAAGCTGAGTTAAACATAACTGCATTCCAATTTCTGGACAGGACATGACTTAACATTTTTTGAAATAAAAGAGTGTCTTTTCATTTAACTTTCAAATGATCACTAGGAAAGGGTTTATTTATATGTTGCACAAGTGGACAAAGTAAACTGGTGTTTGGTTGTGGCTTTCTCAAATCTCAAGATACACTTAAGCAGGTTCAGCTAGCAATCAATAATAAAAGTAATAATTAGACACACAAATGTTTTGCTTTTTCTCCAGCTGCCAAGTGGCAGTTGTGTGAACTTTCCTGACCACCTTATCTGAAGCTACTAGAGGAAAAGACACTCCTTTAAAACAACCAACACAATCCCAAAGGCAGAGAGAGAGATGTTCTCTAAATTAGCCTTCCTCAGTACAGTAATCCATGTTTATTCAAGTGGCTTGAAAAGAAGGGAAAACTCACATCATTTCTTTTAGGAGCTGAGTGACATTCCTGTGTTTGTTCAGCCTATATCTTTAAAGTACCCACTACACGCCAGACTGTGTGTGAGGCTCTGCACACTCAAGCTAGGACTCCAACTCTTCGTCATGGACAGTAAGGCATTCAGTGTGGTAGACTTCATGCAAAAATGACCCCGTTTCTCCTTATCCTATATTCCTGTCTTTTAAAATGTGACTTTGCAGCACCTTGCATTAGAAAGTTGAGTTTATATTTCTACCTTCCCAAGTATCACTGGCCTTATGTCTTACTTTGGCCAACAGAATGTGTCAGTGGTGACGGTGTGCCATACATGAGCCTAGGCCTCAGGAGATCTTGGATGCCTCTGTTCTTTCTTCTGGAACCCTGCCAGTGCAAATAAACCAGTACCAGCCCAATAGGCATGAGACACCATATGAGGGCGCACCAAGAGTCATCAGCCAACAAGTGCCCTCTGCAACCCCCATAAACACATCCAGCTAGCTGACCAGAGATAGCATGGCTGAGAGCAGGTGACCATCCAGAGGAGGCTGGCCTCAAGTGCTACCACATAGAACTGTAGGCTGAATGAAAAGTGGCTGTGTTAAGCCATTCAGCCTTAGGATGGTTGTTACATCACAGTGCCTAGCCCAGACATACAATGACAATGAAGCTAGCTCTGACAAGCCAAATACAAAATGCCACAGAGCACCTGAGGGGAGCACCTGTAATGTTATTGCAACATGTTTACCACTACAAAGAATCATCCAATGGAGCTATATAAAGAACAGGTCTGACCAACTGTAGGACAGACCATAAAGAAGCTATCTATCTAGGGAAGGGCTAGCTCAAGACAGCAATAGTTCCTTTGAAAAACTATCTGTGGATGAGTTGGACTTGTCTATGAAGTCATTCTTTGTTTCTTTTCTCTCTTTCAAAAAAAAAAAAAAGCAGCTCTCTCATTCAATTAAGACTGTTGGACTCGATAGCAATTGTCTAGCTTGATTCAAAGCAGCCATACCCTCTTTGACACATGTTCAGCCTCCACTACTCTGCAGGCTGGAACGTTAAATCCAGCTCTCCTGAATTTATGACATGCACACAGTAGCAAGTCCCTACAGGCTGAAAATCAAACTGTAATTCAAAGGCCACAGGGCTGAGGAAACAGCCAGAAGATAAATCCCAATTTCAACCTTGGATTCTCAGCAAGTTGATTTAGTGGATTGTCAGTCATATTTAAAAATAAAATAAAACTACAAAGACAGCAGACAGCACGTTTTAAAGAGAAACAGGATGATGCTTTTCAGGACTCCTTCAAAAAGCTCTTATTACCTGCAAAGAACTGTTATGTTATTTTAAGGGCCCAAGAACATTTGGCCCCAATCAGTCATTTGCAGAAGTTAAGGAATTTTTAACTCATGAGATATAAGGAAGAAATTAAACCATCAAGTCCAGCTGAGACCATCACACCAGAGGTGGCATTACAGGTGGCAAAGCAACCTGCTTCTGGAGCTGAGCAGGTGACCCCCACAGGACACAGGAGCGTGGATACTCACCTTACAGCCCTCACAGGCGCTGACCCCATAGTGGTACCCCGATGATTTGTCCTGGCAGACGAAGCAGGGTTTGTACACACGAGGGGGAGGAAGTGGAGACGGAGGGCTTGGGACCAGTTCCTCGGAGCTGGTGCTCTGTGTTTCAATCGCTGTGGTGTAGACAGGGTGGGGAGTAAGGGGAAGGAGAAAAAAGAGAAAATGTGTCATTTTTTTTTTCACCAGCGGAATCATAGGTCTCTGCTCCCAATTCAGCAAGAACACCAGCAAGGACAGGCCCACAGAAACACTCGTCATTGTAGGCACAGCAGTGGGGATATGGACATCGACGTGGTGCTCTGTAGTTCACAGAGCAAGCCCATTCACCTCTCTCCTTCACAGCGTGAGGGAGATGATTTTAGGACCCTGCTGCCCTGGAGAGAAACAAACTCAGAGGAGTGCCAAGACTCTCCGACATCAACAGGCCCAGTGGTAGAGCCAAGACACAAAGTCAGATCTTCACACTGCAAACCCCAAGCTCTTTCTGCTCTTCTGTTTCCCCTAGCTTCTGAATCATCTAGAGTCTCTGAAAGGACTTCTTTGACCCTTGTTGCTCACTTAACCAAAAGTAAATTTCCTAGGACAAATCAAGAAAATGCCATAGCAGCCATGTGACAAGCATATGGGGAGGGCCTGTAACATGCAGCCATGGCGGATCTCCACTAATAACAGCACCCAGAAGACCTATGCTACTACGCCAAGACTGCTCCTTGGACCAGCAGCACAGCATCACCTCAGAGATTATCAGCAAACATAGCATCAGGCCCAGCCCAGGCCGAAGGAATCAGAATCTGCATTTTAACAAAACTCTCATATTGCCAAATATACAATTAATGTTTGAGAAGCATATACTGATGACGGCAGAGTCACACTGCTCTTTGTCCTAGATTTAAAAATACAGTATTCCCCATTTTTCTAAACACCCAAATTCCATGGGAAATAGGAATACATAAAATTTAAGACCCAATGGCTCTCCCATCCCTTCTCTTCAGATTTACGTTCCAAGTCAAAGCAAGACCTGGCCCTTCTCCAACCATAGGCAAAAATGCAAATAAAGTATGAAGGTAATGGGGAAGGGAGTATGTGACTCAAAGTCATCAAATAATGTTCCAGAATATTCCAATCTCCAAATTTCTTTACAATACACAGGATAGTCCCCAGATTATAAGACTTCCAGTTGTTCCATTACTCACAATCTCCAGACTAGGTATTCTACTGACTTTATTGTCCTATAGACAAACCTTCAGAGAGTCAGGGCAACTCTTCTCCTTACACACTCTGTGAATCCATCCTCATCTCATAATCCTGCTACCATGCTAGGCTAGCAGGCCACCATCACCTCTCACCTGAGCTACTACCACAGCCTCTTCAATGGTCTCCCTGTGTCTGTGCTCCTATCCTAGGATCCCTTCTTCAAATACATAGTCAGATAACTGTTCAAAAACTTAAAAGCAATCCCTCTCCCTTACACGTCTAAGGCCCTCCAAGAATCACCAGTTAGGTCAAAGTCAATCTCACTGCTGTGTTCAATAAGGCTCTTTAGGATATGGCCCCTCGCAACATCAACATCACTGAATTCAATCATTCTCATTTATCAACTTCTAAATACTTGGCTTCTATGCCAGCTCTTGGATAGGCCAAGCTCTCATACCAATGTAGGCTGCTTACCATTTCCCCCACCTGGATATCCTCAGACTTCACACATCTGGTTCCTTTCCATTTCTTAAATCTTAAAGCAAATGTCACCTCCTCAGAGATGGCTTTTCTAAGTAAAATGCTCCTCCCCGCTCCTAATCACTACACATTATTTTCTGCAAAACCCTACCTAGTATCAAAGTTTAGAAAGTCTATGTACAATTTTATATTCTACCTCTGTTACCTTCCAACCATGGGTTTCATGAGGCCAAGGAACTTATCCGCATCATTTACAACTATGTTCCAGGCCAAGAAGAGATCCTGGCACCTCTTCTTAGGTGCCAGGTAGGTTATCGATAAATGGTAGATAGGCTATCGATAAATATTTGTTGAATTAATACATGAACTTTTCCCCATTCCTTATGCTTCTTCATTCTAAGTACCAAGTGCCCCTCTAATGTGTTAGGGTAACACAATTACAAATCAAAGAGCTTTCATATACTCATTTGCTTCCTTAAAAAGTTAATTATCCATTTTGGAGTAGAATCAACTATAATTACAGTATTTTCATAATTCAGAAGTATCTTGGAATGAATTCATTACAGTAATGCAGGTCTAGGAGATAAACCTATTACAATCCTTACTGGTTAGAAGCAAGACATCCGGGACGAAGACAGCCCTTACTCTGGGTAGTTTGGCACAATTATGACAAGTATGCTACATAAAGGTTGGCATCTGAGATGTCACTAAGGCCTATCAGATCAGCTATCAAGCTGTAAATGCAAAAGCAGTCCACACACTAATCAGCTTCACTGGAAGCAAATTAGTAATAATGACATCAACAAGAAAACAGTACTTGTTAAAAGTACAGAATAATTTATCGCTCTTTGTTAAAATGTAAGAAAAACAAACATGCAGAGAATCACCCCAAACCTTCTACTTAGAGAAAAACATTGTTATCACCTTAGCATACATCTTTCCAGACCACTTTTCTATGCAGATAAATGATTTTGGTGTGTTTGTTTACTAACGTGGATTTATAGCATAGATTTTGTTTGGGACTCTGTTTAACTTATGTCATGAGTTTATTTCTATGTCCATAAATATTTTTCCTGCAAAACAGTTTCCATTATGATGAAACTCTTTGTAGCTAATCTCAGCACATGCCTATTTAAGATAGATTCTCAGAAGACGAATTACTAGCTCAAAAGGTATGGTTATTTAGAAATATTTTGTTAGTTTTTAATTCACATTGATAAACTGACTTCTAGAAAGGCTATGTCATTCCCAATACATCAACATAAGGAGTCTTTCCCTAAATGCCTCCCCAAACTCTTGGATTAGTTTTATTTGTATGGCTCTGCTTCCACCCAAGTGTTTCAACAACTCTGAAAGAATTGTGTCATCACCAGCATGATCAATCCTGCATTGTGTTCTCCACAGAAGCAATGTGGGGTGTGTGTGTTTTAATGTTCTACTAGCTCGTGTATTCGCTCGTGTAGAACAGCTAATCTGGCTTGTCTAGGAAAGTTGTAAATAGAATTCTGTTAGGGCTGGATTCAGCTGTCAGAGTTATGCCCTGAATTTCAAAAGTGGGTGGTAATTTCCATAAATATGTCACTTCAAATACATGTCCTAAAGGGAATCCAGCATTTCACCCTCCCAAAGAGAGGAAGCAGAACTTGGGCAATTTAATTCCCAAGAAATTTAGGGCAAAGCACACTTTTGAAAAACGGGGAGACCTTAAAAACCCCAAAATATTTTACAAGGTTTGGTAAAAGCCTTTTTCTATGGATAAGAGTTGCTAAAAACAAACAAATGAACCCAGAATGCTTTTCCTGAGCAGTTGCCATGAATGGAGAAGTTCTGTTGTAACCAATCAATAGTGATGGCTCTAGACTTTTATGAAAGCTGTGATGAGGGATGCCCAGGTGGTTCAGTGGTTGAGCATCTGCCCTCGGCCCAGGACGTGATCCTGGTCCGGGGAAGGAGTCCCACATCAGGCTCCCTGCCAGGAGCCTGCTTCTCTACCTCTCTTTGTGTGTTTCTCATGAATAAATAAAAATTTTTTAATAAAATAAAAAAATAAAGCTGTGGTGATTTCAGCAGTAGTGTTTGTATGAACCTTTGCATATTTGTGCAGTGGATGTTCACGTGTTCAATCATTTTTGGAGTGACCATAGTATGCCAGGCATTGTGTTATATTCTATGAATGGTGCATGGTATAATGGGTATAATGCCTTAGCCTTGATGGTTTCACCTGATGGATAGTAAACCAACAATGAGAATATAATACAGCCAGTTCTCTAACCTGATTTTACATTAGACCCATGTAGGGAGTTTTTTTTTTAAATGTTTATTTATTTATGATAGTCACAGAGAGAGAGAGAGAGACAGAGACACAGGCAGAGGGAGAAGCAGGCTCCATGCACCGGGAGCCCGACGTGGGATTCGATCCTGGGTCTCCAGGATCGCGCCCTGGGCCAAAGGCAGGCGCCAAACCGCTGCGCCACCCAGGGATCCCATGTAGGGAGCTTTTAAACATTCTAATGCCCAGGTTGTACCCCAAAACTATTATGCCAGAATGTCTGAGAGTGGGAGTCAGATATCGGTGTTAAAAACAAAAACAAAAAACATCTCAGGTGAGTCCAAAACGTAGCAGTTTGGGAACCACTGATAAAATACAATGACAGGGAGAGCTAAAAGCCTTATTGAGCCCAGAGAAATCACAGGAGACTTCCCAGAGGAAGTGACCAGGCTGTGTTTTGAAGAATGAATGAATTCTTTCTATTGAGGTTTGTAATCTGAGTCCTACAAATGCCATAAATGAATCGCATACAAACATAAATAGAAAAGACATATATGACAAGAAATAATCATCTTCAGAAAAATTGTCCCACTGGTGGTAAAGAATTCAATACTGGTGCTATATATACACTCAAATATCCCCTCCAAATTGATAATCGATGGTCCTGTATTTCCTTTGTGTGGTCTATACCACAGAGAACAATGCAAAGCAAAAACAGAAGAGCAAATCTCTGTGGTATGGTTGAATGCCAAAGCTAGCCTTAAGCAAACTCTTCAAGACAAGTTCTAGAATTACAACCAGGATATGGCATCAGTATAAACGCACATTTGTACTTTAACGCAACCTCTGGACTTTTCAGTAAAATATACTTCGGCAAAGTTTATTAGTGATCCCCTTCCCCTCCTGTCCCTACCTCCTCCCACCCCCCACCCACCCCCTAGCAGCACCACCAATAAAGACAATGGGAAACCAGGGAGGGGGGCAGCCTATAGCTTCCCTCTCACTAGCCATTGTTGGTATTTAAGAGAGCTACACAGTGCTTGGCCATTGATCTGTTCACTGTCATCCTGCTTAAATCAATAATCTATTAGTCCCTTTAAATTAGAGTTAGATTCATCAAATGCCCTTGAGAGGTCTCAAACATTTTGTTCCTTATTCCAGGCAAGCACAATCAGTCTATGGAATGATAAAATTTTTGCTCGAAAACTCTGCAGGCTCAGCAGACAATGTGTCCTGTATTAGCTCATTCAGCGATCTCAGGCAGGCCAAAAAAGCAGTTTTTAGACTTCCCAGGGGGAAAGAGGCTTGTGTCATTCAATAAAACAACTGCACTCCAGCCATCCTGATGTGATTTCAGTTTGGGGAAGCAGTCTTTGAGGAATAATTTGGATCTGTTTTTTTGCCTCCTGCTTTTATTTATTTCCTTGCTTACTTATTGACTTAGTCTGTCTGGTGAGTGCATCCCCAGTAAGCAGCAGCCTCCAATGTGGCATCCAAACTGCTAACCAGATGGGCCGCCTTGCTTTGTCAGGGAATGGCCAAGACACAGGAACTTCTGCTCCTCGAGTGAGATGGATGCTTGGCTCCGTGGGTCCCTGCCCAGAGCAGAGTCAGCACCAGGGGTGCTGAGGGGGCTTCTCTGGGCTGCACACATGCGAAAGGAGAGAGTGAGCTGAACTCAAACCTGCGCTGACAGAAGCTTCTAGCCCCTATTTGAGACCTTTCCGTCCCCGCAATGTAAAGATGGCTGTCACTGGGGAAACAAAGCTAGAATCACCTTCCTTCTGGAAAAAATTCATTACAGATCTTGTTTGCCTTTAAATTATTGTTCCTTGTGATCCCTGGGTCGCTCAGCGGTTTGGCACCTGCCTTCAGATCAGGGCATGATCCTGGAGTCCTGGGATCGAGTCCCACATCGGGCTCCCTGCATGGAGCCTGCTTCTTCCTCTGCCTGTGTCTCTGCCTCTCTCTCTCTCTGTGTCTCTCAAATAAATAAAATCTTTTTAAATGAATGAATGAATATTCCTCAAAGTGTGATCCAGATCAGCAACCGGCAACAGCATTCCTGGGCGGCGGGGGGAGGCATTTGCTTAAAATTAGTGACTTTCAGACTCTCTAGGTAAAGGACCGTTTCTAACTCCCTCGCCCCAGCCCCTTGGGGGGGGGGGGTGATAAAATCCAATAAAAACACGTCCCCAGGAGAAAAAAAACACATGCACACAAAGTGAATTTTTGGAAAAAGGGAATAAAGAATAAGATGCTTGAAACGCAAGCGACACATTAAAGGAAAAGGAAAGTCGTACTCGACATAAAACTACTCTGTCAAGCTGCTGTAGAAGTTTCTATCCCGGGCTGTCCGCGGCCGCTATGCCTCCCCTGGGGAGCAGGCGGCTTAGGCAGGGCAGCCTTGGGCAGGTGGCACCGAGGAGACCCACTCCGAGGGCCTCGGACTTCAGAGCTCGGCAGACAAAACAAAAACAAAGTAAAGGGAATCTCCACCGACCGAGCCGGTGTGAACGCACAATACCAGCGCTCCCAAGTGACTGCCCCAACCCTGGGAGTGAATTCATGCCCCCAAAGAAAAGAAAACCAAAAAAAAAAAAAAAGAAAGAAAGAAAAGAAAAGAAAAGAATTAACGCTGTTGCCTGTTTAAAAGGACTTGGCACTTGCGAACCTAACTCACCTGAGAAAACACAGTATAAATGTCCTTGTTGTTACAACACACCTGAGTGTCATTTAAACACACAGAAAGTCTCCAACAATAGCTCCCTTCACGATTCCTAACATGCTTGGCATTTTTCTAAAGGTTAGATTAAGTAGCAGATAACATTTTTAAGAGAGAGCACAGTATACTATTTTTTTTTTCCCCTTTGTGAGAACTAATTTAGTGCTGCCTAAACCATGTTGACAGATTTCAGGATTTTATGTGGGGCCTGATTAGCAGCAGGCAGGCATCAAACGTTATGAGAGCCCTGCCTCTCGACTAGAACCTTCGGATGATTAAGACAGTATTTTAATGCACTCTCTGGGCAGCTGAACCTTAAAAGAAAAAGGAGTTGTAAAGCAAAAGGCATTTCCTGCATGGCCCCGGGGGAATTTTGAGCCCAGAGCTCCGGGACCCGGTGGGAGGGAGTAATTTCAGCTAATTAAGGGAGAATAGCAAAGTGTTGCATTTGGTCAAAACATTCAGTGGGGCTTCATTTTTGTTGGCACCAAAGAGAGCCGGTCTGGATTTTTTCCCCCTTTTTCTGTGGATTCACTGCAGGATTGCAGGGCCCACAGCTCACATACATTAGGGAGAAAGTCAAAGGAAACGCCAAAGTTCAACTAAAGTACAAGTAATTAGAACCAGATTCTCCGCTGCCTGCGTGTGCGCATGCGCGTGCGAGCGCGGGTGTAGACGTTTTATTAAAATATAATTTACACGCCTCGAAACGGTAGAATGGGGGAGGAAAAAAAAAAAAAAGCTCCTCCGAACTGTCGCTCATTTGATTTTCCCGTCGCCTCCTCCTGGCGGTGGTAGGGGGTGGGGGCGGGGGGCGAGGTCAGCTTTTGATCGTCTTTCAGTAGAAGCGGTTTGTTTCCGCACGCATGGGATTTGCAAATCTGTGAATCGCATCGCGAAGCTAGGTAACTGCCAAACAAGAAAACCTTTGCTTTCAAATGGTCTCGCCTCACTCTGCTGCTGGCTTTGTTATTATTAAGCAGCTCCAAGATTAGTCCTGGGTTTGGGGCTGGCAAAGGCGGGGGGGGGGGGGGGGGGGGGAGGGGGGGGGGGGAAGGAAAACATCAACGCGGGGCTCTGGCAGTCTTGACTCAGTAACCTGCCCGTGACCCTGAGGAGTGTGTGTTTGCCCGGGTCACCCGGGATCCTGGCCGAGGGCTGGAGCTGGGTTATGAGAATCCCTGCTATTCTGACCACACATGCAACAGGTGCTGAACACAGGCAGGGGACAAAAGCAGGGGCGGGGGGGGGGGAGACTTTGATTTTGGAGTCCTTATAGAAAAGCCTTGCTTTTCAAAGTTTTGTCCCGGGACCAGCAGTATCGGCATCACCTGGCAACTGGTTAAAAGGCAGGCTCTCAGCTCCACCTGCATAGGCCTGCCGAATCAAAACAGGCATCTTAAAACAAACAAACAAAAAATTCTTTTTTAATTAAAAAAAAATTCCTATGCATGTGAACATTTGAGACACCGCGACATGAAAATGTCTTATTACTGCTCTAATCTTCCGAGAATCCCAGTTTGCTGAGTCAATTTGGCGTGGAAACTCTGTCAGCTTCCCCCTTGCACAGGTCCTTACTGAATACCCCACCTTGTTAAGTACTTAATACATTGAGAACTTCAGGCGGTGTGTTTATGCTCACCAGAAGCCAGAAGCCTTCCTTCTCTCCCACAGAATCCTGGCAGTGGACTGTAGTTGGCAGCGGGTTCAAAGTTGCACAGGAAGAGCCTGAACTAATAGTATCTGCTATTTACTGAGCACTTACTAGATGCCAGGGGCGGTGCTAGTTGCTTAATACCTATTAACACATTTGACTCCTCCCCAAAACCCGGGAAGGGAAGGGACCAGGAACTCCACACTTTAGGATTAGGAATTTAAAAAAACACCAGTCTCAGCCTTTACAAAAGAGGCGGAAATGGCTTAATATCTATCGCTATTACTTTATGAAGATACACAGCTTTTAACCTTCTCATTTATTTTCTTTGCTAGAAACGTCACTGGATCTGGTCTGGTCAGGACTATTGACTAAAATTGAGACCTGCAGGATGTGTACCCCCCTTTCTTTTAAGTCATGGTGATAATTTTCCAAACACTGATCTGATTCCAGACATGGCTAAATTCGACAAGATAGTTTGGGCTTTAAAATGAGAGAGAGGGAGAGAGAGGGAGGGAGAGAGAGTGGCTCAGCATCCACTAATCACTCTATATTATAGCTACACCTGCCTGGGCTCACGGCCAGCAGTAGAAATTACTCCTGGGACTGACTTTTACCATGGGAAGTGCTGTCATATTTTCATAAGGGACCATGACACGTTCAACACCTACATTTCATTTTGATAATATGCTTTCTTGCTTCAAGGAACATAGTCGAAAATTATCTCATAGGTTGTTTTGGGTGACGTTTTTAACAGACGATGCTTTATATCACTATTTTCTAGGACATACTAAGATAGCTTATGACAGGGTTCAAATAAATTCTCCCTTAAAATCACTTAACGGGCTGACACATCTAACTACTTATTAATGATCTGAACTGAGAGGCATCAGAAATGGAACTGCATTAACTGAGCAAATGCTGGAACCAGTCTCGGGAGTCATGTATAGATGAAGCTAATTGCATCGCAATATTAAGGTCCCCCTGAAGAGTTTATCTCAACACCAAATGATTCAGTTCAATATTCTACTTCTAATCAGGATTCCCATAATTTCTAAAAAAGCAATTATTGCACTAATAAATGACATTCTATTATCTGTTCAAATTTCCTGCACATAAAGTTGATTAAAACTGTAGCACTAAAATATATATCATCTCAGATACAAAATTCTTTGCTTATGTATTGCTAATATATACTAAAAATCACGGTGATATCAGCCTAACAGAAGAGTTATGAAGGGATACTTTTTGGAATACGGTATTTAAAGGAGAGGATAATGAAATTATGCTGTATCACATGGGGATTCTTGCTATATCCCGAGAGCTGAGAAAGCTCAAGTTTGGTGGTGACACCAAAATTGAGCCCAAACTACCTTTCTCAACAAAATGATGATCTGCTTACTTGGCTTGTAAGTTGGCTGCAAAGAAGGTTTTTGGTTTTGTTTTATTTTTATAGGTACACACTCGTGAGTGGTGTCAAAATAACTTTGAAACCCACATAATCCTCGCTGGGTGGGTTTTCTTGGGTCCTAAGAAGAACTACAACACAGAAGCCTGCAGAAAACTGTGCGTAGGAAGTGATGGGAAGGGCATGGGCTTCCTGCCAGATGAACCTGGATTTGGATCCGTCTTTTAGGCACTTACTAATTTAATGGCCATACAGTTTTCTCTACTTTTCTGAGTCCCAGTTTCCCTTTCATGAAAATGCAGATAATCTTAAAATTCTTGTGGGTGAAGAAAGGGAGACAATATTTGCAACTTCCCTGGCACACAGTAAGTGGTTAATGAGTGACAGCCAACCCTTACCTCCATCACCCTCCCCCAACATTTCCCTTCTATCTTCCTTAACCCAGGGAGTGGTTCTTAACCAACATTGATTTTGCCCCCCAAGAGATATTTTGCAATCTCTGGAGACATTGTGGCTGTCATGATTGGAGGCTGCTACTGGCAGCTAGTGAGTGGGCTGAGGCCAGGGATGCTTCTAAACATCCCACAATGCACAAGACAGCCCTGCACCCTCCCTCTCCCCCAAATGAATTATCTGGCCCAAATTACAAGGAGTGCTGAGGCTGAAAACCTCAATCTAGGGTAAGGATGGTACTTGTGGGGAGACTTTAGGACAAAGCTGTGGAACAGCAAAGAAGATGACTTCCTGCAGCACCAGAGAAGTGGGCCCAGCATCCTAGCGGGCAGAAGGCCTATACTAGGTTCCTAACCCTGCCACATACCAGGAGTCACTTTAGTTTCCAGAGCCTCAGGTTCCTGAATCTGAAAAGTGGAGATGGCAAGCATACTTACTACCTGGCAGGGCTAACACTTTGTGAACTCTATACAAATACATAAAAATAAACAGCCAGAACTTCATTATTAGGGTATTTAGGGAAACGTGGGTAAGTCCTATCTGAATATGACTAATATTGTTACCTGAGAAGATGACAGAAACATCTCTAGAGTCTAGTCAAACAGTAACATCATAATAATATTAATAGCTAACGTTTATAGAGCATATACTGTGACCTAGCCTCCAGCCCCCATTCTAAGAACGTTCCATATAGTAACCGGCTTGATCCCCATAATGACCCTAGGAAATAGGCAGTCTTAGTATTTTGTCCTTACGGGCAAGAAACTGGGTACACAGTGGTTATGTAACTGTTTAAGGCCACATAGATGGGAACCCATGGGCAGGGATGGGGATGCAAATGGTCTGCGGTTCATGAGGAGTGTGATCATGGTGTTGGCAGAAAATAATGACGCCCCTACGACCACATGGAACTTCTCCAGCAAGAGGCTGACATATTCCCTGCCAGCAAGTTTGAAAATATACAGACTACATCTAAGATACACACACACACACACACACACACACACACACACACACACATACAGAGTTATCCCAGCATAAAGACCAAAAGTAAAGCTGGAAAAGTAAAAAAGAAAGAAACTACGCATAGAGAAATAATGCCCTCTTTTCTTTCCAGTCAGAGCAATAAAGTAGGAAAGTCCCCCAGAAGCAAACACAGGAATTAGAAGGCGCATACACACCCACACACACCCACAAACCCCTCCCACATCTTCCCTGCCCTGCCGAGAAACCAACCCCCAGCAGGCAGAATGGCAGCAGCTAAAACCAAGGTTGCAGAGGCCTTTGGCGGTACTCCAAGGGCGTGTGACTACACACTGTCGGGAGCAGTCACTCAGGCCAAATGTGACCTGCACAACTGCCAGCTTTGGGGGCCAGGGGTGGGGGGCTGGGGGGCAGCTCTGGAAGCCCCACCCCTGAGATGGTTTTTCCCCTCTCTTGCCAGTGGGCCATATATACTCCTCTAACCAAAGCTTAATTGGCACAAGAAATGAAAGCAACATCCAGAATTCTAAAGTTGTGCTATGGCTCCTTGGTCACTGTCTACAGATCTGGAATTCTCCATGTTAGGGGCTGCATTACTCTCTTCCCAGGAGGACCAGGGTGGGTGAGAGAGTAACTAGAAGAAGGATGATAGAGAACATACTCCCTGCACCTTCTACTTACCTAAGAAGACTTTAACACATCAGGTCAAGAATGATGTGCTTGGGGACATTTAAAAGAATCTGAAGTTTCTATATGGAATGAGGTTTATGGAAATGCTGTAACTGCTGTGTTTCTCTTTCGTAACTGATTTTTTTTTTCAATGTTTCTTGAGAATGACAGCTTCAAAGTGTTTTAATTGTAGTTCTTAAAAACAAAATGGCTAACTCAAAGAAATTTTCACCAAACTTCCCATCATGAGCAGTCCCCAAGGTCGAGTCTTTTTTGGATATTCCTTCCTTTAGGGAACTTTCCAACTTTAAAGATAAGCCAAGGCATGTGGTTGGAAATGTGTCTGGGTTCAAATCCTAATTCTGCAACCTGCTGTGTGACTGTGAGCGTTACTTAACCTCTCTGAGTTTCAATTTCTCCTTGTATACAATGAGAGTGTACTCCTCATTGGGTCATCGTGAGCATTAAATTATAAATCACTGTAAAGTGACACAATGACAAGCACAATGCCTGTCACATAGTATGGTACAATTAACATCACTAAAGTATCAAGAATACACTTGTGTTGATGAATCTCAATGTTCTTTCTTTCTTTTTCTTTCTTTCCTCTTTCTTTCTTTTTCCTTCTTTTTTCTTTCTTTCTTTTCTTTCTAGGTTTTATCTTTAAATAATCTCTATACCCGACATGGGGCTAGAACTCACAACCCTGGAGATCAAGAGTCACGCTCTACTGACTGCACCAGCCAAAGTGCCCCTACCTTCCCATCTTTCTTCTACACTACACTTTCATGTCTTGATTTGCTGACCTTCACTTCCATTTTCCCATTTTCCTTGCTCAAATAGCTGTCCTTCCTCACAGAAGAGATTCTTTACAAGCTTGTACCAGGAAAGCAGTATGTGTCAGCTCTACCTCCTTATGATCTCTCTCAACTCCCTTTCTTCCTAGCCACTTGGGCATTAAGCCAACATGCTACTACAATCCTCTCTTCATGGGTTCTCCTGGCTCTTCTGGCTCATCCCTTTTTTGTAAGCACAGCACCCTCAGAGACAGCTTCCTTGAATACCTCCTTACATACTGCTTGGTGCTTAAGAGAGTGCCTGGCACCCAGGAGGGACTCAATTCACATTAGTTGAAAAACCGAGTGAGTGAAAGAAGAAAATCTGTGCAAAAATTCTCATATGCAGGGCACCTGGGTGGCTCAGGGTGTAATCCTGGGGTCCTGGGATTGAGTCTTGCATGGGGATCCCCACGGGGAGCTTGCTTCTCCCTCTATGTCCCTGCCTTTCTCTGTGTGCCTCTCATGAATAAATAAACACAATCTGAAAAAAAATGTTCATATGCAGTATCAAACCAATGATGATTGTTGTGGCCAGTTCAGGGGAATGTGCCAACAGCACCCATTACGTGGCATCGGATGACTCACGATGTGTTTGCTCTCACGTTACCCCCGTGTGCTCACTTATGACAAGAGCATGAAGAAGAGCAGGCTTTATTATCATTATCCGTGTGTTAATCTCCATTATTCACAGGAGGAAACTGAGGCCCAGAGAAGCTATAAGACTTGGTGAAGGTCACAGAGGGAATGGCTCGATCTAGAATGGGCTTCCTGAATCCACGTAGGGGGTTATTATAAATGAGAAACAAAGCACTCGTTTCTATTCCGAGGCCTCTTATTAATTTGTTAATGTTTTAGGACAAGGTCAGCAAACTTTTTCTGTGAAGGGCCAGGTAGTAAATACTAGTCTTGAGGACCATATGGTCTCTGTCACAGCGATTCAACTCTGCCACTGTAGGAAGAAAGCAGCGCTAGACAAGACATAAATGAACAGGCGTGGCATGTTCCAATAAAACATTATTTATAAAAACATACTACAAGCCAGATTTGGCTTAGTTTCCTGACCCCTGCTTTAAGATAAAGGAAATTAAAACTATCCCTTCTTATAGTAACTGTACTTGTTACTATAAAATCCATGCTTTTCTTTGCTTCCAGGGTAAAGATAGAGTATGACAGCCATATGTCACAGAGATGTGGGAAGTATTTTAAGGATGCTAACACTATAGTGCATATAGTATTTATATGCACTATAAATGTGTAAGGTCTGCACATTTCCTTCAAAACTAACCTCATGTACACATTTTTATTAGTTAGGGAGGTCAATATGTCTATCATAAATACATTTTAAAATTCCTTCCTACATATTCTGTCTATTGGGATTATTTATCGTGCCTTGTTCCCTGGCCCAGAGCCAAGCAGAATATGGGAGTTTTAATACCTTTAATCCATTACATGGATTTTTTTTTAGAGCTCCATAAGACAAAATAAAATGCACTCTCATGGTCATATATGCAATAGACCTAATATACCACTTAATATTTCATGTCCCATTTTATATTTCAGTTGTGATGGTTTCCAGCTTTTTCAATGTGCAAAATGACATATTTTTCAGCCATCTTTTTGCTCCAATTTTTTTTGTTTGTTTGTTTAGAGACCGGACAAATCATAAACAATAAATCTCACTGTGGACTCTCAGGGGTGACTATCGTTGCTCCCCGATATTCTGAGGAGGTACTTGGAATGACTGTCCTCTGACATATGCCACCCAGTCCACTGTGATGTGAACTGGTCATGCTTATTTTCAATTAGGCCGTGTTGCCTTGCATTGACAAAGAGGTATACATTTATTTTTACAGCTATTTGTATGGTAAGCGGCCTCCACAGATGGCCTGCTCAATGAACCACACCTCCAGGAATCCACGCCAATGTATAAGGCCCTTCCTCTTGAATCTGAGCTGCTACTGTGATTTCTGTCCGACCGACAGAATGTGGCAAGAGTAATGCTGTGTGACACATGAGGCTAGATCATAAGAAGCCTCGCAGCTTCCATCTGGGTTTCCAGGAATGCTTATTCTAGGGGAAGCCATATACAGAGCCCTGTGACCACCATGCCATAAGGAAGACCACATCATGGGAGGAGGCCACAGGGAGAGAAAGATGCTTATGGGGGTTTCTACCCATTCCAGCAATCTCAACTGGGGAGCTGGACACATTGACAAGCCTTCTTGAACATCCAGCCAGCTCAAACCCAGAGATGAGTCCAGCCCCGGTCACTTCCAAATGCAGCCATGCGAAAGAGCCCAAGTGAGACAGAACCTTGAAAGTTAATCAATTGTGTTTTAAGCCACTTAAGTATTGAGTTGGTCTGTTACATAGCAGTGAGTTAATTAACTCTATAATTATTAATTAAAGATAATTTTGGCAGAGTCATAAAGAACCTGCAGAAAGGGCTCACTTCAACTCTTTTAGATTCTTTAGACAATAACTTGACATCTCATGTACTGTGCGCTTTGCATGCATCCCTGTCAGGTACAAGAGCAACGGAATAATTCCATCTAAAAAATTATTAGAAATTCTGCGTGAAAAGGAGTAGGATAATTGCTCAGCTATAAATTCCAGGACAATAATGACTAAAATATCATAGAATAAGGCTATTAAAATTTTTTTTTTCAAAAGTTGGCTGTAATGCAGTGGGTCCTTTTTTTTCTCAAATTGCTTATAAAACTCATTCATATCCACCTGAGCCCACATGTGAACACCACCTGCCTCTCACCTGCACACACCCTCTTTTATTTTGAGATGCAGATGTCTGCTTATAGGGTCGTTGTATTTTTATTTGTTCCTCCAGGGGACAGATTGAATTCTTCTCCCCACACTGGACATTGTGGTTCAAAATAACAGCAAAAGACCTGCAGGTAATGGGCTATAATACTCACTTGATACCCACTAAAGGAGGGTTTAGAACACTTGCTCTCCGTTACCTTTCGTGAAACATCTGTTTCATATGAGCCAGTTAAAAGTGCATACATCTGTAAATAATAAGCCTGTGTGTGCACATAATTTAATGAATTAGGACATAAAAAGGAATTGAACAGTAGGGGCACAGCAATTAGACTAACTGCCCATTTTGTTAAAAATGTATTGTTTCCAGCTTTCACTTGGAAACCCTCCTATTATTCTGTGGGTTCTGAGGCTTCCAACTTTCTTATTCCCCCTCCCCACAAAGCAAATAGGAGTTTACTTTGCATAGTTGGCAGAGGGAAGGCAACCCACATTATGCAAAGCTAGGATGGGAGCTTCCAACTGTTTGCTCCTACTTGGGAGACCTGAATTGGGTCCCAGAACCGGCCTGTGCCTGGGAACTCTCATCTGTAAGAAACAAAAGAGCAGTAACAGGGCCCTCCCCAGGTGACATAATTCATTTTGTGCACTTGGCAGAGATAATATGCACTTAATAAATAATTACGATGATGGTAGTTTTGCAGTCTCATGAAAATCAATCACAGCTTGAAGTCATTTGGGGCCCAGGTGGGTGGAACAGACCTTGCTCAAATTTTCTCTTGGTTTTTGATTTGGTCTTATTTCTCTTTACCTTCTTGACATCATTTCCTGGGATAGAAAATAAAAAAAGGGGAGGAGAGGAATGACCATGTCCTGGGTAACAGAAAATCCATTCCCAGGATCTGAAAACAAGTGCCAGAAGTCCAAGAAAACATCCCATGCCCGTTCAGGCCAGCTTTTCAGCTAACACATGGACAAAGGCTCACCTTAATGGCCAACTTGTACTTTCCAAGTTTTGACAGCTCCCTGCAAGTTTACTTCGGGTCTTCTTAGAGACCCCAAAATATACACATAAATCAGAGACCACTTGAGATGTACTGAATTTTATGTTCGTTAATACTGAACTCTTCTCAGCATATTTCCTGAGCACCTACTGTGTGCCGGGCACTGGGTTAGGAAGTAGAGTAAGCCTATGTGAGCAGGAGAAGGTGCCTGTGGGAGAGACAGCATGGCATTCTCTAGAACACACAGTGAGCCTTCCCTAGAGTGTAACCTGTTCATCTCTGCCTCCCTGAAGTTGAAGATTTTCAAATTAGTTGAACATAGCTTGAAAATGTTGGAAGACACTGTGTGTCCATTTGAAAGCCAAGAGGGCACAGAGCACAGGAATAGAATTTGATGCTACCTGATATATGATTGCTACAAGGAATATAATTGAAATCCAGAGCACCCGGATTCTGGGAAAATCTTGGTTTAGCTCTATAGTTAGTCAATAAGTGTTGCTCTGCATTTGCCAGGCCCTAGGAAAACTAGTTCCACCCCGAAGGAAAACAAGTTAAACAATGACCCAAATCACCACCCTAATATTCTGTTTACATTCCACTCCCCTAATCTATTCACCATCTACATAAAGAGATAATTAGAGCTCCTTAATAGCAATAGGAAAGAAGAAGGGCTAAAGGAAAATTGAGAAGGAACAAATACTGGGAAAGTATTAATAGTATGGAGAGCTGCACTGTTCAATACAATAGTCACCAGCCACATGCAACTACTGAAACCTTAATAGATTAAAATGAAATAAAAAATTCAGTTCCTCAGACATATTAGCCACATTTCCAGTGCCACACAGGGCGAGCAGCTACTATATTGAACAATGCAGAATTATAGATCATTTCTATCGCTGTAGGAAATTCTATTGGACAGCACTGATAACTAGTATACCAAGTGGTGGTGTGCTTGAACATATCTATTGACTTAACCATAATTCATTCAGTACTGACCAGGTACTAAGTATTAAGCTAGGACTGGAAAACAGAAAGACACAATACCTGACCTCAAAAATGTGCCAGGTTAGAAAGGGAACACAACTGATAATACAAAACAGAAAAAAACACAAGCACAAAAAAGGAGAAACGGGTAGACACACAAGAGTAGTTAGGTGTTCCCTGTAAAATTTTTCAGCTTTTCTGAAAATATTTCAAAAATACTTTCTGAATAAAATATGGGGGGAACATCTATTTACTGAGTACTACAAGGTCTTTATATACATTTTTATTTAAGTCTATGGTAAGCTTTCAGGGTAAGTAGCCTGGATCCATTTTACAGATGGAAAAATGAGGGAACCTGGAGCTCTAGCTCCCACAGCAGAGGCAGTGCATAAAGAATGTCCAGCTCCACTGCATCACACATGAGCACAGGGGCACAGGACAGCGCTGTATCCCTATAACACAGGGCAGCATTTCCAGATTTAGATCCACTTCCATTCAGAACCTACTATATGATCCCTTGATCTCTCTTTTTTTTAAAGATTTTATTTATTCATGAGAGACACAAAGAGAGACAGAGGCAGAGACACAGGCAGAGGGAGAAGCAGGTTCCATGCAGAGAGCCCGATGTGGGACTTGATCCTGGGACTCCAGGATCACACCCTGAGACGAAGGCAGGCACTGAACCACTGAGCCACTCAGGGATCCCCGAGAACCTACTATGATCTCTAGTAAGTCACTTCATTGCATCCGTCTGTCTCTATTTCCTCAACATAAATAATTCAACAATAGTTTCCAAACAACCGAACAAACAAAACCCCAGGTAGAACATGGCATATAAAAATCCAAAACAGAGCACTATAATGCATTTCAAATGTACCTGAAATCACTGAAATTGAGCATTATGGGAGAAGCTAATAATCATAATTATTTATGTAAATTTCATTAAGCAGTAATAGTTTTGTGAGGTTTGGGACCCTCTACAGAAAATACATACTGGGATCCCTGGGTGGCGCAGCGGTTTGGCACCTGCCTTTGGCCCAGGGCGCGATCCTGGAGACCCGGGATCGAATCCCACGTCGGGCTCCCGGTGCATGGAGCCTGCTTCTCCCTCTGCCTGTGTTTCTGCCTCTCTCTCTCTCTCTCTGTGTGACTATCATAAATAAATAAAAAATAAAAAATAAAAAAAGAAAAGAAAATACATACTTAGGGGAACCCTGGGTGGTGGCTCAGCGGTTTGGCACCTGCCTTCAGCCCAGGGTGTGATCCTGGAATCCCGGGATCGAGTCCCGCATTGGGCTTCCTGCATGGAGCCTGCTTCTCCCTCTGCCTGCGTGTCTCTCTCTCTTTCTCTGTGTGTGTGCGTGTCTCTCTCATGAATAAATAAATAAAATCTTAAAAAAAAAAAAAAAGAAAACACATACTTGGGGCACCTGGTGGCTCAGTGGTTGAGTGTCTGCCTTTGGCTCAGGTTGTGATCCCAGGGTTCTGGGATGGAGCTCCCATCAGATTCCCCACAGGGAGCCTGCTCCTCTCTCTGCCTATGTCTCTGCCTCTTTTTCTGTGTCTCTCATGAATAAACAAAATCTTTAAGAAAAAACATCCTTAAGATAGATGGCAAATCCCAAAATGGCGATGTAACTTCATCATCTCCTAGGAAGCTTTCTTGCCCACCCCTTCCTTTCAAGTGATGGAAGTGTACAACGGTGATGCTTCAGGCGGAGGTATCACCAGTAGGATTGCCAGTAGCCATCCCTACAGGAGGGTAACCAATGAACCGGAATAACACAAGAAACCTTACTCCTCATCTCTCACCTTCCTGTGACTCCTCCATAAATACAAGACTCATCCTGCCCCAATGCCTACGAGCTGTGGAGGGATAAGAACCATGCAGACTTGAGCCACAAACAGGATGGAAAACAGGACAAAAGAGGAGAAAATGGCCTCACACTTTCTTCCACAACATAAAAGCCTGTGGCTTCTGTTGGAGGAATAATGTTGTCAGAGGGACCTAGGTGAGTTACAGTTCCTTGACTTCTCTCTTTTTCACATTTCCCCCCAAACCAAAACACGCCATGGTCTTTTCTCCGCATGATGAGGGCCTAAGAAATTTTTCCAGGAATTCTTCATGCAGCTGACAGAGATGAGATTTAAACTGGAAGTGAGGACCTCCACACGGAGGATGGAGGCAAGACCTTCCCGGGGTTGACAGTGCAACTCCCTGTCCCTGTGCCTTCGGCCACACTCCTCTCCTTGTCTGAGTGACAACTGCCTCCCCTATACAATGAGGAGAACTGCACCTTCCACGTGGGATTGTTTGCGAGGATCAACTGATGACAACGTTCCCAGAGTCGTGAGAGTAGAATTTTGTGAAATACATAACCAGCCAAACAACAACAAACCACAGCCCACCATACTGCTTCAATTTAGCCCCTACTGTCAGAAGACAATCATTCCTTTCCTAGAGAAGGTGTGCCTCTTCGAGAAGACGGTTGTTATGGTGGACTAAGGATGTATGCACTTTCTTTGTCAATCTGCATTCAGAGGCGGATTTTTGGGGGATCTGGGCTGGCCCCAGGGCACCTTACCCAGCAGAATACTGTGCAAGTGACTTGTGCCAGCTCTGCATCCAGCCCCTCGGAGGACTGGGAGCTTCCGTTTCCTCCTTGCCTCTCAGAATACTGCTGCCATGCTGTGAGAAGCGCCGGTCACATGCAGCTACTCCAGTTGACAGCCCCAGCTGAGCTCCCTGCCAACGAGCAACATCGTCGACTGCCAGCCATGGGAGTGAGCCTTCCGGGACTTGCCGCCGTGCAGCCTCAGCTGACATCATGTGGAGCAGAAGACCTGCCCAGCTGAGCCCAGTCCATCCACAGACTAATGAGATCGTAAATTGTTAGGCCACTAACTTTGGGGGGCGGATGGTTACATAGCAAGAAGTCATAGAAACAATCGTAGAGAAGGAGGTAATTTGTTAAAAAGCTAAGCTAAGGGCAGCCCCAGTGGCCCAGCGATTTAGCGCCGGCTGAAGGCGGGGGTGTGATCCTGGAGACCCGGGATTGAGTCCCACGTCAGGCTCCCTGCATGGAGCCTGCTTCTCCCTCTGCCTGTGTCTCTGCCTCTCTCTTTCTCTGTGTGTCTCTCATGAATAAATAAATAAAATCTTTAAAAAATTAAAAGAAAAATTTAAAGAAAGCTAAGCTAATGAGACGTACCCCCAAAGAACATTATTTAACAAACACTCTAAAAATATCCACACAAGAGTCTTCATGAAGCAAGTTCAGAAGGTATACACTTACTCCACTGCTCAAGCGAATTTTAAAACACTGCTACGTATGCCACATTTAGAAATTACCTATGAGGCCTACACACAGGAAAACCTCTGCTTGCTCCTGTGACAAAAATGTTTCACCCACCTGATCCCTCACCTGATGCACCAGCTGCAGTTACAGTAGTTTTGAGTTCTTTCCATAATCAAAGTCATGTGCCAAGTCCCGAGGAGATACTTGTGTCTGTGTTATAAGGGGGCTGTGTCACGGTGACTTGTGCACACAATTTCTCCCACACTTTACGAGTCCAGAGAGAGCCAGGACCAGGTAGGAATCATCTTGGTGTTTGCCCATAGAACAGAACAGAACGGAGTGCCTGGAACATGGCCAACCCAAGAGGTGTTTGCTGAGTAACAATGCAAGATTTAATCCATCGCTGAGCAATAAAATGGACTACACCCCTGATGCACCTTTGGGTGAAGTTGCATTGTAACAGTGCTCACATGTAAAAAAGCAATCATTTATTCTAAATCTGGGGGTTTGGTTCAATGGATGCCACTGAATCAGGGCCAGGACTACCCAAACAGCAACCAGTGGGAAGAACTGTCACCTAGTTTATGAGCCACAGACAGAGGAACCATTTCACTGGGGACAAGAGATACCAACTGAAACAGCATGTTTGCTATTAGCAAAGACACAGGAGCCACAGGTGTCTCGCTGGAATCAGAGCAGAAAGTCTATCTCCTCGGTGGCTTCTATATGCTTTCTGGGCGAGAACAGAATCCTCCTTTACAGGATCTCTGATCTTTCTGCAAATCCTGCAATGTAGACATTATATTCCCATTTCACAGCTGCAGAAATTAATCCTGTGTCAAGTCAGGCTATTCCCAACATCTCAGACCAGCAGGCAGTGGCAGGGCACACGGGTGGAGAGATGCATGGGAGGGCAGTCGACACGAGTGGGCACACAGAGGAGAAGTGGTAAAACTCTGAGAGAATGGCGACTTTTCACAGCCCCTGCTCTGGGGGCAAGAAAATCATTCTTTGCCAGAGAGCTCTAGAGGGACAGGTAATAGGATAACCTTTGTCAGAATATAGGCAACTTCTGTCCACTGTAAGCCCAACACGGGTTTCTGGAAACTTGCCCAAGTAGCAGAGAGATGCCCTGTTCTACTGCATCCTCCAACTTTCTTTGCAAATCCAAACCTGTTCATCCTATCTCTAATTCCTATTGTTCCCTCTGATAAGCAGGGCCCCAGTGAACAATTAAAGCTTTCAATAAATAATCTCTAAGCACATTCATTTGATTGACTGTTATTTGATACAGCAGTTAGTTTCAATGGGGCAGTTAATATTGATCACATAAAGTACTCCAGACAAACATGAAACAGTTCCAGAACTCCATGGATTATTACCCTTTATCTGCCAGTCATCTGGGTTACTTGTAATGGTCACGGAATTTAAAATCAATAATAACAATTAGTGTTCTGTACACCAAAACGGATGAATCATGTGAAATGGGTTTTCATATAAAATCAAAGGTAAGGCAGCCTGCAACATGGAAAAAGGCTCTGAATTTCCAGCACACATTTGGCAAAGTACCTTTCAGGCAAGTCTTCCAAACAGGCGGCAAGAGAGAAAGAAAGGTATTTAGGAGAAGATGTGGCCATAAAAACGCATGTGAAACCCCTGACAATCTTAACCCAAAAGGATAAAGCATAAAAGATAAAAAGTGATCAAAGTGAGTGCTAACAAACGTAGTAAAATTAATGGGACTGGCAATTTACTTCCTCTAAGATGCGCTTCTAGCTACCTTTTTCCGCTTCTGATTCATAGGCATTAATTGTGATTTTTTTGTAATAAAATGGCAACAACAGTATTTTAACTCCATGGCACCACTACTGTAATGTCTGGATAATTAAAATGCAAAGCAACAGAGAAATGTTTCATCATTAAACTGTAACCAGCGCACTATGTGAAATCATCCATTCCAAAGACTTGTTTTTCATCAATTATTTGTTATTTATCTGATGTAAATATAAGAAGGACTAATTAAAATGTATGCCTTTTTATACAGCTTCTTGTCATTAAAGCCAATGAAAGCATTCTGAGGACCATAATGAAATAATTATGTTTGCCTTTAAGAATTCTCTTCAATAACACATGGCAGTACTGAGCTAAATTAAAACATCAGGAACTAAATTTCGCTTGCCTCCATTTCCATTTTACTTAATTATACCCCCAAGCTTTCCAATAGACCAGACCCTAAAAAATCTTTTGAAGCTGAAACAGCCTTCAGATCATCAGCCTTTTTAAAATTACGGACTTTGATAACAAGACATAGGTACTGTAGCCCCGAAAGCTTTAATATTTCTGAGAAGAGGCATTTATTAGGTGAGGTCTTCATTTGCTCTGGAAATTAGAGAAAAACCGAGATAAATGTCTGATCCAAATTTTCTACCAGTTAACAGACATACTCGTCTTATGGTCTCATCTGCATTACTTCTACCAGAGTATTTTGGAATCAGCAATTTGGTTTTTCCTGATGTGGTCAAATGCAATCTGTGGCAAACAGTAATTGGTCAATAATAACAAAAAAAAACATTTCACCATATCTGGGTCAAATCAGGAGAGTCACCCTTTATTCCATACTCAAACTTGAAAACAACAACAACAGAGCAATCTTTGAGAAAAGAGTAGAGTCTGGAGAACCTGTGAACTTGGAAAAAAAAATAGGCTCTTTCATTCGAGATTCCCCTCCGGACCTCAAATCACAGATACTCGCGAAGGCAAAAATAATCTGTGTTTAAGAGAAAAGACAGAGAAAGGAGAGCAAAAACTGCTGGACGCTGTCAGGGCTGGTGGCCTGATTGAAATGGTTTTAGCAGCGCTGTCATATGATGCGGATGGGGGTGGGAACTTGGTACTTAGGAAAGTAAATAGGAGTCCCAGGGATTGACTGACAAGGTGAATTCCCTCCCATTTTGTTATACAGAGAGTTGGCGGGGCTCAGGGGTGATGGGATTTGGTGACTGCTGGATAGACCGGCTCAAGACACATCAGAGGAAAACTGTGGACAGCTGGAAAACAAATACCTATTCTAGGACAACGTAAAATTGCAATTATATTCTCAGAATCTGCTTTTAGAGAAATCACTCCCTTCCACCCCAGTGACTCTTTGTTCTATTTAGAGGAATCTCCTTTGGGGAATGAGGGACATGGTCACCCACCATCACTCCTGTGGAAAGTAGCTTTCTTCATGCCCCCCCCAACCCCCACCCCCAGCTGGTTCAGTTCAGCAGCAGTGGGGGGGGGGGGGGGAGGCCTGGAGACTCCTGGAATCCATGGGCCCTGACTAGAGGAAATGCTTGGCCAGCCTGGGTCGCCTGGCTGACGTCAGTTCCTGTTATCCTCGCCTTATCGTACAGGGGACCAAGAGTCTTATCTTACTGAATGGCCCCCTTTCGCTCCCCACCCTGCAAGTCCAAAGAAAAAGCAAGTCAGCAGTTCCATTGCCTGTTTGAATTCTCATCTAAGAAGCTCTGAAAGCTCAAGATAAATAATAAAGCTCAAGACAAATGATACCTGCAGACTCACCCTTACTACTTCCCAGGTGGAGAGAACTTGGGCAACTTTTTTTTTATTATTCATTTAAAGGGGTTTAGGGGCGTGGGGTGAGGCGGGAATCATAACTTCTTAACGATGAGGTAAGGAAGCCAGAAAGGAAAAAAGAATTCAGGGCAACATATTGACTGATGAGGTTGTGTTATTAGATCTTACAGATGGGGAAGGTTATCTCATCTCCTATTTAACAAGAGGTACTTAGGCCAAGCCACTTACAGGCAGGATACTGATAAATCTGGAACCTGAGTTAACTCGGCTCTCCTCTCCCCATCACCACCCATTTCAACTTTTTAAAAGAAGCTGGCCGAGAACTGCTACAGATTTGTTCCTAGTGATTCCATTTAATAAGTCGACCCCTCCCCCACTCCCAATACACACATGTGCTGGAATCAGAACCACAGCCATAAAACTTAAATCCATTTTGCAAGGGGTGCTATTTACAGATCTACAGTTTGCCACAAAAGGAATTCGTGTTCAGAAGAATGACCCAGAAGCACAAGGCGGTGTTCAGTCATAATGGAAAAATTAAACTGCGAGCGCTCTAGCTATATTGACCATAGAATCCAAACAAAGACTTTCTGTGCCACTCCTGGGTTCAAGGGGCAGCCTCAGAAATGTCGTAATATTGAAATATCTGGCGTATTTCCATGATTTATGTGGGAATTGTGGCAGTATATCTGGAAGTGGGTTATTCTAGAAAACCAGAGATGTACGATTGCCCTAACTACCCTATAATTTGAAAGGCAAGATTCTACATTAATATCTTTTGGAAAGGTTTTTAGCCAAGATTTTTCTGATTAACCTTCATCAAAAGCTCCCATTTCCAAAAGAATGTATTTAATTGACAGTTAACTGAATCTATAGTAGAACATTTAAAATATAAAAATGTCATTTAAAGATAAATTTACTGGCACTTACATCTAACTCAAACTCTATAGAAGATTCTTTGTAAGATGTTCTAATATGAATACTGCGTTTATTGTTTAATAAGTCCTGTGTGACCTGAAGAGAGTTCTGTATTTTGCATCTCGGTTTCACATCTCTATTTTCCTCCTAGACAGTAACTTTCTCATTTAAAAATTCCTAGCCTTTTGTAAAAAAAAATAATAATAAAACAAAGAAACAAAAAAATCTGATTTTAAAGATTACAAATTCCTTGAGAGCAGAATTTACAATCTTAATCATTTCTCATGTATTCTGTTCAGAGATAGTTTATTGATGCTGGTAGAATGTACAAAGGAGAAAATGTATGATTTTCTTCCCTTTTCCTCTCAGAGACTTAACATGTTAAAGATAAAATTACAAGCATCTGATATCCAGAAGAACGTTTTTACTTTTATGTTTTAAAGTTCATGACAGTACTGACTGGTTATATATGGTCAAAGCCAGGCTTCCAGAAATAAGAACAAAACTTCTGTTTCAGGTCAGTTATCAGAAATGGCCACTCCGATCATTTATCTAATAAGGTTGGTTAAATAAATAAATAAATAATAAATAAATAAATAAATAAATTTAAAAGGCCTGTTTCAAAGCAAAGGCTTTCGCATTTGGGCTGGCGAATCAAACGCCAACTGGAGCTTCCAGATCAATTCCATAGCCTAAGTTTAAGAAGACAGAGGTCTACTTCTCCTATCTTATTTTTTGGAATCCACACTCTATGGTGAGAAAATTTAAAATTTCTGCTTTGGGTTTTTTTTTTTCTTTCCTTCTAGGTTGCTCATCAACTCTTCCCTACCCAAAGTACCAAGTTATCAGCGTAATGACAAAATTTTAGTATTTTTTGTTTTCCCTACAGGGGAGGAAAACTTTGTGAATCTTCTGCTTGTTTTCAAGTGACCCTATCTTGTGTTCGGGAGATGTAAGCAAAAGTCCCTTTTCTTTTTTCTTTCTGATGGTATTAGTTACCACTGTCATGTGGCTGAGAAGCAGAAAATTATGTCCTACTTTAGAAAAACAATTGAGCCTTTTCATCGAAATATTTATTCAAAACCCCATTCAATTCATACGGTGGCTGTCAGTCTTTATTTCAGTCTTTATTTCGTCTCTTTCAGAGAGTATCTTTGATTTTGCCACTTTGACCCCAATTTATATCTCACTAGGAGAGGATTTGGATACTGTGTAATACTTAAAATTCAGGTCCCAGGGCTTTGAGAAGGGGACTTTTCTTCCTTCCTTGATCACACATCACTGTTTGTTTTTAAAACAGATGATTTATCCTCTTTAAATGGGCAAAATACTATTTCAAAAAGAAAATATCCTTTTTTCCTTTTTTCTTTTGATGGGCTGAGTATGGAGATGACGGGGAAGAGGGCCAAGAAGTTGTCACACTCAGGATTTCACCGAAAGCAACTATATTTAGACCACAAATATTAGGATTTATCCTATGCCCACTGAGCAATGAATGCTGAAAACATCTGGAGCAGCCCTAAAACCGAGATAATCCAGGAGGCACATGAATAGAAACTTTGTGACTATGATACCTTCCAGGGGCAGTCTTAAATCGTATTATTTATACCACATTCCCTTAGAGCCCGCTAATCCTGACTTCGAATTTTTATAACAAGCCATTCGCAGGCCCTACTCCAACCGGTAGCTGGTTGGCATGTCATTTATCTGTCGTTAAAATTTTAAAAAGAAAATAAAAAGAATATCCTAACCCCTTTCAAAGACCGCTTCTGATGTGTTTTTTCATTCAAAGGGTTTACTCTAATTACTACACATACACACACATACACACCACACGTCAAAAATAGAATCTCAAAGCAGAAAATACTTTTGGTAGGAATTCAGTGCTATTTTTTTTTCTCCTTGCCCACTGTTTCCTCTGTGTGAAGAGCGCAAACAGATCTGCTTCTCGTCAAAGCAGTCATTAAGTAAAATGGAAAAGGTTGTGGTTTTTATGTTCTTACTTATCCAAATGAAGCCCTAATATGCTTTCATTTCAAAAGTCCTTACTACCCATGCCACCCCGAACCAAACACCATGTGGCAGACATTTGTTAGAATTTTTATTTACGCTTAAAAACCTGAATCTCTTGAAGAATTAAACTGACCGTCATAAAGTGGTTGATGGAGGATAAAGTGCTCTGCAGGGGCATATGCAATTTTTACAATTTATTCATTTAACCTATAGCTGGGGGGTATGCGAGTGGAACTCTTGTGAAATTGACCACAATAAGCTCTAATTGCCCTGCTTACAAAAATAAGACACTGGAATTTCTGAAATCCCTTTGTCAAACGCCTTTATTTACTTTTTCTAATGCAAGTTTCTTTGATTAGCTGAACTTTGCTGTTATCAACACTTCTTGCTTATCGGCTGGCCCTAGGCGAATGACACATTCACCACTCGCTCTCCCTAGATAAGGCAAATCCCTTGTTTAACTTGTTCAAGAACAAACAAAGCTTTTCCCCCTACTCCTACAACTTAATAGGCATGTTTGGAGGGTTAATTACAAAAGGGAGAATGTCTACTTGTGAAGGCTCTATTAGGTCTAATAGCTTTCCGCCAAGGGTCCCGAGCATTCCACCACCCCCTTCATTAAAAATATGTTTCATAGAACTTTCTCTTATAAGAAAAACTTCTGGAGAGCCCCAGTTCCCTGAGATCCCGAGTGAAACTGTTCACACTCTTTTAACTGCTACGGAGAGGACAGGTCTGAAAGATCTGTTAGTGGATTATAAAATTATTTTGTAACACTGAGTTTCTTTGAATTCTCCAGAAAGAAAACAGGCACAGCAGGAAAGAAAAGGCATTTGGGGAGCCGCTGAAGATGAAGACACTTTCTGAAAACTATATTCTTTTTGCCCTGGTTATGGCTCTACGAAATATTAAGTCAGACAGCCAGACTGTTGGCATCAAATGGTTATTGATTTTTCAGCTACAAACCTGTTGATTTCCTGGCCCAAGAAGCGAGTCTTTATTGCTAAGACAAAGTTTCAGAGAGAGCAATTTAAATCTGGTCACTGTCCACTCTCTTTCCCTTTTCTTCCCCCTCTTTACATAAGGCACCATGTTATTAGGAAAACTCAATTTCTTCCAGTTAAACTTTGACCTCTTTGAAAACAAAGATTTAAAATGTCATTTTCAGGCTAATGCTCCAATGAATTGTCAAATAAAGTACTAAAAACATTTTGATAGATAGCTGAGCCATTTATCTAAATCACTGTCAGGGCAGCGATGCATCCTGCAGGCTCCCACCACAGCCACCCGAAGGTGGGATTTTCTGGGGCTCCTGGTCATTTCTCAAGCCCTGCAGCCACACTACTGTTGACCAGATGCGTGCCTCGGCATCATGTCAGCATCAGATAACCAAATAGTCAATATTAAAAAAAAAAACAAAAAACAAAAAACTGGGCTACTCCACTTATATTTCCTTTCCTTTAAGTGATGTCCAGGTTCGGGGATGAATTGCAAGATATGGAAATAATGGATGGCTCAGCCCAAGGGGTGTTCATTGCCAGTAGTTTTCTAGCAAAACAGCAACTTCTTAGAGCAACAAAGTGACTCGGAAAGGTGGCAGCAGGGTCAATGCTAAGAAATATTGCCTTCCCTTAGCAAGGAAAACATTGGAAGCAGCAGCTTTAACTGGTGGTTTATGAACTTCAGGAGCAGCAGCCACCCTAATCAGGCTAAATTCCTTGCAAGGACGATGTCATATTTTAATTACTTGGGACTGTTGAAACACACAAGGGGGGAATATATACAACTAGCAGCTAATCCAAAGAACAGCAAAGTTAAATTCCCCTCTGCATACATTTTAGTAAAAAACTGCACAATGTGTCAAACTTGAAGAATGTTTCAAAGTCCTGTGGTCACACTCTACTTTTCACCACCACCCCCTCCATGCATATTTTTAAAAACTGTTTTTCGAGAGACCCTAAGGTTGGTTAAGGAGAGGAGCGGGGTTCGGGAGGGGTTGTTTGGGAAGAAAACATCTAACAGGAAATTTTCAGCAGAGGGAATCAATATGCACGCCAGCATATCACACCCTTTCAGCATTAAATCATTAAATCCTTTGTCTTGCTACCAATGCAGTTTGTTTCCAACGTCTTTATTGCATGCAAGAGAGACAATTCATTTTTTTTTTTTCTTGGTAGAAGAAGGGAAAAAAATAAACCTACATTGAGCAGTGTGCCGATGCTGCCATTCGGTTTGGGTCAATCCACTGAAGCATGCTTTGAGAGCTTTCTCCTGGAGCATGCAGGAAGACGGACTCGCAGTGTAGAAATCCAGGATTTGCCCAGGACTCACTGACAGAACATCCATACAGTCAAACATGATCTCCCCTGCACCGAATGTCTGCAAAAGTGCTTATCCTCTAGGTGTGGAGGCAAATGGCATAGAAAAGTCCACCCAACTCCATCAAACTCTGCCCCTTTTTTGGCACGTAGGCTGTTGGTCTTTTTCCCAGCCCCGAATCATGAATTATGACAGACAAGCCAGCTAAAAGCCTGTAATTGATCCAAATGATCATTTACCATTTTCCAGGCTCGCTCGGCCAATCCAGCCGGGGCGGGGGTTCCCAGAAAGATCCCAAGTTCTCCTTCCAAGCAAATGCCTGCAAGCAGCCTTCCGAAGGCGGTCCGGATCCTAGCCCGACGGGGCCCAGACAGACCCTGCCCGGCTCGCTCGCGTCCTCGGCATCCCGGTCCTCCAGCAGCGCGCTTGGGGGAATTCTGGTCCCCCCTTTGGCAGAGAATAGACCCTCCTGCCTCTGAACAGCTCACTTCCTACTACTTCTGTCACACAGAATGAAAGATTGAATTGCCTAATATATGCGAGTGAACTTTCGGTGAACCCTTCCCGGGCTGCTAACCTTCAAATGACCCAACGAGTCTGACATCACCAACTCCCAGGATTCTCACAGAGCTTAAAAACTCCCAGCAGCCCTGCAACCGCACTCGGCCGGGAGGCAGGCAGCGGGGAGCGCGCCAGCGCCAGCCGCCGCCTTCTTCCCCGGTTCTCACCTGGAAAACAATGCAAGGGGAGCTTCTGGAAACGGGCAGGGAGGAGCCGGGCCCCGCCGCCGGCTCGCGGGGAGCCGCCACTCGCTCCGGGTCCGCCCGCGCCCGCGCCCTCGCCCGCGCCCTCGCCCGCGCCCTCGCCCGCGCCCTCGCCCGCGCCGCGGCGGCCGGAGCCCGGGAGCGCGCCCGCCCCGCGCCCGCCCCGCCAAGCCCCCCGTGCGCCCGCCGGGCTGCTGGATCCCTCGCAACCTACGTAGTTCTCCACTCCCGACAAAGCACATGCAAGCCCTAAACTGTAGAGCAGGGGAGAGCTCCTCCTCGGGGAAGCCTTGGCTTGAGAAACTTTCCACTGGACGGAGAGCTTGCCCCCCCCCCCACTCCTGCATCTCCCCCCCCCCCCCCCCTGCAGAAGCCTCGCCCCCCGGAGGGATTGCATTTGCTCGGGAGTAAAAATCCAGCTTTGTGGATCCGTTTACTTTTTAAGCACACTCTCAAGTCTGGAGGCGGCCGTCAGGAAGGCATGGTTCCTGCCCCAAACACGCACACACATAGAAATCACTCAGATACACAGGATTTCGGGTCCTGATCAGAGGAGACAGAGTGGTCAGGAGTGGATGTGGGGCTGAAACGGAAATCGATTCCAATTCCACTTTTTTTTTTTTTTTTTTTTTTGTACGCGGTGTGATCTGGGATGAGTATTTAATCTCTCCTAGCCTCGGTGTTCTCATCTGTAGAATGGAGATAGACTACTACCCACTTCAGTGGGTGGCTGTGAGCCGCTCCCCTCCCCCAAAGCGCTTGCACGGCACTCAGTATGCACCCTGCAACAAGTACTAATTCTCATTTCACCCTCTTATTTTTCTCAAGCCCTGCGACGGGAGGCTGAGACCTGTCTGAGGCCGCAAAGCTGAAAACTATGACCAGCACGCAACTCCCCGGAATCCAGCCCAATGTGAAAATTACTTTGCTGTTCCCACAGCCTTGCACCCTGAACAGCATGTTGGTGACCTCCATCACCTCATGCACACACAGACACACACACACACACACACACACACACACACACACACACACCACCCCACCACCACATAATTAAACACATATTTTGAAAACTGGCTGAGTGTGAAGGTTTTATACCTCCAAAGGCCTGTTTTCACCAATATTAGCCCCTGCCCAATCTTGGTTACTTATTAGAATAATTTTAAGAGAGATTCTTTTTTTATCCTTCCCATATTGACCCACCTAGAGGAAGGAGAAACCTTGTAGCAGGTCCTAAAACCCTGAGAAGGACAGATGCAATATTTACAAATAAACCCGGGCAGAGAGCTTTCAAAGGGAGAGCCAATCCACACTGCAGTCATTTTGTACAACTTGCTTAAAAGATGCAAAGTACATCAAAGGAAGGAAACTCTGCGGATGATTTAAAACACCCTATCTCCTCTACTACCTCTCCAGGATTTACTTGTTGTAACTCTCCCACAAAACGGGGCAGTCAAGCAAGTGGGCATAAGGGAGTTTCCTTGCCCCTTGCAGGGAAAAGTGCTGCCCCAGTCTCCTTTCTGTGGATAATGCTGGAATGCTCATTGGCATCCAGGCCCTTTAAAAGCCTGTCAGGGGGCACCCGCCCCATGCTGAACGGCTGCTCTGTCTTCAGGAGTTGCTAAGTGGCACTTATGGTGTAACATGAAAAGTATGCATCACACACACTTCCCAAGTCACAGATCCTTTTATGAAGGTACATTAAAACAATTTTCAGCCCAGCAAGCTCAGTTCTTGCTATTGAAAAGTCCAGGGCAATAGAAGGGTGAGATTTTGCTGAAACTATGTTTGTTATTCTCTCTCTCTCTCTCTCTCTCAAGTGGCCATCATTGTAACAGGGGTTTATAAGAAACTCTTTAACTACAAAGAAAACACACGACTTAAGTTGTACAGAGGAATTTACAAAACATTTAACACACTGTCATTAAGATAGTTGTAAAGATACACAAAGCACCACATTATGTACCAACCTCTGGGGTGTGCGTGGACTTACAGCTCAAATGCTAACTTACGGTCCTTAAGAGTTCCTTGAAACTGGACTCATCTTATATGCCATAATGGAAGCCACTGAAAAGGTGTTTCAGATGAAAGGAGGAAGGAGCTACATTTAAAGCACAGCAGGAGGCATCAAGAGAGAAATCTCCCCACCTCCCCACCCCCAAACTCCCAAGTGTGTGTATTCAGGTATCTGTTGGGGTGGGGATACATAGCACTTCCTGCTCAAACATCTTTCCAAAGGGAAGGTTGCACTGGTCACAAGGAGGTAAAGATGGGGATGGTGTCTCCCAAATTCTGTTTACTCTCATTTCACAAGCTAGAGGACAGCCTAGGAAGGGAAATGACTGCTGCCTAATTTCTACTCTGAATACCATGTCATGACACAAAAACAATAACAAAGTGTGCAGGGATGGGGGGAGATGGTAGGAGATTGGATATTTTCTTTCTTTGCAAGAGAACATTTTAAATTTATAATCATCTTGGGGTTCTCTTAACTGCAGAGGAATAAACTTGGGCTTTTGAATACTGATCTTTTATTTCAGTGAGTGTGAATAGAATAGTATGGGTTTCTTATAGTGCAACAGCATTCACTAGTCTATTCATCATTTCTCATCATGAGTTAATTATGCTGATGGCAACTATTAGAGCTATTATTTAATCCAAGTATTAATTTATAAAGCAGCCCCCAAATTTAGCCACATGTTTCTTATCATTTCTTCATCAGGAAATCTAATTCTTATACTTCTGGAAAACCTGTCTTCCCCCACATTCTTCATCTTAAGTAAAATTTAGGAAAGACAGGCAAACAATCCACACTTCTTTAAAGAACATATCCATGTACCATAAAGATTAATGAGTAGGTAGACGGCAAAAAATGGCCTAGTTAATTTGGGGATAAATGAAGTGTAAGTTATCGACGCCTATTTTACACACTAATCCAACAGTTGGAAGAAACCTTTCACAAATATTCTCTTGGTATGACATAGAATAACAATCTGATATGTGTCATCTCCTCTGTTTTGTAGTTGATCAACGATAAAAGAAACTCTAGTAAAAGTATTTCCAGCCACAAACAAAAAAAGCAAAAGTTTGAGACCAAAATCCATTTTGTTTCGGAGTAACTGTAGATTTGTCAGTGTGACACAGCACATTTGAAACCCATAATCATAAAACAAAAATTTATAGCCAAGGTTCACGGTCTACATCTGTTTCTCTGGTTTTCGTATAGCAATTACCCACTGGACAATCCAGAAAGAAACACCATGAATCATGCTCTGCAAACATGTTTGAACTGGAGAGGTTTGTGAAGAAAGAGCAGGCGTCTCTGTGTACCCGTACTGAAGCCGGCCGTGTTCAAAATTGGTCAAATGCCTTGTGATGTCTAAATAAAAAGATTCTCACAGGCGCAGACATACCCACCCCAGGCACAAGTCATGCAAAGTGCAGGCAGACATGGGGGTGGGCTGCAGGGAGGTAGACACGGCTCATTGTAAAAAACACACCTGCCTCCTCCATGGTTTTTGGTTTGCTTTACTTTTATTTATTTGTGTGGTTTTCTTAACCGTTAATCTCATACAAACTCCTCTTGCCACAGTTTTGCCAGAAAAAGAGATGGCTAGCACTGAGTGCTGTGTGCGTTTTGGTCTGGGAAGCCAAGGCAGGGACGTGCTGTGGCACATGGCGAGCAGGGAGGCACTTCCCAGGGCTTCCCCCCACCAGGCAGAGCTGCTTGTTGTGTTGGGGGCTGGGGGAAGTTCTCACACCAGTCAACACAGGGAAACTGTTTCTGGCCCTTCCATCTGAACACCTGATAACGTACCAGGACTCTTGATGGCCATGGATCCTAGGCCAGAAGACACCAAAGTGCTCTGCAAACATGAATTTGTGGAGTGGGTCTACGCATCTGTGTAGAGACTGGGTCTTCTCAGAATCCCAAGGAACATCTGTTCTTCCTCAAAAATGTTTCTCCATCTTGAGCGTTGGCCACTGTGTCCTTCTTTCATTTGGTTCCTTTCTCTCCAGCTTCCTGTTTTTTCTAGTTTCTTCCATGAAGTCTTCCCACTCAGAGAACTTACAAATGCCATTCCCCAAGACAAGGGGAACACTTCTCCCTTTCCACCCTTGACTTGCTTTCTTTAGCACTTTACTTCTCTGCTTTCGCTGTGCAGGACTCATAAAGACATCTCTTCAAGTCCGACAGTTTCTGTTGGTCCCAACTTGGCACTTACCCTCCTGAATGAATACCTCAGTATTGAATTTTTCAGTTTGGGAGAGACCTAGCTTTGTTTGCTTTCTTTTCTCTCTCTTATTTTTCACTTTTTTATTTTAAAAAAATTTTTTATTTTTTTTAAGATTGTATTTATTTATTCATGAGACACACACACACACACACACACACACAGAGAGAGACAGAGACAGAGACAGAGACACAGACAGAGGGAGAAACAGGCTCCATGCAGGGAGCCCGGTGTGGGACTCAATCCTAGGATTCCAGGACCATACCCTGGGTTGAAGGCAGGCACTAAACTGTGGAGCTATCCAGGGAATCCCATTATTTTTCATTTTTTTAATTTAGATTTTGTATTTTTTTTGTTTTTTTTTTTAGAGTAATATACATTCTGCAACATGGATGGATCTTGAGAATATAAATGCTAAGTGAAACAAGCCAGTCAGAGAAAGACAAATACCATATGATTTCACTCATATGTGGAATCTAAGAGACAAAACAAATGAACAAAGGGAAAAAAGAAAAAAGAGACAAACCAAAAAAAAAAATAGACTTTTAACGATAAGAGAACAAACAGATGGTTCCCAGAGGGGGGAGAGGGGTGAAATAGGTGATGAGGATCAAGAGCACACTTATCTTGATGAGCACAGGGTGATGTATACAAGTGTTGAATCACTATATTGTACACCTGAAACTAATATAACACTGTATGTTAACTACGTTGGAAATAAAATTTTTTAAAAAAGTAATACACATTCATAAAAACTCATACTTTGATCTGGAAGATATAAAGTGAAAAGTTGCTGGGCATATATCTGTATATCTCTTGGGAGGGTTGTTTGTTGCTTTTACACAAATATGATAAAATAATACATATTCTTCTGTAACATTTTTCTATTTGGCAACATTTCTTGAAATTCCTTCATAATAAACAGTACATATAGAACTTGCACTAAAAAAACAAAAAGAAGGGATGCCAGGGTGGCTTGGTGGGTTGAGTGTTGGACTCTTGGTTTTGGATCAGGTCATGATCTAGGGGTCCTGTGATCCAACCCCCATCAGGTTCCACACTTGGTGGGGAGTCTGCTTGAGGATTCTTTCCCTTTGCCCCTCCGTAGACTTTTGCTCCCACATCATAGACACTCTCTCTCAAATAAATAAATCATTAAAATAAAAATTAAAAAAACAATAACAAAAGCTGAATAGTATCTCTCTACATTAATACATATAATTCATTTGGCTAGTGCTCACCTACTGGACAGTTAGTTTCCAGGTTTTCAGTGTTTAAGAAGACCTGTGGGTATATGTAGCCAAACATCTGCTGGATAAAATTCTAGTAGCAGTATTGCCAGGTCAAAGATGATGTGCATGTTAAAATTTGATGACCACACAAAATTGTACTCCAAAATGGTTGTGCTAAAACATTCCTCTTTTGTTCTAAAATAGGGGTCAGTAAATTTTTTCTGCTTAGGGTCATAGGAAAGATTTTAGGTTTTATAGTATATATAGTTTGTTGTAACAGCTCAGTTCTGCCATTGTAGTATAAAGGATATAAATGTGTGTGTGTGTGTGTGTGTGTGTATAGGCATGTTCAATAAAACTTTATTTACAAAAATCAGCAGTGGACTGGCATTGACCTATGGACTACAGTTTGTCCACCTCTATTCTAAACCATTCCTTTAACAATTGCACCAAATTTTATACTGTCTTGTTTCTTTCTCTCTTCAAAACCCAGCTCTATACATTTGGGTTCTGTTAACACTTTAATCTTCCTTCTCTTTTAAAAGCTTTACCCAGTTTCAACTTGTATACCAAGAATGATATGGCTCTTTTATCATATTATTTCATCTAGAATCCTCTCTTCTCTCTTGGCTCATTAATTCCCACTTTCCTACTTCACTCTGCACGTCCTTAAGAAGGGGTGCAGGATTGCATATCTCCTTCACATGAGCCCAGATGCCCTTGTACTTTCTTTTCTCCACCACCAAACCCTGCTTTAAAGTCCATTATTTCCATCAACCCCTTCTCCCCCTAATATATGATGGCAATATTGAGGAGATGGAAAATATAACAACGACTCCTGAGAATAAATGCCAATGGCACCACCACGCTACAACTTGCCCATGACGTCCCTGTATTATTCTGCCTGAATTACTTTTTCTGTCTCATCTCAATACATCTTCCAATGAGCTAAGAGTAGATGTGCCACCTAGTTGGCAGAGGGCTTAAAAGAACAGCGAGGCTCTTTTCACTGATGGAAAGAAGCACAAAGGATTCTAAGAGTGCTTTGTAATTATTTCACGTTAATATTATTAATAAAGGAGAATGTCTATAACTGGATGCCTACCTTAGTACCTAATTCAACACTTCATTTTTTTTTTTTTTTTTTTTTGGAGATCAACTGTGCTGTTTAAATTAATTAAAATTCAGTGCAACTAAAAACTTAGTTCCTCAGTCAGACTAGCCACATTTCAACAGCTCAAAAGCTTCATGTAGCTAGTGGCTACATGTTCATGGGACAGCACAGATATAGAGCATTTTCACCATCACTGAAAGTTCTATTGGACCACAGTGCTCTGAAAGCTCAGTTTAGTGACCAGAGACGTGCATGGTGGGTGAAGCCATTGAGTCTGGACACAGACTGCCTGTGTTAGAACCCACGATTTGCCTCATACTAGTTGTGTGATCCTGAGCAAGTTACCTCACCTCTACATGTCTTAATTCCCTCACCTGTAAAATAGAGATATTAATGGTAAATACATTAAAATATTGCTGTAAAGATTAAATGAGGTAATACAAGTAAAAAGCACTTACAACATTGCCCAAGATAGGGTAAGTAACACTTTTTAAGTGTTAGTGGAATGTTTGCAAGAAGAAAATAAAGTCAGGACACGTAGCTCAAATACTACTGCTATTAGGCACAGAGACTAGTCTGTCAGGGCAGTTAATTTTCAATCAGGATGCACATTTCAGGGTCTGGGGGCCAGGCATATGTAGCTAGGGCAACTTCTCCAAGAGATTTTGCTGTATAGGTCTGGTTAAGTATCACTACATTGAAACATTTTTATAAATTTCAGAAAAGAGAATGATTTCTTTCATTGTACAAATTGGACACTGAGTCAGAATAGCAATGAATTATTTGACAAGCCCCACCCTGTTCTTGCCATATCACATGACTTGCTGTTTTCTGCAGAAATGGTATTCAGCCTCAAGAACACCAAGACCAATCATGGTTAATTAGATGGCAAGGATTGTACAAACCAGAAGACTTGCATTACTTATCTATCTTGTCTTTCCACCCATCCATCCATCCATCCATCCATCCCATCCTCCTTCTCATTCATCTACTTCAACTATCTGCCCACCCATCTATTTACCCATTTAACAATCCATCTGCTTTTCTAGTTACCCACCCAACTACTTGTCCATCTACTCATGTACTCATCCATCTACCCATCTATCCATGCTCTGACTCATCATCTACCCATGATCTAAGGATCAAAAGTGAAGAAGAAAGCATGGATTGGCTTTTCAAGCAGGCAATATAGAGTAGAGAGAGGGACAACAGTAAAGCTTCTCAGATTATGCATGGGTCTTTCCCTAGACTCCTTGAAAAGGATTTCCTGATGAGATGTGCTGGCAGAAATAAGGTCAAAGGCACAGGCCACTGGAGATTTTAGTTAAACAAGTTTGATAAATCAGGTTGTGGCTGGGGAGCCCCTCAGATCTAACACACTGATCTCTAAGAGCATCTTAGGATTTGAAATGCTAATGAGGCTGGGTTCTATTAGCAACACAAAAGTTTTTGACTCTGAGGGAAAGCTAAAGGCTCGAAAGGAATTTCCATCAGACTCTACAGGGAAACGGAATGTAAAAAGTAGCAAATACATCAGAGAGGCCATTGGAAAGGGATTGGAGTTTAAATTCATCCTGGTGTCTGACAGAGAAAAGGGCAAATAAAAAAGCCCAATGTGATTTAATGGGAATTGAGGGTAACACAAAGTCAAGTAGAAATCTCTGTGAAATTTCTGTTGGGGAAACAATGATATGTATACGTGTACCTTACACACACACACACACACACACACACTCTCTCTCTCTCTCTGAATACATTATATAGATTTTTGATGAAAAAATAATTTTCTCTCTCTTTCCTTTCAAACTGCAGAGTATAAAGCCCCCTTCTGAACATCTACTTCAACCAAGGGCTTTGAAAACTTCTGTTTGAGAAGATACCATGGTGGCTTCCCAAATTAGTTTTTGACATTTTGTCATTGTTTGCTTTTTCATTCTGAGTTAGTGATGCTTCAAAAGAGATTAGCAAAGACTTCAAAAGCAATTTTCCAAAATTTAAGGTAATGCATATAAGCACAGGAGGGCAAAAAAAGAAAAAAAAAAGACAATAATATGAAACATCTCCTCTCTCTGTTCAAGAAAATGCAATGATAAAATGCAAGATCACTGCAGTGATTCCCAAAACACTGCAATTTTAGGGCCTCACACCTACAGGTACCTCATGAAAATTTCTCAAGTTCTGGTAGAGTAATGGGTATTTTAATCCAGGTGCTTAGGTACTTACCCAGCACACTGAAGTATCAGACCTCTGCTACGATGGAACATTCCATTTGGTGAATGCCAAGGAACAGGAAACCCTCCAAAGGATTAGGTATTAAGAAAGACTGTGAGGACTGGAAATGGCAGAGCTCTGAGCCTGGACAAAAGTCTTGGCTCTGTCCTCTGCAGATACGTGGGTTTGAGTAATCTCATCATCTTTCTGAACCATACTTATTCTTCACATCTAGGAAGATTAATGTCTACTTCCAAAGATAATGTCTAGTTTAAAGGAAGCTAAGGTTAAAGAATTAAGCGAAATAATGTATGAGAAAAATTATAAATCTCTAAAGTATTAGGTAATATTAGTCATTACAATTCACACGTGGTAGAAAAAAACAAAAAAAATTTTCCACTCTTTTATAAGCTCTGCTGAAAACTGCTAATCTATCCTCCCATCTAATTTGTAATCCCCTTTAAAAATCCACAGTAAAAAAAATAAAATAAAAACATAAAAATCCAGAGTAGATTATTAGCTGAGCATATGACTTCACAGATAGAGGCCACATTGCCCAGCGTCCTTTCCAGCTAGGTATGGCTATCATGTGACCTCATTCTCAGCAGCAAAATGTGATCAGAAGTGCTGTGCCCTACTTCTGTATCACTTCCTTAAAAAGTAATTTCCCAGCTTCCACTTTCTCTTTCCCCCCTTCCATGCCAACTGGAATGCCACGGGACCCTGTACAGACTGGATAGATGAGGACAGTAGCCCAGGGGAAGGCAAAGCCATGAAGATGGAAGCAACTGGAGACTGTGAACATCATGTGAAGCACTGCCACCCTATCACATTATGTTGTCATAGTTTGGGGTATCTCTTAAAATCAGATTTAGTCTATATTCTAATTAATTGAATCTCATTTGAAGTGCTTAAAATTTAAAATAAGAAAAAAAAATAAAATTGAAAATCAGAGAAAGGATCATCTTGGTATTCCCTTATGCAATTAATCGCCCAACCCCTTTGAGATCTACCTTGTATTAAAGGCCTGTTTTTCTTCCCTCACTGAGCCAGGCTCCCCTCTCCTTCCCCACTGGGATGACTGGTCAGTGGCAGGGGGACACAGCTGATTTCCACTGTCCTCTGTGCTCCGGATCCAGAGACAAATGGCAGAGTTTTTCATTTGTATTTCTGCAGCACAGACAAAATGAGAGAAAGCTCTGCAGAAGCCTTCATTTCTAATTCTGGACATTACCAGCAGCTTCCCAGGAAACACTGCCATTCAGGCTTTGGCTGATTTGGGGAGGTAACCCTCAGAACTCTATTACTGTCCTATACGTAAAGTAATTTGTGGCAAATCTGAAGGAGGAAGGGCAGGCTAGTGTAACAAAACTGAGCAGTGAGGCGGTGAGGCCAGAAATCTAACTTTCCACTAACACCTTGTGAGAACTTGTCTGGTCTAATCAGTAACATGAGGAGGCTGTTGTTAGTCACAGTGGCAAGTACATGGCTCAGGTACTTCCCATAAGCCTAGGGCAGACTTGCTAAGGTGCATTCCTTGGAAAGATCCCAGCAAGGCTGCTCAAAACCACACTAGCCCAGAGGCTGGTGGCTTCCTGGGCAGTCCAGGCTACCTCCTCTGGTAAAATTAAAGTTTGCTTGGAGCACAGCACACTCATGTGTTTGCTTACACACTGTCTATGGTTGCTTTTACAAAACAACAGAGTTGAGTAAAACATTATGTCACACAGAGCTGAAAATATTTATGATCTGGACCTTTATGGGGCGGGGGGTGGGTGGGGGGAAGGCTGAGTGCAGCTCCAGGCATTTACTACCAATCCATTTGAAGGGGCTTTGAAGATGAAATCTACTGGCAATCCTAGAACTGGATAGTACTGAGGGCTTTCTCACGGTCTAAGATTCTTAATTCAAATACCTAAGAACCCTCTGTGGCTATTTCTAAAACATGCCAAATAGACCTCTTTAGTGTCTAGTTTAGAGTTTATTTTTGCTCTGTCTGGAATATTTCATTTAGATATAAAAGTGACTTATTCCATCCCTTTCTTTAAGTCTTTTTGAATATGTTGCCTTGAGATACTAATGATCCTAAAAATCAAGACCTCCAGGTCATGACCATTACTTTCTTTCCCTTGCCCCTATATTTTGAAATTTATAGCCTTTATTATTACCTGCCAAACACTTATTTTTTTATTATATAATGGAAAGTAATATCACTGAGGGCAGCAACTCTATCTAGTTCACTGCAATGATCCTCATAATAAGAACATTACATGATATATAGCAATCCTTCAACAAATGTTTGTCAAGTGAATAAATGAGTGAATGAACAAATAGCCTCTCTTGGGAGACACTGCTTAGTAGAGACACATAAAACTTGGTAAAAATTTAAAATCGGCACCAACAATAATCTATTGTTTCCAATCAATTAGAATGGCTCTGCTATAACCAAAACAAAATTAAGACTAATTATTAAATGATCTCATTTTAAAAATGAAATCTATGGCATAAGCCTTGTTCTTTTAATTCTCTGATAAAGAAGTTCAACCTCTACACAGAGCAGAAGAAAAAAAATTGTCTTTTCAAAAAATAGAGCGAGCACATTTAGGTATCCATTGCAAAAAAACAATAAACAAAACAATATGATTTGATCCATAGCTGACACTACATACAAAAGTTAACTCAACATGGATCATGGGCCTAAATGTAAAACATTGAAATATAAACTTTTAGAAGAAAAAACAATAGGAGAAAGTCTTGTGACCTTGAGTTGGCACAGGTTTCTCAGAAATGGCACCAAAGTATGACATAATAAGTGAAATTAATAATGTGGATCTTATCACAATTAAAACTTCTATTTTTTGAAGAGTGCCTGGCTGGCTTAGAACACAGAACTCTTGATCCCGGGGTCATGTGTTCAAGCCCCACGTTGGGCATGGAACCTACTTAAAAACAAAACAAAACACTTCTATTCTTTGAACGATTCTGCTAAAAGAATGAGAAAATGAATAAAAAACAAGAAGGAAACCATGCAAAACATATATGAGATAATGAAGTGATATCTAGTATAAAGAAAGTCAGGTTCAAAAATAACAAAGCTAACCCCTTACCCTCACCCCAAGTGAATGAGCAAATTTAACAAAAATGTCATCAAATATATGGATGGCAAACAAACACATGAAAAGGCATCAATATTATTAGTTATTAGGGAAATGCACTCTCAAACCACAGTGAGGCACCATGACACATCTACTATAATCACTAAAGAAAAAGACTGCCACATTTTATGTGGCATAAAATGTTGCTGTGGACATGGAGAAACTGAAACTCTCATCTAATAGTAGAACTGTAAAATCATATAACCTTTTTTTTCCAGCCAGGAACTAGAAACAATCCAATTGCCTCTCAACAGGTGAATTGACCAACAATGGTATATCCATACAATGGAAAACTCCTGGCAATAAAAAGAAATGAACTGGTGATAAATGCGACAACCTAGAATGAATTCTGTAATAATTATGCTGAGGGAAAAAAGATACAAAATAGTATTTAGTGTATGGTTCCACTTATGTAAGGAAATTCTAGAAAACTCAAACTAATACATGGTAGCAGAAAGAAGATCAATGGTTGCCTAAAGATGGGGTTTAGGAAAATAAGGCAGAAAGATAGGATTGAAAAAAAAACACATGGGGAAACTTCTAGGGGTGATGGTGAATATGTTCATTTCTTAAAAAATTGAAAGATGGGATCCCTGGGTGGCGCAACGGTTTGGCGCCTGCCTTTGGCCCAGGGCGCGATCCTGGAGACCCGGGATCGAATCCCACATCGGGCTCCTGGTGCATGGAGCCTGCTTCTCCCTCTGCCTGTGTCTCTGCCTCTCTCTCTCTGTCTGTGACTATCATAAATATAAATAAATAAAAAAATTTAAAAAAAAAAATTGAAAGATGATCGACATAAAAATTAGTTTCAGGTATACAACATAATTATACAATTTATGTATATATTGTGCAATGATGACTACAATAAGTCTGGTTAAGATTTATCATTACTCAGCTACAATTTTTTTTTCTTGTGTTGAGAACTTTTAAGATCTACTCTCTTAACAACTTTCAAATATAAAATACAATATTGTTAACTAGAGTCACTAGGCTATATGTTACATATCCAGGATTTACTTTACAACTGGATGTTTGTGCTTTTTTTTTTTTAAGATTTTATTTATTTATTTGAGAGAGGGAGCAAGCATAAGTCGGGGAAGGGTGGGGAGAGGGAGAAACAGGCTCTCCCTTGATGCAGGGCTTGGTCCCAGGACCCTGGGATCATGACCTGAGCCGAAGGCAGACAATTAACCGACTCAGCCACCCAGGCACCCCTAAAGTTTGTATTTTTGATGACCTTCATCTATCTTTCCCACCCACCACCCCCTGACTCTAGCAATCACCAATATGTTCTCTGTATCTATGAGCTTGGTTTTAGTTTTTAGATTTCACATATAAATGAAATCATATGGTATTTGTTTTTTACTGTCTCACTTGTTTCAATTAGCATAATGCCTTCAAGGTCTATCCATGTTGTTGCAAATGGCAACATTTCCTTTTTTATGGCTGAGTAATACTCCACTGTATGTATGTATATATATATATATATATATATATATACCATGTCTTCTTTATCTATCCATGGACAGACAATTTCTTCCATGTCTTAGCTACTGAAATCATGCTGCAGTGAACATGGCAGTATAGGTATCTTTTGAAGTTCGTGTTCTTGTTTTTTTTCAAGTTAATGTTTTTATTTCCCTTTGGATAAATACCCACAAGTAGAATTGCTGGATCATATGGTAAACATATTTTTAATATTTTGAGGAAACTTCATTCTTTTTTCCATGGTGGCTGTACTAATTTATATTCCCACCAACAGCGCACAAAGGTTCCCCTTTTTCCACATTGTCTCCAACATTTATCGGATGTGATAATGCTAGTTATTAACTTGTCTTTTTTATAGTAGACATTCTAACAGGTACAAGGTGATACCTCATTGTAGTTTTGATTTGCATTTCCCTGATGATTGGTGATGTTGAGCACCTTTTTATATGCCTATTGGCCATCTGTATTTCTTCTATGGAAAAAGGTCTATGCAGATCCTCTTTCCATTGTTAAATTAGATCATGATTATTATTATTATTTTGCTATTGATTTGTGTGAGTTCTTTATATTTTGAATATTAACCCTTTTTTAGGTACATGATTTGCAAATATTTTCTCCCATTTGGTACATGGCCTTTTCATTTTGTTGATGTTTCCTTTGCTGTGTATATTTATTACTTTGAGTATGGTGATGGTTTCACACATATATACATATGTCAAAACTTACTAAATTTTATACTTTAAATATGTAAAGCTTAATGTCAATCATACCTCAATAAATAGAAACAGTAGAAAGCAGTATTTAAAAAAACATTTAACAAGTATAGTACAGACATTAATCCTTGAAGATAATATTGACCATGCTAGCATGTTGCGACTGAACACCAATCAACCACTTGTAGCCATGGAGGTGTTCATTGGTTTTTCTGGGAAACAAAATTTAAGACCATAATGAAATAGCACAATATACCTATCAGCATGGTTAAAATTAAAACAAACAAACAAACAAGCAATGATACCAAGGGTATGCAAACATATGAAGAAATCTAGATAGTCATACATGGCCAATGGAATGGAAATTTGTGTAACTATTTTGGAAAATCATTTGTCAGTATCTACTGAAATCTGACATTCTTTGAACTCTAGGATGTGAGGATTCCATCCCTACATATATATCCAGTAGAAACATATCCATATGTTTATGTAAAAGACATGTAGAAGAAATGGTCATAGCAGCACTAACTATAATAGCTCCAAACAGAAAACTACCCAAGTATATATCAATGGTAGAATGAATAAATAAAATATGCATTCATGCAATAGAATTCTATCCAGCCATGAGAATGAATGAAGTTCATTGTATTCGAATGTGGGTAATCGCTGCAACATTATATTGAATGAAAAAAAGCCAGAAACACAAAAAAGTACATCCGTTATGATTCTATTTATATAAAGATAAAAGATAGGCCTTATTAATCTATGCTATTAGGAGTTAAAATACCTGTTACCTTTGTGTCAGGATTGGTGAATAAAAAGAAGGTACAAAGTGGCTTTTGGTGTTCTGGTCACATTCTGTTTCTTGATCTGAGTGCTGGTTAGATATTCAGTTGTAAAAAAAAAAATCCCATCACACTCTACACTTGTGATTTATGCATGTCTATGTATATTGCTATAAAAATGTTCACTTAAAAAAATAGGGGCAGCCTGGGTGGCTCACTGGTTTAGTGCTGCCTTCAGCCCAGGTTGTGATCCTGGAGACCCAGGATCAAGTACCATGTCAGGCTCCCTGCATGGAACCTCCTTCTCCCCCTGCCTGTGTCCTTCCCTCTCTCTCTCTCGCTCTGTGTCTCTCATGAATAAATAAATAAAATCTTTAAAAAAATTGAGTGGATGGGACACATGACTCACAGAATTTCTAAATAAAAATCTTCTTAACTGATCCTTGTATTGAACAATTTTGAGAACAACTAATCTAGTCAACAATATTGAGAAGGTAATGTGTTTGTACCATAAGCAGGTCAAATACAGGGGTGAGAAGAAGAGAAGAGGCTAGGAGTCACTAAAGAACTACCTTTGAATATTTAACTCTAAGGTACAAAGAGCGTTTTGATGAAAACTTATGTCAGCATCTATATAACTAGATCCCTTGGTTAATAGCAGCACCTAATGAATACCAAAGCCTTAATATATCAGTACATAATTTTTATCTTTTAAAATAAATATCTAAGAAATTAAATGTAGGAGAAAAAAGGGAATGAGACATATAGGACAAAAGATAAAGCAAATATCAATTTTCTTCTAGATAACTGTCTGCTATCAATTCTCCTTGACTAAGATGCGCCTTGACCACAATGTATTAATAGGAGCCAAGAGCCATTAGATAATTCACAGTCATTTCTAAGGAGTCCTCAGGTCTGTAATGACCCATACTGACTGTTTCTTGTGCTTTCTACAATTCTTTGCTAACAGACCATTTCTAAGGCAGAACTGGCTCTTCCATTTGCAGCTTACCACTTCCCCAAAGTCAGTAAGCGGCTCCCACCCTCTTCCTCACCCAGTCTCCTATTTCCTGGGCTCCTGCCACACTGCCCCTGCTGGACAGGAGTCTTTTCCATATTGTTCCTGTTCCTCAGAGCCCCCCAGTTATCTCTCCCAGTAATCTGCACCTGTTCCACTTGCTGAGTTTGGATACCTTGGGACTTCCTCTCCAGATGCCCAGGGGTCACCATCCTTTCAGCCAGTAAATTTTCCTTTTTGATATCAATGCATCAGGCCCTTGAGGGCAGTTCTTTGGCCTTGATTTAGAGTACTGATTTCCAATCATGGCAGTACTATTCCTTGGCCACTCTGTGAATCTTTGGGAGATATTTTTGCTTGCCTCTATGATGGGGGTTACTGCTGGCATTTGGTGGGGGTGCTAGGATGTCAGCTGTTCTATGCAATGAAGAACTACCTAGATCCCACACAACTTTAAAATGCAGGTAATTCATAATAGTAAATAACCTGAACCTAGAAATGAATTCTTTCTTATACACACACACAAACTGTTTCTTTGTTGTAGGATCTTCAAACATGCAAGAACCTTGTGCATTGAGGGATTATATTTTGTACTGCACAAAATTTTACCAAGTGTTTATCATTACAGAAAATCACTCTGATTTACCAGGACTTCACTTCCATTGGTTTGCATTGTAGCTCCTGCTTTCACACTGGCTCTACATAAGAGCATGAGCATTTGGCTACCTTATCTTGTCTTCCAGTTTAGTAATGCCCAGATATTTACTTATTAAAATACAAAGTAATTTATAAATAACTTTTATTTTTCATTTGTACTGTCATTGGATATTATGCTGATTTATTTTAAAAAAAAGTTTTGTGTTGATAGAGTGTATTATCTATGAATTTCATTTCAGAATGGTATAGGAAGTGTTATAAAATATTTTATATATCAAGGAAATACTGGGCCTGAAAGGGTTGGGATCCATGGATTTAGAGAAACCGCTCCACTTTCCTCTGAAACATTTGAAAATGCTTCTATAAAATCTTGACTCTTAATGACAAATATGGGCTGACCTTTGCCCACTGGTGTGCTAGTAAATATTTAACAACTGACTCTCTGTGGGGGAGAAGCCCTGATTTGCAGTATTTGCTGATTTCCGTGGTGTAAATACTCCGAACATAGCCAATTTCAAGAATCATCTAACACGACATCACTGGACACAGAGTTGGGTAAAGATACCAAATATTAGCTCCTGCAAACTTCTACAAGTAAGAGAACCCCATCACCCATTAGTAATCAAATTTCTGCTTAGATACCACCCCGATTTTTTTCTAGGTTTTCTCTAACAAGGCTCAGAGGACCATGAAGCAAATTAGCAAAGAATAAATGAAACAAACATGTCACACCCAATATGGGTAACAACAGATACCTGTAGGCTCAGGGAGTTCACTGTTCCAAAGAAATAAAGACAAGCATGAGTTAAACAATTCTTTAAAAATCAGCTGTAATCAGCTGAGATTCCAGGATAAAAAGAAATACCCTATTCAGATGAGAACTAGGGGATATGGCAATATGTTACTAGCATCTATTTTGCCGCTGGTTTGAAAGAAAACACTGGAGACAACATTTGTGAAACTACTTAAGGGAAGCACCTGGGAAAGCATCCTTTAATTAGCCAGGCAATGGAAATCCATGGGCCATAGACTAGGTCTACTTGGTCATACCTTAGCTCGTAAACAGGTGCTAGATCAAAGAAGGGCAGCCTACTGTGAGCGGTGGGATAACCCACGTTCAGTTGTCCTGTTGTTGGTCAATTTAAGGACTGGGGTATCCAGGCAGTTTTGGCCAGAGTACAAAATCTCACCAGGAGAGAATGGTGGATGGATTATGGGCTAACCAAATGGATGATAACAAGAACTGGATTAATGTAAATGGTGCTCCAACATGAAAAAGTGATCAAGATCTGCAGCAATGGGAAACTGCCCAGTGTAAACACATGCATGTCTGATTTAGAATTTGTCTAGGACCCAAGTTAGCAATACTTCCAGTGTTTCTGCAATTCCTGACAAAGAACACTAAAGAACTATACAAAGAGCACCATGAAAGTAAGACCCCATTGTATAAAAGGCATTAAAGTATTTTCTGTATACAAAGAGACATGCACAGTGAACTTTCTGGAGAACAGACATGGGGAGATGCTCAGGTGGCTTGGATGTGCACACCAGGTTCTATTGGCAGCTTGAAAGTCTGCTTATTACTGGAAAAGGACACCTACCACAGAGTCCATTGTAATAAAGAGAGCAAAATTTTGTACAGCCTATACTCTGTATACCTTTTTAGTGCTGTCAAGTGTTCAGAGATTTCAAGCACAGTCCCAATTTAGAGACTCTGATGGCCAATGTTAAAAATACACAATTCTGGGGTTTCACATCTATGAATCCTGAATATTCAAGTCAATTGGAAGAGGTCCTTGTACTGCACGGCACTATAGAGTTAACACAATTTTGAATAATGTCTTGAGTTTATGATGAATGTGTTCCAGACATGCAAAAGTTTACGGTGACTGTCAACCGGGAAAATGTGCAACCCCAGCAGATAATGGCATATGGTGTGTGATCTGATGAAGGGGAAGAAGGTTTGCAGAACCTTCACTAGCAGATGCTCAATGACAAAAGCAAAGTCAGTTGTATGGCCTCTCAGGGAAACAACAAGAAAATAAAGGTAAAAAAAAATTTTTTTTGTCATGTCAGTAGAAGATATTTGTGAGCTACACATTTTTCCTCTGGTCTCAAGGAACAAGGGAGAGTGAGCTCATGGCTGTGGGCTGAGGCCAGAGGGCACCAGGTCATCACAATCAGAAAGAAGTTGCTGCACCAGCACTCTCATCCCTAGTTTTTGGTATTGTATTTTATATGCTGTGGTGGCATTTATTGTGTCATGGCTTGCTTTGCCTGCTACATAGAGCCAATAGGGTTTCTCTTAACAATTCGTTAATGGTAAAAGAACTTCTGATAATGCTGGGATACATGAATTCCAGCTTCCTTGTGGCAACTGTCCAGAGTGAGCACCATTTGTTTGCAGCCTGTAAAGGGAGGTGCTACTGAGTAGTCAAGATATGAAGGACTGAGCCTATTCTACACAGTTGACCAAAGGGGACAGCTGCCATGTTTGTGTCTTAGGTTGGGTTCTCTCTGAGGCAGATATTGACAAGGTTTTCAGTGCATGTAGCTTCTATGGGGGAATCCCAGGAAGCCAGTGATAGGGAAATGGTGAAGGGGCAGAGAGATACAGGGTGTGTTACTGAGAAGGTGCCATTGTGGGCCAATGGAGTTCGATCTATCTGAGCATCTTGGAAAGAGTGTAGAATGCACTTGAGAGTTATCCTCCCAAAAGAGCAAGAAGGCTCAAGGATTTATCCACCAACTTCCCATCTGTTTTTGCTGAGGGCTGTTTAATTTTCTGCCACTTCTAGCTTGTACTGCATGAGAGCCAAGAACGTTCTCATGGCCAGGAAAAATGCCTTCAGGCAGAGAACTGCAGAAATTCACATAAGCAACCTCTGCTGTGCAGAAGGGAGGATGGAAGGATACAAATAGGACTCTGACCGTTTTTTTCTTTTTTACAACTGTATGTGTGTGTGCATGCATGTGTGTGTGTGTGCACACAGATATAAAAAAAGATATAAAAAAAAGAGATGGACCATGAAGAATGTAACTAAGATAGGCATGAAAAGGAGAGCACTCACAGGCAGCAGGTGGAGTAGTATGCTCAAAGGTACAGAAAGAAGATATTCAAAGGAGAGTCAGGAATGATAAAAATTATTGCACCCTTAACTGAGAACATTCTATAGTCAAGCAAGCACCTTGTATATATATTATAAAGGATCTTCTCCAGCAACATTCAAGATATTATTATTTTCACATTACAGATGAGGAACCTCTGCTTCACTTGACATGTCTCAAATGTCAGTGAGCAATTTGAATTTGAATCTGTTTTTACTCTAAAGACTGTGTTCTTTTGACTACCACATTGCCTAGGAAGCAATCTGGGAGGCTTACTGGGAAGCTTACTCATCTGTCATGAAGCCTGTTGTGGCAGATTAGGTTGTTGGTCTCTACTGAGAAACTTCTCAAATACTGGACCACTGGAAGCCAGAAAGCACTGAAGGCATGTTAAACAAAGAGGCACCTGACGTGGCCAGCAAAAAGATATTGAAAAGATGATGGTGGAGGCACCCAGTTAGGTAACTGTCTAACAGTGTGGATGGGACAAAAAAGAAAAAAGATAGCTGAGAGAGACAGTGTTTACTCCATAAAATCTCATGGGATTGGTAAACTGCTCCACAATAAAGGCAGACAGAGGGAGGCAAAGCTAACTTAGAGATATCAAGACAAGGGGCTTGGGACGCCTGGGTGACTCAGTGGTTGAGCATCTGCCTTGGCTCTGGGCATGATGCCGGGGTCCTGGGATGGAGTATCATGAATAAATAAATAAAATCTTAAAAAAAAAAAGACAAGGGGCTGGTGGGGTGAATAGCAGCCATCACCAAGCCTTGTCTGGAATGAAGAACTCAGTTGTTACTGCTGTGAATCGAGGCAATGCAAAATATTTGAGCATAAAGGTCCAGTGTGACAGTGGTGGCTGTGGCCTCTGTCACTCTGCTCATTGCTGTTGCTGATTGGGCTGTGGGGCAGCTGACCCCTGTCCTGGTTCACTGCTGTTACGGGCTGAACTGTGTCCTTGCAAAATTTACAAGTTGAAGTCTCAACTGCCAGTGCCTCAAAACATAACCATTTACAAAGAGAAGGTCTTTAAAGAGGTAAATGAGTTAAAACGAGATTGTTAGGGTGACACCAGGGGTGTGTGTGCACAGAGGAATGCCCACATGAAAAGGCAGCAGGAGGGTGGCCATTTTTAAGTCAAAGACTGAAGCCTTGAGAGAAACCTATCCTATGATCACCTTGATTTCATACTTCTAGACTCCAGTGGTGTGAGACAATAAATTTCTGTTGATTAAGCCTCCCTTTTGTGGTATTTTGTTATGGAAGCCCTAGTAAACTAAATTCCTGATGAGCACTGTGTTCATCCTCAGAGCGTGTGCTCCCACACACAGGGCAACTCTTCTGACTCACTGTTATTCTCTTACTCAAAGAAGGCTTTGAACGCAGACAACACACGTATGTGTATCTGTGTATCTGCGATCTGAGTGAGGCCAGTTCAGGATATGGAAGGATGCCAGGACATGTTGGTAAAGGTTAGTCATGGAAACCGGTGGCAGCCCCCTGAAAAAAATTATCAAGAAAAAAGAGGGAGCACCAAAGATCATAAATACTCCTCATTGTTAGGTTAGTGGGATCCAACCAAAGCAAGAAGAGAAGGAATACAGTCAGGAGAGTGACTATATTATTGCTAATACTACCACCAAACATGCTTTAACAGGTTCCTTGGCTTACACCACTCTTCTGGGAGATCTTCCCTTTTCTTGTCTCTCCTCTGCCAAAAGCTGCCTCCTATGTCACATCTGCCATGAAACTTCCCATGACCAGCCTAACAGAACCGCCTTCTCATCTCTCTGAACTTCTAGAGCAGCACTACCCAATAAAGCTTTCTGTGATGATGGAACTATATCTGTGCTCCATAATACTATAGTCATTACCCACATGTGGATACTGAGAACTTGAAGTGTGGCTAGTGTGACTAAAGGACAGAAGTTAAAATTTTATCTTGTTATTTAATTTAAATTTAAATAACCACATATTGCTAGTAGCTAACATGTTTGGCAATACAGATCTAGAGTGTTTACTATACCACTCCTGGCCTCATTCCATATTGCCTTGGGTAATGGATATTTCTGTACCTGTCTCCATGTGTTCACCACACTCTCTCAAGCCAGATGAGACTTGGGGTTCTCTCTTAATTATGCATTCCCACAACAACAAGCTAGTAATGGATTACAGTAATACTTTTATCATGTTTGTGAGCATACTGTGGTTGCCATTTTATCTTTGATCACTGATATAGATTACTTATCAATCTTGTGACTCAAGAGAATAAACTTGTAATGGCTTTCCTGAGTTCCACTGGATGCCAGGTCTCTGCTGCAGTCTCTGGGAATTAAGACATAGTTACAGTATAGCCTTAGCCTCGAAGGGCTCAAGTCTCATGGAGTAAGCAGAGAAGTGAATGAAAATACCATTTAGGCGGACCTGTGGTTTGCCTGAAGGGACTTCAGATTAAACTCCTAGTATTTTTTCTTAGATCCTATGGAATCAATTTTCCGTTTCCTCAGATTGAAAAAATATATAGACTAAATGGTGATAGGGCATGAAACATGTTAGGATCCTTGACAAAATGCAGTCAGCACATTATATTCTTTGAGAAGCAATCAACAACTAGAGGGTAGAAGTAGAAGAAGAATGAGGGGAGGTCTTTCAGGATAGAAACTTTGAAAAACTTCACTTTGTCTTATGTAACTATAACATTGATATATCATCAAAGAGGGTCTTTCTCTTTGTGCGTAACCCTTGAAATACAGACACCTTGCCTCATTTCATTTGGTCCCCTTCTGTTTATTGCTTAAATAATGTCTGTTAGAAAATAAAAGGAAGAGAATGTTGAGGGATATTTATGTTTACTTTCTATCCGTTTGGTCAATTCTCTATTCCCTAGAACCATATCCTTTATAAAAATGGAGGACACTAAGTCAGCCATCTGGTCTTCCTTTGGTCTAATAAGCAGAAACTCTTGGAAAAAAAAAAAAAAAAACCAGTGGCACTGGGGAGTTAAAGGCAGATAAGCAATAGCAAGTCAGCTTTCTACCAGGGAGCATGTTACTGTTGGCTATGCAGTACTCCAGGCCGGCTAAGCTAACCCTGTTGGAATGTTAAACAGAGTGCAGCCAACCCCTTGTGAATGTGGAAGGAAACCATCAGGGCTTTGCCAGGACTACTCATCAGTGAGAAGAGTCCTCTGGAAAAAATGAAGTAACAAAGATCACTGAAGAAAGTGGTAAAACAATCTGAGAATCCAATGACATGTTGACAAATATCACTCCTCCCTGCTTTCCTCAAATCAGAGTCAAGCAGTGAAAACATGAGTAATTTCTAAGTAGAGTTTTCATAGTCCAAGATTAGGCTCTTCCTTGCTATATCAACAGCCTCTGAAAGACTCCAGGTGGATTCTGTCCAGGAAAAGAAGAAATCTTGAACTATTCAGTAAAAAGTTATTAGGGAGGCTTTGCCCTTCAACAGTAAGCTTCTTGGGGAAAAAACGATCTAGGTGTTTTTTTCTGAAAAAAGAATTCACAGCTTGTAAAACTTGGCACCTTTTCTAAAAAGTAAAGATGATGCCTGACTTTATACAAGAATAAGAAATGGAAATAAAAGTGCTAAATACCAACACTCAAATGTCAAAACGACAAGATTTTCCAGGCAAATATCAGGGCTGGTTTTTAAAAAGAAAAAGCTGAGAAAGGTTATTAGGATGGCAGTAGAGTTTGGGACCCAGTCTCTTCTTGCTTCAGAACAAATTAAACCAAATAAAATCACAGGGCTGAAATCTGTATTTTTGTTCTGGTTCTAAAGTTAAGCCAGAGTAACTTGATCCTAGCCCGATCTTCCTAGGTTCACTCTGGTTTAAAGGCAAAGTCAAGGTCAAATTAACACTAGTATCTTATTCTTTAGCTGAAATCACATGTACTCAATGAAGCTTCAAAAGATTTTACTTCTAAATCATAAACAAATCAATAGTGTTGAATGAAACTAGCTTTAAGTAATTGGGTTTTATTTAGCTTAGGGTTCAAATTATGTTCTTTAACTTGTAGCTAATATCTTCCATCAATTTTGAAAAATTCATGGTCTTTTTCTCCTGGAATTTGCTTCTGTCCCATCATCTCTCTTCTCTCCTTCTGGGAATCCACATGTATATGTTCAAACTTTTCAGGGTCTCCTGTGTCTCATTTCTGTGTTTTCTATACATTTAGCTCTCCTCTGTGCTTCAGTCTGAACACTTCCTCTAGACCTATCTTAAGGAGCACTTACCCACTTTTCAGCTGTATCTAATCTGCTATTAAATTTTTCTACTGGATATTCATCTTCATTTCATTTAATGAATTTTATGCATTTTTCATTCCAGAATTTCTATTTCATTCTTTTTTCATTCAGCTTCATTTTCTGGCGAGATTCTTCATTTGGTCATTTATTTCTTGAATATACTCATCACATTTATTTTAAAGAGAAGCAGAATATTTGGATCATCCATGGGTCTGCTTCTAATATCTATTGCTTCTTGGTCCCATTTCTCAATATATCTGGTAGTTTTGTTAGAATGAGAGATGTTGTATATGAAAAAATTTTGGAGGCTTTGGATGATATAATATTCCTTCAGAAAGCATTGACCTCTCTGAAAGCAATAGGTATCTAGATATCTAGTGCTGGGCAAGTTTACCTCAATTTAATTAAGGGCTCAGTTGACCAGAAAGTTTTGCCCTAGTCAGGGTGGGTCAACTGTGGGTTCACCTTCTCCTAGAGTATGTCTTCTAGGGATCCCAAGAGGAGCCTGGGATATTTACAAGAGCCTCTCCTCCTAAATTCTAGTTTTTGTCTTTGAGGTACCATAAAATCCTGAAAACCCCATTCTGCTTCTTAGAAGTTTTCATTTGCTTGGGTTTTTAACTCCTTGCCTTATGCAATTAAGAACAAGAAAATTATTGAGGGGGGAATTGTTTGGGGCCTTCCTTTCTCAGAGAGCTTGGACCCTCAAGTCTTGAATGCCATAGTAGATCTCTGATGACTTCAAAAAATTCTCTGGTATTTCTAGTTATCCCCCCGGGACCATTGGTGTGCTATAAGCTACTTCATTGGCCCCATATGTAGAAGTGTTGGATAACTGTGGCTTTTTGCAAAAACAAAATCCTAGAGGCAGAAAACTACCAAAAATCCAACTGGGGAAATTCATTCTGTGTGTACTTGTACTGGGGCTTTAAAATGAGTAAGATGATATCCTTACTCTGGGGGCATTCACATCCTATCAGACCTTTTCTAAGGCACACTTAATTCCATTCCATTCTGATCCTTTTTGCTCATTTTTAATATTTAGTTCAAGACCACCAATAAACCTTTGCTCGAAGACTCAGGCAAATATTCAAATATTCTTTCTCTGAAACCTTGTGCTATTTATTATCAGCACCTGGCAGAGCAACATGCCACAAAGCCCTAGTTAATAAACTGTCCCCTACTCCCTCCCCCACATCAGATTGTGTGTTCTTTTAAAGAGAAGAACTAGGTTTGATATTTATGCTGTAACCTCCAAATCACCCAATGTATATTTTTGGATTTTCTTTTTTAAAATTATGATTACTCTCTGAGCAAGCTTTCCTACTTCCAGTATCTTTCGTATGATAAAAAATGAGGAGAAGAAATTGACCCTTTTTATAGGTTCCTGCCTGTATAAAAGGAAGAATTGCTATAACTGGGTCTCTGGAAGTTAGATCTCACTTATGCAGAATCAATAATGATTGGCCCCTCCTTTCTCAGATTTTAGGATGGCATTTACTAAGTGCTTCCAGTGTGCTTGGCATTATTCTAAGCACATTACATCTATTCTCCCATTCAACCTTTAGAACAATCCTAAGAGGTAAGTTTTATTATCATCCCTATTTTCCAAGTAAAGAAACAGAGAGACCCAACCCTAGGGCTCACTTTTCTGGAAACAGCAGCTGAGACTAACTCAAGGCATTACTGGTGGGATCCTGGTCCCAGCATGAGGCATCCCTGGTGATGGCCTCTAGCCACGGAGAGTTGGTTGGATAGTTGGGGGGAGACTTGCTAATTGTATACAATGATCCTTGCCCAAGAGACAGGCCTTGGGTTTCCTTCTGGTTCCATCTAACATTTTCTTCTTCTTATTTTTAACTCTTTTAACTCTATCAATGAGGACAAAGTTCAGTCACAGCAACTATAGTGGCTTAATGAGATAAGGGCCTATATTTTTTCCCAGAATAAGAAGTTTGAAGGTAGGCAGATCGGTTTCTGATGTGGCTCAGTATTGCTCTGAGGGATCCAGGCTCTTCCTACCTTTCTACTCAACTAAATATGTCGCTTTCATTCTCATGCTTGCAAGCTGGCTGCTACCTCTTTAGCACTGTGTTTGTATTTTAGGCAGGAAGAAGAGGATAAGATAAAGAGTGAAGCCAACAATTCTGTTTCCATTTAAATAGCTTCCCCAGAAGCCCCATCTGGGGACTTGCTCCACATCTAGCTGGCCAGGACTGTGTCACATGGCTACCCCATATTCATGGGAGCTGGGATATTTTACATGGGTACCATTGCTACACTGAAGGAAATTAAGATTCTTTTAATAAGGAAGAAAGGACAATAGCAATCCAAAGTGTTTGCCATTATTAATAAAGTCCTAGCTGAAATGAGAGGAAAGAACCTCATCAAACATCAGCATGCGGGATCCCTGGGTGGCGCAGCGGTTTGGCGCCTGCCTTTGGCCCAGGGCGCGATCCTGGAAACCCGGGATCGAATCCCACATCGGGCTCCCAGTGCATGGAGCCTGCTTATCCCTCTGCCTCTCTCTCTCTCTCTCTCTCTCTCTCTCTCTCTGTGACTATCATAAAAAAAAAAAATCAGCATGCCTCATGGGCCATATTTCTTGGGGAGCATCACTGTGATACATGGGGTTTGAGCAACAAACCCATGTCCCCCTGGATCAGGTCTATGTGTCTACTATCTGTAAATGATCTCGTGCTACACAGCCAGGATAGTATAGTAAGAAAAACCTTGAATTCAGAAGCAGAACAGGCATCACATTCTGCTTTTGCCACATAGAATCTGGGAGACCATGGGCAAGATAAAAACATTACATTCCTTATCAGTAAAATGGACATCAATGCATGTGTCCTACCCACTTTACAGAACTGGTGTGACCAAAATAATGGACGTGGAAAAGCTGTGAAATCTATTGACCTGTGCATCTGATTTCTCACAAGGTATTTAAAAATTGGAAATAGAGAAGTATGAACGGAAATGAGCTAATTATTTCAGTAACCTTTTCGTAAGTTAATCCAAAATTATATATGCATATAAATCTATGTTTTAACATTTTATATATATAAATAAAATGGTAATGTAAATAATTTTATAACATGATAGCATATACACACACTGCACACACACACACACATATAGTCGTTTGCTTAGGAAATTTTGTGATAACTTTTGTATTGGAATGTGCCAGAATTTATGATGTTCAATTTCAGTACTTAAGCTTCTCAAACCCACCTAGATGCCTAATCTTCTTTGGTTTATCCCATATTGGGGAGGGGGGCAAAGAGGGTTTGGAATTATCAGTGTATCTCAACATTAAAACTGTCATCTCTCCCATTGGAAATATGGCAACTGTGTTGTGTTTTCCAAGATATATGCCAGCAATATTTCAAAATATGATTAACAGTGCCAATACCTTGCAAAGTCGGGCACATCTTTTCTTGTTTTGTCTTAGTGATGCCGTCTATCTTTGTGAAAGCTGATATATTAAATAGCTTTTTAAAAGCCTTATTGTGGCCTTTCTCTCCCTTCGGAACAGTAGTGTAACTTTTATCGATAGTAATGGGAGCTATGTTAGAGCACATGGGCTGGTTATGGGGCTCCTGTAGTTTATGGTGATTGACCAGCCTTGAAACCATGGCTTGGAGTTCAGGAGCTCGTCTCAGTTACGTAAGCTCTCAGAGGGGAATGGATGGGAATGGAGGGGGCATAGTCATTTCCTGTTTTAGCTAACCCCCAAACTTGGAGCTTTTTTGCCTTTTTATTTAGATAGAAGCTAGTGCATGGATACATAAAGGGAGACAGAGTGACGATAAATTTCATGTAAGGCTGTGTGATAGCCAAAATCCAAAATTAGGGGCATTGTCACCCAAAAGATGTAAGTTGGCATTAGTCTGAATTTTAGGTAGAGAGTATATGGAAATTTTTATCATCTTCAATTAAAGTTCATATAGAGAAAAAATGAGTGAAAATATCAGTGAGGATGACAGAACATGAGAGACTCCTAACTCTGGGAAACAAACAAGGGGTAGTGGAAAGGGAGTGGACAGAGGGTTGGGGTGACTGGGTGACAGGCACTGAGGGGGGCACTGGACGGGATGAGCACTGGGTGTTATGCTATATGTTGGCAAATCGAACTCCAATGAAAAAAAATCTGCCACTGATGTTAATAAAAAAATAAATAAATAAAATAAAGTTCATATATGGAGATCTGCCTTTGAAATTTATACAAGGAGATACATTTCTTCCTAATCAAAAGATCCCACTCATTTTCACAATTCACACTTGTTTTTGAGACGGACTAATTTTATAGAAAAGGAAATTGAGGCCCACTGAGTTTAAATGAATTACCCACAGTCATACAGTTAATTCTAATCCCTGACCATGAATTTAGAAAAGATTATAATGTGGAACCTGACCACCAAATAAGTATATATATGCAGACTTGGAGCAGAGTGGTTATTCAAGAAATACTTTTTAAATAAATTCAATATCGGGTTCTTAAAATCCAAAGAACAGTGCTAAACGGATATAAAATTGTCAAAATTTTTCATATTTTACTAAAGAGGACTAGGAGAAGTCAACTAATATAGTCATGCAGGGCTTAGCAGGATGCTGACACATAATGAGAGCTGAATAAATATTTGGTGAGTGAAGAAACCGTGTTAAAAGCTTATCATGCATGTGATAAAACATTCCCAAAGAGTAATTTCTTAGGCTATATCACTTTTTCCTTTGACGACAACTATTACTGTGAAGTCTAAACTTGATCAATATAATAGGATATGCATTTGGTTATTCTTTTTGGAGTAGATTCCCACTACCTATTTTAAAACCTGTGCTATATTTTTGGAGAGGAAAAACCAATGTGCCCACTACTATACAGGTACCTCTGGCATTTCTGCATCTCACAGGTGCCTGTATCCAATAGATCATACCAGGCCCTGCTGAACCTCCAGACTCCTCTGTCACCAGCCTCACTTTGCCTCTTTAGCTCTAACCACTCCAGTTCCTTGGAGCACCTTAACATCTGTCACGGAAGCTTCCTTCTTGCTGTACTATCTGCTTCAGAACTCTTCCCTACCTACTTTGCCTTTGTTCAAGACTCTGAGATTTATTGTCTTCTCTTTCAGGCCTTCTCGAGCTCTCTAAGGCTCTTCCTTTGGTGCCCCTGTGTAACTCATGCACAACCACTATGATTTGCATTATTTTTATGCACACAATTTTCTTTTCTATTAGATTGTGGATTCCAAGAGAGCAGATACGCTTACATTCTATTTATTTCTGTATCCATAGCAAATAAGCTCTACTGAAAACAGAGTGGACAATCAATATCTGTAAGATGAATGAACGAACAATGCCAAGCCCTCCCACAGACCAGACACCCGGTCCTCTGAACTGGCCCTCTCCTCCGCGCACTGTGATGGTGAGCTTCCCGGGAGCTTGCTGAGCGGGGGCTAGCACGCATTAAGTTTTATCCTCGCTGTAATGCTACTGTGGATTCTGTTAGTAGCACCCTTTCGTTGAAGAGGAAAGTGGGACTTACTTAAGAGCTACGTAGTGACTTTCTCAAAGTAACACAGCTTGACAGAGAGATCGTGCCATGGAAACAAGAGGGAAGAAATCTGAAGCAAAGGGACCCTGTCTGGGAAAAGCCACAGAAGTCAACAAGAGCAATCCAAAGCAAGGTGACCACTAGAGAAGCTGCAGAACAAAAAGCCCCAGTTCGTTACCAGGTAAAACAAGGAAGGCAGGGCAGACTCTGGTACCTGGGGTCTCATCAGGAAGATGGCCAGATGAACAGTTACTGTCACCTCCCCCGGGAGGGCCCTCCATGTGGAACCGTGCTCTTTAGCTAACCTGCGTTTGGCATGCTGTACTCTGAGCCCAGCTCAGAAACTACTTTTGCCCTCTTCTCCTTTTTCCTGGCAACCAGCAATTTGCTTCTGTGTCATGATTCCTCAGGGTCATGTGTTTCTTTATTCAATAAAAGGGTTCAGCGGCATTTTTCTACCACTAAATCAAAAATCTCCCTCTTCCTACAACTTCAAAGAAAACCCTGGTAATATCTAAAACAGCTTCTAGATTTCTTTTTTTAATGCCTAGAAATTCACATGACAAAGGAAATAGGAAAAACCCTTCCCCACCTAGCCCATGTGTTTGTGAGTGTTTACAATGCCATCATTGTTTATGTTGGGTTCTATTCATTTTTGTCTGCAGACTTCCTCTGTACAGTTTAACTACTTTCTCATGCTAAGCTCTCTGCAAATTGTCACAATGGTTAATGGGAAATTCTGTACCAAATACTATTTAATTTTAAGGCATTTCTGTCTGCTAATTTATTACCAACTGCAAATTTCATTTTGCCAGGGCAAAAAACAATTTGTTTGTTTCATGTTGAAAATAGTTTTTCAAATAAATTCTGATGGTACACTTATCAAGCCCTCTTATCTTTCATTAAACTAATGCTTTCAAGCATAATTAAGAAGGGGCTGGAAAACTAAGTATAATGTAATGCTCTGATATTAAAGAAGACATATCAAAATAAATTTGCAATTGTATCATCACATAAATCTCTACTATGACTGCAATAGTATTATAACCATAATTAATTAGCTATGGTACAAATTACCAATAAATCTTTAGAAATTAAATGCCCAATTTTTCAAAACCATATGTCTTCATAAATTGATTATTTAGAATTTAGAGGCTTTTTAATTAGGAAGAAATTTATGCAATGCTGTATGTAATAATTAGGAATCAGCTTTTCTGCGATACTTTTGAACATCAGCAAAAAATTAAATCTTAGGAAAATAGTCTGGGTTAATTATAGTATTTCACTGTCAAAAATCAACATATAGGTAAAATTTAGAGGTTAATGTGGCTTTCCATTTCTTTAACTTCCACCTAGTCTTGTGTTCTCAGTGCTGGAATCATTAGCCGAGTCCAAAAATCAATGAGAGAGGGGGAAATCTCCCCAGTGATTTATGCCTCGAAGAAAGTTTTCATTTTATCCAATAGTTTCAGCAAACCTCATCAATCCAGGTTAAACATTTAACACTCCTTTTTTTTTTTTTTATATTCCCTAAGGTTAAAGCAGGGATATTTCTGAGCCTAGCCATCATTTTGGGTAAGTGATTATTTTGACATAAGACACAAAAGCTGCTCTGTCAGGAGGGTGGGAACATCATTTGGGGTCGAACAAAGACATTGCTGAAGTGCGACCTCATTATGTGTGTGGTCAAAACCCCCAAAGAGACGAGGGATGGGACCTGATGGTGAGCCTCTGGGCACTCACAGGGACCTGCTATCAAAGCCAAGGCCCTCCTGTGTCCTGGAGCCTGGCTGGGCCTGGCAGGTTCCCTGGGTCGCCTTGTCCCTGCCTACCTAAGGGCCTGTAGGGAAATGCATAGGCAATATCACAAAGAGAATTCTACAAAAACTGGAAAGACTGCCCACACAATCTAGAAACCAATTATTTTCTTCTTGCTCATTCACCTTCTCCCCACTTCAGTTCACAGAATATAATCCGGCCATCGCGTTTTGCATCTATAGGGGCCACAGGAATCAGGCCAACCAGGGTGAAATTCAAATTTTGCTCATCTAATCACTTTCTCTGATGTCTTCCATTTGAATGTATCTTCCTCAATAAAGAGTTGGCTTCTGCGTTCTCCCAAAGCCAGTGTCCCTTTGTCTGCCCAGGAAACAAAATGATTCTTCCCTGCTCGGTCCAAAAGGAGCTAAGTCCCTAATTTTTTTTTTCTTCCTTTTGGGTTTTCTCTGTATATCACTGAGCCTTTTTTTTTTTTCCATCTGCAGGTCTTCCGGCAAAATAGTGAAGCTCCTGAGCTTGTGACTCCAGAGTGACAATCACTAACAGATGCATTGGTACTTGGGCAGAATTGGCCTTTAATTGTTGCTTGTAGGAGAAAGGAAAAGCGACTAGCAGCACCGTTCTCTGTTGCTGGCAGATAACAAACTCAAGATGAAGCCACATTTACAGGGGAGAAATTGCTTACGCCCACAGAATGAAATTTCAGGCTTTGACAGCTGCTAGGTAAGTAAATGAGAATCATTTTATTCTGGGTAAGTGCAACACAGCACATCTTGAACAATGAGGAGTTGATGGCCCGAGGGCGGTGACACCCAGGTTGTGCGCATTCAGAAGAGTCTCCTAGGAGAAGAACCGGGGAACAAGTGGCCAAACAATTGTCCCCTTATCGCAGCGTGGCTCCTCGAGATCTGAAGTGGGAGGCACAAGTCCCTTCAAAGGAGAAAATGGCTTCAATTTTCCAATTCACAATTCGACAGACAAATACTGCACACCGACTCAGGAAAAAAAAAAAAAACCCGTTAGAAAGCCTCGGGCCTCTGCCAGGACGCGGGAGCCCTTCATCTCATGCCTGGATGCTTTTAACAGCCTCCCAACTGGTTTTCTGACCTCAATGTCCACCCTGCGGCCAGAGAAAAAAAGGGCTTCTAAAAGGCTGCTACTCCCCCTCTCAAAATCCTTCCAGGGCTCCCACTTGCCGTCAGAAGTCCTCCTTTGGGCTGACTTGCAAGGTCCTCCCACGCTGGCCCTTGACAACTTCCCAAACTCACTTCTCACCTTGAGCCCCTGGCCTCCACCCCTTGGAGAGGCTGTTCCCTTTTCTGAGCCTGTCCCACTCATCCTGCAGACAGGAGGGAAATTGCCTCTTTCCCCAGAAGCCTTCTCTGCTGCCACCAGCCCCGGTGGTGGAGGCCCTTCCCTCTGCTCCCTTGGCCCTCATTCTCCTCCCCCCACCCATCTCAGGGGATGATAGCTGCCTCAGGCTGAACTGCCTCTTTATTTATTTTGTCTCTGGTGTTTTCGAGGTTGCAAGAGATAGAAACTCGACCCAAATCAGCTTAATCTGGAAAGGAAATTTATTGGACGTTAGGTTAGCTCACGAAGCTGAGGGAAATACTGACCGATCAAGTTTTTTTTTTTTCTTTTAGGATTTTATTTATTTATTCATGAGAGATACACACACACACACACAGAGGCAGAGACATAAGCAGAGGGAGAAGCAGGCTCCCTGTGGGGAGCCCAATGAAGGACTTGATCCCCAGACCCTAGGATCATGACCTGAGCGCAAGGCAGATGCTCAACTACTGAGCCACCCAGGTGCCCCTTGACTGATCAAGTTTGAGGAAAGCTGAAACTGGGGAGCCTCTCAAATCCCAGATGTTGCGTCAGGGCCTTGACAACTGTTCTTAGTATGCTGGTCTGTTTCTTCTCCCTGCCTCTGTCTCTTCTCTGTCCCTTTTCTTCTGTTGATGATGTACTGGCTCTCACCAGAAAAGTGGAATCGTGGAATCGTGTCTGCCAGATGGGCGGAGGCTCACATTTTCCTGGTTCTAACATTACAGGTCAAACGGAGGAACTCTGATTGCTCCTTCCTTGGTCACGTGCTTGCCCTAGACTGAGGACTATGACTCTGGTTTGGGGGAGATAGGAAGATGACCATCCCTTGAGATATTTCAAACTCTCAGGTAGAGCAAAGAACATGGAGGAGGACAGACAATTAGAGCAGGAGCCAGTGTTTGGACCACCTACTACCACGAAATCAACAACCGTAAAATCTCAGTGGCAAAGTATAATAAGCCTTTATTTTTTATGCAGTTGTAGGTTGGCTAGAGGTTGACTGATCTAGACCAGGTAGCTCTGCTTTCAGTGGCTTGTCTGGCTGAATAGTTCTTGTGGCCTGTTAAACTCAGGCATGTGCTATTAATATGCCTCATTCTAGTGACCAGGCTGAATGAATGGGAAAACTCTTCTTAGAGCAGTTATAGAGGTGCAAGAGAAGAAGGGGAAGCCCATCATGGATCTTAAGGACCAGGCTCAGAAGTGGCACATTGAATTCTACACTCTTCTGTTGGCTAAAGCAAATTATGTGGCTGAGCACAAAGTCAAAGGGTGAGGGAGGTACCATACCACTAGGTGGGAAGGACCAGAAGTCACAGGGCTAAGGGCATGGATACAGAAGGGGGTGAAGATAAGAGGCCAATGATTCCAGTTACTACCGGAAGGACTTTTTGAAGGAAGGATGATATAATTTCTGCAAGAAGGAACAGGTGCTAAGCAAACAAAAGCAATAATTCTCATTATGTTCTCCCTGGTAAGGCTATAACTTTTATGCATTCAGAAAATGTGATTATATACCTGTTGCCATAGGCCCCATCTAACACCATGCTTGGCCCACAGAAGGCAGTCAAAAATTATATGTCGAATTCAACGTAAGCAATCAACGAGTTACAGAGGACAGACACCTGACCCACCTCCCCTAAAGACTTGAAATCTCATTTTGGAGGCTGAAGTTCATGTAAATAACTGGTAGAAAACAGAAAGAAACAATGTGCTCCTTTCATTCAGCCAACATGCTATGGGTGTGACAGAGAGGGAGAGATGAATTCCAACTTGGTAAGCTTAGGACATGTCCTTGGAATGGGTGGGACTGAGCAGAATGTTAGAAGGATGGAAGTGACAACGAAGATTTAGCCCACACGCAAGCCTTTCAACTAGGTGGAGGCTCGTGATCTCATTCCGCTGCGTCAAGAGGAAAGCAGCATTCTCATGATTTTACACATGGGGTTTATTAAGTCAACTGTCCAGAGCTATCCAGCTAGAAGGATCACAGAGCCTGATGTGGACACAGAAACCTAGCCTGTCATCTTCTCATTGTCTGGGTCCCACTCAGTGAATGACGGTCCAGGTGTTCTATAAATGTGAATTGAGGAAGTGTGTGAATATCTGGAGCCCAGGTCTCTTTTTTCAAACCTTTGGCAAGTGAAGGAGTCAGGAAAAGGCACTTGAGACAAAGGGGACAGTCTGGGTCCACTCTAAGAAGAGAGGGGGCACAACTCAGAAATAGCCAACAGATGCGCGTGACTGGAGTGTCGCATATGCAGAATGTGTGGCACGCCACAAGGCCAGGAAGATAAATTGGAGACAAGCACAGAGTGAAGGGTGTATGTGTCATTCTGCCTACAAGTACCTGTTTGGGCCATGGGTGCTACTCAACATACGACCTCACAGGTAAAAGTTTATGATGCATTAAGGCAAAACAGATTGTAGATGCTACGCGATATGTAATGATTTGGAACAAGTGCACCTTACAATTTTTTTTTTATCATCAACATGCTAATGCAGGAAAGAAGTGTGCTGAACTGGGAAAACAATTTATTTCTTATTCCCTTTACGCTTTCTGAATGAACAGTTTGGCTAGCTGGTCTTCTACACTAAAAGCATAAAGAAGGCTGGACTTTCTAAAAGGATCTCTGACACGGAAAGTATGTAAAGAGCTGAGATAAATTGCAACTCACCACTGCTAAATGTATTGCACATCAGCCCACCTCCTGCCACTGCCAGCTCCTCACAGAGAAAAGAACAGTCTCAGGTGAGGAGGAATGCCAGCCTCATTGTAGAGAAAGGGGAGCCCGTCCTGTGTGTAGGTGTGATTATACAGCTGGGGTTCTGATGCTTTAAAAGAGAGAGAGCGAGAGCGAGCTGAGGAATAAGTCCCTATGCCAATTTCTAACACTCTGTCATCAAACAACCATGTAGGCACATCACCATCCACACCTTTCACTGCCCAATGCACAGAATAGCATGTTCATTGTTAGTCTATACATGACTCTCATCCTACTGTTGGTTAATAGGAAATGACAATAAACAAAATTTGCTCAAAGAGAGAGATAGAGAGGAAGAGAAAAAGATGTATATAGAGAACCACTGTACTGATTTTGCAGATGACCAGACAATTTAGCAACTGATGCAGTAAGGGGGCTCTGCTGGGGACACATGTCTAAATAGATAGATATTTGGGGATAAGTGATTTTGTTTGAGAGACTGAGGGGATAGAGGTTAAATTATATTTTTGTTTCTCATTTCTCCAGGTAGAACCTACCCAGAACCCAACTAAAAAATGATCTTATAGATGTATGTGGTCTCATATGGTAGCCACTACCTACACTGTGGCTATTTAAGTTTATATTAAATCAAATAAAATTAAAAACTTAGTTACTCATCTAGCGGTTACTATATTGGACAGCATAGATACATAAATTTCTCTAACCACAAATGTTCTCTCGGAATCTACTGCTATATACCAATGGTGGCCATCCTTTCTAGCACTGCCCAGCCCCCTAGTTCTATCAAGTTAAAATCTGGGAAAATTCTTGGCAGATATCAGAGGTTGTCAACACAGGGGCTGCCAAACTCCAGAAGCAAATCACCTCTTCATTTCTAAGATATTAAAAGGGGCTTTCCCATCAAGAATCCATGTTCTTTTTATGCTAAAGACCTACAGGCCATCCTATGTTATGGGCTGGCAGAGAGATGCCTCATGGTGAAGTGGAAAATGCCCTGGATTGGGATTCAGGGGACATGGGCTCTCACTTTGGTTCTATGACTAGTTTTGTGCCTTTTGTCCTTACAGCCTCTTTGAGCCTCTGTCAGTTGCTGCATCTATAAAATGGAGATAACCAAATCAATGTGTCCAGTTAAGTAAACAGAAAGGTATAGTATCCAATCAAATACAACAATTCGTGCTTGCACAATGACTGCATTGGTACCACGCATTCAGGAATTGTGGCTCTGAGACTGCAGTGTAGACAATGAGGCTTCTGCAGTAGATGCTTTCACTCTGGTTCTTCCTCCTCTTCTTTTTAAAAAATTTTAAAAAGATTTTATTTATTCATGAGAGACACACAGGGAGACCTAGGCAGAAGAAGCAGCAGGTTCCCTGCAGGGAACATGATGTGGCACCCAGTTCCAGTACCCTGAGATCACGCCCTGAGCTGAAGGCAGACCCTCACCACTGAACCGCCAAGGCACCCCTTCTTTTTATTTTTTAAAGGATTTATTTATTTATTTTGGGGAGAAGGAGAGAGAGAGAATGAGAAGAGAGAGAATGAATGGGAGGGACACGGGAGAGAGCATCCTGAGCGACTTGATGCTAAGTGTGAAGCTCCACATGGGGATAGATCTCATGACCCTTGAGATCATGATCTGAATCAACATCAAGAGTTGGACTCTTATCCAACTGTGCCATCCTAGTGCCCCTCATTCTGGTTCTTCTATGAGGATTTCTGGGAAGTCTGCCTATGGATGAAAGCTGTGGCCTCTGAGCTACTGTCTCTTTGAGGATGTCAGCAGATGTCATCTGTCAACTTGATTCAATTAAGAAGAAAGATGTATGTGACCTTCCCTCATATTCAACAGAGAGCTTCACAGGTCCTTAGGGATCACCCAGTGCTCACAGGACATAGGCACTGCCACACACAATCACACCTATGGATGGGGCAACCTAGTCCATGTACCTGAAAGGGGAACTTCAATCAAGAGGTTCCTGAAGGAGAACATGGTGATTTGTCCTAAATATTATTAACTTCAAAATTTCCCAAACATCTCCTAAAATGAACAACTTAGAAACATCAAACAGAGGTCACTGAGTATTTTTTGCCAGGTAACCTGATTATTTTGAGAAATGAAAGGCACTAATCTTTGAGTTTATGTCTGGACTACCTAGTCTTGCTTGCCTATTCCATGTGAGTCAAGGACATTCTTTGCCCTTACCCACTCTATGATTTTGGGGTCCTACTTTTTAAATCCAAAGAAATAGGCAGTTCACTACTGTATGCCAAAGGAAGATATGATGCTAATATTTCTCGGAATATAGTTACGTTGTACCTATTGCTTGCTTGTCTTCAAGTTGCTCCAAGAAGCATGACCATGGACCATACAAAGGCTCATCCTATTGCTGTAGGTGGTGGGGTGGGTGGATACAGCTATACTGTGTTTTGGATGCTCCATTAGAATAGAGAGGATACTTGCCATTAGGGTCATGGTCCTCAAACTTTAGCATTAGCAGAATTGCTTAAAGGGCTTGTTAAAACTTGAACTGCTTGACCCCACTCAAAGCTGATGATTCAGTTTGGCTGGGGGTGTGTCAGTGGTAGAGCTTGATAATTTGCATTTTTAACAGGTTCCTAGATGTTGCTGCTTCTGGTCAGAAAACTAAACTTTAAGAATCACTATTTTTAAGACTTTTCAAACTTGATCCCAGGTGGACACATGCAAGAGAAAATATATTTCCCAAAATTTGTATTTTCTTATACCTGATATAAACTCAAGTGACGTAGGCAAATAATGATAACAGTTAGGACTTACATAGTTTTACTGTGTTACAGACATGGTTCTAAGTGCTTAAATATGTTTATCTCATTTAATCCTCACAAAAAGTTGTATAAGAGTTGTATATTTGGCTGGGGTTTGAACACAGGAACTTTGGCCCTAGAGTCTAGAACCGCTATACAACACTGTCTCTCCCTTCCACTCCCATTCCTTTTTTTTTTTTTTTTCCCACTCCCATTCCTTTCCCATCTTTGTCCTCATCTCTGGGCGGATGAGGACATCTCTTCCGTTAAGAGAGCTCCACTTGGGAGCCTCCCCTCCCTACATGGCGACCTGTTGTGGGTAGCCTTGGTCAAGTTTATTTTGGAAACCTAGTAACTCTAGGAGGGCACAGTTTCTTATCTGCCTACACCTTGACATCTTGGGAGTCCCTTTGATTCAATCATTATTTTACAAGGGATGTAGAAGGACTTGAAAAATAGAAAAATGGAAACGTGAGTGAAGGAAGAGAAATGGTAAACAGGAAAGCGAAAATAATAAAGCAATAGGAAGAAGGGTAAAAATAACCAGATGGAAAGGTCAGGGTGGTTAAAACATGTGGAGTAAGGGCTCTACAGGAGAAAAAAAATCCTAAAAACGAAACATGCATGATAGAAAAGTTAAACTCTGGGTAGATATCACACTGAGAAAATAGAAATATAAAATCTAAGAGTAGAACCAGTCAAGAGGAGGGAATGCAGGAAACAAGGAGGGGAAATTAGGAGGGGGTGGGGGTGGGAATGAAAGATGCCATTAATTGGATTTTGAACTCCAGTTATTATAATTGGGCATTTAAGCTATATCAACATTCTTTTTCATCTTTAGAATATTTTGCAATCTTTTAAAATACAGGAAATGCCATTTGATTTTGTCCCAACTCTGACTACTCAAGTTCTGGTTGCTTGTTTATTTTTTCTTGAGCAAAAGAAGTTTCACTAAAGGTTGGCATGTGGGATAAATCTTTGAGAGGAAAGAGGGGGAAATAATTCAGTGGGAAGGAAGGATTCATTATGACAAGGGCCGGGTCAGGGAAATGGCCACATAACTGCATTCCTGAGAGGAAAGGCCTGCGGAAAATGAAACCTGCAGGAAGGCTGTTTGCTCTGCCCTGGGATCGAGTTGGGGTCGCCTCAGAGGCCAGTCACAGAGCCTGAGACTCTGAACGTTCTGTTTTAGATTAAGAGCTGGGTTCACTCAAGGGGTACAGCGTGGGGAAGAGCGTGGATGATGTCAGCTCGTCTGAAGGCCTGCGTCCTGCATGGGAGCATCTCACCACTCTACCTCTAGAAGGTGGCTGTTCCGTTAAATGGGGGCAAAGGATGGGTGGGGAGCAGCATCCACCTGTTACTCTACCTCCTGTCATCAGTTGTCCAGTTCTTTTCCACACATTTCTCTTTTGATGTAATAGGAAACTCCTGACTTTGAAAACGAAATGCTTGCAAAATTTATTCTCTTTTCCCCTAAAATGAGCTCCTATCCAGCCCTGCAGTTTACATAGCCACGTTTCCTGCAAAGTCTTGCAGAAGCTGTCCTCTGGGGATCCATCACCCTCTTCCCCCAGAGCTCCCTTGATCCTGGAGGAGAGTTATCTGTGAGCCATATTACTATATCCCATTGCATCTAAGACAACACGAGTTTTACAAAGAGGCATCATTATTTCATCAGCCACTAAAGAAAGAAAAAGCCTGCTTATTCAACCACGATCCATCATTAGTTGTGAGATTTATCTCAACTGCAGAGAAGTTATGTTAAATGAACACTGCCTCAAAATCCATGAAATGCGGAATCTCCTCTGCTTGATTGTAAGCTCTCTGCAAGTAGGGACTATGCTCTAGTCTCTTATCTCTGAAGTCACCCCAAGGCAGAGATTGGCTTTTTGTATTTCCAAAGCTATCTTGCTAACAGCTTTAAATTGAGGGAGATGGGGGGGGGGGTAGGCAGGCAATGAGGGAGAGAGAGTATGTATCTGTGTGCAATTATGCATTTGCACAGCACATTGCACCCATTTTATACTGAAATTTTCCCAAGAAATTCAGGCACCAGGCAGGTACCGAATTTTGCTGGTCATATAGCTGGTCAGCCCAGAGATGTGACCTAGTATACTCACAGTCACATTGCCAGCAGGAGTAGGATGGAAAATCAGATCTACGTCTCGCCTTCTTCTAGGCTTTCCATGTTCAAGACAGTAAAAAGTAGAAAGATTCTGACTGCTCACCTCTCATTCCAGTTCCTGAGAAAAGCCCTGCATTTGAGTGGGGAACAATGAAACTTCCTGTGCCTCCATGTGTTCCGGGAGGGGGTCCCTTACTCTGGCTCTGCGGCAGCTACCTGTCAATGTGCTGCTCGGGGCTGATGGGGCGGGGGGGGGGGGGGGGGGGGAGAGCCTGTACACACCGAGACTATCTAAACAGGCCATTAAGTGGTAGTAAAGTAACACATGTGAACGACAGGTCAATAAATCCCAGACAACTTATGTTGCCTCCAAGGAGCTGGCTGTTGCCTGAGTGTTGTTGTGTTTACATAAAATCAATTTTACAAGCGATCTTAAATAATTAGGGAAGACGCCATCATAGGATAGTCTACATTCCCGGTAAGATCTTTGGCATTCATCTTAGGCATTGATCCCTTTTGTTTGATATTGTGTGTGTGTTTCCAAAGCAGCTATCTTCTCTGATGACTTCTTTATGAGATGCTGAGATTCTATCCTAGGAGGAACCAGGACACACATTCTTAGTATTTTACAGACTAAAGACCCTGAAGATTCCCATTAGCCGAATCTTGATGAAGATCAGTTTTTTTTTTTTTTTTTTAAAGCTCAGCTTTGTATGTATTTTCCCTTAATTCTCTCATCTTGGATGCTTAAAACATTTGGGGGCAGATGAATGAGGGAAGGAGGTAGGTACCACCCATACTAGACAGAAGTTGGAAGGAAAACAAAAACGAGGTTAGGTTTATGACAATGAGCATTTAGACTCATGCAGGTTTACCTCTTAATCGTCTAGCCTTCTGGGGGATGTTCATTTTCCCTTTATCAAGTCTAAATAAAATGAATCTTTCGTTGACATCAAACACCCATTGATGATTCACTGCATGGGCACAGGATGGAGACAATGTTACCACTAGGGACGAAATTTCCTTTGGGGACTCCTATGCCAGTGATTCACTGATTCACAGGCCAGAGGCATCATATCACTTCAGCTGCTCCCTCAGGTAGAAGAGAGCCCCTGTGGCTTGTGACGGTCGTGCTATAAATCCACATTTACCATGGGATGCCATGGGTTCCATCTGTTCCCTAAAGTGCCTATATAAACTAAGTCTCTGCACGCCATCTGCAAAGTGCCCTGGCGCACGCATGCTGGAGTCTTGCGCTAATGCAGTGTGGTGATTTTGCAACTTCAAATAAGGCTCATTTTAATTGTCATTGTTAAGATCAAATGCTTTGCAGCTGTCTCTACGCTGCAGATGAAAAACATTACTTTGATGGCTGACGTGATGAACTCTCACGTTCTATTTTCTCATCGGAATTACCACACTTCAATGCCCTGTGTCTAGTATGTGCTTAACAAATATTTTTGAACTAAAAAAAATATATATGTGACTAGGAAGAGGTGCGGGGCAGCAATGTGGGGAAAACACAAGACTGACAGCTAAAAAAGGTGGGTTTTGGCTATCGCTCAGCTATGGAAGAGCCATATGACCTTGGCCATGTGACTTGAACCCTTTGGGTCACCTCCCCCTTGGTAAAATGGGCATGTTGGATCACTTAATCCTAGGTTCCTGCTGGCTCTAAAATTTGGATTTTAAATTTAATGATTTTTCACTCAGGGGTAACTCTAATCATGTTTGAATTTTCTTATCCAAGGAACATGACTCAATATGGAAATTCTGTCCTTCCTTTTGCTTGACAATTCCAGCTAAACCTTTTTTATAAACCAGCCCAGAGAGTTTAAGTTATCATTTATCACCTATTTTAAATGAAACCACATACTATAAAAGATGACTTAATTAACTCTGGCTGGTAATTTTTATCTGCTTAAGAAACCCTATTTCCTATTACCACACTTTAAGTAAAAATAAAAAGCAATTTAAATAAAGAAATATCTGACCTACACAGTCCATGCCTAGCACATAAGAAGAATGCTTCCATTCTGTTAGGACTGTTTATATGACCTCCTCATCTGCTTATCTGCACATTTCTCCTTCTGTCTGCCTCGGGGAGGACAAAAGCAATACACCGCTCTGAACACGGTTTTGTCCAGTCCTCTTTTCAATATGGTTGGTATTTAGTCTAACAAGAAAAGCAAAGAAGGGACGATTAGACAAAGTCCAGGAATACCTGTCCTTTCAGTGCTGAAAAGCTCAATTGCATGGGGCATGTCTGAGCGGAATCTGTCATTAACACAATGTACTATTTGTCCAAACATCTGTAGGTCACATTATTTCTCTACAAGCCAGTAAAAAGCAAAAGCAAAACCAAGACGGTTATTAATCACTTACTTAGTATTTCTCAAACAACGATGAAAAAAAAATGAGCCTAATGGATTGAAAGAGCATAACACAGAAGAAAAACAAGGCATTCTTCACTATTGTGAAATGAGCCCACCCAGGTCCCATTAAGTCCATGTTTTACATAGAGTATCGGGGAGACTCTGAGGGACATGGGGGCTTGGAAATGGGACCAATGCCCAACTAAGGACACCCTGGTAGTTCTCATTTCCTCCAGAAGAAAACGAAAGTTCAGATTTGCACGTCTTCAATATTTGTGTTAGAATTGCTTCCACCAGGAAACCCAAGTGGATGCAATGAGCCAAACAATCCTTGGGACAGCCTGATATCATCAGATACAGGTAGACCTGGGAAAAAAAATCCAAGTGTCCATTAATGCCAAAGAAAAAGAAATAGTGCAGTTTCCTGGCTATCTACAGCTGTCAAGCTGATACAGAGTTGTATAGGTTGGTGCACTTTTACACGTCTATCAGCAGAAGCCTGTATCCAAAAAACAAACAGACAAACAAAAAAACCCCTACTACTCAGGAACAGCACATTTATTGTTGGCTTTCCCAGGAGGACTTCAGTTTTTGAGTAAGGAAGCATGGATTACAAGGTGACATGAAGACACGACTGTATCCGGGACCACAGGGGCTGGTAATTACTCAGAGACAAAAGTTTCTTTTTCTTTCAGTGTTCTCTACACTAGAGATAATACTTTGATACAAAATAGAAGCATGTCTTATTGGACTACATGCATCCTACAAACCTTAGTGGCATCCCTACTATGTGTTATGCATCAGGCACTCTTCTGGGTGGTTAATATGGGTTTATGGAGACGTAGGAAGATAATATCGTGGTGAATAGGGGAATGGTAACATATCCAAAGTGGAGTGAGAAAAATGCCATTTTGTGTGGCTGATTCTACATACAGAAGTGATAACAGCTTATCTTTGAGGTTTTCTTAATAAACAGTACAATACTTTAGACCTGCAAAAAAAAAAATACTCTAAGAGCTCACATTTACGGAGTACTCCCTATGGGTCAGGCATGGTTTTAAGAGCTTTACATGGATTAACTCATTTATTCCTCATTAATCCTGAAGAGGTAGGGGTAACATTATCCCCGTTTCACAGATGAGGAAATTGAACCACAGGGAGGTTCAGTAACGTCCCTCTGGGCCACAGAGCCAGCAAATGGTTGGTAGAAACTTGAATCCTGCGAGTCTGGCTTTGGATTCCGTGCTTTTAATCATGCTTACTAAAAAAAAATAAAAAAATAAAAAAAAATAAAAAAAAGGTCTGGCTCAAAGATTATAGCTGATCACAAACAGAACCTCAATTTTGATCATGACACATGTGTCCCAGCATCCATCTATGTTTTTGCACAGAGAATTTAGTCATAAAATGGATTGTACAGATTTTCTCACCCAATAGGTAGTGATCATCTATTAACTGCTAGATAACAAAATATAGGCCCAGAAAGGATCCAGGTTTGCTTCAGATGAATGTATTTATTATTTAACTAATATGTGACAGCCCCTTTTAGCCTTCTTTTCTATTAGAATTTTATTTTTTAAAAAGATTTTATTTACTTATTCATGAGAGACACAGAGAGAGGCAGAGACACAGGCAGAGGGAGAAGCAGGCTTCCTATGGGGAGCCCGACGTGGAACTTGATCCCAGGACCCTGGGATCACACCCTGAGCTGAAGGCAGATGCTCAACCACTGAGCACCCCCCGCCCCCAGGTGTTTCTATCCATCAGAACTTTAAAATGGTACTTCTTCAATTTCAACAATTAGTTACAAGAGCCAGAGGACCCGAAAGTAACCAATCACCTTGTATGACTGAAAAATCACTGTATCATTGCGGAGCTCCTCTGTAAGGTGGTAACCATTTGTATTAAATCAACGACACCTCATACGAGAAACTTCACAGTTGTGGATTGATGGCTGTGATGTTGCCTACAACACTTATGGTTCTCTAGACATAAAATAGATCATCATTATGAGCCAATTCAGCTCCAACAATAGAAAGGTAGAAATATATCCTTATTATTGAGAAGGCACCAGCTCACCTACTATGCGTAGGGTTCTGTATTTATTCCCTAGTTTGAAGCTAATGGTTTTTCAGAGGTGGAATATGCTGATGGAGAATAATTTTCCAGGCTTTATTTTCTTCCTGGCAGATATCCTGTATCAGTTTTGGTGCCCAGCACCTCAGAGTAATGATTTTTCATTGTTTTTTTGACAACCTGGTTTATTTCTCTGTGCTTTAAGTTTTCAGTAAGGCTACTCTCACTCTCAGCCTGGAAGATAAGCAGTGCTTCCTGCGCTAAATAAAAGACATGAGTTTTAGAAAAGATACTTAGGAAAACACAAGAAACACAACATGATCATAGCGTCTGTTCTCCCTTGTGGAGTTTTTCTGGATGTTGTCTTGAACATCCAGAACAACTGGATGTTGTTTCTTCCCCAGGCAAAGTCAAGGTTAGCACTGCTCGGTATAGCTAAATTTCTATGAAAGTCATTAACACTTGAAGACAGACACCTTGTTCACTCTGAAGAACAAAACATACTTGTTAGGTTGACCTCTCTCATCCCAGAAGGCATCTGTCGGGGACATCTTCTATTTGTCCCTCTAGATCCCCACCCTACTTTTCATGCCCCCAGAGGCTAACATCTACTCTGGCTTCTGGTTGGAGATGGATTGGCAGGTAAAACGAGACTGAAGTTGAGATGCCCACTCCCCCAGTTACCTCCCAGGAACAGCAGGTTGGCAGTGTTCTACCTCAAAGGCCCCTGCTCCCATAGGGGTGGCTCTCTCCCACCCACTCTTTAGGTCCAGGAAGGATAATAAAGCCCTGCTATTGCTAGTACCAGAGTAGTTCTTCATCTCTTGTTGATCTCTCTTAACCCTATCCACATCTTTGTATTCTCCTCAGTTAACCTGCTTTCTGCAGGGAAGATATCTGAAACAAAGTCCGGGCCTGGAACAACTGATTCTGAGACTTGCTCATCTGGTCCCAGTCGTCAGATCTTGTTTCCTGCTGTCCACTGTTTCTTCATGCATGATCTAACATGTGAGCATATCTTTGTGTCTGACTATACTCTTTATTTTATTTTAAGATTTTATTTTATTCATCCATGAGAGACACACACACAGAGAGAGAGGCAGAGACATAGGCAGAGGGAGAAGGAGGCCCATGCAGTGAGTCTGATGCAGGACTCAATCTCAGGACTCTGGGACTACGAACTGAGTCAAAGGCAGATGCTCAACCACTGAGCCACCCAGGCATCCCTCTGACTACATCCCTCTTTAAATGCTGACCTCAGTTCCTGGCTTCTCCATCCCACTGTGTCCACTCAGCCTTCCTACTCTGACCGTTCACGCTGCCTGTGCTTCTCATTGTACCTCTGAAAGGCTGAGGAAGATTCCAATTCAAACTTGACTTTGTTTGCCAGTGGCTTGAGCTATCAAAACACACCTGAAGACTTAATATCATCATGAGCCTCCTTCACTGTTTTTGGTGTGTGTGTGTGTTTCATTGTTGTTGTTTTGTTTTTTGTTTTTTCTGCAACTTAAGATAGAATGGTTTCCCAACCATGTGCTCTATCAATCCATACGTTGCTCTGGCTTCTCATCTGTGAACTACTCTGGTTTCTGGCTAATTTTTTTCCTGCCTGTTAGTCCACCAACACCTGAGGTGGGATGTCAAACCAAGACAAAGAAAAATGGCTTTTCTATCTGGATACAGTTTAAGTCCCTGTTAGGTATGTAACACTGACTCACAAGTTAGAAGGAACTGTGAGAAGTTATGTGGTCCATCCTCTACCATGGTAGTAAAAGGAAGTCTGTAGTCCCCTTTCAGTTTATCAGAGAAGAAGAAAAGCCCCCAAAATAAAGATCTTAAGACTATGAAGCAATTAGTTCTTTAAGTGCTTCAGGATATTGGGTAATTAGCTTATAGATGGGACTTTATAACGAAAAATGATTAGAGGAGAAAAACATTTAGGATCTCTCAACACTAATAGGATTGTGTATTCTAGCTTCTAGTAGCTGTTTCTCACCCCTTTTCTTTCTAGCTCCCCAAAAAGCAACACCTCAAAAGTATTAGGTCTTTCATATGCCTTCTAGTGGCCTTCACTGTTTTATGGGATTGTTTTCTGCACTGTTTCACTGGGCTCTTTCTCTTGAGCTTTCTTTTCTTTTCTTTCTTTCTTTTTTTAAGAGTTTATTTTTAAGTGATTTCTATATCCAGCCTGGGGCCTGAACCCACAACCTTGAGATCAAGAGTTGCATGCTTCACCAACTGAGCCAGCCAAGTGGTCCCCTTCTCTCTTGATTTCTTACCTTGACTTCTCCTCAACAGAACTTCAAGCTCAGTCTTGGGACCCCCTTTGCCTCTGCTCTACTCTTATTATCTCACTTCTCTCCTTGTCTCTTCCCTCTTTTCCTCTCCCTCCAAGAAATCTCATCTTGACCATGGCTTTCAAAGCCATCTACATGCCAAAAACTCCAAAAATTATACCTCTAGGCTGACCTCCCTCCCGAACTCTAGACTTGTGTATCTAACAGTCTACTTGAGTTCTTTTCTCCCCTGGATGTCTAATAGGCATTCCAAATGCACATATCCACATCAGAACATGCCATATTCCTTCCTACCCAGTGATCTCCACCCAACCTTGCTCTCTGTCACTCTTCTTCATGTCAGCTAAAGATACCACCGGTCAGCCAATCAGAGGAAGGCCATAAACCTTCCTCTGGTTCTTCTCTTTCTCTTGCACCCACACTTCTAAATTGTCAGTCAGTCCTGTGATTCCACCTCTAAAGCACATTCCAAATTCACTTATTTCTCTTTCTTGGCAATTAGAAACCATCATTTTCTCTTGCCCAGAGCATGTTAAGCCTCTTAACTCGTCTTTTAGCTTCCACTATTATCTTCCCTACAAACTCTTCTCCTTGGAGTAGTCAGAGAGTGATTTATTTAAATCAATGGTTCTCATCTGGGGCTGATTTGGTCCTATAGGGACATTTGGCAATGTTTGGAGGCATTTCTGGGAGTCACAACTGGGAGAATGGGTTCTATTGACATCTAGTGGGTAGAAGCCAGGGATGCTGATAAACCTATGCACATGATGGTCCCCCCAAACAAAGAACTGTCTGGCCCCAAATGTTAAAAGACTGCCAAGGTTGAGAAGCCATAATTTAGATGGAAATCAGACCAAGTCATACATCTCTCTCTCTTTTTTTTTTAAGATTTTATTTATTTATTCATGAGACACACAGAGAGAGGCAGAGACATAGACAGAGGGAGAAGCAGGCTCCCTGCAGAATGCCTGATGTGGGATTGGATCCCAGGACCCCGGGATCATGACCTGAGCCAAAGGCAGATGCTCAACCTCTGAGCTACCCAGATGCCCCCATACATCTCTCTAAAATGCTCTGATGACTTCTGCTTATATTAAAAATACTTTTTACCAGGGCCCCTAATGCCTTGAATGATGTGGTCCTTTCATGCTTACTGAGCCTTATTATGCAACCCTTCTCCCTGTTCTGACTGCCACTCATGCAGGCCAGGCTTGCTCCTCAAATTACCAATGAAGGCTAAAATGCCCATCACCCAGATTTTTAGTGTTCCAGGTCACATGTCACCTCCTTAGCAAGGCCTTCTCTGACCACCCAATCTCAAACACCATCAATATCTTCTTTCTTTGTACTTTCTTTCACATAATCGTATGTTATTTTATTTTTTTGCATTTATTACTGTTATTTTTTTCTGGTTTACATATTGCCTATGTATTGATTATTAGCTCAGGAGAGCTGGGAATCTTCTTGCCCTTTATCTATAAAAGCCACAGTAAATGCTCTACAAATATTTGTTGAATAGATTAACTTGATGTTTGTACAGTAAGGATCCTCTGGCTTTGTGTGTCTGAGTGACCTCCTAAAGAACATCTATCTGCAAGAGTAATTTTTGCTCCAGGAACAACATTTTTCAAAACACTTAATGAGCACTTCCCACAAGACAAGTACTCTTCTCATCTCTAAATGTTTACATGTCAGCTACACCTTTTCTTCTTCACTGGTGTTGCATAATTTATCTATTTGCTTATTATTTCAATAATCAGCATGTCAGAAATCATGGTAGGTCCTTTGTTCTTAACAACAGACAAAAAACATCTCTTGTCCTTGAGAAACTTCTCGGGCTTGGCTTGCCTGCATCACCTTCCAAGAAATCAAATATGATAATATTATTTCTCCACATTTGATTTGCCCCATCAGCACTGCTGTGAGCTGGATGGTGTCCCCCACCACATCTCCTCCCACACCACAAAAAGGATTTATCCACATCCTAACATAGAGAACTGGTGAATGTGACCTTATTTGGAAAGATAATATTTACAGATATAATTAAGGATCCATGGATGAAATCATCCTGGATTATCCTAAATCCAATGGCTAGTGTCCTTAGAAGGGACACAGAGGGGAGAGATACAGATAGAGGAGGAGCCTGGGGGCACCTGGGTGGCTCAGTCGGTTGAGCATTTGACTCTTGATTTCCTCTCATGATCTCAGAGTTGTGAGATGGAGCCCTCTGTCAGGTTCCCCACCCAGTGTGCAGATTCTCTCTCCCTCTGCCTCTACCCCTCCCCCTGCTTGCAGTCTCAAATAAGTAAATATTAAAAAAAAAAAGAAGAAGAAGAAGAGGAAAGGGTTCTGGGGATGGAGGCAGAGACTGGAACTATGTAACTATAAGTCTCAAAAGCTGGAAAAAGTAAGAAAGATTCTTAGAACCCCCATAAGGAGTGTGACCCTGCTGAATTTTGGACTTCTGGCCTTCACAACTCTGAGAGAATAAATTTTCATTGTTTAAAGCCACCAAGTTTTTGGTAATTTTTGAGGGCAGCCATAGGAAACAAGCACAAATACTTGCAGCGACATACAATTAGCACTTCAGCTTATCACTGAGGTTCTCCTGGTTCTGGCCTCTGCTTTTACAGTCTCATCTCCAGGTCCTAGAACTGCTTTCCATACGCCACAACTTTTTGTAGGCACACAAGCTCTGCTTGAGTCAGGATTATTCATGTTCTCTAAAAACTCCCTCTTTTATGCTTAATCTGGTCTTTTTGCCTGCGCTGCTCTTCCACCCATTTCCCACTATAGTTATGCTAGTAAACTCCTACTCATATTTTAAGGCCCAGTGTATATTGCCCTGGTTCTTCACTTTCACGCAAGGCCAGCACTCTACTACTGTATGCTGCCAGTTACTTCCCTATGAACTCTCCAGAGCTTGGAATTGTTACTTTTACGGGAAGGTACTTGGAAGTGTTACCTTTACTGTAACACTAATTTTTATGTTATTATATCTTGATGGTTACATTTTATTAATTAGTTTTAATGATAAAGCATTTCATGAATACAATCTCCTTATTTAAAAAGAGCATTATAAAGCTAAAAGATCCCTTTAACTACCCCCTACTATCCCTACCCAAAACCTGTTGTTCTCCCCAGAGATATGGCTTGCATTTTTCCAATCTATTTTATTTGTGTACCTAAATCTTAGAAAATATATATTATTATTTTATGTGTTTTTAAAAATTACACAATTTATATGTATGTATGTGTGAGTGTATACCATCTAGGCACTTATCAAAATCAGAGTAAGCAAAATAAACTGCTATGTAGTTAAAAACATGGAAACTCTGTTCTCCACCTACTTCCCTACCCAAATGAAAATAATTATAATTGAAGACGTCACACATCCAGTCAAAAAATGCAATCAGCATTTTGAATACATAATCAAATCTATGTATAAGTAGGACTTTACAAGAGCACATAACCATGGCGTATCTCTGCCTCCTCACTTGTATTTATGAAGCAGCGCATGTGGACAGCTGATTCCTCAGTGAGGAATTACTCATAGGGGCCTACATTATCTGCAGGAATTCACAGGTAAGAAAAAGAGGCCAGGGAGAGAAAAGGAACAATGGATCCCACTGGCTGACCCCTGGGCTAGCACCACCGTACAATTAGGCAGACTGCATTTAAATCGTAATGAACACACCTGGAAATCTGCTTGCAATTAGAAAGGGATAATGAACTCATCTATCAAGGCCAGGTCTGTATGTCAGCGGCTTAGGCAGCAGGACCAGGAATGCCTTGAGAAGATGTGAGTTTTCAATGAAAACATATACAACTCCTCATAAGCAGAATGCTGCCATTTGCATTTGTGTGCTGATATATTTTTGGTCTTGAACTATATGAAAGAGAGTATGTGTAAGTAAACAATGTATAATAATGAACATCTCTGAACCTGTCCATGTAATAAGTGCTGTAAACATACTATGTGTCCTAATTATGGCCTATATGAATGATAAATGCAAATTTTTTTCTCACATAAGGTGGTGAACTATTTCTTACTACTTTGTTGCCTGTTCTGTTTAAGGAATTCTTTAGTTTCTCTGAAATGCAAGAGAAAAATTCTCAATTGCCTGGTCTACAAAAGTTCCCCAATCTTCACATTCCATGGAATGATTAAAAAAGCAAACCAATAAACAAATTTGGGGTTTGTTACAGCTTGCCAGCTTTTCATTTTGACAAGGAAGGAAATTCAGAAAGAAAAACAGGTTATTTATTACCATCTCATTTCATATAAGGAACAATTTTTAAGCTCCTACCTCCCCAAAAAGGTCAGAGGGACAATCTCAGAATAAGGGGAAGTGTTTTAGCTTAAAGAAATCAGGTTTGTAAAAAAAATTTAAGTTTTACAAAAATATTTTCTCATATTTTCTTGTTGCACGGAGGAGCACCAAAAACTGGATTGTCTTTATGCCTGCAGTAGGAAACCACCTTTCCAGTTTGGCTGCTTTCATAGTTCTTTTGATCTGAAATTCTCCTATGAAATCCAATATGGCCGCTTTCACGAGGCCATATTGGGGGCTGATGCAATTCTACGAGCATGTGTTGAGGCCCTACTATGTGCTCAGCCCTGAAGTAGATGCTTTGCCAAAGGACAACAAAGCAGAAATGCTATCCTATAAGTTGTGTTCATTCCCATGCTCCGTTTTGTCATTTCAGCCAGATGAGTTTCTGACAAAAACCAGAATATGGGGAGAAAATTCTTTTTTTTCCTAAGATTTTATTTATTTATTTGACAGAAAGAGGAAAGGCAGAGGGAGAGAGAGAGAAGCAGGCTGCCTGCTGAGGGCCCAGATCCCAGGATGCTGCGACCATGACCTGAGCCTGAAGGCAGACCCCTTACCAACTGAACAATCCAGGTGCCCAAGGGGAAAAAATTCTTAAGACCGAGTAATGGATGCCATTATGCTAGGTGTTGAAAGACAGTGTTCAAATGCTACCATAGCTTGGAACTATCCACCAAAATGATGCACATGGCAATGCTAGAAACACAATTTTCAAGTATGCATTAATAAGCAAGTCTATCTTTTGCTTTTCCTGGGGCTTATTACAACCTGAGAGAATGCTAGTCTTTTTAGAATTCTAGTTCTACTGTTCAGACTGACAAGAAGATAATGATGGAGTATGAACACTTGTCTGGCATAAAAAGAGTACCAGACACGCTGCCAAGTTAGGGTCATCCTCTCCTTCCCCTGTCTCAATCAACTTTTTTTTTTTTTAATGACATTCTGTTGCTATAATCCAGAGGATTCTATCACAGAAAAGGCAAAAATGACTAAGTCTGGACCTAACGATGTGCTCACCACTCTGGGAGTAGTCTGCTCACTTTATGAGTAAACTCAGACCTGTGAACTATTCCAGATGTGAGGGTAATATCTGGGAAATGCTCTCCCTGAAGACCCTTGAAATAACCCATTTTCTCTGTCCTACAGAGAGTTTATTGGCAGAGATCCAACACATGTAGGCAATAGAACAAACAACTCTCAATATAGATTAATAAGAACAAGTCCCCTTAGAAAGGTGAACTTCTAAAAAGAGTGGTTGACAGGTGTTTAGGAACCATAAGCTATAAATAATTTGTGCCCTGTTGATTATTTCATTTATTTAGTGATCTCCTCCTCCTCTCCATTTTTAAATGGTTTCCAACCATTTTCATGAATCTTAGTACTGTCTCTGTAGATTCTACAGTCCCTCAAAACATACGTTGTTTCTGTTAATCTGATAATTTGCTTCACACAACTAGAACTTAATTGTATTTTTGTGCAGGTACTGGATTAATGGTGAATTTAGTTGTGTCTCATAGGAAAATGTCCAATAATCTGTCCTACATTCTCCATAGGATGCTTACATTTCTAAGAGTGTGGTGCTTAAAAAGTTGGCCACACTAACAATGAGGTCTTGCCACCTATGACATCATGGATGAACCTAGAGACTATTATACTAAGTGAAATAAGTAAGATTGAGAAACACAAATACCGTATGATTTCACTTATATGTGGAATCTAAAAAACAAAATGACAAATAAACAAAAAGCAGAAACAGACCCATAAATGCAGAGAACAAACTGATGGTTGCCAGAGGGTGGGGGGGGGGGGAGAGGGGATGAGCAAAATGGGTGAAGGGAAGTGGGAGATATAGGCTTCCAGCTGTGGAATGAGTAAGTCCTGGGGATGAAGGTATGACACAGGGAGTATAGGCAATGGCACTGTAATAAGATTTCATGGTAACAGATGGTAGATACACTTGTGGCGAGCAGGGCATAATGTACAGACTTGGTGAATCACTATGTTGTATACCCGAAACTAATGTAATGTTGTATTTCAAACTATACTTCAATTGAAAAGTAAATAAATACTTTCAAATGGCCATACTTTTGGGGGACACTTTTCCCATAGAGAGGTGGTGTCTCTGTTCCTTCTTTTTGAATGGAGGCACAGTGTGGATATTTCAGTATGGCAGACATGTTGCCATGTGATTTCCAAGGTTAAGTCATTAAGCTATGCTATTTCCACCTTGTTCATCAGAGCTGCCACGTAATAAATCTGATTACCCCGAGGCCTCCATACTGTGAGGAAGATCAAAACACATGGAAAGTGAGGTACTTTGGTCCACAATCCCAGTCCTTATTTATTTTTTTTTAAGATTTTTATTTATTTATTCATGAGAGAGACACACACACACACAGAGGCAGAGACACAGGCAGACAGAGAAGCAGGCCCAACGTGGGACTCGATCCTGGAACCCGGGACCACTCCCTGAGCCAAAGGCAGGCACTAAACCGCTGAGCCACCCAGAGATCCCCTCAAGTTATTCTATCCCAGGTTTTACACATGTAAATGAGTATTCCTCTACATGATTACAATGTCCAGCCTTCCAATCACTCCTGGTCTCCAGGTATTGTCAGCAGAAACTCCAGACATAGTGGAAGAGGGATAAGCCACCTTTGTCATGCTTTGTCCAAATTCTTAATTCAGAATCTCTGAACAGAATCAATCGTTGCTTTAGAACACTAACTTGTGTGTAGTTTGTTGTTTTATATCATTAAGTTTTGAGTGGTTTGTGACATGGCAATTATAACTGAAACATACTTTCAATCTGGGGAGATAGAAAGCATAGATGGCTTATTTAGCCTTTTTTTTTTTTTTTTACAGAGGACATATGGAGTCTAGGAGCATAGATGGCCTCCTTTTACATATCCTCTCATTCAGAGGGGTTTTTAGGGCCTTTGACTGATGGAAAACCTCCTTCAGGTAGCCCCCAAATCATAAGCAAAGCATGGCAGGAGATGGGTAATATCAAATTGAAAACTTAGTTCTTAATGAATCAAATGACAGTGATAATAATCAGATACCTGGAGAATGACAGAACTGATACATATTCTCAGAAGTGTAACGAAAGCTGATAACTAAAATAGTTTTAATAGGGGCATGGATGCATTTTAATTATCATAATGATAAAGTACTTATCTATACCTTTTATAAACAGAGCAGGCTTGTAAAAGTGTTGCAGCAATTCTCTTAATTTCACTTACTTAAAAGCAAATGGAGGGTGTGCAGGTCCATGTCGAGTTAGAGGTGACCACAGGGCAAGATTACCAGGCATTGCTCCTCATGGCTCCCTCTCACCTTCTATATCAAATAGAAATAACCCTTACTCTGGCATTCTAGGCCCTATTCAGTATAGCCCAAACTTATTTTCCATTGCTCTTCTCCTTTACTACCCACCCAAGCCAAATGGTTCCTGCTGAGCCTCAAACACCTCAGAGCCCTTGTGCGTGTTGTTCTTTCTGGCTAGGACATGGGTCTTTCAACTTGGGTTCATGAATGAATCTGAATATGTAGAAGTGAATTCAAAATTATCCTGAAAGTGAATGCAAAATTTTGTGTAAATTTGCATATGTGTGCCATTCTTGGAAGGAGGTTTATTAAGACTGACCAGATTTACAAAGGGGACTGTAATTCAAACCTTTTTAAAAACTACTATTTCTGGGGCACCTGGGTGGCTCAGTGGTTGAGCATTTACCTTTGGCTCAGGTCGTGATCCCGGGGTCCTGGGATTGAGTCCCACATCAGGTTCCCTGCATGGAGCCTGCTTCTCCCTCTGCCTGTGTCTCTGTCTCTCTCTCTGCGTCTCTCATGAATAAACAAAATCTTCAAAACAAAACAAAACAAAACAAAAACAACCCACTACTTTTTTTCTTTCTTCTTTCTTTCCTTCCTTTTTTTTTTGTTTTTACAGAAAACCCTAATTCCCCCATGAATTCACTTATTCACTTATTGACAGATGTCTATCTAGTGCCTGTTATGTGCTAGGCATTATTCCAGGCATTTGGGATACAGCAACAAACAAAACAAATGAGGATCTTATCCTCTTAGAACTTACATTCTAGCAGAAGGATGTAGAAATTAGATCACATAATAAATAAATGAAAAACAGATATATAAATTATATAGTATGCCAAAATTTAAGGTCCTATGGGAAAAGAAAAAAAAAAAAGAGTGTATAAAGAGAATCAGAAGTGCTGGAGGGGAGGAATTCAATTTTAAATAAAATGCTCAAAATAGGTCCCATTAAGAAGACATTTAAGCAAAGCACTAAAGATGGTTAACAAGTGATCTATATGGATATCTGAGAGAAAAGCACTCAAGAATGGGGGAAAACCAGTGCAAAGGTCCTGATATGGGAGTCCATCTTGCATGTAAGAGAAATAGCAAGGAGGCCAATGTGCTAAAGCAAAATTAGGGAAGGAGAGAGGAGTAGGAGACAAGGCTGTGAGGTACTATTATATAAATGCGGAGCCTAGGAGGATTCTGGGAAATGAATAATGGAATCTGATCTGTGCTGTGTTGAGAAGAATCTGTAAAGTATTAAAAGGGTGAAAGCAAGAACCACCACCAGGAGGCTACTTTGATAATCTCGGTGAAAGACAATGGTGGCTTGGCCCAGAATGATGGAGTGGAAAAATCGTCAGATTCTGCATATACTCTGAAGGCAAAGTTGATAGAATGTCATCACAGGTCAGATACATGTGAGAGAGAAAGAAAGGGGACAAGGATGATGCCAAGGTTTGTAACCTGAACAAATGGAAGCATGGTTGCCATCAACCAAGATGGGGAAGCCCACAGGAGAGCACTTTTTTGGGAGCAAGGCTGGGATTTGTACTTTGGATATGCTAAGTTAGATATCCAAGTGGGGATGTCTAGTTGGCAGCTGGATGAGTCAGAAATTCCAGGGGAAGGTTCAGCTGGGGATAAATGATTGGGAGTCATCAATTATAGATAATAAGGAGAGCAATCCTCAGTGGCCTGCAATCCTTCTCTTATCCTCTAAGACATTCTGCTATACTTCCCTAGTGAAAACTTTTACATTTTTCTTTGTACTCTAGTTTTCTCTATGCTTTTCTCATGCCTTACTAGACAATAAAGTCCTCAAATTGTGTTCTGTCCAGCTTTGTATCCCTTGTTTTGCCTCCAGAAAACACTGGTTTAAGCTCCTCTCCCTTAGGCTTTCATATTTCAATTGCCAAGACGTTGTACATGGACTAAAAGTAATAACTTCGTTTTCTTTTCTTCTTGCTCGGTGTTTGCTATAAAATTCAGGCTCTGTTTTCATTTTCTCTTTAGTGTAAATCATTAGCAAACCAATTTTCTCTTTAGAAAAGAGATTATTAAAAAAAAAAACCCAAACACTAAGAATACTTGTTGTAAATAAAACAGAAAAAATGTCAAAAGGCAAAATGCAAACTTAAAAAAAGTTTCCCTGAAAATTCGCTATTGTACTCTGCTCTCACTTAGCTGGGTATAATTAGTGGCTTGGTGGGTCTCAAGTTTCTTATCCAAAAGATAAAGAAACTTGGCTAGAAGATTCTAAAATTCTGCAAATACTTCTTGAAAAAACCAGAATGGCTCTATTAAATCACTCAAATTGCTGGCAATATACCATTTGCTCTGCTTGAAATTATATGTGATCAGCATAAATATGAGTAAGAACTAGATCTTGCAGTCAGTAACCTTTACTACAACTCTTTGCTATTACCTTGCAAATAGAGAATTTTTTTTTTTTTAAATAAAAGGAAATTCTCAAGAATGCTATTGGGCATTTTCTGTGTAAGGATTAAAAAGAGTCTTTTTCTGAGTTCCTGTTTACCATTTTTTCCCCAATTAATAATAGCTAAGTCTATTATAGATGCATCCCATAAAAAATAAACCTAATCACGAGGTAAACAAAATTATTCTCTGTGTTCTGGCCTGAGTGTGTTTCACGAGACTCTAGGATCAACTTGCATTACAGAACTGAATCTTGTGATTCCTACATTAAAACTATTTTAGCTGATTATGAGGTTTTGAAAAGTTACCGTGTCCAAGAGTCTTGCTTTTTTTTCTGGTCAAGCCTACTAACAGGGGGTTATATTTAATCATGAACATCATGATTAATTGACACATGGCTCCTCTCAGAGCTGGTTGGAAGTTAACCACAGGTAAAGAAGGGGCATAAAAAGAAAGAAACAAACAAAACCCCCTCCGGCCAAAGAAACTCCTGACAAGAATAGTGAAGTGGCTTTGATTAAAGCACCTCACTATGTGACAAAAGAGTTAAATGGCAGGGATTCATTCCATCAGATTATCTCAGATTTGAAAGCCCTTGGAGCATGGTGGGGGAGGCTGGTCAAGGGAAACCTTGCCCTCAGAGGAGTTGTGAGGGAAAGAAGGAAATCACAAAAAACCCCACCACCACTATAACTGGCCCCACAGTAGCAACTGGCTTCTGAGGCCTGCTCTGAGTTCAACACATCCACACAAGCTCTAGTGTTTCCCTTTGTCACCAGACTGATTTTTAAAAGACATAGGCAGGGCATCTGGGTGGTTCAGCGGTTGAGCATCTGCCTTTGGCTCAGGTCGTGATCCCAAGGCCCTGAGGTCGAGTCCTGTATCAGGCTCCCTGTGAATCTGTGTCTGCCTAGGTCTCTGCCTCTCTCATGAATAAATAAATAAATAAATCTTTAATAAAATAAAATAAATAAAGAAGACCTATGCAGCACTTGGCTCATGTCAAGCAGTATTCTAAGAGTTTCACAAAGATCTAATTTTTCCACAAACCTTATGAGGTGAGCAGTATTAGTATCTCTAGTCTCTAGATAGGGACTGTAGATGCAGATGAGTCTTTAAACCTGCCCAAAGTGGCCTGATTTGTAAGTGGCAGAGATGGGATTCAAACCTAGACATTCTGAATCCAGAGTGTGCGCACATGGTCACTATGCTGTGCTGGAAGGAAATGGAAAAAACACTGCCAACGAATTTATGTGACTTGAAACTCCTGTTTTTTCCACTTCATGAAACTCCTAGGGAACATCTTTCATCCTTCAACAGTTGAGTAGTAGCAAAGCACAGGCTGTTTTTTAAGTATTAGCACCTCTATGTTCCCTAAGAGTGTACAACTCTGTTACCAATAAATCAAACCCAGCAAAGGCAAAACAAAATAACTAGGGCATTTAACTCAGAGTAGGCTATCGGGGATGAATGGTTTAGTTTACACTGAGTGGCTGAAAGGCAGGCATTGGAGGGGGCTAGCAGGTTTAGCTTTCAGTTCTACAACACATGATGAAAAATAATAATCTGGTTTGCTTATACCATGGGAAGGTATGCCATGGCCTATGGTAGTTCCCTTTCTCTTTTGTACAAAATAATACAACATAAAATAAATTAGTAGCTTACAGTTCTGTGTCCAAGAGGATGTTGATACAAGTTTTGGAAACGAGAAGAACAGACCACCCCCAAGAGGAAATTCCAGAGAGGAAAAGCATACTATCAGGGCACACACGATCATAACCTGATTTCGCATCCTTTAAAACCACAGTCTCCTCAAGGATTTTCCTGATTACTGTCTTCAGAAGCATGAAAAAGTTACACGGGATTTTCCTGATTATTGAATGCAAAAGCATGAGAAAGTTCCATGAGTCACACGATAGACTTGTCTAATTTGAAGTCTACCACCGGGCAGTTTGGAGGGTTACAATTTTATTACTGCTACATAGCAGTTCTGGGAAAAGGAAAATATTTAGTCATAAAAAATCACATTCTCCAAGTGGACCAGAATCTTTCAATCAATCATTCTTAAACTTTTTTTTTTTTTTTGGTGGTGGAAATGGGGAGGGTCATGGATCCCTTTGATAATTTGAGGAAAGGTGGGGAGGATGCATGTGCTCCCCAGAAAAATGCATGGGTATAGGGGTACCTCAGTGGTTCAGTTGTTTAAGTATCTGACTTTAGCTCAGGTCATGATCTCAGGGTCCTGGGATCCAGCCCTGTCTCGGTCACTGAGTCGAGCCCCTACTATGGGCTCCACTCTCCACTGGGGTCTGCTTCTCCTTCTCCCTCTTCCTCTGCCTCTGCCCCTGCTCATGCTATCCCTCTCTCTCAAATAAATAAATAAAATCTTTAAAAAAAAGAAGAATGCATGGGTATCGAGTTATAATACACTGCGTTTTACTTCATTGGGGTTCACAAACCTCTTAACTCCCTGTCCTTAGAAAACCATGTTATATGTTCGGCTACTGATGGAATTCCACTGATGTGGAAGATGAAGGTATGGAACTACTTGAGCAAGGCTTATTGTTGCAAACAGGTCAAAGACCATTGTTCCAAACTCCAGCAACTCTCTGGTCTCCACACAATCACCTGGCCAAAGGAGGAAATGTAAGGGTAGGAAGTATGGAAATATTCAGCTATGGTTGCCCACTTCCAATGTTATGAGTTATCAGAGAGGTTGGGGCACCTGGATGGCTCAATCAGTTGAGCATCCCACTCTTGGTTTCGGCTCAGGTCATGATCTGAAAGGTCATCAGATCAAGCCCCATGTTGGGCTCTGTGCTCAGCAGGGAGTATGCTTGAAGATTCTCTCCTTCTGCCCCTCTATCCTTGCTAAAGTAAGTAAATATATCTTTAGAAAAAAAAAAAAGAATTATCAGAGAGGCAAGGGATAATCTGAATTTTGGTTTTAATCACTTATTTTCACAAATATTTCTGAATCTACTTTGGGTAAGATAAAAGAATCTCAGCAGTAGTTTTACCCTAGAGAGAATCAATCTTACAGTTAAGTTTAAGAAGAGAGAATCAGTTTCCAGTGAAAACCAACTGGAATCAGATAAAACAAGAAAAAAAAATAAGACTTTCACAGTGATCTTCACTGATACTGTCAAGCATAGGAAGCAAATATAAATTTCCCAGGGTAAAATTTAATCATTCATTCACTCATTCATTACTTATTCATTAATTAATTTAAGTGAGTTTCCATTGAGACTCTAATAAGTGGCAGATTCTAAATTGATTCAGCAGCCCCTGTCCAGAAATAACAATAAAGTACTGTGGATATTCAGAGCCAGGTTTCCTGCCTGCTGATGTCAACTGAATCATGAGAACAAAAGCCAAACTGTGGGCTCCATGCTATCATGGGTCTGAACACAAAATAAAGGCAGTTGTGTGTTGGTGTTGGTGGTGGTGGTAGTGATGATGATGATAATGATGATGATGATGATGATGACACCACCTCCAAAGGGCAGGAAGTGTCTTCACTTTACTTCTATAGTCTAAGTGCCTCACTTAGTGCATAGTAAGTGCATGATTAGTGCTCACTGAGTAGATGAAAGTTTTGCTTCTTACTTGTTTGTTCAATGACTCCAAAACTGGCAGGGTAGTCACGATTATCCCTACTATACAGATGAGAAAATCTTAGTTTTAAAGAAGGTAAGTGGATGTCTAAGGGTAGCACAGCTGACACACTGGAGATCCATGTCTAGAATTCAGGACTTTTCAGCTCCCAGTTCAGTGTTCCTCCCACTACATACATAGTCCAATGGGATGGTAGAGAATAATGAGTGATTTGTCTATACTCCTGAAATAGATGCAGAAAATCATGGAAGATGAGGGTCTGTAAAGTTGCATTTAGTTCTGTTCAGAGCTGCCTGGTAATTTTGCCCTGTTGACATTAAATGGGCAAATTTGGAGGGAAATGAGCAATTAGCTAATTAGTTACTAAACTGGAACCACGCAGGAGAGAGAAAAAGAGAATAAATTAAAACATCAAGTTCCTTAAAAATTGGGACACATTAAGCCCATAAAAAAATCAGACATGAGCAATGCTAAAGGCAGACTTACTTGCCAAAGGTGAAGAGAGAAGGTAAGTGGTTTTACTCTAGCTTTAGGCAGACTTTAGGCAAGACCTGAGCTGAAACCAAAGGCTTTGAGGCTTTGCCAAACCCAAGAGAATTTGGGCTTGTTTTCTTCCACTTTAGAAGAGCCAGAGCTGGAAAGATAGGGATTCAAATGGAGAGAGAGAGAGAGAGAGAGAGAGGAAACTGGGATGACTCCAAAGGAGCTGGAGTTCACATTCTCTCTTTGCTGAGGTCCCACCATGCCCATGGCCTTGACTGGATTTGCTTTCAGGAGCTCAACTGGACCACTGCAATGTACAATTCCAGATTCATAAACTTAAAGCTGTGTCTTGGTAAGTGACATGGAGTCGTGTTTTCATACAAGGTGCAAACTCCACGGGACGTGAATGGTCTCTTATTTGAACTTAAGACACACAATTGTGTTCACGCATCTCTAGGCCTAGAGTCTAAAATGCCAGAGAACTCTGATGCACAGCTTTAGCATGTTTGAAGAATTTGGGTAAGGTTAACATAATCAGAAACAGCACTCATATTAGTGCTTCTGAAAGACAGTCTTAGCCAGATGCTCTCCTATTGCAACTATACAGGGCTGAGGCTCCCATGGAAAGAGTTGACACACTCTAGTACTACAAGCAGAGCCAGGAATGTGTGTGTGTGTGTGTGTGTGTGTGTGTGTGTGTGTGTGTGTGTGTAAAAAGGGAAACAAGGAGACAAGGAGGAAAATAACCAGGATACAGTCCAAGGGAAACATTTAAAATGGTTTTCCAAAGAAATTTTTTAGCCTTGTTAGAAAACACACAAATGCTCTGGGGCTTGTAAGAGGGTTGAAAGCCACAGCCCCAATAAAGACTCTTTAAAGGGTAAGAAATAGACAGGGCGTTCCAATAAGAGTCTCTACAAATGACAGACCTAGGTGACCTGTAAGCAAATCAGATGCAAGCACGTAAAATTCATTAAGGAAATCTGATGTGTTTTTCTGTGATCGATAAACAATCAAAAGAGTAAATGGACAGGGGAATGAGCACAAACCAGGATTCTCACCAATAGTACCAACTTTTCAAGGGAAAGAGAAAAATGAGCAAAGAAAGAAGGAATACAGATTGGTAGAAAGCAGAAAAGAGAGAACGGAAGAAAGAAAGAAAGAAAGAGAACCCCTCACGGTAGCCTAGTAAAAAGCAGAACATAAATGAAAACCTATCTGCTTAAGCCTCTTTTTAGGAATGAATAGCTAATGCTCACCAACCAGTTTTAGCAAGGATGAGGATATCCAAGGTTTAATTGGAAATAAGATAGCATTGCACCAGAGGCTATTCCTTAAAACTAAGGCATTAGATAAAGCAAGGTTCGGGTTTCTCCTACCTCTGTATTTGGAAACAGGAGCATAAAGCCTAATTGGCCAAATAAAGGAGCTGTAGGCTCCACAGCAAACCCTCTAAACCCATGATTGATGTCCCCTGACACCTCTGAACAATGACACCATGGGAACTGGCAGAGGGCACACACCGTACGCAACCAGGATGTGCACTGCCCAAGCCTCTGGAGGAGACACAAACCCTAGCTGTAGCCTCTGCAGTAGAACAACTTCCTGTCGGGTTGTCATTTCTGTCTCGTAGGCATACTCTCAAATACCACGTTTCTATACCCATTCCTTCAATGGAGGTTTTTGCGGAGCCTTCTCTGTGTCAGGCAACGTGGTGAGTGCCTGGTCCCCATCCCCAGAGGGTTTTGCATTCCATCAACATTTCTGTAGGGGAAGACAGAAAATAACCATGCAAACAGCAACCTGATAAAGTATTAGGCCGAGGTGAGCCTTGTGAAGGAAGAAAAGACAACAGGGTAAGTAAGGGAGTGACTAGAGGGGAAGTTTTGGCAGGAAGTGCAACAGAGATGCCTGTTCAGCAGATACACATCCTTGTGCTTTGAAAACTCTCTGGCAGATATAGTCAAAGCCACTTTTCTCTTTGGGAGGCACTGATATCCACCTGAGATGGATGCTCTGCTCCGGTTTATGCTGAACAGCCCGTACGTGGGACGGAATGCAGAGAGCTCCAAAGGAATAGGGAGCAGAAAATCCAGCCATTGTGAGTGTGGTAGACTGTCTCCTTGGTGGCCCCACTAACCCACGCTTCCTGCTGTTTATGCCTCCTGTAGACTGTCCTCTTGAGTTTGCGCTGGCTCTGTGACTCCTTTTAACCAATAAAATGTCATGGAAGCAGTGCGCGTGCCAGTTCCTGGCTTAAGCCTTAGGAAGGTCTGGTGGTTTCTGCTTTTGTACGTGGGGCCTTGTAAGAAGCCCTACTACTCTGAGACCACTGGGCTGCCAGAAGCCCAGCCTCACTGTATGGTGACACCACAAAGAGGAAAATCCAGGTGCTGGCCAACGGCCCTGATACCATCTTGTCAACAGAGGTGAGGGTGAGTGATGCTGACCTGGACGTAGATGGTCATGCACCAGTCAAGCCACCCTAGCTGACTCCAAGGAGAGTGCAGATGAGCTATTCTACTGAGCAGTGCACCGCATGCAGACCCATGAGCAAAATAATAAAAGGGTTGTTGGTTTCAGCTATTAAATTTGGGGGGTAGTTTGTTATTCAGCAATGATTAGCCGGAACAATGATTTTTAGTTTCAGGTACTAAAGATGATAACTTTAAAAAATATATTTTATTTATTTATTCATGAGAGACACAGATTGAGAGAGGCAGAGACATAGGCAGAGGGAGAAGCAGGATCCCCAAGAGGAGCCTGATGTAGGACTTGATCCCATGATCCCAACCCAAGCCAAAGGCAGACACTCAACCACTGAGCCACCTATAATGGCCCATAAAGATGATAACTTTTTATGTGCAATTTTGACTGGGAAAAAAATTCCCCCTTTTTTTTTTTTTTTTTGGTTTAGGTTTTTCTCGGTTTTGTTGTATATGTCTTTGATTTTAAAATATCTCATTTGAGGACAGGAATTGCTGGATCTCAAATAGGGGGAAAAATATGTTCTGACTTAAGGCTTAAAAATAGAGTCGTCTGCTATTCGGAAGACAAGAATACGTTTCTGCTGACCTATTCATCTCACGCGGGCCAAACTTACGTCCTGCCATAATTCTGTAGGTAGGAAACTGAACTAGAATTGACCTCAGTTAGCATTTCCCAACTCAAGTGACAATACCCCACCCTGGAATTCCTGACAACACTATCAACCTCATACAGCAGCCACTTTCTGGCCATCCTCGGAAAGTGCTAGCAGCAAGGTCTCGTCCAAACTGGGGACAAATCTGCTTGGCTTTATGCAAAGGAAAAGGAAAAGCAAAGCAATTAATTCACTCTAGGGAAACATGCTGAGGCCATGAATTCACCAGGTAGTACAAACTGTCAGCTGCCTTCACAGAGAGGATGCATCATCCTTCCCTTGTCCTCTGAGCCCTTTCCTCCTCCGTTGCGGGGGAAGGGCCAAGGATGAGATGCAGGGTAGGGAAACGTAGGCCACGAATGGGCAAACCTAAATGTAATGGGAACATTACTGCTTGGTGGCATTGATCTTAACTACATTTGTATTATATATATCAAAAGTCTGGGACAGGATACAGCCCAGGGGGTCTTCAAGGTGATCTATGACAGTGGTTCTCAAAGTCCGGTCCTAAGACCTGCGGCATCAGCAACACCTGGAAATTTGTTATAACTGCAAATTCTCGGGCCTTGCCCCAGATCGAATGAATCTGAAACTCTGGGAGTGGGGCCCAGCAATCTATATTTTAACAAGCCTTCCACTTGATATTGGTGCACACGCAAGCTTGAGAACCACTAATGTACTGGAATTCAGAAAGAAAAAAATGAGAAATTCTATGTATATTAATTTATAATTTAAAAAGGAAAAACCTTAAGTTTTACTAACATCTAAGAGCAACAGACTCTCCTCTTCTGATTTAACCCTTAAGTCTCATATCATATGTGATATGAAATTTCTACAACCCAAAGGGTTTAAGATTATTATCCCTACTTGTTTCATTTGCTTGCAGCTTATTTCAAAATATCACTCTTTGCTTATGCCCTTTGGTGGATTTACAAATTATATTACCCGATTTTACTCTTACTAACCTGTCTCAAATGGCCATGTGGCTTCAAGGATTTCTGCAAAGAGACCACCAAGCTGAAGCAAATTTAAAAAATGGGCAGAGTTGACACTTTTACAATCTGCTCACACTTTTACAAGCTATGACACTGTCCCCACCATAAATATTAAAAGACTATTTTAGCGAGCACCAAAATTTTAATTTTATTTAATATAATGGAACTCTTTAAGATATTATATACTTTACCTACATCATCTCTTAATATATATTATTATTATATGATTTGACAATATAAAAATACATTAATGCACAGCATATATGAATATATATATACCTGTACATATTCTGGGGACTCAGTCTTAAATACCTTTTTATTTATTTATATTTACTTTTAAGGTTTCATTTTTAAGCAGTCTCTATACCCAATGTGGGGCCCAAACTCACAATCCTGAGATTAGGAGTAGCACCCTTCACCAATTGATCCAGCCAGGACACCTCTCATTGATAGAGTATACTGATACATATACTCTATTGTGCTCTTTTAAATTGTATTTCTTGGGACACCTAGGTGGCTTAGTCGATTAAGCCTCTGCCTTTGGCTTGGGTCATGAGCCCTGGATCAAGCCTTATGTCAGGCTCCCCACTGAACAGGGAGCTTGCTTCTCGCTCTTACCCTCCCTCTGCCCCTCTCTTCTCACTCAGGTTCTCTCTCTCTGTCTCAAATAAATAAAATTTAAAAATCTATACAAAAATGTATTTCTTGGTAGTATATGAACAGGTTTGTACAATCAGTTCTGGAGACTCCACAGCCAAGTTACATTTTTAATCCAAGATAAGGGGAAGGTATCTACTAGAATAATCAGAGACTACTTGGGAACGAGACACATAGGTACCTGAATGTGGTATACAAATATGAAATATTTTAAAATGGTTAAATTTGGCAGAATCAATGCCACAAAAATTAGTAGATACCACTACACAGAAATGGTCACAGTTAAGATTTAAGTTTTTTTTTTTTAATTTTTTAAAATTTATTTATGATAGTCACAGAGAGAGAGAGAGAGAGAGAGAGAGAGAGGCAGAGACACAGGCAGAGGGAGAAGCAGGCTCCATGCACCGGGAGCCCGATGTGGGATTCGATCCCGGATCTCCAGGATTGTTCCCTGGGCCAAAGGCAGGCCCCAAACCGCTGCGCCACCCAGGGATCCCAGATTTAAGATTTTTAAAAAATATTTTATTTATTTATTCATGAGAGACACACACGCAGAGAGAGGAGAGGGAGAGAGAGGCAGAGACACAAGCAGAGGGAGAAGAAGGTTCCAAGCTGGGATCCTGATGTGGGACTCGATCCTGAGTCTCTAGGATCATGCCCTGGGCTGAAGGAAGGCGCCAAACTGCTGAGTCACCCAGGCTGCCCGATTTAAGATGTTTTATAAATAAGACTTGATACAGCGTTTCTCTATCTCACATCAGTATTTGATCAACCCTAGTTGACAAATGAAGAAATTGAGGATCCAAGAAGCCACATACATTTATCAAAAAGTCTAAGAGAGATGGACCTTGAAGATAATATGCTGAATGAAATAAGTTAGAGCAAGATAAATACCATTTGATCTCATTGGCATATGGAGTCTTAACAAACAAACACAAATCAAAGATACAGAGAACACACTGGTGGTTGCCAGAGGCAAGGGAGGAGGTGGGCAAAATGGGTGAAGGTGGTGAAGAGGTACAAACTCTGTTATAAGATAAGTAAGTCCTGGGGATGCAATATACAGCATGTTAGTAATAATACTCTATTGTATATTTGAAAGTTGCTAAGAGAGTAGATCTTAAAAGTTCTCATCACAAGAAAAAAAGAGTTGTAGCTATGTGTGGTGATCAGTGGTAACTAGACTTACTGTGGCAATGATTTTGCATTGTAAACATAAATCGAATCATTATATTGTACCTGAAACTAATATAATGTTATATGTCAATTATGTGTCAACTTAAAACAATCTAGATAGATTTAAACTCTAGAGCATCCGTTGGATCCCACAAACTGCTGTTATGAGGTGACTGCCAAAATGTGGTCTTTCAGCCCATGAATCCCATGATGATCATGACAGAAGACACAGGTGGGCCTTACAAATTGGAACCAGGTTGGAGACTCTCTGTATTAATCAGAGAACCTGATGGATTCTGAGAAGACAGGGCCAGAAGTATTCTCATAGACTAGTTGATAAGAAGGCCAAAGGAGGCAGAACTTTCTTGAGAAGAATCTCATATAGCCTCTCTGGTGCTATTAATGGGACTTGCCCTGTGTCTTGCAGGCAATGAATGAACACACATGATTGAATGCCATCATCATTGTATTAACCATTTCACAACATCACAGATACCCTTCTTCAGAAAATACAAACTGGAAACTGGTGTGGGCTTAAAGAGCACGGGCTTTCAGGCCTTCTGCTGATTTCGCAAGATGTCTACACATGCTGCAGGTTTTCATTACTATCTCATCTTCCGCTGCTTTGGGCCACTTACATGGACTCCCTTGTCACTGTGTTTGGAAAAATAAGTTTGAAAGAAGGGGTTTTATAAACAAAAATTAGATTTTTCAATGAAGTTTTATTCTAAGTGGGCCTGTAGATAATAATCTTTGTTACCTACCATTTCCCATTTTTTTTTTTTTTTTTTTTTTAGAATACTTTCAAGTGTCATTTTCAGTTGAGTGGCAATGGTAGCCTTTAGATGGGATGGACACTCCAACAATCAGGCAACTCTTTACCTCTTTACAGGCTTAAGACTGCTAGTCAAGTCTTCCACTGGAGGGAAGAGGAGTCACATCATTCTTCACTTACATGATTGAGCTTACATTCCACATTTCATCATTTCCGAACTTTCTAGCCTATGCTTTGAACTCCCTTGTACCTTGATAATTTCATCATATCCAGTTTGCATGCATCTGGCCATGGACATATCCAACTATCCAGTTTCCCATGCTCTGCACCCAGGCAGCCAAGCCCTCTGGGAGAAAATCCATGGTATCTAGGTGTTAATTTTGCCATCTGGTAATCTGGTATGTCTTCATGGTCAATCTGCTCTTTCATACTCTACAATCACAATTTTAAATGTTCCTCCCTGTCCTCAAACCTTCCTTTCCCAATGCTTTTTCTTCACAGCAGTCATTCCAACTTGTACCTTTTTGGAAGATTACTAATCAACCATTCTCTCACCAATTTGACTCAAGCCTCACAAGGGCAGTGTTGATATCAATTTTGCTCGCCGTAGTCTTCTGGGGACCCAGCACAGGGTAGGTGCTCTGGTGTTCATCTGAATATTGACTTTGTTGAGAGATGAGTGACTGCTTTCAAACCTTGACCCTTGGGCCATGTCCCCTCCCAAATGCCAGCAAGCCCTGTAGGGGGCCTCAAACAGCCTTGTCCAAACAGCTGTGTCAAAACATCCTGTGTTGATGGAGGCTGCAATCAGTCACAAGCTTCTTGATTAATTAGTGAGGGACAACTAGGGCACATTCTGCAGTGGCTGCAGAGTTTATAAGTGGTGTCCCATGTCAGCCATAGGATGAAATTTCTAACAGCAATGTTGTCAGGGACTGGTGAGCTTCTCTGAGACATACAGGAAGTAGGAAATAGAAATAAAAAGCAATAAATTCAATAATAATGCTAATTCATTTACTCATCAATTTTTAACCATTTAATCATCTTATTAATCAATTTGTTTTGTTTAGATTGTGTCTCCTCCCTGAAAGCCTTGGGGCTGATGACCAACCAATAAATAAACAGAACAACCCACAAATAACCCTAAAAGTTACTGAAAATACATCAGAAGAAATGTTGCCTTTCTCTTCATTCCCTATCTCAAGAAAATTTAGGCAACCATGCTAGAGGGTGCTGCCTTTGGGGATGTTCTAATAAGATACAGGTTAAGGACATGAGAAAAGGAATTGAGAGACATGGACAGATTCTAAACAAATGAAAGAAGATATGGAATTTTTATCTGAATAAGGACCAGGCTGAGAGACCACAGGAAGAGAGGCCTCAGCTGTCCTTGCTTTGGCTATCCTAGAGCAGAAAGTCCACAACTAACCCAGCATCTGGCCACAGATGCATGAGCAAACCTAACTAAGATCAGACAAGTCCATCCAGATCGGGAGAACCACTCATCTGAACCCACTCCAAAATGCAAACTTCTAGAATCATGAACAATTTAAATGGTGGGGTTTGTAGTAAACTACAAGTTTTGGAGATGTTCCTTTTATAGCAAAAGCTAACTGATACAGTTCACTTCACATACGATCACCTTTTGAGAAACAAATGCTTATTGGCTTCAATCTGCAGCTATACTAAAAGACAAAAATCTTTTGACGTTTCCTCGAAGTCCTTTTAAATTTAATCCTTTGATGGAATTTCATGTAGCTTAATCCCATCTGCCAATCTCATGCTTACTGGACATGGGTGGAAAGTACTATGAATTTCTGCTCAGGAGCCTCAGTTGCTTCTTTTTCATGACAAAAACAACAACAAAAAATATTCCAGGTGGGCAATTTGACTCGTATAGCACTAAACAAGGAGCTTTGGCCAGGTCTGTTTGTTTCGGCTTTTTCGGCTCCTGGGGATATTACTTCTATTGATTTTGGTTTGAGAAACCTTTTTCTCTTTGGAAGCTTGAATCAGGGGCTAACCTAGCAAATCAACACCCACAGATATTTTTACAAGGTGGTAAGCCAAACATCAAAACTGCAGCGTGTCGGCTCTCCCAAATTAAGATGGTCTCTGTGAACCGAACAGATGAGCATAAAGGGAAAAAGAAAGAAAATGCTTCAAAACACAAATGTATATCTTAACTTACAAACACAAACATGGCAAATACTTTTCAGAGAGCATGCATGAGAATGACAAACAATTTAAGCTTAATCCCTAAAAGCTTTCTACTCTCTCTGGCTCCCACATGTATATAAAAGGTTTAAATGAACAAGAAAAACATGTTGGGATTAGGATTTGATTCCAAAAAGCTTTTATAGCCATATAGAATAACCAGGAGTCACACTAGCTTCAAAAGACACACCAAACAAAAACTGATTTTTACTAAATAGCATTAATACTTTATGGACCAAAGTTGTTTTCACAAAGTATTTACATAATGAAGAGCTTGCCAAGCTGTGTAAATGTTTATGGCTTTTGGGTTCCCATCTTAGAGCTTTCAAATTCAGTCAAAAGGAAAAACCACATGCTTGTTTACTTGAACTTTAAAATTCACTACCGAGTATCAGACCCAATACTTCTGAAACATGAATGGTAGGCCCACTCCTGACTCAATTTCCTACTTTGACAGTGCTCACTACACACACCATACTATGATAAATTATTTCATTTATTTGCTAATTGACCCAACCACTTGTAAGTCTCTCTCACATAGACATTGCTCAGAAGTTAACCATTCCTGGTTCATTAATGTGAAAACTTGCCCAAGATTCTCAGAAACTCAGAAAAAATTAATAAACATAACGTTTTCACAAAAGACCAAGTCTTTTTATTCATGTTATTCGTTCCTTCTTAACTAAATAAAAAATTCTCCACCAACTTGAGCTTCAACTCATTTCAAATATGAGTATGTGAAAGAAGAAATGAAGAATTTTATCATCCCATTATCCTTGAGGCAATTCATTTACAGAGGTGATCCAAGTTATTCAGAGGAAGTTTCTGGAATATACAGCCAGGTTCCTGATTTTTGGCTTAAAACTTCTGCCAACATTCTTTCCTTGATTTCCATACTAAGCTACATATATAGAGACTGTCACGGCAAGAATGAAACTCAAACTTGCCTCTCCTAACTTCTGGGTCTGTTTGCTTAAATTTTCCTGTTCTATCCATTTGGTCCTTTCTTTTATGTTCCATTATTATCCTCATGATGTTAAACAGCAGTTCCCAAACTTTGACACAAGTGAGCAAGTGACTGGGTGATCATTATTTTATGATTTTCTTGTCCTAGAACACTTTTTGGGTTATATAAATAGGATTTTGAATGGTAGCAAACCACATATCTCTTGGAAAGACACAGCACACACTGGCATATCAAAGGTAGTAACCATTAGACACAGTATTTCCTAAAAAATGCTATTTACTCATTTATTTAAATAACTGGGTTCTGAGGAATTTAATTTGGGAAGATTTCCTTTTTAAAATATTCTTTTTCTGAATACATTATTTTTTACTGTCAGGATTTTCCCTAATCTTTCTCTTCAAAATATAGGGACTATTGCTTGCAATTAAAAAACAAGAGATGGGAGCAAAAAATGAAATCTATCTCCTTCTCCAGATTTTGTCTCCACTTTTCAGAATTTTTAAAAAAGATTTTATTTATTTATTCCTAAGAGACACACAGAGAGAGGCAGAGACACAGGCAGAGGGAGAAGCAGGCTCCCTGTGGGGAGCCCAATGTGGGACTTGACCCCAGAACCCTGGGCTCACGACCTGAGCCAAAGGCAGACGCTCAACCACTAAGCCACCCAAGTGACCCAAGTGTCCCTTCTTTTCGGATTTATGCACTTTAAATACCAAAGAGGGGAAAACTAAGTGTTTAGTTGGGAGAGTATTGACTGAGAATGGCCTGTAGGCCTGGCACTCTGCTGGGACCAGAAAAAACTGAGATCAAGAAGACATGGTCCCCATCTCCAAGATTCTCAGTCTAGTGGAGAAAAAGGAGCAGAATGAGGTAGAAATACTCTGAAGCCTGGATCCACGAAGATTTGTAGGATAGCTGCTTTATCCTAAGGGCTTCTCTTCCATGCAGAACTTTTAAATCTGCATCTGAAATTCTCATCTATTTACCCACTCACAACCAGAAAAAAGAAAAGGTCTGTAAAACGTTAGTAGGAAATCAGCCAGGTACACTTTGTATTCTAAGTATATGATTATTTTCCCTCTTAAACCATGAGCTCTGGCATTTCTCCTTGCTGTACTTACTATTCTATAGACTGGACCCCCCCATTAATATTTCAATGCCACAATCTTTGTAACCTCAGATTCTTTTATTTACTTCATACTTTGGATGAGATTTAAGCCCAGGGCAAACCATGATGGCTATCATCTTTGCTTCTGCTCTTACATCATTAAAAAGACCATGGAGAAAGATTGGCTGCCAAGGTAAAAGAATCTATCATCAGGTCAGGCTGTGTTTAGCTGCAGGTAAGAGAAAAACCTGACTAACTGTGGCTAAAAACAAAGCTGGGTTACTCTTCTCACTTAATAATTAGTGTCAGGGTTGGCATTTTGCTGTTCCACCCAGGAGAAAGAAGTTTGGTGCCAGTTTTACCTCTCCCTTTTGTGAGGAAAGCAAAGGCCCTTCCAGAAATTCTGTCTTAAAAGATCTCCTTTTTATCCCACTGAAAAGCACCATGTCACATGGCTGCAAGAGAGAATGAGAAAGTGAACCTGAATGGGTACTGTGGGAGCCAGTGAAGAGCTTTTGCCGCAAGATCAATCCTCGTTCAACTTCCAAACATTTTTTGTCATAGTTGATATGCCAGTGACTTTACCGACAAAGAGCTAAATTGTGAAATACTGCATTAAATCTATAAATTAAGTGTATACACAGAGGAGTTTGAATATTAGTTCTACTTTCCCCTGACACCAGAGATAAACTCATCAGTTTCTTGAAGTGAAATAGAGGAGAAATCCAGGACCACCTGAAAAGCTTCAAATGACTGCTACAACTACAATTCTACTTAATGGGACTATATATTTTGCTTATTTTCTAGTATTAGCTGTTTGTTGATTAATTCATTCAACAGACATTTGTTGAGGTCCTACTAAGTGCCAGCCATTGTGACAGGTGCTATCATGTTGTGGTGAATGAGATACCCACTATTTCTTTTTCCAGGAGGCTTGGGCTGTAACAGAAGAAACAAATAGGATGCATTTCATTACAATTGTGATAAACACTACAGAAGGAAAGTAAAGAGTGAAACGCAGGTATCATAGGAAGTTAACATAGTTTGAGGTTGGTCAGGTAAAGCTTCCCCATAGTACACAGAAGCTGCAGTTTCTAAGCTTGGCACCACTGACATTTTGTGTTGGATGATTTTTTGTTGTGAGGGGCTGTCCTGTGCATTGGAGGGTATCTAGTGGCAACCCTAGCCTCTACTCACTAAATGTTAATGGCTCTTCTCTTCCAGTTGTGACAACCAAAAATAGCTCTAGACAATAAACATCCCTGGGGATGGGGGAGTGGGTGGGGGGAGAGGAGGGTGAAATCGCCCCCAGTCTGGAAACCAAGGATTTAAACAAAGACACAAATATTTGAAAGGTAAATGGGAGATTGACTGAATCACACCAAAAGGGAGAGGTAAAAGATTTGTGTTCACCTTTCTGCCAAACCTTCTCCTTTGATAACATTTGGAAGCTTTCTTGCTTTATTCAAAAAGCCTTAAAAAATTACTTCTTCTTGGGACATATGGGTGGCTCAGTGGTTGAGTGTCTGCCTTTGGCCCAGGGCATGGTCCTGGGTCCTGGGATCCAATCATGCATCGGGCTCCCCACAGGGAACCTGCTTCTCCCTCTGCCTATGTCTCTGACTTTCATGAATAAATAAATAAAATCCCTAAAAAAAAATTACTTCTCATCAAAGTGTTTGTTGAATAATTAGAAAATTGGTGCTAAATTCCCTTTGTTCATACCCTGAATAAATAGTAAGTCCTGTGATCTTTTCCTTCTCACTATTCTGCAAACTACAGGGTACCCATGAAGTCTGAAAACATAATGTTATTTTACTTTTTCACAAGTGGAAGATGTCTTGAGGACATTGTGCATATTCACCTGTATTTCCAGACCTTATGGATACCCTGGATACTTATTTCTTTCAACTATTCCATAGATAGGCACCAAGGGCTTATTTCATGCCAGGCACTGTTCTAGATGCTACAGGATCAATATGCATAAGGAAAGAGCTGTGATCTCCGAGAAGACCTTCTCTTAACTCACTCAGTACAAAACTAATTGAGTTGTAGAGGCACACCTTTTGTGTGCAATCCCTTAGTTTCTGTTGTCCTCATGTTCTTTCAAATGAAAACAGATTGAGAGGCAAGGGCGATGCCTATTTAGTTCACAATTCAGTGTCTATGATATTATAGAGAGAATATCAGCGGAGGATTTGATGGAAGATAATTCTGGTATTAAGTGATTAATGACAATGACTTTACACTCACGAAGACAACCTGCAACCAAAGTGGCAATTCCAGTAGGTTTGGATCTTCATAATTATTTGCTGAACTACTGACACTGGTTTTTATTTGCTTCACATTTGGTTGATAACTTTCCCAAAGTGAGAGTTCTCCTAAAATTCCCTGCTAGGCTTTTTTTTTTTTAAAAGATTTATTTTTATTTACTTATTTGAGGGAGGGAGGGAGGGAGGGAAGGGGAGGGAGGGAGGGAGAGAGAGAGAGAGAGAGAGAGAGAGAAAGAACACATGGGGGAAGGGGCAGGGGAGAGGGAGAGAGGATCTCAAGCAGACAACCCGCTGAGTGTGGAGCCCAACATGAAGCTCTGTCTCATGACCCTGAGATCATGACCTGAGTAGAAATTAAGAGTCAGATATTTAACTGACTGAGCCACCCAGGCCCTACTCCACTAGGATTTTGACCTAGTTCCTTCTTGTGTCTTCTTCCCAAGTCAGAGCTTCCCCCTAATATTTTGTTTATCACCTGTCTAGCCAAGTCAGATTGCCAAGGACAGGAAGGCTGAAAGGGAGGCAAAGTATATCTTTCCTGCTTTGAGGAACCATATACTTTGAGGGAAAAATGAAGTACTTTTTTTTTTTTTTTCCTTTCTAAGTCACATTTTGTTTTGGTCAGTACCACACATCAATTTACATGTCCAGGCTAACTTATAAAATCGGAAGCATGATGACTGATACCAATCTGCATTTCTATTTCTTTTCTCTACCAAAAGGAGCTTGATGGTGGTGGCTTATCCCTCGTGCACTGAAGAATGGACTTGAAGTTTTGAAGAAACCAGGACCCAAAATAGAAGGATGGTTAAATCCAGGAGTCAAGTAATTGGACTTTTATCCCATGGAGTTGAAAGCAACTCACAAAAGGAACTCCCTAAAAGAATGAATATTGCTAATATGGTGTAATGAGGTAACTGAGGCTAACCTGCAGCTGTAGGTTAAAGACACCCCCCCACCACCACCACCCCTTTTTCTTCCGTTGGTTCTTCACAATCTTTGGAGTCAGCAGAGCAAAATGAGCGGGGAGGTCAGCACCTAACACTCTTCATTCTTCTCCAGAGGAAGAAAAATGCACTTTAATGTCAATGATATTTGGTCCCTAGTGTTCGATCTTGCTTTATGTGTTCCTTACCAATGGCTAATAGGCTGAGGTCTTGTTTTTCATTTGCCTGTTCAAGAGTCTTTAAACCAATTCAGGACCTCCTGCATGCCTGAAGCTGCTGGTCATCCTCACAGTGGGGCTCTTATTAATTTATTTCTGAGAAACTGTCTAAATCACAGCACAGAAACTGGCCAGAGTTATGTGGAATTCAAGCAGTGTTATGTGGAAACTACCAGGACAAAGTTCCTTTCCAGAAGACGAACAGGTTGCCAAGCATCGCAATATATGTTATTGGCTGGATCCAGTCCTCAGAACTTCTCTGGAAGTTCAACGATAGAGTCTGGGAATGTAATACTCATCTATCCCAGCCATGGCGGCAAATGCAGGGACAGAGCGGGAGAGGGAGTGGGAGAGCTCGTGTACTCATGGGTGGACATGGTAAAACTAGAATGTCCTTTCTTTGGAAAGGCTCTCAAATTAGGCAACGAGTGTGAGGTTTGTTTTGGTAAGGCAACAGAAATAGAACCTGGGAGACTTCTCTTTCAGTATGTTTTGAATCCAGTTAATATTTTCAGGTTATGTGAGCTCCATCTCTGTTAAGCTGTGCTTGGATTGTTATGAAGTAAAGGACATGGAACTTTCAAAGGAAGGTTTCATTGCTTACAGTATTGGGCAGGGAGATATTAAAATATTTATCAAATGGAAAGGTAATGGGCACTGCTACTCAGAACAGATCCCAGCTATTTTCTCAAATACCAGTTCCAGAAGGCTCCCTGCTGTGAGGCATTCACCTTTTAGTGGAGGTTTGGGGAAGGTCTAGTAACAGGTTTTCGTAGGGAAACCCAGGTAACTCTGGTGGGGGGCAGAGTGCTCAGGGTAATGGCTATTTACCATGTGGTACCCAAGTATTTCTTGTAATAACCAGAGCAGCTGTATTGCTGCAAACTGCTAAATGACAGCCTTACTTTCCTAGATGAAATTAAATGAATCAACAGATGACTGACTTATCCTCTTAGAGATAATCAGGTTGTCCTAAATTCTTCAGAAATCCATTGAAGCTTCTAAAGGGTGAGTTCAGTTTGCTGAGTTTTTCCTAAGAACTTTCCTGTGGATAAGGGGTTGGTGAAGAAAAGGCAGGCTGACAGCTGCCTTTTGGCCATATGTCAAAGTAACTAGAGAGGGTAAATGACTCCAGCCAAAGCCATCAATAATTGACAGCGGGTAATTCAGTACATATATTCCCAGCCGCCTTTCTACAAAGGTGGCAAAGAGAATGTCTTTCTGTTTCTCTTCACCCATTCAATTTAGACACTAGCCCACCCCCAAATAGTGCTACACATTCCAATCATGAAAAACAAACAGTGTGACAATAGCCAGGGGACCTACAGACGAGAGCATTCCCTTGGTAAACATAGCCTCTAGATTCTATCTCTAGCTCTCCCATGGGATGCCTCTTGCAAAATAGGCTGGATCTCAAAGTTGAGTGGGTTTGGAAATTACAGGTTATGTCATCTTCTATGATCAAAATAGAGCAAATAAGCCCAAGGAAACTTTAATGTTTTGGTACTTTCCTATTTCTGTGTGTTTTGGGGTGCTCAGTAATGGTGATTTTATTCTTAAAGCATATGATTCAATGAATGACATACTATTAATTATTTGTAGAGGTAACATTTTAGATCTCATTTTCTTGAGCTTTCAATTATTAGCCCTAGGTAAACTCAATTCAATTAAATTAATCCATTTATTCATTCAACAAATATTTATTGAGTATCCACTGCATCATCTACTCTTTTAGGCTTTGGGGATGTAGAAGGGAAGAGGACAAATAAGAAATTTATACTTATGGAAATTACATTCTAGGGAAAAAATTGAAAATAAATAAGCAAATAAATACTTATAATTTCAGGAAAGAATAAGTACTCTAAAGACAACTTAAGCAGGATAAAGCCTGGGGATGTCATAGCTAGCGTGGTTAGGGAGAAGGCCTCTGTAAGGAGATGACCTCTAAACAAGAAATTGAACAATGAACAAGAAAGGGTGATAAGTATTCAGTGGGAGCCCTTTCCAGGCACAGAGGACAATAACAGCAAAAGCCCTGAGATGGGAAGGATTCCTGATGTGTTCAAGTCACATCAGGAAATCCAGTTTCTGAAGCAGACTGAACAAGGTGCAAATGAAGGAGATGAGATTGATTGCTCCTCTTGCTAAAGCCCCAGAAGAGTCAGCATTCTGTCAGATTGGGGGAACTTTTCAAATAAATGCTGTAAGTTCTCTTTGAAAAACAAAATGCTTCCTAAAATAGCTACACTGGTGGTGATTAGGATCCTGAATTGGAGAATCATATTCCTAAAAAATAAATATTTATGACTGTTGGTACATGGTATAGAATGATTTCTCATACAATTCTATAGCAGACATGTTCTGATTTTTTCTTTTCTGCATGAGGGGAAGAGTAGGGCGCAGGGTGGTGGTGATAGTGGTTGACTCATCCAAACTGAAAACTAACTACGAAAAACAACAAAGTATGCCTTTCCAATTTCTGCCTCTTCTCATTTAGCACCCAGATCCAAAGCTCCCTCTTCTCCCAGTCTCACTTGTCAATGGTGTCCCTTTCCAACAGAGTGGGATCTAATGGAGCTTCTCTATTAGAATGCAATTTCCATGAGGGCAGGGGTGTGTTCATCACTGCATCCATGATGAGCTGCAAATAGTTGCTGATGATAGGTTCATACTCTGTCCAGTTTCATTTACTTCCCTGGCATTTTGATTTCCTCTCTTAAAGCCTCCTAGAGTAGAACAGTACTTGGAGAGAAACACCACAGGACACTCCGGGGCTTCCAAGCGGGCAATCATACTCTCTCAGCCTGAACATAATGTGCTACAGACCATTTCTTGGGAAAACCCCAATTCTCCTGGTATTGCTCAGCACATTAACCTTTAGGTAATTGGCACTAAACTTAGGAACAGTTCAGTGGAGTTCCAAGTAATGAGAGAGGTGGCCATATTCCAGTGGTTCACATCATTGTCGAGAATCTGTTCCACGTATCTTAACTTGGTGGGAACATCACACTCCTTCCTTTCTTCTCCAGGACTGGGGTATTTATAAGTGCTTGATATCAGAAGAGAACTGGGCCAGGCACCTATGTTACAGAGAAGTCTAACAATTGGTTCCTGCCTGCAAAAGTTTTAAAATCTGAGGAAAATGGCAAAAACAAGATACCATTAAACTAAATACTAAATGAATAAAATAAATTTCATTACCAAAGTGTACTGAATTCTAAAAGCATCTAACGGGATATTAGAAAATAAGTACTCAAATATTTGTGGAATTAAATTTGTGTTATTTATCTTGAGGCTATTACTACTTATTTTTAAATCATATATTTTTTTTTCATGATAAAGTAATAGACTTCCTAAATAAAAACAAAAAAGGAAAGAAAAGGAATAAGGAAGGAAATAAAAACTATTCATAATCTTTGAACTCAGAATGACCTCTCTTAACATTTTGGTTTATTTCCTTCCAGTTGTTGTTGTTGTTGTTGTTTTGCCCTCTTCTTACATAGATAAGATCATATGGAATACATAATTTTCTTTCCTATTTTCCTCCTAAGGTCACAGTATGTTTAGCATGTTTTAAAAATCTCTGTCTATTGGCTAAATAATAATCAAATAAATGATTTATTGACTTCATTTTGAAAGTTTACGAATGGCTATATTACTTTATACTTCAACAAAATTTCCATATTTGGATGCTTCCCACTCTCTGTGGTGCTTTCCTTTGGCCTGTTCCCTGGTTGCATAGGTGACAAAATCAGTTCAAGAAAAGAATATAGCAGAGAACATATAGATAAGGGCCTCAGAAGCACAGGCTCAGTATTTGCTTGCCTGCCTTAGAAAAAGTAAACATGTGGGATTCTGGCTATTTGGCTCAGTTATCTCTTCTTCAGCAGGGCTCCTCTCAGGAAGTAAACTCTCAGTGGCCTTTCAGTTGACAGCCAGAAGATGGGATGAATGTTATTAGGAGTTATGCTGGGGCAGAAACCTTAAGAGGCAACTGCCCCGATGGACCTAGTGGAGCCAAGGCAAGGTAATGAAGCGCCAAACCTGGCCTGACGTGCAAAATGCAGGAGACAGAGGCCAAGCAATTACATACTGACACGCTGGGTTCTGGAAATCTGTCAAATGATGGATTGCTTTTGCAAAGCTTTTCATTTCACAATCAGGGCCCTGTAACTAAATATTATCTTTATCAGTGAATATATATATATATATATTTATATTTATATAAATATATATTTATAATATATATTATATATATTTATATATATACACACACAGTTTTTTTTTTTCAATCCATGGGTTTTGTTTCCTAAGCATTTTGGGTGGCCTTTTAGCACTGCACTTACCACTTCATGATGTGTGTGTTATTAGCTAAAATCTAGTGATAACTGCTGCTTATTGAGCACTTACTATGTGCTAAGTACTGAAGCACTCTATATCTGCTCACTTAATCCTCTCAACAAATCTACACAACAGGTTTGTTCCATTATCATTTCCATATACAGATGAGGAAACAAGCACAGAGGTTACTCGAAGTCAGCTACCCACTATGGTGGAGGCTAGACTCAGAGTTGGTGCTCTCCATTCACTACACCACTCCCCTATTTTCCTCCCTCTGTATGCCAAACCCTCCATGGGGAAAATGGTTGGGTCTCATTTTTACACTCTGCAACTCATACTGATTGGAAAAAAGGTGACCAAAAAATAATATTGAATGATGAAATTGAATCAATCCACTTTGGATATCCTTCTTTTTGTTTCCTTTTAATTTCTTTGCCAAAGTGACACACATACATTATTAAAAAAAATAAATAAATATAACATGTAATCCCTCCTTCCCCATACCCTGAACTCCCATCTCTTTTCCTGAAATCTCCTTTGAGCAATTTATTCTGGTCACCAGATTGCCAAATTCCTTATATTAATATTTATTAGTATATTGATTTTATAGTTTATATATTGATATTCTTTATGAGACATGAAAATATAGTTTTTACATCATTCTCCCCATTTCATTTTTTTAAAAAAAATATTATTTATTTATTCATGAGAGAGAGATGGAGAGAGAGAGGGAGGCAGAGACACAGACAGAGGGAGAAGCAGGTTCCTTGCAGGGAGCGTGACGTGGGACTCAATCCCAGGTCTCCAGGATACACCTTGGGCTGAAGGCAGGGCTAAACTGCTGACCTACCTGAGCTGTCCTCCCCATTCAATTTTAAGTGTATATTTATAATGATATATCAGGAATATTTATAATTCCTAATAAAGATTTGTGAAATCAACAGTGTTTTCAGGACTATTATTTACTGCAGAGCCAAGTAGTGTACTATGATTTATTTTCATTTCTTGTACAAATGAGTTCAAAATTGCTTCTTTTTAAAAATTTGCTAGTTTTCTACATGTCCTTAATTTTCTTTTAAAAGCCATATTATAAGTATTATTTTCCAATAGTCAAATAGACCAGATAATATATCAACTTCTTTTCACTCCCTCTTTGGAGAACCCATTCCCAGAGCACTTTATTCTCTTGATCTATCTTGAACCCCTTTCTCCACAGACTAATGGTGTAGTCTGTCATTTAGTACCTTATCTTTCCCATTGTCTGGATATTGCTTTATATTTCTGCTTTCCTGTGTTGAACACTCTATTTCATGGATCCTTTCTATTTTGGAGTTAATTGCCTCATTTGGCTAAAGTCAAATCCTGAGGATCACATTAGGAAAGTGTGCAGGGGAAATATTCTGAGACCATGCATATCTGAAGATGTCTTTATTCTATGCTCGCACTGGATGAAAAGTTTAGGCAGGTGCATCAAATTATTTTCCAATCAGAATTATAAAAAATACTGTTTTTATGTTTTTCTCTCTTCTAATGTGTCTATTAAAAAGTCTGATGTCTTTCTGATTCCAATTACTTTCAGTATGACCTTTCCCCCTTTTTTGAATGCTTTCTGAGTTTTCTTTTATGTATTATTTTGAAATTTCCCAGTAGCGTTTCTTGGTGTGGATCTTTGTATTTATTAATTTTTCAATTATTGTACCTAAGCATTTATTGTGTCCTTTTAGTCTGAAACTTCATGCCCTTCAGATCTTAGAAACTTCCTTTTTTTTATTTCCCTCCTACCCACCTGTTCTCTTTTCTCTTTCTGGAGTTCTACATAGTCAAATGTTAAACTTTCTGGGTTAATCTAACTCTTTTTGTTTCTCCCTCTTATTTTACAATCACTTTGTCTTTTTATTCTACATTTTTTGAAAATGTCTCGACATTCTCACTTAGTCTACTGGTTAAATATTTTCATGTTTATTAAAGGATATTGTGACTTTCAGATTGCCTCAGACTTTCAGAAGAGACTCAGGGGTTGACAATAGGAGCTACTAATCCTCTAAGGGCATGCTAAAGGATGGTGAGACCACAAATGTAACTACTCTGTTGAAAAAAAGTTGGACTTGGAAGGCTGAATTTAGGAAATAAGGGCATTATTTTTTAATACCATAGTCTGCTGACCATATTATTTTGAATGTTTTCTTCCTGCATTTGAAAGAAACTTCAGCCTCTTCCAGGTATTGAAAATAGACTCAATTAGGCAACTGTCTCAATTGACAGTTGGGGACATTTTGCCCATCTAGGGATCCCTTTGAGAGGGACTCCATTTCTGCTCCTTTTCATAATTTCCCCATGTGACCCATGGGAAGCACAAACTTTTGTTCAAGCACCAGTGGGATGCGCTGTGCAAAGTCTTTTCTCCCTGTTCTCTTGTTGGACTTAGACACCATTCTGTCCTCCTGCATTTTAGGAAGACGTGTGGCAACATCTCTGATATTTCTCTAAAAGTTAATTTCCTTTTCCCAGGGTAAACTGAGCAACAAAGACACAAACTCTCTCTAGAAAAATTCTCAGTACTGCCCTTCCTCCATAGATTTCCTCACCTTCTCTCACATATGTTTAAGGTGAGTGATGATAAGAATGAAAAATCATCTCGCATTTCTTTTGAATTCAGCTAAAACTGAGACCACAAGAAAATTTGGACTTGACATTTTTTTTTACTTTAGCTATTTTACATTTATTTCCAAGAGCTCTTTCTTGTTTCTTCTTTTCAGTTTTCTGATCTTTATTAAAATAGCTTCAAATTTATCAGAGACTGCAAGTAGTAATTTTCATGGTTTTCTTCTCTTTCTTTTATCATATTTTTTTCAAGTTCCTCTCTTGTTTGTTTATTCTGGGGCCTAGTTTATATCAGAAGCTTTCCTCATATGCCCAGTGATTCTTAATTGTCTGTTGTCATTGAAAAGTGAAGTACTAGTGTGTGACTGGTGTTTCAGAAGGAAGATAAACTTGTGGTTCAATTTATCATACTTAACTGGAATTTCCCTTGGGCTTTGGGGCCATAAATTAGCCTTAATTTTTACATCTTTTCACTACATTAATCCATTCTAAGGCCATGGCTTGTGTTTTTTTGTTTTGTTTTGTTTTGTTTTGTTTTTGTTTTGTTTTGTTTTTTTCCAGTTCTTCCCCTTGATGTGGGCCTAAAGGTCCAGCATTAAAATGCATGACCTTTCATTACCCAGGACAGCATTAGTTTTCTGAAGAGCTTCCAAACTAGAAAGTGGAGTTGTCAAGTTATAGGCAAAATATTTTTATATCAAAATGGGTGAAATACATTATATAGTAGCTAAACTTATGGCATCTACTTTTCCATTCCATACATATAGTAATTTTGAATAAGCTACAAAAAAACAAAACAAAACAAAACAAAACAAAAAAAACCCAGCCAACCAACCAACCACCACCACCACCAAAACTCTTGTGTATTTAAATTGAATAGATGACCATTGTAAGTTTACAGTCACTCCTAGATCAGTTTTGTTGAATATGAATGTTAGGTCACAGAGAGACAAATTCATATGTTGGCTAAAAGTACCACATTTTCAGAGTCAAACTGTGGGAGCTTATTTTCAAAAAATGGTTACAGCAATCCCAACGCTACCTCATGAGTCCTTTTGCAGGATGACTATGCTGTCTCTGTCTGCAAAAAGACTGTGAGTCTAATTCCCCTCACCTTGAATCTGGGATGGCCACCACGGCTTGCTCCGGCCAATAGAGGTGGTGAAAATGATGCTGTGTAACTGCCAGGTCCAGGTCTCCAAAGATCATGTAGCTAGGTCAGGGGACTTTGTCAGACAGAAGCTGCATGGAGCAGTACTGAATCACCTCAGGGACAGATAGGACCGAGGCCCCAGACCAAGGCCTTAGTGGATCCTCACAACCTGTTATACACAGCCAATCTCACCTGAAGCAGAGATAAGCTGCACTTGGCTGTATCCTGCCTGAATTTCTGATCCACAGAATCATGGTTCATGTTTTAAGTCACTATGTTTAGCTGTGGTTATATAGCAATTGTAACTGTGACTAACTCACTTTAGGAGAATCACTTAGAGCAAGGATTCATAATTTAGGCGGCATTTGGAGTGTCTATATTTTTGTGCCTTGTCAGGAAATGGAACTCATAGCTATCACCTGACTCTTAAAGGAGTCTTTATCTCCAAAAGGAGTAAGAACCACTGATTTATGGGTCACTCAAAGTTAAACACAGTATCAACAAAGGTTTTCATTTTCTTTTTAAAGATCTTATTTATTTATTCATGAGAGACACACACAGAGAGAGGCAGAGACACAGGCAGAGGGAGACGCAGACTCCATGCAGGGAGCCCAATGTGGGACTCCATCCAGGGACTCTAAGATCATACCCTAAGCCAAAGGCAGATGCTCAATGGCTCAGCCACCCAGGTATCCTGGTTTTCATTCTTTGTAAAAATAATGCATGCTTGTACTATTAGAAGAATAAGATTCCAAAATTATATTCAATGAAAGATTATCCAAAAAAGCAGGGTAAAAAATTTGTGTGTATCCTCCCAGAGCACATAAAGATCATGAATCTATTTGGAGAAGTTAAAATGCTACCTGTGTATTCATACATCATGTGTCTCTATCTGCATGTATATATTCATATATAAGTGAATTATTTTGCTCAGTAGTCAGATCTTTGAAATATGTATTGTAAATATCTTATACTAATTTGTTGTTTGGCTTCTGATTTTTGATGAGAGCCTAATTTTGTTTTGTAGTCAGATGTATCAATATTTTATTTTACAGCTCCTGCATTTCATGTCACTCCCAGAAAGGTTCTCCCTTCTTTAGCATAAATACACCTATGCTTTCTTTTAAAAATTTTGTGTAGCAACTATATATTTTTTCCCATTATGATCATTTGTCCCTCTGTGAGTTACCTGAAGTTTATTTCAGGTGGAAAGAATGAAATAGAAAGCTTGCTTTATTTCTCCTCCAACATGTATTAAGTGATACACCATTTCACCATCTAAATGGCCACCTCATGTACTGATTCATATACTTGGGACCACCTCTCTTGCTACTCCTACACCACTCATTCACTGTTTCAATTGCTACTGCTTATAATGTATTTTATAATATGGAAAGGAGGTCTTCTCTTCTTTGTCTCTTTTCATAAACTTTTTTCTTTTAACTTTAATTGTCTTTAAATTTTTCCAGATGAGCTTAAGAATCCTCACATCCATCCTCCAACTGCCTGCCTCCATACATTCCTCAAACAACTATTTTTTGGTCTAGAAGCTATCCCACTGAATTCAGAGTTCATTCTATAGAGAAGTTATGACTTATTAACACTGAGCCCTCCAACTCAAGAATAGGGTCTGCCTGTTAACCTGAAGCAGATTATCATACAGATAATATAACACTTAGAGAAACAGAGCTCCTACAAAGAAACCCAGAGCTCATTTGATGAGTTTATACAGCTTGTCATTTGAAGGAGGATAGAAATTAAAAGCAACAACAACAATTTTTAAATATTAATGATGGGTGGATATTTCCATATTTCTCAGGTAGAAGTCTCTATTCTGTAAATCAAAGTATTTTGAGGGGATTAAGTAAAGAACATCGAGGGTTTACCTGGGTTCTTAATATATGATTCAGGATTGAAAGAAGAAATAGCGGAAAGAATTCACTGGAAAAAAAGCCAAATATCACCACCAGTCAAAATATGGATGCAAATCCCAGGTTTCAGAAAGAGCTCCTTTAACACTTTGAAAAACACGTTTAACATCAGTAACTCTACCCATGGACCCACAGTAAAGGGAAGCCTGGATTCTGAATATTATCGTGGCACTAGATGTAAGACATAAGAATTTAGAAAGTCAAGTAGACATTTGCCTTGATGAACAAGTGAAAGCAGAAGACTATGTAGGTAGCACAGTATGAAGGGGCAGTAGGAAGGAGAAGGCGCTGGGAACACTGGGCGGGAAGGTAGGGTAGGTTGCGGCACTGGTAATGGAGTCAGAGCAAGAAGGCCCTTCAATGGCCAATCTCTAGATTGTGTGTTTTGGCCCTGGTAAGCTCCTTTTCTGTAGTTGTAATACTGTGGAACCATTCCCAAGACGGTCCGATAGGGATTCAATCTGAAGATAGTGTGGGTGTATAATGCGGAGAAAACAAGGTCTTAGGGGGCAGTGGTAAGACCTTATGAACCATTTAAAGGTACTACAACATTTTGAGGGAAAATAGTGAAGGTGTGAAGAAAAAAAGAAAAAGCCCTAATATGCATTATGAAAACATCCCGGCAATCTTTGATGACAGTGCAGAATTTATCGTGGAAAAGAATCCTGAGGTTTAGAAATGGAGGATGGGCAGGTTACAGAGGTCAAGAGGTCTTTTGGAGCCAGAAGTATCTCAGCACCCTTTGCCTTGGTCTTTTCTAGATTAATGTATCAAGAGATCCAAAAGCAACTTGACCATTAGCAAAAAGATAGTCACTAATCACTTTCATTTTTAGTTGATGACAGAGAAAACATCCACAGTGTTCCAGAAATAGACTGCTTTACCATAAGACTTTGACCTCCCAAATTCACTTAGGCTATCAAGATATCCTTAGTCACTCTTTGCAGTGAATAGCTCTAGGCTATGTTCCGTTACCTTTTCATAATAATAATAATAATAATAATAATAATAATAATAATAATGCCCCCAGAGTGTATCCTGAATAAATAAACGCCTGAAATCCACATAGTGCAGATCCACTGTCAATATTGTTTCAGTTCTAGAATGTAAAACTCCTTAACTCCACACACACAGTGTTCACCTCACAGTCATACTACCTTCTCTTTGTGACCCATGCCTTTTCAAGCAGTGGTGAAATCTTCTGTTGAGGAGAAAGAAACCCAAACTGCCATGGAATGCATGGCATCATGTTGACCTGTGTTCTCTGGCCTGCACGGGCTCCTGTGGCACCTGACCACGCCTCAGTTTTGGCTGGTCAGATGAGCTTGTCTGGGCTCATCTGGGCTGAGGGATGGAGGATGGGCACAAGCTCAGAGCGTGCTGGGGGAGGAGGGCACAGGTAGTGAATTTGTGAGAGTCCAACCCAAAATATAGCAGTTTGGTTCAAAATATTCCAGTTCCCTCACCCCCCAAGAACAACATGGCCATGCCAGAGGAGGAAAGCTAGTTATCCTTTCCATGAGAGATGGATACCATTAAGAAAGTTCTATGAGGATAGAATTATTTGGTGGGAATTGTCTACATCATCACATCAGACCCCAGGAGAATCATGGGGCTCGGAGGGCAGCATCACAGATCACAAAGGGGATAAAATGTTCATATCACTTCACTTATTCTTCATGTCCCCCTACTTTTTGGAAGATAGACCTGTACCATTAATTTGAACCTGCTACCTTTTATAGAAGAATTTCCTTTTATTTGCCAGGCCTGAGAACACACATATATTGGCTCAATATATCACTGAAAACTATCTTTAATATCACAGTTAATAAGAAGTAACAGCTCACTCAGGTCTTCTTCAATCTACCTCCTTACTCAGTGTTCAAACACAAACATGGGGTGGCAGGGAAAGACACACGGCAGGAGTTCCTGTAAATGGCACTGTAAGAGTTAAAACAAAAGGTTGGCGAATGGACACAGAAAGGACATTAAGGATATTGCCTGAGGACAATGGTGAAAAAAAAATCAAAACCTCCCTGAAATTCGCTTCTGTCTCACAGGTTACAAGAGAGTCTTAAGGCGATAATTTTTAAATGTGGGGGCCACTTACAATTCTGCTAAGCACTGTTATAGTTGCCCGGCGGTTGGGTGGACATCATTCTTTCAGGAAGACCAAAGAATGGCTTTTTCTCCTGAAGAGTCCCTTCTTAATAAGGACTGGAGCAGATCCCTGTCATTGTTCTAGATAATGGATTACCTATACATACATTTTCAAGTGTAATGACACTCTTGCTTATTAAAGACCTCTCAGCTGAAAGGGCAGGATATTATGAACTGGCCGAGCCATTCATTTTCTTGAATATGTTATTCAGTATTTTATGCTAAACCAGCAATACACCATCCATTTTAGTACAATGATCCTTATGTTCAATAAAATTGAAGTGTCGCATCATAAATCATTATAGTCATTTATTTTACATTAGACACATTAGCCACTATATTCCATAATCTATTACAATAAGGTGGATTTAAATGTACCCCAAGGAACTGCAATAATAACTCGAGAACCAAATATAGCAATTTATGGATAAAATATGCTTAACCTAAAACTGCACCAGCGATCATGACGGCTGTGAACTCTGAGCAGAATTTAGTGCTGATGGTGACTGAATTCAGCTACACAGAGAGGAGAAAAGAGGGAGAGAAATGGCAGACGGATTTTCTGTTCATCGGTTTACAAAACGTAGCAGATTAATAATTACACAATTAATCAGTGAGACAGACAAATCTTACGAGGGGAAGGCACGTTCAAATGAAACTTTTTCTCGGCAGCGCATGGTCCAGATCTCTAGTGGACTATTCAACAGGATGCCTGTTGTTACCAACAATAGTGGTGTCCTGGAAATCATCACTAATGCAGAATAACTGTGTTAATTCCAAACTTGGGAAAATTCAGACAGAGGCTGGGGTGGGGGTGGGGAGTGTGAACAGAAAAGTTTATGTATCTAATTAAAAGTGTAAAAAGAGGTGCCAGGAGAATGTTTTTATGCAGAGAACTCCCTAAAAGCATCCTGAAGTTTGTAGGAGGTGCACTTTTACTTACAAGAGATGATAATTACACATCCTTATCAATTAATGAAGAATTTTCCCCAATGATCTCTTCCAGATAATATTTTATGAGCTGCCTCCATTTTCCTGTAGGTTTCTAGAAGCAATAAAATTGTGATCTGTAATTCCGATTCTTTACTAAGTTGGTATTCCTCCACTTAGTCACAAATAGAGAGGTCTTGTTTGTAATTTTAGGCAAATGATTACTATCCATGCTATTGACACTCTTGGGCACCTCTCTCGGAAATCTCAAGTCTGCTGATGATGAAAATGAGACTGGCTTTATTATTTTACCTGATATGAAGTCCTTGCCATTTAGGATTATTATTTTTTTTTTCCATTTAGGATTATTAAAAAATGTGTTTATTGCTCTGTTCATTCTGAGATAGCACGGCCCAGAATTGCCAAGGTCACTTGTTCCTCAGGAAATGAGAGAATAGATTAAATTTCCCCCTCGAAGGTCACACACCTATCCTTCCAACCATCCTCTGTCCCTCCCTCCCTCCCATTCATCCAACCACCTAATAATCCACTCATCAACCAATGATCCAGCTCATGAATATCCAACATCTACTTAATGCCTTCTCTGTGTCAGACACAAAGAAGAATACAAGGAAAGAACAAGACAGAGTAGCTACTCTTTGATAACAAGATATTTTCAATGATTATGTTATTTTTTTATCTATGCAAACATGTTGTATGGTTTTTAAATACCATTTATAATCCTCAATACTAACGATTAGTTCTAAGTTTTCCTTCATTCAATATTTATAGAGTTGTAAGTTGCTACAGAAGTAAAATTCTATGGGAAAAGAGAGGCCCTTGTTTGGCCAATATGGCTAACCTGATGTGAACTATTTCTCTCTCTGGTCCTCATTTCTTCCTCTGTTTAATGAGGGGGTCAACCAGATAGTTTCGACTATTCCTTCTCACCTTCTAGGTTTTGAATAATTTGTGCTGTCTCTTACAATAATGTGTTCCATTTATGAAAATGTCTCCGATATAGAAAAAGACAAAGAAGTACAAAATCTCATCATTGTTGTATTGGCTAGTCCTCGGTAATGCAATTTGTACCATTGCATCTTTTCTTTTTACCATTTACTAACAACATCAAATTTGCTGTTCCTGCATCAATTTACAGTCCAGTTTATGGTCCTAAAAAATTCTTACTATCTGATTACAGTGCAGCACCAAATTTGTTGTCACTACGATTCATTCCTCTTTCGGTACCAGCACTATCCTGATATTCTCTTCTACTGATATATCTGAATTATACATTATTTCCCCCGGGCACGCTTTTCCAAATGAAATAAAATTTAATTTTCCGTTTCTAGTTCTAATCCCACTAGATTCCTTGGCTTAAAATATTTACAGATACCACTTTGTACCATTTTTTATAATTTAGTCCTATCATATGTATTATGTCTGGTGCTTGTAGGGGTTCTGAATTGTGCTCACCACAATTATGACTTCCTTCTAATATAGTATATGTCGTCTTGTATGTATCTGTCAATTATGGAGAAAAATGACACTTTATCTCTGAACAGAGTAGAAATTATACAAAAAAAAGTGCATATGGATATAATGGCCCTCATATTAACCTGTGGGCTCAACCAGGTGCCACTTATAAAAAGTTTATTGAACTCTGGGAAACAAAGGGGAGGAGGGTTGGGGGATGGGGTGACTGGGTGACAGGCACTAAGGAGGACTCCTGATGGGATAACCATTGGGTGTTACACTATATGTTGGCAAGTTGAATTTAAATTAAAAAAATTTTTTTAAAGTTTATTGAAGACAATAAGCATCTATTTATACAAAAGTTTTAGGTCAAATTTAGAAATAGACATTTTCCGAGTGGGCCCACCTATTCTAGGTGATCCAGTAGAACAAATTTAATACAATTACTTTTCACAAATGTTTTGCCATAACTGAAAATCCAGTGGAACAGTGACAGAGGTTAACAGGCAGGAAGCCACTATCTACCCTTCCTAGAACTGGAGGGGTATAAAGAAGAGAGGGTGTTAACAAAGGTCCTACCAATGTGAGCTTTTGGCCAAACCAGGCTAGAAGAAGTAGGTTGAGAGCAAAGTTAGTGAGACCCAAGCTTAAGGGCTTCTCATTCTAGTACAAGGCACGAGGAGGGTTCTAGCAACTTGTGTGCATAGTTCTACATATAGAATTTGAAAATATGCCATTATAACTCATGGTTCCAACTGCTGTCTCTATGCTCTGACATCCCCTTCCCCATACTTCCTCTCCAGTTAGTGGCCTGGGCTATATTTAAGGGCTGGCTAGGGGAAGCTGATTTAGTGGGATGTATATATGTGGCTCACAGTTATTTCTGTGTAGAATTGAGTTTGGTGTGGTTGCCATCAGGATGGAGCTTCTACTGAGTACGTAGAGGCTGGAGTTGCCTGCAGATATCAGACTGTCCCACACCCCTGAGAATTTTTCCAAGTCTTTCATCAATCCCAGGATGGCCTGCAGTAAAACATGAGTGTCCACCATGCCATTTCTCCTGGCTTTCACCTCAGACGTCTCACCACGAGGATGCCAGTGACAAGCCATTTGGTTGCAACATAAGAAACTTCAACTGCCTTAAAATCTTACAGCTCTTCTCTGATAGCAACTTGCAGAGGCGTGCCTGCAATTGAAAATGATCCTAAAAATTTCCTAACCACATTAATTAGGAGAATGGAAATTTTTTAAAGCTGTCAATAGTAAAAAAATGTCAATTCCATTAGCATACTGAGGAAAGACAGAATTATATTTTTGTTTCTTTCTTCAGAAAATTATTTCCTAGGAAGATATAAGCAAAGGATATAAAGTCAAAAATTCTCAGAAAAATGTATGAGAGAGAGATCTCAACAGTTCACAAATAAAAACATGATCTTATTTTTCCAGCTTTCAATTTTTTATTTGTTCTGTTTTTTCTCATTCGAAATTTTTAAGATTTGTAATTTGTTAAAAAAAGATTTATAATTTGTTGTGATTTTTTTCCGATTTAAAATAAACATTCCCTTTGTACATAACTTTGTATTTATAATTTAAAATTATTTTTCATAAAAGAAAGCTCCCAACATGCATAAACTTTAGGCCCTACCTGCTGACATAGGATCTTGGGAAATGTACTTTATAGTGATCACCCTGTGCAACTCATATAGTACAGGGGAAGGGTGGGGAATGGATCTGAGAGCCAACAGGCAAGAAATAGGCAACAGGACCTTACAGGGCTCACAGCTTCTCTTGGAGGATCAGAGAACCAGGCTTGGAAGTTACACAACCAGAGATAATGGCTAACATCATATCAGAGAATGGAGGAAACCCAGATGCTTCCTATAATGGGCACACACATTCCAGCTCATACTCCACCAACATATTGATGATGAGTTTTGAATGGTACCACTGACACATCCACTATGGTTATCCTCAGACTCTTGCAAGATAAATAGCACACATGTGTTCCTTTGGGTCATGAGCTGTCAAGTCCATTTGGTTGGAGTATCAGAGTTCCTCATTTGTGCCCCAGGCGTTAGGGATGCTTGGAAAACATAGGTTTCCTCATCTCCATAAGATGGGAACTTCTAATGGAAGAAATAATGTTGAAAGAAAAAAACGACAGTGACAACAAAGTCCTAAGTATCCACTAGCATGCCACCATTATCATTCCTTTTTCAAAAGAATTATCATTCTTTTTCAAAGAATGGAAATAGAAATGGAAGCATTTCCATTGGGTGAAAGTAACCGGCCCATGTTCACATAGTCAAAATTGATAGAGGCCAGAAGCTGCCTCCAGACCTGAGTACACAAATTCAAATGCCTACAGAACTCAATGAGTGATGTAGATGGGTAAGTAAAAAATAACAACATAGATGTGATGAAAAACATCAACGAATCCTTGGTTTTGAGGACAGGCAGCAATAGGGAGTGGTGGGGACTGTAGCAAACCAGAGAGCTCATGTCCATCTAAGAGAAACAGCAGCATCTAAGCTCCTGATAGTTGTGCTCATGTGGAAGCACTGGCCAGTGAGATCAGGTATACTGATTTTGATTTTAAAAGAGAAGACAGATACCTAGATTTTAGTATAAAATGTCCTGGTTTTTAAATCTTGTCAAAAATGGAAGAAACCTGTAAATATTGTTTGGGCCATAGCTGTACAAGCTCATCTGCTTCCAGATTATGACTTCAGGCTTCTCTTTGCAATTTCAGGGAGCCCCTGCCCACTAAACTACATTGGTTGCTACACCATCTCTGTTAAGTCAATTGCTTTTAATAAACCCACTGTTAGCTCACAGGTTTTGCTTTTCTCTATACTTGACCAGACTAGAGTTAGGACTGAGGTTTTAATAAAGCCCTAACTTTCCTGCTTATTAGCTGTGTAATCTAGAGTGAGTCCTTTAACTTTTCAAAATCTTAGTTTCTCATTTATAAAATGTAGGTTAAAAAAAGAATCACTCTGCCTTCCTCCTGGGTTGTTAAGGGAATCAAATGAAATAATGCATCTCAATGTATCTTGAAAACTATCAAGATCTATAGAAAAGTTAGCTTATTATTTTTAATAACCTTAATTTTCCTAAAGGCAATTAGCTAAAATTCCCCCTTCCCATTTATAGAAAATAACACATTAATTTTTCACTGTTTCTGATTCTACCCCCATCCTCCTTGGCATTTCAAAAATGATTGCCTTGGATTCAATACGTTCATTATCCACTTCCTGTTACACAGTGGGAAACAACTCATCTGCCTCAACTAACTCACATTTTGAACATAGCATTTCAAAATGCTATTTTTTCACATCTCTTTTTTTTTCAACCAAATACAACATTTTTTAAAAAAAGATTTTATTTATTTATTCATAAGAGACACAGAGAGGGAGGCAGAGACATAGGCAGAGACATAGGCAGAGGGAGAAGCAGGCTCCCTGCGGAGAGCCTGATGCGGGACTCGATCCTGATACCCCACGATCACAACCTGAGCCAAAGGCAGATGCTCCACTGAGCTACCCAGACATCCCAACCAAATACAACATTAATGAGTTTTGTTCTCACTTGGATGTTTCATAGAGATTAGAAACTAACTTGAATGAGGAGACGGAATGACTTAGGGCAGTGGAAAGGCAGAGCAAGGGCAGCTTGAGTGTGTGTCATTCCATGCGTTTTTTGAGTCTGAGTCATGAGCCTGAACTGTCTATGTACCAGATGTGCCCCTGGAGAAAGCCATTCTCATTGAAAGGCAAATAAACCCATCACTCATACAAAGAATGGAACTCATTTGGCAAAGGTATTCCTTTCTATATTTCTCTTCTCCAAATGTCTTGTTACAGCCCAAAGACGGGCTTAAGCCCCACCCTGTATTCCCATGGAGCTCTTGACTGACCCATTTATAACGACATGACAAAATCTGCCATCAACACAAGAAATGTCCAGAGAAATACATCTATAATATGATACGGTTGCTGGTGTTAATTAAATAACTGTGGTGAATCTGTGATAAAAGTAAAAGTCTTATAGTGGCAAAGATTCTTTTTTTTTTTTTTTTTAATAAAAGGGAATTTAAGACATCTTTTACTATATACCTAGATAGCATGGTGGTTCGTATTTGGGCTGGTCAACCCAAAGTCACATGATAGGTAAGAGACAAAGGTACGCTATCTTTCAAAATTCTTGTCAGTGAATTCTTCTAAAATTTGTCCACACAGAGCTGGTCTGAATCTAGCGCTCGCTCCCATTCTCTGTTCTTACCATGCGGGACGTCATTCTGTTTTTGCAACCCACCATGTTCACCCTTTTTTTGCGTTCTCTAGAGTCGTTCCCCCTGTCAGATGTGCCTCTCCCTGATGCCCTCTACCTATCTAGAACTGGCAGTCCTTCCAAGCTGAGCATAGTTCAGTGCCCTCCAGGAAGGCTTCCTTGATTACCCTTATCCCTTATACACCTCCTTTGTGTCCAACTCTGTCCCACAATGTAGCACAATATGCTGAGCCCTAGTATCTAAATGCTGCTCTTATCTGATTGAACTTTAAGTTGAAGGTCATCATGTATACTTCTCTACCCTCCAGAGTGTCTATTCCAAGGCTGTGCTTGGCACAGAATAGGAATTCAGTAAAAATTTATTTACATGCAAATTCTGACATTGGGGAAGGGGTTCCATAACAAAAAAATAAATCAACATATTTCCAGGCTTCTAGAACTTAAGAGCTTCAGAGGAAAAAACACTGGAGCAGACACAGGTGCTTAGAGATCTAACACTGCCTTGGAAGTGGCAAGCATCATGTCTTTGAAAGCCTTAAATTAGAGACTGGACAACCATTGGCATGCATGAATGGTATAGAATGAAACTAAGCAGGAGAAAAAAGAAAGAAAGAAAGAAAGAAAGAAAGAAAGAAAGAAAGAAAGAAAGAAACAAACAAACCAACTAAGCAGGAGTGGAAATGGGTAGAGGAAATAGTGGCCTAGACAGGTAAAGTGGTCAACCCAACATCATACGGTAGGTAAGAGACAAAAGTGGCTCTCCTACTCCCAGTGAGGTCTCTCTCTAACCTGTACAGTGATCATCATACATCTGGAGATGGCCTGAATGTGCTACAATCTATCTGCCACACTGTTTATGGAGGAGTCTGGTCTAGTGTGACCATTGAACCAAAGGTCCAAACCCTGTATTTCTACAAGGAGAGAGATTTTTAGTTTGCTCACAGTGATAGTTTAAGTGGTTTGCACACAGTAGGCACAAAACAAAGAGTTGACTAATGGGATATGAATCAGTGACCAGAAAACCTAAGTATCAGCTAGATAAGCTATGTTGCAAGAACAACTTCTAAATCTCTTCCACTTACAGAAAACAAAGGATTATTTCTCATTCAGGCTCTGTGTCCGTCCTGAGTCAGGACGGGACTCTGCTTAATGCTACCTTATTCTGGGAGCCAGAGAGATAAAACAGCCACCATCTTGAATGCTGCTGGTCACCATATCAGAGAGAGAGGGGGGGGGGCGGGGGGAGAGGGAGAGAGGGAGGTAGTGTTTTGAATTGGCAGTGAAACACTTAGTCTGCAAGTGACATACATCATTTCCATATGCATAATTCATTGGCCAGAACATATCACGTGGCCTGGCAAACCTACTAAGCTGACAAAAGGATGAGAGTCAGAAATATGTGTAGAGCAACATCTGTGATTTCCATAAAGTAACTTTGCTTTTAACCACTTCCCTTCCACGTATAGAAGATAAAGTAGGTTGGAAAAGAGTAATTAGTCTGGAAGACATCACCCTTCGCATGAATGGATAAGGGAAGGAAGAATTAAAGACATTTATACCTTCCCAATTAAGAGACAATTATCAGATATGAAGGGATCAGGCTCCATTGTAAAAATAAGGACGTAGTTCAGCCAGGTATGATTGAGGGCAGAAAGAGAACAAAGGTAGGAAAACAGCAGGATAATTTCCTATTTATCAGCAAAGGTAGTGGAGTTAGATTTGGGCTGAATGTTTGTGTCTCCCCCAAATTCATAGAGTGAAGCCCTAATTCCAACTCTAAAGGTGAGGCCTTTGGAAGGTAATTAGGTTTAAATGAGGTTAGGAGGGTGGGATCCTCATGATGGGATTAGTGTCCTTACAAAAAGAGGAAGACAAAGAGGTCTCTCTTCATGCATCCACAATGAAAGACCATACAAGAACATGGTGAGAAAGTGGCTGTCTACAAACCAGGAAGTGGGCTGTCACTAAGAACTGAATCAGTCAGCCCCTGGTCTTGGAATTCCCAACCTCCACAACTCTAAGAAACACATGCGTGCTGTTTAAGGCACCCCGTCTATGGTCTTTTGTTATAGTGGCCTGAGCAGACTAAGACAGTTGATTTCACGCATAATCTAAATCAACAGTGAGATGTGGTCTCCCCAAAGGCAAATTATTGTTTACAGTAACAGAAATATTACTTCTAGAATGATGGAGGTGATGATTTTGACTCCACGTTGGTAGAACCCCATTTGGAATTCTGTATTAGTACCTAGTGATGGATTTATGCGTCCAGAGAAATGTGAGTAGGTTGATAAAGGGCTCAAAAGGAACAAAGGGAATGAACTGGAATACTTAATTTGAAGAAGAAAACACTCTGGGAGAAAATAGAGGTAGCTTTCAATTCCTGAATGATTCATACTAGTTTGCCTACAGAGCAGAGGAATCTGACCAATGGAGAGAACCTATGAGGGGATACAAGGAAGAATTCTTAACCGAAATATCAATATACAGAATGGCATGTTTTAAAATAGTTTTCCCAATACTGGAAATGCTATTGAGGGTAATTCAACATCAGTCAGTTAGGAAGTAGAACCACGTGACTTCTAATTAAGATTCCATCTCATTCAAAAATCCATGACTTAAGAGACACCTTAAGTGGCTCAGTGGTTGAGTGCCTTTGGCTCAGGTCATGATCCTGGGGTCCTGGGATCTGGTCCTGCATCAGGTTCTCCGCAGGGAGCCTGCTTCTCCCTCTGCCTATGTCTCTGCCTCTCTCTCTGTGTGTCTCTCATGAATTTAAAAAAAAAAAAAAAATCCATGATTTAAAATTCCTGATTTCACCTACTCTTAACTTAGCTGCTTGTGATACAACTCTGAAAAGCAGCTATACCTACTCCTGGTCATCATAATATAGGAAAAGATTTTGGAAGAATATCATATTTAGGCCAGAAATTTGCAAATCCCTATCAAGGGCCAAATAATAAATATCTTAGGTTTGTGGGCTATATGGTCTCTATCACAACTATTCAACTCTGCCGTGAAGTGCCAAACCAGTCACAGGTAACACATAGACAAATGGATGTGGTTGTGTTCTGATAAAACTTTATTTACAAACTTTATTTACAAAAACCTTTATTTATTTACTTTCTCGAGGCATCCCCATGTCCACTGAGAGACTTTTGAGATTGGTAGTAACTACATAACAAAATCAGGACTATGTCAGGGACTTATGTGGCTACATCACAATTCTTAACTGGAAAGAACAACTAATCATTACCATTAATGTTTCCTGGACTAGGGTAAGACCAGACGCAAGTCTCCGACCCTTGTAGGATGTGAAGGAATGTGTCTTGGTATCGGGTGGACCTTCACATGCCAATCCTTAACAGGCCTTGACAATCAGAGTGTGGACATCCATGGCTCTCACCAAGGATGCAGCCATGACAAGCAGACAATTAAAACTGACAAATGGCTTTTGATTTGAACTAAGAAAAATGTTCAACCCACCCTACCAGCAACGTGCTTAGCTCATAATCAGGCATTATTATAATGGTATGCAAATTGTAGAAATGGCAGACATTCTTTCCAACTATGTTTTCATTAAAGATTCAGCTTTTTTTCCCCCCAGAATAATAGTAAATGACATGCGAACTTCATATGAACTATAGGTCATGAAAGGATTTAGTATTGGCATTTTTAATCTAAAAAGTCTGGTGCCAGAAAATCAATATGCTTGCAGCATTCGGATGCAATTTTCCTCACGTAACAGGGTCGCTTTCTTTCCTTCTTTTTTCTTCTTCGCCTTTTTTTTTTTTTTTTAAGAATGAATAATTCCTGGTTTTTCTATGAAACAAGCCGCTGTATTATAAGGTAATGACATCAATAACACATTACATGTAAACAGAAAATGAACAAAAAATCATTCAAGGCCCTTTTGAAAGTGGAGTGCTTTTCATCAGCACTATTACAGGTTCCATTCACATTATCGGATTGAACCATCCTGCATAACCGAGGTGCTGACAAGTCCTGATTACCCAATAACTCCTGTATCCCTTTCAAGCAGGTTCACGGAGAGGACAGGAATACCAGGCCTTCCTGGGGGGCAGCCAGCTTGCCACGGAGACCCAATCAGGGAAACCCAACCGCCTCTCACTCCCCTCCGCCAAAACCAGGGTGCCGGCAGCACTTCCTGAGGGTGACTGGCCTCTCCTCCTGGGTCCTTAATTGTTCCAGATAACAACTGTTTAGAATATAGCCAAGGAGGTGGGGGGGGGGGGCAGGCTAAGCCTCCTCAACTCTTTTCCCCCAAACACTTACACAAGGCTCCAGTTAGGTCACCTGTGTGTCACTAAAGTGCCAGAAGCCAAAGAGCTTGGGCACTTGGGACAAGGCTGAGTCACTTGAAATGTTTGAATGTTTCAACCAACCAGTTACTTGCCTTGCACTCCTCACTCTTTGGTTGAACTGCTACAGAATATCTGAAGACCCTTCTCTCTCACTGATTTGCATGCCACTGGGTGACACTTTACTCCTTCTGAGGAAATTCCAGTTACAGCCCAAGGGCTCTCTGCTGCTCAACAAATGGGACGCCTCCCTCTTCACGAGGTAGAGGGAGGCGGTAGTGGACACTGTTGCTCAGATGCAGCAGGGAGCAAGCTAGCAGCCCGGGGGGTTGACCCTCTAAAGGCTCAGAGCCAGCAGCCCTGGAGGATGACCCTCTAAAGGCTCAGAGCCTCTGGGCTGGGAGGACCTCAGTTTCTTTTCTCTTGAAAACTTTTCAACCCTTGCCTGGCAACTGTGGCCTGCTGCTTGTGGTACAGCTCCAGGCAGCAGCCAAACCAACCTAAGACAGCCTTTAAACAAGCAAACTGTGGTTTTGCCTTTTGGGTGGTATATCACCCTATATTTTACATCATCTCCGGCTTGGGAGAGATCATATTTTTAAAACAAATTTCTTGGCTCCCAGCTTGGCTCTGGGGCATTGGTGTCTGAGCAACTTGGGTTTCCCTAATGAATTCAGGCTCCAGCCCTCCTTTTCTCTTTGTTCTTCCCTAAAACCTTTCCTTCTACAGTTAAAGTCACACACTGATACATCCACGAATGTAAGAAAACAAATAGAGTGCCGGGCTTCTTGCTGAAATATTTGAAATGAAAATGAGGGGTTGATAGGGTGGGTTGTGGCACATCTTGGTGTCTCTTGTGCCCACAGAGGAAAGGCGGGACAGTGGTCAAGACTGTGGCTGAGGTTTAAATCCGAGATCACCACTTCTGGGCTGTGTACTTTGTGAAAGCCTCCTGACCTCTTTGTGCCTTGGTTTCCTAACGTGTAAAATACGTCAAAGGCTTCCACCAGTGCCTTATAGAGAGTAAACGCTTGTCAAATGCCAGCTGTTGTTGCTAATACGAATAGTAAAACTCCATGGAGAAAGTCTGGATTGCTAGCTAGTGTGTCTTGGCAGAATTTGGTGAGTTTTGGATTCCATCCTCAGGCTGATGGGAGTCACTGGAGGGCTCTGGATAGGGGATGTGACTGGAATTACTATCTGAAAGGGTCACCTTGGAAGCCAGTCCATAAGCGCAAAAGTAGAAGCAAGGAGGATATTTGGTGATTATTACAATAACCTAGGTGGGATCATTTGGTGTCTTGAATTTGTGGCAGCGGTAGGTAGCGGTTAGATTCTGGGTGACTTTCGAGCTAGAGCCCATAGGACTCATGGGAGGATTAAATGTTGGGGATAAGAGGAAAAAATAGTCAAAGTTTATTCCAAGTGTAGAATGACCAATTGGAATTGATCGAGGTCAATGAAAAAGTCCCAAAGAGTGAGGATAAGAGGCAAGCTGAATAATGAAGAAATAGTCCACGTTCGGCACACTCAGGGAGCACACAGAGGTTGGTAGGTTTGGGATCATGGACAAGTGGAAGGCATTTAAAGGACCAGAGAGCAAAGCCTGAACAAGATTGTGGGAATGGAATGAACATTTCATGTCATGAAGAGAAGAGACTAATAGAGCTGAATAAAGCAGCTTTTCTAGGAAGCACTGCAAATAAGGCTAGAGCAGCCAGGTGAGCTGGATTTTAGAAGGCCTTGACTCTGCAAGACTTGCTCTAGCCTCCTAATGGGCTGGGAGTCGGGACTGGCTGGCTTCTAGGTTTAGCATGATCTGTGCATCACAAGAGACTGTACTTTGTTTCATGAACCCCAGTAAATCTGTCAAACTACTACCAGAGACATGTCATGAAAACCCTCAGATCTTAAAATTGATATCAGGTGACCTAAAATTTAAAGATTAATCATTTATACAAACACTACTTTGACTCCACATTTGGACAGTGATATGCACCATCCATAGATTTTAATAACCCGAATTCAACTCAGTGTGTGCTTTTAGTTATGTAATTAAAGCAGAGTTATATTTTGCATATGTACCATTTACTATGCTCTACATTTCTAGGTGCATTAAGCATTTACACATATTAACCATTCAGGACTGTAGATGCAAAGCCACTTTTACTCTACTCTGTGGGCAATTTAAAGGATTTATCAAGATAATTTTTTCTGTTTTCAATCTTGGATTTTAAAATACAGGCCTTGAATAAGATGCAAATTTGTTCAAAGCACTGCTTCCCAGTCTTGACTGCATACTGGAATCACCTGGGGAGCTTTAAAAACTCCTGCTGCTTGGTCAGGCCCAGGAGATTAGGATTTAATTGATCGAGGATGAGGCCTGGGCATCAGGATCGTTAAGATCCTTTGGGGTGATTCTAATGTGTGGCAGAGTTTGAGATCTACTGCTTTAGGTTTATTTGGCTTATTTTAAGATTATTTTATTTTTAAGATTAGCAAAGGCAAGGTATGCAGGTGCTCCTATCACTGAGGTCAAGGAAGTTAAATGTGTTTGTGTCGGGTGTTGTAGGTGCCTGTGCTGGAGGGAGAGGGATCTAGGAAGAACTACTAGGTGTCCAGGTTTTGTTTTTTTGTTTTTCCTGGAACTTCTGAGCTGCTCTGTGTTCTCTGTCATACCTGACACCCCTAAGCCTCAGGACTGCATGGGCTATGACCTGGAGGTATTCACAAAGCTTGTTAAACCAGTGGGCATTGGCAGTTATGCTTCACCAGGGAACCCTGGTCACTGCAGTCTGCAATGAAGAAACAAACCAACTGGCACCTGGGTGGCTCAGTCCGTTAAGCTGACTCTCTGTTTCAGCTCAGGTCATGATCTCATGAGTTGTGGGATCCAACGCCCTGTGGAGCTCCCTACTTAGCACAGAATCTGTCTGCTTGGGATTCTCCTTCTCCCTCTGCCCCTCCCTGGCTCACACATGCACATACTCTCTCTCTCTCAAATAAAGAAATCTTAAAAAAAAAAAAAATAGAAAAACCAAGACCAAATCAGACAAAATAAAATAGAAACATTCTGGCAGGCTGGTGGTGGCTCTATGGGGCTCAGAAGCAGCTCTGTCGAAATTACGCCAGTGATCGTGGTAAGGTGTTACTACAGCCAAGTTCCACAAAGACGGGCACCCGAGGATCTAAACAACCCAATTACCGAGGGAGGAGGGATGATGAATACCGCCATGAAAAAAATCAGTTTTACTTGGTGAGGTTTCAACAGTGTGTGTGTGTGTGGGGGGGAGGGGGGAGCCATGGTGGGGGGCGGGGTGACTGCTGGTATCTGCCCAGCTGAGGGTCATGGAGAATCAGTTAGATTTGAAGTCAGGGGGCACCTGGGTGGCTCAGTGGTTGAGCGTCTGTCTTTGGCTCAGGTTGTGATCCCATGGTCCTGGGATCGAGTCCTACATTGGGCTCCCCATAGGAAGCCTGCTTCTCCCTCTGCCTCTCTCTCTCTCTCTCTCTCTCTCTCTCTCTGTCTGTCTCTCATGAATAAATAAATAAGATTCTTAAAAAAAATCTGAAGTCAGACAAGGGTGTGTCTGCATTTTGCACCCATTTGTTCATGGCCCTTTGTTTTACTAACTCTCTGGGTTCGCTCAGAAAAATTAACTGAAGCTCAGCTTTGCCACTGTTGTCAAATGTTATGTTCTAGCTTAATTGTGGTTATTATTGAGCAGAAAGGCCTATGACAAATTTAGTGAACAGAGTCACACAGGGTTACAAGCACTTGAAGAATCCAGTTAAAGGGGGATGGGGAGGCTCAAGAGGTTAAAATCAGTGTCTGTTTTCTTTGCTTTTGGGGTCACAGTCTCTCTGAGCTCGGGTTTTCCACCTGGGGTCCTGCAGAACGCACCAGGCTTCCGAGCTGGAGCGGCTGCACTGGCCTAAAGGCTGCTCCCGGGAAGGACCAAGGAGCCTGCGGGGAAAGAATTGAAGGGAATCCATGCATCCATGCACAGAGGGCTGGAGCCATCCTCAGGACAGTGCGAGCCCGATCTTCACAGGATCTTCCTGCCCAGTCCCCTTAGAAACAGACACTAGGGTGTCAAGAAAAATACAGAAAAGGCCATTTCTCCCTCTCACACACACAAACAAGTTTTGTGACAAACAGAGAACAGTACTTTAACACCCAAACCACAAAAGTATGGGGTTAAAGGAATTATTCTCACAGGACCAAGTATGACCTTGACACAGCACAGCCCAGCTTTGGGGAGACTTCTTTTTTAAAATAGTTTGAGACATAATTCACAGAACATAAAATTTTTATTTATTTATTTATTTATTTATTTATTTATTTATTTATTCATTCATTCATTCATTCATTCGACACATACACACACACTGAGAGAGAGAAGCAGAGACACAGGCAGAGGGAGAAGCAGCTCCATGCAGGGAGCCGATGTGGGAGTCGATCCCGGGTCTCCAGGATCACAACCTGGGCTGAAGGCGGCGCTAAACCGCTGAGCCACCCAGGCTGCCCATATTGGTCTATTTTGGACATTTCATCCAAATGGGATCACAGGATATGTGGCTTTTCATGACTGGCTTCCTTCACTTAGCATAATGTTCTCAGGGTACATCCGTGCTGTGGCACACATCAGTACTTTCTTTTCATGTCTGGATAATACTCCATTTTATGCTTATCCACTCATCCACTAATGAACATTTGGATTGCTTCCACTTTTTCGCTGTTGTGTGTAATTTTGTTTTGTTTTGTTTTGTTGTGTGTAATTTTGTATGAACTTTTGTGTTCAAGTTTTTACACAAATCTGTTTTTAAGCCTTTTGGGTGTATCTGAGGAATACAGTTGCTGGTTCCTATAGTTTACTTGACGTTTAACCTTTGGAGAACTGCCAGACTACTTTCCATAGCTGCTGCACCATTTAAAATTCCCACCAAAATGGAGGAGGGGTCCAACTTCTCCACTCATTGCTAACACTTTTTATTGTCCAACTTTTTGGTTTTAGCCTCCCTAGTGACTGGGAAGTAACATCACTGTGCTTATGACTTGCTTTTATTCATTCAGCTTGGCATTTGTGTAAACGTACTCAGAGGACTCATGTCCTAAAAAAAATGATGACCATTCTTCTCTTTTTCATGCTATTTTCTCTTTTTGTACAATGTTTATGGTTCTTTTGCTAATCCCTATCTCATTATTTATCTTCCAGCTCAGGGAGTGACTTTCCACTTGAGTCCAGGATACAATCCAGCTAATCTTTGGAGTTTTAAATTTTAATAATAATGGTTTTTTTTTTTTTCATTTTAAGGTCTCTCATGTTTTGTTTTTTTTTTTTTTTCCTAACAACTCTGTTCTTTTTACATGACTTCCTATTCGTACTTTAATGATAGGATTCCCTCCTTTGGCTCTCTGAGGCTGGTTCATTCATTCTTTCTTTCCTCCTTTCTTTTTTGGATTTTAAAGTCCTTTAAACATCATTCTAATATTCCTATTTCATGTGGTATTAGTTCTTGCACTTGTTGAACCTTTTCCTCAGGATTCGTCTCCCTTGGATATTTGGGGACTCTCAGTTCTATGCTTATCTTCCACGGGTGGATTTTCCCTTGCATGTCCTGCACTGTCATGGCCTGGAGGTGAAGCGGCATCGTGATGTTGTTGGCTCTCTGGAGATGGTGAGTTATTCATAGCTCTGTGCAGGGGTGTGTAAGCATGGGATCTTCTGCTTATAACCACGGGGTCTTGCCTGCTTCCTTCATTTCTCCTTAGTAGAAAATATATCCCTTTCATGTTTTGGTGCTGGGTATAGAAATAGATTTGTTAATTATATTTCTTATTTCTGCATCTTGTTTGAGTGTGTTAGGAGTCAGTGTTTGCATGTGTTCCAATCTTGAACTGGAAATTCAGCAGAGCTTCAGAACATTTAAAATTCCAGAATATCAGGCAGTCTTAAGGTCCTGGTCTCAATGAGGACAGAGATCCTGGTGCTGTCCTCAGCATCTGCGGCTCCTGTGGTAGGAGTTGCTGTCACCAGTGGCTTTAACCACTTTAACCAGTGGAGGTAGTACTAGATCAGGGAAAGTATCTTTGGCACAGCACCGGGATCATGGTGGTGGAGTAAAACCCTCTAGCAGCCCCAGAAGCATCAAAGGCCTCATCTACTACCATGATTCAAGACAGCCAAGGAGAAGAGAAGGCAAATGGCTCAGCAGGCAAAGTTGAGGAGCAAATGTGAGATATCAGGAAGCTGTTTTGTATGTGAAGCTGGGGACTACTGGAAATAGTTGGCATTAAAGAGAGGATTAAAATCCTATGAAGAAATTCCAAAATGGGATTGATGTCACAGAAATATTGGCAGGTGCAGTGTGGGGGAAGTCTCAAGATAAACGAGACAATATACCTAAAAGTTGTCTAACACAGAGTCATGCATGTAAAAGACCCTTTTGTGTTCCCTGAAAATATAAAGAACTGTGAACCTCTTCTTTGTGCTCAGGTCTCTGGGTCACTTAGGGCCACAGACGGTATGTACAGTAAATGCTCGTGGGCAGGGATGCATACAGTCTTGGCTTCCCTAAGAAGCCTTTATGGTCTCTCCTTTTTAAGTCCCTATGATCCCATTAGAGAAAGCTCTGGCTCTCTCCATTTTCTCAGAGATCTATCCTCTACCTACAGGGGTCCCTTCAGGATTGTTTGTACTATGGGACCTGGTCTCCTTGGCTCCTGAGTGGGCCCAGGAGGACATCAGACTTGGACAGTCATATTGTTCCTTCTAGAATTTGGACTGAATGATTCAGAGACTAGATCATCTTTGCTAATGCTTAGATGAAGAGACCATGTGGGTTCAGGAGCTATAGAGAGAGACTGTGTTTTGCATGTGACCATCTTGTGCACTTAAAAATATCAGAGTATTGCTCAGCACACATTTGCTGTCCTTCCTCCACAGAAACGCAACCTAAAAGTTGTGACACATTTTGCAGCATCTTAATCATTTTTCCACATTGAGGAGAGCACGTATTTATGTTAGACATAATGCAAGGACATTTTGTCAAAAACAGTCATTTTTTGTTATATAAGAGAGTGTCTGTCAGACATCACAGCAGCAATCACACAGCACAGGTTAAATTTAGAGCAGTGACTCTCAAGTGACTTCATGTGATATCTTCTATCCCTTAACCTGATCTTTCAAAGGCACAAACTACGAAATGATAGAGACTACTAAAATGACTGGATTTTGGTGCTGAAATCCAATCAAATGAAATGAAGATCAATTGGACATATATTATATACCATACATCGTTGCAATTATACTGCATGGCAATTAGACACAAAAGGCAAACTGTTCAGGTGAACACACACAATTATTATGACTGTTCCCCAGTTTTTTTGGCAAGGGGTGGTCAAAGGATTCTTGAAAAGGAGAGATAAGGGACGCCTGGGTGGCTCAGTGGTTGAACATCTGCCTTGGGTTCAGGGCTGATCCTAGGGTCCTGGGATTGAGTCCCACACTAGGCTCCCTGCAGGGAGCCTGCTTCTCCCTCTGCCTATGTCTCTGTGTTTCTCAAGAATAAATTTTAAAAATCTTTAAAAAAAAAGGAAAGGAGAGATAACAGTATTTCCTATTCTTGTACTTTTTTCGCAAAATCTCTTTGTATTTAATTAATTAATGTTATTATTGTTATTGTTATTATTTTGGTGACACAGACTCTTTCATAGGCTGGTGAGTCTTATAAACCCATTCTCAGAACAATGTTTCATGAGATAAAATATACAGGATTAACACGGAAGCCAATTTTATTAAAAGACAGTTGAAGTAGTTTTAAAAACTTTTGTGATATAATAATAGATGTTTCTTTTTATTAACTGTTAAATAGCATATTAGTTGTGGTCTTAACAACTAGTACAACTTTGAAAAAGTGATGAGCATGAATAATATTTTGAGATATTGTGATAATTTAAATGTGTTATGAGAAAAGAAACCATAGGCACTGCTAATAGTATTGTGGTTGGCATCCCCATTCATAATCCTAGATTTCAGTTAGGAGTGAGTAATAATGAGGATACAATTTGTTTTCCTATCAAAGCTGACAGATCCTCTGAATGTATATTAAGAAGCCTGTTCTAAGGGGAGAGGTCAAAGCAATTAACCACCATTATCCAGTAAATGCTCACTAAATGTTAGCTATTTAACATGAAAACTGCACTAATAAGTTTTCATGTTACCTAAAACTGAGCTAATACACTGTTACCTTAATGCTGTCTGCCAGAAAACTGTTTTAATAATGACACATCTATGATATTGAGGATGTGAACTGTGTCCTCTCAGATGTGCTGCCCTTGTGCAGTGCACATGGGTGCAACTGGACAAGGCAGGCTTAATAGGAGGCCCTGCACAGCTGTGACAGCAGTGACTCACTCATATTCTCCAGCTGTCTTCTGGCATTTGGGATCAGGACTAGCCCCTTGCTTCTGAGTAAATCCCTGGTAGTTTCTGGACAATTTCGGGGTAGAGTTGAATAGGTCTCCAATCTCCTATGTAAAGTTGCCTACCTTAGTTCTCAGAGATCCTCCAGAATTTTCCAGTTTTCCTTCCCAAGCCCCCAGAAAGAAGCTGCAAGGTATTGCTCCCCCTTGGAACAAGCAGACCCCAGGCAACCATCCTCCTAGGGTACCCAAGCCCAAGGCAGGTGAGGAAGGCTGTGGACATTCCCAATGTTGGTGTCATACCTGGGTCGAGAAATCAGAGAGCAGTCTAAACTTACCACTATGCAAATGACTATCTGACATTCTCTTCTTAAACAGTCACACAACGAACTGTTGAAATAAAGGAACGTGGGAACAGCCCATGCTGGTTCTTTATCACTGTATCTAAGCCTAGTTTTTAAGCATATACTGGATGAAAAGATTTGGTAGCAATTCTTAATACAATTATATGAGTGTTTACATAGTCAAAATAGTCCTTTTCTAAGCTGCGCAAATAAATACTATTGCCCCCTCCCTCCGAACCTCGCTTTGAAGAAAGAACACAAGCTTAGCTGTCCTTTGTCCTATATTACAAAAGAAAAGCCCCTTTTTGTGGAATATCTGAATCATCTGCTGGCAGTTTCTCAAGGTAAACAGAGTAAATTAAAAATTAATGTTTCTCATATGTACATACACACACATAAGTGAATGCTTGCCTCACCACGCATTAGAAGCAGTGGAGTCTATCCGTCATTATGAAAAGCCACTAAAAAAGTGGAAATGCCAGGACAACATCAAAAAATTCTGAAAACAATCTCCTGGATAAAGATAAATGTTCTCTCAGTGATTCGTCTTGTCTAATTAATCCCATGCGTGAGACTAGACTCGAAGATGAAGGGAAAAAAAATCGGATTGACTCTTGCTTTTAATAGGAAAGAAAACAAAGGAAAAAAATATAGTCCTGATATCTTAAAGGAAAGGAAAAAGACCCCCACAAAGATCTGCTTTTTCCTGCACATGATTATCTTCTCCTCATGAATTAGGTTTTTGATAAAAGCTGTTTCAGATTACAAGAAAACAAACAAACCATGATTCTTGTGAGTTCATATTGTATTACATCTCTGCAGAGAAGGCAGGAAAGCCTTTGACCAGTCTAAATCCAAAAGAAAATTAAAAGTAAACCAGAAGTTGGGAAAAAGAAAAGTGGCTCTGGGTCCACCGTTTTTTTTCAACTCTGCAGTGAGGGGGATGGAGGGAGGTGCTGGGGATAAGTGAGTTGATTATAAGCTCCTTCCTTTTCTCTACTATACAATGCTGCAGTTATTGGTCTGACTATTCTGCTGGTAGGGAATCTAGACTGTAATTCCCTTACTTTATCATAAGCCAGTCATTATTATTTTCATAATCATTTGAAATATGAAGAAAGCCACGAATCCTCTCCTTAGAAAGATGTACATTCATATTAGGCACATATCAATTTGCATCTCATCACAGAGGCATATGAACATTCTAAGGTCTATATATGCAGAACTCTTAAAAGTTTACAGAGGCCAGATAAAGGGACTGGACCTTGAGCCTTCGTAGTCCACTGAATTCTTTGTCTACATGATAGATACAAAGGGAATAAGAGCCCTATATCAAACTCAAAGTCTCTAAGAACTATCTTGGTTCATGGGCCTCAGATATCTCCCAGGATACTCAAGGAACATGTCCTTGTTCCTATAAAACATTCTCTCCAGAATAGCTGGGAAGGAAAGGACTACTGGGGATGGCATTCTAATGAGAAGGCTGGTTCTCTTGACCAATGTCATGATCCAGTCAAAAGCACAAAAGTAGTAGGACTTCCAACTTAAAACAATAATAATGACATGGACCAGCCTCATGGGTCAGATGGGAGATCACCCTGAGAATTATTGAATTAGACAGTAAAACAATTTGGACAGGGAAGACTACCTTCCTAAGTAGAATGAGATTATTCCCCCCCCCTGCCCCCGCAGCGATCCAGATCATTCCCATCCTTTTTTTCCCCCTTAAATTTATCAGACCTTTACCACCAAATACTTGTAACAACAGAACTAAGAATTTTGGGTGTTTACTACCTGCCAGGTATCATGCTAAGCACTTTCACCTACAATTTCATCTTAACCTCACATCAAGAGGTAGACACAATTTAAAATCAGAATTTTACAGATGATAAAATGGAGGCACAAAGACGTAATTTGCATGAGGTCACCAAGCTAGAAAATGGTGAATTTATTCCTGACCCTTTTCCCATGGATATAGCTATCTTGGTTTTCCTTTGAGGGGTATCTTCCAATGAAAACCTTAATTCCCAGCTTCTTTGGGACAGAAAGAGACTTTTTGGAGTACTTCAGATTGCCTTTCCATTCATATTTTCTACTGTGAGTAAGAGGACTTTTCCTTAATTCTGGAACATTTCATGATGTGTTTATCTCCTGATCCTTTCCCAAGTTTCTTCTTTCAAGGCTCAGCTCAAGTTTTGCCTCTTTTGTTATCTGACTATCCCCTGAGTTTATAATATTAAGTTAGATCATGTACCTTTGAATGTACTTTTTCTTGGACAAAAACCTCAACCAGACGACCTAGTCTGTGATATAAAAAGCCTTGGAAATTTGTGGAATTAGTCAGCAAGACAATGTTTTTAGAAACACCTTAAGTACATGAGGCAAAGCTCTCCTTTTTTCAAATCCATCACAAATACTTGTTCTCCTTCTTGATACTTCTGAATTCTTGTGGCTGCCGGTGGTGATGGAGTTGAAGAGTCATAGAACTTGTTCTCAACATGTTCTTTCTTGCTTTTGATGATGTGCCTTACCCTCAGGTTGGTATCTAATTTCTAGCAATATTGGTATCAGAACCCAGGCAGAAAGAGTCCCATTTCATCATCCTATCACAGTAATAAAAACAGGCTGCTGGCATGCCAGAACTTAAGGCAGAGCCTGGGAAATTTTTTGGTTAATACCTGGGAGAACATAGCCCTGTATCATCAGGTAGAGAAAGAAAGAAAGAAAGAAAGAAAGAAAGAAAGAAAGAAAGAAAGAAAGAAAGAAAGAAAGAAAGCCATGAGGTTGGGACTGTTCTTAATTCCACTTTACAGATGAGAAAACTGAAGAACAGAGAAGTTCAATTGCCCAACATCACACAGCAGGCACAGCCAGGGTTTGAACGCTATACCATATTGCTTCTCCAGCAGAAGAAAGTTACGTGGTAAATGGACATGTACAAGTCTACCACTTAGGGCTATATATGGTCCGTCAGGGAAAATGAACAGATGAAGACTGTCTTTAGAGAGAAACACATAGAAATATTTTCTGGTATCCCGTGAATTTACACATAATATTGGGTTAATGGCTCATTATTATCCACCTATATGCCATCAGTTCCCTGATGAGCAGCAGAGCAGGGAAAGGGCAAGGAATGAATCTGAGAGCAAATCTGTGCTTCCCCCCCTTCAAAAAGAAAAGAAATGAAAAGAAAAGAAAAGAAAGGAAAAGAAAAAAAAAGAAAAATATTTTCTTTTCTATTTTTATAGCAACAGATGGAGAAAGACATTGGGAAAGCATGAATACATGGCCAAGTGGCTTCCAGGAAGTCCCTACCATGGGGGGCAGATGAGAAGAGAAGCTAGGACATTTCTCTCTCTGTCTTAGGGGTTTCTCCTGTGTGACTGAATCCTCTCTGGGGCTCTAGCTCCCACTGTCTTAAGGTCTTATGCTCTGGAAGCACCACCTCTTCCCATTGTCTCTTTAGTCTTGGGGTCAACTTTCTGTTGAAGTGAATGTCTGAGTTGTCCTAGCTTTGAGCTTCCTCTTTCTGCTCTTCATTAACTATACAATCAATTCCCTGTATTCAATTCCTTCCATCAGAAATTGCTGGAATGGTGTTTTACTGGATATTGACAGATGGCCAGCTGAAACATAAGTACTCAAGTTGAGTTCCTGGGGTTCAACTGTCTTCAAAACTTAAATCCTTCCCTTTAGAATGTGCTGTTCCTTAGTGAGTATCCAATGTTTACAATTCTTAAATTAGTGGCAAAATCGCAATTAAAAACAAGATCTCAGTCATTTTGTTAGGTCCTTTGATCTTTTTTGGCAAGTTCTTATTTGCTCATGGAATTCTTATAGATGTGGGGCTTTTTTTTTAAATTAAAAAAATTATTTATTTATTCATGAGAGACACACAGAGAGAGGCAGAGATGTAGGCAGAGGGAGAAGCAGGTTCTTCGAAGGGAGCCCGATGTGGGACTCGATCCTGGGACTCTAGGACCACACCCTGAGCTGAAGGCAGAGCTCAACCACTGAGCCACCCAGGCATCCTAATGTGGGGCTCTTTCCTGGGAGTCAGGCTGCATTTTCCTCGGTGAATCCTTTGGGAATATCCCTTCTTATCTCTTCTGAAGTTATTGTTTCCTTAATACTTGGGCAGAAGCTGAATGGGCTTAGTGAAAGGAACAAAGCCCTTTAAACAAACAGGCTGAGGATGAATGAGCTCTGATAACCACTCCTGGTGATGTTAAATTGGGCCCCGGCATTCTGTACTTGAACTGCAGAAATCCAACTAGGTCTTCATGTTGAAGACCCATGTGGCAGAGAACAGATGGAAGACACACGGACACAACCTCTTGAGCCAGAACTCCTAATCTTGAGGTAAACAGCCAACAGTGGAGCTATCAGGTGATAATAGTTTTAGGCAAGTGGGATGAATTATTGCCACAGACACAACCTGATTCCTATCTCTGGATTTTCTTAATGGAGTAACTCCAGCCTTGGGAAATTATTTTCTTCTTGGTCAGTGTTCTGCAAAATGTCAGCTGAACTTGGAAAACATTTTATGTTGGGTAATATGCATTCTTCCTGTAGTCAACAATATCAACATTACAATAGCATCAAGTACAACAGAAACATTAAAAGTGTGAGAGCAACTAACATTGGTGGACTTATGATAGGCTGGTCACTGTTCTAAGTCGCTTATTATAACACATTGAATCCTCTTAACAACTCTATGAAGTAGGTACTACTCTAACTTTCTCTTACAAATGAGGAAACTGAGCCCAAGGAGGTTGAAGTTACTTGACCAAAGTGACAGAGCCTTGTAAGCAGCAGAAATGGAATTTGAACACTGACCATTTGGAGCCTTGCTTGCCATTTTGATTACTGTACTGTGTCTCCAAGATGTGTCAGAGCATGGATAGGGGAATGTGGTGGAATATTATGCACAATGTGTTTTATCTGGCCAGGCTGTGAATAACTAGGAGAGCTACCTTTTGGCTCCATGTGACATCCAGACACAGAAAAGGAAATTCAACTCCCTTCAGTGAGCATCTAAGATCTTTTTCTTCCTTTAAGAGGACCTCAGACACACTGTTCTTATTTTGTGTTACATTCTTGAAGGCCCTTCGGTTTCACAGACCCCAAAGTTATTTCCAGGCTAATGCTAAGGCAAAAGCTATTTCTAAGCAGTCAGCCCTACATAGCAAAGGGTGACTTTTTTTTCTTTTTCTTTTTTTACTTACACAGTGCTATGACTATAATAAAGGGCACGTTTGAACACGCACATTTTGAAACCAACCCTTTATTCTCCTCATGCCAGTGGGGACAGCTGACCATATCAAAGGGAAGAGAGCTCCTGAAGAGTCTGGTTTCTCAAGACTCTGGTTTCTGAAGATTTAAGAAAGCCAAAGAGGGAGGCATTAATATAAATCTTTTCTTGCCCAACTCCATCTGTGATATGAAGCTACACAGAGCAATGCAAGCTCCCTCTTGTTTTAGAAGTACCTTTTCATCTCATAATCTACTTTAAAAAAAAAAAAAAAACTACAAAGGTTTGTTTCTACAGGCTTTTCCTCATCTCCTCTCCCTACCTCAAAGGAAGAGAGGACCCAGAGTTTGGCTCTCCGCTTGCGAGAAAGCATACCATTTACTTAGTGACGTGCCCCTGCCTACATGAAAGGAGGAGCTAGTGTGTGTCCCCACTTCACCTTTACTCTCTATGACATCGGGAAGACTGGCTCAGTGTGAGGCATTTCTTGGATGCTTCTCCAAATTACATTTTGGTGGGATGGCGAAAGAGGGGCCAACTCACCAACTGATTAAAGGATGGCCCTTCCCTTGTTCCATGAAGAGGGGTGAGGAGCATCCCTTGTATTTTTGTTAATAGCCAAATTCTTCTGTTATGGACAAGAGAACCAACTTTCCTCATCAGCAATCCCTGAAGTATTCTGCATGCAAAGGGCAGGGAGTTTGAGAACAATTAATCTCTATCAAGGTTTGGCAAAACAATGGGAGGAAGGTTTACTCCCCCTTCTCTTGGTATTAGAAACAAAGTCCTATTAAATTGGTAAAATTTTAATGAGAGGAGTGGTCCTGTGGAACCCCCCATTAGAAGGGGAAAGCTAAAGTCCTAGGTTAAAGATTAATATTCCAAGTTCAGAACAAAAGGATGCTCTTTTGTGGCTCTGTGCTTATGCCTCTGAATGTAAACATTGTTCTGAGAGCCATTTTTTCTTTGCCAGATCTTTAAAGGGTAATAAATTAGCCCGTGGACAGCCATACAAGCTGCTACTAGATGTGAATGTGAATGTGTCTGAAGAAAAGGCTGACTTTCAATCAAAGTCTATTGAAAGAATGGTTGGATTTTCTAAAGAAGCATGTTGTGCCTATTAACCAACTTACAAAAGGGGCCATTTCCTTGATTTATGTTTGGTTGCTATAGAGATCTTGCAGCCCAGACTGGCAGGTGAAGCTCCCCCTAACAATCTCAGAGGTTTTTCTTAGTTATCCTCAGAGGCCAAACTGCTGCACTGGGTAAAAGGCAGTGTGCAAACAAGCTGTATGTGTTTAAAAAAAAAAAAATCAAACATCTGGCTCAAGCATTTTCACACATCTCTCTTAAATTATGACTTATTATATGCAAGACTTAGGGCAAGCATTTTAACAGCCCTTAAAAACACGAGTACCAAGAAAGTTCATTTTCCTATTTGGGGCCATTAATGACTGGTTTCTGCAAGGGCAGCTTAGTGCTTCAATTATTTTAGAGGATGCACAGGATTCAATATTTGAATTCAAACTGATCTTCCGATACAGTTGTGCCTTTGTGATCTAAGTAGAGAGAGATGTGTATATCTGTGTGTGTATTGGTGTCTACTTTTGTTGAGTGGGTGGATTAGAGGCACTGCGTGTTAACTCTAGAAGGATCTTAAAGAAAAGTTAGCCTGGACCCCCTGTTTTTCAGGAGAGGAAACTGAGGTACTACAGAATCCAGGGAATATACCCAGTGTGACATAGGTGATCTGAGGTAGAGTATACACTGTTTCTTTATCAACACCCTTGCCACCCATCCATACTGCTGAGCAAACTGTAGAAAACCAGAGTCAGAGGTAAGGAGATGGCTTGGATATTGATGATGGGGTAATCTTGCATTTAATTCCTAAGGAAAATATTATCACTGGATCAAAGACAAATTATAATTTATGTTCTGGGGGAGAGCAAGGGAAGGGGGGAGGAGAAGGAGGAAGCTGAATAGCAAGCAAGAAGCTAAGTACCCTCTTCACTGTCAAAGGCCCTTATAAAGAAAACAATGTCCTAGAGAGAGGTCAAGACAGCCCAAGAGGCTGGTTATCAAGTAATAAAGTGCAGTCTCTTCAAGGAAGTGAAGCATGTAAGGAGGGTCACTTCTGAGTCCTGAACCTTCCTGCCACGTGCTCAAATGGAGCCTCCTCATGTCAGTTGTATGACTTGTAAAGTCTTATGGATGTTTTGGGGGGAGATCATGAAGGAATCTCCTTCGGTCATGAGGGCATGCTATGTGTGTCCTTTAACACATGTATCAGTTTGCCAGGACTGCCATCACAAAATGCCACAGGCTTGGTGGTGTAAATGACAGTCTGGAGGTTAGAAGTTCTAGGTCAAGGTGTTGGTGGGGTTGTTTTTTCTCAGAGACCTCTCCTTGGCTTGCAGATGGCCATCTTCTCATGGTCTTCTGTTTGTCCTGTCCTAATCTCTTCTTCTTATAAGGATACCAGCCAGATTGGATTAGGGCCCACCCTAATGACTTGATCTAACCTTAATTATCTCTTTTGGACTTATTTCCAAATATAGTCTGATTCTTAGATACTGGCGGGCAGGACTTCAATACAGGAGTTTTGGATAGACACAATTCAGCACAAATCTTCTAACTACGTGAAGAGTCCAACACTTCATCAGTCTGAAGAAGAGGGGAGCTTTCTCCAGAAGGTTCTCTTAAATCCCCCAACCCCAGGTCCCAGAGGGGGATTTCCACAGGCCCTACCAATACCTGCCAGAGCCTTTTCCTGATTTCCAGTAAAGCCAGCATTTCTTCACAGTTCTGAGTCGTGGTGACAGCCTTTCAACCATTAGGAATTCCTGGTAGCCTCATTCCCCACAAGGTCTTGGAGGCTTTTGGCTAAGAACTATTTGCTAGTGGCTGAAAAATGAATCCTTTGGTTTAATTCCAAAAATAATTTATGGCTTATTCCTCTGCTCTCCAGTACTTCCAAGAAACTAAAGGGAATGGCCCAGACAGGGGAAAAAAAAAAAATCCTTTCCTCCCTCCCACTCCTTTATTATGCTATAAACATTTGTTAATAGAGCAATTATCTTTTGAGTTGTAAAGGCTAAGTAAGTATGAGGAAGAAAGGGGTGAAGGAAAAGTGCAATTCTTCAAGCTTAATGAAGTCAAGGGAAATTATTTCAAGTGGATATGAGCTATGGCTAACAGAATCTGTTTTTGCTAACATTGGATGAATGAAGACATGCCATTCTGTTGATCTACATCTCCTTGCAGCTCAGTTTTGTTAGACAACACACACAAATACACAATAAAGACATCTGTGGACAATCCTGGCATTCTAAAGCAGTAACTCTTTGTGGTTGAGAGGTGGTTGGTAGTAACAGGGACTGTAGATACTCTGTCTCTTAAAGAGCCTGCAGTTCATAAAGCTGTCTTCATGGAGCATTTGCCCAGTCTCCACGACCGTGCTTCCTACTTTACAAACATAGCTCATTTCCACCTTACAGTATCCCCATAAGAGAAGCCTTATTCATCATTTTTGGCAAATGAAGAAATAAGATCAGACACACTAAGGAACCTGACCAGTGCTCCACAGCATGTGGGAGATGGAGCTGATATTTGAATTCAACTTTCGCTCTAACTCTGCGCTCTTACCTACTACAGGGCACATCTAAACATCTCTGCTGGTCCAGGAAACTGCGTGCACTGTGACATCATGAAGCACTGCTTCAATAGTGGGACAGTATAACTGAGTTAACACTTCTGACTCTGGATTATTATTCCAGAAGTTTAGGCTTCCAAATACAGGTGAAGTATGAGGAATAAGGAATAATAGAGGTTCTCTGCCTGTTAGAAAATAACCATTGAATGGGAACTTGCATAAAAATGGTCAATTCTTGATTTCAGCTCAGGCCATGATCTCCAGGTCATGAAATTGAGCCCCGCATAGGCCTCTACACTCAGCATGGAGTCGGCTGGCCCCTCTCCCTGCTAGCTCTTGCTCTCTCTCTCTCTCTCTCAAATAATAAATGAACAAAATATTTTTTGTGGACAGGTTGGGTAAAGATCAGTGTCTCAAATTTCTGCAGGGACAGTTAAAAGCAGAAATTTCAATCTTCAGGAGAGGAGAGAAAGAAGAGAAGAGCACAGGATGGCTCCAAAAGGATGGCAGATTCTCTTTGAAGAGGGCAACTCTGGGATGAAATTGCTTGGCTTTCCTCTTTCATTGTTTCTGCCCTAGGAAATTCTGCTGATGCTCAGGAACAGAAGATTCTCCAGTGGAGAAAGGCTGTCTGTAGCCAGGTAATCATTTACCAAATGGCTACCACCTGGGGTAAACCCTCACACATGCAAATTGGCCCACATCAGGTCCTGGGCTCAGGGGTGATTTCAATGGGCACAGCTGGGATTTGATATGGAGTGGCAACAACAATACTGAGAATATTCTGCACTAAAGACTTGGACCAAAGAAAATAGCTGTTGACTTGTGTCCTCTCAGCTTCAGTTAGTTCCAAAAGTCTTACAGTAATTCCCCCACCAGCCTGGTGTGATTAGGTGAACAGGCAGTGACCAACTGCTTTGTAGTCTGCTTTTGAACTCAGTTCCAAAGTCTCTCTAGCTCATTTATTTTGCTGTTTGTTTATTTTTATATTCCAGAGCATCTTAGCCATTACTGCCTCTTCTTTCCAAGCTGGGGCTACACTACAAACAAAACTGACTGCTAAATGCAATAGTGCCTATAATCCACTTGGACAAGTCCCTGTAATTGCTTTATAGTATGCACAGCTTGAATCTCTTTGACAATGTTTTGCTGGATTTGCCAATTCTTATTAACACGAAATTAGGTATTTTTAGTTGTGTCAACAGATTTTTATTAAATATGAATTTTTTATATTTTAAAAACCTACCAGCTTCAAGGAAAACTAAATAGTGGGAAATTATGCCCCTCCCCCTTTTAATGCACACTGAATGTGTAAGTTCATGATTCTACATGAACTGCCTAAATTGTTTAGGATCACAGTCCATCTGCTTTATTTGAGCTCTAAGTGAATATGGACAAAAATAAATGAAGAGAAATGCTTCTATCACAGGCTACAATCATTTCTCAAAATGTTTATTTGCATCCTTCCCGGATTTAGTTTCCAAAAGAAACTGAAGAGTGGAAAAAAATATGAAATATGGAAGACATTATATTTATGTAGAACATTCTGTAATTTACAAAAGATTTGCCATGCATCTTATTGGCTGACAAAGGGGGAGAACCCTTAAAATGTTTGCACTCATAAAGAAGGAGCCAGAATTTGCGTGATGACTCCTAATGCCAGGGAAGGCTGCTGGCACAAGGCTAAGGGAAGCTCAGGGTGTCTCTGTGTGGACCAGGATAGATGGAAGCATTTACCATCCATGCTTCCTCCTTCTGCCCTGCTGATGACCTCAGCCCTGGCCTGAGGGACCAACATCCCTTAGAATGAGAGGTTATTTAGCTTTGATATGAGTGCAGCCTTGGGACTCTCCATAGAGAAATTGCTTATTCCAAAAATTTAGCTTCTTTCTCTCTTTTTTTTTTCTAAGTGGAAACATAGGAAGAGATGTAGTTTGGAATACAGAGTACATGGGAAAAACAAAGCCAAGTCAGAAATGAATTTTGGGTGGAGAAAGGAGGATATATTTAATGTTTGCTAGAAAAAGGAGAGCACCAGAATCTACAGGAGAATACCACAGGTTGTTAACTTTGTTCAAGATGATGTCCATTTCAACAATGCATTTCCACCCAAGATGTGAGACATGTGTCACTTGTTGGATGCAGATTATTTTATGTGGTTCACCAATACAAATGAGAAAACAGAGTCACACAGAGTGAAATGAATGGCCTCTTCAATTTCTCCTAATCACAGCCAAAAGAAAGTCTTGATGTGTTGCAATGTGTCTTTATCACATCTCTTATCTTCCCTCAAGAGAGGGAATATCACGAGTGATAGGGAGATTTTCATTTATGGTCATGGTGTATAATGTTTCTTGCAAAAGAAATGCATTAAAGTACAAATATAGGCTTAAAGAGAAGTGTTGAGAGAATAATAGTAATAGTACAGGTGGTTAGTCACTGTGGTAGAATAATCTCTCTGAGCCTCAATTTACTCCCCTGTGTAATGTGGAAATGCCAATCTTGTAGGGTTGCCCTGAACATGAGAAAAACTTTATTAATTCTTAGGTACTATTAAAATATTCAAATGACCAGTTAGATGTGTGTAAAGATTAATCCACTTTGGGGGAACCAAAAATCATAAAGAAGGGACGCCTGGGTGGTTCAGCGGTTGAGCATTTACAACATGCTGTGTTAGGTGCTAGGGATACACTGATGAGTAAGGAGAGTTGTGATCCTTTTTCCCTGAAAATAATAAATAAAGACCCTGAAAACAGGGGTAGTGCTGTGAAGGAATGGAACAAAGTTCTGTAGGATTATGCAACAGAAGAAACTGACCTAGCCTGAGAACAATAGGAAAGGCTTTCTTGAAGAAATGAGACAAGTTGAGCTATTAAGAAGGAGTAGAGGTTAGTAAGGTAAGGGGGATGAAATTTTCCTGAGAGAACAGCATGTAGTAAGACCCTGTAGCGGGAGGGAATTTGCTATTTGACATTGAGGAATGGAAAGGAGCTCATGATGGTTGGAGGGGAGTGGTATGAGATGGGGCTACAAGGTAGACAGAGACCACATCAAGTCAGCTGTGTTAAGGATCCTGGACTTTTGGGACACCTGGGTGGCTCAGTGGTTAAGTGTCTGCCTTCGACTCAGGGCGTGATCCTGGAGTCCCAGGATTGAGTCCCACATTGGGCTCCTGGCATGAGCCTCCTTCTCCCTCTGCCTGTGTCTCTGCTTCTCTCTGTGTGTCTCATGAATAAATAAATAAAATCTTTCAAAAATAAAGAAAAATAATTAGGAAGTTTCCTAGAGAAGGCATAAAGGGCAGACAAAGGAGTTGGGACTTTTAGCTTGGGGAGCACCTGAAATTTTTTTAACAGGGTGTGTTAAGAAGCAAGAGATCATCGAAAAGAAAAATCAGGGGATCCCTGGATGGCTCAGTGGTTTAGTGCCTGCCTTCAGCCCAGGGTGTGATCCTGGGGTCCTGGGATCTGGTCCCACATCGGGCTCCCTTCGTGGAGCCTGCTTCTCCCTCTGCCTGTGTCTCTGCCTCTCTCTCTCTCTGTGTCTCTCATGAATAAATAAACAAAATCTTAAAAAAAAGAAAAGAAAAGAAAAATCAATCCAGCTGTGCTGTAGGGGACACAGAGGAGAAGAAAGAGGCTGGAGAGGAAGCATGAAAAGGTTATTGCACTACTGCAGAGGGATGGCAGTGGAGACAGAAGAAAACAGAAAAGAGAGCATATGGGAGAAGGATTACTAATTAGCAATTAACTGAATGGGGTTCAGTAGCTGAACAACACCATTGCTTGAAATAGAGGGATTAAGGGAAACACGGAGAGGGAGGGCAGAAAAATGCCTTTGAATAGTTTGAATTTGCGTGTGTGGTCCTGCGGACACCCATGTTACTGGGCATGCATGAGCCTGTGTAGATGTATTTGTATGTGCGTACCAGTGGTTATCTAGGGATGGAGACAGAAAAAACCCTGGTCTTCTCAATTGTCTAAAGTGGAGTTTAGTATATATAATCTTGCTTCTTTGGCTCTGCTGTTGACTTTGGACACGTTGTTACCTTCTGTAAGCCTCGGTGCATCATCTCTAAGATGGAGATAGTCATGAAACCTCATCTGCATCACCTCCAGTTCATCACTCAGCCTGTGTTGTTCACCAGATAGGTCTCTTTTGAAAATGCTCTCCAGATCTCAGCCACCCCCCAGTGGAAAGCACCATCCTTTCATCAGGATTACTGCAGGAGTATCTTAACTGGTCTCCCAGGGTAAACTCAAGATCCTCTTCAACTGGTTTCTACACTGTAGGCAAAGTGACCTTTCAGTGGATATCTGATCACATTCCACCAACTGCCCTCTTCAGATGGGTTCCTATCCATGTTTCCTACAGACCCCAGCAAAGCCTGGCCTCCACCACATGTCACACCTATGTCTGTCTTCTTCTCTCTTGAGTGCAAACAATGGGCCTATCCAACATGTGGCCTAAGTATATACTATTCCCTTTAGCCGGATTGCTTCTATTTTCCCACGTCACCTAGTTAACTCATATATCAGTGTTCAAAGCATCACTTCCTAGAGAAGCCTTCCCTGACCACACCATGATATGGGTCAGTCTCCTTTGGTAGGACTATGCATTTACTTTGGGAAACATCTTAGGTCTTAATTACACATTCATTGTTGTGATGATTGAGGCAATGCTGCCCTTACCTATTAAACTGGAAGGTCCATGAGGACTCTCCATTCAGCTAACGCAGTACCCAGAGAGGCACAGGTGAATAAATGAGGGAATAAAGGAATACATGAATGAATATATGAATTAATGAATTTGGGGACACCCAACTCACAGAGCTGCTCTAAGGACTCTTGGTAAACATAATTACTATTCAAACATGAGTCACGGTTTTGATTTATAGTTCTGAATATTCCTGAATGAACATCCAAATGGCTTCACTAAGCATCTTGAAACCCTCCTTTACTTTTCATCTTACAGGGATTTATGGAGCTCTGATTATCCATATTTTAGAAGGCTGTCTCCTTCATAATATTATCTATTGCTGCTTAAAAAATTACTCAGAGCTTAGTGGCTTAAAACAACAACATTTATAATCTCAATAGTTTCTTTTGGTCAAGAATCTGAGCACAACTTAACTCGGCTCTCTACTCCAGGCTTACTGGCTATAAACAAGGTCTTGACTAGGCTACAGTCATCTTAAAGCCTGATTAGGAGAAAGATCCACTTTCAAGTTCATCTGTACCTTTGTAGAATTCAGTTTCTCAGGAGATGTTAGATTGAGGGCCTTAGTTCTTCAGCGAATAGTGGATGAAAGCTACCCTCAGTTTGTTGCCACGTAGGCCTCTCCAACATGGTAGCTTACTTTGTTGAAAAAAGATGCTAGTAAGAGAGTGCCAGTAAGACAGAAGTCACAGCCTTTTATAACCTAACCTTGGAAAGTACATCCCATCATCGTTGCATGTGCTATTTATCAGAAGGAAGTCAGCAGGTCCACTGTACATTCACAGGAGGAGGGAAGTTATATAAGGGAGTGAATGGTAGAAGGTGGGGATCGTTGGAAGTCATTTCAGAAGGCTGGCAGCCCCACTCACACAAATGAGCAAAAGTAGGGTTTACTCAGTGACCACATCCCTAATCCTGTTTGAATGGACCCTAACCCAGTACCATCCACAAATTGTCCCCTTAGGAAGGCTTGCGGGTGTTTCTGATGATGGAATAATCCTGCTCAGTAGGGCAGCCCCAGAGCAGATGACCTACTGATCTGCAGCTTAAAATTTCCTTGTTTCTTCACAAAGTATGTCAGGGAGAGAAACAGTCAGTTTGACCCTGCAAGGTCACACTTACCCCATTTCCATTAAATAAATATTCACAGACTCTAGCGAGCCACCTCCAAGGTGTCAGGTATTACGCTTTAATTTCAGCAATTATGTGGCCTTCTGTCAGATTTATGTGACACCAGTGTTGAGATACAGAGCAACTGAAGAATTTCCACTCAGGGTCAGGCCCAAAATAGAGAGGAAAGTCATTAATGTTCTTCCTCCTTGAGTGGACTGTGTATAATAATAACAAAGAACCTACCTAGGAAAAGGCCCACGCTTTGAGTCGCTGTGCTCAGGGCTCTGCCTGGTGTCCATAGTCAGCTCTGCATTCTGGTCTATTCTATGTTGACAAAACTTAGGGCTCACCACCATGATTCCAGGATACATCAAAGCCTTTGTGGACAACTAAACTCTTGATTTTGGTCTTATGGGTATTTTGTGGTGACAGAGGAGGTGGAGTGAAACAAAGGCTTCAGAATGAAGCGTATCTCTCGCGGGGTAAGCCTGGTTCTGAGATAGGTGGGCCCTACAGCACATTATGCAACCCTGAGTCTCGGGCAGCTCACCTGAAAGGGGGCACAGGGGTCCTCATTCATGTGCCCACAAGGTCCTATGACAGCTTAATTGTTTTCTCCACCCCCTCATCCCTTCTTCTTTTTGGAGAAGTTGAAAACTTAGATACTGCATTTGCCAGCTTGTCTTCCTTGGGCTTGGAGTGAAGCAGAAGCCATTTTCCTGTGGCCTGAAATAACCCCAAACATGGGAGCGACTGCAGTACAAGCTGCCTCAGTGTTATGCTGGCAGGACATCAGCAACGGTTTCCTGAACTATGGATCCCAGCTAGGGTGGTGTGACCTTCAAACCATCAGTCCAGTGGCAGTGCCATGGCTTCCTCTCCACCAGCTCTTCCACGGATAACCTGTGAGATGAATATTCATTTTCTAGGCCCCCATTCACTCAGTAAATATTTCTCAAACACCATCTACATACCAAGTACTGCCTTGGGCCCTTAGGACTCATCAGTGATCAAGAGGCACAGGATCCTGTCTGCGGACTTTGCACCCTACCACATATGTGGGAATAAACATATTAAGCACATGTTTTGTACTTAAAAATAATTTACGGGCTAGGCAAAATATTGTAAAGGAAACCAGGCAGCTGGGATAAGCCTTGCTAAAGAAGTGACATTTGAGGACAACTTTGAAGGAAGAGGGAATATTCTAGACAGAGGGAAAAGTTGCTGCAGGACCTCTCATTGGGAGTGTGACTGGGCAACTCAAAGAACAGGAAGGAGTTCACGTGTTGAAGCAGGGCAAGGGGGAGAGAGGGCAGAATAGGTCAGTCAGGTGGTGGCAGGCCAGACCTGCTACTTAATTCCCCTATATTAAATCCCTTTCTGCTTGAAACAACTAGACTGGACTCCCTTTTCTTCTACTAAATGGTTACCAGTACATGCATACCCTTTGCATAATTTGATCCCAGTCTTTATCCAGTTGCCCTGAAACTATGCTTTCTTGTTTGCACCTGCCACAAAGGTGGTGCCTTATTTATCTCTGTATTCAAAATGCCTAGCCCAGGGTCTTACTGAGCATACACCTGATATGTAATTCTTACTACTATATGAGGAGAACTATTTCTAAACCACTGCCTCTTCCAAGCAGGAGACTTCTTTGTGGAAAGATGTAGCCTCCCAATATGGCTGGATGTGTGGGGGATAAAGATCTTCCTCCTTGAAGTAATACATTTAGTATTCTAATGAAGTAATTATAAAAGTAAGTAATTATTGAAATAACCACATCAACTCCCAGTCATTAAAATCCTCCTAAACAGAGCTGGCATGATGGCTTAGGCCATTAGAAACCTTGGCAACCACCCAACGCCTACAATAGCTTCTAATTAATTGATCTCACCTCTAATCTGCTATTGTTAGCTCAGTGCCATCATTTGTTTGGCCTACAGATCCTATTGCCCCTTCCTTTTGATTGTATTTGTTACTGTACCCTCTCTATCTCTTTCAATTAAGCACAGGTTAAGTGGTTCACCCGCAAGAGAATAGGAGATAATGGCACCAATCAAAGTAATCTCTTTAATTTGCTAAATGGATTACAGGGAAACCCCAGCCAAAGTGAAGTCATAGCTAGTGGCCTTCACTTGAACTATACACAAAGAGTATCTAATTATTAACCCACCATAAGCCAAACTTCGTTGTGGATTAAATGTCTACAAAGTTAGCCAGGTATAAGCAGTTTTCAACAGAAGAGATGGCTCTCTGGGAACTAAATTGTTCCCATGGTAAAATGTCCCCACTGGCTCCTTTCCCAAATTTTTCGCTTCCCTTAACTTTCAAGTGCAACATACGCGCTCATATACCAATCAAAGTACTGCCCAGCACTCCAGTCAAGAGAGTGGATTTATAATCTCTTTAAGGACATGCTCTAGCTAGAATTCATTTTTCTTATTTGTACTATAAATGCAAATGCAGTTTCATAGGCACGATGGCTCTGGCTTTTGCTGACTCTGAAAAAAATGTATATTTAAGAGTAAACAAGTTTATACTTAAGCTGGTAAGTGATCTTCCTTCTCCTTGTGACCCTGCTTATTCCCTCCCTTAAATACACACATGTGCACACACACACACACACACACACACACACCCCTCTGAGACCCAGGATGGGGTAGAGCATACAAAGATCCCCATACCACCAGGATCCTGGATTTGCACATGACCTTGGTTTGTCATGTGTTAAGCAAGCAAAGAATGTTAAATTAAGTCATTTCCCAGTAGAATAAGAATAGGGGTGGGGTGGGGTGGGTAACAACAAGAATAAAATGGAAGGTGAAAAAGTGACAATTTTATTTTAAATTGTAAACTGATCATAGAATGAGGGACTAGATCTTAATTTGAATCATTCAATAAATACAGACATACCCCCTTTTTGTCTGCAAGTCTTCCAGCTTTCTGAGGTCAATGCTTTGTTCGACATCCAATTAAAATGATTAGCCCCACTATCCCACATTCTATAGTGAATCTAGAGACCTTTCCCACATTTCTAAGCATTCCTGAGGAGGTTCACATCCCAGGTGATTTCCATTCAGCACTCTTGCTCTTGACCCATCTCTCAACCTCCTTTTTCTGTCTCACCTTCTGGAGCAATTGTCTTCCCTCTTTAGAACAAAGACTGATCTAATCCTTATTTCATTTCCTAAAGCATCACTAACACAATATATATAATTTTACTGAAGCTCGGGGCAAAATTGTCCAGTGAGATCTTATAACAAAGAGCAGAGTCAGAAATACCTAATAGTTAATATTAGATATCACCAGCACCAACCCTCCTCACCACAGAGAATTTACCACAGACCACGTTTCTCTCATGGGCTCTGGCTATCCACCATATTTTGGAGAACTTCTCTCATCTTTCCTCCTCCTCTCTTTTGGTACCAGGCTTCCTCTCACGGTGTCAGAGGAAAAAAATACCAACTTTTTTCACCCATAGGTCAATAAAAATCTGTCTCTTTTCTAGATTTGCTCTGAGATCTCTCTTTGCATAGTCAAAGATATTTTTTTCACTCAAGAATGCCTTTCACTCTTGGGGCACCTGGGTGGCCCAGTTGGTTAAGCGGCTGCCTTTGGCTCAGGTCATGATCTCGGGGTTCTTGGATTGAGCCCTGAGTCAGACTCCCTGCTGAGCAGACCTCCCTTCTGCTTCTCCCTCGTCCTCTGCCCCCACCCTCACTCATGGTCATGCGTGTACACTCTAATAAATAAACAAAAAACTCTTAAAAACAAAAGAATGCCTTTCACTCTCTACTAGCAATTCTTAACTCCTAGAGCAACCTGTTTAAATTGTAACTAGCTTATAAAGAAGCACATGTAGTTCCAAGTACTTTAAGCATCCACTCTGCTGAGAATGCAGAAGCAGGTGCAGAAGAGAAACAGAACACAGCATAATGGGTACCCTCTGCTTTCTGGGCATTTATAGTGTAGCAGGGGAGGTGGATATATACCCAAGAGGCTGTGCAGTGAATGGAAGAACATTAGAAACCAGGGAAACCCAAGGTTCAATGTTGGCTTCTACTGCTTTGTAATACTGTACTCATGGACAAGATAAGCAGCCTGAGTTTCAGTTTTAAATAATACAGGGATGGGATCCCTGGGTGGCGCAGCGGTTTGGTGCCTGCCTTTGGCCCAGGGTGCGATCCTGGAGACCCGGGATCGAATCCCACATTGGGCTCCCGGTGCATGGAGCCTGCTTCTCCCTCTGCCTGTGTCTCTGCCTCTCTCTCTCTCTGTGACTACCATAAATAAATAAAAATTTAAAAAAATGAAATAATACAGGGATATGAACACTCCATTCCCTGCCTCATTTCTGGGTTGGCTCTGAGGATAAAGGGGAATGATGTGTAAAGAAGCATTATGGAAACCATAAAGCATGGTACAAGTGTACAGCATTGCTATGATCACCATGTGAGAAATAACACACATTATTTAGCTATAAGTGCAACTCCCATTGGTACACAATCTTTTTGGGTTCAAATGTTAAAAAAGTTGGTGTCATGGTTGAGGGATTAAAGAAACTAGGGGTGCCTGTGTGGCTCAGTCAGTTAAGTGTCTGCCTTTGGCTCAGGTCATGATCCCGGCATCCTAGGATGGAGCCCCACATTGGGCTCCCTGATCAGTGGGGAGTCTACTTCTTCCTCTGCCCTCCAACCAGCTTCTGCTCTCATTCTCTCTCACTCCCTGCCTCTCTTAAATAAATAAGACCTTAAAAAAATAAAAAAAATTTTAAAAAGAAATCAAACATAGTAATCAAGAATTGTTACAATAAAACCACAGCCACGTTTCTCAGTATCTCCCTAAATCTACAAAATATTCTTAGCTCTCATATTTGATCTTTAATAGTGGTTCTGGTTGAGTAGAATGTCACTCTCCAACTATGTTCTCTTATATGTTCCTAAGGCTAACTTCACATATAATCTAATAAATATGCAAATTGCCTTGTAGATGGGTTGATATTTTGCTATCTCTCTTTCCCTTCACTATGAATAAGCTGTCTTGGTTGCCATCTGTGTATATAACCTACTCAGTGTTTCTTTTTGACAGAGGCTATTATAACCTAATGGAGTTTCAGTTATAGAAATAAAATCTACATGTCGACAGGTATTTGGCAATGGCCCCAGGTAGACATTGGTGTACCTACATATTTTGGCCTAGACTTGAGCACCACTGCTATAGATGCCATGCACTATATGGGTTTGGAAGGCCTAAGAGTGGTCAGAGAATATTTCAAGAAATGTGTTGGATTTTTCAATGGGTACAGAAAAATGGTAAAGGTTCTTTCTAAAAGTGCCAACTCCTATATATGCCTCACATTTAAATTCAAAGAGTTTCAAATATGTCATCTCATTGAATCTTTACAATAAACCTGTGAGATGAATATTCATTTTCTAGCTCTAAACAGGTGCTTAGAGGTGTAACCACACAAAAATGTGAACATATGTGTCCCAAAAGGCATATACAAGATGAGTAGTAGCTACAGGATTCATGATAGCTCCAAACTAGACACACCCAAATTTCCATCCTCACGATGAAGAAACACACACGAACAGAACACTGATTTCCTCACAGCAAGGAGATTGAACCAACTACAATGAGCTGCACAAAAGAGAGGAATCTCTCAAATGTCATGCAAGTGAAAGATGTCAGACACAAAAGAGAAAATACAGTATGATTCCATTTATATAAATTACACAAGCAGGCTGTCAGAAGTCTGGCAGTGGTTATGCTTGGAAAAGGGTTATGACAGAAAACGACAAGACAGGGGCCTTCAGAGATACATGGCATGTTCTGTTCTTGATCTAGTTTCTGGTAACCTGTGTGTTCACTTTGTAAACATTAATCAAGCTGTGCACTTATGTGTTATACTTCAGTAAAAATTTACACATACACAAAAGGCAGAGGGACCCACACAGGATAGCCAACTTCTATTTTGCTAAGGGCATTACAAAAATAAATAAATAAATCAACCAACCACCAATTACCCTCCATTACCACAATCTATACATTTTTTAAAAAGATTTTATTTATTTATTCATGATAGACATAGAGAGAGAGAGAGAAAGAGAGAGGCAGAGACACAGGCAGAGGGAGAAGCAGGCTCCATGCTGGGAGCCCGACATGGGACTCAATTCCAGGACTCCAGGATCATGCTCTAGGCCAAAGGCAGGCGATAAACTAACTGCTGAGCCACCCAGGGATCCCCCAGTCTATACATTTTAAGAAAGGACAAGACAGCGCTAAAAAGTAGGAAAGACATACAGCTGTTTATATTGCATAAATTTAGAAAAAACCCACTTGTATATTAGCCATATTTTTGCTCATTTTGCTCTGGATCTCTAGACTCTAGACCCTTCCAAGATCAATCTCCATTTACAAACTGTTATTTGAAAGCTGCTGTTTTGGGGAATCTGGATAAAAGCCAGGATAAAGCTCAGTCCCTGGGTAGGAATTCTTATTGTTTCTGACCCATGGGAGATTTCATGTGCATCTTTTCTCCTTACTTCTGCAAGCGAGAAGCTTAGGTTAATGGTGACCTACTGGGGTTGAATGAGTGAATCAATATGCTTTTTGGGCGGCTGAAAACATCCTGGACCCCTCTGACCAGGCTGCTCTTCTAGGTGACCAAGTGGCTCCAATCAGCCCCCTCTCTACTTCTAGCAGTCTCCACAATGCAGTCTACTAATTCCTTGACACCTGCCTAGAGTTCTTCCTCACCAGCTCCACCTTAAAATAAACCTTGCAGCTTTATGTTTTTGCTCTGCTCCTTGGTCAACTAGTCAATTAACTTTTGGAAGTTCCCCGGTAATGTGTGGATATAGGCTTTACCATTATTATTATTGTCAGCCTTGAATGGCGAAACCCTTTATGTGTATCCTTTCAACCAAGCAAATATTCATTCATCTATCCGTCTAATTCATTTATTTTCCTTTTTTCTCCTCTCCTGTTCAAACTCTTAACCAACCAGAAAAGATGACCAGTGCTGGATCTAGGACACAAGTTTCCAGTTTATGCAATGTTTATAGTACGGACTTCTGACAGCCAAGATATATTGTAGTAGTCAAGTGCTCTTGATCCCTAGACCTGATCTGACAAAGCTTGGTCTTCACATATAGCCATGTGGCATATTACAAATGACTCTGCTCTGCCAACTTCCAGGTATCTGCAAATGGATTTTGAGCTGGCTTTGTTTTTTCTCCCAGATCTTTCTCATGCTAAGTGTTCAGCTTATCATTTCTGTGACCACCTCCAGCCCTACTTTGAAATTAGAGAGACATTATCTTCTGACACTTTTTCTTTTTCCCAAAACTTTGTTAAGTAGCAGCCAATGTGCTGTGGATTACTTTGACTAGTTCCCTAGTTATAAGAGAGAGCAAATGAGGTGTAGAATGAGTCTAAATGAAATTCCTTCTATTATATTTCACTTCATTTGGTTTCCTATATTCCCATTCCACAAATTACCTATTTATTTATTGAGTTTTTATGATGTACGTGTATTTAAAGGCATTTATATGAATTATCTCATTTAATCGTTACATCATCCCCATGATGTAAACTTCATATTATAATAAAATAAAATTTAGTAGAAGAGGAAACTGAGTGGCCTAGGGATGTCTTAGTTTTATATGAGACGCTTTATGTAGTTCTAACTTTGCTGTACATTTTAGGATAATTTCATTCAATTGAATGAACACCTATTAAGAGTCTATAATGTGCTAGTTACTGAACTTGGCATTGGAGATTCAGTCATGAACAAGGGAGCCTGGTTATCATCCTCATTGGGTTTGTAAGGCTGGAAGGCATACATAATATTGAGTATGTGTGGGTCTGAGAGTGGTACATATTATCAAAAGGGGCAGAGCAGCGAATCCTCCTGTGGCTGACAGTGTAAGGAGGGGGGATAGTTTCAGGAATAAGCTGGTTGCTAAAATATCCGTAAGTGAATGAGTCAAGACTCTGAGTTCCTAAGAGTACCACATGGAGAGCCTGTGACTACGATAAGGTAATCACTATTTGAGAAGTGTGTGGGCCCACTGAGCGTACAGGGTTAGGAGCACATGAGAGCATGTGGCCAAAGGAGAATGGTTCTTATTTTAAAAAACAAAACAAAATGTTTCAAGCTTCCAAGCAAAAACTGGCCAGCTAATCATCCTTAGATAATATCTGAGGGGGATTTTTGGCTCAGACCTTTTCCTTTCCTGCCCCTGCCACAATCACAGTGGGTACAGGACACTTCACCCCATTACTGCTAGGGGTAGTAGCACGCTAGGTTATCAGGCCGAGTCATTGACTTGCCTCGGCCAGTGGAATGTGCATAGAAGTGACAATGTGCCAGTCCCAAGCCTAGGCCTTAAGATGCCTTATGTGTTGCCTCCTGCGTCCCTTCAACCCCTGCTGCCATCTTGTACTTCTGCTACCACTATGGGAAGAAAATGTGAAGAGGAAGCTACTGGTCCCAGAACAAGGAGACATGGGGAATACACCTGAACCCAACCTCCAAGTGAGGCCAATCCTTGACTCCAAGGCCTGTAAGACCCTGCAGAATCTGGCTGACCTATAGAAAAAAAAAAAATGTCTGTTGTTGTAATCATTGAGATTTGAGGGTTGTTTCACAGCATTATTATAGCAGCTACACATAGGATGTACCTCATGTCTTATTTCTAGATGGTTAGGCTCCAGAAATTTGTCCTGGTTTCCCCATTGTCTCAGCAGCCCTGGGTAAGACAGGCCTTCCCCAGTTACCCGCTATAGAGAGGCAAACACCCTGCCCCCAGCAGTCTCTGTTCTTTTTTTCTCTGCTTTATGTTTCCATATTGTATAGATAACCATTTTATATGTGATCTACTTATTTATTTCCTGTCTCCCCAACCCTCCCTCTTTCCTCACCCCAAACTAAAGTCTGGGTCCCAGAAAGATTCTGATCAAATTGACCCATAGTGAGACCTGGTCTTCAGCCTTTAAAAAAATAAATCCCTGGGTAATCCTAATATGCAGCAAAAGTTGAGAACCACTGAATTTAGGTGATGGAGGCTGGAGTCAAACCTGGCTTGCTAAGGGCCACAGCTGATTGGAATCTTACAAGAGGAGTTGGGATAAGGCTGGTGACAGGGATGGGAAAGTCTGGAAGTACATAGTCCAGGAGGGGAACCTGCAGCAACCAGCCACATGTGAGCACCTGAAATGTACCTAGTTCAAATGGAGGTGTGTTGGAAGTATAAAATACACACTGGATTTTGAATACTTCAGTATGAAAAAGGGAATGTCAACTATTTTATTAACAATTCTTGTATTTGCTATATGTTGAAATAGCATTTTGGATATGCCGGGTTAAAAGACATTGCTGAAATTAATTTCACCTGCTTCTTTCTTCTTTCTTTCTTTCTTTTTTTCTTTCTTTCTTCCTTTCTTCTTTCTTCTTTCTTTCTCCCTTTCTCCCTTCCTTCCTTCCTTCCTTCCTTCCTTCCTTCCTTCCTTCCTTTTCTCTTTTCTTTTCTTTCCTTTTCTTCTTTCCTTTCCTTTCCTTTCCTTTCCTTTCCTTTCCTTTCCTTTCCTTTCCTTTCCTTTTCTTTCTTTTTTTCCTGTAGTGATGAGAAAGCTTAAAAATGCATAGGTGGCCTAGAGAACATGTCTACTGGAGAGCTCTGGGCTCCAGAGATTCCCAGGCCAATGAGACAATGTGTGCAAAGCCTAGCATGGAAAGTGGGGGGTGAGGTGGGGTGGAGGTTAGATTATCCCATGCAGCCTGGCTGGGGCATACAGGCTAAGTAGTGCAGAACTAGCAGGCCAGGAGGATTCACAGCTATGGAGGCCTGAACACCACACTGAGGGCCACAGCCATTTCCTAGAGGGGCTTGAAAGAGATCTTTCTAAAGGCAGAAAGGCCGGGCATTGCAAAGACATTAGGTGGGGGATCACAGGAGGAGACTGGCCGGTGCTGAGGAAGTGTGATATTTGCAGTAGTGGAGTCAAGTGCTAGCTAGCAACTGCTTTGCTATTCTAAGGCCCTTACAGGTTGATTCATGGGCAATTTGAACCCATAAGCAGTTACGGTGATGAAACATGGACACCAAACGATATCACATTTCTTATCATTGCCAGTGAGCACACGCTCCCCTCTGCCTGCTGTCACATACACTGTCACCTTGAAAGGTGTTATCCCATCACTGTCTCTGACGGCATGAGCAGAGAGATGTCACTTCCAACAGCACCATGAGATACGGGAGCATGTGAAGATAAATTGGACAGCCACAAACAAAGCCAGCCCCGCTTTGGCAAAAGGCAGGAGGGAAGAAACGCAAGTCATAACCATATTAGAATGTCCTATAAACACAACTTTCATCTCTGTGCCCATTAGGTGAAGATTTTAAAGGTTGGCTGTAAAAACTTCTGGAGCAGAAAATACAATGGTTGTACAAATGAGGACCTGGAAATTCCTTGGGACATAGAAAGAAACATTAGCTTCTCATGCACAGTAACAGAGTCCAGTTAGAGACCTTTGTGAGCTACACCAGCATCAGTGATGATTCTACACGGACTACAACACAGAAGCCACTAAATATTCCACTGGATTCTAATCACAGTGGACAGAACTGCTTAGTACAGGTGACCCCCATTCCCCCAGTAGAGCAGGACAGCTGAGGCTGTCTGGGAAGCTCAGGGCTATTTGAGGCTGACACAACATCAGCTTATACTGGATACAAAATGCATACGAACTAGTCGGGTGGCAAAAGATAAAAAAATATTTCTTCCTACAAATGAGTATGAAGAATTCTATTTGATCAGGTTGAGGAGGAATTGGCATTTCATAGACTAGTAGAATTCAGGTAAAAGTGACAATCAGCCCTATTCATCAAATGAGGAGATACCGAGACCCAAGCAAGATAGTGACCCATCCAAGGGCCGCAACTTGTTCAGGTGCAAGGCTGGAAACCCAAACGGAGTCTCCTGTGTCCCTGTCCTGCTCAGAGTTCTTGTACGACTTGCTACTTGTAAGCTGACCCAAGAGGCTGAGATGTCTTGACATAAAGCTACTTGAGATGCTAGGATCTGGTGTTAGGTGATGGTTCTCAACTCTGGCTGCATACTAGAATCCCTGGAGGAATTTTGGAAAAATCCTGGCTGCAAACCAGAGCAATTAATTCAGATTCTCTGGGTATCTTCATTAAAAAAAAAAAAAAAAAGCTCTCCAGGTGATTCTAATTTGTAGTTGAGAATTAGTGCCTAAGGGGGCACCTAAACAATTTTAGAGAAGACTCAGCATTCAAAGCAGGCTCTTTGAGAGGACTGAGAGAACTGTCATGTCCAGGTTGAATCTAGAGGATTCAGCTGTATAGGAGGTGGAGATAAAACTAGTAATATTATCTTTATCTCAAGACTTTTTTTATTAGCCAGACTGACACTGGTGAGTTGCAAAGTCACCTTATTGGTGCCCAGAGAAAATTAAGGCACATCTATGAGTCCTGACTGGGCGATGCCAGCTTTGTTCTCAGTTGGTGCAACAGTAGACTCTTCCACCCCACTTGCATGTGACCAGGATGGTACCCAACCTAAGATGAAAAAGTTTTTAAAGCAACACAGAACTGTCCATAGAACTTTGTGCAATGATGGAAACATTCTCTATCTGCACTGCCCTATACAGTTGCCATTGGCCACATATGCTACTGAGCATTGAAATGTTGCAAGGAGAATGAAGAAATTCTTATTTCCTCTGAAATTATTTTATATGTTAAGTTTAAATATTACACATGTTTAGTGACCACTGCATTGGACAATGAAAAAGTCGTCTTAGAACTATCCCAACCAGGTAGGTAACAGAAATTTGTAGATGAAGAAGATAAATATTTTAACTTCAAACCACGTTGTCACTTACTCATTTATACATGTCAGTAGCTTGCTCAGCAAGATTGAACATTAATAAAAAAAAAAAACCTTAGTTTTCTTGACAATAAAGGCACAAGTAACATTAATTTTTTAAAGTACTTTTGTGTGTTTGGTTTTCCTTTTAAACAAAATCATGGAGTTTAATAAGAATGCTCTTGCTGAATATTATAGTATATGACAAGTTTTAGGAACAGCAAATATTTTATAGCAACTGCCTTGCTCTCAGATGCTTGAGAGTCAGGTTGCAGGAATGATGGAGCTATTGTTTCATGTAATGACAACCTTTCCATGGAAACTCTTCCAAAAGCAAGTTATGTGAATGCCAATATCAACTTACTCTCCCAGTTACACTTAAGCACCAAATTCTCCTAATGCAGAGACCCTTGGCCAAGGAACGTGACTAAACTTTTTTGATTACTTCTTTCAGTTCCAGAAACAGACTCTTTTGGGCCTGCACTTGAGATGAGATTCCTGGGAAGTTGGTATGCTTCTCCCATGAAACATTCCAACAGTCAGTTATTTTTGGTCAGCACTTTATTTTTCATATGAAAAACCACCTCATGCCCATGGAAATGCAAACCTGCTGTTATCTCATCTTGATATTTTATCTCATCCTTAAATATTTGACAGAGTTACTTCATTTATTCTAAAATCTGAAGGATAATGAATTCAAGCCATGGTCCATCACACTTGGTGGTTGTAATGGTCTGGCCAACCTCATTTCACTATTGTAAAACTAGTGGTTATGAGCGATGCCTGATTCTTCACCAGCCAGAGGATGAGCATTCTTTGTATTTCATGGAAAGGTGGGAGAGGCCATTCATTTATGGAGTAAAAGAAGATCTAGTCAAGAGGTAGTATAATTTAGAGGACAGTGCACAGGAGTCGGTGCCTGTAGGCTAAACTTTAAGCCCTGACACCAATTTACCAGTAATGTAACCTTGAGTAATGCATCACTTAATTTTTCTGAGATCCATTTTCCTTATCTGCATAACAACAATATTAGCCCACGGGGGGCTGTGAAAACATTATAAGGTGATACATCTTTATGGGTTTTGTAAACTGAAAGTATTATCTGGGTTTGAGTTATCAGGATGAGATAACGTGGCCATTTCTTTTCCAAGTCCTGCATATAGCCCTTCATTCTGGGGTCCATGGTAGATTTGACCCAATGTGTATAGGTTTCATTTGGCTCAGAACTGATATTCTTTTGTTTGTTTGTTTTTATGTAAAAATAATATTCTTTAACAATTTTATTGTGGTAAAACAGACATATATAATTGACCATTTTAACATTTTTTATGTGAACTGTTGTTCAATGGCATTAAATGCATTCACAGCTGTGTAACCATCACCATTGGCTAGCTTCAGAATTGTTTCATCTTCCCAAACCGAAACCCTGCACCCAGTAAACAACTGCTCCGCCCTTCCACCCACCTTTCCCCATCACAGCATCTGGCAACTACCATTCTACTCTATGAATTTGACTGTTGTGGTATCTTACTATAAGCAGAATCATACAGTATTTGTCCTTTTGAGTCTGGCTTCTGTCACTTAGTATAATGTCTCAAGGTTCATCTGTGCTGTAGCGTATGTCAGAATTTCCTCTCTTAAGGCTGAGTGATATTCTGTTGTATATATACACCATATTTTGTTTATCCATTTTTCTGTCCATGGACAGCTGGCTTATTTCCACCTTTCATTATTGTGAATAATGCTGCTATGAACATGTGTATACAAATAACTGTTCGAGTTCCTGCTTTCAATTCCTTGGGTTTATACTCAGAAGTGAAATTGCTGGATCATATGGTAATTTTATTTTTAATCTTTTGAGGAACTGCCACATTGTTTTCCATAGAGGCAGTGCCATTTTACATTCCTACCAACAAGGCACAAAGATTCCAATTTTTCCACAACCTCAGTTATTTTCTGTTTTTGTTTTTTGTTTTTGATAAGAGCCATCCTAATGGGTATGAAGTAGATCTCACTTTGGTTTTGCTTTGCTTTTCTCTAGTGATTAATGATTTAAATATATTTTCATTTGCTTGTTGCCATTTGTATATATTCTTTGGAGAAATTTTTCTTGAAGTATTTTGCCCATTTAAACATGACATTCTTTTTTTTTTTTAAACATGACATTCTTAATGTCAATGAGAGTATTACTCATTTTGTCAAAAAAAGTTTTAGGATCTAACAGCAACGTCATAATGTCCTTAAAAGTAACAGTTAAATGAGTCCATAGTGTTATTGTTTTTACTGTTATTTTAAACTTTATCATTCTTACTGCTATTTAATCTAAAATGATCAAATACTGGCTATGTTCCAAGCACTGAGCTAAATCGTGCGCAAGTATAGACTTATTGGATCTTCACACCCATTCTACAAAGCAAAAATTATTAGCATTCCCATTTTACAGTGGAAGAGATTGAGGCTTCAAGAAGCTAAGCAATTTGGTTGAATTCCATGGAGTTACTAAGTGGAAGAAGGGGAATTTGAACTCAGATGTCAAAATCCTTGCTCTTAACCACCATACATGACTACCTCTCCATGATGAATGCTCCTCTATGATATACTGACAAACCTTATGGGACATGAGTGTTAGAGGAACAATAAATAATAGGTTATTGCTCATGATCTTTCATTTCAGAATACTTAAGGAGATTCATGGACTCATTTCTATGACTATTCTATGTTCTTCTGAAGCGATCCAGCAATATGGCTATCATCTGCTCTTATTTAATAGCCCAAAGATGAGATGTATTTTGGAATATGCCTGAAAAATTATATTCCACAACACCATACTGTCATGGCTTAACAGTTTACTAGAAGGATAAAGGTAAGGCATAATTACTTGTGGTGTTCAGTATTTTTATAGGCTACTGGAAGAGCACATTTGCACCTTATCCATTTCCCACGCACTGCCCCCCGCCCCGCCACAAACCTTAATTGAGTGCCTATCATGTGTTAGGAATGAGTCCACCTCGTAGGTATACAAACACATAATGGGTGCTTTAGTAGGTGTTGAAGGAAGATATGACAGGCAGTGAACATGGAATTGCATAACAATTTCTGCATCAAGTAATGGTGAGTTCTAGGAAGAAGAATAAAGCAGGATAAGAGGAGAGAGAGGGTCTAAGGGTGTGATGAGGGACTGACATTTTTAGACAGGGCTGCAAGGGAAGGTGTTTATGTTGAGATGATGTTTGAGAGAAGCCAGAATGAAATAAGAAAACGAATAATGGGTGACGAGGATTTTAGGCAAAGGGAACAACTAGTGCTAAAGCCCTAAAGCAAGAGTCTCCCTGGACTGTTTGTATAATGAGAAGTAAGGGTGAGCAGAACAGCATGAAAGGGGAGCTGAAACTCACTAACTCTGCTGTTCCTTGAGCTCTATTGTTTAATTGACAAGAGCAGAATTTATCAAATGGCAGTGACCCTGGTGGGGACCAGAGCTGAAATACACCACATAAGATCTGTGTTGGGAGATAAAATACAAAAATATAGACTGCTCTTGTAGAGCACATGACACCTGGATTATTTTTCTCTCACCTGGAGTGGGGGGCGGGGCATGCATCAGAAGCATTATGAAAAAGAATTATCCAGGGAGTAAGACACTTCTTGGTCTGGATTAAAAATACTATGTTCTACATGTACACATACTCAACAGGAAGTTAAGATTAATTTCTTCTACATCAAATGATGAGCCCTTCAATATTGGATTCATTTGCTCTTTCAAAAAACCAGTGAGGGTCACCAAATCTTCTCTACTGGAGAAGGGAAAAATAAGTCTACAGTTGAGATTTGTTAAAAGATTCAAAGAAGAGGTTTCATATGTGAGGGTTCATCTGTGTGTTCAAATATAATTTTCTTACTATATACTTTTGTTCAAAAAATTTTGCCATGCAACTAGATGTTCCAAAAAATTTGACATTAGAACCACAGATAATTTAGGAAAAATATAACCCTTCTAGTATTTATAAAAAGCTTGAGAAATCAAAATTAAGAAAATGTATTAGTTTCAGCATTACGTGTGTACATCTGCCAATTTTCCGTATTAGATTTCTATAGTTAATCCTGAATATCTCAATCCACATATGCTGGACAATAACAGTACTTAATTCTACACCATTATTATATATAATGGTCTGATTTTTGCTGTATATTTAAGAAAATACTGGAGTAACCACAAATTTCTTCAGCTCATATAGAATGAACTCCCACCTAGAAAACTCCCAAATTGGAACAACACAAGTGACTGTATTTTAGAATAATTTAGGGGTGTCTGGGTGGTTCAGTGGTTGAGCATCTGCCTTCAGCTCAAGGAGTGATCCCGGAGTCCCAGTATGAGTCCCATACTGGGCTCCCTGCTTGGAGCCTGCTTCTCCTCTGTCTTCCTATGTCTCTGCCTATTTCTCTGTGTCTCTCGTGAATAACTAAATAAAATCCTTTTTTTTTTTTAAAAAAGAATAATTTGCAAACATTCAAAATCTCTTTCCAAAAAGAGCCTGTCATGTTTGTTATAGAATAAAAATAACCCCAGTCAAGTGCAGAAAAGAAAGGGTCCTTTAGGATCACAGCTGCCAAACACCACTGCCAAGCATGGAATTTTATTCTTAAAAACAAGAGGACACTAAACATAAGAGGTGATAAACTAAAGGCCGGGTAAATCAAAGGAGTAAGTGGAAGAGTTGGGGAAACAGTTTAAACATACAGAGAGAGGCTAAAAATAAAAACAATGAAATCATCCAGATAGAGAATTGGCAGCAGCAGTGTGAGGTGGAAGAGAGGGCCCACTATTTGGTTTCTAAAAAGGGGCCTTCACTGTTTGAAACATTTGAAACATTTCAAACCATCCAAAACATTTCTGTGCTGCCACCATTTCCCCACATTGTCTAATATACTGTAGCTACTCAAAATTAATAATGCATTCAATAAATAAAATCTGAATAAAATGCAGGTACTTAATACTGAATCAGAATGGGGCACCTGAGTGGCTCAGTTGGTTAAGTGTCTGCCTTTGGCTCAGGTCATGATCCCAGATCCTGCTTTTCCCTCTGCCACTGCCTGCTGCTCTGCCTACTTGTGTTCTCTCTCTCTGACAAATAAATAAAATCTTAAAAAGAAATACCAAATCAATTGAATCAATCTTGGGGCAAGAGTATAGGAGGATTATGGCTTTCACTATAACTTTGTTTTGTGTGGTGTCTCAACTTTATAAAAATTGATATACATGTTAGTTTTCTATTTTAAAAAAGACACTGACATCAGATTGCACTAAAACAAGTAAAATGTAACTATGGCTCCAAAGTAACTAAGAGTAAGTTCATTGCAAGCAAGTTGTTCAGTTAGCCCTTTCAAACTTTTCGAAGATGCTAGCAACAGAAAACCGAGAGAAGGACTGAATTCACATGGCACTGTTCAAGTTTTATCAAGAAGGCATGTCTCAGCCTGTCTCCCACAGAAGAAAACAGAATAGTGTCTCTCAAACACCATGCCTATAGAGTGGAGGAAAAACAGTCTCCCCTTCACCTCAGGGTTCTTGAAGGCATACTGGGATGGCGGCCACCCCGTCAAGTTGTGCACATGGTCCTCCCCACTTTCTCAGATTATAAATCGACCAGGTTACAGTTTAGCAAGAGCTTTGAATTCAGTGAAAAATGCCATTGGCTTTCTAAAGTTGTTTGCAACAAAACAGAATCAACCTCTAAAAACAAACAAAAAAACCGTACGCAAACTAAAAAATACATATTATTAGTTTACCAGGCCTCTAATTGAACTGCTGATAGAAGTGAGGAAGTTGCCTGAAAACATGAATTTTGTTGCCGTCGTGCAAAACAACCTCCTAATATCCCTTGCCTTTGATGGCTTCTATTACATTCTAGAGCTCTAAGAGAAATAAGCTTGTCAGTACAAAATGCCTTAAAGGGCTCTCCCCCTTCAGAACTGCTGAGAAGACATAGAATTTGTTGACTGAGAGGAGGCGATCAGTGTGTCCCCCAGAGACGGCATCAAAGGCAGATGCTGTAAGCAACTGCAGATTTAATGCGCTTCTTCCTCCATCCTTCCTCCCTGGCACACTGGCCTTCCCTTGGGACCGACTCTCATCAAACTGACAAAATGATCGTGTGTGGACTCGTGGTTAGGCCCACGGATTTTCCCAAAGACCAAGGTGGCTTTGAAAGATAATACACAGCTCATTTTTACACTTGAGGCCTTAGCCTATGTGCCTTAGAAGTTGGCTGGTTGAAAAATCTCATATGGAGCCAGCTAATTCACTCAGTTCTTTCCTTAAACCCAGGAGGCTAAAGGCTATTGAGTTTCATGAGAAATAAACAAAATTTCAAATTAACTACACCGACCTCCCATTTATGTAGACCAGCCATAGAAGGGATTGTTTGGGTTGGCAGGATACAGTGGTTAACTCAGAGTTACTGTCTACTAAGCTGGCCGACACCAAGAAAGTCATCTAATCTCTCAGTTGCCACATGCATAAAATGGGTGACAGTAATTCTACCTTTACCAGGAGATTGTTGTAAACCTTAACGAGTATGTGGAAAGCACTAAAAACAGTGTCTGAGATGTACTGAGAGATACAATAAATGTTTGCTAGCTATTGCAACAAGAATAATGCAACTTATATTATTCATATCACAAATTGGTGGACCAATGTCCAGAGAAACTCAATTATTGAAACGAATAACTGTAATACTGTGAACAGGCCAAGCCCTCTTGTGTGTTGATCCTTAAAGGAATTTTCAGTTATCACTAGGGATTGGAATTATCTACACTGTCTCAAAAACATTTACTGAGGGCCTACTATTTGTTCTTAAAACAGGAATTCAAAAATCAGTAAGACTCTAAGATCAAAGTTAGGTCAAGGAGACTGACAAATGCACAAATGCTGAAGCAGTATATAAATGTATCACATATGTTGGACACCTGAAACTTGCACAATGTGATGTGTCGATTACATAGCAACTGAAAAATAAAAACCCAGAAAACAAAACCAAAATTCTATGACAATATTTATTATATGGAATGATAGAGACACATAGAATTTTATGGGAACGTGGGAAGGAACATTGTGGTTAGCCTAACAACAGCCTGTCCAGAGATACATATGTTCTAACCCCCCAAAAATATGAATATGTTACATATATGTCAAGGAAAAATTAAGATTGCTAAATAGCTGACCTTAAAATAGGGCGATTATTCTGGATTTTCTGGGTGGGTCCAATATAAACAGAAATATCCTTAAAATTGGGGGGTGGGTGGAAGCCAAATGAATCACCAATGTAATGTGAGAAACACTCAACCGGACATTACTGGATTTGAAACTGGAGGAAGGAAACCAGGAACCAAAGAGTAGAGGAGGCTTGTAGAACCTGAAAAAGGATATAGATCTATTTGAAGCCTATAGAAAGGGACAAGACCTGTAGAAGCTTTGATTTTAGTCTAATAAGACTCATTTAGAAGGACAAACAGTAGTTATGTATAGTGAGAACATTCTGGGCCGAGGCTTTAGTTTGGATAAAGATGCAGATGTGACAGTTTAATTCACCCAAAATTAAGAGACTGAATATTTTTAAATGAGGCTGCATAAATCTGCAGAGGCCCATGGGTACCTGGGTGGCTTAGTTGGTTGAGTGTCTGACACTTGATTTTTGGCTCAGACGTGATCTTGGGATCGTATGATCAAGCCCCATATTGGGCTGTGCACTCAATGGGGAGTCTGCAGGAGATTCTCTCCTTTTGCCCCTCCCCCCACTCTCTCTCTCACTCAAAAATAAATAAATAAATAAATAAATAAATAAATAAAATTAAAAAAAATTTACAGAGATCCAGTCATAAAGAATATGGCATAATAGGGAATATAGTCTTCAGCCAATAAAAAAGGGGGCATCAGAGGGCTTTAATTTAGGGAATAATAGGGCTATCTCTGTCTTAGAAAGTTACCAGAGTATCAAGATGGAGAACAGACTTGAAGAGGGCATGCCAAGACAGAGGAGATCATGTACAAGGTTCGAAGTCAGGGTTGGTAGAGTCTGCATTAAGGCTGTAGGAAGCAGAAAGGAAAGGAAGAACCATTTGAGGAGATATTGGCCAGCAAAACTGGCTGCCTAATCATGATGCTTTGAATGTGAGGTATGAGGATAGAGATGGAATCCAGAACAACTTCTGCATTTCTAGCTTGGGGGTCTGAGGAGATGAAGGTGCCCACAAACAAGATATACAATGGGAGAGAAGAGGGGTTGATTCAGGGGAAGATGATGAGTTCCTTTTTTAAAGTGTATAGAAGACAATTTGAACAGTAAGATAGGATGACATCACTCCAGAATGAGAACAGTGGGCTGAAGGCAGGGTCCTGGGAGATAGTAACATGTAAGAAATGCTGGAATAAAAAAAGATGCTCATGAAAAAAATGAAAGAGAAATGAGCAGGAAATAGCTGCAAGAACTAGCAAGGATAGAATCCCAGAGCCAAGGCAATAGTTTCAAGAAGGGAAGGGAAGGAGACATAGAGTCAAATGTAGCAGGATTTAGAAAGATGATGATGGTAATAGTGGTGGTGATGGTTCTGATCATCATATAATAATAACTACAATAGCAACCAATACATTATGACATTTATTTAACCAACACACATGTATCACATATATCCTACCAGAAATTACTCTAAGTGCTCTAAAGTTTGAACTTACTTAATTCCTTTAACAATCCTATGGGGAAGGTACTATTGCTAACCCTATTTTATAGATAATGAAATAGAAACACAAGAGATAAGTGACTTGTCCAAAACTACTCAGTAAGTGACAGGGCCAAGCCTCTTTAGATGTGACTCTTAACCACTAAGCACTGCTATCTCATGTTCTATCTCATTTATTTTTCACCACATATAAGCCAGTGATTAGGTCTCACCATCATCCTAATTGAAGAGAAAGGAGCCAAGGATCAGCAAAGTTAGTCAACTTTGCCCAAGGTCAGCCAGCTTCAGCGGTGGGCTGAGATCAGGCTGAATGAACTGACCTGTATATTGTAACTAATCAGTACTAGCCTAGTCAGAGGGTGGAGGCCCCGGATTGTGTCCCTCATAAGACATAGGTTCCCCCTTCCCTCTGTTTTAAGACATGAGTTCTCTCTTGTCTCTTAATTGGGAGATAAAGCGAGGGGCTAATCTCATCCAATCAAGAACTGATCAGTTTTTAAACTTTAGTTCAATTCTGCTTTGTTCTTATCCCTTGGGTATAGACTCTCAGGCTTTTGACTAGCAACGTGGAGAGTCTCTGTCTCCTGTGGGATTGTGGGAGATTCCATTCTGCCTTTCAGGGGTTTGTTACTTTCCCCCCCTCATGATAAAGGAGTGTGAACAAATTCCAAATAAATGAACTTTTAGTCATTTGGTTCCTATATAAATGGAATGCTACAAAAAATACTGCAGCTTTTTTCTCTGTGAACAAAGTCCTGCACAGCCCTAGTGTTCTTGCATTTGCTGTCTTCCAACTAGGTTTGCAGGAATGCAGTCAGGGTCCTCTATTCCAGGGAACTCTGACCACTGGGTATCAGAGGCTGATCTCTGAACACAGTTAGTACAAACAACAAACAGAACTGAAACTCAGCTGGGCCTTGTGCCCAAGAAAACCAGCCACACATGAACTCACACCACGGGGGAAGGAGAAAGGGAAAAAAGTTCCAAAAACAAACTGAGGAGAGAAAAAGGCAGGCTGAGAAGCTGGCTCCATCCTGACTGGACCCCACATGAATGTGTGAGAGACAGGGCTTGAGAAAGAAAAGCTTCCCTAGACCTGCCTAGAAAGGAGCTTTAATCTTTTGACTTGCTTGGAAAGCAATGACAGAGACCAAGAGCTCTGACTCTAATGAGAGAGGAAATGGTTTTGGTTCATGTATAAAATAAAGTAAGCTTTGTTTAAAATGAAAAAAAAAAAAAAACAACCAAAAACAGAAATGCTTTAACATCTTCTATATTATTTATATGTAGAGCTATCCTAATTGAAACACTTATTTGGAAATGTATTGATTAAAACAATAATACCTATTGTAACAGAGAAACTTGAAATTTCAGTGGCTTAACACAACAGAAGTTTATTTTTTGGTCATGGAATGTCCAACCAGTGGATGGGCACAGCAATGCTCTGCTCTAGGCAGTCATTTAGGGACCTAGCATAAAGACAGCGCTATCATCTGACACATGTAGCTTCCTAGGTTGCTCTGGATCCAGCTAGCAGAAAGATAAGAGAGATAAGGATTATACAGGAGATTTTATTCACCAGGTCAAGTGATATATGATATTTTTGCTTATATATCACTGACAGACAGAACTTGGTCACATGGCTGCACCTTAAATACTGGGAGTGTTGGAAGATGTAGCCTTTGGCTGGGCAACCACTTTCCAGCAAAAACTCCCTATTGTGGAAAGGGAACACCACCATTGGTGGAAGCAAGATGTCTATTTTCCTACGGATTTGCTGATCTTTACCACATCTGCTTATTATAGGGGTTTGGAAAACAATAGAGGAAGAGAGGAAGCAAAATCACAAATTAATACCCTGCTCCGTTTAATTAGTGTTTCTTGAGAAGAGAGCTATTGTCACTTTAGGTGAGACACTTCTTCAATTGCTGGACAGTGTCTCACACTGTGGTAAGTTCATATTTCTGACCCCTGCCCACTAATGCCAGAGTAATTCCAGACACTATGACAACCAAAAATGCTATACATTTCCAAATGTCTTCCTCAGGGTTGGGACTATGATGGCTGAAAACCACAAAAAGTCAGAACTTCAAAGTATCAGCCAATTGTTAACTCTTGCTGGATCAGGATATCAGAATTATCTCATCAAACAAACCTTCCAGCGGGTTCCACTCTTATTAACATCTCCCTAGAATGTCATGTGTTCTTCCTACTTCACCATAGCAGATGTGTCTGACTCCACTGCAAACACCTCAGGGTGACTAGCCATTTAATGTAATAAGATTAGCATTTCTTTAAATGTTTCAGAACTGTCCTTTTGGAATCATCTTCTGTGACAGCACTACGTAAAAGCGTGTAGTCACTGACCTTCAGGGAACCACAGAGGCTCCTGAGTTCAACGTTCTGTCTTGTCCATACTTTTTATTATGCCTCTGCCAAGAGTTCCTCAACCTTTATTCATTGAACAGCATGTGTCCTGAGCACAATGCAGTGAAAAATAAGTTAGTGACCTCATAGTTTAATAAGAAAGACTAGTACATAGGTGGATCTTTACAATGGAAGTAGGTAAATGCCACAGCTCAGGTAGGAAGGAAATGCAGTGGAATACAAATGAGGGAGGGACTAGACTGGCTTCTTAGAAGACATTGATTTGTGTGCTTCGATGGAAAAGGTTGAGTTTTCCAGATTGAAACACTAGGGTGGTAGTGACAGTATCAGTAGGCACATACTTGGGGAGACTATAAGTATTATAAGAGACTTGGGGATGGAGGAAGCCTAGGAAGTTTAGGAAAGAATAAGGAGCCTGGGAAAGGTAGAAGGGAAATGAGATGGATGGATTGGTGTAAATTGGATAGAAAGGGAAGGTCTGAGAGGACTACTGTGAAACAGAGGGTGAGCCAAGTGTGAGAGGGAGTGGAGGCAGCAAGCATCCTGATAGACTTGAAGGGACATGGAGATTGGGCCTTTGGTGTAAACATCTCTAATGATACAGACCTCCTGAGGAAACAAACCTCACATCTGACAACTTTAGATGTTCCAAAGGTCTTCTCAATACTTAGCCAATACCTGCCTTAGTTCCTACCTTATGCCCTGGTTCTATTCTCCTAGACACAGAGATGGTGCATAATCACTATTCCATAGATCAGCCCTTTTAGAGTCCAAAGACAGTTATTAGAGCTCCACGAGTATCTACTCTTTTCCAGGCTAAAGTCCCCCTTCATATGTGTTTTTCTGTATGTTTTTAATCTTCTTTTCATCCTTATCATAGTCCTTTGTCCTGGGCATATTCTATTTGGTCCACATTTCCCTTAAAATATGGCACCCAGATGCAACATACTATTTCAGTGTGGTTCACCCACATAATCTTTGATCTGCATTCGAGCATCAAATGAAGTTACCAAGCAGGCATACCACATTACTGAGTCATGCTGAACTTCCTGTCAACCACTGTGAGTGTTGCTGGTAAGCTCATTCCCTATTCTATTCACAGGCAGATGTTTTTTTAAATGTGAGTGTGTAACTTTACAGATATCAGTTAATGTTTCCCTTGGTAAGATTTGGTCCATGTTGTCAAGAGCTTTGGAATAGTACTCATTTTATGATGTCTTAGGAAAGTATGATAAACATGATACCAATGTCCTCTTTCACAGTCTTGATAATGATGTATGTTGATTCAAGGCTGAGACAGAACTCCATAAATTGCCACACAAGACCTCTAAAAAATAAACTCTTTGTATCACTCTTTGTCTTCATCCTTTGGTCTTCTTATTTTTTCCCATATTTTAACATCTTTTATTTTCATATCTGGGTTAATCAGAGAAGTCCATGAGCAGCAGCCAGCTTAGTTCCTTGCGTTTCTTTGTCCTTGTCTGCTCCACACATTACACAATCAGAATTTCATTTCTGACACCTTCCTAGTCTGTTTGGGAAGACTATACATTGGCCTGCTAGGAGCCCAATGTAGGAGCTTCTGAGGAGTGAGGGGTTCCTGTCCCAAATCCTGTTCCTGTCATAAATTTCTTTTTTTAAGATTTTATTTATTTGAGAGAGAGAGAGAGAGGCACCAAACATGGAGCCCGACATGGGGCTCAACCCCATGTCCCATGAGATCATAACCTGAGCCAAAATTATCAGTTGGATGCTTAACTGACAGCCACCCAACACCCTGCTGTTCATATATTTCTACTAAGTTTGCCCAAATATTTTTTTTTTTAATTCTCAAGTCTTAAAAAAAAAAAAATTCTCAAGTCTTGGTTATATGTCTGATTATGAACCATTTCTTAGTACAGTATCTTGTTTCTTTTTCTGTATAAATTCATGGACATCCTTAGAGAAATCTACCTTCCTAATCAATTTCTTTCTCATCCTTCAATTTTCCTTACTTAATGATTAAATAAGCTCCCCTTGTTGCTCTTGCATCCTAGGAGATTACGTCAACAAAGGTGGTATGAACAAAGGAAATGGATTTTCTACAATGAGGGAACCACAAGAAAAAAGAAAAGTAAAGATAACAGCGTATTCTGCAGATTATCCATGTATGTATGTTTGGTTCATAACTTCACAAGTAGAGAGGAAGAAGCTACATCTTTTCTGTAGAATACTACTTTTTCTTCTATCACAGAGGAATAGCAAGTACACAATAGGTGATCGACAGATGTTTTTGAATAACTATCAACAACAATAACAACATGGGTTAATGTTTAAATGTACACAAATTTCCACATTCTGGTTGAAGAAATTAAAATCTTGGAGCTTAGAAGACCATTCCTCATAGAAATATCTATAAACACAGGCATTTACATGATAGGTCAAGAAATGGTCATGAATAAATAACAGTTTACAAGGAAAAAAATTACCTTTAGAAATGTCTCACTGAAAAGTCAGTAAATGGGTAAGAAATAAATGTTATAAATGAATTTATAAGCACACACAAACACACATGCACAATAGCCATTATTTGCCCAGACGGCAAGTATAAAAATAATTCATTTTTAAAGTTCCCCCCACCCCCCCAAAAAAAATTATATAAGACTTGATTCTGGGGGGCTGTCCAAGATGGTAGCATAGGAAGCTCCTGAACACACCTCCTCTCAAGGACACATTGAATGCACAGCTATATATGGAACAATTCCCTCTTTTTTTAATGGAAAAAATCCTGGAAGTTAGCTGAACAAATCCTTCAAACAAATGATAAAAGGGTCACATTGAGATGAGTATGAAAAGTAGGGGCATGGTCCCCCCCAACTCCTCCCCTCACCCAGGGTGGTAAATCACTATTGAGAGGGATCTCACAAACTAGGAGCTTCTGAGGAGTGAGGGGTTCCTGTCCCAAATAAGCCATTCCAACCCTTGGAACTTGCAACAGAGAGATGAGTCCCCAAAAGGTCTGGCTTGGAAAACCAATAGGATTTATATCCAGGAGACCAAAAGGGCTGTAGGGAACAGAGGTACTTCTCTTAAAGAGCTCACATGCAGACTCACTTGCCCCCAGGACCAGCAAAAAAAAAAAAAAAAAAGCATTTGGAATGGTACCTAGACTATATATGAAGGAGGTTCATTTGCTAATCTTACACATCTGTAAGAGGGACAGGCCTATGTTGGGACTTTCTCTAGGAACTTGAGACACTGGCAGGAGCCATTTCTGCACTCTTCCTCTACCTTCATAGCACTGGCAAATGCACCTTAGCCCTGTACTCTCCCCATGCCTTACTAATGTCAGTGGATGTGCCCAAGCCCTGCATTCTCCCACAGTTTTGCTAAGCTAGTGTGCATGTGAAGTCCACAAAGGGGTGCCCCTTTATCATCTGGCTCTGGTGGCAGGAAGGGCTTACATTTCTGGGTCCCAAAGGACTGTAACAATCAGAGACAGCTTTTGGTAGGCTACTGCTTCAGAGTTTAGACAGCAGTCTAAAACATATCCCAAGTCTTCCTATAAAAAAAAAAAAAAAGCGTTATTTATTTCTCCTGGACCTTTATTCTGAGGAAGAGAGTTCAGATTTGCCACACATTTAGAGGTTACAAAGTTGTCAGGGAACATGGGCCGAAGAATGCCATCTATGTGCTCTTCCTATCCCTTTCTTCAGATCACCAGTAACTTGTAGGAAGGAGCTCATACACTTGTCTGGAGCCCCTATATTTGCAACAGTCACCAAGGGCATACTACATCACCTGGTTTAAAGGGCATTAGCGTATAACAGTTCCAGTCACAAAGGACTGCATATTTATATTTGCATACTTTAAAAGCTGCTGCCTGAAGATCTGGCTTACAATCAGAATGAAACTAAAACTGATTAAGATTCCTCCCCTTGGAACACTTACAGGTCTTGGCACACCCTCAACAAATGGGACCTATCAAGAATAAATCAAGAGCTAAGGCGAACGTGAATGAGAAGGTTTATGTCCTACACAAGGCTACTCCTTCAAGCCTAGAAGAAGTAACTGTTTGACTAGTCTATGGAAGCAGAGAGTCAAGCAAAATGGGGAAACAGTGTAATATGTTCCTAATGAAAGAACAAGATAAAACATCAGGGGGGAAAAAAAAGACCTTAATGAAATGGAGTAAGAAGTTTAACTGATAAAGACTTTCAAGTAATGGGCACATCCACTGGCATTAGATTAAGATGTTTACCCAAATTGGGAGAAGAATGAACATAGCAGAAACTTCAACAAAGAGAAATAAAATATAAGAAAATACCAAACAGAAGTCACAGAGCTGAACAACATAATAACTCAACTGAAAAATATACTAGACAAGTTCAAGAGAAGACTAGATGAAAAAAAAAAAAAAGAATAAATGATCTATAAAACAAAGCAGTGGAACTCCCACAAACAGAGAAGCTAAAGAAAAGAGTATTTTAAAAAGTGGAGACAGCATAAGGGACTATGGGACAACATCAAGCAGAGTAATTTTTGTGTTATGAGTTCCAGAAGGAGAAGAGAGAAAGAAAGGAGCAGAAAACTTGTTTGAAGATGTAATGGTTGAAAACTTCCTAATTTGGGGAAGGAAACAGGTATCTAGATGCAAGAAGCCCAGAATTCCAAATAAGATGAGACCAAAAAGACCCACACCAAAGCACATTATAATTAAAGTGTCAAGAGTTAAAGAGAGAATCTTAAAAGCAGCAAGAGAGAGGAAAAAAAGAAAAACAACAACTTATTATGAACAGAAGAACCCCACAAGACTATCAGCAGATCTTCAGCAAAACCTGCCAGCCAGAAGGGAATGACACAATATATTCAAAATGCTGAAGGAAAAATCTTCCAACTAACCATATCTGGTAAGGTTATCATTCAGAATTTAAGGAAAGAGAAGAAGCTTTTCAGTCAACAAAAAGCAAAAATGTTTACCACCACTAAACCAGCCTTAAAAGAATAGTCAAAGAGATTTTTTAAGCTGAAAAGAATTAATTAGTAACAAGAAAACATAAGAAAGTATAAATCTCTCTGGTAAAGGTAAATACATAGTAAAAATAGTGAATTAATTAAATGAGGCTAGTATGAAGGTTAAAACAAAAGTAACAAAAATAACTATAACTATGATAATCAGGGGATGCATAAAATAAAAAGATGTCAGATGTGACATCAAAAACATGAAACAGGGACTCCTGGGTTGCTCAGTGGTTTAGCATTTGTCTTCAGCTCAGGGCATGATCCTGGAGTCCCAGGATCAAATCTTGCATCGGGCTCCTTGCAGGGAGCCTGCTTCTCCCTCCGCCTATGTCTCTGCCTCTCTCTGTGTGTCTCTCATGAATAAATAAATAAAATCTTTTAAAAATGCAAACAACTGGGTGGTGCAGTGGTTTGGCGCCTGCCTTTGGACCAGGGCGTGATCCTGGAGACCCGGGATCGAATCCCACGTCAGGCTCCCGGTGCATGGAGCCTGCTTCTCCCTCTGCCTGTGTCTCTGCCTCTCTCTCTCTCTCACTGTGTGCCTATCATAAATAAATAAAAATTAAAAAAAAAACCCCAAAAATGCAAACAAAACAAAACAAAACAACTCCAAAAACATGAAGCATAGGGTGGGGGTAAAAATGTGGGGGTTTAGAATGTGTAAAATCTTAACTGGTTATCAACTTAAAATACACTGTTATATATGGGCTGTTATATGTGAGCCTCATGGTAACCACAAAGCAAAAACCTACAGTATATACACAAAAGATAATGAGAAAGAATTCTAAGCATAACACTGTATGTCATCAAACCACAAGAAAAGAGAACAAGAGAAGAAGAAACGAAGCAAGTAGAACTATAAAATAGCCAAAAAACAGTGAACAAATGGCAATAAGTACATACGCATCAATAATTACTTTAAAGGTAAATGGACTAAATTCTCTCATCAAAAAAGAGAGCATGGCTGAATGCATTAAAACAAACAAACAAAAACCCAAGGCTAATCTATATGCTATTGATAAGAAGATCATGTCACATCTAAATACACACACTGACTGAATGTGAAAGGATGGAAAAAGATTCCATGCAAAAGGAAAACAAAAGAAAGCTGGAGTACCTATACTTATATCAGACAAAATGGACTAAAAAAAAAAAGATTTTGGGATCCCTGGGTGGCGCAGCGGTTCGGCGCCTGCCTTTGGCCCAGGGCGCGATCCTGGAGACCCGGGATCGAATCCCACGTCGGGCTCCCGGTGCATGGAGCCTGCTTCTCCCTCTGCCTGTGTCTCTGCCTCTCTCTCTCTCTCTGTGACTATCATAAATAAATAATAATAAAAAAAAAAAAATTTAAAAAAAAAAAAAAAAAAAAAAAGATTTTATTGCATCCCTGACAAAATAGACTTTAAACAAAAATTATAATGAAAGACAAAAAAGAACATAGCATAAAGACTATGCAAAAAATTCCTCCCCTTCAAGAAATGGTGCTAGGAAAACTGGATACCAAATGTATAAAAATGAAACTTTCTCATACCACATACAAAAATAAACTCAAAATAGATTGAGGACCTAAATGTGAAACCTGAAACCATAAAAATCCTAGAAGAGAGCAAAGGCAGTAATTTCTCTGACACTGGCCATGGAAACCTTTTTCTAGATAGGTCTCCTGAGGTAAGGGAAATAAAAACAAAAATAAACTATTGGGGTTACATCAAAATATAAAGCTTCTGTACAACAGAGGAAACAATCAGTAAAACTCAATAAAACTTAAAGGCAACCTACTGAATGGGAGAAGATATTTGCAAATGATATATCCAATAAAGGGTTAGTATCCAAAATGTATAAAGAACTTGTAAAAAAATTAAAAGAAAAAGAACTTATACAACTCAACACCAATAATAATAATAATAATAATAATAATAATAATGCAATTCAAACATGGGCAGAAGACATGAATAGACATTTCTCCAAAGAAGGCATTCAGATGGCCAAAAGACACATAAAAGATGATCGACATCACTCATCATTAGGGAAATGCAAATCAAAACCACGGGAATGGGACCACACATGGGTGGCTCAGTGGTTAAGTGTCTGCCTTTGGCTCAGAGTGTGATCCTGGAGTCCCAGGATCGAGTCCCACATCAGGCTCCCTGCATGGAGCCTGCTTCTCCCTCTGCCTATGTCTCTGCCTCTCTCTCTCTCTCTCTCTGTCTCTCATAAATGAATAAATAAAATCTTAAAAAAAACCCACCATAACATATTATATCACACCTATTAGAATGGCTATTATTAAAAAGTCAAGAAAAAGGAACCCTTGTACACTGTTGGTGGGAATTCAAACTGGTGCAGCTACATGGAAAACAGTATGAAGAAGTAAGTAGAATTACCGTATGATCCAGTAATTTCACTACTGGATATTTACTAAAAGAATATGATTTAAAAATATTTATGTACTACTATGTTTATATTTACAATAGCCAAATTTTGGAAGCAGCCCAAGTGCCCAATGATAGATGAATTGTATAAATAAGGTGTGAGATATATATATACACAATGGAATATTACTGAGCCATAAAAAGAATGAAATCTTACCATTTGCAACAACATGGATGGATCTAGAGAAAGAAAAAGAAAGACAGCAGACAAACCAAAAAACAGACTCTTGACTATACAGAACTGATGGTTACCAGAGGGGAGTTTGGTAGGGGGACTAGTGAAATAGGTGAAGAGGATTAAGAATACACTAATCACAATGAACACTGAGTAACGGATTCAGTGGTTGAATCACTATATTATACACCTGAATCTAATGTAATACCATGTTAACTACACAGGAATTTTAAAAATAACAAAAAATTTTTAAAGATAGAAAAAAAATAAGGGCATTGCATAATGATATATATCCCAACAAGAGGATAAAACATTGATAAATATTTATGCACCCAATATAGGAGCATGTAAACATATAAAGCATATATTACACACCTAAAGAAAGAGTACAGCAATACAATCATTGTGGGTGACTTTAATTCCTAACTTATATCAGTGGATAGATGTCTCAAATAGAAAATCAATAAGGAAACATGGGTCTTAAATGACACATTGGACTAGATGAATTAATAGATTTATACAAAACATTCCATCTAAGGGCAGCAGAATACACATTCTTCCTAGGTGCACATGGAACATTCTCCAAAATAGATCATATGTTAAGCCATAAAACAAATTTCAAAAGATTTTTTATTTTCTTTTTTCTTTTTATTTTTTTAATAAATATTTTATTTATTCATTCATGAGAAACACAGAGAGAGAGAGGGAGGCAGACACAGGCAGAGGGAGAAGCAGGCCCCATGCAGGGAGCCTGATGTGGGACTCGATCTGGGGTCTCCAGGATCACACCCTGGGCCGAAGGTGGTGCTAAACCACTGAGCCACCCAGGCTGCCCTCAAAAGATGTTTTAAAAATTGAAATCATATCAAGTATATTTTATGACCACAACTGTATTAAACTAGAAATCAATTATAAAAAAAAGAAACCGGAAAAAATCACAAACAGTTGGGGATTAAATAATACACTACTAAATAACCAGTGGTCAAAGAAGAAATCGTTAAAAAATTACCTTGTGATAGGTTAAAATATAAATACAATTTACCAAAATCTGTAGAATGCAGAGATAAAAGCTCTAAGAGGGAAGTTCAAAGCAATACAGGCCTACCTCAAGAAATAAGAAAAAAACTCAAGTGAACAATACAATGTTATACTTAAAAGAAGAGAAAAAATGAGAATAAGTGAAGTCCAAACTTCATAGAAGAAAGAAAATAACAAAGATCAGAGCAAAAACAGAAACTAAAAAAAACAGACAAGATCCATGAGACTAAGAGCTTGTTCTTTTAAAAGATTAAATTGACAAGCATTTTAGCTAGATGCGCCAGAGTTTAAAGAGATAAATAAGAAATCAAAGAATTTACAACTAATACTACAGAAATAAAAAGGATTATGAAACTACTATAAACAATTTTACATCATCAGATTGGATAATACTGGGAGAAATGGATAATGCCTGGAAACACAATCTTCTAAGACTGAAACATAACTAGAAAATCTGAATAGATAACTAGTAAGGTGATTAAATCAGTAATCAATACTTCTCAACAGATAATGTCCAGGACTGGGTAGCTTTGAGGATGAGTTTTACCAAACATTAAAAGAAAATTTAATTCTTCTCAAATGCTACTTAAAAATTAAAGAGGGGGAAATTTCCCCAAACTCATTCAATAAAGCCAAGTCCAGATAAGGACATCAATAAAGAAAATTATAGCCCAATATCTCTGATGAACATACATGTAAAAATTCTCAACAGAATATTAACAAACCAAGTTAAACAATATTATTAAAAGGATCATATACTACAATCAAATGGGATTTATTCCAGGGATGCAAGGATGGTTCGACATCCACAAAACAATTAACATGACACATCACTAACAAAATGAAGAAAAATCATATGATTGTAATAGATGTAGAAAAAGTATTTGATAAAATTCAACCTGCATTTATGATAAAAGCAATAAGCAAGATAGGTATAGAGGAAATACCTCAACATAATAAAAGTCATATATGACAAGCACATAGTTAACATACTCAATGGTAAAAAGCTGAAAGCTCTTCCTCTAAGATCAGGAACACAAGAACCACTCCTAATATTTTTTACTCAACATATTAGAAGTCCTAGGTAGAGCAATTAGGCAAGAAAAAAGAAACAAAAAGCATCTAAATTGAAAAGGAAAATGTAAAACTCTATTTGTGAACAACATGATTTTCTCTCTGTCTCTCTGTCTCTCTCTGTCTCTCTCTGTCTCTGTCTCTCTCTCTCTCTCTCTCTATATATATATATATATAAAATCCTAAAAACTCCATAATAAAGCTGTTAGAACTAATAAATTAATTTATTAGAGATGCAGGGTACAAAAATCTGTTGTGCTTTTATACACTAACAACAAACCATCCAAAAGAGAAATGAAGAAAAAAATTCCATTTGCAAATGAATTAAAAGAATAAACCATTGAGGATAAATTTAACCAAGGAGATAAAAGATCTATACACTGAAAACTATAACAGAGTGATGAAAAAAATTGATGAAGACACAAATAAATGGAAAGATATTCCGTGCTCATGAATTGAAAGAATACTGTTAGGATGTCCATATTACCAAAAACAATCTATAGATTCAAAGCACCTCCCACCAAAATCCAAATATAATTTTTCACAGAATTAAAACAATCTACACTTTGTGTAAAACCACAGAAGATCTCAAATAGCCAAAGTAATCTTGAGAAAGAAGAGCAAAGCTGGCTACATGCCTCCTGATTTTAAACTCTACTACAAAGCTATAGCAATCAAAACAGACGATACTGACATAAAAACAGACCCATAGATCAATGAACAGAATAGAGAACCCAGTAATAAATCCATGTATATATGAACAATTTGCAAAAAAGGAGCATGAATATGCAATGGGGAAAGGGTAGTTTCTTCAGTAAGTGGATTTTAAACGGGACAATGATGTAAACTGGAACATATACAAAAGAATGAAGCTAGATTGTCTTATACCATACATAAAAATTAACTCACAATGGATTAAAGACTTAGACGGAAGACCTGAAACCACAAAATTCCTGGAAGAAAACATTGGTGGTAAGCTCCTTAACATCAGTCTTGTTAATTTTTTTTGGTCTGACTCCAAAAGCAAACATAAATAAGTAGGTTTACATCATATTGAAAATCTTCTGCATAGCAAATAAAGTCATCAAAATGAAAAGGCAACCTACGGAATAGGAGAAAATACAAATCATATATCTGATTAGGGATTAATATCCAAAATATATAAAGAACTCATACAACTCAATAGGTAAAAAACAAACAATCCAATTTAAAAATGGGTAGAGGATCTGAACAGGCAATTTTCTAAAGAAGACATACAGATGGCCAGCAGGCAAATGAAAAGATGCTCAACATCCTTTGTCATTAGGGAAATGCAAATCAAAACCACAGTAAGCTATTACCTCACACCTTTTAGAAAAGCTATTATCAAAAAGACAAGAAATAACAAGTGGTAAGGATGTGGAGAAAAGGGAAATTCATGCATTGTTGGTGGGAATGTAAATTGGTGCAGCCACTGTGGAGAAAAGTATGAAGGTTCCTCAAAAAATTAAAAATAGGAACAGCACAGATTTGGCAGTTTCACATATAGGTATTTGAAGAAAATGAAAACACGAATTCAAAAATATATATGTACTCCTATGTTCATTGCAGCATTATTTATAGTAGTTAAGATACAGAAACAACTAAATGTCCATACATAGATGAAGAAAAAGTGGTGTACACACATGCACACACACGAACTAGAATATTACTCAGCCATAAGAAGAATGACATTTTGCCACTCATGACAACATAAATGGACCTTGAAGGTATTATTTCACCTTGAAGGTGAAATAAGTCAGAGAAAGACAAATACTTTGTGATCTCATTTGTATTTGCAATCTAAAACCTAAAGGAAATGAACAAAACAAAATTCAGATACAGAGAACACAACAGCGTTTGTCAGCAGGGAGGCAGGAGGGGGGTTGTTAAAGGAGGTCAAGAGGTACAAACTCCCAGTTATAAAATAAGTCATCAAGATGTAATGGACAGTGTGATGACTATAGTCAATAATATTAGAATGTATATTTGAAAATTACCAGGAGAGTAAATCCTAGCATTTCTTATCTAAAAAAAAAAGTGTCACTTTGATGAGATGGTAACCAGACTTACTATGGTGATCGTTTCCCAATGTACACAAATATTGAATCGTACCTGAACCT